>NC_138424.1:5000000-6250000 GCF_016097725.1 Ips typographus
TAAGCTGTGTTAATTTGAATAACTTCGTATTTATAAGTAAATAATGTAACACACTATAATAATACGTACGAGCGCTGCGTTGGTTTAATTCATATTTCTAATAATAATTATTATAGTAACTGTGAATGCTCACCTTTGTTAGGATCATCATCATCAAAAAGCTGCACATTACAAAATCTTTTCCTGAACGGAGCCAAATTTTCAATTATATTATCGTAGGGAATACTGCTGCAACTATGCGTCCTACTTTTCTTTTCCGCTTGAGATTCCAATTGATTTTCGTCCCCTTTCAATTTCATAAACGTATACCTAACAAATTGGTACACACTGAGCAATTTAGACACAGTAAAAAACGCGTGTAAATACCTATTTAAACTTGTGGTGGTGGTAACAATTTTGGTAGTTTCAGTGTCAGTTTTCACAGTCCTTACAGTGGTAGTATTTTCCCTTGGAGGAGTTTTTTGGCATTTGTCCAAGCTCTCAGTTGGCGAGGCTTCAATAGAATCCGGTTAAGTTTCACTCACTAACCGTTCACATTCCCTAACCTACCTCTCACTTTCTTACCCTTCTTCTTACTGCTGGACGTTTTGCCTTTAACTTTGACCTTTTGCGATCGTTGGGGCGTCTTGAAAACGTCCTCGTCTGCTTGTACTTCCGATTCATTGGCTCTGTTAGCGTCATTGTCCGAATCCAGAGTATGGTATCCTTTGGTGAGTTTGGTGGCATCTTGGGGCGATGCGGCCTGGTCTATGTACTCGATGTTATCAATTTTGTCGAAAGCGTTAGATTGAATGTCGTTTTGGTAACTCGTCGATTTCGGCTGTAGGACGTCGATAATACTATTAAATGTCCTAGTTAAAATTCAAAAGTAATATGCTATGGCTTTTCTGATTAGTCCGTATTTGCCATTAAGATTGTATGCATATCTAACATTATGTGTTATGATAGTTAATAAGCTGATGAGGCAAACCCCTATTACATTGATTGATACTACACAGTTTAAACAAAGAAGTACTAAAGCGTAAATTTTTATCAAATATATCGATATTTCTTCAGAGGAGAAGTTTATAGCAAAATTAGAAATGAAACATTCTCAGAATTTTACTTGGACTATTTGAAAATTCTAAATTAGATGTGTTTCTTGGAGAAACCACACTGTAAGTAGTCCCTTTACAGCTCCATGGAGCCAAATTTGACTCTACATTATGTGACAGCAATCATAATTCTCAAAACCCATTGACCAATGACCTGAAACCCCTGAATTTTAAAAATTACACTGAAAGAGCCAAATTTTACAGTTTGGACGTTAAGGACCAGATTGATACTTTGCTTGCGTCCCGTGACAGCTGTCACAAGTGTCAAAACATCATCTCAGTTGCGACGTTTTTGATAGCTGTCAGGTGACGTAAAAAACATATCGAACTGTCACTAGCCTCCCTGCTCAATGAGTTTTAATAGTTATAGCAAGTGTCACCTGACTATAAGCCACAAGGTGATCACCAACTGTCAAATTTAACGTCACAACTGTCAAGTTTAACTCAAGTTACGAGTAACCATTTGCGGCATGATTCATCAAAGAAATGCGACTATTTAATATTTTACAGTTTTCCGTAAATTCTTTGTAAAGAAAAGTACTTTTGAGCATCTTTAAGGAAAATGCCTAAAAACGTTCAAAGGTACAGATATAAACAACACGTTGTTATGTTAAAAACCAACCAAAAAAAAATTATTGCTTAATTAGCAACAGTTTTCTTTTGTTAAACACTTCTTTCCCCCTGCACAGCAATTTTTGCTCACATGATTTATCTTCCAATTGGTAAAAAATCCTGTTTCAATAATTCAAAAATTTAGTCTTTGTCACGACCCTTGGCGTTGATTCCAGTTTTGTTTTGTAATAATTATAAACAAAATCTTACCCGTTCATCTTTGGAAACTTTTGAAGGGGGAGCGACGGCCGTTTGTACCAAAGCGGCCTCCTCCCCCACCTCTACCGAGGCAATCGATGTCGCTCTTCTCTGCTTGGTGAGGTCGCCCTTCTTACCGCCGCTCGATGTCAAAGACCGAGTCCAAGATAACGGCCCCTTTACACGGGACCCACCCGATGATCCTGAACCGCCCCCGCCTGTTGTCGAGTCGATTGAAGAGGCCTTGCTGCGCGGAATGGTTGCAAACGTCGTCCTGTTGAACATCTTTAGTGAAAATCCACCCTTAAATCATCTTGTTTTGTGTCAAATAAACCATTTAAAAATACCATCTAATCTTGAAACTTTTAAGTAAAACAATGATGTTTATTCTCTGTTTAATTTCGCTTAAAGCTGACTGAACGTAATCTGATTAAAGGCGGCACTTTTATTGTCAGCAAAAAAGTGAAGTAAGCGAAGAGATCAGTCTTTATATGCAGTATCTAAATCAAAACTAAAAAGCAGATAACAGCTAATTAAATATTTTAAAGTAGTGTAAATTCAAGTGCAAGCAATTAAACAAAGTTTGTTCTAACCAAAGTTAACAAGACCGTAATCATGACTTAATTGCATATTAATTAGTTCTATTTGCATTAGTCATATAACTTTCTAGTAATTTAGTATTATAGTATTTCTGACATCCATCTTGGAACCTCCCCAATCGATATGGCAGCAAGATTAAGTCAGTGCAGTGTAAATAGAAAACAAATCTAATAACTTAGGACAGTTTTACACTATGAACAAATTTTCAGAATACATAAAGGGTGTTGCTTAATAACAGGATCTAACTTTAAACTAGCAATAACTGAACCAGATTTAAATATAAATATAAATAAAAGAGACAATAGTTAGTAGACATTAAAGACCTACTAAAGAACCAAGAACAAAAGATAGATTGTGTGATTAATGAACTTAAAAGCGAAATGGAAACCCGGTTAGAAACCTTAGAAGAAAAAGTCGACAAGAGAATAGGCGGAGTCGAGGAAACTGTGGAGAACTTACAGAAGGAAGTTAACATACTGCAAGAAAAGTCCTTAAAGCCAACCTTAGTCGCCAGTACTAAAGCCTGCCCAAATATCAAACCTCAAGTTTTTGAAGGCAAGACCTCGTGGCAGGTTAACAAAAAACAGTTTGAGGCTGCTGCAGAGGTAAAAAGTTGGACATCAAGTGACAAAGCCACTGCCTTGGTTTTGTTTGGTTTGGTTTATCTGGCTTACCCAACTGCCTCACAAGACATTAGGGAGCGTATGGCGGTCCGTGTCTTTGTAAGGGGCCTGAAGGATTGTGATACAGAGCAAGCATTACGACTAGCCAGATGCCAAACCCTACATGATGCCCTCGCCTACGCCTTGGAGTTAAGCGTGTCTCGTGAAACAAGTGTCACGAGGAGGAATGATGGGAAAAGAGAAGGCAAAACTATCAAAATTACCAAAGGAAGCCGTCTGCACCATTCTTTCCATGTTGAATCAGCGGTGAAAAAGGACATTATCAACATCAGTGCTCCAAACCAAAAAGGAATGGTAAATTATGGAAGAGAAAGCTTAGCCAATGTTCATCAGAAGCAAAAGCTGACTGAAAATCATCATTGTACTGATGGGTCTGGATCTTATGAAGCAACATAAATTCCATTTGGATTTGGAAAATAGCGTAATCAAGACTAATAAAGACAAGTTTAGTGTGAAGCCGAACAGACAATAAGAAAGGTTACATTGCAAGGACATGACTTGCCCAGAGCCTTGGAGGCAAGACCTTGTCAGGAAGGCTGCAAGCGCCTTAAAATGGCCGAAACTGAAGCGCCGTGCAGAAGAGTGGTTTTAAAAAGTGAAGTAGTCCAGACAGAAAATATTGGATCATCATCGTCAAGACATCGACTTAGGAGTTCCTGTTGAAAAGACCCCTGAACAAGTTTGGAAGAAGTCGTTGACAATGCAGATGTTATAGAATCAGTAGCAGCGGAATCCAAACTGGTAACCTGGGCTGGCTACTCCTCTTTGGAAGAAAGGAAAATTGACCAAGTTACAGAAGACCAGGGGCACGTTGAGAAGCGAATAAGAAACGGCGGCCACGAAATACAGCAAGGTCCACCAGGAGTAAGAATAAAAGGAAGCCTATATAAACAACTGGGTTATGCCCGGTTTTTTATATCTCCAAATTAACAATTAAACTAAATTTGCATTAAAGTTGCAGCAGTTGTCAGTGTTTGTAAACAAACAAAATATAGGGAGCAAGTAAAGAGTAACAAGTGGTGTTTTGTGTGGAAAAACGGTACAATAGATTATAGATTATAACCATCATACTTAAACAACTGCATTTATGGTAAGTCACAACAAATAATGAGATCATGACTTACAGAGTTTAAATATCACTAGTTACTCTAACAGAAAACATGATTAATTGTAAATTGGTACTAATGTGAGTTTAGAGAAGTCAAGGTGTGCAACCAAAATATTGTTTTTTTTTATATTAAAAGAGATATCAGTTAACATTGCCAAGACATTAACAGTGTTAAAACTAACTACATCATAAAGAGATCTATTGATGTTTCAGGGTCTTATTAATTATATTAGTAAAGACAAATTTAAGCTTTTAATTAAGTTTTTAGAGCAATTTATTTTCTCTATTGTGATTAAATGATCAGCTAAAAATAAATCCATATCCATGATTACTTTTTTTACCTTAATAAAAATCACTATAATATAATAAAGAAAATTTTCTTCTAATAAAAAATGGAACTAATTAGTTGACAAAATATGTATACAGTTTTTCCTCTGATTCTTAGCTTTGAGGAACTGAAAATTATTCTTGAAAATTTCTATGTGAGGCAAAATGGAAACTTGGGCTTCTTTTTATTAACTAACCTTCTTTGACTTTATTAAGAAAGCTAGCTCTCAGAAATTTAGAGAGATAACCAGGTTTGTTGACCAATATTACCTTGTAATGGATGTTAAATAAGATTAGATGGTATTTATCAAACAATAACCAGGATATAGGTACTATCAATATGGATAACAAATACTCACGATCCTTGATGAAGCTTGGGGCAGGTCTGTCCCGTGGTTTCCTTTTCAGGATGACAGGCCTTGCACCAGGGCGCCTTCAATAAGCGTCTAAAGTTTTTGCGTTCTGGACTAGCATTATAGCAATGCAGAGACAATGATGATTTCGAATCAATGTCCAGTATGAATAATTTAAAGTAATTTTTGCTAAAAGTCTTGTCTTTTTTTTTAAATATCAGTTACAACCTAATTTTAATTGACTAAATTGATTATTCTATGTATTAGCTTATAAACTAAATGAGCACCAATTATTTAACTAGAATTTTATGACTAAGAGTTTCTGGCTAGCTTTTTACAGTCTTATATGCTTTCTAGGTGTGTTAAAGGGTTATACTAAAATGGTATTTCTATCACAATTTGACTGGACTCGCTGTCGGCTTTAATCTCAATAGAGTTGCAAGGAATCCTGAAAATAACATTATGGTCAATGACACCTACTAAGTTTAGATGTGGATGTAGAAAAAGTTTTTGCCATACTGAAGTTCCAACAGTTATGTGTGATAAAAGGGTTACTTCTAGTATTCCAGCAGATCCAAAACAAGTAGTAGGTCAGTGTTATGATGTGACTCATGAGGTTTGAAAACAATGCCAGTGCAACCATGTCTTCAATATGAAACACTTATTTCTATTCTATTGTATATTTATAACACAGCGTCTTGTTAATTATGCTTTAAGCCCGAACCACTTTACAGTCTCTTTAAAGGTTTTATAAGTACAAAACTAACTTTTTCTTCAAATGTTTTTTTTTTAAATAACCTGCCATTGACATTGGATCTTGATTAATTAATAAACATCCATTTGTGGATAAAAAATCGAGACTACTCCAACAAAAAGCAAGCAGGCAGATACTTTGGGCATAAGACTTGTAGTAAATATTGATCTAAAGGACCGGCGAACCCCCACACATCACAAAAATCATTATGTGGAGGTATAATTTGCAAAAAATAAACTAAAACGCACTCCCGAATGTCGGCGATTTTCCCCGTTAATCCGGGAAACTGGTGCACAAAAATTGTTTACTTATGTTCACAATTAAACAATGTTACCGTTTTCGGCTTTATTTTATGGCAAAAACCTTTTATTTATCCAAAATTCTTACATTTCTCAAGGAAAAATGACACCACCCCAAAAAACAGATGAGACACTTTCAATTTTTAACGTTAGGTGGCGCCAAAACATCATTGGTTGTTCTGTCACTAGTGTCATTTCAGTGTGAAAATTTTCTACTTATTTTTTTTGTTGTTTGGTAAACTAGTGATGGGCTATTATTACTGAAAAGGTGCCAAAATCCATGAATGACAAAATCAACTAGGTATAAACAAAAAAAAAAGTTTAATAAATAAAACGAACCCAAAGAAACAAACTTATTAGGTATTTACTACTCAGAAGTGTTAAAGCCAGAAAGCTAAACAAAACAACATGTCTAAGTCTACTTCTAGTTTTAAAGCTGAAAAATCTACTAATCAACATAAATTACAGCTTGGTAATTAACAACATTTTTGACTGCTTTAACTAAGACTACTGACTGATTTTCCAGTCGGAGATAGTTTTATTCCATTTAAAACCAATAGTTTGCATCATATTTACAAGACAGAAATGGCTCTGCAAGTTTTCTTTTTGTAGAATTGAACAGATTTCTAACCTGAAACCAATCTATAAGATGATTATCGATATCGATATCCGTTTTCACCAAAAGAATCTTTGACAACACAATACCGACCGACCTTGGCCAGTGACATTTGAATTTGAGTATTTGACATTTGACAGTTTTAAATAATTGATCCAGAGAAAAGAGCATTTTATTTCAGCAAATTGAAAGGTTTTTTTTCTATACAGTTAGTAAGAAGAATACTAATTTAATGTAAGTGGGATAATATATTTTTTAAATAGTAAAAGCAGATTTACCCAATAAATATTTTTACTTCTTTTTTCAGCTCTTAAATCCATTGAACTATACTACTCTATAATTGACCTCAAGAAGAAAATCTCAATTTTTACATAAAAGTACTCCCAAACTTCAAGAAAATGAATGCTGACGAATTTCTCGAAGATAGTGACTCTAGTGACGAAGATTATGTACCTGAGACCAAAGTCGAAGAAGCTCCATCTGAAGAAGAGTCAGATGGTGACCAAGAGGATGCCCTGTCTGGTTCTGACTCAGAGTCAAAATCTAAAGGTAAAAAACGTTTGAAAACAGACAAAAGGAAGAAAAAGAAAGCTAAAGGGAGTACACCAAGTGAAGGTAAGTGTATGCATGTCAATATTTGTCTATTCTCCTGTATGCCTTTGGTTGGTTACTATGATACATTTTTTGTATCCCTAGTCAAAATGATATGTGTATTGCAGACTCAAAAAACATAGAATCACAAACAACACCTGACCCTAAAGAAGAAAAAAAGCAAGTTGAAGACATTTGGGCTGATTTCATAAAAGACACAGGTTTTAAAAGTAAAAGTGCCAAATCAGATTGTCCTAGCCAATCAACTAAAAAACAGGAACAAAATACTAGACCTGCACCTTCACCCTCAAACAACCAAACTAAAGAAGCTAACAAAAAAGTGAAAGTTACCCAGATATTTGAGTTTGCTGGGGAAAAGGTTGAGGTTGAAAAAGAGGTAACAAAACTACTCTACCTAAAGTTTTTGAACTAGTAGAAATGTGTTTGAAGGTAAGTGTGGACTCTGCAGAAGCCCGACTTTTGCCATCTAGCCACTCTAAAGTTCCTAATAAAAAACCAGGAGGTCTCAGTGGAATTGGTGGGGTTTTAAGTCAATTAGGCAAGAAACAAAAAATTAGCACTTTAGAAAAATCCAAACTTGATTGGGACAGATTTAAGAAGGAAGAAGACATTGAAGAGGAATTGCAGACTTACAACAAAGGCAAAGATGGGTAAACTTACCAAACAACACTTTGTGTTTTAAGTACAATAATGTTTTTTTTTTTAGCTATCTGGATAGGCAAGACTTTTTGGAGAGAGCTGACTTAAGAAGGTTTGAAATAGAGAAAGAAGTTAGAAATGTGGAAAGAGCTAAAAGGTTTAACAGCAGTGTATAATTTACACTATAACAGAGACCTTGAGTGGTGCTCAGCCCTGTCTAATAATATATTTCAGTTTTAAAATATTTATATTTAAAACCAATCTGCATTTGAATTACTTTATAGACAGCATTCCAGATCTGATTTTCCTGTCAAAAGTTGTACAATCTTTACATTTAAATAATTAAGAATTAAGTATTAAAATTGACTTGTATGACTAAAGAAATATACACTTTTTGGTTCCTTATCTTTGTGTTCAATTCAACGTTTTGACACTCTGTCACAATCACATAATTTGATTTGACATTAAATCAAATTATGGTCACTATAATGTAAATTGACGGTCAAACTATAATTTTTGTCAAATTTCATCCTGATGTTTGATTCATTTCTTCAACTCCAGTAGGGAATGTGGCAGAGATGTAAAATTTTCGGTAATTTTCCGGAAAAATTGGAAAATCTGTAAATTCAAACATTTAAGTAATTTTTTACATTTTTGTACTATTAACTTGAAAATATTTAGACAGTTGAGGTTAATTTTGAAAATAGAATATTTTCATATGAAATTTCTTGACAATTCTAGTTTTTAATTTTTCAAGGTAAAACAGTGCATGGTAACAAAAAAGTGTATAGAAGGTAAAAGTTGCATTCCATCGAGGTACATTTGTGGTAAAAACTGCAGATTTTTAACCTGAAACGTTCCTGAGATATTGATCAAAAACTGCAAAGAACGAGAGTCAACTTTGACGCCCTCTAGCGGCTAAACGGGGCAACTTAGCCGTGCCTGCGCTCAACGTCACGTGATAGCTCCATTCATTAGCTTTTTTTTGTTTTACCGTGTGTTTATACAGGGTGTTTCAAATAAGCGAGTTATGAACGATTTTCTGGAAAAGGCCATCAAAATTTCGCTCAAATTGGGAATTTCTGCATTCGAGGAGGGCGGTCAAAGTAGGGCTGCTACAGCAAAAACAATTGAATAACGATACAAACATTTTACATCAAGTAGATTTAGAATTTGACGTAGATTCAAAAAATCGAATAAAAAATTATAAGTTTGGTTTGTTGCTTGGAACACCCTGTATACTGATAGGAATAAAGTATATGCAAATATCTACAAGATTCATATTTGGTATTTTTTTTATAAAATGGAAATTAAACAAGTTACAAGGATGTTGAAAATTCATTGAATCACCCTGTAAACTACTCCATTGTATTGTCAATAACTCGATTATTTTGACAATTATAGGGTGGTTCCATATACCAATTTGTAGCCCTTGAAATCCTCTTTTGTCCACCCTGTATAGCGTTTTTACTTAAAACGTCACATAACTGAGATTTACTGTTAAAACTGAGTTGTTTGTTGTAAAGTTTGATTTTGACAGTTTTTACTGTGACAGCCCGTAACTCTGTTATTTTGACAGTTACAGGGTGGTTCAATATACCATTTTGTAGCTCTTGAAATTGTCTTTTGATCATCCTGTATACCATATCTAGTAGAAATGTCACGCTACCGAATGATTGAAGCGTTTATACCGGGAATGTGTTGTCCAGAAAGGAGAACATATAGAACATCTGTTCAATTAAATCAGATTACTACACCCTTGCATAAAATTATAAATAATATTTTTTTAAAAATTCATATTATTTGGAAAAGTGTTGGGGTTAGGTGTACAATATTTTTCAGAAAGTTTCCGAAAATTTTCCGAAAAAAAAATTGGAAAATCTAAAAATTCAAAAACAATTCGTTTTTTAATTAATTGTACAACAATCGAGTAATTATTCAAATAAAGTTTAATGTACTTTTAATCATTATGTCTTAAATTATCTCATTAGATTAGAATGCATGATAAGTTTGACAATAACAATGACAAGTTTGGCAGTTGTTTTCCTTATCAAGGAAATTTTTTATTTAAGCATAAAGTAATTTTCCGGTAAATTTCCAAAAATGGAAATTTTCCAATTCGAAAATTACCGCTTTTACATCTCTGGATTGAGATCACAGTTCACAGTTGCTGGTTGCAGAAACATTTTCTAAATAGTTGGCAACATTGCATTGGTTGATTGACAAGTGACACTAGACGTTAAGGCAGTAGTAAAACGTTGCCACATCTATTGTTATTGTAAACGAAAGTCCCTGAGTGGAAAGCAAGTAAACTTTTCCTCATTAAAAATGTAATTTAACAATAGGAAAAAGCCGTGTGTGGTTCCGAGTTCAATTGTGTTTGGGATTTACGTTAACCTAATGGTGTTCTTTAATTCATGGTGAATTAATTAATATAATACTGCATTAATTAATCGTCGCAGACTTGTGCTTACGTGCAAAGGTTGGTTGAGTGTTTTTTTTTCTAAAATAGTTTTAAACTATTCATTTCTTCGTATTTTCAGATTGTACACTATTAACGTTTTAATTAATTAAGGTTTTAAATTGCTTAAACGATCTGAAATGATTACTTCCACATGTTTTAATAATACAAATAAAGAGTCCCTATTGGCTTCTGTCTACATTTTTGCTAGTTATTTTCAGATTTAATTTAATCAGACCATGGCGGAGGCCCATGCTGCAGTCGCTTTTTCATTTTCAATCACCCATGAGGGATTTGACGTAAATTTTGATAGGGAAGTTTTACATTTGGTGTGGCAGAGTGGAGTTAGGTCATGGAAAAAACGAATTGCCAGATTGCTGGTAAGTCTTGTAGTAAAGTAAAATCCTCGAATATTTCAGTTTATTTCTTTCAGAACAATGTCCACAATGGGGTCTATCCGGGCCATTACAGTTACCTGTGTATAATAATAGGAATTGTATCAGCCATGCATCTTGGTGGTATAAAAGCACCACTAAATCTACCTACTAAAATTTTAAGCATCTGCCCCTCGTAAGTATATAAACCACTGAGAAAATGTACAAAAGAAATATTGAATTTTCAGACAATCACCATTATGGCAACTGGGGGCTTGCACTTTATCCTCACTAACCTATTGGCTATCAGGGGTTTACTTCTTGAGGTACTCCCTCAGACTATTGTTTATGTATAAAGGTTGGATGTATGAACTTCAGACTAGAGACAGTCAACCATCATTAAAGACCAAAATATGGATTCAGTTGGTGAAAATTTTAAGGGGCTGGAACACCCCTAAATTGTATAGTTATCAAAGTACACTTCCTAGACTACCTTTGCCTTCAGTACATGATACTATGACCAGGGTAAGTGATTTTGTTTGTTTTGATATTGTGTGTTTGTTAAGTTGTTTGTTTATTAAGGTTACAAAAATAACACATTATAAAGTCAAAGAAGGTAGTGAAATTTCTATATTCAAATAGACCAGACTTTCCAAACTTAGGTTTTTGTTATTTTGTTAATAATGAATCAATGCATTTTTTAAAACAGCTATTTATTTAAAAGTAAGACATAAATGTGATACCTTATTAAAGTACATAAATGAAAGCAAAAAATTACTGTAATGAAATTAATGACTGACTGATTAACTGTTAATGAGTGAATAATATTTGTTAGTAAAAACCAATGTGCAGTGTGATTTATCCAAGCAGTAGTACTATTTTGGATTGGTAATTTTGCGTCACCTCTGCGTGAATTTGACTGACAGCTGTCAGGTGACGTAAAAAACATATCAGTTAATGTCATAACTGTTAAATCTAACTCTATGGAGCTATAAATACAACTTGCAATGCGATTTAACAGAGAAATACAACTAATCTGCATATTCCAATTGTATGTTAGCACTGAATGAATTTTGGCAATTGACAGCTGTCAGTTGGCGTAAGAAACATATTAAAGATTTACTTAGCCTCGTAAATGTCAACTTTGAAGTGTAAATACAAGGTACAACAGTTTTGCATTTGATAGTTTCATTCATGTCACTTCTAAACGAGTTTTAATAGTTATAACAAATGTCACCTGACAATAAGCCACAATGTGAAGTGACATTAATGCTTGTTTCCCCCACACTTTCAAGTTGATTTTAAGTACCTACAACTTGAGCTATGTTGAGGTTTGAATGTGACAGGGTGCAGAATAACACAGTCTAAACTCAACTTATCTAAGCTGTCCTTAAACTCAATTTAACCAATGTTGGAGAAACGGACATAAGTGTCATAAATATCAAATTTAACGTCATAAACTGTCATTTAATGTCACACTGCCAAATTTAACTTCACAGAGTTACAAATAACAATTTGCTGCGTGATTTATCAAAGAGATGCGACTATTTGACAACATTTTACAGTTTTACGGCACTGTTTAATGAGTTCTGACCGCTGTCAGGTGCTAAAATCTTGCCATTAAACGTCGTAGCTAGTGCAGTTGGTCAATGTGGTCTACGTTGTTCCAACCACACAAATTGAACATTTCTTGAGCTTTTCGATATTGCCAAAATGACTAAATCAGGAGTTTTTGCATTGGCAACGTTGAATTGGATGTAATTTTACAAAGGCATCCTTTTCTTTTTATTTTTGGAACCTACATGAAATTTTAAGCAATATTATTTATATCAAATATTTAGCTGTACTGTTAGACCTGTTTTGAATCTATTTATGCAAATTAAATTTGAAGACAATGTTTAAAATTCCATGTTTTTTTTCTGGCAAACAGCAAGCATTGAATCATAACTGACAAATAAAAAGAGACTTACGAGACGATTCAATCTATAGTAAATTATTTCTGTAGTATTTGAGAAGTGCTCGTCCACTTCTGGATGACAAAACGCACGCAAGAATGGTAAAACTGGCTGAAGAATTCGAGCACGGTATAGCCAAAAAGCTTCAACGATATTTGGTGTTAAAATCCTGGTGGTCTTCAAATTACGTCGCCGATTGGTGGGAAGAGTACGTGTACTTACGTGGTCGCTATCCTTTGATGATCAACTCGAATTTCTACGGGATTGATGCTATTATGCTTCATCCTACCACTAATCAGGCAGCCAGAGCCGGATCAATTATTAATTCACTGTTGATGTTTCGTAGGCAAGTTTAATTAGTAAACATCTAAAGTTCATCTTATTTGGTGATTTATTTAGGTTGTTAGATAGACAGGAACTGGACCCTATTTTAATTCAGGGTTTAGTGCCTTTGTGCTCTTGGCAATACGAACGAATTTTTAACACTACTAGAGTACCAGGTAAAGAGGCTGACAAAATTTTGCACTTTCCTGACAGCAGCCATATTGCCGTGTACCACAAAGGACGGTACTTTAAAGTGTTTATTCATCATAGAGGACGAATATTAAGACCCCCAGAAATTCAAATGTAAGTCTCAACTGGTGGTTAAATGTAAGCAATTATATTTAAAAAAAAAATGCATGAAACAGGCAAATTGAACAAATTCTAAAAGACCAATCGGAGCCTCAACCTGGGGAGGAGAAATTAGCGGCATTGACTGCCGGAGTTCGAACCCATTGGGCCCATGTTAGAGACAAATATTTTTGTCGGGGCGTTAATAGGGCTTCGCTGGATGCCATTGAAAAAGCCGCCTTTGTTGTGGTGTTGGACGACTTTCCATACGAGTTTGATATGGTAAGTTTTAGTTAATTAAATTAATTGTGTTTCCTAATTTTCCTGGTAACATGGGAAAATTAAAATCTATAAGATATTTTGGGTCTGATGCTAATTAAAGGCAAAGTTTTGCGTTTTTACTATTCTCATGAAAGTTCAAAATTTGAAAAGAGTTTTTGAGAGTAAAGAGTTTTAGTTTAGTAGACTTTTATATGTCAACGGATAGAAAATATAATGGGCTTTCCAATAGGTGCTTCATTTGGCTCCAAAGCCAACTAAACTTCTTTGAGGGATTTTTTTTAAATCGGTCTGTTAATATTTGGCACAAACCTAGCACAGTGAGTGTCAAATTTAGAGCCGTAGCAAAACTGTAGAAATAAAAATCATTAAAGTCGATTTTCGCTTGCACTAAGTGGCCAATATAACGCAAAACCCATTGGAATAGTGGTGGCTTTTCAGGCAAATTTGACCCTTACGAAAATTGCCATTTGCAAAATCGGTTTTTCAAGAAATTTCTATGCATTACATCGTAGTAGACCTAGTAGCTCATGTAACCGTGTTTTCTTAATTTTCCAGGGTCAAATTAGCCCTAACAAGTCAAAAAGTGTTTCTAGGGCACCCTGTCTGTAAACCGTAAATAACACGCGTATTTTTAACACTTTGTATATACTTTTATATGTCGATGGACAGCCAATGAAATAAGCTTTCCATTGACGTAGAAAAGTCGGTTGGTTAGTGGTACCGTTTGGCCACTAGAGGGCGTCAACTTTTACTAATTTTTTTGGTGTATCCTTTTGTTTAATATTCAAAATCCGCTTAATTGCACTATTTTGATAGTGTTGATAGTGTTTTATACGTCAATGGAGAGCCAATGGAATGAGCTTTCTAAAAACTTCTCAACATGGGTTGATAAGTTAGATGGTTTGGCCGCTAGAGAACGTTAAAGTTGACTATCTTTTTTATGACTTTTTTCGTGCATCCTTTGGTTCAATCTTCAATAACTCGTTTATTTGCACCATTTTTAGTAATGTTTTATACGTCAATGGATAGCCAATGCAATGGGCTTTCTAACAGTCTCCTAATTTGAGTGAGTAGGTTAGACGGTTTGGCCGCTAGAGGGTGTCAAAATTGACAAATTTTTTCATGACTTTTTTGGTGCATTCTTTCGTTCGTTAATAACTAGCTTATTTATCACACTTTGTATACACTTTTATATGTCAATGTATAGCCAATGAAATAAGCTTTCTACGACCTATAAAAGTTGATGGGTTAGGGGTACGGTTTTGTCGCTAGAGAACGTAAAAATTTTTAAAAGTAAAATTACAAAGTTCATAATTTTTCATTGTATTCCAACGGAATTCATTGAAATTACCAAACTTTATTTATGTTTAAATTATAATAGTAGGTGTATAAAAAAAAATATTTTATGACTTTTTTTTATAATATAATTTAGACGTTCCCAATTCTATTAATAGTTTTCAAAATGTACCAATGTACCTCCAGTAATGCCCATTAATTATTCCATAATTTCCGTGCGGGCGCACAACACGTTTTTTATTACTCCTAATAGAGATAAAAATACAGTGTTTTCAAAGAAGTTTAATAAAAATTATATTTTTAGTTAGGGTCAACAATTAAAATTTAGTAAAACTATTGTTTTTTCAGTTGAAAATAGTTTGCAGCATTTTTTTATCACTTTGCCTTAATTTTTTTCTGAACCAGTATACGATCAACAATTCTCCAGATGTTGTTTCTTGACAAACCAGATTTCGAGCCTTAAAACCCTGTATAGAGACTACAGCCTGTTTTTTCTATACCTAGAATGACCCTTCCAAACTAGACAGATACGGTAAAGTGTTGCTGCACGGACGAGGCTATGACCGTTGGTTCGACAAGTCTTTCACCCTGTGTATAGGAAGCAACGGTAGATTAGGTTTTAATGCCGAACATTCATGGTAAGTAATTACATTATACAGGATGTCAACACACAAGGAGGGGGGAGGGTCGTTTGCAAAAAAAATTTGAATAATCCTGGAAATTATAGGGCAGACGCAGCTGTGGTGTCCCACCTATGGGAATGGGTAATCACGGAAGAATCGTACGATCCCCGGTAATTTAAATTCTGAAAAAAAAAGACTAATTTGCCCCCCTTTTTTAGCTGCTTGCTTCCCTATGGTTTTGGCATTTGTACATATAAATACTTAGACTTGAAACCCAAGTAAACCTGTCAAAATCAGAACAAAACCGAAGGTTTACATGGGCGATTTTTTTATGTAGAACTCCTTAACAGTCGTCAACTCCTTAGTGACATTATTTTTCTTTAACTCACACACCGGTGACTGGATTTACCTCCTTTTTTTTTGGTTTCGACTTTGTAGGTCTGACGCTCCAATTCTAGCGCACTGCTTGGAATATATTTTGCTTGAAGAGGCTGAAACTCCACGGTAAACATTTTGTTTCTGTTTTGTTTTATTTTTGCAATGCTCTCTCAATTTTTCTTTTAAAGTAGCGTCAGGGAGCTTATTGGTAGTTTATAAAGTTATGGCCATCAGGCCCGTATTTCTTCATTGCTTAGAGGCGTGCGTGACCTACAAAAAGAGCACCAGTTTTTATGTTTTAATACGAGCATGCTCCCTGTGTTTTAGCTAACAATTGTTGTAAATAGAAGTTAATAATTCTGCTAGTAGTAGACTTTTATGATAATTTATATTAACAGTGTAGTACTTTAAGATTTGGTTCAAAGCAGCTGTAAGTCATGAATTTGTCTGAGTAGAATACTTTTTCTACTAGATAAGAATTAATTTAACAGTTTATGACATACAGCTGAAATTTGTAAATAATTAATTTAATTTAGTGTCTTTATTCGTATGATTAGGGTGGGATTATTGTTAAAGATTGTCCCACCTTAATAATAAAAGAACGAAAACTTAGGGATAACTTGATGGTTTAGATTCGACGATAACGGTAATACGTTGGGAAATCCCGAGTTTACTCCTCCGCCTCCCTGCCGCCTAAGCTGGGAAATATCATTCGAGTGTCGTAATGATATTGAAGCCAGTTTAGACTTAGCCAATCGGCTAATCGAAGATCTCGACCTTAGGATATACGTACATGACCGATATGGAAAAGGTATTTAAGTTTTTCTCCCATATTGTATTTCATTACTTAATTGCGAAACAAATGTGTTTCATTATCAACGTTTTCGTCGCTATGGATAACGTTTTCAGAAAATTTAACTCGCAAATAAAAACAACTTGAGCTATAGAAGTAACTATACAGGGTGTCCCACGACGAAAGACCTCGATTGATATTGGAAAAAGTATAAATAGGAGAGTTTTGAAAATTTGGTAGGATACTGATGTGGGCATGCCCAATCCAACTAAAATATTTTCAAGATGGTTGCACTTCCGCTTATACCGGAAGTCGATCACAACTTTCTTATTTTAAATAGAACACCCTATATATTATTACATATTTGGATTCCTCACAAAATTCTGACCAACTTTTGTATAGAATGCCCTATGCCTATCTCTAGCCGTTTTCGAAATATTTGATGTTTTTCCAAAAAAGTGACAGTTGCAACGCTCAACATATTTTTGTACTATGTTAAAACCGTATTTCATTTTGCAATGAAACTTTGGGTTATTGTAAATAAAGGATCGTTTTATTAAACTGAGGGTGCGTAACGACTCATTTGTATACAGGGTCGTCAAAAAAAAATCATAAACTTGCCACTAAAAAATATGAAAAATCTCAAGTTTTTTAAATGGAAACCCCCATTTTTTATGACGGAATCATTTTGAGCATTAAAAATTACTATAAGTTTCAATTTACTTGCCTATACCTAAATCCAACCCATTTCGTTTTATTTGAGAATAAACATTTTTTTATTATGCTGCACAGTTTTTCGAAATATTTGATGTTTTTCCAAAAAAGTGACAGTTGCAACGCTCAACATAACATGCTTTGCAGTTCTCCAATATCACCGTGTGTCAAAAGCATGGCTAACTAGAGTACCAACTAATCCCAACCATGCAGCCTAAAATATCTAAAATATTCCTATCTAAAATATAAAATATCCTATCTAAAATATTTTTACTTCCCTATACCTATCTTGCACCGTTTCTTAGATATTTCATAAAAATAGTAAATTTGTCAGCAAAATTCTCAAGTTCTGAAAGGTTTGCTTATGTGACTTTTTATTCTCAGTTAGTCAATACCTCATGGTTGAAAAGTTCAAAGACTGAAAATACAGAAAATACCTACAGGGTGGTCAATTACCTTTAAGTCGGATGGATAGAAAAACTGTCAGAAGTTCGTTTTTTTAAATGCAACCACCAATGTATTATGGTTTGTAATAAAAGAACATTAAATTTAGAACAATTCTAGGTATACTCTTCCTATACCTAACTTATTTTGCTTTGATCGAGAGCCACTTAAGGTACGGGATCTCTTTTTGGGGTGCGTGCTCTGCTGGGTTGTTTTTTTTTAACTAGTCGAAATCGGAGGAAATACAGGTTGTTAAAGTGAACTAAACGTATTAACTCTGTTTATTTGGATCCAAGTTTTTTGGGGATACTTGGATTTTAATTAATTTTCATTGACGTATGACCACTTAACCCTGTTTTAACTTGACGTTATTTTTATCTTTAGGATTTATGAAAAAATGTAGTCTTAGTCCGGATGCATACATACAAATGGCGTTGCAGTTAGCTTACCATAGAGACGCGGGCAAGTTTTGTCTTTCTTACGAGGCCACTATGACCCGATTGTTTAGAGAGGGTAGGACAGAAACGGTCCGTCCCTGCACTGTCGAATCCTGTGCCTGGGTCAAGTCAATGGAAGATCCAAAGGCATCGGTGGAGGAAAAAGTAAAATTACTTCGAATAGCTTGTGAAACACACCAGGTACGTACTTAAATAATTATTGTAACTTACGTAATTACCTATGAATGAAAAAATTTGATGGATAAGCATCAGTTTTGTCAACAACATAATATTAAAAATTGAAACGCGCAAAACATTGTTTATTAGTCATTTTATATACAAAACTACAACTCATATTCTATAAGGGGCATACCTAGAGCCCTTAGTCAAACTCACCTTCATTTTCCGGTTATTTCGAGCCTTTGGTGCATGAAATGTTGGATAATCCTGCACCTCTGGGCCCTTAACCGTCGTTACCTTTTTCCTAGAGTTTGCACTAAACAATCCGGCAGAACTTTCACGCGTAACGGTCAAAGCCATGCCAGGTCTGTTTAGCCACTCTGTCAGTTCACGTTTTTCGTCCTTAACCGCATCTCGAAGAGTTTTCCTTAAAACGGGATCTCCTCGAACGATGTTACCGAAAAAGGACGTACTCCTTACTGTTGTCAATAGCGACTTTCCATCTAGCGCCCGCAAAATGAGGCACCAGACCTCGACCGGGAGGATTGGAAGTAGCGCTGTGCAAGCAGAGACAAATGGTACGAGTCGGTACATGTTGATGCTTGAGCAGTCGAAAAAATAATGATGAACTGGGATTGTGTGGCCTCTATTTATACTAGAGATGGGAGCGCGCATGCGTGACGGAGGCGGAAGGCGACATGTTACTGTGTGCGCTGATCAGACAGAGGCCTCTTCAGTTGTCCTAAATCTCCGAAAAATCGTTTTAAATGGCCAGAAGTCTCTACAAGTGTTTTAACCGTTAGAAAAATTGTTCCAAATGGGTAGAAGCATCTAAATACTTTTGAAAACTCTTTTTTTACCACGATTTACCAACAAGATCGCCATTAGATTTTAATAATTTTACTTTGTGTATTGTGTTACTGTGGAAAAATAATTTTAATGCTGTTTTATATAAATGTTATGTGTGTAAATGCCTCCGTGTATGTCTTCAAATGAGTTTTAGTGGAAACAATGTAACACGGAATCAAAATAAACAGCGTGTCCTGAGGATGCGGAAATGAATTGAATTGAAATGAAAACGTCTTAAAAATTGTCAAGTGCCTTTACAAGAGTCCTAAACCCTAGAAAAATTGCTAAAATGGGCAGAAGCCTCTAAATGCTATTGAAAACGTCCTAGGAATTACCAGAGAAGACTCTACAAGTGTCTTAACCCTTAGAAAAATCGTTTATAATGGCCAGAGGCTTCTAAATACCATAAAAAAAATTCTAAAAATTGTCAGAAACCTCTTCAATTGTGCTAAACCTTAACAAAATAGTTTAAAATGACCAGAAGCCCCTAAATACTATCAAACACCTCCTAAAAATTGTCGCCAGAGGACTCTACAAGTGTCCTAAACCTCCGAAAATCATTTAAAATGGTTAGAAGCCTCTACAAGTGTCTTAACCCTTAGAAAAATCGTTTATGATGGCCAGAAGCTTCTAAATACTATCGAAAACCTCCTAAAAATTGTGAGATGCCTTTACAATAGTCCTAAACCCTAGAAAAATTGTTTAAAATGGGCAGAAGTCTCTAAATACTATTGAAAACAACCTAAAAATTGTCAGAGGCCTCTAGAAGTGTCCTAAACCTCCGAAAAATCGGTTATGATGGCCAGAAACTTTAAATACTATCAAGAACCTCCTAAAAATTGTCAAGGGCCTTTACAAGAGTCCTAAACCCTAGAAAAATTGTTTCAAATGGGCAATTCAAGGGGCAGAAGCCTTTAAATACTATTGAAAACGTTCTAAAAATGTCAGGTGCCTTTACAAGCGTCCTAAACCGTAGAAAAATAGTTTCAAATGGACAGAAGCCTCTAAATACTATTGAAAACGTCTTAAAAATTGTCAGAGAGGACTCTACAAGTGTCTTAAACCTTAGAAAATCGCTTATGATGGCCAGAAGCTTCTAAATACTATCGAAAACCTCCTAAAAATAGTCAGATGCCTTTACAAGAGTCCTAAATCCTAGAAAACTTGTTTCAAATCGGCAATTCAAGGGGCAGAAGCCTTTAAATACTATTGAAAACGTTCTAAAAATGTCAGGTGCCTTTACAAGCGTCCTAAACCCTAGAAAAATAGTTTCAAATGGACAGAAGCCTCTAAATACTATTGAAAACGTCTTAAAAATTGTCAGAAAGGACTCTACAAGTGTCTTAAACCTTAGAAAATCGCTTATGATGGCCAGATAAGCTTCTAAATACTATCGAAAACCTCCTAAAAATAGTCAGATGCCTTTACAAGAGTCCTAAATCCTAGAAAACTTGTTTCAAATCGGCAATTCAAGGGGCAGAAGCCTTTAAATACTATTGAAAACGTTCTAAAAATGTCAGGTGCCTTTACAAGCGTCCTAAACCGTAGAAAAATAGTTTCAAATGGACAGAAGCCTCTAAATACTATTGAAAACGTCTTAAAAATTGTCAGAGAGGACTCTACAACTGTCTTAAACCTTAGAAAATCGCTTATGATGGCCAGAAGCTTCTAAATACTATCGAAAACCTCCTAAAAATAGTCAGATGCCTTTACAAGAGTCCTAAATCCTAGAAAACTTGTTTCAAATCGGCAATTCAAGGGGCAGAAGCCTTTAAATACTATTGAAAGCATTCTAAAAATTGTCGGAGGACTGTACAAGTGTCCAAAACTTTATTAAACTATCGAAAATCTTCTTACACCTACGAAGATTCTAAAAAGTTCATTAAAAGTTTGTGCTACTCACATATTCTATCTGAAAAACTTTTCTTTGTTTAATGACACTTTAATTAATGTTTCCTGATGTGGACTTATTGGAACTTTTGCACTCTGACACCATTTTTCCTTGAATAATAATTGAGAAACAAGCAAAGGGAGAATTAATATTCACACTAAAACAGACATCACAAGCGCTAAACGCGACCGAACTGAAACGTGCCTCATGACGTCACACGGCACTTCGAAATTCGTCATATTAGGGCGCTTGGTTTACGTCTAAACTTGCGTACATCGGTCTTATTAAGTAATCTTGACTTTACTCGATTTTGAATTTAGTTTTTTATTTTTCAAGAGGGCGGTAAAAGACGCAATGTGCGGTAAAGGTGTCGACCGGCACATTTTTTGTCTTTTTGTCGTCTCCAAGTACCTGGAAGTGGAATCGCCCTTCCTGAAGGAGGTTTTAAGTCAACAATGGCGGCTGTCGACGTCACAAACACCTCACGGTCAGACGAAAAGGATGGACCTGAAGAAGCACCCCAAGTGCATTTCGGCAGGTGGTGGTTTCGGACCTGTTGCCGACGACGGTTACGGCGTTTCCTACATTATCGCCGGCGAGGATCTGTTGTTCTTCCATATATCGAATAAGAAAAGCTGTCCGACAACGGTAAGTCCAATTCACCATGCTTTTAAACGATAAAGTCATATTATTATGCTTGTGTAATCAATTGTCTTAACGTAATTTCTTGTATTTTGGGAACCACTGGCCTCCTAGATCCTCCGACTTAACGCTATTGAATATTTTTTCCGTCCAACATCCAAACAAAAAATCATCTTCAATCCCACTTATTCCAATTTAACCTTCTTCTGTATATTACACAACATGGATTAAATAAGCTGAATTTTCCAGGACTGTCATAGGTTTGCACGTAAAATTGAGGAGGCGCTGACCGACATGGAGCAGCTCCACGTGCAGTACAATCAAACAATCAAAAATACGGTTTAGTTTTTATTTTTAAATATTTTTATACTGGTCAAAGCTGTGTTGTTAAAGTTATTCATATTTTAACTGGGGTATTAAAAACTATCCCCGTTATTTTTTAAGTACCTGTCGAGTTATTTACTTGCTGTATAATATTAGATTTTTACAGTACTTAATCATTATTATGGAGACGCGTTTTTGTGGGAAGAATTATAACGAGCGTTAATTTATTTGGAGAAGGAACCATGATGCTGTCGTAATATATTTTTTAAATTCAACAGGAGTTTATACTTTTAGTTTTTTACAAAAAATACAAAAATAATTGATAAAAGTCTGTAAAATTTTTTCGTTAGTGAAATTATTTATATTTTTATTTACGACAGCTTGATAAGCTGGGACTAAATTGGTTTAGAATAAATAAAATATTGTTGATTAGTTGATTGAATAAAAGACCCTTTTGACTGAACCAACTAAAGATTTGTTTGATTCAATAAAACATTAAACATATTACCATTAAGTTATTCATAAGATTTGATAATGAAAATAGTATATTATTCAACGAGCTTTTTATGGAAGCTATTAATCCCTAAGGGAGATGTTTACGCAAATCTCCCGTGAGTCTTGCTCTGAAGTTATATGACCCTCATTTCTATGCTTCTATTATTATACCTTCATACCTATAAATAAAAACTTCTCTCATAATAAACTAAAATTTTTATTGGGTCAGTTAAAATAAAGCACTAACCGTCGTATGCACCAAAGATATTTAAGCAAGTTAAATGTTACATTAAATGTGACATTTTTTTGCCTTATCTGTCACAGTCAAAGTAACATTTAACCTAAACCTGCTTAAATACGTTCGGTGCATACGACGGTAAGTCAATAGAACTATAGAAATGTAAAACAATAACAAATAACAACTTTTGACGCTTTGTAATATGCAAAACATCTAGAAAAATAATCACCACATTTTTTGTTCATATACAGAGCACTTTCCCCACCACCACAATAATATATGTAATAAAATTACGGACGACCAACAACAAAGACTAGAATAAAACCAATTTAAGGGTGAAATTTGTCTAAATACAGGGCAGACAACCCTTAGCTATTTGTCATAAAAAACCGGTTAAGTGACTGGCCTAAAAAGTGTTTATCATTACACAGGTTAAAGCACACCCTGTATAAATAGCTGCTAATTAAGACAAGGCAAATATCAGGTTTAGAGTAATCTTAGTAACAACTCCATGCTAGTCTATAGTATAAGAATATACTATTGTACTACAATATTGCGTAATTAGCAAAATATCCTTTTAATGAACAAGTCGCGTATAATGTAATTAAATTGTACATAAGTTATTAGGTGAACTCTCAATTTCGTTGAGCAGAAAGTAAATAACTACAGGGTTATTCACGTTATTCGACAAGGAAGATTGTGACTAAACTATTCACATTCAAAAAAGTTTTGATTCTGGGATGGATATAAACTTATTGGAGGTATCTTTTAAAAATATTGTTGTTGTACCAAATGCAGAAAAAGTATCAAGTCATGTTTTTTTAAATAGAACACCTAGTATATTACTTTATTTTCAGAATCTACCTTGAAAATAAAAGGTAATTTTATTGATGTTTGATACAGATTATCAGATATTCCTTAATTTGTAAAAATGTAGAATAAATATTAACATTTAAACATTCAACCTTTCTTTGAGATTTATTGACCAAAATTGGTTTGGGTGCTGATAACAGATTCAGTTTCATGATCCAAAAGTGATAAATGGTCTAGCTCATATAGGAAGTTACGCAAAAACTTAAATTTGTAAGTAGTATAAACTTGTCAAAATCAAATAGAACCCCACCTATTTTATGATTACGGTATATGCAAAATTTAATTACCTATCGAAAATTATTAAGGTTGAATCGACATTTGATGTTGAATGAAATCGACATTTCTTAAACTAGAGCTGACTTTGACCGATTTTTGATATCGTTCAAATCTCTTGGTTTTTTGTCCAATTACATATCTATCGTTCTAATCTAAGTAAAGCTTAGAATAAAATAGTGGCTTTTTGTAAATATGCTATACAAGTTACAAAAATAATTCATAAAAATGTTTAAAACGGCGACTACAAACACAAACATACCTACTCCGTTTTTGAATCATCAACATTATTAAGTATCTGAATGGATATACTCCTAAAAATTTCGCTAATTTGCTATTTAAGCTGTCATTTAAAACAGTTTGAATCTGTGGTAATTTCTCAAGGATATCAAAAATCACTCAAAATCGGTGCGAGTTCGAGAAATGTTGACTTTCCAAGAAAACGCCAACAGTTAGCCATAGGAGACCTCAATAATTTTAAGTTATGTTAAGTTATTAATGTTTAAAGGTTGCAATTATTGGGTAAAAATTTTGAGACATCCTCTATGAGCTACACAAGTTCTCACCCAAGGATCCTAAAACTTGATCATTTGGCAGTTCCCAAGCCAATTTGGTTAATAAAAACCAAACAGAGGTTGAGTGATTAAACATTAAATTTTGTTCTAAATTTTTACAAAATAACGAATATCTGAGAAACTGTAAAGTTTAGACGTACCAAACCTCAATGTAATTTTATTTTTAACGTAGATTCTGAAAATCAAATAAAATACTAGGTATTCCATTTGAAAAAATTAACTTTTTCTGCATTCGGGACAACCGGTACATCTTAAAAATATTTTTAAAAGATATCTCGAATAGGTCTATATCCATCCTAGAATCAAAAGTTAGTTGAAAGTGAATACTTTAGTCACAATTTTCTGGGTCGAATAACGTGAATAACCCTGTATAAAAATATTTTTTTTTTGCAATTTTATGCAATTAAAATCAAAATAGATGAATGCAGCCAAACTTATAGTCAATTAAAATTAAATAGAGCAATACTTTCGAAATGTTAAGCAGAAAGGTTTTTCTTACCCTTCAAATAACTTATTTTAATTTAAAAAACATTAATACGCTTAACGACGTAAATGTACTGAAGTTTTAAGTCAGTCGCTTTCAGTTTTAATTATTGGGAAAGGCTCGCTGACTCCCAACACACTCATAACCTAAAAACACTCGCATTCACAGCTTCAGTAATAATTTGGGGAAAAAACTTACCTTATCCTCTGTTTGACTAAAGTATACTAGACAGTAGTTGCCGCGACATCTGCTGGGCAAATCAGGAATGGTTACTTCGTATTTGGCTACCCTCTCAAAACTTGGGGCGGCAGTCCTTTCTTTAGTGGGCGTGGCGCACTTGCTCACATACTCGTAGGTTACGTAATCGTCCAATGAAGCAAAATGTTCCTGAAAATGTCAAATTTTACGTTAGTTTGACAACCACTATTGCAGAAAAAAAATTTAGTGTACGTCAGCAAAAGTGGCATATTACTCAAATGTCATTTTTAGTCTGACAGCTCAGTACCATTTATGTCAAAAAACTAAAGTTTTTCAAGAAACATTACAAAATTAGTTCAGCTTCAAGAAAATAAGCCATTTTCCCGTTTGATATTGTTGATTCGCTCTCTAGTGGCAGCGATAGATTTTGAAAAATTTTCTTTTCTAAAGGCTGTATAAAGTGTCCGGATTTAGTGGGTTTTGATAGGAAAACCCCATTTCCCAGCAAGATAGGAAAAAATTAGTAAACATGTCTAGAGATTTTTGCGCAGTTTGCGGTGCTAGAGGGCGTTTATCAAATTTCGCCTTTCTTGAAAACTTTTCACTTTTTGTTTATTAAAATAAACATAAATAATAAAGTTAGTAGTAAGTAAAGGCTAGCCTTGTAATTGTCTTGACAAAAGTTCTTTAACAAGTGCTAAAATGACATTAAATTTTGAATGCAAGTTGGGTTAAAATTGACTTAAAAATAATTAATTTTCCAAAGTTTAGTCTGCGTTTTTAGGGTCACGTGACTGGTCTTTACAGTGTTGCAAGCTCAAAAATTGAGTTATCAAAAAAATTAGAGTTAGAAGACTCGTTTAAACGTCAAAATTTAACCTGCAATTTCAGACAACCGTACAAAAAATATTTTTGTTTGTTAGAATCTGAAAAAAGCAGAGTCACCTGACCTTAGAAGATCAATTTTAAGCTTTCGACAGAAGGCCAAATCAAGTGTCAAAAATTTGGAAAAACCTTTACGTTATCACCTAACCTAACCTAAAAACTGTCACGTGACTTTAAAAAAATAAATTTTAAGCTTTTGTGTCTGCAAAATTTGTAAAAGCAATCAGATAACTTTGAGGAAGTAATTTTTTCTTGAATCATTAACCCTTATGACATTTTGACGAGGGTCAAAATTCGAGGTATTTCAAGGTAAATGAAGCATTTTAGGCAGTTTTAAGGCATTACAACTATGAGGCATTTTGAGCAATAACGAAGCATTGTGAGGTATTTTAGAGGCATTTCAAGGTATTTTGGTGTACAAAAAATTATCGGCGGTCTAATAACCTACGTCCTCAAACTTTCTCTCTCAGTTCACATGTAATAGAACAATAGGAAGGACAATTATTACGTCACTGCCACTAGCCCTGGGACGGACTTTAGAAAAGGTTAAAACTAGTACTATACATACGTAAAAAAAGCATATGTCAAAACCTGTAAGTGTCAAAAATACTTGTCAGTTGATAGTCTTCACAGAAAGCTAACTTGACACTTTGATTACAACTTTTGAATAAACAAAATTTTCTAATAAAAACCTCCCAGAAATAATAAAATCACACAAACCTTGAACAGGCCAATCCAATCGTCTTTGGTGGCTGGAATGTCCTTGGTGACCTTGTAGTAGGCCTTGTTGTCGTGCCCGTCCTCCCAACTGATGACCTTGTCAAACTGTACCACGTGCTCCGAGTAATCTGAAAACACCTGATCGGAAACGCGTTGTTCCGGTATTAGGTCCACAGCGTTCGATTTTAAGTCTACTGCTCGTGGTATCTAAATAAGTGAAGGCTAACGTAGGGACGGTTGCAAAACAAAACGATCAAAACAGATTAGAAATGAAGGTTTAGTAGAAGAAAATGGATGTTAGGAGATGCCCTTCACCAGAATTGAATTCAGCTGATGCTAACGTGGAAAAACGATGTCTAATAAGTGAACAAAATGGGACAAAATAAACTGCGAGCCACCTCAACCGGGACAGTGATTTTTTTGGGTAATTTTTAAAACTTTGTCAATTTTCATGCGATTTGGACTATAATTTGAGCTTAATTTATTGGCTTTTGGTTGATGGAAAATGCACCGCCACTGTACTATACTATATTGATGTTGACCTAAATAACACTTCCTTATGATAAAACAAAACCAAAAAAAAAAATTGGTCAAAAGCGGTCTACTTGAAAATTTCACTTTTTTGCACGCACTTCTTTCACACCCTATATAATACAGTTAGAGGGCATTAAAGCAAAAGTTTTTTTACATCAGTAAAAGCCAATAAATCAAGCCCAATGACAGTTCAAACCCCATTAAAATCTGTTGATTCGTTTCGAAATGGCGAGGTTTTAAAAATGACCCAAAAATATCACTGTCCTAGTTGACGTGGATAGCAATTTATGTTTTCTTAAAGGTGAAAAATAATAATCAACTTTGTGGTGTGTTTAAGTACCCTTCAATAATGCCATTTTGTAAAAAAAATGTATATATTACATGCAATAAAAACAGAAAAAATAGGAAAAAGGTATAAGGTTTGCAAAAATCGATAGGCAATTTATTTACATTGAGATTTACCAAATTGTAAAATGTCATAAACACCATTGATTAGGAAACCCTAAGACCAAATTAATTCCTACTTTTATTACTGAAATACTTTAAAATTAAATTTCCAGGATTTAAAGACTTATATTTACTAGGTTAATGATGCAAAAAAATCGAAAATAACTTACTTTGATATTGAATTCGGCACTGACTGGTTTATGATCACTCAACAAATAGCTGGGATGAGACTTATACGAAAGCTGTTCAGCTTTCAACGTTACATTTTCATAATTATGGGAATTAACACAGTACAAAATCCTATCACACCATGCAGGTCTTCTCCTAAAAAAACTCAATCTTCAGTTTTTTTTACACCTTAAAAAGGTTTTTCCACCAACTTGTGGTCATAGTTATTTGACCCCACATCAAACTTAAAAGTAGGTGGAAAGTCAGGGTCTTTCTCCAAAAACTCACTGAAAGCTTCGCCCTTCCTCATTACATACTTGAGCTGGTCATGTTCTAATAGTTTTGCCAGCTCTTTTTTCAGAACTAGCCTCTCTATTTCATCAGGTGTTCGATCAAACTCTTCCATAAGGCGGAAGTTTAAATCTCCAAACCAGAACACATAACTACAAAATTTTTAGATTTAACAAACAGATGGGATAGACGAGGGGTCAACCGCTGGTGCATTATGGTGTACAAAATGTAGGAATTAGTGGGAATTACTTGGAAATTGCCAGCAAGACATTGCCAAGGAATTATGAGCATTGCCGGGGAATTAGTGAACATTGCTGTGGATTTAAATTAGTGTTTTGAAACCCTAACCACTAACCAATCAAATTTTATAAATTAACGAAAAGCTTTTTTCATTGGCTATCCAGTGACGTATAAAATCTTATATGTAAAGTGTGGCAAACAAGCGTGTTATTTTCGGTTTAGTGACAGGGTGCACCTAAAACACTTTTTGACTGTTTAAGGGCTAATTTGACCCTGTAAAATTAGAAAAGAACATAGTCACGTGACCTACTAGGTCTACCATGATGTAATGCTTGGAAACTGCCTTAATAATCACCCATAACCTGATGGATTTTGCGTTAACTTGACCACTTAATGCAAACAAAAATCGACCTTAATGATTTATTTGTACAATTTTGGTAGGGCTCTGGATTTGACAGTTACTGTGCTAGGCATCAAGGCTAGGTTTGTGCCAAATAAATTATTTATGATTAAAAAAAAATGCTGAAATAAGTTAGAGTAGTAACAGTCAATCAAAACATTCAGTCAACTTTGGAGCCCTCTGGCGGCCAAACGGAGCAACCTATCAACACAAGCTGCCATATTTTTGGAAAGCCCATTTTATTGACTATCCATTGACATATGAAAGTCTAACAAAGTATTGCAAATAAATCAGTTATTTGAAATAAAGACGGTTTTTCCTGAATTTGACAACTACTACTTCAACCTTCAATAACTCGGTAGTTTTGACAGTTACAGGGTGGTTTATGTACCAATTCCAAGTATGAATTTTTCAGATAAGTGACCTAATACAAACTTCATGTTTTTCTCCACCCACTTTTAGAACAAACCTTGTTTAACACAACAGAACACAAAAACCTTTTTCTGATCACTGTAACTATATGTCTTGATGTTGATGTAGAAAGCAAAAATGCAAAAAATATACAGGGTGTCACATTTACATATATGTACATTTAAAAATATACAGAGTCTCACATCTGCTTCCAGTTAAACTGACAGTGTCAGATAGATAAAATATTGTATGCATTGAATTTCTTAATTCCAAAATTTCAAATTTCTCTAAATATTTGAATTGTATAAATAATAGAATTTTTCTAAATATTGAACATTTTTAAAATGTGCATTCATTAGCCTTACAAATATTCCCAAAATTTCATTTCACTCAAATAACAAACAAATCTATAAGAAATTTAAGTTCAAATGCAGGACCCTGTATAACAATTATGTTGAACATGTTTTTCAAGAAGATTGACCAAGAGACCAAGTAAAGATAATTTAAAGATTTTTTTAGGTTAGAAAAAACATTTTCCAAGTCACATGACAGTTGTTGACGTGTCAATTGAAACTTTACAGTGTTGCCAGCTGCAAATTTAAATTGTCATGATCACCTAACATGCTTTTACAATTTCAGCTTTTTAAATGTAATCTATTGACTTTTCAATGTTAAAGATGACATTTCCCAGGTCACATGACTGTTGTTGACAGGTGCCAATTTAACTTCACAGTGTTGCCAGCTGTAAAGTTAAATTATGAGTCATATTAATGTAGCAACTTATGTTTTATTACCACTTATGATAGAATAGTAATAAGTTGGACAGACAGAATAGTAACAGAAATAGAATATGTTTTTAGACTCTCCAGCTGTGGTAATTTAGAAAATTAGTGAATACTGGCTAGGTGTTATTGGAAATTATTAGGAATTACACAGAATTATGAGCATATTAGGAATTAGTGTACAAAATTTTACCCAGCGGTTTACCCCAGAGATAAATCATACTCATGATATAGAATTTTGGAAGTTTCAGACACATGAAAATCTTGATCTTTTATAATACTGTTGTAGTCTTCCACACGATCTTTCAACTGGTTGTCATGGGCACTTAAGTGAGAATTGACAAAGCACAAAGAGCAACCATAAATGCTTAACCTAATACTAACAGCTCCTTTGTTACCCTTAAACATTTCAGCTGCTCACTTAATCCTACACTTAGCAGAAAAACTTACCCACATTCCAGCTAACCCTGTTCGTGTATATTCAGACTCAATCTCCCTCACATTAAGTAGATGCTTTTTCAATGCAAACACTGACAGTAACAAACCTTGCAATCTAATTGATTTTAGTTTGATATAGCCACGGTTGTCCAGAATACGTCGTAGAGCTGTAGTCCAAGAGTCCTACATTAATTTAGTTGTTTTTAAAGGGCTTTTTAAAACCAAAAGGATGGCATTACATCAAATAGGGTGTCCATGAGCATGTTTTGTGGTTGAGACTTAACCTCCTGCAAGCCAATTACATAGAAATCTGGAAGCTTTTCATTTTTTTGGCTGGTTATTGAAAGCAAATCTTGGAGACGTTGGTCTGGGTTGCTGGTGCCAACATTATAGGTTGCAAGATAAATCCTAAAAAAAATCATTAAACCAGTTTTACAGTCCAGACACTGGCTTATTAAATTTAAATCTTAAAGCAGTGCCAAACTGTTAATTCAATTTAAACCACAATTTACCTTAAATTTTCCATTTTGGGGCCAAGTACAGTATCTACTGGAATTTAAAGTGGTTCGCACTCAAACGGGTTGTGTGACGTTTTTAAGATATTTAAATTACACCCAATTTTCATTAGGTTGACCTGTTTGAAACCCTGAAAACATGTTTTTTATTTTTTTTTTAATTAAAAACCAGTTAATTTCTATTTATAAATTTGTAAATAATAAATTAATTAATGACTGTCAAGAAGTAAACAAAGAAACTGACAGCTGTCACTAGTCAAACGTCAAACTTGCAGAGAAATGTCGGAGGTAACATGGGGAATGCGTTCGGTATTTGGTTTTTAACTGTGTTCCGTCATCGGATCATTATTTAAGGAGAGACTGTCGATATGATATCTTAATGTCCGACAGGGTTATTATTTCATCAATAATGACACCTGTTAAGGTCAATTATCTAAGAAATAATGCCTTAGGGCGTTATTTTTCATCATGGCCTCAAGTGAGGGCATTATTTTTTATAAGTACATATCTACAGAATGAAAGTTGGATATTAAACATTGAAGACACCATAGGCATTATAGGAAATAATGCCCACTTAATTACTATTAAACCAGTGATCGGAAGTATAATACGCTTATGCGCTTATTATACATAACTTTATACATGTAGAATATGTAAACTGATGTGATATTATAAATTTTTGAGTAGCTCCGTTATTTGAGGAGCTACAAAAAAATGTAAATAAGAAAAGTTTTGGATAATTTCATCCTCTACAAGATTGTATTAAGCTGTCTTTGCTCTCAGGAGTCTCGTTAAGGAGTTAACAATAATTCAAACAGGGTGCACCACACTGATGCCTTTTTGTAACTTTTTCTCCCTGACTGTAGCAAATTTTGTAGTGTTTTTCAGGTATTTAAATAGAAAATTCAATGAGGATTTTAAAAAATGTGCTTAAAACTGTCATTTTCCCACTCCAAGTGGGTTTTACTAACGATTTTATATCTAACTGACCAAATTTTGTAGTGTTCGTTTTTTCAGGTCAATTGATTTAAAATTTAATGAGGAAATTTGCTTAGAATTGTCATTTCAGCACACACAATACAAAGTTTTATACATGTAATGTATTATAATATAATATACATACATTTACACATTCCTGATTTAAACCTCAATATATTAAAATAAATAATTATACAACCACAATAACATCAGTAAAACTCATTCTGATAACCGCGATGTGGAGTTAAATCTAGACTAGGATCGGGAGATCTCGAAATTCCTTCGTCCACCGACTCAAATCTGGTATTTTGATAGGAAGTGAACCGATTCAGATCGCTGGGTTCCTGGTAGTGGTACTCCTTCAGACTACCATCTGCAAAGCAACATTATAAACACCCAATAGTAGACTAAGAAAACCCATTCAAACCATAATCATCCAAACAGGAAATGGTGATATCGATTAGAGACCTATCGGGAGTGGATTTTTTGAACTCCTTACAGTTGACGGTACCTGAAGGGCAAACTTGCCCGAAACACGTTGGAGCGGCTACGACAAAAACCACCCTAACAAACGTGTCAACCCCTAAAACGTGGTTAGAAACTTACCATATTGTTGGGAAGTGTGAACGCACAAAAGTACGCCCAACAAAACTGTCACGCAACTAAACCTGAACATTTTTTCAAGAAATGCAATTCTGGTATCTCAATATATACGAGTGCGAAGCTGTAAGATATCTGGGACGTAGAGTGATAATTAGCAGTTTTTATCTTAACGAAGACAGTTCTGGAAGTAATCAATAACACTCTGAGGTCAGGTCGGTCGCGATAAACAAATTTATTAAAATCTTTCAGTGGAGTGGGCCAAGTTCAATAAAAACTACGAGAATTCATAATATTTTAGTATATTACATTACTTTAATACGTCACTAATTTTCGTCAACTTCGTTTGCCTCATCCTCATCTAAAATGTCCTCGTTTTTGAGATGAAGTTTTATGGGTTTATGCATTACGTGCGTTTTTAGTATCCCACCTGAAATTTAGCAGATATTAGTACTTACACGAACAAAAAAATTGGTTTTAAGGGGTAGAATTGTTTAAAAATGATTACAATTTTTTAAGATTCATTGATTGGAAGACCAAACTCAGTGGACCAGCTGATTTGCCTACCAATATTATGAATGCATTTAACCCAAAATTGTCCCAAGTTATAAATCGTTCCCCAATCGGATCTTCGGGGGAACTGTGTTAAATGAAGTCAGGAAGGAGAGACTAAGTCTACGAGGCAAAGTAAGTTTTGGTACTGGGAATGTGCGTAACTTATATGAGGCCGGAAAACTGGCCAACCTACTAGAGGAAATGAAGAGACTGAAGATGGACATTTTGAGTGTCGCGGAAATGTGCTGGCCTCAGGCTGGAGTGTGTCACGTTTCTGGAGAGGTCATGTACTATTCAGGAAATAATGACAGAAATGTATCATGTAATATGGTTTAGTTTTGAAATTTCGAAGAAATAACAAGAATTATGTGTTTATTGTTGATGAGCTAATTCCAAGTATTGTAGATAGTAGTTGAAGATATGCCAAGACGGTATTTACGAAGATCGACGCAGAAATTGGAATTTTTGAATAATGTTAATTTTGTTACAATAAATTGAGGAACAATCACATTTTTTTTTTATCTCTAACTAAAAAACCTAAACCTAACTACCAAGTGTTGAACACATCAATTAAATCTTTTTGCAATGACGATAGTACTTGTGAATTAATCAGAAGTTTTCCGCTTGAAATTTGATCTTAAAAGTCTAATTTCAGTAATCTACCAATTTAACAAAGGTCGATTTAGTTTCCTAAATTTACTGGAATAACTTTCTGGTACTATTCCAAAAGTTTTCCACTTAAAATTTGACTTAATAACACGAATTTTAGTAATCTACCGATTTTACAGATGTCAATTTTGTGGCCTAAATTTACTGAGCGTATTTCAAAACTACAAAAATAAGTAAGTAAGGAAAGTTGTGGTAAATATCATCCTCTACAAGACTGTATTAAGGAGTTACAGGGCAAAAAGCGACAGAGTGCACCAAACTGCTTTTTTTAAAGTAACTTCAATTTGACTGAGCATAGCTCTGTTATTTGAGCAGCTGGAAAAAAGTGTAAATAACAAAAGTTGTAGGAGATTTCATATCCTACAAGACTGTATCAAGGTAGTTTGCACATAAAGGCCACCTTAAGGAGTTACAAAGCCAAAAGTGACCGGGTGTACCCAACTGCTTTTTTAAACTAACTCCATTTCGACGATTCTGTGTGTTCTAAAAAAAAATAAAACATCCGCAGAATGTTGGGTAAGGTCAAAAAAAATGAGCTTCTCAATTGACATTAGTAAAATCGATACAATTCTAAAATTAGTCTTTTAATGCCAAATTTGAAGCAAAAAAACCTGTAATATTCCTAGTAAAAAATTAGAATCGTATTTAAATAAAAATTAAGTTGATGATGGTTACTAAAAACAGAAACGTCGGGCTTTAAATGTAACGTTGACATGTTTTAGGGGAGAAAGGAAGGAAAATTGCAACGACAGAGTGTCAATTATCTAAATTATCTTCCTTCAACAAAAAAAAAGAATCTCACACGAATGTGTGGTTCCCTGTATACAGTGATTGCTAAATATGGTACAGAAACGCATTCTACAGCGAAAACTAAAGTAACTTTGCTTATACCTTATCTCAAACAAAATTGGGATGATGTCACAAGATTCAAAAATAAGTTTTCTATTGACAACACTGCAGATGTAAAAAAGACAATAAAACAGAATTATTTGCATGAAAATTAAATTGAGGACCGTTGGATTGGTAGCAATGAGCGCTGTTGCCGAGTTTATATAAATCTTTGATGCAACATGGTTGTTAGTGGTGTTTGGCACTTATAATAATTTTAGAGATACTTGACTATATTTTTTTGAATAGACAAACACACCTGGCATTTCTAAAATTATTTCAAAAATACGAAAGAGTTTTAAAAATTGTCGGAAATGACTGAACTTGTAAGAGTTTTGAAAAGCACCGGGGGTAATATTGTTATTTTCAATTGACACTCTGTATATGATTCTACGTGTGCTGAACTGTCAAATTACGTCACATACACTGAAATGCAAATTTCCATCCACCATTTTACTGAACTAAATTTCCAAACAAATTGTTTAGAGGGTAATTTTGTTTTAGTTTGTACTCTCCCTTTTAGGAATTTATCTAAGTCTAAAAAATTAAATTACTTGAGTAACTACAAGGTGACAAAATATATATAAAAACATAGCATTACCATGATCATTGAGACAGTCGATTGTTACCAAAGCAGTTGTAACGTTAATGATAACAATATTTCTGTCGCACTTGGTGGAGTCCAATGGGCATGGTTGATTGAAACAATACAGGGCGGCTGCAAAAAAGATTCCACCACGATTACGATAGTAGCGCAGATTAAATCTGAACTGAGTAAATGAAATAAAAAAAAGCAGAATCGTTAATCTTTCACAACTTACATACAGAGCGAACCGATAATTATTAAGAGATGATTTGTGATATACCTACCCAAAGAGGGAGAGAACAGCAGAAAAATAACAATAAACCGGGTCATAAATTTATACATAATTACCGCTCGGTCCGTCTTTTTCTCTAATAATTCAACAAATAACTGCTCGTTAAGATTTTAAATTATAACATCATAATCATCGGGAGATTTTGCATCTCCTCGTCGAAGATGATAAGCCCGTATACGTGGTGAAATATATCCCGCTTATTATCAATCGAGACCTTCACGGTCTCGACTTCTTTTTTGGGTTTCGAAAACATTTACGTACAGAGCTGGATCCAGGCTTTATTCGTTTTCAATTTTAAACCTTAAACACTACACAAAACGAGTAATTTTCTCTTGGTTCTTGTACTGGTCCAAGTTGTGCAGATTTTCCCACCATTCGTCCAATAAATTGTAGCGGCAAATCAAGTGGAACCAAGGCGTGAGCTGGGCCTCGTTATGCTGGATAAAATCGTCAAACTCGCCCTTTTTCACGTACTTCACCTCGGCCACCTCGTTAGGATTGGGATTAAGACGGACGTCCCGTTGCACGAACAAGATATAATCGATTTCGTGCTCTCCATACTTGCCGTCGCCCTGATCTTTGTAATGGACCCTAGTCAGGTAATTAAAACTTTCGATGGGAATATCTTCAAGGGGAATGCCCAGCTCGTAGTTCAAACGTCTTTGGGCCGCTCTTTTGATGCCCAAGGCGCCCTTTTCTTCTTGTTCGTCCGGTATTTCTGCTAGTGGATGGCTGCAGCAAGTGTTTGTATATCTGAAACGATCATACTTTTGTAACTTATGGTTTTGTATGTGTTTTACAACATAAAAGCACTACAGGAATAGACAAATCATTACATATCAAGGAAAAAGCAAATGTTTCAAGTAGGATTTCATCAATGTAGTGATATCAAATAGTTTATGTTGACGTATTTGTTACGTGTGTCTTAATTGACTCACTTTTTAATTAAAGCGTCCAAACTAGACGAAGGCAGTTGCCAATCCTTAGTTCTATGGTTGTTTTAAAAATGGCCTTTGTATTTATGCAGTGGAAAACACATTAGCGTCCAGGAACACATTACCATAAAGGTGATCAGACAGGAAAAAGGAAGAAATGCACCTTCCCTACTTCCAGTAAACGTAAATTTGGCCAAAACCACATTTAGCACAATTTAAAGGTGTCCATGAAGAACATCTTCCTTTTTCCTTTCTTCTAAAGATATCTTTACTGTGAGAAATATTTTACTGTTCACTATAGAACAAGGCGAACTGTTATAAACTGAATTCCTCAACATACGCAACAAAATCCTGAAAAATTCAGAGAACCCCCAGTAATACTAATAAAAAATTGGAAAACGCAAATACTTAAATGATTTATGACATGATATTGTTGGATGGGCTCCCTTCGGAGAAGACACACAAGCGACATTCCGGATTCTGTCACAGACCCAGAATGTGCATGTGTCTTCTCATCTGACAGTGACCCGTGAGAAGTCTGTGTTTCTGGATAATTCCATAAGGAACTTCGACTTGTTTCTTGGAAAGAAGCCCATGAGACATCGCAACTGCCGCATGCCTCCGGCCTCCTCCCAAGCAATATCGGATCTTTACCAGAAGATACGGTCCACAATGGTGGATCCGACCGCGCTGGCTAGTCCTACAATAGGATCGGGTCCTACGGGTCTCTCTTTGGAGCCACGAAGGGCCAATCTGTCCGCCTCCTCGTTTCCCTTAACACCACGGAGTGCACTGGAACCCAAGTTAGACGTACCATAGCCATCCGCGTGGCGAATCAGCTTTTAAGGCAGCCATTGCTGCCTTGCTGTCCGTACAGATAAATAATCCTTCCGACGTAGCGGTTAGTTTAAAATGAACTAAGTAAAGCAACAGTGGTGACCAGTATAGGCACAAAATTAATCAATACAGTAATAACACTTATCAATAAAACCAATAATAATTATGGCAAAACTATTAATACCTTATGGTTTCTTTCTGTATATCTGAAACCAATAAAGTATTATCGATAACCAGTGCACGAGCGCCTATTTTAGTTTGATTGCATGAGTGCAAAGTTGTCAAAATTATAAATTCATTTTCGTTGCACGAATTGTATTTAGGAAAGGAATTCAATGAATTGCATTTTGTTTAGTGCAACCCAGCTTATGTCTGACAACGTATTGTTTGACAATTTCAGTTACCATAAAGTTGGATTAACACAACACTACACAAACACAAGCATATTATAGAAATTTAAAACATGAGACATACACATATCCATTTTTGATTGAGACATACAAAGAATCCATTTTTGTTGAGAATACTTAAGAGTTATTCAATTGGTAACTTATTGATTAATTTGGTTCAAAACCTGCAATACCCTTTGATGACTTTTCATGTTTCGTTTTTGTCTTGTTTGGTCTTCTAATTTAATTTTAAACTTCTTTCCTTTTTTCTCTTATTTTGTTGCTGCTTCATTGACAGTAACAAAAAACTCACGTAATTTACATTGACAAGAAGCTATGCTATTGCTGTGCTTGTGTTGTGTTTATGTTGGGTTGTGTCAATCTATAAATCCAGCTTGAAAACATTCCTATTAACAACTTTAGTAGTCAGTATACATTGCTACTGCCAATAATTAGTTATAATATTGTTCCTATATGCTTTATTAAATGCTGTTTGCATTAAAGTGAACTTATTTTAATATCTACTGTTGTATAAAAGTTCTACAATGTGTACTGACTGTAATTTTGAATAACTCTGATTATCTAATGCTACAGTGGATAATTGAACCTACATAAAATTGAAAAACTTACGTAAGAGGGTAGGTAACTTTACCAGCGGCCCTTTTCTGCACCAAAAACTCCCCTTTGGAGTTAAAAAGGAAAACACTGAACGCCCTGTGTAGTTTAATATGTCCACCGGCGTGCACTTGATGACAGTCTCTTTTGGTGGTCTCTCCTATAACTCGATCGTTTTCGTCTACAAGAAAACACTTTTCGTTCAGTAGGGCCTCTTGAGTTGGATCCATATTTCTGTTCTTAACACCTTCACACTGTTGCAAGTCGCTTGAAAAAATATTTCTCCATAATGACTGCTACTTTTATATACAATCTGCATAAACGAAATTGTTCGTAAGTGCTTGACTCGGATCTTATCAGCATCTTTTAAAGCACGAGGCACGTGGAACCCTATTTACGGGTACCACTTATGCATATGAATTGAATTTTTGAGACTTGACTTTGACCGCAGTTTCTATAAGGAATTTTCAGTATTTCTACTTGGAGGCAGTACTTGAAAGTGCATGCTTAGTTTAATTTATACACTCTTCATCAATTTTTATTTGATTACATCGTTATTTATCAGATTATTCAACTATAAAACGAATGAAGGACAGTTGATGAGTGTCACAATAACTTTCTTTTTTTTTATTAGTTGTTGTGCAACATCTGGTGACAACTGTACTCAACTCTATGAGTTAGAAAGTACAAATGGCGTTTCCAAATCTAGGAATATCTTCTTCTAACGCAGGTTTTTCATCCACCATTATTACGTCGTTTCATATCGGAACGCCATTTGTACTTTCTAACTTATAGAGTTGAGTAGAGATATCACCAGATGTTGCACAACTATTATTTCTGGCATCCAGTTGACTATACTGGAATGAAGGTTTTGTTCTTTGGTACCATCAAGCCGTTGCCATTGATTTTGTATAGTGGTCACTTCGTTCCAATTCAAATCAATTCGCTGGCCCTATAGCCTGTCTTAGTCTCTGATGATCCATAATCAGAGGATTGGGATTGATAAACAAAACCTCACCTGACCTCACCATTTCTCTTCATGCATTTTTCTTGTTTAATATAGCCTGATTAGATGTTGTATTGATATTTGAATAAATGACTGAAATTCCAACATGCAGCAATCTAACCGAAAGAGAAACGACCAGTTTCAGAGTTATGCATATTTCAAACAGTATAAACACACCCAACGTGTAATATTTCAACAATTTTGAACCGGAAATCTCGCCATTTGTACACTTAACATAGATGGTCAACATTGCAAAGGAATCATACACGAACCGAGAACAAATGCAAACAGTCACACAAGAACCAGCCGGTTAAGTCGCAGGAAACGATCGCTCGAAATGCAACTAGATTGGTACCAATAAACGTTAGGAACCCAATCATGATTTTATGGCGGCGCTTAAATTTTAAGCACAAATAAGCGCTAATTTAAAAGCTTTTCAAAATAGCTTCTCCATGCTGAGACGCTTTGCAACGCTGTTGCCAAATATGAACGTTTTCCTAGTTTTGCCTTAGTAACTCCCATGGGATCAAACTGGTCGGCGATGGTGGTCATTCAACACATCCGACAACGTTAGCCTACCAACCAGGGAGCAATAACAGATTCCTTGGGATGTATTTTTCTTTTCGAACGAGGGACGTGATTCCCAGCGAATGGCGAGGATTATACGCAACTTTACGACTCTAAAGCCGTTTACGGCCGTTGTAAAACTAATCTGTACTGGTCTTTGTTTAACACGTGTACTTTGATACAGAAATTATTTGAATAAGACCTGGGAAGTGACCTTTATGTCCGCTTTAAAGATGTTTAGTTAAGTCGGATTAGGTACAGCCAAGTCTCTTGTGGACCTATTCAATGTGGTCTATTAGCAAACGTATACTGAAGCATCAATGAAGATAAAAATGTCATATTTCTTGAGTTTTTAGGATGTTTCTATTTTTGCCGTCTTAACATTGTGAAATATTACTAACAATGGCGTATTATTGTAGAAGCATTCCAAGTCCGGGTTTTACACAAAATTTAAATAATATGATACATAAGTATGCAAGTACACTGTCTAACCTTAGTGACATTGTCTGGAGCAAGATAGAAATACAATAGTTAGCTGAAAAATCATTATAAAAAAATCATATGAAGGAACACTTTCAGCCTATAGACTTTAAATGCATGTGGTAGTGTTTAACTAATAAAATTGGCAAACCTTTTAGAACCGAAAGAAAGAAAAGCAATGCTAATTGATGAGTCTAACGAAGGTAAAGAAAAATGCTTAAAAGTTAGTCAGTTTGCGGGAGCGGATTCGATGTAGTTTGATAGTCACATGACAACTTCATCAGAACATCAGAAAAAATGTGTTACGAGCAACCGTCAAATTACGTCACATTCGCTTTGACTAACAAGTTCTTCTTTGTTGAACCCATTGATTTTATCCTCTCTTCTTACCTGTTTGTCATACAGTTTTCTAGATACTTTTAATCACCATCATCTTCGTGCTGAAATCGTAACATTTTCATGAACCATCGAAGGTTTTAAAGATTTTACCAAACGGTTTTAGAAACTCTGACTGATCATGAAGAATTATCTTATCAACCTATTATAGGCATTAATTTAGCATTTATCAACATCTTCTCCAAGTGTATAACCTATCCGTTCTGGATGCTGGATATCATAATGTCTATTCTTACTTTCTACGTTCTACTAATGATTTGTCAAACCACGTTCTAAGACTTGTCAACCAAAATATTCTCCTTCAGCCAGATGCTCTCTTGCTGTTAATTTTGCCTTTTAAGGTTTCCTGTAGCAGCCCGTAAGTATCATCCGTATCATCATTTTGTTGTCAACAGCCTTTTTCGTGGTCCGTCTTCTATGCTTCCTTGTTGTGTGCCATCTGATGCCAGTCTCTACCAACCTTCTTTCTGATATCATCCAGCCAACGTTTCTGCGGTTTACCAGCACTTCTTTTATGTATCTCCATTGTACTATGCGCTTTGTCCACCTGGACTCGACATGTCTAACCCAGCTCCACTTCATCCGAGCTATTCTTGCTATGACATCCTCAACTCGTGTTCTTCTCCTAATCTATACGTTCTCAATATGGTCTTCAAGACTTACTTCGAACATTCTTTGCTTTATTCTGAGTCTATTTGTAAAGTAAAAATTAACGAAGATACGAAAACATACAAAAGCAAATTAAATCGAGGAATGCGCCAAGGGAATACAGTATCGCCAAAGCTATTCACTTTGGCTCTGGAAGACGTCTTCAGAAAACTTCAGTGGGAACAAAAAGGAATAAAGATTGATAGATCGTTTCTAAATAATCTACGCGTTGCAGATGACATTGTCATCATTGCCGGAAATTTATGCAAACTAAAAGAAATTTGCATTAATAGGATGAAGCTTCTAAAAGTATGGGGCTGACAATGTACATAAGCAAGACTAAAACAATGAACTTCGTCAATGCTCATCATATCAACGTATGAGACAGAGTGCTGATTGCTTGAGGGTGGCTCAGAGAGCTATGGAACGTGCTATGTTGAGGTTTTACCTTAGAGATAGTTAGAAGAAGGACGTGTGCTTCAGACGTAATATTACGAGTAGCCGAGTTAAACTAGAGCTGGGTAGAGTATGTTGCACGCCAGAGCAGAGAACAATTTCAGATTATCAGGGTTGTACTTTGGCGACCCAGAGTATCAACGAAAAGTAGAGGTAAGCCACAAAAGCGCTGGATAGCTGATATCAAGGAAGAAGTATGTCGAAGCTGGTTCTGGATAGCACAAGATCGGCAGAAATGGAAGACTCGGAGAGGCTTATGTCTAAAAACGGATGGGAGAAGACTGAAGAAGAAGAACGTTAGACAATTGTAACTTTAATAAGGACTTTTCCATCTAATTTATTGCAAACTTCAATGTATTTAGGTTTTACAAATGAGACAGAAATGTTAGCATTTTCGATTTTTCTAAATTGGACCTAATAATAAGTTTCTAGATGATAATTGGGTAAACTTAACTTTCAGGCTAAAAAAGCTGATTCAAAGCCATTTTCAAAAACTTCTCAATATACTTTTGGTTCTTAATAATTCAAACGGTTTTAGAGTCCAAAATGCGCCTTGCGTTCTTGTGCTAGAAACTCCACCCAACCAGTCCCTAGACCAATATTATTGGATGATTCTTTATAACACTCTACATTTTAATTGTTGTGTTTTCTGGCTACGACTGTGAGTATAAGCAAACATTTTAGTCCAGGATACGGTTGTAATAACAACCCGGAACTAATAACAGAGAAAAGCAAGGCAAAAGACTAAATAAAAACCCTTAGATAGCCTTAACAATAGTCCTGGCAACCAAAAGTTGTCCAGACGTTATCAAAGACGTGTTAAAGCTACGTATACAAGTCCCTGACCCCTTAGTCAAAAACAAGAACTCACTTAAATGATAATATTTTTAAAGACTTTCAAGGTATCAGTGGGTTGATGATGTTTTTATCAACACGTGGGTTCCAGACAAAATCTGGATAAGAGATCTCTTCGGTTCCTTCCTGTAAATGATTGGTTGTTTAACACAAATCAAGTTCTACCCCGTTTTGCAAATTCAGTTCAGTTAGGCTCCATAATGTCTATACTATTTGTTTATTCTTAACATTGCCATGCTTGAATTTCACTCTCGAGATAGTATGATCTATCTATTTAATCAGGCCTAAACATCCATTTTTGGATTAGGCCTTCTCTTCTTTCCTCCATGCCTCTCTATGTTTGAAGGGTTTGTGTCCATAAGTCATCCGACCATCGCATTTGTGGTTCCCTTTTAACGTTTATTACTCCACGGTCTCCATTGTAGAATAATTTTACTTGGTAGCAACACTAACCATGTTTTTTTGGATATTCTGTGACAGTTGTAACATGTTTCAACTAATTATGGTAATAAATAATTCATGTACGATCAAACAATAGGGAGTAAATTCAATATCCTTGTGCTTAATAGTAATTTGATGAATTATTCAGCTCGTTCAGGTAGCTAAAACAATTGATGGCGATTACGTAGACAAAATATTATATCGAATGATATATATTTAGTCGGCGAAAGTCGAAGGTACAGCACGCTGACGCCCACCACACTTTACAAAACATTAACTTTGAGACGGGAATCTTTCTCAAAGAGATCGGCGTTATCTAATGGCTTCGCTTAAGGTGGACACAATGAAGTATGCTAAATAGAGTTATGAAAGTGTACCGGGATACGCCCATGCAGTAAGTTATTGCATAATGTTTCAACAATTTTTAGCTTAATCTTGTATTCACTTATTCAAACAAACACATACAACCTTTCACCTATCATCGTTGCCGTGTTGGTTTAATGGTATGACGTTAATTTTCTTGACAATCTGGTCAGGAGAGTGATCAGGCTGAGGGTGGATGGGTAATTTTTGAGGAAACCGAATAGACTTCCTGTCTGCTCCTGCATTGGTTAATAATACGTCTGGTTAACTGATTGTGGTGAGCTGGAGGCAGCAATTTACGAGGCTTCATTAGCGTCCAATTACAACTGTAAACGTCGTCGATTCTCGCCGACCAACCAGATAGGCAAATTTTTCCTTCTTCGGCGTCCTCCGAGTGACGTTCAATGGGATCCTCGGTTTGATTTAATGAGGACCAAACTCAACGTAGATCAGATCTGATCGATCCCACGGATTATTGACTGACGAACTGTGGCGCGGCTTTTTTTTGCATATCTCCCCTTCGACCAGATGCAAATTTTCCTCGATCCGATGATAACCACTTAATATCGGGCAATAATTCTACGTTTCGTCGATTGAGCACCGAGATTTATCTGACCAAGTTAAAAAACAATAAGTATGGTATCCGTGCCGTTTATCTGTCTTGCACGGACCACCCTCGGTTAAATAGTAAACCTGCAGGTTTACGGACTCTCGGGTTGTTTTCTCGGAACATCCGATTTGATGCACGACCGGCCGAATCGCTGCCTCGAGATGACTTATCGGCAACTATTTAGCTAACTTGTGTCGTTTTTACATTGTTGCCTATATAAATGAAGCTGGTACCTTGTCGAGAAAACTTGCTTCATTAGATGACTCTACTTTTGTATCGGTTCAATTGATAATCCTGCTAGCTTCATGTAATTTCTTGAGACCAGACCTTTGGTTCCTATCAAGGTCCTTTCTGCGTTCTTGAAGCAAGATCTAAAGGACAAAGACCAGATTACAGTACACTTTTACTACCAAAACCCGTTTAGCTGTTAAAATCTGTAAGTTTCCTAAGCTTCTAGTGTGGATCGGAGACTTATTATGTTTGCAAGCAATATGTCAACTTCGATTTCTTAGTCTTGCAAATTTAGCAAATCTTCCCGGTTTTGCTTTGCTCCGACAATAATATTGTGATGTTTGTTTTTTTAAAATGAAATAAGAATTTTGACATTAGAATTAGTCTGTCTCACTTATTTCTGCAACGTATAACCCAACCTAAAGTCAAAGCCTGTATTAATCTTGTAGCTAAGCAAGTGAAATGTTTTGATACCTTCTGCATCTTCAACGTGAATAGACGGTAGTAACATCATAAAATAAACTGATGGTAAAATTATAAACCTAGGGACCAAAGGTTTGTACACTACAATTAGGTATTAAAAGACACTTTGGTCACAAACATTTGTACACCCTGTACAAATTTGAATAGTTTTTTATGGTTTGTTTGACACATTTTGACGGTTGAACAGCCTGTGTCCTGAAATAAAATCACTAAAAAGGGGAACAGCAAAACTGGAGCAATTACGACTATCTACCACTCCGTTACTGTATCTTTTAGTTTCAAATGATTCAAAAAGATTCAAATCTGGTCATCTGGAAGGTTTACAAGTGAATTTTTTACCCTGAAAATAGTGAAAAACAGGATTTTTAGACTAATTTTTACAAACGTTCAATATTTAAGACTATAGGTAGCAGTGTTGTCAAGTCTAAATATTTAATGGGGGTAGAATAATCACTCAAAAACCGGTAGATCAAAACAAATTCATTCATTTTACATTATTATACTCTCTTAACAGTCTTTTAACAGTTGTCAAAAATTTTAATGCTATAAAAACCGTAGTTTAAAAATACAGATTTTTCATTTTTTCATTAATAATTGTTTTTTAAGTTTTGGAATTAGTGACAGATATCACGTGGTTTTAAAAGATAATTTAGCTGGACAGTCACGTGACCATTGTCAAAAATCATAAATCCCAAAAAACTCTCTTTATATCGAATACTTGTAAGAAAACGTTTTTAAACCTTGATTTTTGCAACTTTAGAGCATGGTTTGACAGTTTTGACGTTAGTGACAGTTGTCACGTGATTATAGAACACTATTTAGCTATACGGTCACGTGATAATTGTCAAAATAACTCTCATAATTCTCAGAAACATGTTTTATATCAAATACTGTAAGAAAACGTTTCTAAATCCTGATTTTTGCAACTTTAGAGCATGGTTTCACAGTTTTGACGTTACAGTTGTCACGTGATTGTAGAGCACTATTTAGCTAGACGTCACGTGATAATTGTCAAAAAAACTGTCATAATTTTCAGAAACACGTTTTAGATCAAATACTGCAAGAGAACGTTTTTAAATCCTGATTTTTGCAATTTTTGAGCATGGTTTGACAATTTTGACGTAAGTGACAGTTGTCACGTGATTGTAGAACACTATTCAGTTAGACGGTCACGTGACAATTGGCAAAATAACAGTCATAAATCTCAGAAACACGTTTTATAACAAATACTGCAAGAAAACGTTTTTAAATCAGATTTTTGCAATTTTTGAGCATGGTTTGACAGTTTTGACGTTAGTGACAGTTGTCACGTAATTGTAGAACACTATTCAGCTAGACGTCATGTGATAATTGTCAAAATAACTGTCATAATTCTCAGAAACACGTTTTATATCAAATACTGCAAGAAAACGTTTTTAAATCCTGATTTTTGCAACTTTTGAGCATGGTTTGACAGTTTTGACGTTTGACGTGATTTGACGTGTGACGCATGGTTTGAACATCTGGATTTTGGATTCTGGAAACAGTCCAATTAAAATTTTCGGACTAATTCATTTTAAAGGTTAATATTGCAGCCTTTAGTGCCAAATTTTTACTTTCATTACTAAAGATAAAGAAGACTTATTATTAATCGATTTTTCTGTCTTAAAGCACTAAAAACAGTCTAGATTTTTATGAAATTTTCGAATTTTTAACACTGAAGTGTCTAGAAGTCAATTTAATAGTGAAAAAGCTGGAAATAATATTTTTAAGTCTATGAAGAATGTAAAAATGTTTTTTCTTCTAAGAAACTAAAAACTTGAAAAGTTAGTCAAAATCAATTATTATCGCACTAGTGTGATAAAATTGGTCATTACGTACCTCAAAATAAGCTATGTAATGATTTATTATCATGCTAGAAGTAGATGTAGAAAGTTTTAAAGCCTCTCAAGTCAATTTTCAAGACTAAGTCTTTGAGTTTGTCCAGAAACTATGAAAACTGCGTACAAAGACATTTTTTAAGCTTTTTAAGTTAATTTTCACAGTTTTCAAGACATAATGTTTAAGTTGGGTTGGTTTTGGGTTTTTGAACGTAACAAGTCAATTATCTCGTAAACGAAGTTTCAAATCAGAATTTTACGAGATACTTTCTCAATTTCTTAATGTGAAAAATAAAATTAAAAGAAACTGTAATTTTTGAAAAATATCCAGTGACGTAGAAACAAGGCGGAAAAATGAAAACCATCTTCCTGTATCTACGCTGCTGGACAATTTTGACAAACGTCATTAACATTACATAATGAGTATTAATTTCAAAATTGCTCCAACTGTCTGACAGTAGTGACAGTTATGACAAAAAAACAATTTTTTAAACTGATATTTGAAGGACTGTATTTTCCTTTTTCAGGAAAATGACAACGTATGTCAACTTATTTTTTAATCGGTGAATTATTGACATTTAAAATTGTACCGCCCGGTATAAAAAAAAAATTTAAAATCTCCCAAAAAACAACAAAAACGTTAGTTTAATTATTCCGTAAAATGTTGACACTACATTTTACTTAAGGAAAATTACTTTACAATTATTATTACAGTGTAAGGTGCACCATACATCGAGAACGTTTATTTTAAAATTGCAGAGTAAACAAACCTGTAAAGTCAGTGTTTTAAGATAACTTATCTGGTCTTATCAGTTTAACTTGAAGTAGGTTATTGGGTTCACAATGCCATTTTTCCGGTAAACAATGTCACAGAATCTTCTTGACATCCAGAAAAATGTTGACGCTAAATCTGGTAAGGTTTTTTAACAGAGTTGAGGGTTTTAAGAACGGTTTTGTTTCACCAGACTTTGGCCGCTATGCAATGTCCCTGACATGCCCAAAGTGCCATCAGTACACCATAACCACCATCCACAACTCTCCAAATTTAAAAACCAACCTATTTGCACTCATTTTATGTCTTCTAGGGTAAGTCAAAAATCTTAGTTAAAACCAATAATTAGTTTAAACTTTTCCTGCTTAGATGTGTCTGCTGTTTCTGGATTCCGTACATGAAAAATGACTGCAACACTAGAAACCATTACTGTTCGATTTGCAATGCTTATTTGGGTTCCTATTCGAAATGATTGCTATAAGGGCAACCTTAAGGGTTTCATAAATTTACAAGAACCTCGCCTGTTAGTGTCGAGTTAGTTAACGCTTAATAAACATTCCCTTAGTGCCGTTAAGGCACGAAAGGATGCATCACGTAATCTGTATATTTATAATGCGGCGAATTTGTATCTGTTTATGAAAATCTGATCGTCGTGAGCAGACACCCATGGGAAGACGTGAAGAAACCTTTCTTGGGTTGTTTACGGCGTGCTCAGATGGTGTGAACCATCGAATTGATTAAACTATCGAGAGGAGAAACCAATATGGGTTAGTTTGGAACCAAAATCAGAATTTTCAAAATTTTTAGCTTAAGAATTTGTACTTTTATTACATTCAAAAGTTTCACTATACCTATTTATTAAATAAAAAAAATAATTAAAATTGTTTTGCCGTTCTACTTTTTTTTTTTGACACAGAGGACTTAAAAGCCAATAAGAAAATTCATAATCACAGCTGAAATTTCAAACAAATCCTTTTCGAAGTGATTTATTCGATTGTAACTATTTCTGAACCTTTCTTCTGTTATGAGATATGTCGTAGTTTTAATATGTATAGTCTATTCACGATTTTTTTGGATCTTAAAAAAAATTATTTACGGATTTTTTCAGAGTAAGACACTTAAAGGCTAAAAGTTAACCCTGAACTTTGTCCCATTTTTCTATTTCTTATTGATACTTTCACCCTGTACAGTTAACATTTTATAAATTTGTTAAATTTCGAAGGATGACATTTGGTAAGTTGTCTTGTCATAAAACTACTTCTCTGCTCGATTCTCCTGAGTTAAATTATGTATTAATACTAGATAATATGCTACTCGATGAGAATTTGTATTATTCCTACAACAATGGAACATTTTCCGTCTCGTATGGTAGCTATTATTAGCTTTCCCTACATATTTAATAACCATTCATCTTGTTAAAATTACTTGTGGTATCCCCGAGATACATGGAATTTTGTAAAACAGTACGAGGAATAATGGAGGTGTAAATCAAAAATTGAAAAACCGGCATAAATATCCCGAGATGCCTACCACACCCATAAAATAGCACAATGTTCCATTTTTGAGGATTTTTAAAAAAATTGCTTAAAACAGTATTTTTTTCACTCCAAGTGTGTTTTGCAAACGATTTTGCCCTTGACTGTCCTTTTAAACTTTATCTCTGTCAGTTCCAATTTTGACACCGCTTTTTTCCCTGACTGTACCAAATTTTGTAGTGTTTTTTCAGGTTATTGAAGAGGAAATTTAAATGAAGATTCTAAAAATGTGCTTAAAACCGTCATTTTCTCACTCCAGGTGTGTTTTACAGGCGATTCTGTATTTGACTGTCTTTTTAAACTCTGTTTCTGTCAGTTCTACCTTTGATACCGCTTTTTTCCCTGACTGTACCAAGTTTTGAAGTGTTTTTTCAGGTTATTGAAGAGGAAATTTTTATGAAGATTCTAAAAATGTGCTTAAAACCGTCATTTTCTCACTCCAGGTGTGTTTTACAGGCGATTCTGTATTTGACTGTCTTTTTAAACTCTGTTTCTGTCAGTTCTACTTTTGATACCGCTTTTTTCCCTGACTGTACCAAGTTTTGAAGTGTTTTTTCAGGTTATTGAAGAGGAAATTTAATGAAGATTCTAAAAATGTGCTTAAAACCGTCATTTTCTCACTCCAGGTGTGTTTTACAGGCGATTCTGTCTTTGACTGTCTTTTTAAACTCTGTTTCTCTCAGTTCTACCTTTGATACCGCTTTTTTCCCTGACTGTACCAAGTTTTGAAGTGTTTTTTCAGGTTATTGAAGAGGAAATTTAATGAAGATTCTAAAAATGTGCTTAAAACCGTCATTTTCTCACTCCAGGTGTGTTTTACAGGCGATTCTGTCTTTGACTGTCTTTTTAAACTCTGTTTCTCTCAGTTCTACCTTTGATACCGCTTTTTTCCCTGACTGTACCAAGTTTTGAAGTGTTTTTTCAGGTTATTGAAGAGGAAATTTAATGAAGATTTTAAAAATGTGCTTAAAACCGTCATTTTCTCACTCCAGGTGTGTTTTACAGGCGATTCTGTCTTTGACTGTCTTTTTAAACTCTGTTTCTCTCAGTTCTACCTTTGATACCGCTTTTTTCCCTGACTGTACCAAGTTTTGAAGTGTTTTTTCAGGTTATTGAAGAGGAAATTTAATGAAGATTCTAAAAATGTGCTTAAAACCGTCATTTTCTCACTCCAGGTGTGTTTTACAGGCGATTCTGTCTTTGACTGTCTTTTTAAACTCTGTTTCTGTCAGTTCTACCTTTGATACCGCTTTTTTCCCTGACTGTACCAAGTTTTGAAGTGTTTTTTCGGACATTCGATAGAAAATTTAATGAAGATTCCATAAGTGTACTTAAAATAGTCATTTTCTCACTCCAAGTGTGTTTTACAGGCGATTTTGCCTTTGACTGTTCAAACTCAAACTCTGTTACTGTCAGTTCTAACTTTGACACCGCTTTTTCCCCTGACTGTACCAAGTTTTGAAGTGTTTTTTCGGGCATTCGATAGAAAATTTAATGAAAATTCCATAAGTGTGCTTAGAACAGTCATTTTCTTACTCCAAGTGGGTTTTACAGGCGATTTTGTTTTTGACTGTCCTGTCAAACTGTGTCTGTCGGTTCAAACTTTGACACCGCTTCTCTCCCTGACTGTACCAAATTTTGTAATGTTTTATCAGGTTATTGAAGAGAAAATTTAATGGAGATTCCACAAGTGTGCTTAAAATAATCATTTTCTCACTCCAAGTGGGTTTTAAAAACGATTTTGCCCTTGAATGTCCTTTCAAACTTTGTATGTCGGTTCAAAGTTTGACACCGCTTTTCTCCCTGACTGTACCAAATTTGTGTGTGGTTTTTCAGGTTATTGAAGAGCAAATTTAATGAGGATTCCATGAGTGTGCTTAAAACAGTCATTTTCCTACTCCAAGTGGGTTTTACAGACGATTTGTCAAAAGAAAAATTTGTGTCTGGATGATAAAGAAAAACAGCCCAATTAATGCCGATGACTATATATAGTTACGTCATCCTGTTTTACTTTGAATTTTGTCATATTATTATTATTTTCGTATAACATTTTAATTTTCAACATTAAAAGCTACTAAACGTTCTGTTTTGTTTGAAGAGAAACAAATGACAGGAGATTTTCGTGACGTCATAGGAATATTTATCAGTAGCGTACCAAAAAAAATTCAAATACACAATTAATTGTTACGTTCCAATTCTTGTTAAATTAATATTTATATTAAAACAGGAAAGTGTAATATGCCCCCCCACTGCATTACACGACTTCCAAAGGTCAGGTGCTTGCTATTACTTGTTTTTTTCTAGTATTTATCATTACCCTGTTTATTTGTAGATTTGTTATCTTTAAGGAAAAAAACATGTTTGCTTCTGCAACAAAGTAATATAGGTATATATAACACTACTAATTTACTGAATAGTATATTAAAAACCAAATTCAAAATTTTTGCAAAATTTTATGAATCATTACAGTCACCGTTTATTTTGGTGGAGTCCTCTAATGCAATTTCTAATTAACGTAACGAAAAAAAAGCTGAAAGGTTATCAGTTTTCTCGGAATATCTATGCCCACGTAAATAGTTCAGATATATTCCAACTTGTTGCGTCAAAGCTAAAAACAGTGTATTCGCAATTTTGCCATATTACTTGGAAAATAACGAGGTTAGTCCAAAAATGTGTTTTTTGTTTTTAAAAAAAATATGTAAACCCTTTAGCTTGTGCAACATGCAAATTACTACCTACAAATTAAATTATTCAATTTTATTTTTGTGCTTTTTTTCCCGTTGATTTTTCTTATTGCCATCAATTGGCTTTTACTGTTTTTGAACAAAAATGCTCACTTTTCGCACCCCTGGTATAAAGTAGAGGCGGACTAGCATATGAGCATTATTTTTGAAACATTACTCATTTTTTTTATCAAAACAGCACGATTATTGAAAATACTCAAACCAAAACAATAACACATAACTCACGGTCGTGCAGTCTCATACGTGATTTCAGTTGCAAGTCATAAATTATTCATGTACGTTTAGTACCTTAACTATTTCTAGAAATTTTACAGAAATTACTACTAATAATCAAGTATATTTAGTTCATACTTATTACCTTCATCGCTTTCCCTGTGTACGGTAGACGGTTCAAGTGATTTTAATTACAAAATGACTGCAATTAAAAATCTGGTGTTCATAATTTTGATCGTGATTACTAAGGTACTAGCCCAGGATTCCTTAGGTAAACCATTTGTTTTTAAGCGTGATCCATCACTACTAACACTAAATATTGTAGAAGTAAACCCTAGGGCTTTTTGCTACTCCCTTAACTGTCCACCAAACACTACGGTATGCGGCAAAGTCTCAGAAGTGTCCAAAACCGACAAGTCAAAATTGGATGTTCAGATCAGATGCTACAACGATCAAGGTAATGCCATTAACGTGATTGAAAACTCAGCACAAACATCATATTTTAGGTACCATCCTAGATACACATAATACCACCGAAGTCAATCACTTCGGGCCTGATGTGTATTATAAGGGTACCAAACTGTCAGCAGTGGTGAGGGTACCACCACAACCAGAAAATGACGATTTTGGCTGGGCCAACAAGTACGTTCCTTTGTATAAAGTGTTCTATCCTGACACTACCACTCAAAAGGATGCTCCGAAAGTGGAGGAGATTTTGCCTGAAGATGATAGTGCGCCTAACCCCAAAAGCGAGGTAGAAGATTTAAACAACTAATAAATTCACTTTGTCGTGTTCACTTTTGTGAGAATGTCATTTATTTGTAAAATTTGATGTTTCAACAATGAAAAACTGCTATTTTATTATTACTCCGACCCATTCACAGGCTAGTAGTGTAATATAACGTATGTTATCATTTTTTTATACATTAGCCGGTTTCTTAGCGTCCTCCAGCCTCTTCTGTCTTCCAAGTCCCCTGGTTGCAGGTTTCGTTCTGACATAGCTTTCTTTATTCCGCCGGTCCTTGTCGCCCTGGGTCTTCCTCTTTTCTGTCGGCTCTATTTGAGGATCGGATTAGGTATTCTAGTATCTTCCATCCTCTCCACATGTCCATACCATATTACTGGTCTACGTTGGATCTCTTCTGCTATAGTTGTCTCTACCTTCATAATTTCCCTAATTTTGTCATTCGTTATTTTTTCCAATCTCGACCTTCCTGCTGATCTCTCTTCTAAAGATAGTAGCCGGCGCTCTGAAATTGTTTTTATTTGCCAGGTTTCACATCCGTACAGCACTATACTTTTGAATATTGAGTGGTATAAGAGGTGCTTCTTTTGTTGAGAGATACATTTGGACCACATGATCGAGTTCAGGCAGACTATCACCTTTTTCCCTTTTATAATTCGGTCCTCTACTTCTTTCTCTCTACGACCTCCGTTATCAATTTTTGTCCCCAGGTATGTATATTCAGTACAGCAGCTATCGTTTCGTTTTCTTGTGGGTGAAGGTCATCTCTGTCGTCTCCAATACATAGATTTTGGAACGGTCGACCGACAGCCCCCATTCTTCGTACTCTTTTAATAGCTTTCTTGTCAAAGTCCCCTTTGTCTTGTATGATAACAACCTGATCATCTGCAAAGTGCAGGTTGGATAAGGTTCTGTCATCACTTATTTGTATGCCCATCCCACTACATGATCTTCTCCATCGCCTCAAAGCTTCGTTCAGATAGATTTTAAATAATGTGGGAGAAAGACAATAGCCCTGCCTTAAGCCCTTCGTAACTGGAAACCTGTCTGAGATTTTGTTTTTCAATTTGATCTTAGATGTAGAATGGTCGTGTAGTTGTCTGATCGCAGCTATTAACGTGGCATTAATTCGGGACCTCTCTAGTACTTGCCATAGTTTTTGAACGGGTACGGTGTCGAATGTTTTTGTAAGATTGACAAACAGAAGATACGTCTCTCTGTTCCTGGCGACTTTCGAAAACCAGCTTGTTCTTCAATTTCCAGAGGACTGTACTCTTCCTCTATAAAGTTTCTGAGAACTTTCTCATAGAGACGACTCATTGTACTGGTAACAGATATACACCTATAGTAAGAACAATCTTCTTTGTTTCCCTTTTTGTGAATCGCGGTAATCCATGCTTCTTTCCATTTAGAGGGAATTCTTTCCTCGTTAATATAATTGGTAAACAGTTCCCTGATATGCTTTATGAGTTTTGCTGTCCCAAATTTCAGTAATTCCGCTGGTATTCCTTCTGGTCCGCTAGCATTTTTATTTTTTATCTCTTTCAAATGATTTAAAAATTTAGATTATCTTTTGCTTTTGTTATACTTTGGATCAGTAGACTATTAGAACATCAGAAAATTTCCGACTTTAGTTCTTGCTCCCGTAAAAGTGGTGCTTTGAACCCCCTGAGATAGTCGAGTGTTTGCACACGTATTGAAAGAGCTTTATTTGTCTGTACTCTTACTGCTCTCATACTTTTACGTGTAGTAACTGGTTTGCATTCATATCACAATTGACAAAATAATGACCAAGCATTATCAACAAAAAAAAAACATACAAAAATTTGAAATACGTCAAAACAAATTGACTTGTAACTCATCGTATCTATCAGGAAACAGCAAAATTTATGGTTTTGCTAATCACCGGCACCAAAAGATGCAGCATCACGTAACAATGTTGTTTGCTCGCCCTAAGTTTGTTACATAAAGAAATCAATGCCAATCTCGATAGAAATCTACACAGAATCACGCCGTGAAAGAAAAAATACCATTACTTGCGGTTTTTTTGTTGAGTGGTTCGTTGTTCGTGGGTTCTTCTCTGTGAAGTGTACATTATTTGTCGTGGTGGGCTTAAGGAGTATTTCAGTTTAGGCGAATGTCTCATTCGCCTAAATCAACAGGTGCGCATCTTCTTTGGTCGAAGACCGACTAGAAGTAGAGAAAAAAATCATCAGTCTTTGACTGATCCCGTGCCGCAGATATCTTCCAATAAACAATGGATCAAATGAGATGACTAATCAGAAACCATAATGCCACTTAGATGATTTGAGAAGATAATCGGTGATTTTGTATTGTCTTGTGTGGTTTCGAGGAATCGACGTTTCGGACCGGAAATTTTTCGCTATTGACCAAACACTCGAAATGAGTGCGTAAATGTTTATGGTGCTGGTTAGAAGGGCGGACTTCCTATAGTTGGAAAAACCTTAAGGTCAATATTGATGCATCTATTAACACTTGCACTTGAGCGAATGGACTGCACGAGGAATGCAAAACCCGCACTACTCAAACGGATTTATTTGCCCACCAATTAGCACTAAACGTTCTTAGGCGAATTTCTTGGTAAATGGTTAATGACATTAATGAGACCGATTACCTTTCTAATTATTTTCATCGCGTTTACGGTCTATTGAGGCATTATTCGCCTCGCGTGAAAATGAAGAGTCTTTCAGTGGTCTGATGGCCTAGCCGTGCGGACGCGCTCTTTGAATTTTTATCGTTCTTAAGTAGGAAGAAAATGCCGCTTTTTAAGGTTTTTATAAGATCTGATTAGACCGACAAGATTGCGAGAGATTTGAATTTTAAGACGGGTTTTTACCAACTAAACCTTTGTTTGCCTGCGATGGCACGAGAACGTCTATTGATTTCCTGGATCTCATATAAACAAATTGCTCGTAAAAGTTTGGACTCAAGACTTTTGGGAAGTTTCCTGAGTTGCATTGGCGTCCCCTGACGGAGGTCTCTTCTGGCGCTCTTCTTGACCTCCATTTCTTCTATCTTCGTCAGCTCGTCCATCTCTGGTGGTCCTGGCAAACTATAGGATGTCCAAACAACCAGCTTTCGTCCGTCTGTTTTTACATACTAAATTTTTGAGGAGTTAAGGTCTGGTTAGTGGGGGATGGTTTTCCCCCTTTTGCGTAGGTAAAGCGGGGGAAAGTGCCAGGAGTGCAGTGAGAGCCCAGTTAGAACCGGGATAACTGCGGAAAGGTTCTACCCAGTGTAGGGGGTACTAGGCCCACTGAAAAGCCGGCATCCAGCATGCCGTCCTCTGGCCAAACCCTGTCGAAGGCCTTGGAGACGTCTAGCACCACGGCTCCTGTCCCTTCTTTCCTGTTGAACTCTTCCGTGATGTACTCGGTCATCCTCAGGACTTGGAGTTCCGTTGATAGTGTCTTCCGGAATCCAAATTGCTCCTCGGGGATGACGTGCAGGTCCTCTTCTTGCTCATTTGGCATCCTGAGGATGATAACTTCTGCCACTTTTCCCAAATGATGGCAGGAGGCTGATGGACCGATAATTCTGGGAGAACAGCGGGTCCTTTTGTTGTTTCGGAAACAGGATAACATCAGCCATCTTCCAGTCAGCAGGAAAGTGCCTTAGTCGAAGTATTGCATTAACAAGTTTTATGAGCGCAATGTTTCCTATCTCCTCCCATCCTAGGTAAATTGTGGTTTCTCCACCAAATCTGTAAATTTTTGGATTTTTATCGGAGTTTTGAAGACAATTGTGATTTTACCTCAAATTTTCGATTTTTTCGTATCAGTAGAAAAAAAACTATTTACACTACTGGATTCTACGCGAATGTTTTATATCAAATTTCAGCTTCAGACACCGACATAGTTTTTGCCCGTCTCTATTAATAAGATCACTTCCCATTTAAATACGTCCAATTTGGCCTACCCTGTACAGTAAAGAAACTTATCTTCAAAGATCTGGCAGGCCTTCATTGTCCACTGTTTTCATCACTTTAAATCGTTTCACGTGTTATGAAGAGACTTGAGATAGATGATTCGGTCGTCCTCATTATTTGCAAGCAAAACCAGTGTTTTCTTAAAAAATTTAGCTACAAAGTAAATAAGTTAGGTAGAGACATTGAAAAGGTTTGGGCTTTTCCTTTGGGTTTTTGGAAAGTTTCACCTTAAAAACTATATAAACACTTACAGAATGACAGCATGATTTTGTAATTTTGTACTAGCCCCTGATGATGAGTTGGTCTTACTGTTACCCCTGTAAATAATTGGTAGTTTGGATTCTTCCTACTTTTTTAGAAATATTCCAAGTGTCTCCATATTTGATTTGATTATAACAAACCAAGTTTTTACCGTACTTTCAGTATATCTCTAGCTTCTCAGTGAAAGAGCCAATTTGCAAGTGGTTAGTTGAGTTTTGCTTTGAAACTAGACATTTCACTCAAGAATTTTTTATTGTAAAACATTTCCTTATAGGTCGAATTCCAATTTACCGTTTGTAGAGTGTTATCGGTAACGACCAATCGCAATTATTGCGATTTAAATATCTTGCGCGTTTCAAAGCCGTGAAAATAAGTCGAGACATACCATTGCGTGGCCGGTTTTGTCGTCATCCGATCTTAACGGCACCTTTTTTTTTTAAAAAAGTATAATCGGTTCTCAATTGCTATTATTACACACAGAGAGGTGAGAATATCTCGTGTTAAATCTGAAATATACCGAGAACAATGTTGCGCTCGTTGGGTTCCACCAGAGCCAAGTCATATCGGTGTGGCACCAAATAATATGAAGACATATACACGCACACAGCGGAAAAAACGACAGAAAAAAAGAACCCAGGTGAGGCATTAAAAACGGAAAATCTTCGCATGAGTTATATTATGATGACGGGTCCGAGATAAACCGATGCGGTACCTATACAGAGTGTTCCGTTTCGCTGACGCCGGGCTACAAGCCATCTAATTTCGTTAAAAGGTTGTTACGTTGAAAAGCGATGTCACGATAGTCCTATGTAAAGTCCGTCTAACTGTAACACTCGGGCTTATTAGATTAAAATACACACACGGCAGATTCAGGTACAGTTAACGTCCTTTTAAGGATCTTCCTTATGCCTTCGGATCGAGAGTATGTGTGCGTGTATGGCGCTTGATTAAGCATCGGGGTATCAGTTTTATGACCAGCTGACTAGGAAACTCGCTGGTACTACACTAGGGTGTGTTCCAACAATAATCAGTGCCGTATTGGGTGTATTTTCTTACAATCAGCTTCAATACTTTCTTTACTACAAAGGTATTAATCCACCAGGACGTCGAGAGTAAGGAAACCAGCCTCTAGCGAGATCTTGTTTCAGAGGTAGAAAACTATAATTTAATAACTAAATAACAGTTAAAGAATAGGAAATGAAACATTGGGCGGAACAACTCAGAGATTCAATGAAGAAACTGTTAATGACAGTGGAGACATGTCAAAACTGTTCTGCGCAGTAAACAAAATGAGAATCAACAACACCTTTTTTGACCATGATATGAGTTATAAATACACTTGGCAAAACACAAGAGAACAGCAATCGGTGATAGACTATATTATAACTAACAGTGCGTTTACTCCACAGATGATACTAGATGTGAGAACACTTAACGCTGCAAATGTGGGCAGTGATCACAAGTTGCTACTTTGAAAAATTAGACTAAATATACCCGCAACATCAAAACCTAAACCACATTACTTAGAAAAATTCAACATTAAATCTCTGGAAGGCGAAAGCGTGAAACAATTGTACAAAAGTAGGCTGTCACAGAAGACAACACAAAACCCAATCAACAGAGAATATACTGTAGACGAACTATGGAGAACCCTAAAACATAATTCCTGAACGCAGCCAACGAAGCTCTAGGAAAAAGACAGGTAGATGTCAATAGAACAAATAAAACACCATGGTTTACATCGAAAATAAAGGAACTATCAGAACACAAGAAGAATTAAAGCAACAGAAAATTGGGATCTATATGAAACCGAACGAAACAGAATAAAAGCTAGAATCAAAGAGATAAAAGAAGATTCACTAAAGAGATGGAGAGAGATATGTACGGAAGCCAGAGAAAGATATGGGGAATGCTAAGATGGAACAAATATAAATCAAGGATACTATGCAGACCAATAAAATCAATGCGGAAGAGTGGAAGTTATATTTCGAAAACCTATATAAAGAAAATGAGGGAATTGAACAACTACTAATAGAAGAAGGCCAAGAAGAAGACAATGACACATCTTGAAACATCTTAAAAATCGAAAAAGCCCGAAACCCGACAAGATAACAAATGAAGTGTTAAAATACGGGGGGGACAACCTACAAAAAGAAATATTAACTCTCTTCAGAAACATCATAATAGAACAAAAAGTACCAAATAAATGTAAAAGCAGCATAAGGATACTTACATTTAAAAAGGGCCAGAAAACAATCCCGGACAGTTATCATGGAATAACGCTTCTCAACAGCATCCTCAAAGCCTTCACTAAGACTTTGTTAGAGGAAATAAACAAAACTATATGCTATCTTCATTGTGAAGCAAATAACAGGAAAATCGATAGAGTTCAATAAACCAGCTTATATGTGCTTTGTCGACATGACTAAAGCTTTCGACCGGATATTAAAGAAACCAGATATTAATAAAACTAATATACGAGATCAATAACCACTGTCGGACTAGTATAAAAGTAGGACATCTATTAACTGAAGAAGTGCAAATGTGCACAGGAATAAGACAAGGTGACTCACTTAGCCCCTTTATATTCAACATGATTATGGACAAATGTTTCTTTTACTACCTAAAAGAACAGGATACAAAATGGGGAACTCTTCAATGTTGTCTGCTACGCAGATGATGCGGTGCTCATTGCGAATCCTGAAGACGACCTTCAGAGATTACTGCACTCCTTTAATCAATCAGCAAAACAATTAAATATGGTCACAAACACAGACAAGTAAAACTACATGAAAACACGAATCCCATAGAAATTGGAAGAGGAGTACGCCAGGGAGATACGATGTCTCCAAAACTGTTCCGTCCTACAATATGTATTCAAAAATCTAGATTGGGACCAAAAGGTCTAAAAATAGACGGCCAAAGTCTGTCAAACTTACGGTTTGCAGACGACATTGTTTTACTATCTGACAACTTGGAAGATATTAACAGAAGAGTTATATTCTCCTAGGCGGCTTAAGGCAAACTTAGAGACGTTTTCAAAAGCGACCTTCCAATATGCTTGAAAAGAACAGTTTTCAACCAATGTGTTCTACCGATTATGACCTACGGCGCCGAAATCCTATACCTTACCAACGCTTCTGCTAAGAAACTAAAAGTAACACAGCGCAAAATGGAGAGATCGATGCTTGGTGTTTCGTTATGTGACCACATTAGAAATGAAGAATTACGCAGAAGAACAGGCGTGACTGATGTGGTCGTATATGCAGCAAAACTCAAATGGAACTAGGCGGACATGTGGCTCGCATGCAAGATGGCAGGTGGACAAAATGATTACTTGAATGGAGACCCAGATCCGATAAAAGAAATAGAGGAGGACCACAAACCAAAAACTGGATTCGTAGCGCGCAAGACAGAAAAGAATGGACTCAACTAAGGGAGGCCTATGTCCAGCAGTCGACGCAGAGGGCTGATTGATGATGATGATGAAGAGACATTGTGTGGAAAAACAAATATCTCAACATAAACAGTAAAATAAGAGTATATAAATCGACAATCAGACCTGTCATAGCGTATGCAGCCGAAACAAGACCAGACACATCGAAAACATTACAAATCAGAAGCGAAGATACGGATGGTGAGACTGGCTTGGGAAAGAGCACCAGCAGGACGAAGACCGTTAGTGTTACCCCGAATGAGATCTAAGGACAATTATTGGGACGTACAGTCGGCCAAGACCTACCCCGGGTTGTAGATGTAGAGCAATTTAATTATTGACTTAACAGAGTTTGCTGTCAAAATGTTAGTGAATCACCAATGACATTTCAATTCAATTTAACTGAAGAATAAAACAAATTTTAAAAGTCATGGTACATATTTGTTTCAAACCGACATACGTTCATCAGTCATAGTGATATCAGCAATAATTCTCATAAAATGAACATTCTAGTAAGTCTAAATAAAAATGAGGCGGTAGAGAAAAGAGAGAGTGGCAGAGGAGGTTTTAAGTACTCTGGATGATATCTCTGAATAAAAAATGTGACAGTAACCCCTTAAAACGTCAATAAGAATAAACCAATAAGCCCAATCCCCTAAATATTGTCCTGTTTCGAAAGTGAGAGAAGAAAGAACATTTCGTAACGTGTCGTAATGAGTTTAAATTTGGACTGCTTTAACACTTCTGAAGCAATTAAAGTGTATAAACCTTCGAATAACCGTAATCGTTCATTTTGGCACTGTAAACAATCCGAGAACGTCACATCCGACTAAAACCCAAAAGTGTGGCCCGCTATTCAGAAAGGAGGCGAAGCATGAATATGTAATAAGGGGACTCGTATTAGGACCCCAATTGTATAATTCAACATGTTTGGAAAAGTTGCAAATATTAGAAAATATTTTTAGTGGAAGCAGATATTTGAAAAAAGGGAATTCTATTCCCTGCGTTCAAGAATTAGGGCAAATTTTAGCCTGCTGAGCAATTGTGGCTGGGGAATACTGCCCTTTTCGACCATCTAAATGAAAACTATCTTCTTCTAGTTCTGTTACATTCTATCAACACTTATTTCAGAAACTATATTCCCTGCGTTCAAGAATTAGGGCACTGGTCTCTAATTTTTAAAGTAGGGAAAGGAGTTCTCAATGAGGTGAAAAGTTAACATTGGAAAGTTAATGTTACATTCTGCATACCTTTCTCTTGATAAATTCCCTCGTTTCAAGAATACACCCTCTGATGACTTATGAATATTTTGCTTGTTCTGGTTAAATTTGAATCTAGTTCAAATATGTATTCAAGCATTCAAAAACCATTTAAACTGAGATTGGTTTGAATTATGATGGTGTTCAACAATCAGTTCCCCAATTGTAATACTTTCAAAAGCGTGGACCCAACGATGTGCATAATTGCCAACTGCACACCGGCAACGTGTATTAAAAAGAACTGAGAGGTCAATGATTTCTCTCTTTTTTTTGTAGTTGATTGTTTGGCCCCCACGTCATTCACTCGCCAATATGAGTACCTACATCATTACGTTAAAGTGGAACTATAACAATCAAGGGCTTTAAGTACTAACATCTACGATAATCTAGACCATAATGCGAAAACTATACCTTGTGCTCGGTTAAACTGATCCGTGGGTATCTATAGATATATGGGCGAACCGAGAAAAATGCTCACGTATATGTTAAAGGATCGATACATTCTTTGGTGTACTCGCCTAAAGAAAACACGCCGTAACACCATATAATTCAATTAAACATTAATACACTTGATGGGGATGCGTGCTCGCCTCTCAGAACCCAAAGAAGTGAAAAAAAAACCTTCCATGCCGAAGGTCCATCATTTATCTGGGGGATAATTTTAACCGATAGAGACTATAAGTCGATGCCGATTAAACTGCACAATCGGGCACAATACGAAGGCGTATTTTTACATTTCGTGGCGATATATCAGGAGATTTTAGCGTCCAATAAATGCCAAACTGACTCCCTTTATGGCCAGTAAATCTCTGGAGATTTTTTCCTATTTCAAAAACCGATAATGACATTATTATTCTCGTTGGTCGTAAAATTAATATATATGCCGCAGGAATGGCTTAAGCCCTTTGTCGTTCCTACGGATTTTAATGCCTTTTGTGGCGTTGGTTGTTTCAGGATTTAATTATGCAAAAGGCGAGGATTGATTACGCAAACCGTTGCGCCATAAATTGTAATTAGATTCTCTACCATTAGACTTAATCCTTTCAGTGATAACAAATTATCACGCTTCTTTTGTCTCATTTACCAATACAAAACTAAAACAGTTAGTTATAGTATTTTGAAGAGATATTAGGAACTTTATGAAACTATCATCATCAGTTGTTGATAGGACAAAATTAAGTTAGAACTACCATTTGTTTGTTAATTGTTAACTTCAGAGTGCGGTATAGTGACAGATACGTAATATTAAATTAATTGTGTTTTTGGTAGTGTCTAATAAGATTATCTTTAGATCGCGTCAAAACTCTGTTTTTAAAATATTTTCAGCATTTGCAATGTTGACAGATCAACCAAAGCTAAGTATCAATTTCGAAGTTTCAAATGGAACACCCAGTATTATTAATAGTCTTCTAACGATGCTAAGTATTTTTCATTGACATTGTGAAATTCGTGTCATTGCTCCTAACCAGATTGAGATAGTTATTCATTATTTTTTATCTCCAAAACAGTTAATTATAATATGGAATATGATACATAAAACGTACATTAACTCGTTGGGAGTATTTAAAAATATAATAAAATACAAGGTACTCTAAAAAGAAAAAACGTCCCAAGCTGAAAAACCTGAAGAAGAAAGTGTCAAACTGAAGATTGGTAAATGTCTACTGCCTGAAGGTGAGAACCTGAAAGAAAATCCCCTGGTAAGGCGACTGAACAAGAAACAGAAGTGGTGAAGAAACCTAAGCCAGAGAAACCACAGGAAGGTAAAATAAAACCAAAAGAAACTGAACAGGAGGACACTCCAATCAAGTTCGAACCCTACGACATTGACCACAGTGATGTAGAGCTAGAAACACCGGAAAAGGAAGAAACTGATAATATAGAGAGACTCCCCAAGAAGAAAATAATCAAGTACAAAAAGAAACCGCGGGTCAAGGAATCTCCTGAAACTGAAACCACTCAACTCGAAAAAGGCATACCAAAACCAAAACCAGAAGAAGAAGAGGAAGAGGTTAAGTTCAAATCAAAACAGAAACCTAAACCTTCTGAAGAACTCGATGAAATAAAGTTGAAACCTTTCAAGAAACCCAAAAAACCAGAACCTACGGAAAAGGTGCGTTGGGAAGGCCCAGATTATCAAATGGCCACTGTGGTGTATGAACTGCCAGAAGAATATTTAGAATTTGTAGCAGACACACCAGAAGGTCCCGTCAAAAAGACCAAGAAGATCAGGAAGATCAAGAAAAACCAACTGAAGAAACTAAGTAATCGAAACTGTACAGTCAGAAAAAGGTCCAACGCAAAGCACGGTCACTACGGTAATCGACTATGTAGCTGATGACTATGTCGTTCCTTATGAAACTGCTGAAGCTATTAAACTTCCAAAAGAAGAAACTGTAGTTGAAACAGCAGAAGGTATCACCAAGCGATTGAGTAAACGAAAGATTAAAAAGCCTAAAAGCAAACGCCAGAATGAGGTCATAGAAATTGTCACTGTAGAGGAAGAAGACAAGAAACCTCAAGTTGTTGTGATAACCTACGTCGAAGATATTGAAGAACTTCCAGAAGAAGAAGAAACATCAGATCTTCTAGGTCTGTTGCATCTGAAACCCGAGAAACCCAAACCGATATTAGTAGAACTTCCTGAAGAGGTTGTGGTAGAAGAAGAAAGTCATTAAAGATAAGAGAAAGTATAAGCGACTTCACAAACCTAAAGAAGAAATTATTACTATAGTGACACAAGAAACTGAAGGCCTTCCGGACCAAGTACAGGTAAACATTGAAGAAGTCACCCCTGAAGATATAACAGATGTTTTGGAAGGTACAGTCTCGCAAGAAGTACCAACTGTAACGGAAATCACTGAAAAACTAATAGATTCTAAGCCAGTGAAGAAGAAGGTTAGTAAAAGGATGACGCATAAGCGTCTAGGTGATAAGGCTGAAGTGACTGAAGTAGTAATCACTGAAAAAGATGGTCAGCAAGTGACTGAGGTGAACATCTACGAGACTGAAATCTGCGAATTACCACCAGTTGAAGCAGATTTCTTCGAAACCCTGTATTTTTCTAATAATTGAGATATCCGAGCGAATAAAAAAATAAAATGTTCAGAACGGGTCACAATTTGATGTCAATTGTCAGTTGTTCAATCCACAGGGTGTCTCAAAAAACACCGAAAATTCCTTACTTCCTTTACGTCCCTGTATATGACATAAAGACAAACCATTTAAAAATGGTAATAATGCAGATGTATTCACGAAAGAATCAAGCTGCAATACATAAACAATATGAAGGAGTTCCAGAGAAAATTGATTTGACTAAGTGTAAATTTTGACCGTTTCCCTATACACAATAAATTTTGTGAAAATTATGTAATAGTAGACTTGTATTGGTGTAGATGGAACAATTTCATATTTCATGACTGCGGTTTAAGACTTCACTCTATTAATATTTCAAATGTCTTTTGGAATTATTAGTTTGGCTAAAACGTCTGGAATTACATTAGTGGTGAGTTTTTATCTACATGGGATAGACAATATAGGAGCTTCAAATCCATAAACGGCCATATAAATATCAGAACAATCCTAACTGATTTTGCAGCAAGTAAAAATTGAAGAAGAAACGCTTTTTTTGAGTGGATACTGAACGGTACCAGTAATTAAGTAGAATTAAGCGAACGAAACCCATAATTAATGCCGCTTTGTGTACAATTTGTTGGTGTAAGTCGTGACGTGTAAATGATTCTTTGAATTATCAGCCAATATTTAGACAAGAAGAATTTTAATTAATTGCTCAATTAGCATTTTAAACGTAAGGCAACGTGCAATGGAACGAAACTAAAACCTTAATAACTCCATTAGTGTCTTACTAATAATTACTTTGTGTCAAACGCAACGTGGGTACATCAATTTCAAAGAGTGTTTGTTTGCAAAAAGCCATTTGTGTTGGTAATGCGTTCGACTATTAGTCGTAGTCGGCAATTACCATTCCTCGAGTGTTTTGTCGCTCTTTAGATCTGCGAGTGTGTCCTATGCAAGAAAAAGAGATTTATAAATTGTTCAACTGTATGTAACTAACGAAAAAAATCAAACATCGGGTTTTCCGCTGGTTTAATCAATTTTGCCACTGTCGCGCCGCTAGTATTAAATCGTTTATTAACGAGACGTCATTTTTATTGTCCCGTCTAAAAAGCCGTAAAAAGAGAAAAATGGTCCCTAGACTAATGGGAAAACTCCGATACGAGTAAGCATACAATAAAAGGAGCTTTATTATTTGAAACCGCACCGAGAAATAATCAATTACCACCGACGGAATTAATAGATCTCTTGTTGCTGGAAGACGTATCGGACAGCACAATGTACTTCTGCTAAACGTCCCTATCATAAACAATAACTAATGGAGGATCGAGGTGTCACAAAAGAATCTATGAGATATTGAGTTTTTAATAAAGTCAAACAATGCAGAAATGTTCGTACAATAAAGCTGCATTTACATTCACTTCAAAGTCAACTTTGTTATGAAATTGGCAAGCTTGACATATGGACGTCTATAGTGACATTTACATTAAAAATAATTTCAATTTGACTTCAAAGTCCACTTCAAGCTGCTTGGCAGATGCAGGCAAAATGACCAATTTATATACTACAATTTGAATTTTCCAAGGATTTTTGTCTTTTAAACATACAATTTTTATTATATTACGTACACGACGACAATCACACTTTAAATGCTGATGTATTTACATCACATGTAACCTAAAATACTACAGATTTACCATGTCATTGTAAATGGTAAATAGAGAACTGTCAAATTTGAAGTGGACTTGAAAGTGATTGTAAATGTAGCTTAAGTTGCAAAAGTTTAACGTGACCAGCTGAAATAACACGCTACTAATTAGGAAACCAATCAGCACGTTAATTATTTTTCACTTATATTACATTTTATAACGAGAAGGTTTGTGGACTTTTTCTAGACCTCTCAAAGGCTTTTGATAGCTTGAACCACAGCATTATTCTAGAAAAGCTGAAAAAATACGGAATAGGAGGGGCTGCTTATTCTTGGCTAGAATCATATTTGATGCATAGAACGCAAAGTGTTAAGTTGTATACTCACCAAGAGCAAGTCAAATCTAGCAAATTATGTATCACTCGCAGAGTACCGCAGGATAGCAGTCTAGGTCCACTTTTATTCACAATATTTCTTAACGATCTTCAGTTATGCTGATGATGCAGTTTATTAAATAAACTTGAAGGCTTAAAATATGCCTTTTAAGTCAGTTTTTTATGTTTTTCAGACTAATTTCAAGTCTCCAGTCTCGAAAATGTACTTCAAACTCATGAGAATTAGCTTTAAGATTTAAAACTTGGTTTTCAAGTCAATGTTAATGGTTTTCATATCAATTCCAAATTTCAATACTGTACTTTTGAAAATTGACTTCAAACCCATGCAAATTGACTTAAAAGCTTAAAAGTAAGTCAAGTGTCTTTCAAGTCAGTTTTCATGATTTTCAGACTAATTGTAATCCACTGTAAACTAACGCACTCACCCTGTATATTAAAAAATTAAGGGACCAAAAATAATACATAATATTATTATTAAAACACAAGACACTACAATAACAATCTTAAATTGCTAAGCTTAAAGCAGTTGAAACTAAATTGTTTAAAATGATTTCTTAATTCACAAAACAGAACAAACAAACGATAGTCTCACAGTAAATCTTACGCAAAAAATTACACAAGCTCGTTATTTTAAATTGTTAGAAAACCGAAAATTAGTGATTTTATACAGCAAGTGTGTAATGGAGTTCAGAGATAATTGACTGAATACAACCAGTTTCGCAGGCGGAGCTTGAAAATTAATTGTTTGACGTGTTTGGAAAAAAATAGTCAACAGGACGATTATGGACTTGTAAAATGTTGATTTTAAATCAGGTGAACAGTAATAAATTTAAATTAAATCACCGATCGAGCCAATTTGTGAGGTCTGGCCGATTAACCAGTGTTCAATTATACGTACGAGTATCACAACTTTTGATAATCCAGTTTCGTCCAGTGCGTTTTAATGTCGTATCATTGTGTATACATTGTTGAAATCTCTTACCGGTAAAATTTTAATAGCGGAATTAAAGCAGATATCTGTTTTCCGCATCTCTGACATAAATTAACCTTTAATACTAACATGGAAACATATACGGATAGTTATTATTAGTACAGTCGTGTGAACTTTGTTGAGAATCCCGCATTTCAGTAAAAGTATTCCATTTTCACTCGTTTGGGAAAAAAGACGTAATAATTTATTTGTTCTCTTCAATTTTTTATTCAAGGCACGGGACACGCAACCCGTGCATTCCCACACTTTATGTTTCTGTTATTGCCCATTCAGAAAGTGAGCGTTAACGCTTTAACAACAATTTATCAAGTCCGAAACTTAATTGGCTTTGTTTTCAAAAATTTTGATTTTTCCCATTGCTTGGGCAATTTTACTCTTCATAATTGCACAATTATTCCGGTCCTTGCGTAGCGTTCACCCATATGCATGAAATATTTAAAAACCCATTCTATTTGTGACTTGGTACCCACAAAGTCTGAAGGGTCTAGGATTTTAATATTTACTTTAGGTGGTTGCGATAAAAATCTCCCTCTTATCTACAAGGTTCCTAGAATATTGTTATTTTTATAGTCTGCTAGGGTTTAGTGGTAACATGACAGTTTTACAAGATCACTAAATTTTGAAAGCAAATACAGAAAGTTTACCAAACTACACCATTTACACATGTAGTTTAGAAAGCGTCAGTTGAATTTTAAAAACCAAAAAATGGGTATAAGAGTTATCACTTGTATTTAAGAAAAAGCTTTTTAAAAAATAATTTGTAGTAAAAGGTAATTGTGCTGTCATGGATACAAAGTGGTCATACAGAGTGCTTAGAATGAATACTTAATTCTGCTGCCAGAATCTTCATATCCAGTATCATAATTTTTTGTTTTTGCCAATTAATTGGGTAGTGCCAATTAATTGGCAAAAACACTCGTTAATTATAAACTACCAAACGGCTTACAGTTGGATTAGAAGACTTAGTAAATGCATCCAGGAGATCAAAGAATCTGTAACAATCGAGACTGTGATGTTTCAAAAACCAGTCCCTCTACTTGAAGAACTCGCTGAAGAAATATTGAAGTCGTGGAAGAAAAATAAGAAGAAAATCATCAAGAATGTTTAGGTTGTACCTGCCAAGACACATTTATCGTTACGATAGAGAAAGAAGGTAAAGTCCCTCAATCCACTGTCACACATGAAGAAGTCCTAGACCAATCGGAAGAACTACTAAAACCCACAGTTCAAGAAGTAGCATACATTGAAAAAATGCCTGAAGAAGTTATACAAACTGAGGTTGAAACTTTCAAAAAACGCATCATCAAAAAGCGACGTGGCTATAAAGTAGAATCAACCGAAACCTTCACTGTACAAAAAAAGGTAAAAACGAAGGTTATACATGACGTAACTGAAGAAGAAATCAAACCCATTGAAACTGAAGAAGTTGAACCAGTTTACATTGAAAAACTCCTAGAAGAAGTGAAGAGCCGCTGGGGCCCTAAGAAGAAAACCATCAGAAGGATACCTCTGTCCCAACCTTAGATCAAGAGAAAACCAAACCCAGGGTGTGGAAGACATGATCCACATGGAGGTTTTGAAGAAAGCACTAGCAAAGCAGCTACTACAATTTAAAGCCCCTAAAGAGGAGGAAGCAGAAGAAGAAGAAACAGTAACCGGAAAAGGAAAAGTCAAGAAAATATTTAAAAAAAAACGGAAAGTACCAGATCTAGAAATTGAACAGTCAGTCATAGCTGAAGAATTACCTGGAAAAAAGGTGATTAAAAAACTCGTCATCAAAAATCGTAAACAGATTTAAAGACAAAATTACCACCATCCAAACAGTTGAGGAAGAACACAATACTATAACAATTGAAGCACCAGAAAGTGAAGAAGTTGAACCAGACCGACTGGTTATAGTGAAAGAAATTCCTGAAATAATCGAGGTAGGCACCAAGAAAATCATCGAAAAGAAGATTATTAAAAGGCGACGTGGCAGCAAGCAGGAAAACACTGAGGTAATAGTGGTTGAAGAAGAAGGCAAACTACCGCAAGTTACAGTAACTGTAGAAGAAACAGACTTTCCTGAATAAATTGTAAAGAAGCTTCCAGGAATTGAAGAACAACCGGTTGTTATTGTAGAAGAAACTCCAGAATCAGTGAAGTTATACGAAGATGCCAAGCATAAGAAGATTGTTAAGAAGAAAGTGACCAAAACCCCTAAGGGTGACAAGCAGAAAACTAAAAAAGTTTTCACTGTAGAAGAAGAAGGTACCTACCACTTCTATTAGCATAGAACAAGTGGATCTTCCCGAAGTTTTGGAGAAGGGAAAAATAAACCAAACCCGGAAAAAATCTGAAATTACAATAACAATTTCAACAGATCTTTTCTGAAATATAAGTGACTAATTTGATATAAAACTTAGGATTTCTAAAATCCCTCTTATGTTGTACCTAACACATGCGGAAAGCGTCTTTCCAGTCCTTTAACTGCTTGCCCTGCAGGGGCAACTGCAGTCTCGTGTGGGAAAGTATTACTTTCCGCATTTGTTAGGTAAATAACTATTCCAGCGTCTTGTACAACATTATTGCGATACAAATGTATCCAGGGGACCTTAATAATCCTTTTTTTGTATTAATAACATGTGATTTTTACACAAAGATAAGTGGAAGTAAGAAATACGAAAATTGACAATAATACTAATCAATAAAATTACGTTAAGTTGTATTATTTTTTATCAGCATTCCACTTTCGTGTTGTATAAAGTCTGTACGCATTGGTGATTTCAAACGGAAAATTTCCTGATCAGAAACAGTTTAACTAGCAACAATCTTTTGCTAAAAGAATTTTAAGCTGCACAGCCGCCGTAAATACGAAACTAATCTTCCTCATTCCATTCCGTGCGGATTCTTAATGAAGAAACAAACGTTTTCCATTCCCAGTCCCTATTCATGGCAAGGCTTATTATAAACGGTGACAGTGAATGTTTGCGAGGCAGACAGTATGAATAGGACCGAGGTTAAGGTTTAAATGATTTCTTTTGAACGTTCTGTTGCTGAATATTTTTCTTCAAAACCCGAAGATGTGATCTCAGAATGCGTATTATTTTCGTGATAGAGCCAGAACCTGATACCATCTGAAAATATGGTCAGAGCTTCGAATGGTAACTTGCTGATATGCGGTTTGGCTTCCTAAATTTGACAGCCGGCTCTCCTTTAGTGTACGCTGATTAATTAATTACGTATTACGTACAGTGCCTGTTGGTAAATGGCGGCTTCCTGCAGGAAATGTTGGTAAATCTTGCCAGTAGCTGGTAGGAGGTCCTTTTGTCATGCGTGTGTATAAGCAAGTTCATTGCCTTAATGCAGACATGCTAAATGGTTCGAGTGCATATATTTTGTTTAGTTAGCTCTTTTGTTGTGCGTTATTTATGTCCCTGTACCGTATTGTGTTGGAGTAGGCTATACAGGGTGTTCTGCAAGTAATAACTTAAGCACTCAAAGTGCGCTCAGTCATTTATGTTTTACAATACAGTATTCTTTTTATGCTATTTCGTCGCGGCAAAAGGTAATAAAGCACATTAACATCTGTACTTGTAAAGGTGTTATTGTCGTTGGAATTCTGGTTCTGGCCGTCGTGATTTGTTGGGAGTTAATCAAATACCATAATTTCAAGGCACTGAAGTCATAAGTAAGTATTACTTAGAAGCACAACTGCTGCTTTATTAGAAAAGCCAATTATAATACAAAATTAATTTAAAAAAACTCAGCAGTTTTAATACATTTGTTAACGTAGTTTCTTCGTCATTCTACAACTTTAGGAGAATCAAACTTTTTTCGAAAAAGCCATGTTTGACAATCCAAAAAAGAAAGAAATCTTGTTATTGCAACTAATGCAATATTAAATCATTATTACGCAGCATGCTTGTGAATGCTAAGCCTTGTCACATTTTTCTGAATCTAAATGAATCTGAAACTTAACGAGTCCATTGAATAATGACTGAAAGACTTTTTCGTCTGTAAAATTTACCCTTCCGCAGTCTTTGCGTAGCAAATTATTTAGCACAAAAATTTTGGCAGTTTTACAATTTTTGAAAGACGCAGGCAACGCGAAGCAAATATGTAACAGTAACAACTATCCCGGGCGAGGCATGGATAAATTACTTCAAACAAATGTTCGACGAAGATGAGACTCACTACCAGGAAAAGCCAGCAATGGCAGAAGCAACTTCCCGTATCACCCACGAACTAGTAGAAAAATATACCAAGAAACTAAAAAACAGAAAAGCCCCAGGAATCGACGAATTGAACAACGAACTGATAAAGTACAGAACTGACAAGGAGAAATAACAATACTGTGCTACCCGGATGACGCAGTAATTATATCAGAAAACGAAGATGAGCTGCAGAGACTACTTAATCAATTCTACCTGACAGCGAAACGCTACAATATGTTGATTGCAATAAACAAGACAAAATTACTAGTTTTAGCCAAAGAACCTAGATGATACAAACTAGCTGTTTGTAACGACGAAATAATAGAACAGGTGATGTCCTTCAGATAATTAGGGGTTGAAATAACCGCTCTCAAGACAGGAGATCTGAGGTAAAGAATCAAATAGATAAGGCCTCTAGAATAGCCGGATGTTTGAATGACATTATATGGAGAAACCAGTTAGTTCCTAAAAATAGAAGCAAAGGCCAATAATCACATATGCCGCAGAAACCACGGCAGACACCAGTAGAACCAAGAGCATAACCCGAACGGCAGAGATGAGAACGCTCCGAAGTATCACGGGACACACGCTACGTGACAGAATACCCAACCAAGAAATAAGACGAATCTACGACATACAGGCATTGTAAGATTGACGAGACATGGCGAAAGTGGAATCAACACATCAACAAAATGGAAGACGATAGAATTGCTAAAATTGCGAGAGACGGAAAACCACACTCTCGAAGACCGCCAGGCAGACCACCAAAGAGGTGGAGGGATAGCTGGATGTCGACGTCGCAAACAACTCCTTAAAGCTGGAAAAACAGGACAGTGACATTTAACGTCAAATTGACCGTTGTAATGAAATCCCCGACCCTAAATTAGTCGAAAAGGAGTAAAAACTCAATTTTTGACCTTTTGGACCGCTATCTTGGATTATCTGGAACCCAGACAGTTAACATCAAATTGACCGTTGTGATTTGATTTCTTCTTCTTCCAATGCGCATCCACTAATGGATGTTTGCGATAACATTTTCCATTTCTTCCTTATTTCTTGCGGTGTGTATCAGCGACTGTACATCGTTCAGCCCTGTCCACTGTCTGATATTTCGCAGCCAAGACATTTTTTTCCTTCCGATCCCTTTCCGGCCTTCGATCTTGCCTTCAATCAATAGATGTAAGAATTGATGTTTCGCATTATATGCCTCAAGTATGCCGTTTTTCTTTTCTTAATCGATTCAAACACGTTGTCTGTTGACTCGTCTTAGAACTTCTTCGTTTGTTAGTCTAGCCGTCCAGGGTATCTTCAGGATTCTGAAAGCCTCCAATTTGTTGATTGCAACCGCCTTCAATGTCCAACCTTCCATACCGTAGAGAAGCACCGACCAAACGTAGCATTTAGTGAATCTGAGCCTTAGGTTAAGGTCAAAATCGGAACAGGTAAGCACTCTTCGGATACTTAGGAATGCCTGTCGAGCTTGTTCAATGCGACATTTTATTTCCTTGTCTGATGTCCAGTCTTCGAAAAGCCAGATGCCTAAGTATTTAAATTTACCTACTCTTTCTATGGGCCTTGCGTTAAATGTTATGGTGGAGTTTCCAAACATATTTAGGTTTCTAGAGATAGCCATAAACTTTGTTTTTTTGGTGTTGATATTTAAGCCCATTGATTTGCTCTGTTCTCCTACCTTGTTGACCAGTTGTTGTAGGTCGTGTATGTTATCAGCAATTAAGGCCGTGTCGTCAGTATAGCGGATGTTGTTTAATTTCCTCGTCTTCCAGGGCCTCTTGGAATATTGCTTCCGAATATAAATTGAATAGGAGTGGAGACAGCACACATCCCTGTCGTACCCCCCTTCTAATCTGTATGGCGTTGGACATATTATTGCCTAGTTTGATTTGCGCTGTTTGGTTCCAATATAGGTTTTCAATGCAAATAATGTCCTTTTGGTCTATATCAAGCCTATTGAGGAGCTGCATCAGTTTGTGGTGTTGTACGCGGTCAAATGCCTTTTCATAGTCTATGAAACATAGGCACACATCCTTTCTCTGATCATAGCAGTTTTTGACAAGCACTTGTGTTGCAAATTTGATTTAAAAGAGTATAAATTCAATTTTTAACATTTTTGATTGGTTTGATAGACAGTTAACGTCAAATTGACTATTTTGAAGAAATTGAATTTGAATTTTAGGGCCCGCTAATATTAGGTTTGATCAAAAGAGGTCGCCGATTTAGTATCCCGTCTAAGCTAAAAAGCACTAAATTAATAACGAGAAATTCATAATTTATTACTGCTGGCAACAGAAAGAGCAACTAGCTTTATCTATGGTAAATTAGTTACAAGTTCAAATTTATTTTCATATTCTTGGTATTTCCGGAATTTTCATGATTGTGTTGGAATCCACTTAATTCCGCTTTAAGTTGATACCATTACAAAATTGCTGTTATTAGTGATGGACGAGAGCTGAACTTATTTTGAAACTCAAGCGTCATTTATCTGTAACTCTAAGTTAATTACCTTAAGGGCACTAGCGCAATATTGGAACTAAAGTGTGATTAACTGCGATGTTATTGTGTGATTGAGTGTTGGTTTCCATTAAAGAGACTGATGATTGCTTCCTGGTGTTGGCGCATTTAGATTCATCGAAATCGCATAAATACCTTCCGCGATGATTTTTTCGTTTCGGTGGGATTCTTCAGCGAGATTTCAGAGACCCAAGGCAAAAACCAAACTGCCTATAGTTGGGCCATAAAATTTTTCTCTCAGCTTTTTGCCTAGGCGACAAAGAAACTAAAAGCCGTAAAAATTCTTTCTTAATTACTTCAAAACTGAAACGTACAAGGCGAGTCGCCGTTGCCAGTTTTTTCGCTAGAAAAACTTAATTTTCCAATGACGAAGACAGCTCGAACAATTAAAAGACGTTTTATAGTCTTATGCAAGTTTTTCCGGTTAAACAAATGAACCGTGGCTCAATCTGTATGTTTTTATTGTTGGGTTCTCAAACGAGCAATATAATGTCCAAGTGTGATTTTTTGATGGGTTTGGTACCGAACCGCACAAGTATTTCCTCATTCTTATAAATTACGTCTGGTGTTGGGAAAAAATGTTTGCCTCTCCTTTAATAAATATTTTTAGGCGTGGCATGCGTGATGTCTCTTTCTCGTCGTGGAGACTGCGAACCGCGACCATTTATCAAGCCGGTACCCCCACGTTTGCATATTATTATTATCCATTACGCGTTTAATTATTGTTTCCACCGTCGGTTGATTTACGGCCCGATGCGTTGGTACCCAGACGCATCGGAATTTCCATTTTGATGGGTCCCTTCGGAAGTTCGAGGCCGGATAGTCGACTTGCAAACTCCTCAACTCTTTCTCTTCGATTCACCTGCTATTAAAGCTCCGCTCCCTCAGGCTTTTTAGAGCCTGGAATATTATTATTTCGTAATTTATGAGCCTGTATCGATGGCTCGGAAAATTATGTGTCGTACTGCCCGCTGGGCTCCAACAGAAAAGCTCTTCTTACATTTCGACCAGTGCAACGAGGGTTTTTGTGTTGTCTTCTTTTTATGATGCATATAAACTTGTAAATGCCGTACTGGTACTCTTCACCATATTATAGTGAAGGTATTATTACATGTTATTAACTGTAATCGATATCGATCGTTTGTAACCCGTATTAGAAAATAATAAGTGAAAAAAGTTACTAGAAGGTGGTCAAAGGCATTTAACTTCTTCTTCTTAACTTAAATAGGCGTTTTTACACTAAATTTATTTTATGTTTGAAGCCTTACAGTTACAGCAATCAAATCAGTAAATTCATATTAAGTTGTTATACTGTTGGATAGCTTTTCTCATTTGCACCCATAGCTATATAAAAACACGACAGGAATATCTAGGTGACGAACCAGATGGTCCCATACATGCTCACGGGGAGGAAGGGAAGATACAGGTAGAAACGGTAAAAAAAGCTGTTATGGATCTTAAAAATGTGCGGAAATGTTAAAAAACGGAACAAATAAACTTCACAACAATCTAGCATTTATTATTAACAATTTCCTAAATAGTCATCCATTACCAGAACCTTGGAAGAAAGCATACATCTCGTCAATTCATAAAAAAGGAGATCAGACGAACTGCGACAATTATAGAGGAATTTCAGTCACTAGCACCATGAATAGGCTTTATGGCAGGATATTACGAAACCTAATAGAGGATGACTTCAGGCAAAACGAAGAAGAGGAACAACAAAACAAATAACAGAGGAAAGAGCTGCAAAAAACATAGAAACTCATATCACATTTGTAGACCTTCAGAAAGCTTATACGACACTGTACCAGTTCGTAAACTGTGGGAAAATCTAGAAAGATATAGGTAGTATCACTTTCATTCTAATTTATGCGATGCAAGAAATCTATCACACAAGATCACGAATAAAAATGGAAAATATATAACTGAAAAATTTCCAGTTACCAAAGGACTAAAACAGGGATGCTGCATTTCACCAACCCTTTTCAAAATATATGTAGCATGCGCATTAAAGCAATGGAAAAGAGAGGTTCATGGAATGGGTGTATTTACACACTTCAGTTTGCTGATGATCACGTCGTGCAAATGATGAGAAAACTAACAGAAGAGTACAACCAGTGGAGTCTAACTGCAAATCTCACGAAAACTAGGTATTTATGTGTGGGCGAGGAGCAGAGCAATCTGGTACTCGAAAATGGACAGCAAACTCCATCTTGCCAAGAATACGTATACTTGGGTGTTACATTCGACAACAGGAACCGACGTCAGAGAGATCGAAAAAATAATTGTTCAGACCAAAACAGTTATTGGGTACCTCTACGGCATACTGTGGAGTAAGGATATCACTAAGAAACGGAAATATAACATTTACGAAACAATGATAAAGAGCACCTTATTATATGGAGAAGAGACATGTGAGTGAAGGCTGAAGAAAAAACTGGAGGCGGTGGAGATGGAAGCGATGAGAGAAAATCTTTATGTATATCCAGAAGGGACCGAATTAGGAATAAAATAGTAAAACAAAACGGATGGGTGTGGAAGTATCTATAATTGAAGACATAAATGTCAAACAGTTAAAATGGTATGGGCATGTACAACGAATGCATCAAGACTACCTAAACAAATCTTAGAATGGCAACCTATGGACTGACGAAAAAGATGCAGAGCCAAAATAGAGTGGCAGAAGACAATACACAAAGCCATGAGTGAAAAAAAACCTAATAGCGGACGACTGGGAAGACCGAAGAAGGTGGAGATTAAGTTTTGCAGAAGCCAAACAGTATCACTAACGAATCAAGGTAATTATATCATTGGGTAGCATTTTTCATTCGCTATCCATAGCAGTAAAATGAACGATCTTATTTATCAAATAAGAAAGATATTTAGGATCAAATGAATAAATGGCTGCCCTTCAGAATCCAAACAATATCACCAACCAATCAAATTGTATAGTTTATATCCAAAAATAAGTCTAATTTCTCTTCTTTTTTCTCCATTTTAGAGGGGACAATTGCTGCTCTTCACTGCGACCGTCGGTCTATTGTGGCTCACGCATAAGATCTCTTCGATCATAGCTTACTCAGAATATCCAGCTCTTCCAGAAACCGGATGGCTTTTCAGGGCGAGATGTTGTCCAGATCCTCTGACCAGAAGTGGCATTCAGCATCATCTGCCATGCCAGTCCGGTGCATGTGGGCCCTTAGGCGGCAATGACTGATATAAGTGCCGTCATAGCCTTTAAGTGATGTCTGCTGAGTTGTAGGAGATTATCAGTCCTAGTCTTGGACGTACCCTTCATAAATTCCTTGGAATGGACCATCACCGGCGTTCTCACCCATGAGCCGGAGTGCTCTTCGTTGCACCACTCATGATGATACTCTTTGCTTCACTGTGAGCAAGACTGATCACCGGTTGTTGGTTCATGAAGGCTTCCTATGATGCTTGTTTCGCAAATTTATCAGTCCATCATTACCTGTGAAGCCGGAGTGCTCACAGAGCAGCTGCGCTCCAAGAGTGTTCAGTGCTTTTAGACAGCATCAACCGGCTTTAACAGATTTTTATCGATTTCCGCTCAGATAAAATCGAAAGTTCTCCGATCATCCTCCTGGAGCAGATTTCGATGGTAAACAGTTCTGTCTGGAGGACCGCTAGGGTACTGCCAAGTCCCCTATTAGGCAGATGTTCAGTTTGTCATTGCAAGCCGCGGCTTTTATCCCTGTGAGGGATTTCAAGTCGTCCGTGAACCAGAGGATATCCGCTTCGATAAGGTGGTGCCTGGAAGGATGTAGGATGTCATCGTCAGAGACTCGCGGTTTAGAATTTCCAAGTGCTCCTAGCACGGGTAAAGTGATGTATCTGGTAAGTGGCCAACCTCGCCTCTTTCTTCAGGAGAAGCTGAAAAGGAGGCAGATTGGGTCCGGACAGGAACTAGTCCTTAGTCACTCAAAATTAGACAGGTCGTACAAAAAAGTATCTTTCAACTCATGCATAATATCCTTGGCTGTAGTTTTGGTTTTCAACATTTCAAGAACATTGTCTGCCAATAAATGAACAATTAAGTTCCGAGTTTTTATATGAAGCTGCAAGTTTATTTGTGGCGTTTGATTCCGGTGGGTCTTTCTCCAACATTTCCAAAACACCTTTTGCTGTAGACACATCTTGAAACTCCCAATTTGAAAAGCCGTTTCCATCAAAGAAAACTCTAATGAGCTAAGGAAACAATTTCAAATTATTAATTTCTTACAATTTTACCGTACAAATAACATTACAGCCTTATTAAATATCATACACTACTGTCTCTTTTTTCTTTTTTATTTAATCTTTAAAAAGTAAATAAATGATGGATCAGCTATTAAGCTGTGAACATGCATTCACTAAAGCCAATTCAACATAATTTATAAAAAGCGTAAATACTTCTCTTTCGAGAGTAGACCATCTGGCATCTCATATAAAAACTGAATCGCCGGGTTGATTACAATATGGCCAATAACGGCTTTTTGAAGCATGAAAAAAGGCGATTATCTGCGACCTGCCAGCTTCACGATAACAAATAATTAATCTTGGAACCGTTGAATATTAATACCATGGCAATTTTTTTGAAAAATCTCATCGTACATTTGTGGACGCTTTGAAATTGATTAGACCATTTTATAGTACCGAAATTACAATGAATAACTAAACAGTCCATTAGTGGTGTGTCGACTTGGGAAGATAAACCGATAAATTCGGTTGACGTTAAGTTCAAATCGTCTTCAAGTTGGAATCGATATATCTCTCCCAGGACTGAGTGTCCGTTACAATATCCTTATTAAGAAGTGTAAGATATATACATACAAAACCTGTTAATGTGTGCATTAAATGGCAAATAGGTTGAAACCAGACTAGTATTTATTACACCTTATGGTTACCAGATGCGCTTACTAGACTTTGATATCGAGACTGCGGCGCTTATGGACGCGTTTTTGCTTTATCAATTGGACAAGAAGAAATACGGAACGACCCTAGTAAGTTACCATTTAAAGTTTGAAATGTTCTCTCAAAAGTGCAAAAAGCGGTCAAATCCTACAAAAGAAAAGTAATAATAAATAGATTATTGATGTTTGGGATTTTGTAGGAAGAGAGATAAATGTCAAGTGAAAATTTAACATCAGATTTAAAGCCTGCCAAATGCGATGAAATAGAGTTTATATAGACTGTCCCACGTCGAAAGACATTGATCTTAGAAAACTATCGATAAGTGAGGTTAGAAAATATGGTAATATAGTGTACCGTTTTTCTGGCCGTTTTGCTATATCTTATTCAGGTTAGGAACTATGACACTGCAAATTCAAATGGTTCTGATACAGAAAATATTTCAAATCGATAAAAGTAATTGAACATATAATAATATACAGGGTGTACGGTGTACTATTTAAAATAAGGGTGGGGGAATGAGTAGTTTATTAGCTGTCACTGCCGGTCCCTAGCCCAGAAAACGGAGGAAGGTTCTCAGGCAAGGCCAGCAACCTACCTGGGGTAAAAAGGTTCTTAAGGCTCACAGAACTGAAAGGATCGCCTGGGATAACAGACTGACCAGCACGATGATAAACTTCTTCTTCATGTCGGAGGTTGGCTATGGTCACTGCTATCCTTCCTTTGGAAAGTGCGACTTTGAATAGGTTAGAGGACCATTCTCGTAAGTAACTAAGCCAGGAGGCCTAAGCCTTTCTTCACCTTTCAACAGACCTCCTTCCCACGATCTTTCCCTGGATTATGAGTTGCAGAATCTCATACCTTCGACCTCTCATAACGTGCCCGTGGTATTGCAGTTCTTTTACTTCATGTAGGATCTCCACGCCCTTCTCCGTACTTCTTAGGATCTCTACGTTTGTAACATGTTCGGTCCATGGTATTCTCAACATCCTACAGTATGTCCACAGCTCGAAAGCTTTCAATTTACGCTCGCAATATACCTTCAGGGTCCAAGCTTCCACACCCTACAGTAGGACCGGGAATACATAGCATTTGAGCATATGAGTTCTTAGGTTCAGGCTCAGATCGCAACTAAGATCTGTATAGTCATGAAGGATGCACGGGCATTCTCAATGCGAATTTTCATTTATAAACAATAGCTTACAGAACAGTTGACACTTGTCCCCAAGTACCCACATACAGATCCTCAATTGGCACTTCAGTTTTGATAACAATCATGTATTTGGTCTTCTTAACATTAAGTGTTAGACCATATTCTCGACTAGATGTGATGACGTTATTCAACACATTTTGAATGTCAGATATGTTTTTGGCGAGAAGTACTGTATCGTCCGCATAGCGCAAATTGTTACCCAAAATAAACCTTCTTAATTTTTAAGGGCTCTGGTGAAAATTTCCGCTGAAAGTTTTTTCGTTTTAGAGCTTCTATTAGTTGTTTGTGTCTCAGTCACGAAAAAAGATAAACGATTTTGGAATAGAAACTGACCACCCTTCTGACCAATTCTTCATTTCTCTTAGGTTCTTTGATCAAGGTTTTTCCCCCTTTGGAGAATATAAAAAACCGAAAAACCATTAGATTTTACTCCATCATGCCAACTTTGGGTTTTTTGAGCAAGGTTTTTGGTCAACCATCACCTTAAATAGTTAATTTTTGCAACCTGGGTTACGCTGTCCTCCCTTTTAGAGTGACAGCCAGTGGATATGTGACAGATCCGTGAATTTTAGCCCCTGAGGATGAATCGTATATACACTCGAAACATGTTGGGCAGCTTTTAGCTACTACATAAAGACTTTGTGGAGACTGACTTTGTGTGTTTACGAGAAGGGTAGTCTTGACCGACTAGTTAGCAAGGAGAGGTGGTCTTGAGGTTCTCAAGACCGATACCCTAAGAACTCCACCTCTCTTTGTGTGTTTAGCTTGTACTTCAAATAAATCAAAGGTATAACGCGAGTAGCAGAGACCAAGACTCTAAGAACGATTCTGGAAAAATCCAGAAGAGAACTGGCCCTAAATTCTTGAGACTAGAGAAAAGAGTTATCAAGAGAAAGAAATATATAATTTGACAGAAACCTGCCATTGTCAACCACTGCTGTCACATTCTATCAACACTTCTCTCGGCAACTCTACTCTGTACGTTCAAGAATTAGGGCCCAGGGTGAGAAACACGGATATTTGGGAACAATATGGAGTGCCTGACCTAGTGTGATGGGGAAGACAAAGAAAGTGACAGTGGTACGATCACTTTAAGAGAATGGACGAAAACCGTCTACCACGTATCGTGATGGAAGGAAAACCAGTAGGTACCTGTGGAAGACCACCTTGCAATCAACATCCCAGGAAATACTGCAGGGAGTGTTTAGAATTAACAGATTGTAAGTTCTCGGAAAAGTATAAAAACTTGTGCGGTGCACTTCCAAGAGGCGGAAAGGGTGAAAACCTAGGAGAAGACCACGTGGATGTGACAGTGACGGTTATAGTTTCCACGAGGAATGACTATATCTTTACTCGGATTGTGCTTTAATCGATTTTTTTGACTTTTTTCTGTGTGTAAAGTATTTTTTGTGAAAAGCACTGAGAGGCCTGCCTGGGGATGACTTAGAGTCAGACAAATCCTGGGCAGAAAGAAAACCCAAATTGCCCCATAAAGGGAGCAGAAGCCAATCTCCCCCCCTGTTAGTTGGGGGTTCATGAAGGAAGGAAGAAATCAGGTAAGTGTTTATTCTAGGATAACCTAGAAAAAGAAGCTCCACAAGCAGGAAGGCAGTGTACAGCCGGAAAATGTTAAAGCCAGAAAATGAAAAAACTGAAATACCGAAGGATATGGATCTAAGGAATTTTGACAGAACAAAAAAAATTGATTAAAATCATTACCGATCCATTAGAAAAAAATGGTGTTGGATGTCGCTGGTCCAAAGACCCTAAACATTCGAAATGACCATCAAGTGATATTCCAAACATCCATCTTTGTAGCTTTCATCTTGTAGAAAAAGGTAGACCGTTTCGTAACATTTGGAATACCCGGTATACTGGTTTAACCGCCCTAAGTAATAATAAATATTGAGATACACGAGGTCTATAAGACACCTGCATAATCTGACCAATATTGTATAAAAATTGGCAAAGTCATTTGAAACGTAACGTAACAATTGGACGGTTGCAGCATAACGCAAAGTTATGAACTCATTGTCCATTGTTTGTCATCGAAGGTGAACAACACGAAAGAAGACATTTTATTTCAAAATGATGGTAAAACATGCCAGCCTCAACAAACTAATGATTTTTCGGGTTTTCGCGTTCATGTACCGTTATATGGGCATAGTTGGTGTCACATGCTAATTGGCATATTGGTATGGGTTGGTTTTCGTGTTCGCCTAGCGGAAAATACGACCAAACAACCGGAGTGGCATTTTTCCTGTAAACGCAATATTCGTAACAAGACTAATAAAATGAGTTTAACAGTAAATATGGGCGTGTATGGTATTCCATTCACGGTTAAGCTTATATTATTGCACTAGTGCAGATTTGATTGCAAAGCTCAATTCGGGCCGAGCAGATCAATCTTAGTGTCAGTTCTATTCTACATACTCAAAGATTAATTTTTGCTCGGCTTAACATATGTTGAAACGGTCCTTTGTGCTTCGCAGTTGGCTAACAACTAGCAGAAAAATGGGCTCGTATATGGGAAAGTAAAGCAACCACATAATGGGTTTTAGACGGCCGCATTGTTGGCTTTACTGACTCGCAGGCGGATTGGAATAGTCCCAATATCAATTACATATTGTTGTCCACGGTTAAAACCACAGGAAAAGTAACACAAAGACAGCTGTTGACCAATTTCAGAAATGCCAATAAAAATTTATTTAATCTTCTAACGATCCGGGTTTTTTACTTAGTTGACCATTGATTAAATCACATTTTTTCTAATAGTAAGACCATTTGGTAGAAATAATAGCTTTTATGACCACAACGTATTTAAGAGAAATTATGTTAATTGATCTGAAAGTTTTTTTTATTGTGATTTCGTTTTTAAGATACAGAGAAAAATTGACAAATATCAGTTTTAAGGGGTGTACCTAATTTCAGATCTTAAAAACACAATTCAAAAACCGATGACGGTAGAAAAAAATGACTACGCCACTGGATCCTCGAAAAAATATCCATATTTTGAATCCGTTTTAACCTCTTCAAAACGATTGAAGATATCTAAGATATGGGGGTACCCCAAAACTGATATTTTTGTCCAAGCATACATCAGTTATTATCACCACTGAAGAAGTTGAAAGAATCTCAGAAGTCCGAGAAAAAGTTTCCTACAGTGTTCTTCCTATAGAAGTACAGGAAACTGTCGTTATTGATAAGGGTCTGACCAGAAAGAAGAAACCATAGAAGAAAACTCTACGTAAGGAGAACAAGAAGTAACTGAAATTATCAGTGTAGAAGAAGAAGGTAAACATCCAGAAACACAAATCATCCTCCCTGAAGAAAAACAAACGCAAGAAGAACAGGTGAATGAAGAATTACCAGAAGACGTTTAAGAAGTTACAGTGCTTGAAGGTTCGGTAAAGTGAAGCACGCTAACAAAGAGAATAATCAAGAAAAAATAGGACGACAAGGAAGAAGTAACTGAAACTATTACTCCAGAAAATAAAGACAAAAAAACCTGAGGCAGTAATCACAATTTGTGAAGAAACATCTCTAGAAAAGAAGAAGAAACCTAAAGAGTTACCCAAGAAAGTTGAAGAAGTCCCGTGGACTCAACAACATGTTCAACTTGAGAGAGCTCTTAAATCTACAAAACCAGCAGAAGAGAAACCTGAAGAAGTTCATGCTAAACCAGTCAAAAAACAGAAAATTCCAGTAGATAAACAACCTCTAATAATTGAAGAAGTGGAGTAAACTACTGTAATAGATAAAAGTGAAAGCACAACACAGGTAACTAAAAAACGAGTGATTAATAAAAAGCAGAGAGATAAAGGAGAAACCACTCAAATTGTTACAGTAGAGCAAAAAGGAAAAACACCTCAAACTACAGCAACAGTTGAAGAACAGCCTTCTACAGGACAAGAAGCCGTGCAACCAATATTAACTGCTGAAGAGCTCCCTGAACAAGTCACGCAAACCACAGTGGTGAGAGAGAAGTTTAAAAGAAGGTAACTCAAACGAAGAGAAAAATAAAAACAAAAAAAGGTGGTTAAGAATAAATAACCGAAATTATTACCAAAGAAGATAAACACAAAGCACCTGAAGTTACTTTTACAAGAGAAAAAGTAGAAAGCACCACAGAACTCCCTATGGAAATTCAAGCGACTAGTTATCGATAAGGACGTGGCAAAAGAAGAAAACCTTTCGTAAAGGGAAAGATGACAAACAAAAAGCAGGTAACTGAAATTATTACAGTAGAAGAAGAAGGGAAACATCCTGAGGACAATAAACAGTGGTCAGTGCCATTGAAGAAACACCTGAACAAATCAAGAAGAAGCCCAGAGAATTGAGAATAAACCTGAAGAAATTCCTTGAACTGAACAGGTTAGGAGAGCTCCCAAAACAAAAAATCCAGTACTAGAAAAACCGAAAGAAGTTTAAGTGAAGTTTTTTTTTTTAGAAAAAAGGAGAGGTTCCTATAGAAGAAGTAGTCATTTAAAAACTTTCTGAAGAAGTGCAGCAAACTAGAGTAATCGATAGAGGTAAAGCCATAACAAAAGTTACTAAGAAACGTGTCACGATAGAGAGAGTCGTTATGGTAGAACAAGAAGCTGAGAAACCTGAAACTGTACAAGAACTTTTATTAGAATTATGGTGTGGAAAAATAAGATCAATATCCACATTTTCTTCAAAACCCTGTATTTTCTTTAATAATTGAGATATCAGAAGGAATAAAAAAGGAAAATGTTCAGAAAATAACGGGGTACAATTTGATGTTATAAACTGTTTTCAATTCTCAGTTGTTCTCTCCACAGGGTGTCTCAAAGAGCACAGAGAATTCCTTAGTTCCTTTTTGTCCCTTTATATGAAATAAAGACAAACCATTTAAAAATCGCAATAAGACAGATGTATTCATGAAGCTACAATTCATAAAAAAGATCTCGTATCATAAATAGGTATTAAAAGACCTTTAGCTAGTGATCAAATTACAAACAATTACATTCCGCGATGTTCCTTTTGTTAGAAAACAGGTAAACAAAGTACCAGAGTGTCCTCGAAGATTTAAATGCCAGCTAGAAGGCACTTAGGGCGACAAATAGCACACACACATACAAATCGCGTCTGCCTGGTTAAGTACTTTCTTTTGACCGAATGGTCTGCCGCTGCCTTTTATGATCGTTGCGCAATAAAAGTCGTAGGGTAGTCTGTCTTTTTTGCGCTTTCCAATTTACTTACATGGTCATGGTGGCGATATATACTGGGCCCTGTCTCTGCTGGTTGGTAACAGATGTTTCGTACTTATTCTTGCTCAAGAAATGTTTCAGCAACTCACGATACCTTGGAGAGTACAGGGTGATTGTTTATATTTAATTCCATAGCTGAAGCTACATTTACAACCAGTTAAAATTCAAATTTAAATGTCCGCTTGTCATATGACAATCAAAATTGTGTTCAAAATCAAGAAATCAACTGCAAGAAGTAAATTCGGTTTTATCAAATTTGTTACTATACCTTTTTGTACACAATTTTAAATTTTTGTGACTTTTTGAAAATACACAAACGTTATAGACCAAACTTAAAATCAACAAAAGAACGTTTCTACGAAACCTTGCTGATCAACGTTATCATAAATAAAACTTTTACAGTTTCTGATTTATTCAAACCACTACCAAAATTAGGTTCCGAGAACCCGGTCAAAGATTCTGCAACAGCAAAACCCAAAAAAATGTCAATTCAAAGGATGTGTCCAAAAGGAGCCGCACCGGGATTTCGTCGAAATACCGCGGTCCGTACAAAAAAAGACCCGCCAAAAATCCGCGGGCTCCGGCTTATGGTACCACTCTCTGGTACCACTTCGAAGCGACCTTTTGCGGGCAGTATGGCTCGAGCCGTCATCCACGTCGCGGTAATCGCGACATGCTTCGTTCTTTCACTCACCGCCGAAGATCGTCGAGCACGTTCTGGGGATCTTGATCGGGGACCCCCTCAATTAATCGGCCCTTATTCGAATAGTGCTAGTGCTGAAACGGTCCAAAATGAAGGCATACAACTAAGAATTGATCTCCTTACAGATCTGGATAACAGCTCTTACCTAGAAAGTGGTGGTACTAAAACAGTCGAAAATGAGAACGTTGAGTTGAAAAGTTCTATTGAACTCATAGAAGATCTAGAGAAGTATAGATTTAAGATTCCACGAGGTCCGGCAGAAATGTCGTTTGAAGATGCTTCGGAACCTAGTGAAGAAGAAGCCATGGCATTGAAACGCCGGGTGGAAATGACTACAGAGTACTTTAAAGTCCCTACTAGCACCACACCGTCATCCACAACCCCAGGAGTGCACATTACCAAAACCCCTGTAGGTTGGGATAGTGATAAAATAGCGGGGGTGTTCAGAAATGAAGTGTGGGTGGTACCAGTGTTGGCTTTGTCAGCTATTACGATGGTTTTGATAGCCGGGTTCGAGGTGTTTGTATTATGCAAAGCTTGGAGGACCACACCAAGTCGTAGGCATTTATTCCTAGGTCAAATGCTACTGCTGGGGTTGTTTTCCTGCGCAGGGTTGGCAACCGTGTATGCAGCTTCTCCTACGCCGTTTACTTGCGGTTTGATGCGTCTAGGGACAGGAGTGGCCTGCGCCATAGTTTTTGCTTCACTATTGGTTAAATGTGTATTTTTAATAAGTTTAAATGGTGGCGTTTATTTGCCAGCACCTTATCAAGGGCTATTGTTGCTCTTTGCTATTTTGATCCAAGTGGCCATTGGGGTGCAGTGGCTGTTAACCAGCCCACCCCTTGTCGATGTGGTAACCGTGGAACGCGTGGTACATCCAACTCGAACTAGGTTACTAGTAACCGCCGCTGACTTATCGAGCACCCATACGATACCGCTTTGTCGTACCCCATATATGGATATGCTACTGTCACTAATTTATGTGGTATTCCTGATCGTGTTCGTGACAGTTTTGGCGGTTAAATCTCGCGGCATTAGAGACAATTACCGGGAGGCAACTTATATCGGTTTGTCAGTGGGGTGCAGCATCCCCATTTGGTTGATATGGACTATAAGTGGCTTGGTGGTGAGCGAAAGACACAGAGACGCTTGCATCGCCTTTGGCATTGTGGTGATGGCCATAATGGTGTTTTTGATTATGTTCATGCCCAAAGGGCGGCAACTAGCCGCCATGGGAAAAGAGGGGGTGTACCTCGAAGACAGAGAAGATCGGTTCAGTTCACTAAGCAGAGCAGGATCCGGATATTCGCCATCTTTCTTCCACTTTAAACCTGTCAAGTATGGCATGAACCATGGGGGAAAGCATCAACCCGTTACCACCCTCAGGGCTGGAGGTAAGTAATAAAAACCACCTTTTTGTATTATTCCACCCAGGGAGTCTGGTAATTAATATTAATTAAACTGTGTAAAGACAAGCATTAGCATGGCTGCTTTATTAACGTCTCGAATAATGTTAAATAGCAAAAAAAGTGATTTATTAGGACTGTTTGAATGCGTGGAAATTTATTTTTTTTAAATCCACTCTCGATTCACAATAATAATTTATTAACTAGTTTAATGTATGGGAATTTATGCTTATTTAATTGTGATGTTATGCATTTAATTAATTCACCGCAATTAGTCAAACACTATTTAAAAAACATTCCAATTCGTTTAGGCGGTTTGGACAAATTAGTTTTGAAATTCCTTGAAATTGACATTAAGTTTAAGTGAAAACAACAAATACTAAACGGATTTTTTCTTGTCTATTTCTATTACTAGTACGCAAAAATTATGATTATTTCAAGTATTGTGTAACTCTTTTAATTCCTTTTTGTTTGGTCACTGCTCACTGCAATTTATTGCTACTTTATAAAGTTAGTAAATTCTAAATTGCACAAATTAAAAAGCAGTATATGGTAAAGTGCAAATTTTATTGATTTTTTATACTGGTCAAAACAAACTGGTGAGATATTACAGAGAAATTGGTTAGGTCTAAATGGACCTTAATACACACATTTGATTAGAAAACAATGTTTTTTTCTATTTTAGATTTTCCCCTTCAACTATAAGAAAATTTGCTTCAAAAAAGACACTTAAAAAACACTAAAACGGAGAAAAAGGCAAACATAAAAATGAACAAAGTTGCAGCCAGTACAGGGTGTAGCAAATATTTGTTTTCATTTTTTTTCAGTCAATGTTGCTAAATTATCTACGTCCTACGTGAATTTAGAGGAATCAAATTTTCAAAAAAGGTCAATTTCATCACACAGCGGACCTAATATTAGAAACTCTTTTTCTTAAAATTAAATATACACGTAGAATCGTAGAATAACATAGAACATATGTAATTTTGTGAATCTTCTCCTGAACCATCCTGTATAGCTGGAAAACAAAATTACGAAAATTATTTTCACCATTTTATCCTATTTTACGTAAAAACTTTCCTTCACAAACGTCATATTTTAGGGTTTGATAGTGGATCAGAAAATAACCCAAATTTGTGATATAAACTACGCTACAAAATTGTTTTGTTACGGATGTACAGGGTGTTCATGTTTGAATCAAAAAAATAGTTTATTTTTAATAGCTCCAGAAGTTGAAATTGAAAAAAAACCGTCTCGTGACCTTTAGGACAACATTTTTATCATAAAAAGGTCACGTGACCCTACGAATGCTATTTTTACCTTAATAATGGTCACGTGATCTTTAAAATATCAGTTTAAATTTGACACTTAGACCTTAACCGCACGTGACCATAAAAAATCGATTTTTACCTTAAAAATAGTCACGTCAAATAATATTATTTTAACTTGAAACACGGTCACGTGATCTTCAGGCGTCCGTTTTCGTATTCACAACAGTCACGTGACCTTCCAGTTATCCTTTTAATTATCATTTTGATATTATAAACGCGTGAACCTCACAATTCCATTGTGACTTTAAAAATGACCACCTGATCTTTGAAATTTGTATTTGATGCTTAAAAATAGTCACGATACATGCACGATAACGTTTGAACCTTAATAATAGTCACGTGACTTTTTAAATTAAATTAAATAATTAAAAACCGTCACGTGACCTTCAGAATATCAGTTTAAACATAAAAACGATCAAGTAACTTTTTAAATACCATTTTGGCATTTAAAAAAATCACTTGGGATGTAATTTTAATCTTAAAAAGAGTTACGTGACCTTCCGAATTTCATTAGAACCTTAAAAACAGTCATGTGACCTTAGAAATGTCATTTTATCCTTAAAAACAGTTACGTGACCTTTAGCATTCTATTGTAACCTTAAAAATGGCCACGTAATCTTTAAAATTTGTATTTTATGCTTAAAAATAGTAACGTTACATGCACGATACCGTTTTACCTTTAAAAAGAGTCAAGTTATTTTTAGAATTTTATTTGAACCTTAAAAATAGTCATGTGACCTTTGGAATGTCTTTTTATCTTTAAAAACAGTTACGTGACCTTTAGCATTCTATTGTAACCTTAAAAATGGCCACACAATCTTTAAAATTTGTATTTTATGCTTGAAAATAGTAACGTTACATGCACGATAACGTTTTATCTTTAATAATGGTCACGTGACTTTTTAAATTAAATGTGATAAATGAAAGCCGTCACGTGACTTTCAGAATATCATTTTAAACATAAAAACGATCAAGCAATCTTTTAAAAATTCTATTTTGGGATAAAGAAATCACTTGAACACAATAAGGCATCACCCAGACTTATGCAATCTTATATTAAGTTAAAATTAAAAATATAAAAGCTCATTTACGCGACTGAAGGTAGAACTTTTCGATTTTCCATGAAAATTCTTAACTTTTCATATTGCAGGCAAAGAGAAATTAATTGTAGATATTCCGAAAAAAATATATACAAATTAATCAAACTTCTTTCTAATGGGAAAAAAATGTTATAGTTGAAGCTAGCTAACTATAGTTCAAAGTATTTTGCAGTGATGTGGTTACTATAAGTGCCGTTTTCTGTTCTTCTTTACTGTTCTTGGCTGTCCCAGTTTTCATAAAAACACTTTTTATGGTCAATCTACCAGCATTTCAACATTGAGTACATTTTAGGCTAAAAGAAGCTTTCATCTGATAAATTTCAGCTCGTACGAAGTAGTGAAGTAATTCAATGAAAGGCATACCCCGAGAGACACGTTTGCAGATTCACGATCAAGTCCACAGTCATAAACATATCAGCGATGACCAATACTTTCTCTTTTTATTAGGTGGACAACTGGTTTTGGCAAGAAGTAGTCAGAATATCTGGGGCTTCGTCCCACTTGGGACGATTCAGTATTATACAGGGGCATCGCGCCTTTATAATATGGCCTAGAGACCTTGAAAGATCAATTAATAAAAATAATTGCTCGAAACAATAAAAGCCATTAAATTCTTGTTCTGTTTGCTTATAGATAAAGCGGTGTGTAGTTGTGGTTGTAAAAATTGAGACAAGTATTAATTATTATTGAGAACTCGAACCGCGAGAGAACCACCGTTTTAAAAAAAAAGAGACCGAATCCTTGGTTTTTATCTGTTACGACCATAAAGTAAATCGTCAGGGGCCTGATAAAAGCCACATTGGCATTGTATCATGTTAATGCATCTCGAGTTAGTTGTTTTCAGGGTCAAAGATAATATACAGGGTAGTTCAGTTGGGTTTTGTTGTCTAAACCTCAAGAATACCTACTGAAAGCATGTCCTTGGAAAACAACTTAATGCACAGCTTTCAAATCGTTAATAATTAATTTCAGTGATCTTGGAGTAAATACAAAATTCACTGCATTCCAAGAAAAAATTTACTTGTTCCGGTATTTCCTGTCAAGTTTAAACTGAATACACCTTTCTATGGCGTGAATTTCCGCTTGAAAAATGCTATGTTGAATTTCTGAAATTGCTTTTCCCTGCTCTTCCATGCTATTTGTACCAATTTGGTATTTGTCCATTCACTTTAATCCAATTTTTTTTCCAGCATGGGTAACATAGGTTTATGGGTCTGAATCCCACGCTGGTTTTTGGCAACCACCTAATCGTCGCTCTTAAGAAATGTTCCATTCTTCCTGCATTTATCATGTAACTCTACTATTGCTTCTCTTTTTCTTTCCTCCCACATTTGGTATGTTCACCTAACTTCTAAGCCACTTCATCTTTTTCTCCCTAAAAATAAATCATACTTTTCACTCACTAGCCCATTCCTTCCTCTGTGTCTATATTCTTCTCTTTCAAACCTTTTGCTTCTCCAGAATGATATTCCTCTAGCAGATACTTATTCCATTCATTTTTCTCACACAATTCCCTATCATGTCTAGCTTTATAAACTCTTAGCTGTTTTTATATCTCACTTGCTCATCATTTTCCACATCTTATCTCAGCTGTTTTGCTCTGTGAGCTCTTTTAAATCTCTAACTCTTCCTTCATCTTTCATTCTCTTAACTTTTTCTTCATCTCGTTCCTCTTCCCATCATACATTTTTTTAAATGTTTCTTTTAATCTGATTCTTTGCTATTTCTGTGATATGCCCTTCTTGCAAGTTTGCAAGACCCAAGTTTGCTTCTTGCACTCATACAGTACTTCACTATTTTTAGAAAATTAAATTTTGCCGTCTTTCTCTCGTGTTATCCTAGCACTCTACAAACATGTTTGGACAAGATGAACATTTTACAAACTTGGTTTACTGCTAAAACATAAGTACATACATTCGTCATTCTGATGACTATAATGTTTCTTCAATTAATAATAATGTTAGTACATCCTTTATCATGAATTGAAAGTCCTGCCCAATTTAAGAATTGTTAGAGTGAAAAGTACCACAAGTATTTGAATTTAAGTAGATTCAGATACTGGATTATCGCAACTGACCAGATACATCGCAATATAATTATACCTAAAAAAAGATTAATAATTCAATATTTATTTTTTTAAGGTTAATAAGCATAACGTGCCTTAATGGGATTTAGAAATCCATTCTGAGTGAAGAGATTGAGTGTTAATACATGTGTATTACCGTAATTATTGCAAGTAAAATTGACATTTACCGTTAATTGCACAGGAATTTGAAATGTATGAATGGGTGAAAATTTACAAATTCCCATAAAGGTTCTTGGCATTTGGAGATCAGTTCAACATATTTTAGTTAAGTGTAAAATTGGATGAATCTCAGTAAATGGTGTTTTTGTAGTGTATTGGATCTTCAGTGCATCATACTGTAAGTATGATAAGGTTAATGCCACTAAACCACTCTCTAACCGAGCTAATTTTTCTCTCTTTTAAAAGCTTGAAATAAAACTATTACATACTAAAACAAGTATGTTTCCTATGTGGGATATAATACATATTTAGCTTTAAGGACATTCTGTTAATGAAACAGTTTGGCACCTTATCAACGCAGTGAAATAAGTTACTAATCTCTAATTACTGATGCTTTTCGTTTTATTCCTAAACTGGCTGAAGAATGATGGAAATAATCGCCAGTATCTAAAGAATCTTTATCTGCAATAACATTTCAGCCACAAGAGTATGCAAATAATTGAATTGGAAAGTTGTAGCCCTAAAACTGGATTTCTAATACTCTAGATACTTTTAAAGACAAGTAATTAATAATTAGTTAACCAGATGAGTTTATTTGAAAATATCAACTTTGCTACTTAATGGTAATAAGCCTTGCATAAGATTGCTATTTCCATTTTTCTCAAATCAAAAGTATCTGTAGTACTATCTTATGTATTAATCTGTGCAACTTTGTATATGCAGTGGACACTCTGTATATGACAACAGATAATCGAGAAATCATGTCGATAAAATACTAATCCGATGCACTATCAGCAACTGCCAAAGAAATTAAATATCAGTCTTCAAAAAGAAATAATCAGATTATAAGTTTCTCAGGTGTTTCACTTGGAATATTATGCAGCCAGCACACAACTTGATCAGATATCAATTTTTTTCCCTTGTGTTCATGCACAATAATCAAGTACCTTGTGGACGTCGGCTGCATTTTAAAATTATCAGTTCATCAATGATGACCACTTATCGTACATTGTTTTTAGATAATTATCGGAAAGCGTCACACATAGAATTTCAAAAAAAAAAAAAGGAATCTAAAGCTCAAAGTAGTTGCTTCGGAGATATTTTAATCTGGTGACCGGTTTCGGATTAAGTCATCGTCAAGTCTAAGGAAAACACCATTTTAAATAGAGGGATGAGGCTGGATCATCATAATAAAATTAATATCTGCGTGTGGGAGAAACTACTAAACCAACCTATCATCTACGGATGATCATTCCGGTGATACAACGTGTTTTTTGTTTTTTCCTCTGAGGTGAAGTAAATCATTAAAACCTAGTTTCAGTTTTACTGTACAGTTAATACAAATTTTGTTTTCATTGACACATCACAATATGTCAGAAAAGATTAGAGCGGAGACCCAAAAGAGAAGATACCATTTTTTGCTCCCCTCTCAGAACAGAATAATTGAAAACTGAGGTTAATCATATTATAGGTCTGTTCGTGGAGGCAATTTCAAACTGGTTTTCAACTGAAAATCGGAAATTGTTGGCTTTTATTGGTTGAATTCTCACGTGACATTGACATTTTAAGGGTAATGGCCAATAACTGGACATATTCCTCTGATTATTAGTTGGAGATTCGTTCTGCGAACAGACCTAATAAGGACAATCAAATTTGTCGCATGTTTTGTCACATTGTTTGGTTTTCTTCATGTACATCGAGAGAAGATAAGTCACCTCACATCTACAATTTTCCCAATCGCCTACATTATTACAATAAGATCTTCAGATCAACCTACGCTGACCAGTCACAACCCTATTCTTCACAGTCTTCACTTTCCCTTCCTTAATCTCCGCTTATTCCAATTCCATCCATTTTCACTCTCCTTTTTTCTTTTTTTGTGAATTCATTCTTCACAGGTATATGGTTCTTCTCCGATTTTACAAGCACACTGCCCATCTTCTCTGATTCCTTGAAGGCTGAGAGAAGCTAGTTTTGTCCCACTTCCTTAAATACTTGATACACTTCTCTCCCCTTTTCAGAGTTATCTCATTCTATCTGTCATTCTTCCTTTCTTGCCTATAACCTGGTTTCACTTTAGGCGGCCTTCTCGTTCTCATATTTTGCATTCTTTGCTATATTGTCTGATGTCTGTCATTCTTATTTTTTCTCAATTGCTACCCTCTTACTGTAAAGATATAGTAATTTTTTTACACACTAGCATCATGCTTCTAATTTTTTCTATAATTTTATGAACACTTAAACGCAGAGCTTTTACCCTTTTTCTTATCCAAATTGCGAATATCTCAAGGTTCATATTATTATCATATACTCCATCTCTCTACTATTCACTTCCACTATATTGCTGTGCCAATTCTCCATTATTCGGAACTACCATCCTCCTACAGTTTTTTACATTTGTTGGTACCTCTTATCTGAAGCATCATCCTACTCCAAACGCCATGAAAAGTGCTATTGATGGCTCTAAGTGATCTCGTAGCCAGGGTTCTATTACAGAGGACTGCTTTTCTTTCGCGACCCTTAAGGTTTTATTTCACTTTCCATTAACTTGTCCTCACAACCTATATTGGTCCTTTTTTTCCTCTGTTCTTCCCTTCTTGATTACTTGTAAGAAAATTTGTCATTGCAAAGTATATGGCCCAAAAATGCTGTTCTTCATGTTTTGACCATTGTCATCAGTTTGCTGTCGTGTCCAATTCTTTTTAGTACGTCTTTATTTGTGATTTTATCAGTCCAAGAAATTTTAATTGTCCGTTTGTAAAGCCACTTGTTTGCAATTTTGCAAGTTTGCAATGTTTGTAGATGGTCAGTTGTGCTGTATGCTTCGAAACTCACCTTACTTCACTGGTTGATAGAAATCTAGTTTTCTTGAAAGAACGGATGGCGAATCCTTCTTGAACAAAAGCACCACTTCTGCATTATACCAAAGATTCGGTATTCTACCATCCTGTAGACATTTGTTGAGCAGAGTCTGTAGGGTTTTTTCTTCCTTACGTCCTCCAAATTTCAACATTTCCATTGTAACATTGTCTTCTCCAGGGCATTTACCGATCTTTATCATGCGCAGAGCTGTTCTTTCCTTTTCCTCCAGGGATAATTCTGGAAGGACTTCTGTTTTGACATTCGGCCATATTGAAATGTTTTACCTTCTAGGCTTTCTACTACACGAGGCGTTGTTCTGATACATCCGTTCTTTCATTGTTCGTCCATTCTTTTACTCACCAACTCGTCATTCCACCAACTGCTCCCCTCATCATTCAAGCAGTAAGCTTACATCCTTCCGAGCATCCTCCTTGCTATCCTCTCCAATTGAACTGTTCCCCAGAATTTTTTTCAATTACTTCTGAATTGACTATACATTTTAGAATGCCTCCGAACATTACCTGGGACAGTGATTGGATAGTTGGGGCATACTATCAATAGGGGGGGCAATAGGGGGGGGGCATATCTTAAATCGCTGTTGTTGGATTATAAATAAACGGATCTATGATTACATGGTACAATACTTTAAAATGTGCTTTTTTAACCTTATCTGAGTACTGTTCAAAAAAAAAACTGAAACATTAAAAACGAAATAATTGAATTGGCTTCTGTAAAATTGCTTGATAGCGAAGACATTGAACCAAGAGCGTGAACACACGACTTGTCCAACTAAAACCAGTAAATTAACCGCAAACAGTCTTCCATACATCAGCAAAACAAAAAAAAACATTGCATAACATTTGAATATTCAAATCAGGGTACCTACGATTGTTCTGTTAGCCGCAATTACCTGAGTACTACTTCTAATGAAGTCTGGTATACACGGATAAGACATTTGTCACGGTTGGAGGAACTTTCGGGAAGGACGTCCATAAAACTTCATGATTTTTATCAGAGTTTGGGGCGCTATGTGTGGTTTTCGAGTGGTACTTCGCATACCTAAACACTTGGGTACCTTTCCCAGACTCGACTGGTACTAAATAATTAATTTACTTGTTGTCGACTTGTTACGGCCTTAAATGATCTAGGCAGAGCGTGCCACGCTTATCGTACTGCCTATTGACAGTATCGTGTAGTACCATGATATATTAGACCGCAGAAGCGATTTACATTATTAAAGAATTCCAATACTGTTAAAATTGCTGGGATCGGCCGTTTGAAACTGTTTTGTTTCATAACTGTGCACGTGCCTGAAACTACCAGCAACACTTAGACACAGCTAATTTAATTTTAATGGTTCCGTTGTTGTTATTATTATTATTGTCAAGAAAGGAATCCGCGGTACTCGACTTCTCTGGGAATATTAAATTTTAAATTCCACCAAGTTTTTTAGCCTAGACAGGGAATGACGGTGCTTGTTTTGTGTAATACAGTTAGAGCTAATATTTAATTAAGATTCCTCGTGGCATGTGACAGTTAACTTTCAGAGGGCACAAAAAATCCAGTAGGTACCACTTTAACGGTGGTACAGGAACACGAACCATCTAGGAACAAATCAATTAACTCTGTTGATTACAAAGTTTCGTACCGCGCAGCACGTAACTTTTAAGCCACCACTCGCATATTTACTTTTTGCCTTGGTACTGCTGGTACAGGATTCAGATGTTCTCCATCTTTAGGAATTTTTATATCTACATTTCAAGAAGTTAAACGCGCATTAGGTCTTATTAGGTAGTTACAGTTTTCAATGGCGGTACTCGAGGAACGTATGAATGGAAAAAAGGATACTATAGAATCAAGTAGGGGTACTTTACTGACTCAACACGGACAGTCTATAAATTCTTCGTATAAAATACTGGCCTATTCATATCTACAGGGTGGTCTTTCAGTAACTTCAGTACATTTTAGATTAAACTGAACTTGTGCAATGCACAAGTAGTTTGTCGTTTTTATGACAAGATTTACTAGGACAGCGACTTATCTGAAGCAAATTTGAATTATATCTGTTTACGTTTTAATTAAAAAGTTTTTTGAATATTATTGTGTCCCAAAAGAATATGGAATATGACCTTTTGAAAATGACTTAGTGATGGAAATTAGCAGTAAATTACAATTACTGTGTTTCTGGCAGTTGAAATTTTCACACTACTTTTCCCCCTGACTGTACCAAATTTTGTAGTGTTTTTCAGGTTATTTTATAGGAAATTTAATGAGGATTCCAAAAATGTGCTAAAAACAGTCATCTTCTCACTCCAATACGATTTTGTCTGACTGTTCTTTCAAACTCTGTTTTTGTCAGTTGATACCGCTTTTCTCCTTGACTGTACTACATTTTGTAATGTTTTTTATGCTATTGGATAGGAAATTGAATGAGGATTCCAAAAATGTGCTTAAAACAGTAATTTTCTCACTCCAAGTGGGTTTTACAGACGATTTTGTTCCTGGCTACTATTCAAACTGTGTTTTTGGCAGGTTAAACTTCGACATCGCTTTCCTCACTGACTACCAAATGTTGTAGTTTTCCGGTTTTGAGGGTTTTCAGGTTTTTGGATAGCAAATTTAATGAGGATTCCAAAAATGTGCTGAAAATAGTCATTTTCTCACTTCAAATGGGTTTTACAGACGATTTTGTCACTGGCTAAACTGTGTTTCTAGCAGTTCAAATTTTGACACCATTTTTCTCTCGGACTGTACCAAATTTGACCCATACAGACTACTTTAATTCCAATTATAACAACATATTACTAATTCATTTTGAAGGTAGTAAAAGTGAACAAATGCAGCGATTTCCTTCAATATTTCTAATTAAGCATACATCAAAAATTTCTCCTGGCAAGTCAGCCACTTATTCACTTTCTTCGAAATGACAATTATTACCGATAACTAGTTCAAGCGCGATTTTTTCAAAGAAAGCGCTTCGATTTGAGGTTGTTTGCCTGACAAGAGAAACCATTTTTTTCGCCTGGTTACGACGTTCAATTACAGTTAAATCCGGTGTAATTGTTGGTTGATCAATTGAGCGTTAATATTCAAACTTCAACTTTGTTTGCTGAATTTAAAAAAGAATCAAAAACCTGAGGTCAGACCGGCTTGTCAATTTCAGTGGCAGGTAGTAAAACAAATCAATTAACTTCACGCTAAATCATCCGTTCTAGGAAGCTTCGCATTGTATAGTTAACCGCTTTTTGCCTGATTTAACAAGAAATATTATGGATATATAATACAAGCCGGCACGCATACACATACAGGTAACCTATAATGCGAACTAGGAAGTAAAACCAGTTAATAATAATAAGAGTATTAACTCCAAGGACTTTGATGGGCAAAAACACTATTGGTATTACGCAATTAAGTTTTTTTTTTCGATAGCAGCGGGTGATGTATGATGTGTTTTTAATAGGATTTGTCTATCAAAGTTAATGAAGAATATAAAGATGCAAATTTTGGATGGTGAATGTCTTGTTAATATGAGATTATTTGATGTATTGAGGATCAAGACAGGTGTTAGCCCTGGGAAACTACTGAAGAATTTATGAAGACGATTTCAGGTCATTAATATACAGGATAAGTCAGCTTATACTACTGTGACATTATCAATTTGTCATTCAGGGTGAATTAAGTTCTGAATACCTAGTAATTAATAACATTTTCTCTCCATGATCTGTATTTTCCCACTACACGTAATCTACAGGATGGTCCAATTGATATTACACATATAAGTTCGCTTAAATTAGACGCAAATTGATAACAAGTAAACCATCTCAAAACATATTGTTCAAGCTAATAAACCTATGTATTAATAAAGGTCACCTAAAGCGTGTTCAATAATTATTGATTAGAAACCTTTATAATGGAAAAGAGGTTAAATTTGAAAAATAAATACTGGTTTATAAAACAAAATTCAATTTTAGTATTAGTATTAGTTACTTTAAGCCGGAACCCAAAACAAAAAGGAAAAATATAATAAAATCATGTGAAACCTATCATTTTTGTGATAATATTCATCGGAAAATGCAAAAAGATTTATTTTTAGTATTAGCCATAAGAAGTTTAGTATTACAAATATATCTAACTTATTGAGGTTATATGTTGGTTAATTTTCAAAAATAAAAATTATTATTAAGATTATTTAAACTTTGTTGTCAGGAATACTTAAATTATTGAATTATTTAACTAATATTGACATTTAGTATCAACTGGCTGTTACAGTATTGCAGTCTGTCTGAATTTGATTTACAAAATTTTAAACGTTTCAACTACTTTTTAAAAGTCACGTGACTGTTTTTGACAGATGTCAACTGGCCTTTCACAGTGCTGTCAGTTCCAAATTGTATAATCAAAGTCATGTGAGGAGTTTTTATACAATTCCAGCTTTTTCTGTCTAATCTTCTGAATTCAAGCTAATTTTTATGGTCACGTGATGATTTTGCTAACTGTCAACTGGCCTTTACAGTGTTGCAAGCTCAAAAGTGCATTATCAACGTCACGTGACGTGGCACTTTCAATATCAGCTTTTACAACTGTCTAAATTTAATTTACTAATTTTTAAGTGTTGCCAGCTCAAAAGTGCATTATGAACGTCACGTGACGTGTATTTTACAATTTCAGCTTTTACAACTGCCTAATTTTGATTTAGCAACTTTTACAGTTTAAAGTACATTTTTAAAGTCACGTGACTGTTTTTGACAGATGTCAACTGGCCTTTCACAATGCTGTCAGTTCCAAATTGCATAATCAAAGCCATGTGACGTGTTTCTATACAATTCCAGCTTTTTCTGTCTAAATTGGATTTAGCAATTCTTCTGAATTCTAGCTACATTTTATGGTCACGTGATTGATTTTGTCAGCTGTCAACTGGCATTTACAGTGCTGCAAGCTCAAAAGTGCATTATCAACGTCACGTGATGTGGCACTTTCAATATCAGCTTTTACTAGTGTCTAAATTCAATTTACTAATTTTCAACGTTTAAAATACATTTAAAAAAATAAGTGACTGTTTTTGACAGGTGTCAACTGGCTTTCATAGTGTTGCCAGCTCAAAAGTGCATTATCAACGTCACGTGACGTGTATTTTACAATTTCAGCTTTTACAACTGCCTAATTTTGATTTAGCAACTTTTACAGTTTAAAGTACATTTTTAAAGTCACGTGACTGTTTTTGACAGATGTCAACTGGCCTTTCACAATGCTGTCAGTTCCAAATTGCATAATCAAAGCCATGTGACGTGTTTCTATACAATTCCAGCTTTTTCTGTCTAAATTGGATTTAGCAATTCTTATAAATTTAAGTTAATTTTTATGATCACGTGATTGATTTTGCCAGCTGGCAACTGGCCTTTACAGTGTTGCAAGCTCAAAATTGTATCATCAACGTCACGTGACGTGGCTTTTACAATTTCAGCTTTCACAACAGTCTAAATTTGATTTACCAAGTTTGCAACGTTTAAACTGCATTTTAAAAATCACGTGACTGTTTTTGACAGGTGTCAACTGACCTTTACAGTGTTGCAAGCTCAAGAGTACATTGTTAACGTCACGTGGTGTGTCTCTTACAATTTAAGTTTTTACAACTGTATAAATTTAATTTAATAATTTTTTAATGTTTAAGTTACATTTTGAAGGTCACGTGACTGTTTTTGGCAGATGTCAACTGGCCTTTACAGTGTTGCATGTTCAAAATTGCCCAATCAAAGTCAAATCACGTAACGTGTTTTACAGTTTCAGCTTTCACAACTGTCTAAATTTGATTTACCAAATTTTCAATGCTTAAATTAAATTTTAAAATTTATTTGACCGATTGACAGATGTCAACTGGCCTTTACGGTGGTGCAAGTTCAAATTAGCATAATCAAAGTCACGTGACGTGTGTCTCTTTACAATTTCAGCTTTCACTGTTTATATTTAATTTAGCAATTTTTACAAGAATTTTTCTTAGTTCAAGCTGTTTTTTTTATTGACATCTAATTGATTTTACCAAGTGACAATTGACCTTTACAAGCTCAAATGTGCATTATTACAGTCACGTGACGTGACTTTTACAATTTCAGCTTGCCACAAACTGTCTAAATTTGATAAAAATGACTGCTGACTCGCATATAGATTCTTCCAACACATAAAACAAGTTCTATCTTAAACAGTTGATTTGTCACTGATTTTAACACCTCAAATCAAACTTTGGCAACAACGCACATTATTGCGGCTGTGACCTCATCAAAAATTAGCTATTAAACAATGATAAAACCGTCAATGTGCTTTTTTTACTATCGATGGCCTAAATTATGATCTGTGTCACGTGTTTCCTTTTCTTCTGTTACAGGATTGTCACGTGGGTTACGTTAAACTTACTGACGTTTTACATTGGGACTAGAACTTTCTTCAAATTAATTAAACTCACTCACAACAAATTTTGCAACTTAAGTAATCTAATGTTGCCACTACGAGACAATTTACCATAAATGCTGCTAGGATACTAAAAAATTGCCACCAAAATTGCAACTTGGGTTTGTAGCGTTGAGTTTTCCGACAATATCTTTCTTTGGTGTTGCCTGTTTATATTATTCATTACCTCAGACCATTTGAAGAGTTGGCAGCATCTTCACATTGAAGACGTCTTCAGCAAGTGAAAATGACCAACAATTTCTGCAAACCGCAAAACTGACCACTTATCAGACCGATAAAACGAGATCATTACCGAGTCGATTATCATATTACCATATAAATCGGGGCGTGACCGAAAACGAAGGGCAGAGAAACAAGTCGGATAATTAATATCGCATAAATCGACGCGTTAATTACCCAGCTTTCTTCAATTTCAGGTTTCCTGCAGCGTCACCATCAAAGTAATCATAATTGCTATTCAATTTCACTGAAACGCACATTTCACATTTCACGGTCAATGGCGCGCACCACAATATAGTACGTATCATCCGCTTAACTTTTCGTCTATCATCGGCATTCTGCTGGAGTATTTCCTGATATCATGTCATAAGTTCTGATTTATCACAATTAGTGAGGAAATCGTTCGATCATAACAAGGCTCGTTTGTATGTTTAGAACAGATTGTTAATAGGAATTGTAGGTTTCTATGTTTCGTTTACTTAGAATCAGTGAAAATGTCACCAGATGTTATTAATAAAAGTACAGTTAAGCATACATATTATTTGGTTTATTGGGTTTAATAGTGTAGGATAAAAAGGGTTTCCGAGTTACTATACAAGTCCCAGAATAGGTGAGGATACAAAGTTTTCATCTGTGGAGAAGACTGTGTCTCCTTTACCTATTTTTGCACTAATTTTTTTCTTTCCTCTTAATAACTTACATACAAAGTTTTTCTGTAATATCAATACCTGAATCTTAAATAAATTTATTCAAACTTATCTTTCTCACTTAATATTGAGTTGTAGGTACTATACAAAACAAAACAAACAACTGAAATTTGCTTAGAATTTTAATCAGGTCGTAACCACCATTATAAGTGTTTAATAAGATTAAAAAAAAATACTCAAATCATACGAAGGCAAATTTAATCTTAGATCGACCTCTGGCCAGCAAATTGCCCCGAAAAAAAACTAAATAACATAATAAAGTACAATGTACTTTTTGCAGGCACTAAAGTATTAAATTTTGCCTTGCAGGCACTTTAGCAAGAAATAATTCAATTATTTTCAGCAGGCTTCCTTGAAGGTAACCCGTGCATGGTGTAACATGTATGTCGAGGCAATGACCTTAAAAAATTATATGTGTTTAACAAAAAAAAAAATTATATCACACATGTAGTATTTTCATACAGTCAGTTATTTAAAAAGACACTGAACCAGTGTTGCCAAGTCTGGGTTGTTTAATAACTGTTACAATGCTATCAAACTATAAAACATTGTTTAAAGACGATACAAAACATATTTACTGCTTGTTTATAGGTCTATTAAATGTTTTGGCCATAATTTAATCTGTTAAAATTGGATCCATAAGGCTATAAACTATCACAATCACTCGAAAAACGTTTAAATTACCGTTAAACTGATTTTTCTATGACTGTATAATAATATGCTTATTACTCAATAGTTTTGAATTGTATATTAACACCTATTACATACCCATGAGTGAAATGAGTCATTACTCACTGGTTCAGTTTACCCGCCGACACCACCAATATATAGCAAAAATCAAAGTAAAATGAAGTTACGTAACAATGTAATAGAAACATAAATATAAATGTTTTGGAATGTAATGTTTCCTAACGTTTGCTTTTTTGTTATTTGTCAAATCCTGTGGTGAAATAGGATCTTTCCTAAACCTGGAAACTGTCAAATTCAAACGTATGGAGCTACAAAATAACGAAACTTACTTGAAAAGTATCAAAATTAGTCTGATTTTTGTTAGGTGAATTTTATACCTTTATTTGGTTTTTCATTGAGTTTTTGACATTTGGTTGTCTTTTTCTGGCTTGATTTTAGTCTATTTTTAAATACGACAACCGTGAAAATTCTCTCCATAAAGCTGTAACACCGCAAAGTCTTAAAATCCAGTAAAGTCAGTATAAACAGTACCTAACGTATTTTATAGCTTTATGAGCAGAATTTTGACATTTATGACATTTGGCCGTCAGTTATAATTCTGTCTTAAACCTGGAAACTGTCATATTCAACCTATGGAGATGCAAAACAACGAAACATACTTGAGAAATAACAAAATTAGTGTGATATTTGTTGGATGAATTTTATACCTTCACTTTATCACATAAAGCTGTAAAATCACAAAATAGTCTTAAAATCCAGTAAAGTCAGTATAAACAGCACCGAACGTATTTTATAGCTTTATGAGTAGATTTTTGACATTTATGACATTTGGCCGTCATTTATAATTCTGTCCTAAACTTGGAAACTGTCAAATTCAAATCTATGGAGGTACAAAACAACGAAACATACTTGAAAAGTAACAATGAATTTTATACCTTTATCAGTGAGTTTTTGGCATTTGTAACATTTGATTATGTATAAGTGAAATCAAAACTCAGAGTCGATCTCCACAAATATATTTGTGGAGATCGACTCTGAGTTTTGATTTCACTTATACTCACTACTCCACTGTGTGAATATGGACTACTACTTTTCGATTTGATTATGTGTTTCTGACTTAATTTTAGTTTATTTTTGGAAAAATCGAACAGACTATAGTTTAGTTGATTAGATTAGCAGTTAGTACATTTTAAGCTTCTAAAGTTAAATAAGAGTAGATCTTTTTAGTAGACCATAAGAAGAAACATTTTGTCTATTTTTTTGGATTTAGATTGATCACACTGTATATTCAATTTAAGTGGCACAGCAAAAGTTAAATGATATTAATTCCATCAGACAATCGAATTCTTAATGTAACAGCGCCTTTTCAGCTGTAAAGACGCCCAATAAAGGCAATTCATCTTGCCATTGTCACAAAACTGGCCTTAGCTGTATTACTTATGCATTCATAGGTGTGGCCGAGACACAAAATTATTATTTTCGTTTATTTAGTTGGAAAAATGACTTATTGTCTATTGTGTGATAATGAGCACTCGTATACGAAGAAAATTCTTTCGTTTTCCATTTTTTACATACACTCTCAATCTTTATTAATTGTTACATGACACAAGAATTAGTATCTTAATGGATATTTTGCTTTAAAATTGTGTGTGGATGTTCAATAGGATAACAAATAAATCCTTAAACATTCAAAGTTACAAAATAGTAACATTCACATGAAAAAAGCATATTCGTAACATTTTCAATAATGAATATGTTACTTTTTTTTGCTATAGTTGTTTTTTCGTAAATTTCATTGCGTATAGTTGAAGGGAGAATCTAAAAATTGACAAATTTTCAAGTTGTTTGTTTTTTCTGTGTAAATAGTTTACTAATAGAACTGAATACTGAAATCAGGTTCATCATTTTACAAACCTTATTTAACCTAACCTAAATTACTGATGAGACATCCTGTATAATTCCATTGTTGTTAAGTGTCAAATAAATATTTTATTTAACTTTTTAGCTTTTAAATGTTTGTTTTTTTATTTTACAATGCAAAAAGTATAGTAATAGTAATGCTAGTCATGTATCTAAGAAAAACCACTGTGTCACTTACTTTACCATTGTAAATAATTATGGTTTATTTTTGCTTCTTTTGTGTATTTGGAGTAAACATTTTTAGAAGTTTGTCCATTAAATGCAACCAAAATAAAAAGAAAAATATTGTGGTTAGAAGGTACTTACAATGCTTCAAACGACAATATTAACAAAATAAGAAAAGTGATAACGAAATCATGAAAACTGTCTTTATAATTGGTTTACAACAAATTCATATCAAAATCACAAAAATTGATAAAAAAATCTTCTGATATTGACTTTAAATTAATGAAAATTTACTTAAAAATTGCAATCTGACATTACATTTATGAAAGCTAACTTGATAATTGAAATTGTGGCCGTCAAAGCAAATTTTAGTGCTTGAAACTGGATTCAGTACTTGAAAACTGGAAACTTACATCAAAATTATAAAAATCCAATTGGGAAATAAAAATTTACATCAAATTAATGTCAATTGACTTAAAAACTACAATTTGACGTTAAGTTCGTTACAGCTAACTTTTAAAGAGAAAATTTTAAACAAATTTCAGTGTTTGAAACTGGATAATTTACTTGAGAACTGAAAATATACATCAAACTCTTGAAAATTGCCTTAAAAATTGCTATTTGACTTTAAATTCATGAAAGCAAACTTGATAATTGGAATTATGTCAGTCAAGTAAGTTTTCAAAAGTTTTGAGCCATTTTCAGGTGTTTGAAACTTGATAACTGACTTAAAAACTAGAAACTGACGTCAAATTTATAAAAATTAACTTGAGAACTGAAAATGTACATCAAATTCAAGAAAATTTACTTAAAAACTGCAATTTAAGGTTAAATTCATAAAAACTAACTTGATATTTGAAATTGTACTGGTCAAGTCAAATTTAAAATTTCTTTATCAAATTTCAGTGTTTCAAATTTGACTATTGATTTAAAAACTGGAAACTGACATCAAAATTATGAAAATTTACTTAAAAATTGGAATTTGGCGTTAAACTCATGAAAGCTTACTTGATATATATTTTTTTAAATATTTAAAGACATTTTAGTGTTTGAAACTGGATAATTTACTTGAAAATTGGAAACTGACATCAAATTCATGAAAATTGTGTTCGTCAAGTCAAATTTAAAATTTTTTAATCAAATTTCAGTGTTTCAAACTTGACTATTGATTTGAAAAATGGATACTGACATCAAAGTTGAAGAATTTACGTGAATTGACAAGGTCACAGAACTTTCACTGTTTTCCTGACCAACTGGTACTAGTTTCGATTAATTGGCTTTATTCATTTCATCTGTTATGATAAGTTTTAGACACCAGAAGGCAATAACACTTCCTCATACCAGCTTTATCAAAATAGCTTCGCTCGTAAATCTCGCTTTCATCACCAGGTGCGTTCAATCTTCACAAATCGTATACAGAGTGTTTTTCTGCTTGGTTGAGTGGCCACACTGTTTGTCCAGTTACAAGTGCCTGGCTTTGGTCAACGTACCCGCAACTAAATTTTACATAAATTTACAAGTATTATCTAATGCATTATGATACGCGTTAATGACGAGACGACTATTTTAATTAGGTTCTATAATATGTGAGTTTTTTGTACGTCAAGCGCAAAACAGATGTTGTCCAAGAAACCGCTAGTATCAGGCACTCATCTCTTTCGCTCACACTCTTTCTGTACATAAATATTGCATTTTTTCAGATTTGGCTTTGTGTCCTGCACCTCCCAGTTACACTCGGCTTATCCAGTACCCACCGGGGTACTATTCCACGCGGTACTTGCCAGGTGTGTACAGTACAGATCCTGTGTAGCCTGTTGTAAATGTTGTGTAGTGCATGCATACAGGTTAAGACCAACGATTTTGACATCTTATTTATTATTTTCATAAATTGAAATATACAAGGTGATTCTTAAAAATGAAATTTTTCAGGTGAGTTCTTCATGAAAGGGTTTCGATTCAGAAGTTTGTTAATAAGACAGGTTTTTGCATAGTAGTTATTATTGTAAACATTCTCACTACTTTAGTGATTAATTTCAAGGGAATTTAGGTTATTCAGATATTTGGAAAACCCATTTTCACTTCTGTTGTTCATAAAAACTAGATTTGCATGTATTAGATATAAAGTTTTATGAGAAATTTTATTATTTTTTTAATTCGTTTCGAGTGATCTTAAACCATAACCATAATGTGTGCTTTGTCAAATATAGGCTAATATGTTCATTCAAGGAATTATATATTTTCAAAAACATCACCTTGAAACTTGAAACATAGTTTGAAAGGACAGTCAGAGACAATCTCTCTCTGTAAAACCTTCTTAGAGTGAAAAAATTACTGCTTAAAGCACATTTTTAAAATCCTCATTAAATTTCCTATCCAATTACCTGAAAAACACTACAAAGCTTGGCACAGTCAGTAAGAAAAGCGGTGTCAAAGTTTGAACTGCCAGAAACACAGTTTGAAAAGACAACCAGGTACAAAATTGCCTGTAAAACCTACTTGGAGTGAAAAAATGGCTGTTTCAAGCACATTTTTGGAATCCACACCAAATTTTCTATCCAATAACTTGGAAAAGCGCTACAAAACTTTGTACAGTCAGTGAAAAAAGCGGTGTCAAAATTTGAACTGTCAGAAACACAATTTGAAATGACAGTCAGGAACAAAATTGCCTGTAGAACCCACTTGTAGTGAGAAAATCACTATTTTAAGCACATTTTTGGAATCCTCATTAAATTTCCTATCCAATAATCTGAGAAAAACACTGCAAACATTGGTACAGTCAGTAAGAAAAGCGGTGCCAAAGTTTGAACTGCCAGAAACACAATTTGAAATGACAGTCAGGGACAAAATTGCCTGTAGAACCCACTTGTAGTAAGAAAATCACTATTTTAAGCACATTTTTGGAATCCTCATTAAATTTCCTATCCGATAACCTGAAAAACACTAAAAAATCTTGCACAGTCAGTAAGAAAAGCGGTGTCAAAGTTTGAACTGCCAGAAATACAGTTTGAAAGGATAGTCAAGGACAAAATCGACTGTAAATTCACTTGGAATGAAAAAATGATTGTTTTAAGCACATTTTTGATATCCTCATTAAATTTCCTATCCAATAATCTGAGAAAAACACTGCAAAATTTGGTACAGTCAGTAAGAAAAGCGGTGTCATAGTTTGAACTGCCAGAAACACAGTTTGAAATGACAATCAGGGTCAAAATTGCCTGTCGAACCCACTTGTAGTCAGAAAATCACTGTTTTAAGCATATTTTTGGAATCCTCATTAAATTTCCTATCCGATAACCTAAAAATCACTACAAAATTTGGCACAGTCAGGAAGAAAAGTGGTGTCAAAGTTTGAATTGCCAGAAACAAAGTTTGAAAGACAATCAGGGACAAAATCGCCTGTAAATCCACTAAGAGTGAGAAAATGACTGTTTTAAGCACATTTTTGGAATCCACGCTAAATTTCCTATACAATAACTTGAAAAACCGCTACAAAACTTGATAAAGTCGGTGAGAAAAACGGTGTCAAAATTTGAACTGCCAGGAACACAATTTGAAATGACAGTCAGGGACAATATTGCCTGTAAAACCTACTTGGAGTGAAAAAACTACTGTTTCAAGCACATTTTTGGAATCCACACTAAACTTCCTATCCAATAACTTGAAAAACCGCTACAAAACTTTGTACAGTCAGTCAGAAAAGCGGTGTCAAAATTCGAACTGTCAGAAACACAATTTGAAATGAAAAATTGCCTGTAGAGCTCATTTGAAGTGTGAAAATCACTATTTAAAGTACATTTTTGGAATCCTCATTAAATTTCCTATCCGATAACCTGAAAAAACACTACAAAATTTTGCACAGTCAGTACGAAAAGCGGTGTCAAAATTTGAACTGCCAGAAATACAGTTTGAAAGGATAGTCAAGGACAAAATCGACTGTAAATCCACTTGGAATGAAAAAATGATTGTTTTAAGTACATTTTTGGAATCGTTATTAAATTTCCTATCCGATAACCTGAAAAAACACTACAAAATTTTGCACAGTCAGTACGAAAAGCGGTGTCAAAGTTTGAACTGTCAGAAATACAGTTTGAAAGACAGTCAGGGACAAAATCGACGACACTGATTTTCTCACTCTGAGTGAGAAAATTACTGTTTTAAGCACATTTTTGGAATCCTCATTAAATTTCCTATCCAATAATTTAAAAAACCACTACAAAAATTGATACAGTCAGTGAAAAAAGGGGTACTAAAATCAAACAAATTTGCAAAAACTTTTCATTTTGTAATTTTTCTGATATTGATCGATATCTTTTGTTGTGGGCCACTCTGTATGTATTAGTAGTAGAGTATCAAATGGCAAACTGTCAATAGTATGAAATTCAAATATGATTTGATTTGTAGTTTTCAAGTTTTAGTTGTCTATACGGTTGAAATTAGCTTGGGACCAATCATTTCACTGATGTGGGTTTCTATTATAATAACAAGCGAAATTAGGACTTACTGCACTATTATCTTGACAGCCCGAAATTTCATTTTTTTACTGTTATCCAGTTCAATATTAATTTTTGTTTAGTCTTCATAGTAAAGTCAAATAACATTCAAAGAAGTTACAACTCTGTTATGTCAGCTAGTCAGTTCAAACATTGATCCCTTTATAATTTTTAGATCCAATAGTGTTGTCTACTTTAGACCAGTTTAACAGGTCAATTCAAATTTAGATCAGTTTATAGCTTTCTTTTCCATAATCGGACCTCTTCAATGATATAATAAAGTCATGTTTTAGTTTCTTCCCTTGCTGCCCATATACAGAGTGGTAACTTAAATTTTCGGTTTGTTCGCAGAAATCTGCGATAAAGTGCTTCTGAGTTCAGAAATTTAGATTTCCTATTACGTTTGTGTGTAATGAAAATATTTTTGTGGTTTACAGTAAAAGAAAATCGCATTTAATTTAACTTTTAATATCAAAGAAGTGAATTGTTACTATAGTTTCTTTTAGGTTTATTAATACTTCAGTTAACGAAAATACAATTAACTAAACAAGGTGTTCTAAAATCGTTGGTAGCAACAGTAGCTGTAGTAGTACATCCCTTGTAGTTCGCTGTCCCTCCAATAGTAGTGTGTAGACAACTTAGTGTTAAACTTAACCGGACAATGAAATATCGGTCTTAAAGATAATTCATAGTCAAAACAGACAGTTTACAAGCTGTTAAATTTCCATTTAACTATACGCTAACGTAAATATAGATCCATAAACATCAGGAATGGGCCTTAAATAAAGTATCGCAGACTGGCTACTAGTAAATTAATGCCGTGGATGTACGCATTTAGCCGGACAGTGTGTAATTACTGAATGCGAAACGGCAGAAGAACAAATATAAGCGGACGCAGGCGAAGATTGATACCTTGACTCGAAAGAAAAGAAGAAAATCCTTCTTCTTCTCTACGACCGGCTATAACTCAAAATTTTTTCGATTTCGAATTGCGAGAGGGCTCGTAAATCTCCGGGCATTTCGCGTCCGTAAAATGGTGCCTATATGAGGATTTTAATGGGTTCTCTGCATCTAATTGTGATATATTCGTTTGTTAGCTGGTCTGTAAACGGGTTTGCTTATGATACCCCTTGGCTTTAGTAAATTCACCAGCGAATTTCTACATTGACTGGGTGATTTGATACAGTTTCCGAATTATTAAGCGCTCATTAATGCATGATATAGGAAAGCGTAGAAGAAAAAGCGTTACTAATACAATTTCTTCTTCTCTGGGAGATTTAACCTGACAAACGGTTATTTAGCCTACCCTAGATATCAAGCGGTGTATAAAAAAATACGGTCTAAAGTACTTATTAAAAGTAAATCTGCTCGATTCTGGTCTAGTTACCTCTCAATTGCTGGAATCAATACAATTACTAAAATGACCAGTGCGGATCATAATTGATTTGGTGTTTAGCCTCTCATTATAATTAAGATAACTTTACAATAGCAATTGTGAAAGCCATATTAAAACTTTCACTTAAGAAGTGCCCTAAGCAGAAACAATGCAATCTTCATTCAAGATATGTATTCCTATCATATTTATCTTGTTGTGATTTTTCTTTATTCTTATTTGATTTACATTTAAAATTCAGATTTCATAATTCTTTTTACCAAAAGTGGTTGTAGTTTATTTGTTCCAGCTTGTATAGTAGAAACACTCTAAGAGAAAGCTTATTAATAAATTTGCTAACAAAATAAAGCAGCATCATCTGAGTAAACTTAAAAAATGAATAAGGAACAAATGCCCAATATACAATTGATAGAAAAACTTGTCTTCAAAAAACGTAATAAGAATCGAGTATGAATCTTTTGAAACAAAAATCCCTTAAATACAGGGAGGCCCATAAAAAAATAACACGTCAGCATTGACAGTAAATAATCTAAGATATTACTATCATTATCTAAACCGTACAATTTTGGACGTAAAGTTGAGTTAAACTTGCCTAATAGAGTTGAAGGAAAGTGAGAACTATCAAATTTAGTACAGTTTAACTTAAAACATGTTATCTCAGAATATATCAACGGTTATACAGCTTAAAATATACTATTATGAGAGCAAACCAAGTTTACAAATGTACTATCATGACTATACTGGTCTGAGAGATGTCAAATTTGGTACAATTTTTAACTGACAGTAATTAGACATTTTTGAAAATTATGTCCTAAATAGAGCAGTTACTGATACTATCGGTTCAAGCGCTTAGTGCCTAAATTGTACTACTTCAAAATCAAACTTAAGTTCAAAAACCTCTGGTACCAATTGTACAAAATTGACAAATTTAGTAGAGTTAGACACCTTTCAGAAATTTGAGCTCAACAAGTAATTTCTGAGATATCCACAGTTATACAGCTTGAAGCTTAAAATGTACTGTTTTTCAAAGTTTGCGTGGTGACAGATGTCAAATTTAAATTGTTCTACTTTACAATCTCACCTAAGTTGAAAAGCTTCCTGTTCAAATTGTATAAAATTGACAATTTTTCAATTTGACAAGTTTCTTCTATATGTTCAGCTTGATGCCTAAATTGTATTATTTTACACATGACTTTTTAGTCAAATTTCAAGTTTTTGACTCTTATTTCATTCGTTTTGTGTCTTGTAATTGAATTGTCAAGTCATCTTTTATGTGTTTATAGAATTTGTAGCAAACTAGCTTAGCTACAAATTTTCAATAATTTTGTATTACGTAATTTTCCTGAAAAATGCTTCCTAAGGAAAATACAGTTCTTTAAATTTCAGTTTTTGACTACAAATTCAAACAGTTAAACCTTGAAAATTGACTTAAACACCAAAGTGTCTCTGAACCAATGAAAAGTGACATCAGAAGCTTAAAATTTGCATTTAAACTAAGTTATCATAATTTGAAGACAAATTTCATAATTTTAGTGTTGAGAATAGTTTTAAACACAGGATAATGACAATAGATTTTTGAAAATTGACTTGAAGACAAACTTTTGAAGAACTCTGGACTATTTTTAGTACTTTGAAACTGCTTTCAGCTTGGAAAATCGAGTTTCAAGACTATCTTCGCCAAGTGTTTAACATAGCAAGCTTAAAAACAATTTTTACATTTTCCGTAGGCTTAAAAATGTCATTTCAACTTTGTCACCATTAAATTGACTCAGACACCTCAGTGCTAAAAATTCGAACATTTCTTAAAAATCTAGTTTTAGTGCTTAAGGCTGTTTTCAGCCTGAAAAACCGAGTGTCAAGACTATCTTCACAAAGTTTTTGACTTATAAGGCCTGAACGTCAGTTTGTACACTGTCCATAGTCTTGAAAATGTCATTTCAAATTGATTCATTATTAAATTGACTTCTACACTCATCGGTGCTAAAAAATTGGAGCATTTCTAAAAAATTCGGACTGTTTTTAGTGGTTTAAGACTCAAAAGTCAAGTTTCAGACTCTTCAGTAATGAAAGTATAAAATTTTGGCACTAAATGCTAAATACTAGTCTTGTAAACAATTTTTTTTTTAAACGAATTAGTCCGAAAGTTCAATTTGGACTGTTGTTTAATTGAATTCGAGACTTGTTTCAGTGCAGAAAATTGTACACTAATTAAAGCCCTGAAAATAGACTTTTGGACTCTTTTTAGTCCTAGTAAAGTAATTTCTAGCCTTAAAAGTCAACTTTTAGACTATTCTTAGTAGTAAAAAATGAGTTTTCTGCGCAACAATCTTCTTCCCCGATTTGATTGAAAAACGAATTTTAAGACTATTTTTAGTAGTAAATAACAAATTTTATACTATTCAGGACAAATTTGACTGTCACAAGTCTTAAAGCTACAGTTTTACACTACCTATAGTCTTAAAAACTGAGCGCCACTAACAATTAGTCCAAAAATTGTTTTTTTTTTCACTATTTTTAATGTCAAAAATTAACGTAAACCTCTTAGATGACCAGATTTGAATCTTTTTGCACCATTTTAAAGTAATAGATACAATAACCCAGGTAGACAGTGGTAAATAGATATACAAAGTAGATTTATTTTCATGCAAGCTGGAATTTGCTTGTTTCACTTTTTTGCGTTTTTATTTTAGGACACCCTATACAAAAATTCAATTAAAATTGCTGTAATTCATTCTTAGTGCTAACCGTGCCAAGGATTGAAATACGATTAGTGTAAACGGTGTGTAAACGATTAGTTTGAACTGCCAAAGTTTTTGAAACCGTAAAAAAAGCTGTTCAATTTTGTACAGGGTTTACAAAAATTGGTGTTTTTTGCTGCAACGCAAAGTACCAGTTGACCACTTGCTTGGGACACTCTGTCTGTATTATGTTTATAAAGTGGAAACAGAAGACGTGTGAAATGTCGTGTAATATACAGAGCGTTTTGTAAAAAATACCGCTCTACAAATTTCAGATTCAAAAAATCGTGTTTTTTGATACAAATTTAGAGGTTTATAGTGAAGGTGTATTCTTCGTTTTGCATACTACATTAATGCAATACTAATTTGTTTTGAACTATTTTACACCAAATATGCTTAGTTTACGAGTTATAACCGAGAATTGACAAATTACCACCTGCGATGACCAACACTATACATCATTTATGGATCTCTCGAGCAATTAGAGTTTGGTAAATTTGGATTTAAGGCAAACTACAATATTTGCAGCTTAATTAGTAAAAAATCATAGTTTCTAACCGTTTTACAGCCCATAATGCAATATAAGGCAGTGCCACTGATTGAATCTCTGTCACTCCAATTAATTTAAGATAGTTGGTAAACCTTTTACAGCTTGATGGTAAGTTTGAAACGAATAGCAAACCTTCTTCAGTTCACTGTAATAAAAATAGAGTACACTTTTACTACTTGATCATTTTAGAATGGTCGTTGATTAGGTTGAGTTTTATAGTTCACTAAGACAACTGAAGTAGGTGTCATCTCTATCAGTCTGTTAATCAAAAGACAATCGAGGAATCTTTTATTAAATTTTATGTGACTTACTATTCGATGATCAATTTATTACATCTAGTAGTATCATTTACAGCTACTATAAATCAATTAATAATGCTTTTTATGGACTGATGATTACTTTAAATCGTTTGTCAAACACGTGCTGAGAAAATCACCGTACATTTTTATAACTCACGCTTTATTGCAACATTATTTTCTACAAGTTGACTCGGAAAATATAAAAATATGTTTGAAACTTGTTACACATTTGTAAAGTTTTTGGACAGTTTAAAGTGCATATTGAAGATTCTGGAATGCTTTAGAGGCATTTTGAAATTCTTATACGATTCTAAAATTTTTTGAAAGCTTATAGACTAGTTAAAGAGCATTTGGAATCTTTGACTGTTCTAAAAGCTTTTGAAAGCCTCTAGATTGTTTTGAAATGTTCTAAAAGTTTACTGAAACTTTCAGACTGTCTTGAAACGTTTTGAGAGCTTCTATAGACTGTTTTAAAAACTTTTCGACTGCTTTAGAAGCATTTTGGAGTTTCTGTAGTATTTTGAAATTTTTTTTGACTACTACGTGTAGACAGTAAATTGATATTAAAATCTATGGATGTAGGTACTGGATATTTTCTACAAATAACTCTTACTTCAGTGAGATTGTACTACAAGTCATTGAAAATCCAGAAAAGTTAGCTAAAATACAGTAAAACACAAATTGCAGTCAGTATTTTTGAAATTTGCGGGTTACAGCCCTGAAATTTGCAGTGTAGTCAGTAAATTGACCTTAAAATCTATGGATGTACTGCATATTTTCCACAAACAACTCTTACTTCAGTGAGATTGTACTACAAGTCATTGAAAATACAAAAAAGTTAGTTAAAATGCAGTAAAACACAAATTGCAGTCAGTATTTTTGAAATTTGCGGGTTACAGCCTTGAAATTTGCAGTGTAGTCAGTAAATTGTCCTTAAAATCGATTAATGTGCTGCATATATTTTCCACAAACAACTCTTACTTCAGTGAGATTGTACTACAAGTCATTGAAAATACAGAAAAGTTAGTTAAAATACAGTAAAACACAAATTGCAGTCAGTATTTTTGAAATTTGCGGGTTACAGCCCTGAAATTTGCTGTGTAGATAGTAAATTGACCTGAAAATCGATGGATGTACTGCATATTTTCTACAAACAACTCTTACTTCAGTGAGATTGTACTACAAATCATTAAAAATCCAGAAAAGTTAGCTAAAATGCAGTAAAACACAATTGCAGTCAGTATTTTTGAAATTTGCGGGTTACAGCCCTGAAATTTGCTGTGTAGACAGTAAATTGACCTTAAAATCTATGGATGTACTGCATATTTTCCACAAACAACTCTTACTTCAGTGAGATTGTACTACAAGTCATTGAAAATACAGAAAAGTTAGTTAAAATACAGTAAAACACAAATTGCAGTCAGTATTTTTGAAATTTGCGGGTTACAGCCCTGAAATTTGCTGTGTAGATAGTAAATTGACCTGAAAATCGATGGATGTACTGCATATTTTCCACAAACAACTCTTACTTCAGTGAGATTGTACTACAAGTCATTGAAAATCCAGAAAAGTTAGCTAAAATACAGTAAAACACAAATTGCAGTCAGTATTTTTGAAATTTGCGTGTTACAGCCCTGAAATTTGCAGTGTAGTCAGTAAATTGGCCTTAAAATCGATGGATGTACTGCATATTTTCCACAAACAACTCTTACTTCAGTGAGATTGTACTACAAGTCATTGAAAATACAGAAAAGTTAGTTAAAATGCAGTAAAACACAAATTGCAGTCAGTATTTTTGAAATTTGCGGGTTACAGCCTTGAAATTTGCAGTGTAGTCAGTAAATTGTCCTTAAAATCGATTAATGTGCTGCATATATTTTCCACAAACAACTCTTACTTCAGTGAGATTGTACTACAAGTCATTGAAAATACAGAAAAGTTAGTTAAAATACAGTAAAACACAAATTGCAGTCAGTATTTTTGAAATTTGCGGGTTACAGCCCTGAAATTTGCTGTGTAGATAGTAAATTGACCTGAAAATCGATGGATGTACTGCATATTTTCTACAAACAACTCTTACTTCAGTGAGATTGTACTACAAATCATTAAAAATCCAGAAAAGTTAGCTAAAATGCAGTAAAACACAATTGCAGTCAGTATTTTTGAAATTTGCGGGTTACAGCCCTGAAATTTGCTGTGTAGACAGTAAATTGACCTTAAAATCTATGGATGTACTGCATATTTTCCACAAACAACTCTTACTTCAGTGAGATTGTACTACAAGTCATTGAAAATACAGAAAAGTTAGCTAAAATACAGTAAAACACAAATTGCAGTCAGTATTTTTGAAATTTGCGGGTTACAGCCCTGAAATTTGCAGTGTAGTCAGTAAATTGACCTTAAAATCTATGGATGTACTGCATATTTTCTACAAACAACTCTTACTTCAGTGAGATTGTACTACAAGTCATTGAAAATACAGAAAAGTTAGCTAAAATACAGTAAAACACAAATTGCAGTCAGTATTTTTGAAATTTGCGGGTTACAGCCCTGAAATTTGCAGTGTAGTCAGTAAATTGACCTTAAAATCTATGGATGTACTGCATATTTTCCACAAACAACTCTTACTTCAGTGAGATTGTACTACAAGTCATTGAAAATACAGAAAAGTTAGTTAAAATACAGTAAAACACAAATTGCAGTCAATATTTTTGAAATTTGCGGGTTACAGCCCTGAAATTTGCAGTGTAGTCAGTAAATTGACCTTAAAATCTATGGATGTACTGCATATTTTCCACAAACAACTCTTACTTCAGTGAGATTGTACTACAAGTCATTGAAAATACAGAAAAGTTAGCTAAAATACAGTAAAACACAAATTGCAGTCAGTATTTTTGAAATTTGCGGGTTACAGCCCTGAAATTTGCCGTGTAGACAGTAAATTGACCTTAAAATCGATGGATGTACTGCATATTTTCCACAAACAACTCTTACTTCAGTGAGATTGTACTACAAGTCATTGAAAATACAAAAACGTTAGTTAAAATGCAGTAAAACACAAATTGCAGTCAGTATTTTTGAAATTTACGGGTTACAGCCCTGAAATTTGCCGTGTAGACAGTAAATTGACCTTAAAATCCATGGATGGAGTTTATGTAGGGTTTTAAAACCCTTTTAAACTACTTTAGGAGCATTTGGAAAGTGTTTGAACAGTTTAAAGGGCATTGAAGGTTCTAGACTGCTTTTAAGGCATTTGAAACCTTGTAGATGATTTTAGAATCGGTTAAACTGCTCTAGAAGCATACGGAAGCTTTTAGATTGTCTTGATATCTTTTGAGAACTTCTATAACAAGTTGAAAAGCTTTTAGAAGCTTCTAGGCTGTTTTGTAAGCTTTTGCAAGGCATTTTGGAGCTTTTATAGTGTTTTGAAATGTTTTTACATTCCTTTTTAGACTATTCGGAGCATTTGGAAATTATTTGGCCACTTTAAATTTTTGTAAATTAAAACTTACCCATTTTGCATCAGATAATTGGTAGGGTTTTTGTCGCTTAACAAGCTTTTTCAGAATTAACCTATACAAAATAAAACCATAAAAAAAATGGCAGCAAATAAGCACAAAAAGAAGAAAAAATCAAAAAAGCATGCAAAAATCTCTGTGTTTTAGTGTAAATCGTTCACATTAGATGTCAAAGTTTGGTTGTTTTTATTATTTACAAAAAGCAAAATTTCTAGAAATCCGGATACATGATACTCAACATAAACATATTATAACATATTATGTTGAGTGTGTTTTTAATTACAATTATTGCAATTTTGAATTAATAATAAATATTGGGTACTTTCTATTTATGTTTTTCTTTAGTAGGGCAATATATTCCATTAAATAGCACACGTGCATTATAATAACCAGATAATGTTGGCAGTCAAGCTTGATTTTTTGTTTAAATAACTGTGTTCGATAACTTTCATACATTTCTTCAAAAGCCCTTCTCTTCCACGAAAAATATGAGAAACTTATGCAGTTTTTAGAAAATGTGCGTTCATACAAAGGATTTTGTAAACTTTGGTGCACTAGTTGACAGGAGACCTAGTTAGTGTTAGTGGCATCGAAAATTTCTGTCTAACATAACAACATAATTCTCTCAACAACATTGAACAATTTTTGGTGTTGTATTTTAAAAGATTACTTTGAAATCTATTAACTTGTTTTTTTTTTTACTCTGTTTCACTCATAACATGATACTTGTCCCCGAGCTAAACCCCTGCATCTGTCACTACAGTCTTGATATTTTAAAACTTTGAAAAGTACTGAACTGCTTAAATAACCAATTTTAAAAAATGGTTGATCTTTTTATACAGAAATAATGATTTAAATCTCATTGTGATATGTAATCTCAAAATTTAACAGTAAAACACTGATACTTTAAATACAGTCCTGATTTTTTTTTCCTTTTTACCAACTTCTATCAAATCTTCATTATCTCCAATTTCTGTACCTACTTTCCTCTATTTACAGGTTTTTATTTCTACTTTTTTGCTCTTCTAACCAACTTTTTTCAAATTCTTCTGCACATCCGCTTCTAAACACCCAAGCAAACCTCTCAAAGGTAAAATATAAGAATCTTAAGTATTCTTCTTTAAAAGGGTATCGTTTATTCAATTAGAGACAACGAGTTGGATAATCTTTCTGAAAAAACTTGCGTTTGCTTGAATTTCTCATGGCCAGTTTGTTAGGGAATAGTTTAATAACATTTTTGCTTGTAATCTTCCGTTTCCATATTAAGCGGGAAGAGGAAATTCCCTATAAAACGCACTTGTTAAAATTCCTTTGTCTATAACGGCAAATTTGGATGTGATTTTTTAATATTAGATATTAAAACGTAAAAAAATTAATTGTGATTTCCTGAAAGCTTGTTTTGGTATTAGCACGGAATTTCCCGTATTACAGCAAAAATAATCAGACAAAAAGGATTTTCTAGATTATTTCGTGTTCTATGCTCGATAGGTCCTCTCCGCATTACGGTGTTAATTATAAAAGAAATTCCGATCCATCGTAAAGCTTTAATTGGAATTTCAATGCATAACGATTTTTGCAGCGTGTAATGAATATTGCAACCGAACCTCATAAACACAACAAACACGTACCTATATGCAGATTGATGGATAAAAGTGAAACTTGCACACAAAATCCGTGAAAACGGGGTTGAATTGCTTTTCGTTACGCCACTGATCGGGTTGACTGCGGCCTTTGACAAAAAAATAAAATAAAAGCAAAACCAAGCGAAGAAGTTAACATTTTAATAAGTTGTTTGACGCTTTCGTCGAGATTCGCGATCGGCACTTTTGAAGAACAATTCCCTGATGGTTTTCTTCGATCAATCTCCGGTAAATTTAATCAAGCTACGCATAAGTGATTAACCGCAGAGATGATTTTAACTCTATGTAGGTACAAAGTTAGCTGTGTTACAGAAATTTTTGCAAGAGATAAACGCTTTTAAAAATGGAGCTATTCACTAGGTCCAGGATAAGAATGGCCAGTAGTGAAATTTGGAAAACGGTTATAGAGATTTTATTAAATGGGAGATAGTTGCGTAGTAATGGACTCGATCCTAATATTTAAACTAGAATTTCATTTACCTAAGTCATGAGCTGCTCTTCATTATTTTTGTACTGGTCTACAAATGGGTAAAAAAAACCACCCTGTAACTTACCAAATAACCGAGTTATGGTCAATCAAAGTTGCTCTTTTAAATTAACTGTTTTTGACGCCATTTTGTTTTTTTTAGCACAAAGGTATTTTTGCATATTTGTGCCCAGATTAGCTAAATTCTGACAGTTTTGACGTTTGTTACAACTAGAAAATACTATCACTAAACAGCTAACAAAGAAATGACCAGGAAGCTGAAAACTATATCTTCTCTCGAATACTGCAAGAAAACTGTTTCAAACTGGAATTTCTGCAGATTCTTGTCCAGATTAGCTAAAATTTGACAGTTTAGACGTTTGTTACAAGTGTCACATGAAACAAGAATACTATTTACTTATTCAGTCACAAGACAGCTATCAAAGAAATGGCCAGGAAGCTGAAAACTATATCTTGTCTCGAATACTACAAGAAAACGGTTTTAAACTGGGATTTTTACATATTCATGTCCAAATAAGCTAAAGTTTGACAATTTTGGCGTTGATTACAACGGTTACATAAAACAAGAATATGGACAGTTACGTGGTAACTGTCAAAATAATAGTCAGGAAGCTGAAAATGTCCTCTTGTCTCGAATACTGCAGAAAAACTATTTTAAACTGGGGATTTTGCAGATTCAAGCCCAAATTAGCTAAAGTTTGACAGTTTAGACGTTTGTTGCAACTGTCACATGAAACTAGAATACTATTTACCTAGATAGACACGAGACAACTGTCAAAATTATGGCCAGGAATCTGAAAATTATATCTTGTCTCGAATACTACAAGAAAACTGTTTTAAACTGGGATTTTTGCATATTCATGCCCAAATAAGCTAAAGTTTGACAATTTTGGCGTTGATTACAACTATTACATAAAACAAGAATATGGACAGTTACGTGGTAACTGTCAAAATAATAGTCAGGAAGCTGAAAATGTCCTCTTGTCTCGAATACTGCAGAAAAACTATTTTAAACTGGGGATTTTGCAGATTCAAGCCCAGATTAGCTAAAGTTTGACAGTTTAGACGTTTGTTGCAACTGTCACATGAAACTAGAATACTATTTACCTAGATAGAGACGAGACAACTGTCAAAATTGTGGCCAGGAAGCTGAAAACTATATCTTGTCTCGAATACTACAAGAAAACTGCTTTAAACTGGAATTATTGAATATTCATGCCCAGATTAGCTAAAGTTTGACAGTTTAGACGTTTGTTACAACTGTTACATGGAACTATAATGCTAGTTACTTAGGCAGTCACGTGATAACTGTCAAAATAATGGTCAGTAATCTGAAACCCACGTATTTTCTCGAATATTGCAAGAAAACTATTTTAAACTGGGGGTTTTGCAGATTCAATTCCAGATTAACTAAAGTTTGACAGTTTAGACGTTTGTTACAACTGTTACATGGTACTATAATGCTAGTTACTTAGGCAGTCACGTGATAACTGTCAAAATAATGGTCAGTCATCTGAAACCCACGTATTGTCTAGAATACTGCAAGAAAACTATTTTAAACTGGGGGTTTTGCAGATTCAATTCCAGATTAACTAAAGTTTGACAGTTTAGACGTTTGTTACAACTGTTACATGAAACTGTAATGCCATTTACTTGGAAACCCACGTGATAACTGTCAAAATAAGGGCCAGAAAGCTGAAAACCACGTCTTATCTCGAATACTGCAACAAAACTCTTTAAAAACTGGAATTTTTGCATAATTGTGCCCAGATTTGCTGAAGTCTGAGAGTTTTCGGTTGTTACAACTGCCACATGAAACTAGAATACTATTTACCTAGATAGTCATCAGACAACTGTCAAAATTATGGCCAAGAAGCTGAAAACCTCGTCTTGTCTCGAATACTGGCAAGAAAACTGTTTTAAACTGAGATTTTTGCAGATTCCTGTCTAGAGTTTAGAGTCAGTTAGCTAAAGTTTCACAGTTTAGACGTTTGTTACAACTGTCACATGAAATTAGAATACTTTCGATAATAATCTCAAACTTTTGTGAAGCATTTTGCTCTATCCTGTCTCTTCAGAAGATCCAGTATACATTATCAAAAAATCTTCAATGTTAAATGAACTAACATCTTCTGAAGATGAAGTAATAGTTTCTGCAACGCCACTGTCTTCAATTATACCATCCCGTCTCAATAAACTCCATTAATAAACATATGTATATCACGTATCATTGCAGAAAACTAGTACGTCGATTTTTCTGGTATCTGCATAGGAAAGACGCAGGTGTTTACCACGAACTGGTGCTCTAGATATTAATCTGCGAAGAAGAACCGGAGAGTATCGGATTGTATCTCCACGGGATAGATACTTGTTGCGATCATATTTTAAACGTATAATTACTCGGGCGGAACATTAAAATACATATCGAAATGGATTGGTCGGTTTTAAAAGCGCATTGCAGATTACGCCAGTGTGTCGTATCTCCTGGTACGTATCTCTAGGTAATTGGGTCGTAAACGTATTATTGGTTTTTAATAAAACCTTCGGTTTACGATCACACCTTAAAGTTGTAGGAGCCACTTAAAGAAGAAATTAACATATTTACATTTAAATTCACTTCTCGTCCGGTATGGAACCCATTACAATTCAAGTAAACCATAAATCTCGCTATTTAAAATCACCGTTTACCTACTTTAACTAACTCGACGAGATACGATTATTGTATGGATTTGACACAAGAATTCGCATGGACATCTCCCATTAGACTTGAGATAAAATTAATAAAATTTAATAATCCCCGTGGACCTTTCACCTTTTGAGGCGCAACACAAGTGAGCCAGGATTCAGAGACATAAATTCGCATGAGTTATGGCCCATCTGGCCCACTTGGCGGACGTGCAGGATTAACGGTACACCCGACTAGATGGTACTACTCCGGTACCTCCCTTAAAAGGCTCTAAATGTGTCGTGAACACATTAACACCAACACAAGAGTCTCAAGTCCCGGTGTTAACAACGTAAGCGTAATGATGTCTTTTAAGCTGCTAACCGATTAAACCTACACGTGTTTTCGTTTGGACGCTCGAAAGTTTATATTCGGTTTGATTTATCATTCGATATGACAGTAAACGATTTACTTTTGCAATACAATATGCTAAAATAGATGTGGTACAACATCTTAATTCTATGAGTTAGAATCTCAAGTCTGACGGCGGAATTCAGAAATCTCTTTAAATATTTGTGATTACTTACTTACCTCATACTCAACTAACTTTTAGGGGACCTAATCTGATTCAAAAACAAATTGCTTTTGAGTGAGATTTGAGACCCTAATAAGTGAGTGACGAATGAGTTAAATGTGAGCAGAGCACTCATCTGCAATATAATTAGTAATATCTAGAGTCCGGATTTCTAGAAATTTTGCTTTTTGTAAATAATAAAAGCAACCAACTTTTGACATTTTACGCAAAAACACGTCATTTGACAGATTTTTTCTTTTTTTTGTGCATAATTTAGTTTTTTGTTTTTATTTTTTGTATGGTTTTATTTTGTATAGGTTAATTTACAATTGTAGTAGCTATATTGAGATATTGAAGGCTTCTGAGAGACAAAAACATACTTACCAATTATCTGTTGCAAAATGGGTGTGCAAAAGTATCAATTTCCAAATTCTCCTGAAGTAGTATAAAAAATATAAAACAATTCCAAAACACTATAGAAGCTCCAAAAAGCCTTGCAAAAGCTTACAAAACAATCTAGAAGCTTTCAAAAGCTTTTAAACTTATGAATTTCAATATAGAAGCTCTCAAAAGATTTCAAGACAGTCTAAAAGCTCTGTATACTTCTAGAGCAGTTTAACAGCTTACAAAAGTTTCTGGATCCGTCTACACGGTTTCAAACGCCTTAAAAGCAGTCCAGAACCTTCAATGCTCTTTAAACTGTTCAAAAACCTTCCAAATACTCCTCAAGTAGTGTAAAAAAGGTTTTAAAACACTACGGGAACTCCAGAATGCTTCCCAAGCAAACGAATGCGTTCCAAAATGGTCTAAAACTGTCTTAGAACAGTCTAAAAGATTCCAAATGCTCTTCAATTAGTTTAGAAGCTCCCAAAAGATATCAAAACAATCTAAAAGCTTCCAAAAAATTCTAAAACCGTCTTAGAGTATCCAAATACCTCTAAAGCATTCCATAGCCTTCAATATGCTCTTTAAACTGTTCAAAAACCTTGGAAATGCTCCTCAAGTAGTGTAAAAATGGTTTTAAAATTTCAAAATGCTTCACAAGCGAACAAAAGCCTTCCAAAACAGTCTAAAAGATACCAAATGCTCCTCAACTGGTCTAGAGGCTCCCAAAAGATATCAAAACAGTATAAAAGCTTCCAAAAAATTCTAGAACCGTCTAAGGGTATCAAAATACCTTTGAAGCATTCCAGAACCTTCAATGTGCTCTTTAAACTGTTGAAAAACCTTCCAAGTACTCCTCAAGTAGTGTAAAGCAAAGGAAAGGCTTCCAAAACGGTCTAAAACAGTCTTAGAACAGTCTAAAAGATTCCAAATGCTCTTGAACTAGTCTAGAAGTTCCCAAAAGTTATCAAAAAATTCTAGAACTGTCTAAGAGTATCCAAATTAGCATTCCAGAACCTTTAATATGCTCTTTAAACTGTCCAAAAAGCTTCCAAATACTCCTCAACTAGTGTAAAAAAGGTTTTAAAACACTCCGAAAATGCTTCCCAACCAGACGAAAGCCTTCCAAAACGGTCTAAAACAGACTTAGAACAGTCTAAAAGATTCCAAATGCTCTTCAACTAGCCTAAAAGCTCCCAAAAGATATCAAAACAGTCTAAAAGCTTCTAAAAAAAGCGGTGTCAAAGTTTGAACTGCCAGAAATACAGTTTGAAAGGGCAGTCAGGGACAAAATCGCCTCTAAAACCTACTTAAAGTGAGAAAATGACTGTTTTAAGCACATTTTTGAAATCCTCATTAAATTTCCTATCCAATAACATAAAGAAACATTATAAAATTTCGTACAGTTTGGTACAAAAGCGGTGTAAAAGTTTGAACTGACAGACACAGTTTCAAAGGACAGCCAGAGACACAATCGCCTGTAAAAACCACTTGTAGTGGGAAAATTACTGTTTTAAACACATTTTTTAAATCGTTATTAAATTTCCTCTCTAAAAACCTAAAAAAAACACTACAAAATTTGGTACAGTCAGGGAGAAAAGCGGTGTGAAAGTTTGAACTGCCAGAAATACAGTTTGAAAGGGCAGTCAGGGACAAAATCGCCTCTAAAACCTACATAAAGTGAGAAAATGACTGTTTTAAGCACATTTTTGAAATCCTCATTAAATTTCCTATCCAATAGCATAAAGAAACATTACAAAAATTGGTACAGTCAAGGAGAAAAGCGGTGTCAATGTTTGAATTGACAGACACAGTTTCAAAGGACAGTCAAAGACAAAATCTCCTGTAAAACTCACTTGTAGTGAGAAGCTGACTGTTTTAAGCACATTCATAGAATCCTCATTGAATTTCCTATTGAATAACCTGAAAAAACACAACAAAATTTGGTACAGTCAGGGAGAAAAGCGGTGTCAAAGTTTGAATTGGCAGACACCGTTTGAAAGGGCAGTCAAGGACAAAATCGCCTCTAAAACCTACTTAAAGTGGGAAAATGACTGTTTTAAGCACATTTTTGAAATCCTCATTAAATTTCCTATCAATAACCTAACAAAACACTGCAAAATTTGGTACAGTCAGGGAGAAAAGCGGTAAAATAAGTCAGATTCTTTGGAGAGGATAACCGGTACATATTTTACAAAATGTACTTACAATTTAGAAGATCCTACAAATTTCTTAATATTTTACAATTTGTCCACACTTACAGAACTGAAACATTAAGAATGTTTTTAAGACAAAGTTTTTAAATTTTTAACCAGACAAATGATGATGATGATGATTTTAGTAATCAGAGAAAATATGCTTGTTATCGAAAATTTGGAAACCATTATTTCTAAAATAATAATTGAACCTGAAAGTTTTCAGATTATTTTAAGTTTTTTCAACTCTTTAATGTGAATACTTAGTAGCTTCAAATTAGTTACTTTTCATCACAAAATGACCAATTTAATTTTTTTAAATGATCTGAAACTTGTAACAAAATTTACGAATTAACGTTTTAACGTACTGTCTTTTAATGGTGCATAACCTTAAAATATTTAAAAAATAGAATAAACTTATTATTTAAATAAACAATTAAATAAAGTAATATTAGAAACCTTTAGAAGCTCTAAATCCAACAGTTTTGTGTAGTTGTGTACTAATTATAAATAAACTTAACTATGGTAAAAGTCAAATTAAATTGGGATGACGTAAGAATGTAATTTTCTTATCAAATTTGCACTTTTGACCAAAAAGCCATTTTTTGTTGGTTAAGTTAAGTTGTAACTTTTCTATTTTAACTCACTCACTTTTTTATTTGAACAATTAGAAAAAGGATAAAAAATACTCTAAAATGAGCCAAAACTCGCTTCTCTAGCTCCATTTTACCGAGATACTGAATCTCAAAAAGTAGATAAAAATGACCCTTACCTAATACTAAGTGAACAAATAATTAAAGTAAATATTTTAAAGTGCTTTTCTTGCACTTATTTTGCCTAGTTTAATTCATTGGTATAAATACGAGTATAAATATGCCTTTGCTATGCATTGAAACATTTTTGGAGCAAAAAAATTGAAAATGTTGACAAAAAATGCCATTATTTCAATTTTGGAGAGGTTCAAAGTGGTTATTTCGCTTAATTTAAGATCGTTTGGTATAAATATATCCTTTTCTATGCATTGGAACCTTTAAAAAGCAAAACAAAAACGTGCCAAATTTGGACTTGACCAAAAATGTAATTTTTTCAATTTTTGAAAGGTTGTAACTTTTTTATTTGAACTCCTATCAATTTCGCTAAATCGCCATTAGAAAAGGGATAGAAAATACTACAAATGAGCCAAAACTCTCCTCTCTAGCTCTTCATTTTACCGAGAGACTGATTCTCAAAAAGTAGACTTTTTATTTTTTTTTTTTCAAAAATTAAAACTTTTAGTGTCTTTTTTGCGCTTATTTCACCTAATTTAAGGTTATTTGTTATAAATATGCCATTTTTTCAATTTTCGAAAAGTTCAAAGTGGTTATTTCACCTAATTTAAGGTCCTTTGGTACACGGTGTAACGTCATTCCATTGTACTTTGATTTTGATTAACACATAAATTATACTTTTTGTTTATATAAATATACTGATTTTTAACAAATTTGTTCTTCTTCAAGGTGGTCTTTACCTGAGACCAGACGACGGCAACCTGTACACAACACTGGAGCCGACCCTGAGCAGCAATCCTAACGTGTATTTCCAAAGAGGAAACGGCCTGCATCCTGGCATGATGTACTGAATCGCTGATGAACCGGTACCACTGGGAACCCACGTTATCGACAGTTATGTATAGGGCTGGGCATTTGGGAACGCGTCAGCCAGAAACTCTACAGGGTGTTTCAGAATACGTATTACAAAGAGCGCATGTATAGAAAAATAAGAGGAACATATTTTGTAGACATAATATGCCGTTGGAAAGTTTTAAAATTTATAATTACTAGAGTTCTCTTATTTGTTGCTATAAAACTACAAAACTCGCTTTAAAGCAATACAATCAGTGTAACTTATAAATACTTATAATTATACTTTTATAGCTTCAACCTGCTTAAAAGTACTGTTATAGTTAATACACTTGTAAATCATATCAAATGGTTGTTTATAGATAGGTCGATGAGTAGAAATTACAGTGGTGACGTGTATCTGTTTACTTTGAGCATATTTCAATCTGTCATTAACTTGGAAACTGTCAAAATCTTTTCCATAAAACTATAAATTGTCAAAACTTTCTCAAAAATTAGTATAATTTGTTAAAATTCGCATTAAATGTTTTTAAGAGCTCCATCAATCAAAACAAAAACATAATCAAAAGCAATACAGTATTTAATCATTTTAAGAAGGAAATTTTATAAGTTGATGAGTTGACTTTTACCATCTGTGAATCTAAAAATGTTTTAAAATAAGGTATAAAATTCTGTTCGTCTTGAGATAAGTGAGTAGACATTTAATAAAGGAATTGCAAAATACAAGAAAGTAAAACTAAAGAAAAACTTCAAAAAAATCTAGGAAGTTTTAGTGAATCTGGCAACTTGAAATACGTATTTTGAAACACCCTGTATAAAGTCAAGTTGGCAGACAACTTAGTCTTAACTAGGGCTGTACTTTGTTACAAATACCGATTTCTGGTTAGCAAAAAAAAACAACAAAGTGTGATGTAAATATTTTTAGGTTTTAACGTTTCTATGTAGGTACCACTTGCAATATCACTCATAATTATTCAATGCGATAGTTAAGCTCCAATTTAAGTTAACTAGCTTTAGGTCAGCTAATTTTAAGTGTGCGAGTGCCTTTTTCAGTATTTCTTTGTTTCTGACTGTAGCCATATTTTGTATCGACTAAGATTAATAAAAATACACTTAAACAACTTTTCGTTTAATTTAACGACGCTTAAATCAATCGAGATCATCATTTCAGGTTAATGATTGACCTAGACATTATTCTTGTAAAAAGCTGCGATGAGACAAATTTTGCTGAAGTGGTCTGCACCATAAAAAGAGATGAAAACTAGTACAGACCGCAGTAGAAATGAAGTACCTACTGAATAAAAGATCGACGATTGCAAATCAAAAACTCTACAGGGTGATTCCTATACTAAAGTATTTTTTCCTTGGCAAGGATACAAGTGTAATTAATATTGATTGGAAAAACTTTAACAGGATGTAAAATATTGTTAATCGAATTAAAATCAATCAAATCAAACAGGCATCATCAACAGCTTCGCGTATGACTTATGCCGATTAACCAATTAATCATCGTTCACGTACACTATCATTAAACTATCATCCATCTCAATTGGCTTAATGTTATAATGGCAGTACCACTAGTCGTACTTGAAACCGACTTTTTCCACATCAAGAATAAATTAATTTTTGTCCTGTCGCCGTGGTATTTTTATGCATTAAGTTCCACTTTACAAGAAATTTAGTTAAATGGCTTTTTTTTCCATTACTTCCGCATTTTCTTGGTTTTTAACTAGTAAATTTTTATTTTTGTAATGTCCAGAAACTGTCAAAATAGTATTTATAAAATGAACAAAAGAACCTTATTTACTTTGAAAGTTAAGCTGTTAATTGCATTTAAGATTGTTACTGTTTGAAGACTCTTTCTGTCTCTCTTAATAGTAGCAGTAAATAAAGACAAAATCTGTGATTTTTTCCTTAAAAACCAAATAGTTTTAGGCCAACCCGGTTGATGTAAATAAGGCCGATTTTCGTTTGCAACAAACGAGCGTTTTTATGGGAATTTCCGTTGTAAATGGTTTTTAGGTTACGCAGAAACGAACCTTATTTACATTGAAAGTTAAACTGTTAATTGCAATTAAAATTGTTCCTCTTGGAATACACTATCTGTTTTTCTTTATAGTATCAGTAAATAAAGACAAAAACTGTGATTTTTTGTTAAAAACAAAATAGTTTTAGGCCAACCCGATTGATGTAAATAAGGCCGATTTTCGTTTGAAACAAACGAGCGTTTTTTATGGGAATTTCCGTTGTAAATGGTTTTTAGGTTAAGCAGAAACGAACCTTATTGACTTTGAAATTCAAGTGGGTAAGTGCAATTAAAATTGTTCCTGTTTGAAAACATTTTCTGTCTCTCTTAATAATAGCAGTAAATAAAGATAAAAACTGTGATCTTTTCCTTGAAAACAAAATAGTGTTAGGGCAACGCAGTTGATGGAAATAAGGCCGATTTTTGCTTGAAACAAACGAGAATTTTAATGGGAATTTGCGTTGTAAATGGTTTTTACGCTAAGCAGAAACGAACCTTATTTACATTGAAAGTTAAACTGTTAATTGCAATTAAAATTGTTCCTGTTAAAATACTCTTTCTGTCTTTCTTAATAGTAGCAGTAAATAAAGACAAAAACTGTAATTTTTCCTTAAAAACAAAATAGTTTTAGGGCAACGCAGTTGATGTAAATAAGGTCGATTTTTGCTTGAAACAAACGAGAATTTTAATGGGAATTTCCGTTGTAAATGGTTTTTACGCTAAGCAGAAACGAACCTTATTTACATTGAAAGTTAAGCTGTTAACTGCAATTAAGATTGTTCCTGTTGGAAGACACTTTCTGTCTCTCTTTATAGTATCAGTAAATAAAGACAAAAACTGTGATTTTTCCTTAAAAACAAAATAGTTTTAGGGCAACGCAGTTGATGTAAATAAGGTCGATTTTTGCTTGAAACAAACGAGAATTTTAATGGGAATTTCTGTTGTAAATGATTTTTACGCTAAGCAGAAACAAACCTTATTTACATCGAAAGTTAAGCTGTTAATTGCAATTAAGATTGTTCCTGTTGGAAGACACTTTCTGTCTTTCTTTATAGTAGCAGGAAATAAAGACAAAAACTGTATTTTTTCCTTAAAAACAAAATAGTTTTAGGCCAACCCGGTTGATGTAAATAAAGCCGATTTTCGTTTGAAACAAACGAGCGTTTTAATGGAAATTTCCGTTGTAAATGGTTTTTTCGCTAAGCAGAAACAAACCTTATTTACATTGAAAGTTAAACTGTTAATTGCAATTAAGATTGTTCCTGTTGGAAGACACTTTCTGTCTTTCTTTATAGTAGCAGGAAATAAAGACAAAAACTGTATTTTTTCCTTAAAAACAAAATAGTTTTAGGCCAACCCGGTTGATGTAAATAAAGCCGATTTTCGTTTGAAACAAACGAGCGTTTTAATGGAAATTTCCGTTGTAAATGGTTTTTTCGCTAAGCAGAAACAAACCTTATTTACATTGAAAGTTAAACTGTTAATTGCAATTAAGATTGTTCCTGTTGGAAGACACTTTCTGTCTTTCTTTATAGTAGTAGTAAATAAAGACAAAAACTGTATTTTTTCCATGGACTTAGAAGTGATGGACTTAGAAGCTTCTAACCTTATTTTCTATCATATACTTTTTATAGCCTTAAGAATTCGCGGTAGCAGTTTTCCCGCATTTTTTAGAGACACTCTATAGATTTGTTTCTTGTAACTGAAGATGTACACTTAATTGACAGACAAAATGCTGTTATTTTTAATTCTATAAATCTGTTGACTCTTTCTGGAAATTAATTGTTTAACAAACTCTTATACATACAAAAAAATATAAGGCCATCAAGGATATGAGCACAAAAGTGATTACAACCACCATTTTCCAAAATATTTAATAAAACCATTTTTAACTTGCTTAGCCTTATCTAGTGCGTACAATGAATTTCATTTTTCTCTCTTGTGCAGATAAGCAAAACATGTTTACTTGAAAATAACAGTTCACTGGGGGCATTGCAAGTCACTAAAATCATTACATTCTGATTATCGGAAGAAGGTGATGCGTAAACAATAATACCATAAGTAGGCCGTTCCTTTAATGGTTTATTTTCCTTCAGAAGCCAGTGACGTACTTTAGATCAGACCACTTTTGGTTGATATTAGTTGCCTTATTGAACCCTGCAACGGCACTGGTGTATAAAAACAACATCAAAAATAAAATCAAAACTAAACATATAAAGCCAAAGTAGTTTCGACTGATTTAAGTTTTCATCAGCATCAAAACCATGATAACATACAAAGACCAGGTTATTATCACCCCTGATATTAAGTTTGAAGAAACATGCGGAGGACTTGGGGTACTTCTTTATCAAGCTTGCTTGAAGTACCAAAATAATATCGCCCAGGTAAGTTTCCAGTCTAAAAACATATTACTGCAACATTCCAGACATTTGTAGATCAACACCAGGAATGATGAAGTGGATACCTACAATCACCTGTTGCAAAAAAGCATATTAACAGCCAAGGCCCTTCAAAAAAGAGGCTTTAAAAGACACCACCTGGTAGCTTTATGCTGTGACAAGGAAAATATCAATGCTAGTATACCATTAATTGCAGCCCAATTCCTAGGATGCATTTCTTATAGTATTGACCCTGATTATTCTGTTGGGGACTGTGTAGAACTTTTGAGGCAGGCTCAGCCTAAAATAATTTTTTGCAAAGGTTGTTCCATGTAATTGTCACCAATTTCAAGTTTAATAGTTTTTGATTTTTAGACAAGACAACGTTGACAAAAGCTTTGCAGCAGCTGGAGCTTTACCAAGTAGACTTAGTGGAGTTCGGGCAGGAATTTGAAGAAGAATTTCTAAATTCCACCCTTGACAACGATTTTCAACCCGTGAGAATTGAAAATCTTAAGGATACCTGCATGATTCACTTTAGTAGCGGTACCACAGGCACTCCCAAGCCAATTTGTTTGAGCCACTACTATTTTCTAGCCCTTAAAGAATCAGTGGGGTAACTGTATTTTTACTATCATCTTAACATGAATATTAATGTTTTTATTTGAATAGGTTCATCCCAAGTTCATGCACGCAACCCTATTCCTTTCAAGGTGGTACTTTAGGTCCGGTATCTTTAAGGTACTCCAAATGGTACTGGGTGTCTGCTTCGCTTGAACTAGTAAATTTCACTCTGGCAGGAGGTTGTAGACTGTTAAAAGATGACTTCTCTCCCAATGAGTTTTGGACGTTTTTGGAAAAGTACCATGTGAGTTTAAAAGATGTCTCTTACAATTTCAACTTTTGCCCCTATCTAAATGTCATTTACTAAATTTTCAACGTTTAAACTACATTTTAAAAGTCACGTGACTGATTTTGACATGTGCCAACTATCCTTTACACTATTGCAAGCCCAGAATTCCATTATAAACGTCATGTGACGTGTATTTTAAAATTTCAACTTTTACAATCTCTGTCAAAATCTAAATTTGATTTTGACAGAGATTTATTAGAATTTTTACAGTTCAAACTATTTTGTATGGTCACGTGACTGCTTTGACAGGTGTCAACTGATCTTCGCCTTGTTGCAAGCTAAAAAATTATATAATTAAAGTCACTTGACATGTCACTTACCATTTCAACTTTTGCATCTTCGTTATCTGCATCTAGCATCTTCTTACATCTGTCTAACTTTAATTTAAGAAAATTTCAATGTTTAAACTACATTTTAAAGGTCACGTGACTGGTTTTGACAGGTGTCAAATAGCGTTTAAAGTGTTGCAAGTTTAGAATTGCATACATACAGGATGTTACTTCAACGAGCAAAAGTTACTTTAAGGTGCTGTTACGATGTTCTCCAAATAAATAATTTTTGTTATAATTTTGAAATTATAAGAATGCTCAGTTGAAGTTAAATAGACTAGAGAAACCACCCATTTTTCATGATTGCAATAATTGAAAATTTCGGTATTGAGATGACATTTTCTGAAAATTGTAGGCTTTTGAATCACTGAATGATTGGCACTATTGCTAGATATAAACGATTAAAAACGGCTTCCTTTGTGTGAAATGACAATTATGGTTGCAATCTTATGTTTTATAGGTTAGTGACGTGCTGCTTACCCCTTTGCAATGTGTCGAGCTGTCGAAATGTAAAATCCCAAAAAATTGCAACACTTCGAGTTTAAAAAAGATGTTTACTGGAGGTTACCTGCTTCATAAAGATTTCTTACATGATTTGTGGAAACTACTTCCAGGTGAGTTGGACGATACAGAAAAGATGTCTTTTTATACAGTTAGTAGTGTAACTGACAGAGAAACATGAATAATTGCATGCGTGGGACAAAGACAAAAAACCTAATAAAAAGTCTGGTAAGCGAAAATTTCGGGCAATGTTGCCAAAAGGTTATCTGAATTCATCCACTAGATATAAAGTTTTTATTGGACTATATCCTTAGTTATTTTGATGAATGCATGAGTGTTTACTGTTAGGTCTGGTTTTTGCATTTATTTTCTAATAAAATGACGTTTAGCTGATTAGCATTCGAATTACTGTTACGTTTCGATAACAAAGGTAAATAAATTCTAACCTCAAACCTCAAAATCAAAGAAAACCGAAAATGGTAAAGAGAGACTGACTGGACTGGCAGAGATACATTGTCATTTATGTGATTCTCCTTGTTTGTTAATTTTGTTTCATTTTGAGGTTATTATATTTGACAGATAAAAATTATTAAATTAGAGAGTTGTCGCAAGGTACAAGCAATATGATTCTTAAACAAAAAATAATTAATTTCATTCCAATTTTTACACAAATGTAGGTATGTACAAATCTAAATGATTAGGAATGTTCTAATGAGGAAAAGTAATCTAGTCGATCAGTTCAGAGAGATATTTGACAACATCGCAGCAAAACTTTTGCCTACTTGGACTTTTTGGAGGCAATTGTCTATGTTTCTCTGTCCATTACACTGTTTCCTTATGGTCGTTTTTTTTACCACAGCTGTATATTTGTGTTAGTTACTTATAAAACAAATAAATTTTGTTTAAACAGGAGTTTTCATTTCTCAACTTTATGGAATGACTGAATGTGGCGAGGTCACTGCATTCAACTCACAAGTGGCACTTCACAGCAAACTTCTATCAGAAAAAACTGACAGTTGTGGCTTACCTGTACCTGGATTACAATACAAAGTGAGTCATTTTAGTTTTTTTAAATCAATTAATTCACAAAAATAGGTGGTGCATCTGGAAACTGGCAAAAAGTGTGGCTTCAATCAACCTGGTGAACTATACTTAAAAGGCACCAAGATATTTAGGGGTTTCTACAACAGACACTGCTCCAAGTCTTTTGATGATGAAGGCTTCTTCAGGACTGGAGATTTGGTTTATTTTGATGATGATTTTTGCTTTTTTGTTGTGGACAGAATCAAAAGTGTTTTATGGTAATACAACCTCGTTATACCAACTCAACAGAAATTACGTAAATTTTGTACAGTTGGAATGATTGGATGATCTATCCTTATCACATCGAAAAAGTACTGTTGACACATCCTGCGGTTTACAATGCTGCGGTTATCGGAATTCCTCATAAAATCGAAGGAGAACGGTTAATGGGAATCGTGATGTTGAAAGAAGGAGTAGAAAACGTCACTGAAAAGGAGTTGGAAGAGTTTGTGGAAAAAAGAGTTGAGGATCATAAAAGGTAATTTTTAATAAGTTTTTCTTCATGTTGGAAGCACTGAGAATATTGTTTCAGGTTAAGGGAAGGGGTCAGATTTGTCACATCTATGCCGACTACCTCGTCGGGAAAAATCAATCGATTTAAGCTGAAACAAATCATATTGCAGAGAATAAATAAGATAATTCTGTAAAATTTTCCTTTAGTGTGTGTGGTTTTAGTTTTATTTTTATAATATTTTTGTTTTTTTAAAGTTGAGATATTTACCAGTTTTACTACTTTTCCAATACAACGTATTTATTTTAAACTTAGATAAATTTATTGTAACTGAAAAACAGAACTTTATTTACGGACCAGTACCGCAGTATCCATACTGACATAGGCTTGGGTGCCAATCTTGAAAAGGTTCTCGAAGAACATTAAAAAAAGCTAGGACGACACTCAAGAAAACATAATGCATAACTAAACAAAAAAAAATAAAATAGAAACAATCACGTGACCTTCGATCAGAAATTTTTTTCAATCGTAAACATTTTCACGTTACCATCCTAACTGAAGTAGAAAATTGAAAACAATCACATGACCTTTTTTAGTCCCTGTTTTAATAGAAAAAATGAGAATTAACCAAATGTGTAGAGGACCTCAGAAAACGTCAGCAGATTTCCTGAATAAGTCAGGTTCAAGCAGTTTTTGGCTATGATTTTGAAGCTCAAGTCTTACCAACTGCTGACCTCTTGCAATGATGTAACCACTCTCCGTCTCCAGATTTCCTAACCAGGTGGTTTCCAGGATCTGTCCTGTTACCACTACACCAATTTAACCCACATACCTGACGGAAAAAAATATTGTTAAAGCTTTTTCGCTCTGCCAGCTTGGCTGTGACACACAAAATCAAAAAATTGTCTGGAAATCAGACTTTTCTCTAACGTAATGAACACTTAGTAACCCGAGTTCCAGCCCAATGAGACCATATAACAGCAAATTTCAACAGTTTAGCCAATTTCTGCAAATTTCTGTTTGTGGCAAAAAATTGCAACAATTAAGAAGTTAAAAGTATAAAAACAAGCTATAAAGTTAGAGTCAGAAATAAAACAAAAATATTTATTTGTATAGATGTATTTATTGCAACTAAAAAATCAAAAGTTAATTGACAGGTTAATTAGCTAAGAACTTTCTCGTTACAAATCTTGTTGTTAATTTTATGCACCTATATTTGTCTCTCGTTAGAAACTTAACTAATTAACCTATCTTTTAAACTAATATAATACATAATTCGATTTTCAAAAATCCAAAATAGGAAATAAAATTTTAAAATAACAAAAAATTACAAGTCGTTTTCAATTCTAGTATCGTTTGTTTATCAAATAAGTCAAAGCAAGGCACGTAACCCGCTCCTTTTTTAAATCCGTCTAAGTATCGTTATCACAGCGTCTCCTAACCTACAAAACCGTTAGGCCTAAGATTAAAATCACTCCCTTAAGGGCTATTTGTAGTATTCGCTCACAACTCGCATTTTACCCTTAAACTTAAGGTTAATTTTAACTCTAGGCCAGTTTTGTGTAGGAGTTTCATCATTTTTTTAAGTCTTTGTCTGAAGTACACGTCATTTAATAAATACCCTTAAAAATAGATTGAAATAATTGTATACACAACAAAAGTTAAGAAAAAACAAGAGTGTAGGAGGCGCTTTCAGTAACTAAAACATATAATATGATAAACGCCCCCTTTAGGCAACTCTGGGAATACAGTAAGTAATTTTCTTTAACAACTTAACTTAAAAAACACTTTCTCAACAACATAAATCGTATATGTACACTCTTCTTAAACACTTCATACACAATTATTATTACTTAAGTCTTACTTAAATAGTTTGGTGGCGTAACACCAAATTCTGAAGAAGTACTCGTCCTTCCTCAGCAATTTTCCTTTAGCATAAGACTTGATGTCAGCATCCATGCTGTTTTCTCTCAGCCATGAAGTTGTAGTTTCTGAGCTTCTTGAAGTGGGCTCCCTTTCTGAAGTCACTTCTCTGAAATCATCCTGATCTGCTTCTGAAATTTCGATGTTTTTTTTGTTTAGAAAATATCTTGGAATTGTACTGGTTTAACGTACCTCCCGAAGGTAGAACCTTGAAAGGTTCATCAGATTCTAAAGGTCCACTCAAACCAATTTCGTTTCTAGCAAATATTCTGATTAAGTATTCGTGGTCTTCTTGTAAGTCCCTGATTGTGAATTTCTGCACTCCTTTCGGGGTTTTTCCAATTTCCATCCACATGGTCTTTTTCGTGTCCTGGAAATTTCAAATTTATGTTTCTTGCTAGGTTAGTGTATTCAAATTCAAAAACAAGTCAAGTAACTTGATATTTTTAAGAAATATTTGAGCAGTGATTACCAGTGTTGCCAACCCTTAATAAATAATATCATTTTTTCCAAAATCGTTTTTAAAAAGTTGCCAGATTTCACTAAAATACTACAGATTTTTGAATTTTGCTTTATTTCTACTTTCTTACGCTATTATTATGTTTCCTCAATATGGATTTGCTGATCTCAAAATGAACAAGATTCTTAAAACATTTTTAAAATAATATATAAAATTCACTGAAAATTATTTCATTCAAAGGTTTTTCTACTTTTATGCATTATAGACTGGTATTTGACAGTTTTCAGCTTTTTGACATGTGGTACTAGCTGTAAAGAAAACAACACGTCAAATCTGTCAAAAATTCTGCTCATGGAGCTCTAAAAACATTTTATGTGAATTTAACTGATTGTACTAGTTTTTGGATCGTTTTGTCATTTTATAGCTTCATGAAAAAGATTTTGATAATTTCCAAGTTTATGACATGTTGAAGTTTCATATTCAGACTGTGCTAAGTTTGTTAGTTTTGACGTTTATTACAGCTGTGACGTGATACTAGAATATCATTTGAAGCTCTAAAACACATTTTGTGACTAACTCTGAATAAATGGTGAGTTTTAGAGCTTCATGACCAAATTGGACAAAGTTTGACTGTTTTGACGTGTATGGCAATTGTCACGTGGTGCTACTGACTGTATTTTCCCCGGACCTAGCAACACTGATAATAACAATCTTCGTGGGAATTCCCTAACCTAACCTAGTTAATTTTCTTCATCTCTTACAGTTTAGAAAACGCAACAAATAAATATCAGTTTGAAACATACACATGGTGAATCCCTATCGTTTACATCAAAACTTGAGTCAACTAACCTTAATGGCAATGTTGTATCCTAACAATGGAGCACCACCATCAGATTCTGGTATTCCCCATTCGACCACTATAGCGTTAGGTCCGATGGTGCGTATTTCCAATGGAGGTGTTGGTGGAGATGGTACAGCTGTTTGACGCAACCATTTAGCTCGATTATACATTAAAATAACGACAAATAACTTACTGGCTAAAGTCCTTATTTGCACCACATCAGTCTGAGCTGGAGCACTGAGCCCTACAGCGTTTTCAGCGTACACTCTAAACACATAGTCGCTCTTCTCCTTCAAATTCTCCAAAGTGTATTCCAACGTGAAGGCCTCCAAAGTGTATACTTTTTCCCATTTGGGCATGTACTCAAGTTTTTTCTCCACGACATAACCGGTAATTTCGCTGCCACCGTCGTTTAGTGGCGGCTCCCAAGTCAAAGTTGCTGTTTTGCTTGTCAGGTCTTTGATTCTGAGATTTACAGGTGGAGATGGTGGAGCTAGATTAAAAATTCGTTTACTACCTGAACTGCACCAACGTATTTAAACCAGCTTAAGCTAAATGAATGAATGTGACTGTAACAACTAACAACTGTTAGTAAAACGAATAGCAAGGCGTGTTAAAAAGCATACTTACTCTTGTGGATAGCTTTAGCAGGAGGAAAAATGCCAAGCAAGCAGTACATAGTTTCGTCAGTTTTAGCAAAGTGATACTCAATTCCTGCATTATGAAGCAATTAAACGCACTCAAACCAATCATAATAGAATACTCACTAATTCTAGAACCGGCAACGACAGTTTCTTCAGGACAGTAGGGATCGCTTAATCCTATTGCGTTCCTGGCGTAGATTTTAAACTTGTATCCATGGTCCTTCTTCAGTTCGCTTACCGCCAAATCTGTAACATTACCCTTGGTTGCTCCTACCTTTTTGAAGTCCCTCTTGGATTTGGTGTCTTTCATTTCAACGATGTACTCCAAGATTGGTGAGTTGCCGTCGTTTTCTGGTGGTTGCCATTGAACTGTAAAGGACTGGGCTGTCATTCCAGATACCTCCAAAGGACCTCTTGGTGGGCTGGGTTTGTCACCCAGCTTGAGTGTGGTTGAAGTTTTTAAATTGTACTTTTCCACAGTGCAAGAATATTCGTGCTGGTCCTCTATGGTGACTTTGTGCACCACCAGTTTGCGGAAGGTCCTGTTCTTGGTGATGGTATACCTGGATGTAGACTCAATTTTGGTTTCTTTGCTCCACCAGGTAACTTCAGCGTCTTCTTTAGACAGCTCCACCTCGAACTCCACGTCTGTACCTACCGGAGCTACAGTTTCTTCGGGAAGAGGTTTAATCCATTCACACGAAGGTATGTTAACCGTTAGAGTGGCACTTGAGGATTGTTCTCCCACTTTACAAGTGTAAGTACCTTGATCATCGCGATCAGTTTTGTAGATTTTCAGTTTCTGTCTTTTACCATCAATGGATAATTGGATGTGTTCAGAAAACTGTATCTCTTTACCATCTTTATACCATTTGGCCAAAGCGTCACCTTTAGAAAGCTCGATTTCAAATACAGCCTTTTCACCTTTGTTCACTGTCTTGTCCTGAAGTGGTGTGATAATTTCAGGTGGTAGTTCAATTACAGTAACGTCAGCCTTGCACTCTTGATCAAGCAATTTGCAAGTGTATTCACCTTCATCATGAATGGAGGTTGATCGGATGTAAAGTTTACGGAAACCTCGGTTTTTCTCTGTTTCAAACTTCTCAACGTCAGAGTCTTTAATTGGAAGTCCATCTTTAAGCCACACTACGTCAGCAGTGTCTGAAGTGATTTCAACCTCCAAAATCGCGCTCTCCTTCTCGGTGATCTCCAAGTCTTGAAGCTTCTTCACAAACTCCAGTTTTCTTTGTTCCACTTCTACTGTAGTTTCAGTTTTCTGATTCTTCACCGTACACTTATACGCTCCCTCGTCTTTCTGGGAGATGTTCTTGATGATTAACTTGTGTGTTCTACCATCGTGAATCACCACCCTATGGTCCATACCACTAATTTCAGTGTCCTTGTACCACCACTTGGTTCTGACAGAGTGTGAGGTTTCACACTCGAGCTCCAAAGTTTCTCTCTCAAATGTTTTGTAAGATTTCTCCAGTTTCTTGGTGAACTTCACCGTATCAACCTCAACGTTAACTGAAGCACCATGGGACACCCTACCCATGGAATTGGTGGCCACACACTTGTAAGTACCAGAATCCAGTTCAGAGTTGGTTTCTTTAATGGTAAGTTCGATGTTTTCCCCATCGAAGAGTATCCTAACCCTATCTGAAGAGGTTAAGGGTTGGTTGTTGAGCAACCAGCTGACTTCCGGTTCCGGATTGCCGGTCACTTTAGCCCTGAGGATAAGCGGAGTTTTTTCTGGAATGTTCTGTTCTTCGAAACGTTTAACGAAGAGTGGAGGTTCGGCGTTGTTGGGGAATTCTGCAATTTTTATAGAGAATGTCAATTTATTACGTTATTGTAACTAGAATAAAACAAAAAAAGGTGAGGAGCGGCTGGCAATAAAACAACTTGTATGCGTAAAAGCTTTATTAGAATTTGCGGCAGCAAAGTGAGGTTACAAGCAAGCGCTGGATCTACAAAAAAATAAAGATGATTTGTTAGATTTTATTTGAATTCAATCTTAGCACTATGTAGAGGGTCAAATTTTTACGATACTAGTAATAATACTCACTTTATTTATACGAGATCAATGTCAACATAAGATTCAAGATCATCACACGATCAACATACCAAAAATCAAAAATAGCAGTTTTTTCTTTGTATGTAAGATCATTTCTGATGAAATTATCAAGTAATAACTAAATAGACACCCTAAATAATATAAATTTAATTGAGTCAGTAATTGGGACTGAGCGTGTTGTTCTCATTAGCACTCAAAGCCTTATGGCATTGATATAGTGATTCCAGAGGTCTCTGGCAATGAAAAACCAAATGGAAGGTTTAGGTAGGTTCTCAGTATCATTTATATGGCATTTATAAAGTGATTCTAGAAATCTCTGTCAATTAAAAACAAAATATTTGATATTTTAGTGTAAAAATTATCCTCAGCGGTACACTGCTCGTATTAAGGAGAATTATGTTATGAGTCTGATCATCACCAGTATAGTATAAATTTAGCCCTTTCAAACACACACTGTATATACAACTAAAAAACTCACCTTGAACAGTAAGGAAGGCACCTGTTTCAGCAGAACCCAACGGGTTCACAGCCTTGACAGTGTATTCAGCTGTATCATCTGGTGTTGCATTTTTAATGGTCACAGTATACGTATCACCGTTTCTTTTTGGTTCCGGATGCTCCAATGGTTTCTCATTTTTGAACCATTGTACAGCGGGTTCAGGGTAGCCAACTACGGTAGTCCTCAAGGTGATTGTTTCCCCTTTCCTTATTGTGGTGGACACTAACGGTTCCACAATTTCCGGCGGTTGTTTCTCAGTGGTTCTCACCCTTAAAGTGAATTCCGCTGTGGCATGTCCTTCGCTGTTCTTTGCTACAATTCTGTAGCGTCCTTCCTGCTTTTTGGTCATTTTCTTGATGGTCATTGATGTGGTGTAAGTGTAGTTTTGTGATGTGGTGGTAATGGTAACGTTCTCTTTAGTGGAAACGCGTTTTCCGTTTCGGTACCATTTGATGTCGGGTTCTGGAATGCCAGCGAGGACTGCATCGAAGGTTACGTCCGATTCTTCTGGGACGCATTGAGTCTTGGGCTTTTTGGCAAACACTGGAGGCATTCCTTCTAGGATATCAGCTAGTGAAGATGTTCTGCTCAAGCTCTTCCGCGAAATTGAATGGGTTCGGTCCGAACCGTGAGATGATAGCGGTCCTTCAACTGTTAATTCGGCGGTACTGGAAGCAAATCCAGCAGAGTTCTTTGCCACACAAGTGAATGTTCCCGCATCTTCAGGGAAAACTTCGTTAATAACTAAGGACACCACGTTGTCTTCAGTGTAGAACATCTGGAAGTCGGCGGATTCCTTGATAATGTGAGTTTGACGGAACCAGGTGATTTGAGGTCTTGGATACCCTTCCACTTTACATTCAAACACCACAGAGAACCCGTCGTGCGTTGTGATTGGTTTAAGCTTCTCAAGGAACTTAGGCGCCCGTGGTTTTTCTGGTGCTTTCGGTTCTGTTGACATAAAAAAAATTATTAGTACCCAGTTTATCAATGATGTTGATATGCATTTGGTTCCTGAAACAGAAGAATTCCTTGTCGTTTTAACTAAACCTCGTATTGCATCATCAGAGGTATTTGATCTCTTCGTCGCACAATGAAACACTTAAAAAGTTTTTTTTAGTTAGAGTGTGATTCAAAATATCAATTTGAATCCCTAAAATTTTCTTGCGATTACCGTGACAGCTGTCAACTGCCAATTTTGACTGCTGCCAGCGGTCAAAAATACCAAATTATAGTAATTCAAAACAACTTCAAATCAATGTAGTCAAACCGAGTCTGTTTACCAAGTAGCTTTAATCCCATTTTTTAAGAAATAATAGTAAAGTTCTAGTATTTTTTGGCAACTGTCAACAGTCAATTCTGTCAAAATTTGACAGGCGCCAACTGGCAAATAATCCAGATAAAATAACTTAAGCCTTCGTGGGTCAATCAATTTGAACTTAAGTTGGTGAATGAAGTTGGCTGTAAGCCCCGTTTCCCGGAAATAAATCACACGATTATAGTATTTTATGACATCTGTCAACTGTCAATTCCGTCAAATTTTGAAAGTCAATTGGCAAATAGTTTAAGCGACATTATGGCTTAAGGCAACTTGAGTCAACGAAGTTGAACCTGCTCCGTTCTCCAATCAGCTTTAAGCCTCGTTTCTCGGAAATTTATTATAGCAGGTTTTTGACATCTGTCAACTGTAATCCTGTCAAAATTTGACGGGCGTCAACTGGCAGACAGTCCAGGTAAAATGGCTTTAAGCAACGTGAGACAGTGAAGTTAAACCTGCTCCGTTCACCAAACAGCTTTAAACCCCATTTCTCGGAAAATAATCACTCGATAACAGTACTTTTTTGACAACTGTCATTCTGTCAAAATTTGAAAAGCGTAAACTGGCAAGTAGTCTGTGTAAAATGGCTTAAGCCAACGTGAGTCAGTAAAGTTGAGTAATTTTCGGAAACTATTCGCGAGATTATAGTATTTTTTGACAACTGTCAATTCTGTCTAAACTGGACATCTGCCAATGACTCAATATATTATGTAGTCTTTGAAATCTTACACACTGTGACTAGTACGACACTGTTTGCAAGGCAGCAGATACCAAAGAAGATTCTGATGATGCAAAGAGAGATTTTGGCGAAACGTTAGAAAAACGTTTTGGTTTCAAGAACCAATCAGGTAGTCAACCAAACTCATCCGCACATATTATATGAACAAACTCACTTTCTAGAACTGGCAACTTATCAATTTTCTCGTTGAGCTTCCTCTGGACAAACTGTATATATTGCGGTTCATCCATTAAAATATTGGCTGGCACCCAGCCACTATCTTCGGAGAGATGTTTCTTCACAAACCACCATTCACCTAAAAACCATTCAAATTCACAAAACCAACCAATCAAAGTTCGAGTTAACTTACCCTGAGTTTCCACAACGTAAACCTTTTCACCCTCAACCAAATCACAGGCCTGCGAAGCTTCAGCATCATAAAACGTTACTGAATAGTACACGTCACCTTTCTGCACTTCTTCTTCATGCACTATGGTGATCTTCTCAATTTCCTTCTCTTTAGTTATGCTGAGTGACACATCCTCTGCAAAATATCACATCATAACCACTCTGTATCTTCACGGAACACTCAACCACTTACCAGACAAAGATACTGAATCTTTCCTCTTTGGTTTGACTTTGAACTCAATCTCTGTAGCTTCGTAATCATCTCCCATTTTGTAGGGTTTCTTCAAACTCAAGCTAACGTCTTCTTCATCTTCATGAACCACAGAGTATTTTCTTGGCACCTTCTTTTTAAAGGCGATATGGAAGTTTTCCGAAATTTCTTCATCGTCTGAAGGGAGTTCTTCAGCGTCGCTTCCCTCGTCGATGATTTCTTCAATTGCAGGTCCTTCGCTTTCCACTTCTTCAATAATCCTTAAAGATTCTTCAGCCGCTTCTTCGCCAAAGGTTAGTTGACGTTTTGGTTTTTTCAATTTGATCTTCGAGGACAAGCTGATTTCTTCTTCGGCGTATGAATCCAAAGAGATACGGAACTCTTGTTCCACATCTTCTTTAGTTTTGGATACTCTTGGTCTGAAAGTCACTGATGGGATTTCTTCTTCCTTGACTTCTTCTTCTTCAGGTACTGAAGGTTTCCTAACTGGTTTAAGTTTTTTCACTGTCAGTTCATCAGCAGCTTCATCTTCGGTAGGTGGCTTGGTTTTAGGAGTCTTCTTTTTAATCTTGACCTCAACCTCTTGTTCTTCTTCAACTTTAGGTTTGGGGATACTAACTTCAGCTTCAACTTCTTCAGGCTGTTCTTCAGGTTTAGGAGGTTTCTTTATGAAAACTGCTTCTGGTTCTTCTTCTTCCTCAGGCTGTGGTTCAACAGGCACGTATTTCTTTACAGAAACTTCGTCTTCGCCTTCTTCGGTTGGCGGTTTGGTTTTCTTCTTTTGTTTGAAGGTTTCTTCGGCCTCATCTTCTGAAGGTTTCTTTATTGTCACACTTTCTTCAACCTCATCTTCAGGCTTTTCTTTTTCCTCAACAGGAACATGTTTCTTAATAGTAATCTCATCCTCTCCTTCATCAACCTTTTTAGGAGCTTTCTTTGGTTTTTTGACTACAACTTCAGCTTCTTCATCTTTAGGCTGTGGCTTCAGGGATACTTCCGTTTCTTCTTCCTCTTCAAATACAGGAACGTGTTTCTTTATTGTTACTTCATCCTCACCTTCTTCAGCTGGAGCCTTCTTTTTCTTGGGTATTTTCACTTCTTGTTGTACTTCCTCCTCTTGAGGTTTGGGCTTTACGACAACTTCCTCTTCAACCTCTTCCTGTTCCACCGGAACAAGTTTCTTTACTGTGACCTGATCTTCGCCTTCTTCAGGTACCTTCTGTTCTTTAGGAGGAATTACAATTTCGGCTTCCGCTTCTTCCTCTTTGATGGGTGGTTTTACAGTTACGACTTCTTCTTCAGGAACTGGTACATGTTTCTTGACGGTTACTTCATCTTCACCTGCATCTGGCTTTTTCTTTTTCTTCTTCGGAATCTTTACATCGGTTTGGATTTCTTCAGTTTCTGGTGTAGGTTTGATAACAACCTCTTCGTCTTCCGGTTTTTCTTCAATTGCCAATTTCTTTATGACAACTTCATCAGCCGCAGTTTCTTCAGGTTGTTTAGGCTCCTTCTTTATAGTAATGGTAGCTGCTTCTTCTGAAGGAATTGTAACTTCTTCCTCTGGAGTTGGTTTCTTAATTGTTACAGCAGCTTCGGTTTCTGCTTCTTCAGCTTTTTTAGGTGTTTTCTTGGGTTTAGGTTTTAAAGACACTGTCACTTCTTCCTCTTCTTTGGGAGCTTCCTTTTCTTCAACGACAGGTTTTTTGATCGTTATTTCTGCAGGAGCTTCTTCTTCAACCGGTGGCTTTTCAGGTTTAGGTGTAATGGTTTCTTCCACTTCTTCAACAACAGGTACAGGCTTCTTTACTGTTACTTCATCTTCACCAGCATCAGGTTTCTTCTTTTTCTTCTTCGGGATTTTCACTTCAGTTTCAGCTTCCTTGACTTTCGGTGTAGGTTGAATGATCACTTCTTCAGGTTTTTCCTCTTCTTCAGGTTTCTCTTCAATTTCAAGTTTTCTAATAACGACTTCAGCCTCTCCAGTTTCTTCTGGCACTTTGGATTCTTTCTTAATGGTGATAGAAGCCGCTTCCTCTGATGGTACTGTGACTTCGTCTTCGGGTTCTGGTTTCTTAATTGTCACTGCAGCTTCTGCTTCTTCTTCAGGTATCTTCGGTGTTTTCTTGCGTTTGGGCTTCAACGACACTGTGACTTCTTCCTCTTCCTTAGGAGCTTCTTCAATAATTTCTGGTTTCTTTACTACAAGCTCAACCTCTTCTGGTGGTTGCTCCTCAACTTTTTCAGGCGGCACAATGATTGTACTCACCTCTTCTTCTACTTTTTCTTCGGGTTGAGGCGGTTTAACAGTAACTTCAGCTTCTTCAGGCTGCTCTTCTTCCTTCTTGGGTTTCTTAGGTTTCTTCTTTTTAACCACGACTTCTTCAGTTTCTGTTTCTATAGGTTTTTCTTCTGGAGCTTCCTGGATTACAGTAAACTCAGCTGATGTGTCTAGTGGTTCTTGGGGTTTAGTTGGCTGCTCTGCTTCTTTAATGAGGACTTCTTCTGTAACTTCAGTGATTGATTCTTGAGGCTTTGGAATTGTCACTTCAGCTTCTACTTCTTCTGCAGGGACTTCTTTCTTCGGTTTCTTCTTCAGAACAACGCTTTCTATTACTTCTTCTTCTTGTGGAGTTTCAGCTGGTTTTTCTTTAGGCTTTTTGGTCTTCTTTTTAATAGTGACCACTTCTTCTTGTATTTCAACTATTTCTTTTTCTGCCTGAGGTTTTTCAGGTACAGGTTCCTCTTCCTTTGGTTCTTCGACAATTGGTAATGCTTGCGGGATGTACGGACTGGGCGTTGTTTCAGGTACTTCTTCAGTTGTAATTTCTTCAATAGTTACGCCTTCCTTTTGTACAACTTCTGGCACTTCTTCAGGTTTCTCTTCTTGGGGTAATTCTTCCACAGAAATAGGTTCAACCTTCTCCACTGTGGCTTCTACAGTTTCTTCTTTTGGTATGGGTTTCTTACCTTTCTTCTTTTTTATTATAGTCTTCTCCTCAATAATTTCTTCTTCTTTTACTTTGGGTTGAATGATAATTTGAGCCTCAACGGCTTCTTCTTCTTCTACGGGTTTAGACGGTTTCTTCACCACAATAACCTCAGCTTCAACTTCATCTGGTTCTACAGGTTCTGGTTTTTTGAGCACAAGTTTAACTGCTGGTGCTTCTTCTTCTTCAACTTTCGGTTTAGGTTTAGGTTTGAAAATAGCTTCTACAGGTTCTTCTTCCTCGGGTTCTTCTTTTGGTACAACTTCTTCTTTTATTTCAGCCACTGGCTTTTCTTCCGGCACCTCCTTCTTCGGTTTAGTTTTCTTCTTTTTCTTCTTCAAGTCATCGTCAATAATTGGAGCAAAGTCGATTTCGTCATCAGGTTTGGGAAGAATTTCTTTAGTGTCTTCAGGTTTCTGTGGCTGAGCTATTGTTACTACTTCCTCTTGTTCTTCTTCTTCAGGTCGCTTGATTGGACGAAGTTTAAACTCTTCAGGTTGTTCCTCTGGTTTAGGTTTACGTGGTGCTTTCTTTGTAACTTCTTCTTCAGTTTCTTCTCCTGAAGGTTTGGGAACTCCTTTAATCAAAGTTATTTCTTCAGTTTCTGGAGGAGGTTTCTCAGTTTTTTCAGGTTTGACTTTACTTTTCTTCTTTTTAGGTTTGTCCTTTTCTTCACGTTCTGGACTAGTGCGTTCGTATTTATCTAGTTCAGTATCTTCATGAGGATAATCGAATGGTTCTAGTTCTGGACCTTTCACGCCTCCTTTAGGTTCTTTGCCGGAAACTTCCGTATCTTCTTTGGGTATTGGTTTAATTTTAACCACATCTTCTGGAGATTCTTCTTCTTTCTTTTGTGGCCGTTTCTTTAAAGTGACTGTGTCAGCTTCTTCTTCCTTTTCAGGTTCTTTCTTTTTCTTGGTAATCTTAATTGTAACTGGTTCAGCCACTTCTTCCTCAGGTTTCTCTTTGGGTTTTCTTTGATATTTGAAGACTGCATCCACTTCTTCAGGCTTCTTCTTTTTTAGTTCTTCAACTTCAAGGTCCAGCTTCTCAAGCTCTGTGAGTTCTTTTTCGACATCCTTGAACTTCTTTATCTTAGGCTTTTTCTTGATCTTCTCTGCTTCTTCGACGCTTCTAGAGATTATTCCGTTCTCACGTACAGCACCGATTTCAGTGAGTTGCAACGGTTGTAAAACCTCGTTCATAGGGGGAAAATCAACCCAGTTAATCCTGCTCTTCAATTTTAGTTTTGGTAGTTTCAGTTCGGTGGGTTCAGTGAGGTCAGGTTTCTTTGGAGACTTCTTCAGTTTAATTTCAGCCAAATTCACTACTTCAGGAGTGAGGTCAATTACTTTAGCCTTTTGAGGCTTTACCTCTACTGTAACTATTGGAATTGGAACCAGATTCTCCTTTTTAGGCTTTTTAGGACGTTTTCTAAACTCATCATCCACTTTTTCTCGACCTTTCTTGAGTTCTTCTAACTCTTGATCCAACTTTTCAAGATCATCCAACTTGCCTTCTTTAGGAACCTTTTTCTTCTTGGGTTTCAGTTTAGCAGCCTCCTCCACATTTCGAGAAATTATTGCATTATCCTTGATCACCGGTTGTAATGGAGTTACTAAAGGTACCTGATAGGCTTCACTAACGGGAGGGAATTCCACATGAACTATTCTGCTCTTCAGCCTTAGGCCAAGAGCTTCAGGTTTTTTCTTTTCTTCAGATTTTTTAGGAATCTTCTTTTTCTTCTTTTCCTCCACAGGCACTGGAATTTCGGTTGGCTTAATAAGGTCAGGCTTCTCTCCCTCCTCTTCTTCCTGAGGTTTTTCGAATGGTTTTAGTTTAGGAGTTTCGGTTTCTTCTTCCGGTTTTGGTTTTTGCTTGTATTTCCTTGTGATCTCTTGAGGTTCTTCATCTTCAGGTTTTTTCGGAGGTGCAAAAGTAAGGGCAGTTTCTTCCGGAGTTTCTTCAGGTTTGACCTTCTTCTTTTTCTTGTACGGTACTTTGACTTCTTCCGGTTCTTCCTTTTCTTCTTCTGGATAATCTGGTTTTTCTAATTCCAGTCTTTCAGTTTCTATGTCTGGAATGTCAGTGGGTTCGAATGGTGGGAAGCCTTCGTCCGGTTGTTCTTTCTTCTTTATTACCTTTTTCTTTTCAGGTTTCTTTTCTTTCTTTGTTTCTGGAGTGAATTCTTCTGGCTCTTCAGGAGCTTTAGGAGTTTTCTTCAAAGTTACGGTATCTTCATCTTCAGGCTTTTCAGGAACTTTGCCTTTACCTATCTTCAGTCCTTTCTTTTCTTCAGGCTGTTCAGGTTTTTCTTTGGGTTTCTTTTCATACTTGAACGCATCATCAACCTTCTCCAGGTCTTTCTTCTTTTCATCTTCGTATTCTAAGTCAAGTTTTTCCAAGTCCGTCAGCTCCTTGTCAATATCTTTAGGCTTCTTGCGTTTAGGTTTTTTGAGTTTAGCCGCTTCTTCAATATTTCTGGAAATAATTCCATTATCTCTGACCACCGGTTCTAGTTCTGTAATTTTCGGTAAACGTTTTGCCTCATTTTCAGGAGGAAAAGGTATATGAGTGATTCTACTCTTCAGTCGAGGTATTTTGTCTCTTTTTTCTTCAGGTTTCGGTATAGGCCTCTTCGTTTTCTTCACTTTAGTTTCAGGTTTTTCCTCATCAGGTTTTTGCACAGGCACCTTCTTTTCTTTGGGTTTGATTTCAGCAGGTTCTTCTTTAATTTCTTCTTCTGATGTTGGTTCCACTGGCACTTCAGCGGTTTCGTCTGGTTTTTCAGGTTTCGGTTTGGGAATTCGCCGTTTTATAGTTTTAGTTACAGTTTCAGTTTCTTCGTCGACTTCTTCACGCTCTTCTGGTACTGGGATATCTTCCTGTTCGTCTGGTTGAGGCTTTTCTTTCGGTTTTTTCTTGATGATCTTCTTCTTGCTGATCAGTACTTCAGGGACTTCTTCTTCTTTAACTTCTTCCTTTTCAGCTAGAGGTTTCTCAGGTATTTCCTCAACTACTACAGCTTCTTCAGGTTGCTTTTCTTCTGGTATTTGTTCTTCAACGGCTTCCACTACAGTGGGTTCAAGCTTGTCTATTTCTTCCTCCTGGACTTCAGCTGTGGAGCCCTTTCGTTTGACTTTCTTAATGACTTTTTTCTTTTTGGGTTTCTCTTTGTCTTCATCCTTTTCAGGAGATAATTCCATTTCAATGTCGGGACCTTCGAATGTTACTATAGTGTCATGTTTCATTACAGTGTCACCTAATACTTTGAATTCTTCATCTTCCTGCTCCTTTCTGTGAGGTTTAAGTTTAATTTCTTCTTTTTCTTCAGTAGGTGGAGGTTTTCTTGGAGCTTTCATGACTACCTCTTCTTCTTCTTCTGGAACTTCTTTCTTGGGTACTCCTTTCTTTAGTACTGCTTCTTCAGTTTCAGGTTCCGGCTTGTCCTTCTTCTTTTTCTTATATTTGGGCTTTTCTTTTCCAGGTTTCTCTTTTTCTTCCTCGGGATATTCTGGAGCTTCATACTCAGGTAATTCGATGTCTTCTTGGGGAATATCAAAAGGTTCAAGAACAGGTCGTTCAACGGTTTTCTCAGGAAGCTTTTCTTCTGGTTTCTTCGTTTCGATATCCTTCTTCTTCAGCTTGACTTTCTCTTCAACTTTTTCTTCAATACCTTTCTCAGGAATCTTCTTTAGTTTAACTGGTTGTTCTTCTTCTTCAGCAGGAGGCATTTTGCCTTTTCCAATTTTAAGTACAACCGGTACAGCTTCTTCTTCTTCAGGAACCTTCTTGGCAGGTCGTTCATATTTGAAGGCTTCGTCAACTTTTTCAGGTTCCTGCTTCTTTAATTCTTCAAATTCTATATCAAGTTTTTCTAAAGACTTTACGTCTTTTTCTACATCTTTAAGCTTCCTGCGTTTGGTCTTTTTGATTTTCTCTGCTTCTTCAATATTTCTTGATATAATTCCGTTATCTCTTACAGCTCCAATATCAGTGACATCCAAAGGCTGCAGTACTTCGCTCATTGGTGGGAAGTCTACCCAAACTATTCTGCTCTTGAGACGTAGTTTTGGTACCACCATATGTTGAGGTTCCTTAGCGCCAGTTGGTTTCTGTTTCTTCAGTTTTATCTCTGCTAGATTAACAGTTTGAGGTGTTAAATCAATTACTTTTGGTCGCTGAGGTTTGTGCTCAATCAGGACAATCTTGATTGGAATGAGTTTCTCTTTTTTGGGCTTCGCTTTTCTTTTTTTGTAAGCGTCATCCACTTCTTCTAGTGGCTTCTTCAAATCTTCAAACTCTTTGTCAATCTTCTCCAGTTCTTTAATTCTGGTAACAAGCTTCTTCTTTTTAGGTTTAACTTTTGTGGCTTCATCAACGTTTCTGGAGAGCACACCATTATCTCTGTAGACTGGTTCCAATTCGGTGATCACTGGTTTTTGTTCTTTTTCTCCAAAAGGTGGGAAGTCAAGTCTTTCAAGCTTACTCTTCAGCCTTATCTTCGGTACTGTGACTTCTTCAATCGGAGCCTTTTTACTGGGTTTAACCTTTTTCAGTTTTATTTCAGCAAACTCAGGTTTGATCTCAGTTATAATTGGAATTTGAGGTTTCTGAGCTGCAATACGCCTGATAGGGAATTTGACTGGTTTTAAGGTAGATTCTACTTCTTTTGGAACTTCTTCAGGCTTTTTGACCTTCTTGGTCACCTTTTTCTTAGGTTTTTCTTTGACTTCTTCTTCAGTGGGTACTTCAGGAACTATTTCTTCCTGAGGGAGTTCCTCTACTGCTTCTTCTTCAATTTCTTCAACTTGAACTTCCTCAGGTTGCAACTCCTCTTCTTCCACTCCCAAACCTTCCTTCTTCTTCTTGATTTTCTTTATGATCTTCTTTTTAGTTTTGGGTTTTTCCTCATCTGGTGGAAATTCAATTTCCATTTCAATGTCGGGTCCTTCAAACGTTACAATGCTGTCGTGTTTCATTACGGTGTCTCCACCAACTTTGAAAACTTCTTCAGTCTCTTCCTTTCGATGTGGTTTGAGTTTCACCTCTTCTCCTTCTTCAGGTGGTTTTGGTTTTTGCTTCTTCGCCAATTTGATTTCAGGTACCTCTTCTTCTTCTTTTGGCTTTGGAACACCTGGTTGTAGTTGCTGTTCAATAGTTTCAGGAACATCCTTAGGCTTTTTCTTTTTGATTTTCTTGGGCTTTTCAGTGCCTTTAGGTAATTCTTCTTCTTCCTCAGGTTGAGGCAATTCAAGTGACTCTAACTCCGGTGATTCCCTGTCAATGTCGTAGGGTTCAAATGGTGGAACCTTTACTTCTTCGTCTTCTTTCTTTGGAACTTTAGGAACTTGGTCTTTCTTTTTAGGTTTGATGGGTTTTTCTTCAGTAGAGATTTCTTCAGGTTTGTCTTTAGGTACTTTCTTCAAAGTTACACCTTCTTCATCTGGTGGTTGTTCAGGTAGTTTGCCTTTACCCAACTTAAGTTCCTTCTCTTCTAGAGGCTTGGCTTCCTTAACCTTTTTGGGTTTTTTGTAAAGATCCTTATCCAAAGTTTCGAGTTCCTTCTTTTTTAAGTCCTCCACTTCTAAATCAAGCTTTTCCAAGTCTTTAAGATCTCTTTCGTAATCCTTGATTCTGATCTTCTTCTTCTTGGGTAACTTGGCAGCTTCTTCCAGATTTCTTGATACTGTACCGTTGTCGCGATATACTGGAGGTAATTCGGTGATTGTTGGTATCTTTTGCGCTTCATTTGCGGGTGGGAATGGAATGTGGACAATTCGGCTCTTCAACCTGGGTATTTTGTCTTTCTTCACTTCCTTAGGTGGAATTACCCTTTTAGGCTTTTTAGGAGCAACTTCTTCAGGTTTTTCCTCCGGAATGTCCTTTTTAGGTTTTTCTTTGCGATCTCCTTCTTCAGCAGGCTTTTCTTCCTCAGGCGTCTTCTTTTTAATCTTCTTTGGTTTTGTCACTTCCGGTTCTTCGGGAATAACTTTAGTTTCCTCAATGGGTTGTTCTTCTTCAGGTTGTTCCTCCACTTCATCTTTACCAACTTTCTTTCTGATTATCTTCTTCTTCTTAATTATTTTAGTTTTTTCTTCTTCTTCTACAGGCAGTTCACCTTGTGGTACTTCTTCTTCCTCAACCTTTTCTTCAGGGGCAATTTTTTCAGGCAGTTGAGGTTTAGGTAGTTCTTCTTCAGCCGGTTCTTCTGGCAGCTCTTCAACCGTAGCTTCCTGAGGAGTGATTTCTTCAATTTCTGTATCCAGTTTGACGCCCTTCTTCTTAATCTTCTTGACCTTTTTGACTTTAGTTTTTTCCGTGTCATCTCCTGGTTGAATTTCCATTTCAATGTCAGGACCCTCCATTGTAACGATAGTATCATGCTTCATGACTCTATCGACTTCAACAGTATACTCTTGATCTTCAGTTTCTTTACGATGAGGTTTAAGTTTGATTTCTTCTTCTTCTGTAGGAGGTTTGGGCTTGCGCTTATATTTCACAGAAATTTCAGGTTGTTCTTCTTCTTCCACTGGCTTGGGCACTCCCAACTGAATGACAGTTTCTTCAGTCTCAGGTTGAGGTTTAACTTTCTTCTTCTTCGGGACTTTCACCTTTGCAGGAGTAGTCTCTTCAGGTTCTTCCTCTTCAGGTTGTGTTGGTTCGTATTTTTCTAGCTCAGGACCCTCATGGTCAATATCGAATGGTTCAAATTTGATTCTTTCGCTATCTTCTTCGGGCGCTTTCTTGCCTTTGGTCTTGGGAGTGGAAGGTTTCTTCACGGCTTTAAGTTCTGGTTGTTCCTCACCAACTTCAGGCTTCTCAGGAATCTTTTTGAGTTTTACAGTTTCTTCAACTTCTTCAGGCTGTTCAACTTTGCCTTTACCAACTTTAATTGGTTGTGGTTCTTCAGGAACAACAGACTTTTTGCGTGGTTTCTTTTCGTATTTATATTCGTCACCGACTTTTTCTAGTTCTTTCTTCTTTAAGTCGTCCAGTTCAAGATCAAGTTCTTCCAAATGTTTGTTATGTACATCTTTATCCCTTAGACGACGTCTCTTGGTTTTTGGAACTTTCTCTGCTTCTTTAATGTTCCTAGACAGTACCCCATTATCTCTATAAACTGGTTCCAATATTGATATTCTTGGTAGTTGTTCAGATTCAGTTGTTGGTGGGAAAGTAACGTGTTGAATTCTGCTCTTCAGTCTGGGAATTTGCACTTTTGTTGCTGTATCTTTCTTTTGAGCAGTTTTAGGCTTGCGCAATTTGACTTCACCAAAAAGTGGCGCATCTTTAGCATCAATGATCTTCACTTTCTCGAATTTGATTTGCTTTACTTCAAGTGGCATCAACACAGACATTTCGCGTCTTAACTTTTTAGGTTTCTCAATCTTCTCCTTCTTCTTTACAATCTTTTTACGCGGCGCTTTGTCTTCCTCTATAGGAACTTCTTCTACAGTTACAGTGGTTTGTGGAGGTTTACCTTCTTCTTCAGTAACAGTAATTTCAGTTACTTCTTCTTTTTCGCCTTTTGGTTTTTTAATCACTCGTCTCCTTGTGATCTTCTTTCTAGGACGTCCAGTTTCGTCGATGATCTCTTGTTCTTCAATTTCTTCTGGTAGCTCATGGATGTATGTGGTTGTTGCTTCTTGAGGTTGAAGAGGTGCGGCTCCTTTGACCACACCTTCAGGAAGGTCATCTTCAATTATGGTAACTGTGGTTTGAGGCTTCTTTCCTTCTTCTTCCACTGTCACGATTTCAGTTTGTTCTTGTTTGCCATCTTTCTTCTTTTTAATAACTCTAGTCTTGATCTTCTGTTTCTTTTTACCTTCTGGAGTTATGGTTTCGATAACTTTAACTTCTTCCGGAAGCTCAGTTATTTCTTCCCTGGGTTGTTGAGGCTTCGGTGGTACTAAGTCTAAAGGAATGGTTCTTTCTTCCACCACAATTGAGGTTTGAGGTTGTTTGCCTTCTTCCTGCACTGTAACTATATAAGTGTCTTCTTGTTTGTCACCTTGTTGCTTCCGGATTGTACGTTTTTTAGTGGTTTTTTTCTTAGGTCCCCATCTGCTTGCTGTTTCTTCTACAATGACTTCCTCTGGCAGTTCCTCAATATACACTGGTTGTTCGGGTAATTCTTCTTCTGGTGCTTCCACTTCTTCTATGGTCACTGTAGTTTCTGATGGTTTTCCAACCTCTTCCTGAGTAACAATATGAGTGATTTCTTCTTTGTCGCCTTTGCGCTTTTTAATTGTGCGTTTTTTAGTGATCTTCTTTGGACCGCTTTCGTCTTCGAAAATCTCAATTTCTTCAGGAAGCTCTGTAACCGTGACTACCTCTTCTTCTTCTAGTGTAAACACCGGAGATTGCGGTCTTTCTTCTTCGACTTCTTTATGTTGTTTTCTGACGATCTTCTTTTTGATGATCCTTTTCCTGGGGCCTTCTTCAGTTACCGTTTCGGTCACGTCTACTTTTTGATCAGGAATATCTTCAATGAAGAGTGGCGCTTTGGTTTCTACAGATGGTAATGCTAGGTCTTCAATCACATCATCAGGAATGTCAATTTCTTCAATTGTCACTGTGGTTTCAGGTTTCTTGCCTTGTTCTTCTACTGTCACTGTCAAAATAGTTTCCTGCTTGCTTCCCTTTCGCTTTTTAGTAATCTTCTTCTTGATTGTCTTCGTGTCTTGAAATTCAACTTCTTCCGGCAACTCTTGAATTATAATAGGCTCGTCAGCAGAAGGTAATATTGAAACAACTTCTTCTGGAATGGTTTCTTCTTCGATGGTGATGGTAGTTTGAGGTTTCTTTCCTTCTTCCTCCCTGACGATTATTTCAGTTGATTCTTCTTTGTCGCCCTTACGTTTCTTGATAATTTTCTTCTTCACTATAACCTTCTTGGGACCCTGTGGAGTTTGTTCTTCTATTTCTTCAACTTCTTCGGGTGTGACCTCAACGAGAGTTGGTTCAGGTTGGAATTCAAGTTTATCGGAAGGTAGTTCTCTTTCTTCAATTACAACAGACGTTTGTGGTTTTTTGCCTACTTCTTCAACGGTTACAATCTGAGTTACTTCTTCTTTATCACCTTTCCTTGTTTTGATAACCCTCTTCTTGACGACTTTCTTTCCTTCGTCCAAAACTTGAATTTCTTCAGGATATTCTTCAGCAAGCAGTGGTTCTTCAGGAATTGCTTCTGGAGTCTTTTTGGTGACTTTCTTCTTAACGATCTTTTTACGTGGAGTTTCGACGACATCGGTCTCAACAATTTGTACTTTGTCATCTTCAATTTCTTCAACAAAGGCGGGTTTGGTTGTTGTAACGGTTGGCACTACAAGCTCCTCCATTATGTCATCAGGTATGTCAATTTCTTCAATTACTACGGAAGATTGAGGTTTCTTGCCAGATTCAAATAATGTTACTACTTCGGTGGTTTCTTGCTTGCTTCCTTTACGTTTCTTGGTTACTCGCTTCTTGATTACCTTCATGTCATCAGTGCAAGACACTTCCTCTGGTAGTTCTTCTATGATGATACTTTCTTGATCGTCTTGAATGTCAGGTAAGGACTCCAAAACTATATCTTCAGGTGTTTCAATTTCTTCAATTACCACCGAAGTATGTGGTTGTTTGCCTTTTTCTTCGGTTACCAGTATTTCAGTTGTTTCCTGTTTACCACCTTTACGTTTTTTAATAATCTTCTTTTTAGTGGTGACTTCATGAGTAGTTGAATCCAAGTATTCTGGAACATCTTCCACAAGTACGGTATGTTCTGGCAGAATATCAGGAAGGTCATCTGCAATTTCTTGTGGATAGTCTATTTCTTCAATTACTACTGAAGTTTTCGGTTCTTTACCTTCTTCTTCAACACTGAAGATTTGAGTCACTTCATGTTTGCTACCTTTTCTAGTTCTGATAGTGCGTTTCTTGACAATCTTATGGTCTTCTTCTGGTAGAACGTGGATTTCTTCTGGAAGTTCTTCAGCTATTTGTGGTTGTACTTCTTCTTCTTCAGTTACCTTGTGTTCTTCAACTTCGTCTTTTGTTGTAACCTTCTTTTTAATGATCTTCTTTTTAGGGCCTTCTTTAGTCGAGACTTCAATGATGTTGACTTTGTGAAGAAGGTCTTCAATGAAAACTGGTTTCTCTTGTTTTACTGATGGAACTATAAGTTCTTCCAGAACTTCTTCGGGAAGATCCACTTGTTCTATGATAGTAGAAGTGATAGATTTCTTACCTTCTTCTTCTATAGTGAACACTTTTTTAGTTTCCTGCTTGTCACCTTTACGAGTTTTTGTGACTTTCTTTTTGATGATCTTTTTGTGCTTGTCATCTTCGTAAACTTGCACTTGTTCTGGAGTTTCTTCCACAATAACTACCGGTTGTTCTTCAACTTCTGGGAGCTTCTTCACAATTTCTTCAGGAAAGTCTGTTTCTTCTACAGTTACTGTAACTTGCGGTAGTTTGCCTTCTTCTTCAACTACTATTACCTCAGTGTTTTCCTGCTTGCTGCCACGTCGCCTTTTAATGATCTTCTTTTTAATGGTTTTCTTGGTGCCTACCTCAATTATTTCCGGTATTTCTTCCACTATAACCAGTCGGTCTGGTTCAACTTCTTCACTTTCTGGTGCTTCAAGTTCTTCAATTGTTATAGTGGTTTGGGGAGCTTTGTGTTCTTCCTCAACCGTTTGGATGGTGGTAATTTCGTCTTTTGATCCTTTACGCTTTTTGATGACGCGTTTTTTAATCACCTTTCTTTCAGGTATTCCTTCTTCACTTAGACTTTCTACGACTTTAATTTCTTCAGGTAATTCTTCAGCTATGAGTGGCTGTTCAATTTCTAGGTCTTGTACTTTTTGTTTTTTCTTTTTGATTATTTTCTTGACCTTTCTTTTCCCGGTTACTGTTTCTTCCTCTTCTTCTTCCTCCTCTTCAGGGGCTTTGAATTGTGGTAGCTGCTTTGCTAGTGCTTTCTTCAAAAACTCCATGTGGATCATGTCTTCCACGCCCTCAGGTTTTGTTTTCTCTTCATCTAAGGTGGGTACATAAAGGTATCCTTCTGGTGTAACTTCCGGTTTAGCTTCCTGGATTTTCTTTGATTTTTTGACTTTTTTCGTTACTTTTACTTCTTCAACTTCCTTGACGACGACTGAAACTTCAGGGGCTTTGCCTTCTTCCTCAACTGTCAGGATTTCAGTTTCTTCTTCTTTGTCGCCCTTCTTTTTTCTGAACACTTTCTTTTTTATTATCTTCTTCTTAGGACCTTCCAGAGTGTCTACTGTGGTGACAATTACTTGTTCTGGCTCCTCTTCAATGGAAACAGCTTCATCTGGTTTAATTTCTGGCAATGGTTTGACGTCTTCTGCAGGGATTTCGTTGACAGTGACAGTGGTTATGGGTTTTTTGCCTTCTTCTTCCACAGTGACGATGTGGGTTTCTTCTTCCTTGTCACCCTTTCGTTTTTTGATAACTCGCTTTTTGATGGTTTTCTTCTTAGGGCCCCAGCGGCTCTTTACTTCTTCTACTGTTACTTCTTCTGGCAGTTCTTCAATATAAACTGGTTCAACCGCTTCAGTGTCAATGGGTTTGATGTCTTCTTCAGTGACGTCATGTATAACTACTGAGGTTTCTTGGGGCTTACCTTCTTCTTGTACAGTGAAAATTTCAGTTGATTCTACTTTGCTGCCACGTCGCTTTTTGATTATGCGCTTCTTGAAGGTTTTCTTTTTTGTTCCTTCAGGTGTTTCAACTTCAGTTTGTATAACTTCTTCAGGCATTTCTTCAATGTAAGCTACTTCTTCAACTATGGGTTTTGGTAGTTCTTCCGGTTGGTCTGGAACTTCTTCAATAGTGACAGTGGATTGAGGTACTTTACCTTCTTCCTCTATGGTGACGATAAATGTGTCTTCGCAGGTACCACCTAAACGTTTGCGGATTGTTCTCTTCTTGATGATTTTCTTCTTCTTTTTGCCATCTTCTGCAATCTCTTCCACAACTTCAACTTCTTCAGGGAGTTCTTCAAGTAGAGGGACTTCTTCGACTGGTTTTTGAGACATCACAGTCTCGATTGTTACAGATTCTTTGATCTCCTGGATTCGTTTACCTTTAGCTTTGGGAAGCTCCTCAGGTATTTCACCTAAAACATATAAATTATTGAAGGGTTTAAGCTACATCTACAGGGTGGGTAAAAACTAGTGTGATCTGGTATTGGTAAATAACTAATTGAGTGTAAATGCTCACCTAGGTCCTGAGTATGTTCTAACGTGTGTACATCTGTTGTTTCTAATTCGAAAAGTGCAGTGGTGGTGGGTTTTTTCTTCAGTTTTTTGGGTGTCATAACTTCGAGTATATTGGCGACATCTAAGGGTGGTAGTTCAGAAATGTCGTGTGTTAGTGTTGTAACAGTAGTAACAGGTTTCTGATCGTCGCGTTCTGTTGTGGTGATTTTGGTGGTTTCAATTTTGTCTCCTTTCTTCTTGTGAATTACTTTCTTCGTTGTCTTCTTTACTTCTTCCACAGTCACTTGTTCTGGCAGTTCTATCACTTGAGTACTGTCAGAAAGAACCGACACGTCCTTAACCGTATCAACTATAACTACAGTTTCTGGTTGTTTGTTTTCTTCATAAGTGGTTTCCACTGTAAGATTTTCTTGTTTTGGGCTCTTCAATTTTTTAATTACTTTCTTCCTAGTGATTCGCTTCTTGGGACCTTCTGAGGTTTGAACCTCGGTTACTGTAACTTCTTCAGGCATTTCTGTAATCAGTACTCCTTTATCTTCTTCAACTGGTGGTAATTCGGAGATTTCAGTCTCGTAGATGTTCACTTCAGTCACTTGCTGACCATCTTTTTCAGTGATTACTACTTCAGTCACTTCAGCCTTATCACCTAGACGCTTATGGATCACCCTTTTACTAACCTTCTTCTTCACTGGCTTAGAATCTACTAGTTCTTCAGTGATTTCCGTTACAGTTGGTACTTCCTGCAAGACTGTACCTTCCAAAACATCTGTTATATCTTCAGGGGTGACTTCTTCAATGTTTACCTGTACTTGGTCAGGAACGCCTTCAGTTTCTTGTGTCACTATAGTAATAATTTCTTCTTTAGGTTTGTGAAGTCGCTTATACTTTTTCTTATCCTTAATGACTTTCTTTGTTTCATCCGTCTGGGTTTTCACTTCTTCTACCACAACCTCCTCAGGAAGTTCTACTAATATTGGTTTCGTTTTCTTGGGTTTCAGCTGCAACAGACCTAGAAGATCTGATGTTTCTTCTTCTTCTGGAAGTTCTTCAATATCTTCAACGTAGGTTACCACAACAACTTGAGGTTTCTTGTCTTCTTCCTCTACAGTGACAATTTCTGTGACCTCATTCTGGCGTTTGCCTTTAGGCTTTTTAATCTTTCGTTTAATCAATCGCTTGGTGATACCTTCTGTTGTTTCAACTACAGTTTCTTCTTTTGGAAGTTCAATAGCTTCTGCAGCTTCATAAGGTACGACATAGTCATCAGCTACATAGTCGATTACTATAGTAACCGTGCTTTGCGTTGGACCTTTTTCTGACTGTACAGTTTCGATTACTGTAGTTTCTTCAGTTGGCCCAACTCTTTTCTTGATCTTCCTGATCTTCTTGGTCTTTTTGACTGGCCCTTCTGGGGTGTCTGCTACAAATTCTAGATATTCTTCTGGCAGTTCATACACTACAGTGGCCATTTGATAATCTGGGCCTTCCCAACGCACCTTTTCAGTAGGTTCTGGTTTTTTGGGTTTCTTGAAAGGTTTCAACTTTATTTCTTCGAGTTCTTCAGAAGGTTTAGGTTTCTGTTTTGATTTGAACTTAACCTCTTCCTCTTCTTCTTCTGGTTTTGGTTTTGGTATGCCTTTTTCGAGTTGAGTGGTTTCAGTTTCAGGAGATTCCTTGACCCGCGGTTTCTTTTTGTACTTGATTATTTTCTTCTTGGGAAGTCTCTCTTTATCATCAGTTTCTCCCTTTTCCGGTGTTTCTAGCTCTACATCACTGTGGTCAATGTCGTAGGGTTCGAACTTAATTGGAGTGTCCTCCTGTTCAGTTTCTTTTGGTTTTATTTTACCTTCTTGTGGTTTCTCTGGCTTAGGTTTCTTCGCCACTTCTGTTTCTTCTTCAGGCGCCTTACTAGGGATTTTCTTCAAGGTGACAGTTTCGGGTTGTTCCTCACCTTCAGGCAGTTGACCTTTACCAATCTTCAGTTTGACACTTTCCTCTTCAGGTTTTTCAGGCTTCTTGGGACGTTTTTTCTTTTTTACCTCCTCAGTTTCTTCCTCTTTTTCTAGCTTCTCAGGCATTTCAACCTTCTCAAAGGTTTCTAATTCTGGTGTTTCATAATCAATGTCCTTGAACTTCTTCACTTTTTTCTTCTTCAAGACTTTGTGAGCTTCACTAATGTTGCGTGAAAGCTCTCCATGGTCTCTGACATAAGGAGGCAAGGTGGTAATGACAGCGTGTTGTTCTTCTTCACCTTCAGTAGGGAAGGTAATAAAACGGATTCTGCTCTTCAATCTAAACTTCGGTAATTTGACTTCTGGTTGTGGTTTTTGAACTTTCTTTTTGGGTTTAAGTTCAGTGAGTTTTGGAATGTCGTCCTTCTCAACAATCTTAGGTTTCTTCGGTTTAACTTCAATGAGTTGCAACTTTTGCTTCAACGGAACAAGTTCACTAGGCACAGACTCAAGATCGTAGGTTTTTATTGTGACAGTATTTTCTGGAGTTTTACCATCTTCAGTAACAGTAACTATGTCAGTTTCTTCAATTTTAGGGCCGATCTTCTTTATAAGTTTGCGGCGTTTCGTAATCTTCTTCTTAGGGGCTTCACCCTTAGTGCTGATTTCTATAATTTCAGTGTCTTCCGGAACTTCAATAACCGGAATCATGCAGCTCATATCTTCAATTTTAATTTGATCTACTTCTTCAATTGTTGCTTCGATGGTAGGTTCTTCACCAGGTTTTTCAGTTATGACGATGTCAATTATTTCATCTTTGTTTGCTCCTAACTGTTTGCGCAACTTTCGTTTACGTACAACTCTCGTCTTCTTTCCTTCTACATCTGCTTCAGTGACTTCTTCCGGAAATTCTATCAACACACGATAACCTATAGGTAAGTCCATTAACTCTGGGAATTCAGGCAAGGGATGAGACAGTACAATTCTAATAACCTCCATTTTTAACAAATCCAAAACCTCAGGTGTAGTAGGAATTTCCTTTTGTTCTTCCAGAAGAGGTACAAACAAGTACTTTTCTTCAGCAGGTTTCTTGAATTTTTTCTTTTTGGGCTTTTTCTCTTGGATTGCAGGAACTTCTTCTACAGTAACTGTGGTTTGAGGCTGTTTACCTTCTTCCTCAACTGTAACAATTACAGTTTGCTCTTCTTTGTCACCTTTGGATTTCTTAATTACACGTTTCTTAATGGTTTTCTTCTTTGGAACTCCTTCTTCAATCACTGTGCTTTCTTGAACTTCTTCAGGTAATTCTTCAATTTCATACTCCGGTTCAATGGGGGCTTCTTCCTCTACAGTAACTGTGGTTAGTGGTGCCTTTCCTTCTTCCTCTACAGTAACAATTTCGGTTTTTTCTTCTTTGTCGCCTTTCTTCTTTTTGATGACGCGTTTTTTGACAACCTTTTTCGTTGGAATACCGTTTTCAATGACCGTCGTTTCTTGAACTTGTTCAGGTAATTCCTCAACTTCGTACTCTTCATCTGTTGGTATATCTTTGGCTACAGTAACAGTGGTGAGTGGTTCTTTGCCTTCTTCTTCTACGGTAAGAATTTCAGTTTTTTCGTCTTTATCACCTTTCTTGCGTTTAATGATCTTCTTTGTGATCTTCTTTTTTGGGACACCCTTTTCTACTATAACAGTTTCCTGAATTTGTTCCGGAATATCTTCAGGAGCTTCTTCAGGTCCCTCAATTACAGTAACTGTAGTTACAGGAGCTTTGTCTTCTTCCTCTACAGTAACAATTTCAGTTCTTTCTTCTTTATCCCCTTTCTTCTTTTTAATAACACGTTTTCTTACAACTTTCTTCTTAGGAACTCCTTCTTCTATAAGAGTGGTTTCTAGTACTTGTTCAGGTAATTCTTCAATTTCATACTCCGGCTCAATCGGCGCTTCTTCATCTACAGTAACCGTAGTTAGTGGTTCTTTGCCTTCTTCTTCTACAGTAACAATTTCAGTTTTTTCTTCTTTATCCCCTTTCTTCTTTTTGATTACGCGTTTTTTGATAGTTTTAGTTTTAGGAACTCCTTCTTCAATAACTGTGGTCTCAAACACCTGCTCTGGAAGCTCTTCAATTTGATATTCTGGTTCTTCCGGTGTTTCTTCTTCTACTTCACCAACAGTTTTTACTCTCTTCTTTTTAATAATCTTTTTGATTTTCTTTTTCTCAATTGTAGTGTCTGGTATTTCTTCTCCTTCTAGTTGAGGTACCTGCTTCCAGAGAGCTTTCTTTAATAGCTCCATATCGCCTTCTACTCCCTCAGGTTTTTTCTTCTCTTCATCTAAGCTGGGTACGTAAAGATAACCTTCAGGAGTGATTTCCGGCTTTGCTTCAATTTCCTTAGGTTTTTTAACCTTCTTTTTCGGCTTAGACTCTTCAATTACTTTTACTACTACTGAAACTTCAGGAGCTTTGCCTTCTTCTTCTACAGTAAGAATTTCAGTTTCTTCCTGCTTACCGCCTTTACTCTTTTTGATGACACGTTTTTTGACAACTTTCTTCTTAGAAATTCCTTCTTCAGTTACTGTTGTTTCTTTAACCTCTTCTGGTAATTCTTCTACTATATATTTTGGTTCGTTAGGTGTTTCTTCCTCTACTGTTATGGTAGTCAAGGGTTCTTTACCTTCTTCCTCTACTGTAAGAATTTCAGTTTTTTCTTCTTTATCACCCTTCTTCTTTCTGATAATTTTCTTCACTACCTTCTTCGTTGGTACACCTTTTTCTACAATAACGGTCTCTTGAATGTCTTCAGGAATTTCTTCAATAAATTCTTCGGGATATTCTTCTACAGTAACTGTGGTAATAGGCGCTTTTCCTTCTTCCTCCACTGTGACAATTTCAGTCTTTTCTTGCTGATCGCCTTTCTTCTTCTTAATGACTCGTTTCTTGACAATCTTCTTTGTGGGAACTCCTTCATCAATCGTAGTAATTTCGTGAACTTGCTCAGGAAGTTCTTCAACAATATACTCTGGTTCATCGGCTACAGTAACGGTTTCTCTCTTTTCTTCTTTACCATCTTTCTTCTTCGTAGTCACGCGTTTTTTGATGGTTTTCTTTTTCGGTGCGCCATCTTCTAATACTGTAGTTTCTTCAGTTTCTTCTGTTTCTTGTTCTACTGTAACTGTAGTTTCTGGTTTTTTGCCTTCTTCTTCAACAGTGACAATCTCAGTTGTCTCGTGCTTGTCGCCTTTCTTCTTTTTAATAACGCGTTTTTTGATGGTTTTCTTCTTGGGTACGCCTTCTTCGACTACTGTAGTTACTTGAATTTCTTCTGGAAGTTCTTCAATTTCTTCAGGGAGATCCTCTTCAACAACTACGGAAATTTGAGGTTCTTTGCCTTCTTCCTCTACAGTAACAATTTCAGTTTTTTCTTCTTTGTCACCCTTCTTCTTTTTAATGATTCTCTTTTTGACAATCTTTTTCTTTGGAACCCCTTCTTCAACTACAGTCGTTTCTTGAATTTCTTCCGGCAGTTCTTCTATATACTCAGGTTGTTCAGGAATTTCTTCTATTGTTACCGTGGTTTCAGGCTTTTTGCCTTCTTCTTCTACCGTTACAACTTCAGTTTTTTCTTCCTTTCCATCTTTCTTCCTCTTAATGATTTTTTTAGTAATCTTCTTTTTAGGGAGGCCCTTTTCAATTATAACGGTTTCTTGAATTTGTTCAGGCAACTCCTCAGTTTCTTCTGGCACTTCGTGCTCTTCTACTGTTACAGTTGTTTGGGGTTTCTTTCCTTCTTCTTCTACAGTAACAATTTCGGTTTTCTCCTCCTTGTCGCCCTTTCTCTTCTTTATTACCCGTTTCTTAACAGTTTTGGTTTTAGAAACACCTTCTTCAATTATTGTAGTTTGTAAAATCTGTTCAGGAAGTTCTTCAACAACGTATTCCGGTTCTTCGGGAACTTCTTCTACTTCTTCCTTGTCACCTTTCTTCTTCTTTACTACACGTTTCTTAATGACTTTCTTTTTGTGAACTTCTTCAACCACTTCGGGAAGTTCTTCAGTATATTTGAGCTCTTCGGGAATTTCTTCTATAGTTACTATAGTTTCAGGTTTTTTGCCTTCTTCCTCCACAGTTACGATTTCAGTTTTCTCCTCTTTGCCGTCTTTCTTCTTTTTAATGATGCGTTTCTTAATTACCTTTTTCTTGGTAACACCTTCTTCTACTACAGTTGTTTCTTGTACTTGTTCTGGGAGTTCCTCAACTACATACTCAGGTTCTTCAGGAGCTTCCTCTAGTGTTACGGTAGTCTCAGGTTTTTTACCTTCTTCTTCAACGGTAACAATTTCTGTTTTCTCTTCTTTGTCTCCCTTTTTCTTTTTGATGATCTTTTTCGTAACTTTCTTTTTCGGAACACCTTTCTCTATAACAATAGTTTCTTCTATATGTTCGGGAACATTTTCAGTTTCTTCTGGCTCTTCAGGGATGTAATTTTCTTCTACCGTTACTGTTGTTTGTGGTAGTTTACCTTCTTCTTCAACTGTAACTATTTCAGTTTTTTCTTCTTTGTCTCCTTTCTTCTTTTTGATTACTCGTTTTTTCACGACAGTTTTTCTGGGTACACCTTCTTCAATGACAGTTGTTTCTAATACTTGCTCAGGAAGTTCTTCCACGGTATATTCTGGTTCTTCAGGAGATTCTTCCACATCTTTCTTAATTTTGACGGTGCGCTTCTTTGGCACTTTCTTCTGTGCTTTCTCAGTAATTGCGGGCTGCTCAGGTAGTTCTTCAATTGTTACTGTAGTTTCAGGCTGTTTGCCTTCTTCTTCAATAGTAACAATTTCAGTTTTCTCTTCTTTGTCTCCCTTCTTTTTCTTGATAACCCTCTTCTTGACAACTCTCTTTTTAGAAACGCCTTCTTCAATCACTGTACTTTCCTGTACATCTTCTGGAAGTTCTTCAACTACCAGTTCAGGTTCTTCAGGCACTTCTTCCACTGTTACTGTAGTTTCAGGCTTTCTACCTTCTTCCTCCACGGTAACAATTTCGGTTTTCTCTTCTTTGTCCCCTTTCTTCTTTTTTATGATTTTTTTAGTTACTTTCTTCTTGGGGACGCCTTTTTCAACAACAATAGTTTCTTGAATTTGTTCAGGAACCTCTTCAATTTCTTCAAACTCTTCAGGGACTTCAAGAACTGTTACTGTAGTTTCAGGTTGTTTTCCTTCTTCTTCAACAGTGACGATTTCCGTTCTTTCCTGTTTGTCTCCTTTCTTCTTTTTAATAACACGCTTTTTGATGGTTTTCTTTTTTGAAATTCCTTCTTCTATAGTGGTTGTTTCTAGTATTTGTTCAGGAAGCTCTTCCACAAGATACTGAGGTTCCTCTGGAACTGCTTCTTTTTCTTCTAGTTTCTTTCTTATTACTCGACGCCTTTTTACAATCTTCTTCCTTGGCTCACCTTCTATAATCTCAGTTGTCTCTTGAACTTCTACGGGTAACTCTTCAAAGTCTTCTCCTTCAGGTAACTGCTCTTCAATAGTTACTGTTGTTTCAGGGGTTTTACCTTCTTCTTCCACTGTAAGAATTTCTGTTGTTTCTTCCTTGTCGCCCTTCTTCTTTTTAATTACTTTTTTCTTTACAACTCTCTTTTTGGGTATGCCTTCTTCAATTACTGTGGTTTCCTGAACTTCTTCCGGCAACTCTTCTATTACATACTCTGGTTCTTCCGGTGTTTCTTCTTCTACCTCTCCAACACTTTTTACTTTCTTCTTTTTAATAACCTTCTTGACTTTCTTTTTCTCAATTGTAGTGTCTGGCATTTCTTCCCCTTCAAGTTGAGGTACCTGCTTCCAGAGAGCTTTCTTCAATAGTTCCATATCGCCTTCTACTCCTTCAGGTTTTGTCTTCTCATCTAAACTGGGTACGTAAAGATAACCTTCTGGAGTGATTTCTGGTTTTGCCTCAATTTCCTTAGGTTTTTTAACCTTTTTTTTCGGCTTCGATTCTTCAATTTCTTTTACAACAACTGAAACTTCAGGAGCTTTGCCTTCTTGTTGTACGGTTAAGATTTCAGTTTCTTCTTCTCTACCGTCTTTCTTCTTTTTAATAACTCGTTTTTTCAAAATCTTCTTTTTCAAAACTCCTTCTTCGACGACGGTTGTTTCTTGTATTTGTTCGGGGAGTTCTTCAACAATAAATTCAGTTTCTTCAGGAGTTTCTTCTACAGTTATTGTAGTTTCAGGCTTTTTGCCATCTTCTTCCACAGTGACAATTTCGGTTTTTTCATCCTTGCCATCTTTCTTCTTTTTAATAATTCGTTTAACGATTTTCTTCTTTGGAACCCCTTTTTCAAGTACCACGGTTTCGTGAATATCTTCAGGAACTTCTTCCACAAATTCTTCAGGTTGTTCTTCCACAGTTACTGTAGTTTCGGACTTCTTCCCTTCTTCTTCAACAGTGACAATTTCGGTACGTTCAACCTTGTCGCCTTTCTTCTTTTTGATCACACGTTTCTTCACCACTCTCCTTGTGGGAATTCCTTCTTCAATGGTCACAGTTTCCTGAATTTGCTCAGGGAGTTCTTCAATCTGTTCGGAAATCTCTTCTTCAGGTTTTTTCACCTTCTCATCTTGTTTGATTACCCTTTTCTTCACTGTGCGTTTTGTGGGTACATGTTCTTCAGGAATTTCTTCCACAGTTACAGTAGTTTCAGGTTTCTTACCTTCTTCCTCTACAGTTACGATTTGAGTTGTTTCTTCTTTGTCGCCCTTTTTCTTTTTGATGACCCGTTTCTTTACGACTCTTTTCTTGGTTACGCCTTCTTCAGTTACTGTACTTTCTTTCACTTCTTCTGGGAACTCTTCAACAATGAATTCAGGTTCTTCAGGAAACTCTTCCACAGTTACTGTAGTTTCAGGTTTTTTGCCTTCCTCTTCCACGGTGACAATTTCAGTTTTTTCTTCTTTACCATCTTTCTTCTTTTTGACAATCCGCTTTACTGTCTTCTTTTTTGGGACGCCTTTTTCAATTACTATTGTTTCTTGAAGATCTTCTGGAATTTCTTCTACAAACTCATCAGGCACTTCTTCGACAGTTACTGTAGTCTCAGGTTGTTTACCTTCTTCCTCAGTTGTAATGATTTCAGTACGTTCCTGTTTGTCACCTTTCTTCTTTTTAATGACACGTTTTTTGACTACTTTCTTTCTTGGTACACCTTCTTCGATTATTACGGTCTCTTGTGTTTGTTCAGGAAGTTCTTCGATTTGTTCTAGTTCTTCAGGTTTTAGTTCTTCTTCAACTGGAGCTTCTTCTTTCCAAACTACCCTTTTCTTAGGAACTTTCTTCTTTGGTTTTTCTACATCTTCCCGGACCGTAACGGTAGTTTCAGGTTTCTTACCTTCTTCCTCCACCGTTACAATTTCAGTTGTTTCCTCTTTGCCATCTTTCTTCTTCTTAATAACACGTTTTTTCAGTACTTTCTTCTTGGAAACTCCATCTTCAATTACTGTAGACTCTTGGACCTGCACGGGCAGTTCTTCAACCACTAATTCAGGTTCTTCAGGAGTTTCCTCCACTGTTACTGTAGTTTCTGGTGTCTTGCCTTCTTCCTCAACAGTTACAATTTCAGTTTTTTCTTCTTTGCCATCCTTCTTCTTTTTAATCACTCGTTTTCTAATGACTTTCTTTTTAGTTACGCCTTGGTCAATTATGGTGGTTTCGTGAACTTGCTCAGGCATTTCTTCCACAACATATTCCGGTTCTTCCGGTATTTCTTCTACTGTTACTGTAGTTTCGGGTTGTTTACCTTCCTCCTCTACAGTGACTATTTCAGTTCGTTCTTCTTTGTCACCTTTCTTCTTTTTGATTACTCGTTTTTTAATTACCTTTTTGGGATGTCCTTCTTCGATTACTGTGGTTTCTTGAATTTGCTCTGGCAGTTCTTCAACCACATATTTAGGTTCTTCAGGTATCTCTTTTTCTTCTATGGTGATTGAGGTTTCTGGTTTTTTGCCTTCCTCTTCCACTGTGAGAATTTCAGTTTTCTCTTCCTTACCACCTTTCTTCTTCTTAATAATACGCTTTTTGACGACCCTTTTGTGGGCGACTCCACCTTCAATTACTGTGGTCTCATGCACTTGTTCTGGCAGTTCTTCCACTGTATATTCCGGTTCTTCGGGTTGCTCTTCTACGGTTACTGTAGTTTCAGGTTCGTGGCCTTCTTCCTCTACGGTGACTATTTCGGTTTTTTCTTCTTTGTCGCCTTTCTTCTTTTTGATAACGCGTTTTCTCACCACTCGTTTTTTAGGTATACCTTCTTCAATTGTGATGGTTTCCTGTATTTGTTCTGGAAGTTCTACAACCTCTTCAGGCTGTTCTACTGTTACAATTTCACGCGACTCCTGATCGTCACCCTTCTTTTTGACTATCTTCTTTTTGACACTCTTTGTTTTGGTTACAGTGGTCTGCGCCACTTGAGGAGTGTCTTCACTTTCTTCAACCAAATACTCAGGGGACTCCTCAGTGGTGTCCTGATCGGTGATTTCTTCAATTTCTGGGGCTGAGCGTTCAATTTTCTGAGGCTCAGTTTCTGAAATGACTTCTTCAATCACGGTATCGCCTTCGCCTTTCTTTTTGTGTTTCTTTTTGATGATGGTGCGCTTGGTCACCACCTGGGCGGTTTCTTCACCCTCTGGTGTGGACTTGAATCTGGTTACGAATTCTTCAGTTTCTTCGGCGTCCGAAGGTTTTCTAATGGTAATAGTGTCAGTGGCAGTTGGGTGTGTGATTTGTGGTGTGGTGTCGTCCAGTGGTCCTGGAATTTTCAAGGTGATTAATGGAGTTTGAACACAAACGCGATTTGGCATAATGAACGTGAATGATGGGGTGTGCACTTGTTCAGTGTAATTTGGACGTGTTCTGGACCTACATTTGTCGTGCTAGGGAGTTAGCCATTGTTTTTTTTTAACCTACTTAAGTTGGGACTTTGTTGCTTTTGGTACAACGACCAAAAGCAACATAACCTATTGATATCTTAAAATATATGTGGGAGGGGTGGACTTACCTGAGTGTTCATGTGTTCGAACTTCGTTAATCAGCAAGCTGGGGGTTTCAGTGTCAGCCAAAGTCACTTTAACCGTCTTCTTATTAGGCGATTCGAGATCAAATGGAGTGACCATACCTGAGACCGTTTGTTCTGTCACTATAACGCTACGATTCATATCTGAATAATCACTCTGAGCTCTGGAGGTTCTAGGATGATCTGGTTTGACTGGAGTCACAGTTTCCAGCAGCTCTACATCTTCATTACTCACAACCACTTTGGGTTGCACCTTTTTTGTCGCAATAGTTTCAGTCGCAGTCACTATAGTAACTTCCGAACCTAAACTACCATGAACCACAGTATCTGTTATTGTAATACTCTGAGTGGTAGTTATATCCAGATTTGCTGAGGTAGATTGTGGCTGATCTAACTCCACATCTTTAGTTGAACCCTGAAGTGTTACGGTTGTTTCAGTTAAACTGTGAAACTCTTCCGAGTGTTGAGTTGCACTTTGACGAGGCGCTGGCGCTTCTTCAGGGAATTCTTCTGCAGCTTCTAAAGTCTTAGTTTCTTCCTCCTGAAGCGTAACCAGCTCATCTACAGTAAAACCAGCTCTGCCTTTTGGCACTTTATCTTCAGGTAGCTCAGATTCAAGGAGGTTTGTTAAAGTTTCTCGAACCAAAGGGAGTTTTGACGCTTCTTCCAAATCTACTGTGGCCCCACCCATGTTAGGTTGCTCATCTTCAGGCAACACCCCCAAGTTATCCAGGCTTTTTACATCTAACCCTTCAATCACTTGCCGTTCTAGAAAGCTGGTTTTAGCAGTGTCTTTTTTAGGTACTTCAGAAGTGAACACTCCCTCCATTTGACTGCTTAGAGTTTCCAATGTTTGAGCAGCCTGTCCAGCTTTTTCCAATTCAACACCAGCTGTATCACTCACTGGTTGTATAATGTGTACAGGTTTATCCAAACTGTCCAAAGCTTTCACGTCTAGTTTCTCAATTCCGTGTTGTTCACTCAATTGAAGAGAAGCTACATCAGTTTTAGGCTGTTCTGTATTCAATTCCGATTCATTGGTGCATGTTAACACTTCACTAACGTTCAAAGCTTTACTACCTTCTTCTATGTCTATATCAGCGCTTGCAGTTAGTGGATGTTGATCTTTAATATCCACCCCTAAGAACTCCAAAGTTTTGACATCCTGATACTGAGTTACTATGAGTTCAGTTACTGTAAAGTCAGCTACATCAGTCTTTGTTTGATCAACCTTCAGGACAGTTTCAGCTTCACTGGTTTCAACTTCACTCACATTAACAGCTTTGCTGGTATCATCAATGTTAATACTAGCTACAGAGCTGGAAGGTGCTGTTGGTTTAATATCATCCCCTAGGCTGTCGTAAACCTTAACATCTTCACCCTGAGGTGCTTTCTGCTCTACCACACCTGGTGTAGCAATGTCCAGTTTCAAATCTTCAGGCTTTAACTCAGCTTCGTTTAGAGATGTTAAGACTTCAGTGATTGTCGCTGCTATACTTAAATCTTGTAGAGCTGGAAGTGCTTGGTGGCCTTCCTGTAAGTCAACTTTACTTTCCACACCTAAAGTGTCATACAATTCCACTTCAATTAGTTCTAAAGATTTTTGTTTCAACATTGATAGAGTAGCTGTGTCTTTCTTAGTTTCTGTGATCTGCATCTCACCCTCCACAAGGGTGTCTAGAATGTCTGTGGTTGTGGCCACTGTCTTCAGGTCTTCCAGATTAGTTTTGACTTGTGATGAAGGTACTTTTACTTGCGAAAAGTCTCCTAAAGTGTCTGTGGCGTTAATTTCAGTTTCCTGGATGACTTTCAGTTCAGTAACTTCAGGAGTTGCTTTGTCTACTGTGACCTGTTCTGGGCGAAGCTCTTCTTCAAGAAGGCTAGTCAAAACTTCGTAAGTACTGGCAACTCTCTGCTGTAAGTTTTCCAGATCAACTGATGCTGCACCTAATTCTGGCAGTCGATCTTTAATGTATTCGCCTTCCTTTTCTGCAGACACATTCTGACTAACTGATACACTAGTATGAGGAATGGTTTCTTTTAAAGCTGTGTAGTCTTGTGGGCGTTGAATTCCTAAGTCTTCAAAGTGTTGCTCACTTAAAGTTTCTTGCACTTTTGTTGCTTCTTGTGGAATAACAATCTTGTCAGCAACCACTCCCAACTGAGGAACATCTTTAAATATCTCTTCCTTATCCTCAGTTAAGGTTTCACTGATGTTAAGGGAATGTGATGGTACGTAGTAAGTTTCAGCTTTGCTGCCTTCGGGTTGTTGTTCTTTGAAAACTTCTTCGCATTCTTCGGTTTTATATTCTGAAGTTATTAAAGGTTGCAGCTCATCTTGTATGGATTCTGCTAAAACTTTGTTGGGAGCTGTAATAGAAAGTTGGTCCAGGTTATCGTTAGCCTGAGTTTCTGCTTGAATTATTGGTTGTACCGGAATAACTGATACCACAGGAGTTTCTTGGATAGTTTCCCCAGGTTTGTATGGTGCTTCTTTTTCTTGCACTGCTGTATGGGATACCTCTAAACATGTCATTTCATCTACACTAAATCCAGCAGTTTTCATGTCGGGTTGTGAGACTTCTGTCCCTTTCTCAGAGTCATGAATCATAACTTCAGATTCTATAATACTTTGCAAGGTATCTTGGATCATGTGACTGACTTGGAGCTGTTGCTCTTCTTCTTTCAAGTCGTTCAGGGAATCATGGACCAAAACTTGACTTTGCTCCAACGCTTTAGCTTCATCCACACCTGTTTCTGCAACTTCAGTTCTTAAATCTTCTTGAAGTTTGTCTAAATAGTTGTCTTGGAGTTGAACTTCAGTAACACCAACATGTGTTAACGTGTTATATGAGGTGTCTGCAGTTTTGGAGGCCACTTCAGAACTTTCTTGTTCTCCTAGTCCTTCAAGGGCTACATTAACACTTTGACTAACATAGTTCAAAGGTTGTTGGTCCTGTTCAGCAGTAGTAGATACAGGCACTACAGTTTTAAAGTCTCCAGTTTGATCTGAGGTTTGAACTTCCAAAACTTCTGCAATCACTTTACCAGGTACTGAAGCATCCGCTTGGCCTTCTAGAGGCTTGGGAGCTTCTTCAAGGATAGATTCACGTTCTGCACTAACTATTTCGCTGGTTTGAGGTGCGTGTTCGCTATCTATGTTGACACCAGCGTGTTGTTCATTCAGCGGCAACTTCTCTTCGTGAAGACCTTCACGGTCGTAAACCTGGAATGATTCTTCAATAACTGGTTGCAGTTCTTCTTGGGTTGTGGAAGCTTGGTAGGATTGTGGTTTCATATCTTCAGAAATTCCTGCATTCTCGCCCGTTATTGTTTCGATAACTTGAGCTACGGATTCGCTGTCCAGAGAAACTAAAGCACTTTGCTCTTGTGGTGTTTCTTTTGAGTCTAGTGTACTTTCCCTCTCTTGGGTTACCAGTTCTGATACTGTGACCACTGTTTTGGTTTTCTCTAGCGACACTTCAACTTGTGAAGATTCTGGCTGGAATTTGTCTGCGAAAGTGGTTTCTCGTTCTTCAGTTCGACTTTCGGTAATCTGTAGGCTACTGAGGAGATCTTGGAAAGTTTGAGCTTGATAGGTTTGAGTATCTAGGTCTGTTAACAGCCCAGGATTTTCACACACATCAGGGACGTCGTGCTCAGCAATTTTCTGTAAAACATCTACCCCCTGGATAGCTTGGCGACCTTCTGGCAATATAAAATCTTCTAAACTTTGCTCCTTGTCGCCTGTGTGGACTTCGTGGCTGGAAACTCCTTCAGTGGCTTCGACCTCTATATTTGCAGACACTGTGGTGGGTTTATGGAAATCAGCAATATCCTTCTCGGACTCAACCAAGACTTGTTCAATTTGAGTGACAATGTCCAAGGGGATTAGGTCACCAGTTGCAGAACCTGTCTGAGGTTGAACTTCTTCTAGTTGTGCCACTTGTTCGTGAGTGTCTACTTGGGATTGTGATGCTATTACTTTAGATTCTGTTAAGTCTTGTACTGCTTCCTTGAAGTCTTGTTGTGGTGTTGACAACTGTTCTTCAGTGTCTGCTAAAGTTACTTCATGTACTGCAATACTTTCTTCAAAGTCCATAGAAATTTCCGCTTGTTTTTGATCGGTTTTCTCTATTTCAATCTTCTTATCTTCCGCTTCATTAGTCAAAGTTTCAGTTTGTTGAGCTGTGGGTAAAGCAGTTAGGTCCATAACTGCTTCTGAAGAAGTTGGTTGCAGTACTTCTAAATCAGTATAATTGTCTCGCAGTTCCACTAAGAGTTTCACAGGTACATCACGACCTTCCAAGTCAACTTCAGCAGTTTTACCTTCTGGAGTTTCTTCAGCTGGAATGCTCTCTCCAGTTTCGTGAGGTTTAACCTCAGTAACGGCAATAGCTTTTTGGGTTGAATAATCAATTTCGGCAGTTTTAAGGTCAACTTCAAACTTATCAAACAATGTCTCACTCTCTTGTACCATGGTTACTAAGTGTGTTACGCTATCTAAGGTGGTTTGTTCCACTTCAGCTGTTGCGGAAGAGACTACATCTTCAATTTTTGGGGTTACAGTATCGTGACTTGCCACTTCACTGACTTCAGCCACTGGCTGCAAATCAAAGGATGTTTCAGCTGTTTTGGTTTCGGTTTCACTAACTTCTTGAGTACCTTCTTTTTCTGTTGCCACAGTTTCGGTAGTTTGAGCGCTAATAACTTCTTCATAGTTAACTCCAGCACTTTGCTGGTCTGGTTTGACGTCTTCTGTCAAGTCACGTTCCTTCTCGCCTGGTATTAGCTCAGTTTCTACCAGGGAGAGTAATTCTGACTGGGTCGTGGCTGCTGTAAATTCAGCAGGAGATTCCTTGTCTAAGTCTTTCAAGGAATCACTGGCTAGGGTTTCACCCACCTGGAGGTTTTCTAAAGGAGTCAGTAATTGGTCAGCTTGACTGTAACTGATTTCGTCTGGTTTTAATTGAGATTCTTTTAGCGCTGCAGTAACGTTGGTTACTGATATTGGTTGCGCTTCTTGGAAGTCCACCTGAGCTGACTTAAGATCCTGGACTTCCTTATCCAAGTCTTTTTCCTGCTCATTGGCTACTGATTCGGTTGTGATAACACTGTCCAGAGGGTTTATATCAACTTGGGCAATTTCACTTTGTCGTTCTTCTGGTTTAATGTTTTCCAGGCTATCTTCAGGTTGGACCAGTTGTTTAGATGCTATAGGATGTGTGGTGATGGAAGACTCACTCTGAGCTATTTGTGGTGTTTGTGACTCAGCTAAATCTCCTTCTTTATCTTGTGCTAAAACTTGTGTGGTACTGGCTGCTTCAGCTTCAGTGAAGGCAATACCAGCTTGCTTCGAGTCAGGTTTAACATCTTCGGGGTGCAGAGATTCTTTTTCACCGGGTGCAATTTCAGTTTGCACTACAGAATGCGAGAGGTCTTGCTTGGTGCTAGCTAATTGAGTTTCTGGAGCAGTTTGGATGAAATCTCCAGGTTGGTCGTTGGAGCTAGTTTCTTGTTGAACAGCTACTTGTTGCTCTTCTACTGTTGTTTCAGCTTTGGAGGTGTCAACTTCGGGTACTTGCAATTGTCCTTCCTTTTGACTGTCAACGGTTTCGGTCACTGACAAAGCAACTCCAGGTAAAATATCTACATTGGCTTGTTTTGAATAAGGTATAATGTCAGCAGGTAAATCTTTCTCCACATCAGCTACGTTGGTTTCAGTAACAATCAACTCGGTATAGGGTCTGGTGTACTTTTTAGCTTTGCCTGTTATAGGTTCTTCTTCTGGAATGTCATCAGTGTGAAGTACAGCATCAGTTTGGGTTTTTAAAGCAACTTCCTGGCTTGTTATACCAGGTTGGGCTAAACCTTCTGTAGGTTTAATATCCTCATTGTAGTGGTCTTCTTTCTCGTTTGTGGTTATTTGAGTTATGCTGGGGGCTCCTAGGCCTTCCGTGAGGTTCAAAGCTGCGTTTTTCACTTCCAACTCTTCCCTAATATAGTGAGATTCTTTCTCAGCTAGCTGGTGTTGTAAAGTGTAGACTGCTTCAATGGTTGTTTGATCTGTGGTAGCTTCTTGTTTTTCTGGTTTAGTTATGGGTAAATCACCAGGTTGTTGATTTGATTGTACTTGAAGCTGAGTGGCTACTTGGGTTAAGGTGACATCAACGTTAGCTTCTTGTGTAATGGTTTCTGGGGTTTTATAAGGTTGCTCTTTTTGGTCAGCCAGCACCTCTAAAACGTTAACGGCTTGTTGGGGTAGAATTTCAGTGGCAGCCTTTTTTTGTTCAGGTTTTTCTTCCTCAAGTTTACGCAAGCCTTCATCGGGTACAGCTTGAGATGTGACAACTTCAGTGAGTAATGGCTGACTAGGGCTGGCTTGGCCTTCTTCAGGTTTATGTGGTTTTAACTCGCCTGAACTGAGTTCAGGAGTAACTAGCTCACTTAAACCAGCTGGCAGTAGATGTGATGTCACCTGTTTACCTTTAGAACTTTCAGGACTTTCAAAATCTTTTAATGTCTTTTCACTGTCCATTAGTTGAGTTTCAGTTACTTCAAGTTGTTCCTGTGGTCTTGTATATGAGCTGTCTATATTGACTTTTTCTGGCTGAATTTCCTGGTAACTGATTTCCTGTTCATTGGCTAAAGTTTCAGTGATGGTTTTAGCCTGGGAAGTTTCAATATCAGGTACAGCTTGATCGGTTTTGTATTTCAGGTGGTCTTTAAACTGTTCGGGTGTGTCGCCAGTTTGAACTTCCTCAACAACCAAAGACTCATTAGGTCTCACAGATTGGGTTGCCAGAGCTTTGGTTATTAGTTCATCTGGTGCTAGTTCACTTTCAGACTCTTGGACAGCGACAACTGTTTGTCCGCTTACTTCAAGTGGTCTGAAATCTGTTGAAGCTGTTTTGGTATCCACTTCAGTTTTTTCGTAAACACCCTCCAGCTCTGCAGTTACAGTGGTTTCTCCTTGAATCGACTCTTTGAGAAGTATTTCTATGGTGGCAGTGAATCGTTCAGTTTCTTCAGTTTTTGTGTCGTTTTGTGGTGCTTGACTGTCTACAGTGCTAACTTGTACGCTTTCGTGCAATAGTACATCTTCACTAGCAACACCCCTTTCAGGACTAGGTGCTTTGGTAAAAGTGCTCTCCTTATCTTGAGGCATAGTTTCAGATACTATAAGGCTATCATCAGTAGATATTTTTAAATCTGCTAGTTGCGATGGTGGTAATTTGTCAGGACTGTACAGTCCTTCAATTTCTGGGGCTTGAATTACAGTTTCTGTAAGGAATTTCTGTGTGAGGATTGATTTAGTTGCTATTTCTGTGGCTACGAAAGCTTGTGGGAAATATTTTCCTGGTTTATCTCCTGTCATGACCTCTTCAACTATGACACCTTCTTGGGAGTCGATATTGAATTTTGGTTTTACCGTGGCAGGGGTAATTATCTCCATTTTGTCTTCTGATATTCCCTGCTGAACTTCTTCGATCAATGGTCTTTCCTGAGGTACCCAGGACTTGGTGGCTGACATTTCTTTAGGTGAGGTGTAATCTGCTAAATCACCTTCCTTAAGTGCTGGCTGGACTTCTTGTGTTTTAACAGTTTCCTGAGGGTATACAGAGACGAAAGCTTCTCCTTCAGTATTTTTTTCTGTGGTTAAATCACTGGGGGTGTCTCCAAGTTGAATTTCTTCCACATTAACTCCTTCCATTGTTGTGTAGCTTTCTCCAGCTGTTGCTTGTGTAGGTTTGTAGTTTTCGTCGTAAACTCCCAACTGGTTTTCTACGTTTTGTTCGGTAGTTTGTAGTGCTTCCAAGGACTCTACAGTTCTAGTAGCTTGGGACTTCTCAGGGGTGGAGTACTGTCGTTCAGTCTCTTTTTCTTGCAACCTTAACTCTTCTTGAGTGACAACTGAATGGGGTGGTAGCAGTAGTAGTTCAGCAGTGCCTTTCTCAACCTCTTGGCTTATTTCAGTGACCTGGCTGGTTGCTGGGGTTTCTACTACTTGTTTGGGGATTTTGGTTTCTGTTAAAGTTTTTACGTCAACCTGAAGGACTGTAAAGGTGTCCTCCTTTAAATTTGACTGGGTTAACTGAATTTGAGGGACTTTTTGAGGGGTTACATTGAAGTCTGCTTTAGTTTGACTGGGTTGTTTCGTGTCTAGGTTAAGTGGGACATCAGCAGTTTGTACTTGCTCGATTTGCAGAGTTTCAGTTAGAGTGACCTCCTTTTGGGCTGTGAAGGTTGTAGGTTGGAAGGTTGAGTCAAAGTGACTTGTAGTGCTTTGGGTTGTATTTTCAGTAACTTGGTAGGTTTCTATTTGGTCTATGGTTTTCAAGGCTTTTGCTGTTATGGAGGTTATATCGGTGTAAGTAGACTCAGTTTCTTGTGGAAGGGGTTGTTCCTGACTGGGGGCTTTGAGCCCTATGATATTTGGGGTGGCTTTAGCTATAGGGTGGTCTTGGTCTATTTGGGCCACGGTACCTTGAGGAGTGGTTTCGATTAAGTGGGAGGGAATGTTTTGGAGAAGCTCATTCTGGGGTTGGTATTCTAGAGGACGTATGTCTTTTACGTCTTCCTCTAGGTATTCATTGACTTGGGGTTTTCGCGTTTTGACTTTTTTCCGAATTGTTCGCGTTTCTACTATTTCAACTTCTTCAGTTTTCTTACGGGTCTCAGGCATGTCAACGATCTCGGTAATTTCAACGGAGTGTCTCTTAGAGTGTGTAGCTTTGTCACCTAGCTCGGTGCGTTCAAGGACTTCTTCGATTTCGAGGGATTCTGTGAAAGTGTTGGTATGAGAGAGAAAGAGAGAGACTGAGTGTGTTTTCTTACTTTAACGGTTAACGGTTACTAGGGCTTTCTACGCGGTCAATTTGCTAAGAAGCAGAGGGTGTGTAAATAAAAGTGTAAGCGTTATATATTAGATCAAGTTTTCTCATTTTTTCCTTTATTTTTGGGGGTTAAGTGGTTGTTTTGTTTTGTGAGTTTGTGAGTGGAAGATGGACAGATGAGAAATAGTGATAGTGAAGTAATAAAGTCATAAAAAAATAAAATCAGCCTTACATACCTGGAAAGCAAAACTATATAACTAAGTCAAAGCCATGCTAGCTGGTTAACACTGATTGGCTGCGCAAAATTAGCACTTAGGTCACTGCTATAATAAAGCCGTTATCACTCATATAATCCGATTCACTGCTACGCAACTTAAAAAAAATACAGTTTAACGTCAAATTATTAACTGTATCAAAAGAGTAGTTTTCGGAACAGTAGACAAAGCCAAAACTATACAATATTGGTCAAAACTGTCACTTAGGACAGCAACAGTACAACACAGTAACACTCACCCTCTTTTTCTCCCTTCTTTTTGGTTTTTCTTTTAACGATCTTGGTGACATCTACAGGAGAAAATAAAACTGCCAATTAATATTTAATTACTTAGACACACAATTTATTAACACACACATACAGACAGGTCTAAAAACTAGCAACAAAAAACACACTGTACAAAAAGCGGTTAAAGAAACAAAAATAAAACAAAACATTACAAAAAAATACCAGGCAAGCAAAATATGTCAGGCTGAAGCTTCAAACCTAAACTCACCCTCGTGGACTTCGACTTTTTCTGTGACTGTCACTGTTTGTGTAAGGTCCTTGGTTGGTACCTGCAAGTAATCATATTTTTGTTTCCAGGAACATACGCTGTGATGTAAAATTCAAATGAAGAAACAGAAGACTTGAAGAAGGATGTTAAAGAAGTGAAACTAAATTCAGTGGAGGTTGCTAAACGATCAATTGATGGATATTTTTGGAAAGCCCAGAATCTGGACTATCCATCAACTTCAATATTCTTTAAGCATATCTCATCAAATAACCACGTTATTAAGGATCAAAGTGTTTCAAAATTGTGTAGAAAGAATTCCCTATAGGAGTAATGTCACTAAAGCAAATATTGTGATTTATGCCTCCAACTTTGTTGTTTTCTGAAGTACGAAAGGGATGGTTTTCCTATTTGTTTTTGGGAGTTTTACGGTTATTTTTGCTTCACATATTTACTATTATACTGAAATATTTTAATTTTTTTTATAAGAATATTTTAAGGTTCAAAGAAAGTTTTGCCTTTCTTGGCAAAACTGCCACTGAATAAATTCAAGCTTTTGTAAGAAAATTTGTCTTTTTCTTCTACCTCAAAAAATCCTAATTGAATCAATGTAAAGAAGAAAACTTACCTCCTGAATCTCGGGAGCCTCCCAAGCTCTCTGCATAAAATCTTCTGGAGTAAAGTTGGTCAAAATCTCCTCGACGGTGACGTAGTTAGCCTCAACCATTTTCATCAGCGCTCTGAATCCAACAGTAGCCGCCAACTCGCTCTCATCGATGGTGGTTTCTTCAGTCAACACCTCCGAGATCAAAGCACCGTGTCCTTTCCTCTCCACCACGTTAACCATGGCGGATTGAGCTTCTGGACTTTTCAATGAAGGGAATTTGTTGTCGTCGTAGAGCACCGTCACCTCTTTGACAGTGATGCCGTTCTTCAGCAAGTAAACTATCTCTGCTATTTCCCTAAGTGGAGCTTGGCCAACACCGAATTCTTTGGCGTTGATCAGTTCCAACATGTGTGTGACCTCTTTGGCCATTTTGAGTTCGCTTTTACGGATAATCTTCTCGCATCGTTCTATGATTTGTTCCAGTTTCACTTCAGTGACGTTCACTGTCTCTTCAGCGCTTGGTTGAGTCGCTGGTTTAGCCTTGGCAGTTTGTGGTAGAATCTTTTCGATGTCCTTAATGATTTCTTCCGCTAGGATTTCATCGATACGCAAGGGTTCTGCAGGAGATAGTTTCTCGGTAACTCTCTCAAATGGAGACTCTTCAGTCTCTTCCTTGTCATCAATCTTCTTGCAGGAAGCTACAGCTTCGGTTCTGAGTGGTTCTTGAATATCCAGCACCGGCTTGGCCTTAACCTCTTCAATAAGCGGTGCTGTAATGTCTTCTGTAGCTTCGGTGGGTTGGACCTCGGTGACTCCTAGAGGTTTCTTCTCTTCCTCGGTTTTTGGTTGTGCCTTTTGCTTTTTTCGCACTTCTTTTTTCTTCTCAATTGTTACGCGCTCTTTCTTCACTTGTTCTTCAATTTCTTGAGCGCGACGTAGACGGATTTCTTGTTTGGCTTGTTCGGGGATTTCCTGGACGAAGAGTTGACCTTTGGTCACGACTTCACCGATTTCACTGATGGCTTTGCACAAGTAGGTGCCCACGTGAGTTTTGGTCACGTCCGTGATGGTGCAGGTGGTTCTGTTGTCTTCGATGCGGATTTTGACGTGTTGGTCATTGCGCAACACTTTATTGTTGTGGTACCAGATTATATCTGAGAAAATTTGAAGGTTATGAGGTGAGTTTTGAAGGGTTTCGGTAAAGTACCTGGAGTCGGGGTTCCTGTGAAAAGACACTCGAACACGATAGTCTCAGCTTCGGTGGTTCGGATGTCTGTGATTTCTTTCACGAAGGTTGGTACGGCATGAACAGCTACAAGCACAGAAACATCTTAGTTTATTGCTAGAAAGTTATCTTTATTTACTAGCAAAGCTAGGGGAGTTTAAATGATAAAAAGATGCCGGAAGGGTTTTTAATGCAAACTAAAATTGCTGGTTTTGATGCAGAAATGATGCAATTGTTTAACAAAATGCTTCATTCCACTCCATACTACAACTTGCACTATTATCTTACTTTATGTTGCGTTAACCTACAGATGTGCCAAGCTTCATTAAATGTCAGTCTGACGTAATTTGACAGTTGGTTACGAGAACCCAAACAGGATATCTGATAAAGCAAACATGTGACCATGTCTCCTGTCCCCATTTTGGTTGTTTTATTAATTTTCTTGTGTGTTAAACGAGTTTTTCTAAAATCATCCTGTAGGAGGAGTTTTTGAGTTATGAAACATTAAACCTGGGTACAACTGTAATACTACATTAGTATGCTAGATTAGCTTGAAAGTTGTGAAATTGACATTTTCAATGGAACCAACTCTTGTACAAAACTGGACACACCTGTAGATTTAATATGAAAGGAATGGACATTACCTGGACTCACCCATCAACCAAAATATACGTGGCCTGGTCATGCTGGTATCTAGGAACTTACTGGTCTTTAAAATGCAAAAAAAAAACAACCGGTTATTGAGAACAAAAGCCAATGGAAAGCGGCACGCTTGTGTTAGAGTTTACCTGGTTCCTCGTCCTCTTCAGGACTGAAAGCGGCAGCTAGTCCCCTACCTCTGTCGCTCATACATTCACTTTCTAGTAGCAAAAACTCCTGCAGCTCCTCCTGGGAGTCGGCGGTGTGCAACTGGAAAAATGCACTAGGATCTATTTCTCTTGGTTCTAAAGGGTACATAGTACTTTCAAAGTAACCGCGCCCCAACTCTTTAGGGTTCTCATTTTTTACTCTTGGTATTGTGTGGTACCGTTCCAGCTCGTGGTAGTCTTCGTAAGGTTTAGGTAAGGGGTTGCATGAAGATGAGTAGTAACGCCGTTGCTCTGAGCCACTGCTCCCCCTAAAGCTGCTAGATCTTGTCGATGGTTCGCTTTTTTCTTCAATAGGAGACAAGATGAAGAAAGCTGGTTGTTCTTCATCTTCCTGCTCTTCTAGAGTATCATTCCCTACCTGCTCTAGCTCTTCGTAATCACTGTTGATTACGTCAAAACTTTCATAGTGTGAATCAGCAGGTTTGGTGTGTAGCAGCTCCATAACAGAGCCTACAGAGTGTCTATGAGAGTTTAAGTAATCTGTCATAGTAGAAGCGATAAAGTCGTTCTTGTAACGGTTTTTCTGTTGACTTGGTTCGCTTTGTATTGAAGCTTCCGAGTTTTTGCGCGACCCTCGCGGGAATCGTAAGTAGAAGGGGGAGTCGTCCTCGCTCAGAAGGCTGCTCAGTGCTGATCTCAACGATTCAGCTGATACTATACCTTGGTTTGTGTTGGGTTGTTGTGGGTTTTTCTTTTGGTTAGCAGCTGATTCTAAGCTGTCAGCCGACAAGTCCATAGAACATGCATGCGAAGCGCCCCCTTGGGGATATTTACCTTTTAGGGCTGTGTTTAGTTCTTCCATGTGGGTTACCCATTCGGGTTTGCGGTACAATTTGGTACCAATTATACCTAGAAATTCAAACAATCTATTAACAAATTTGAAACATCAGTTAGAGGATGTGTTTGTGTGTTTTGAGTTGAGTTGTTATGTGATAGAGAAAGACATAAACAACAAGGGGAGAAAAGAGATAGACACACATAAAGAGAGGAGAACTTCCTTCCGCAGCTGAGCTGAAATGAACTGGTTCATTATTAACAAACTTTCTGTAATAACATTGATGGAAGGCAATTACCTTCAACAGTTTCAACAAGTAAGTGAGTCACTGTGGTAGCGACTCCTAGCGGGTTTTGTGCCTCATACACAATCTCTCCAACATCATCCGGATACGTCTCTGGTAGTGTCAATATTGAGGTTCCGTCCTCAAAGTTGTCAATAATAAACTCATGAGAAGGAGTGATTTCCTCTCCTTCCTTCAACCATTTACCCTCCGGTTTGGGTCTACCAATAACCTTGACTTCTAGCCTGCATTACAAACCATTAATGTTTACAAACGTATAATTTAATCAAGAAGTGTGGAAATTACCTGGTTACATGTCCATCTCTAGTTTGCACCACCTCGGGTAGTTTCTTGATAATTCTAGGAGCAAACTCCTCCTCGTCTGAGGTGATCACTCCTTCGCTGATGGTGCGATCCAGCAGGTCCTCTTCAGATCCTGTCATGTGCCCCAGCTCCGAATCGGGAACGTACTCGAAAGGTTCCACTACCAAAGTTGTGCGGCAGACTGCTTCCCCAATTTTATTCACAGCTCTGTAAAGAATTAGGGAGTGAAAATTTAGTTCAAAATTTCAGATTTTATGCACGTTAGCATCGCTCAGCTGTATATTCTGTAAAACTCACCTGCAAACATACTCTCCAGCATTCTCAGGGAAAGCTTCCGTAATAGTCAAGGTGCATACACCTTCAGTATCCTGGGAAATCACCACGTCCTGAGCTTCCCTCAATGGTTGGTCGTTGAACAACCACTGCACTTTAGGGGTGGGTTTACCCACCAGCACACAACTGAAAGACACCTTCTCCCCATCCATAACGCACACAGGAGTGGCGGGTTTAATAAATCTGGGGTAAACCAACTCTTCTGTCTCTTCCAAAGGAATGTCTTTCACAACATTGATATTTGCGGTGTGTGTTAAAGATCCTGCCACGTTTTCTGCTCTGCAAGTGATTGGACCTGCGTATTCTGGCGTTATTTCGCTGATGAGGAGGGTGGATTTGTTTCCAACAGTGACAATACGCACTTCTGGGGTTGAAGTCACTGGAACGTCTTTGATGAACCATTGGAAGGTTGCTGTGGGGATGGCTTCTACTATACTTTCAAAGATAACCACCTCGCCTTCTTGTACTATTTGAGGTTTGATTGGTTTAACCCATCTTGGTGGTTGAACGTCACTGACTTCTTCAGTAATCACAACAGTGCTGGTGGATTTGGCTTCCCCTCTTGGGTTAGTGGCAACCACTTCATATTTGCCAGCTTTGACTTTCTTTGGGACTTTCTTGTTTATTTTCAAAGTTGTTGTGGTTTCTGTTTCGGTGATTTCATATTTTTCATCCTGAGGTTGAATCAGTTTGCCATTCCTAAACCACTTCACTTCAGGTTTGGGGATACCCACTATCTCAGCTTCGAGCACGACTTCATCGGAAGGTTTGGCGATGACAGCTTTAATTGGTTTGATAATTTTAGGGGCTTGCATGACAGGTTGTTGAGCTTCAGGAGCTTTGAAAACTATCAAATTGGCTCTGCAAATTGCAGTTCCAAACTTATTTTCAGCTAAGACTTTGTAGATTCTTTCATCCTGTGGTGTTGGCTTTAGAATCTCCAAAGTGGTTTCTCCGGTTGTTTCATCGTAAGTGATTACCCTTCCAGGTTGGGGTTTTAGTTCCTCGTCTTCTTTGAACCACTTGACTAGTGGAGTAGGTTGACCGATTACGGTGGCTTGCAGCACTGCCTTTGATGTTTCTTCTACTATCTTAGGTTTCAGGGGTTGTGTGAACTTGGGTGCCATTCCTGTTTCTTCTTTTTCTAAAAATTAGATCGAATTACTAATCTGTGCGAAACGATAGCAAAACATTAAAACAACAAAAACACTCAACATCAAAATAACAATATAATTGAAAGCAAACGTCAAAACCACACCAACACCATACCTAAAATAACTAAGTTGGCTGTAGAAGTAGCAACCCCAGCGGGATTTCTAGCTTTGCAGGAATAAACAGCCACATCCTGAGGCTCAACCTTTAAGAACTCTAACGTAACCACATCTTCCACGACCGTGACCGTAACGCGTTCGTTTCCGCGGAATTCCACTTCGTTCTTATACCACGTGATTTCCGGGAATGGTGTTCCTTCAACGCGGCACACCAATTTGGTGGGCATACCTTCTTCGACCACGACAGGTTCGACGCGCTTGGTAAAACGCGGGGCGACCGTTCTGGTTTTAACTCGTTTACCTAAAGTTTTCTGCACTAAAGAGGTTTGAATTGTTGTTTCCTCGTGCAAACCAGTGTGTTCCGTAAGCTCTTCCTCCGGGAGTTTGTCTGTAATTTCCGTGGTACGTTTCTGGGAGATGATTTCCAGTTCTGGCAAGGGTTGACTGTCGTCAAACTTGACGGTACGCTTCCTTTCCACTTTAACTTTCTTTGAGGTTATCTGCACTTCAATACCTTTCTTAAACTCTTCTTCTTCCAGGTCTTTAGGTACAACCTCGTCAATAACTCGAGGTTTTTCAGGTTTCTTTACTTGTTCCGTTAAAGTTATTTCAGTCTCTGATACTTCAGGAGTTTCAGGAGTTTCTTCTACATCTTCAATCTGTACAGGTTGTAGCTCTTCAGGTTTGGGCTTTATCTTCTTCTTTTTCTTAGTGACGTCTTTATCTACAGGCTCTAATTTCAAAGTATCAGTGAAAGTGTCATCGGGAACCTCATAAGCCAATTGGGACTTGACTTCTTCAGTGATGACTTTATGTTCAGGTTCTTCAGGTGCGGGTTTGGTAAACGGTTTGAGTTTAACTTCTTCCGGAACCTCTTCAGGTAGAGGCTTTCTTTTACCTCGTGGCCATTCTTTGACTTCAGGTTGTTCTTCAGTTTTCTCCTTTGGTGTTCGTTTCCATGGTGTAGTTTCATCTGGTTTATGTTCTTCCTCAGGTAATTCGGTAGGCTGAAGCTCTATGACAGTCACCTCTTCAGGTTTAGGTTTTTGTTTTGGTTTCCTCTTTGTGGGTTCAACCTTGATACCTTCATAATCTTTAGGCTCAAACTCATGACTGGTAATCTCAATAGGTTTAGACTTTTCTGGAATATCAACTTCGTCGTGCTTGTCTCTCTTCACAGGTTTCAGCCTCACATCTTCATGAGGCACCTCCTCTTTAGGAATTTTGCCTTTACCAATCTTCAAACCAGGTACTTCTTCAATCTGTTGTTCTACTTTAGGTTTGGGCTGTCTACGCCAAGGAGTAGCAGGAATTTGTTCTTCCTCTTTGGGTGTTTCTTCATAGTCAAACTTCTCAGCCACTTCAGGCACATATCTTTCAGCGTCCGGAATTTCCGGCAACTCCACGTCACCCTTCTTCTTCTTCTTAGGTTTCTTCTGTTTTTCCACAACTGTGGCTTCGATTAAATCAGGTTGTTCAACAGCTTTCAGAACCACTTTTTCCAGGTCTTCAGTTTCTTCATGTTTCTCAACTTTACTTACCGGTTTCAGCTTCACTAGTTCAGGTAAAGCAAATTCTTCGACTTCCGCTTTTTCTGGTTTTTCCGGACGTTGGATTGGTTTTAGTTTTACTTCTTCAGGTTTCTCTTCTTCTTGAATGATCTTCTTCAATTTAGTCTTCTTTGGTTTGGGTTTTTTCTCATCATCCACTTTAAGGACTATGGTGTCTTCTACTTCAGTGATGGTTTCGACAATAACAGACACTGTAACTTCTGGCTTCTTCCCTTCTTCTTCCACTGTTACAATTTCAGTGGTTTCTTCTTTATCACCCTCCTTCTTTTTGATTTTTCTCTTTTTAATGGTCTTCTTTCTAGGTTTGCCTTCTTCGATTACTGTGGTTTGTTCCACTTCTTCCGGCAGTTCTTCCACAATAGATTTAGATGGTTCTTGAGTTTCTTCTTCCAAGACTGTCACTGTAGTTTGTGGTTGTTCACCCTCTTTTTCTACCGTAACAATTTCAGTTGTTTCTTGCTGGTCACCTTTTTGTTTCTTGATTTTGCGTTTTTTAACAACGGTTTTTCTAGGTACCCCTTCTTCCATTACGATGGTTTCTTGAATTTCTGTTGGTAGTTCTTCAACAGTGTATAAAGGTATGGCATCCAAAGGAGTTACACCTTCTTCCACTGTTACCACAGTTTCGGGTTTTTCACCCTCAGTTTCTGTAGTTACAATTTTTGTGGTTTCTTGTTTGTCACCGTCTTTCTTCACAATCTTCCTGGTTTTAATAGTTTTCTTCCTGGGAATACCTTTCTCAATCACTACGGTTTCCTGGACTTGTTCAGGGAGTTCCTCCACTTTGTAGATTTCTTCTTCAGGGGCGACTAACTCTTCTATGGTGACTGTAGTCTCTGGGGCTTTACCTTCTTCTTCAGTTGTAGTGATTTCGGTACGTTCTTGTACATCACCCTTTTGTTTTTTGATCACCCTCTTCTTAACCACCTTCTTTCTGGTTTGACCTTTCTGATCGGTTACTGTAGTCTCCTTGATTTCTAAAGGAAGTTCTTCGACGGTGTAAACTGGTTCTTCTTCTTCAGGTACCTCAAAGGGTTTTAGTTCTACTTCTTCTAGAGAAGGTTTCTCAATTTCCTTGGGTTTCTTTTTGGTAGGTTTCAGTTTGACTTGTTCCGTCCAAGGAATTTCTTCAGGTTTTTCAACTTTCTTTTTCTTCTTCTTGGGTTTCTCTTCCAAAGCAGGTACATCTTCAACGGTTACCACTGTTTGTGGAGCTTTTCCTTCTTCTTCCACAGTAAGAATTTCAGTTTGTTCTTCCTTACTTCCACGCCTCTTCTTTATCACCCGTCTCTTTAAGGTTTTCTTCTTTTTCACCCCTTCTTCGATAACGTCGACTTCCTGCACTTGAGTGGGAAGTTCTTCAACTACCTGCGGCATTTCTTCTTCAACTGGTGCTTCAAGTATACTGATAACTGTTTCAGGTTTCCTGCCTTCAGTTTCTATGGTAGTGATTTCAGTAATTTCGTCTTTATCACCTTTGCGCTTTTTGATAGTGCGTTTCTTCGATACTTTCTTCCTAGACACTCCATCTTCAATTACTACAGTTTCCTGAATTTGCACTGGAAGTTCTTCAACTAAGTATTCAGGTTTTGGTGCTTCTTCCTTGAAGGGAGCTTCGATTTCCTGCACTTCTACCGTAGTTACTGGTGCGTGTCCTTCTTGTTCTGTGGTAACGATTTCAGTAATTTCTTGTTTTCCACCTTTGCGTGTTTTGATAACTTTCTTCTTTTGCACTTTCTTCATCGGGACACCTTCTTCAACTACTGTTGTTTCCAAAATTTGTTCTGGCAGTTCCTCAACGGTGTAAATAGGTTCGTCTTTTTTGGTGATTTGTTCTTCTTGGACTGTTACAGTGGTTTTGGGTTTCTTTCCTTCTTCCTCCACTGTAACTATATGAGTAGTTTCTTCTTTGTCGCCACGCCTCTTTTTAATGACCCTTCTTCTGGTAATCACCTTTTTGGGTACACCCTTTTCGAAAACTATGGTTTCTTCAATTTCTTCCGGGAGTTCTTGAACCACGTATTTGGGTAAGTCTTCCGCCACTTGGTGTTCTGGTAGATCTTTCTCGAGGCGCATTTTAATTAACTCAATTTCTAGAAGGTCTAATATTTCTTCCGGAGTCACATCTTCTTGTTCTTCTAGGCTAGGAACCACTAAGTATCCCTCAGATGATACTAAGGTTTCTTGGATCTCAGTTTTCTTTGTTTTCTTCACTTTCTTGGGTTTTCTCTCTAGAGGTTTAACTTCTTCAGTAACCACCACACTAGTTACTGGTTTCTTTCCTTCTTCTTCCACCGTAACGATTTCGGTTGTTTCTTCTTTGTCGCCCTTCTGTTTCTTGATCTTCCTCTTCTTCACCACGGTTTTCTTCGGTACATTCCTCTGATCTAGGACAATAGTTTCCTGGACTTCTAAAGGCATTTCTTCGACTACATATTCAGGTTGTTCTTTTAAGGGTTTTAGGGGTGCCACTTCTTCTTCTACAGTTACCACAGTTACCGGAGCTGTTCCTTCTTTTTCTGTTGTTACGATTGTGGTGGTTTCTCTCTTATTTCCGTGCTTTTTCACAATTTTTCTAGTTTTGGTAAGTTTCTTCTTAGGCTTACCTTGTTCAATGACAGTAGATTCCTGCAAATCTTCAGGAAGTTCTTCAACAATGTACACGGGTTCTTCAAGTTTAGGTCCTTCAATTTCTTCAGTAGTCACTGTAGTCTGTGGAGCTTTACCTTCTTCCTCCACCGTTACAATTTCAGTTCTTTCCTGCTTGTCACCCTTTTGCTTGTGCACAACTCTCTTTTTGATTACCTTCTTCTTAGCCACACCTCTATGATCAATTACTGTGGTTTCCCTTATTTCTACTGGGACTTCTTCAACTAAGAAAACAGGTTCCTCCTTTTCAGGCACTTCGAATGGTTTCAATTCAACCCCCTCAAGCTCAGGTTTTTCAATCTGTTTGGGTTTCTTCTTTGCAGGTTTCAGTTGTACTTGCTCAGTCCAAGGCACTTCTTCAACTTTTTCTGGGACCTTCTTTTTCTTCTTTTTAGGCTTCTCTTCGGGAACAGTAATTTCTGCAGTTGTTACTGTAGTTTCTGGGGCTTTACCTTCTTCTTCAACTGTAAGGATTTCAGTTTTTTCTTCCTTACTGCCACGTCTCTTTTTGATCACTCGCTTCTTTACTGTTCTAATTTTAGGCACACCATCTGTGATTACGCTGGTTTGCTCTACTACGGTAGGTAATTCTTCCGTGGTTTCTTCAACTTCTTGAGCAGTCACAGGAGTTTCTTCTATAGTTACAAAAGTCTCCGGGAGTTTACCTTCTTCTTCCACAGTAACAATTTGCGTTGTTTCGTCCTTGTCTCCTTTGCGTTTTTTGATTGTGCGTTTCTTCAAAACTTTCTTTTTGGTAACACCACCCTCAGTGACTACAGTTTCCTGTATTTCAACTGGTAGTTCTTCAACTAAATACTGAGGTTGGGTTTCTTCCTCAATTGGTGCTTCAATTTCTTCTACGTGCACTTCTGTAATGGGTTTTTTGCCTTCCTGTTCTGTCGTTATTATTTCAGTCACTTCTTGCTTGTCACCTTTTCTAGTTTTTATTACCCTCTTCTTCTGCACCCTATTTTTAGATTTTCCTTCTTCAATTACTGTCGTTTCTAAAACTTCTTCAGGGAGTTCTTCAACAGTGTAAACGGGTTGGGTTTCTTCAGGAGCTTGTTCTTCTAAAACGGTTACGGTGGTTTCTGGGGCTTTGCCTTCCTCTTCCACTGATACGATTTGTGTGGTTTCTTCTTTACTGCCTCGTCTCTTTTTGATCACTCTCTTTCTAGTTTTAACCCTCTTAGTCACTCCTCCTTCTGTTACTGTTGTTTCATGTATTTCGTCTGGTAGTTCTTTTACCGTGTATTTTGGCAAATCTTCCGGAGCGACGTGTTCAGGGAGGTCCTTAGCCAAACGCATTTTGATCAGCTCAACCTCAAGCATTTCCATAATGTCCTTAGGGGTTTCCTTCTTCTCTTCTAAAGTAGGAACAAACAGATAGCCTTCCTTAGAGACTAAAGTGGTCTCAGTTTTCTTCACCTTCTTGGTCTTCTTAACTTTAGGTTGTTCAGTTACAACCACAGTGGTTTCAGGAGCTTTTCCTTCTTCTTCAACGACCACAATTTCAGTGGTTTCATCCTTGTCACCCTCTTTTCTTCGAATCACTCTCTTTCTCTTCACTTGCTTTTTAGTCACACCTCCTTCAACTACAGTGGTTTCTTGCACTTCTTCAGGAAGTTCTTCGATAACAGGCCGCTCAATTTCTTCAGCCTCTTCTTCATGAACGGTGATTGTGGTTTGTGGGCTGACGCCTTCTTCCTCTACGGTGAATATTTCGGTGATTTCATCCTTGCCACTTTTGGTCTTCTTTTTGATAGTTCTCTTCTTCTCCACCTTCTTCTTTGCTACGCCATGATCTACCACAACAGTTTCGCGAATTTGTACTGGAAGTTCTTCAACAAGATACTCAGGTTGCACTGAAGTCTCTTCTAAAGGAGCTAATTCTTCATGGGTTTGTACCACAACTTGTGGTGCTTCACTTCCCTTTTGAGTTGTGACGATTTCGGTCACTTCTTGCTTATCACCTTTACGTGTTTTAATAACACGTTTCTTTACAGTTTTCTTCTTAGGCCGACCTTGCTCAATTACGGTAGTTTCGTACACTTCTTCCGGTAGTTCCTCCACAGTGTATACCGGTTGGTCTTTAGGTGTTTCTTTTTCTTCAATAACCACGGTGGTTTCAGGAGCCTTGCCTTCTTCTTCAACAGTTAAAATTTCAGTAGTTTCTTCTTTACTACCACGTCGTTTCTTAATAACCCTCTTTTTAGTTTTCTTCGTTCTTACTTTACCGTCTTCAATAGTTGTAGTTTCCAGGATTTCCGCTGGAAGTTCTTCAATTACCACTTCCTCAGGTTGGATTTCTTCTACTTTGGGCTTCTTAACTTTCTTCACCTTTTTGACTTTAGTTTGTTCTGTCAAGTCTTCTTCAGTTACTGTAACTGTAGTTTTCGGCTTTTTGCCTTCTTCTTCTACAGTGTGGATTTCAGTTACCTCATCTTTGCTTCCTTTCCTCTTTTTGATTACCCGTTTCTTCACCACCTTTTTAACCAGTTTACCATGATCAACAACTGTAGATTCCTCCACCTGCTCCGGAAGTTCTTCAATAACTTCCACTGGAGCGGTTTCTTCTTCCACATCATGCACCACAACTGAAGTTACAGGTTTTTTACCTTCTTCCTCAGTTACGACAATTTCAGTAACTTGTTCCTTGCCATCCTTCCTTTTCTTCAGCGTCCTCTTTTTCACCACCTTCTTTTTGGGAACTCCATGTTCAACTACCACAGTTTCCTGGATTTGCACCGGTAATTCTTCAATTTCATACTCAGGCTGTGCTGGTACCTCTTCTTCAGGTGCTTCAAATTCTTCAACAGTCACCGTAGTTTCAGGTAGTTTACCTTCAACTTCTGAAGTTACAATCTGAGTTACTTCTTCCTTGTCGCCTTTTCTGGTTTTAATAACGCGTTTCTTCAAGACTTTCTTCTTCTTCACGCCATGGTCGATTACAGTGCTAACTGAAACTTCTTCAGGGAGTTCTTCTACTGTGAATATTGGTTGTTCTACGTCGGCTTCCTGCTCCTCCACAACTACAGTAACTTCAGGTGCTTTACCTTCTTCTTCCACCGTCAATATTTGAGTGGTTTCTTCTTTGCTTCCACGTCTCTTCTTGATAACCCTTTTCTTAGTTATTTTCTTTGTTGCCACACCTTTATCGAGGACAACAGTTTCTTGAATTTCTTCTGGAAGTTCCTGGATTACTTCTTTACGTTCTACAGGTTTAAGTGACATAGTTTCTTGTTCAGGCTGTTCTGGTTTCTTCATTTTAGGTGTTTTCTTCAGTTGCACTTGTTCAGTCCAAGGTAGCTCCTCAGGTTTGTCTTGTTTAGGTTTCTTTTTAGGTTTTTTCTCTTCAGGTAGTTCTTTAACAACCACCGTTACCTCCGGTTGTTTACCTTCTTCTTCTTTAGTAGTGATTTCAGTGATTTGTTGTTTGCCACCTTTCTTCTTCTTCTTGATGACTCGTTTCTTTATCACCTGCTTTTTAGGGATTCCTTGTTCAATTACTGTAACGACAGTAACTTCTTCAGGTAGTTCTTCAATTATGGGTTGTTCGGGTGCTTCTTCATCCGGAGCTTCAATTTCAGTGATGGTCACCGTCGTTTGTGGAGCTTTGCCCTTTTCCTTTAAGGTTACAATTTCCGTAACTTCTTCCTTGCCATCCTTTTTGTCTTTCTTCAAAGTGCGTTTCTTCAGCAATTTAACTTTAGGAACACCACGTTCAATAGTGGTAACTTCCTGAGTTTCTACAGGGAGTTCTTCAACAATATACTCGGGTTCTACTGGTGTTTCTTCAAGTGGGATTTCTTCAATTGTCACAGTGGTTTCAGGTTTCCTACCTTCAACTTCGGTAGTAATCAAAGTAGTGACTTCTTCTTTATCACCTTTTCTTGTTTTGATAACTCTCTTCTTTTGAACTTTCTTTTTCTTCTCTCCACCTTCAACTATAGTTGCAATGGAAATTTGTTGTGGTAGTTCTTCAACAACGTAAATTGGCTGGTCTTTTACTTCTTCAGGCAATGTAGTTTCCTCAACTATCACCACTGTTTGTGGTGGTTTGCCTTCTTCTTCAACGGTTACAATTTCAGTTGTTTCTTCTGTGTCACCTTTACGCTTCTTGATAACTCTCTTCTTCTTCACGACTTTTTTAGTTTCACCCTTATCGACGGTGATGACTTCCTGAATTTCTTCCGGGAGTTCTTCAATTTCCACCACGGGCTTTTTCTTTCTCGGTTTGCTTACTTTAAGTGGTACTACATCTTCAGGGATTTCTTCGATAACAGTCACAGTAGTTTGCGGAGCTTTTCCTTCTTCTTCTACAGTCAGAATTTCAGTGACCTCATCTGTGTGAGGCTTCTTCTTTCTAATTACACGCTTTTTCAACACTTTTTTCTTTGTCACACCCTGATCAACTACAGTAACTTCTTGAATGTCTTCAGGTGCCTCTTCAATTAAAGGAGCTGTTCGTTCTTCTTCAGCTGGTTCTTCGTAAATTGTCACTGCTGTTTGAGGTTCTTTACCTTCTTCTTCTACAGTCAGAATTTCTGTGACTTCATTTTTGGTGTCATCCTTCTTCCTTTTCTTAATTGTTCTCTTCTTGATGATCTTCTTTTTGGGTCGGCCTCGTTCAATAACCACTTCTTCTTTAATTTGCACCGGAAGTTCTTCCACAACGACGTCAGCTTCAGCTAATTCAGATGGTTCTAATGGTCCAGAGAGTTCTTCAATTTGTACTGTGACTTCAGGAAGATCTCCTTCCTTTTCTGTTAGAGTGAGTTGGGTGACTTCTTGTTTGTCACCTTTCGTGGTTTTAATGACGCGTTTCTTCACAAGCTTCTTCTTTCTCACACCCTGCTCTATTACACTAGTTTCAAATACTTGCTCTGGGAGTTCTTCTACTTTGTAAATTGGCTGGGCTATTTCTTCTTCTGGAATAGTTTTTTCTTCGATAACTACAGTGGTTTGAGGAGCTTTACCTTCTTCTTCAACCGTCACAATTTGAGTGGTTTCCTCTTTGTCACCTTTCCTCTTTTTAATTACTCGTTTCTTGGTTACCGTCTTTTTGGTCACTCCCTTATCAGTCACCACAACTTCTTTGACTTCTTCGGGGAATTCTTCAATAACTGCTGGTGTTCTTTTAGTAAACTTCTTTTTCATTAAATGAACTTTCTTTTTCGGCAGTTCCTCAGCAGTTTCTTCAGTTACAGTAACTGTAGTTTCAGGCTTCTTACCTTCTTCTTCTAAGGTAACAATCTGTGTCGTTTCATCTTTGCTGCCCTTGCGCTTTTTAATAACGCGCGTTTTCAACACTTTCTTCTTCACCACACCATGGTCAACCACTTCAATTTCTTGCGTTTCCTCAGGTTGCTCTTCAATGGTAGGTTTAATTAGAAGTTCGTCCAGAGGTTGTTCTTCTTCATGGACTATAATTTGTGTCTGAGGGCGTTTTCCTTCTTCTTCAATTGTAATAATTTCAGTAACTTCTTGTTTGCCATCCTTTTCTTTGCGAAGAGTTCTCTTCTTTTGTACTCTCTTCTTTGGTACGCCCTTATCAACTACCACTGTTTCTTGTATTTCAACTGGTAGTTCTTGAATAGCGTAGGTCGGTTCTTCTGGTGTTTCAATAATGGTGGTTACGTCAAATTCCTCAGTTGTTACAGTAACTTCAGGAGTTTTACCTTCAATTTCTTTAGTTACTATTTCAGTTACTTCTTCTTTGCCACCCTTCTTGGTTTTAATAACACGCTTTTTCTGTGTAACCTTCTTTTGAACACCATGATCTATAATAGTGACTTGAGAAATTTGTTCTGGTAGTTCTTCTACTGTGTAAATAGGTTTCACGACTTCAAGATCTGCTAATGGAAGTTCTTCTACAGTTACAGTAGTTTCAGGTTTCTTGCCTTCTTCTTCTACCGTAACGATTTGTGTCGTTTCTTCTTTGTCGCCTGTACGCTTCTTGATGACACGTTTTTTAGTAACTTTTGTTGTGGCTTTGCCTTTATCGATTACTGTAGTTTTCTGTACTTCTTCAGGAAGTTCTTCAATGACTACTTCTTCTACAGGAACCTTCTTCAGAGGACGCAATTGAACTTCCTCCGGTTTTCCGGGTTCAGCCTTTTTGGCTTTGGGAGTTCTCTTAAGCTGTACCTGTTCAGTCCAAGGAATTTCTTCAGGTTTCTGCTCAATTCTCTTGGGCTTCTTCTTGTTTTGTTCAGGTGTTTCTTCAGTGACACTGACCACTGTTTCTGGTTTTTTGCCTTCTTCCTCCATAGTTACAATTTCAGTTATTTCTTCTTTGTCACCTTTCTTCTTCTTTAAAATCCGTTTCTTCAAAACCTTCTTCCTCACTTCTCCTCCTTCTATTACTGTAACTTCTTGGACATCTTCGGGCAACTCTTCTATGACAGGCTTAACTTCTTCAAGGGGTTGTTCTTCTTCGTGGACTATTACTTGAGTCTCTGGGCGTTTGCCTTCTTCTTCTACCGTAATAATTTCAGTTACCTGTTGTTTACCATCTTTTTCTTTACGGAGAGTTCTTTTCTTTTGCACTCTCTTCTTAGCCACGCCCTTATCAATAACTACAGTCTCTTGAATTTCCATAGGTAGTTCTTGAACTGTGTAAGAAGGTTCTTCAGGAAGTTCTGTGGTGCTTTCCACTTCTTCACTTGTAACGGTAACTTCAGGTTTTTTGCCTTCAACTTCTTTGGTAATAATTTCGGTAATTTCTTCTTTACCACCTTTTCTGGTTTTTATGACTCTCTTCTTTTGCGTTACCTTCTTCTCAACTCCTCTCTCTACCACTGTGGTTTGCGTAACTTGTTCAGGGAGCTCCTCAACAGTGAAGATTGGTTGCACGACCTCCAGTTCTTCAAGAGGCTGTTCTTCTACTGTTACAGTAGTTTGAGGTGTTTTTCCTTCTTCTTCTACTGTAACAATTTGAATGGTTTCTTCTTTATCTCCCCGACGTTTTTTAATCACTCGTTTTTTGGTCACCTGAGTTCTACTTTCACCTTTATCTATAACAGTAGTTTTCTGCACTTCTTCCGGCAGTTCTTCAATAATTAGAGGTTGTTCTTCCTCTGGAAGCTTCTGTTTTTTGACTGGTTTTAATTGAACTTCTTCAGGTTTTTCTTCTGCTGGTTTTGTAGGTTTAGGAGCTCTCTTAAGTTGAACTTGTTCCTGAGTCCACGGTACTTCTTCAACTTTCTTGGGTAACTCTTTAGGTTTCTTCTTCTTTTCTAGAGGTGTTTCTTCAGAAATTGTTACTACTGTCTCAGGTTTTTTGCCTTCCTCTTCTTGAGTAACAATTTCAGTTACTTCTTCCTTGTCGCCCTTTTTCTTCTTTATTATTCTCTTTGTTATCACCTTCTTCTTCACTTCACCGCCTTCAAGCACTGTAACTTCTTGAACGTCTTCTGGTAATTCTTCAATCACCTGTTCTTCTTGCGGTTTTTCTTCTTCATGGACATTGATTTGAGTTTCTGGACGTTTACCTTCTTCTTCAACGGTGATAATTTCAGTTATTTCTTGTTTGCCATCTTTCTCTTTACGTAGGGTTCTCTTCTTTTGTATCTTCTTTCTTGCCACACCTTTATCAATAACTACAGTCTCCTGTACTTCCAAAGGAAGTTCTTGAACACTGTAAGAAACTCCTTCTGGGGTTTTTGAGGTTCTTTCAACTTCTTCAGTGGTGATTGTAACTTCAGGTTTACGGCCTTCAATTTCTTTGGTAACAATTTCAGTAACTTCTTCTTTGCCAGCCTTTTTGGTCTTTATGACTCTCTTCTTTTCAGTAACCTTTTTTTCTACTCCACTCTCCACAATAGTGGTTTGGGTGACTTGTTCAGGTAGTTCTTCAACTGTATACACTGGCTGTACCACTTCTAGATCTTCGATAGGTTGTTCTTCTACTGTTACTGTAGTTTGAGGTGCTTTTCCTTCTTCTTCCACTGTGACTATTTGCGTGGTTTCTTCTTTGTCTCCTTTACGTTTTTTGATAACACGTTTTTTAGTGACTTGTGTTGTTACTTGTCCCTTATCAATGACTGTGGTCTTCTGGATTTCTTCAGGCAGTTCTTCAATCAATAGTGGTTTTTCCTCAACCGGAACTAGCGCTTTCTTTACAGGTTTCAACTGGATTTCTTCAGGTTTCTCTGCAAGGGGTTTCTGAGTTTTTGGTGTGCGTTTGAGTTGGACTTGCTCAGTCCAAGGAATTTCCTCTACCTTCTCAGCAGGGATTCTCTTAAGTTTCTTCTTTGTTTCTTCAGTAACCTCTTCAGTCACTACAACAGTCTCAGGCTTTTTGCCTTCTTCTTCTTGAGTAATAATTTGAGTTACTTCTTCACGATCACCTTGTTTCTTCTTGATAACTCGTTTGGTGACAACTTTTTTCTTCTTTTCGCCGCCTTCAACCACTGTAACTTCTTGAACGTTTTCAGGTAGCTCTTCAATAACCGTTTTCTCCGGTACAGCCTCAACTTCTTCAAAAGTACGTACGGTAGTTTCAGGTTTCTTGCCTGGTTGTTCTACAGTAATGATTTCAGTGGTTTCCACTTTGTCATCTTTCTTCTTTTTAATAGTGCGTTTCTTCTCTACAACCTTCTTAGGTTTACCATGATCCATGACTGTAGTTTCTTGTATTTGAACTGGAAGCTCTTCTACCACATATTCGGGTTGTACTGGAGTTTCAATCATTGGTGATACAATTTCTTCAGTTGTTACTACAGTTTCAGGTTGTTTACCTTCTTGTTCTGTTGTTGTGATCCTGGTGATTTCTTGTTTGTCATCTTTAGTGGTTTTGATAACTCGTTTTCTTTCTACCTTCTTTTTGGGCACCCCCTGTACGAGTACTGTGGTTTCCTGGACTTCTTCAGGTAGCTCTTCTACAGTGTAAATGGGTTGTTCTTCAACTACTGTCTTTTCGTCAACCACAATTGAGGTTTCTGGTGTTTTTCCTTCTTTTTCCACTGTGACAATTTGAGTAGTTTCTTCTTTGCTTCCTCTACGTTTTTTGATCACTCTGGTCTTGGTGACTGTTTTTTCTACTTGACCCTTATCAATTACAGTTGAAACTTGAATTTGTTCAGGTAATTCTTCAATTGTGACGGGTGCTTCAGCGAATTTCTTTACAGGTTTCAGTTTTACTTCTTCTTTTTCTTTCACCTCTTCGATCTTTTTGGGTTTAGATCTCTTGAGTTGAACGTCCTTAGTCCATTCAGGTACTTCTTCTTTTGGTGCTTCAATCACTCTTCTAGGTTTTGGTTTTTTCTGTTCAACTGGTTGTTCTGTCACTGACACTACAGTTTCTGTAGGCTTATCTTCCTGATCTATAGTGACAATTTCAGTAACTTGCTTTTTACCACCTTCGGATTTTTCGATCACCCTTTTCTTTGTGACTTTTCGTTTTGGAACTCCTTCTTCAATTACTGTGGTTTCTTGAACTTCTACAGGCAATTCCTGTATCGTCACTGTGGGCTGTTCTTCATATTCTGGCTGTTCTTGCACTTCTACAGTGTGTACTGGTCGTTTTCCTTTTTCAGTTTTGGTGGTAATCTCAGTTGTTTCCACTTTTCCATCTTGATGTTTTTGTAAAGTGCGTTTCTTCACAACTTGTTTAGCTACAGTTTTCCCTACTTCAGTGACTTCAGTTTCCTGAACTTGCACAGGTAACTCCTCTACTATATATTCAGGTTCAACCGGAGCTTCCTCTTTACTGAGGGGTAATTCTTTGACAGTTACTGTAGTGACTGGTGCTTCGCCAGTCTTCTCTAAGACCGTAATTTCAGTAACTTCTTTTTTGTCACCTTTTCTTGTTTCTATGACACGCTTCTTCTTCACTTCTTTCTTTGTTTCACCTGCTTCAGTTACTGTGGCTTCAGTTATTTGCACTGGAAGCTCTTGAACTACATAGGTCGGTTCTGGTTGTTTTGGGGCTGGTTGTTCTTCTTCAATTACTGTGGTTTGAGGAGCTTTACCTTCTTCTTTAGTTGTTACTATTTGGATTGTTTCTTCAACGTCTCCCTTCTTCTTTTTCAGTACCCGTTTCTGGGTTATTGTTTTCTTTTCAATACCATCAACTACGGTTTTCTTCTCTACAATTTCTTCAGGGAGTTCAATGATGGTTTCTTCCTCGGTGGGTTTAGGACCACGTTTCCATAGTTTAGCTTCTAGAGGCTTTTCTTTACTTTCTTCTGGAGCTTTAGGTCCTCGTCTCCAGGCTCGTTCTTCTGGAATTTTATCTTCCTTAACTTCAACTATCTCTTGTTGGTGGATAAGGGCTTTGTCTTCAGTGTGCCTCAAAGGAGCTACTTCTTCTTTTGGTGCTTCAACCACAGGCTTTTTGGGCGTGGGTTTAAGGGTGACTTCCTGCTGGTTCCAAGGTATAGGCTCTTCTTTTTTAGGAAGAGGCTTTGGAATCTTCTTCTTCACTATTTTTGCTTCTTCTTCAACCACTTCCTGTACTTCTTTGGTTACTTTGTCTTGTGGTTTTGGCTCTCTGCGCCAGCTTTTTTCCACTAAAGTAGTGTCTTCGCTCACAACTACTTTTTCTTGGACATCTACAATTGATTTGTCTTCAATTTGCTGTACTGGTGCAAGATGTGGTACTTCTTTTGTTGCTGCAGGTTTGGGGGTTTCTTCAGGTATCAATTCCTCAATTGGTACCTGGGGCACTGGCTTCTTTTGTGTGGGTTTCAGGCTTATTTCCTGTTGGTTCCAAGGAACTGGTTCTTCTTTGGGAGGCAGTTGTTTAGGAACTTTCTTCTTGACTACTTGTTCCTCTACCACAGTCACTTCTTCAGTTTTAGTAATTTCTTCTGTCTCGGTAGGTTTACGACCACGTTGCCAAGTTTTCTCAACCAATGTGGTTTCTTCCCTAGTCTCAACCTTTTGTTGAATATCCAATATGGATTTATCTTCCACTTGCTGAATTGGTGCTAAAGGTTTAGGAGATTCTTCAGAAACTACTTCTTCTTTTGGTGCCTGGGGAAGTGGTTTCTTTGTTGTGGGCTTCAAACTGATTTCCTGTTGGTTCCAAGGAACTGGTTCTTCTTTGGGAGGCAGTTGTTTAGGAACTTTCTTCTTGACTACTTGTTCCTCTACAACAGCCACTTCTTCAGTTTTAGTAATTTCTTCTTTCTCAGTAGGTTTACGACCACGTTGCCAAGTTTTCTCAACCAATGTGGTTTCTTCCCTAGTCTCAACTTTTTGTTGAATATCTAAAATGGATTTATCTTCCACTTGCTGAATTGGAGCTAATGGTTTAAGAACTTCTTCTTCTTTTGGTACCTGAGGAAGTGGTTTCTTTGTTGTGGGTTTTAAGCTGATTTCCTGTTGGTTCCAAGGAACTGGTTCTTCCATTTTAGGCAAAGGGCTAGGTACTCTTTTCTTAACCCTTTTTTCTTCCTCTACAATAACTTCTTCTTCTTTTAGAGCTGGCTTAGGTCCACGCTGCCAAGCTTTTTCGGCTATAACAGTTTCTTCCTTAACTTCAACTTTTTGTTGAACGTCCAGAAGAGACTTATCGTCAACATGTCGCAGCGGAGCTAATGGTTGTACTTCTTGCTCTTGAGGCACCTGAGGCTTCTTTGGAGTTGGTTTAAGGCTAATTTCCTGTTGGTTCCACGGTACAGGTTCTTCTTTCTGTGGAAGCGGTTTTTTCTGAGGAATTTCTTGAGGTTCAACCGGTTTAGGCCCTCTAGGCCAGCCTTTCTCCTGCAAACGCGTTTCTTCCGTGACCTTCTCTTGAAGATCTAACAAAGTTTGATCTTCAATATATTGGGTTGGGGCAACTTGTTTAGGACCTCGCTCCCAGGCTTTGGTTTCAACTTTTTGGGTTGTGGTAGTTTCAGTTGTTTCTCTTACATCCAAAAGGGTTTTGTCTTCTGTTTGTTGAAGAGAAGCTTCTTGTCGTTTGACGCTAATCTTCTGGTGGTCTTCGACCTGTCTGGTTGTCGTAACAGTGCGTTCTTCAATACCTTCTTTAGGACCTCTTTTCCATGTTTTTGTTTCCACAGTTTGGGTGGTGGATACTTGCTCATCTTCCCTGATTTGCATAAGGCTTTTGTCGTCCAAAACTTGTAACACTTCCTTTTCTTGACTTGTAGTGGTTGTAGAGGTTTCTTGAATTTGTTGCTTCTTGGATGGTTTTAACTGTACTGGTTCTATAGTCTCAGACTCTACTTGCTTCTTTTCTACAGTGGTTTTCTTTAGGGTTATTGGTTGTTGGTTCCAAGGTATGGGTTCTTCCTTCTTCACAACTTTCTCAGAAGGTTTCTGTTTGATTGCAACTTGTTCTTCCTCTTTACGTTCAATGAGAGTTATGGATTGTTCAGGTTTGGGTCCACGCTGCCAGGCTTTGGCTTCCAGCTCTTTCTGTTGCATCTCTATCATTTCGCTGGTTCTTTGCTGAATATCCAGAAGAGTTCTGTCTTCAACTTGCTGAAATTTCGCTAATTCTGCAGCCTGATGCTGCTTCTCAAAGCTTTGTATTTCCAACTGAATTTGTTCGTTAACATTCAGTAGTGTTTGGTCCTCGGTGTGAAGAAGTTGTGACACTGCTCTAAGATCAGTGTGCTGGATTTCTTCAGTTTTAACTTGTTTTGGTTGTACTACTGCAGGTTTAAGTGGCACTTCTTCTAGTTTAGGTTTTGGAATGTCTTTCTTCTCTATAGTGGTGGGTTTCAAGTGCAGGTCTTCGCTACTCCATGGTACTGGTTCAAACTGAGCTTCTTCAGGATGTGGTGTTTCTCTAGGGGCTGGTTTAAGAGCTACTTCTTGAAGAGTTTCGTGAGGGATTTCTTTCTTTTCAGGTAAAGTGTGTTTCAAGTGGATGTCTTCTTCAACCCAAGGTACTGGTTCCCCAGGTTTTCGTTCTGCGTGCAAGGTTTTCAGCTCTTCTTGGGTTAGTTGTGGAACTAGAGGTACTGGTCTGAGGGTGACCTCTTCTAAAGTTTCATGGGGAATTTCTTTCTTCTCTGGGATTGTGTGTTTTAAGTGGAGTTCTCCTTCAGTCCATGGGATTGGTTCACCTTCGTGTTTTAGGGCGGTGAGTTTAGTTTCTAGGAGATCGAGTAATTGAACTGGTTTAAGGTGGACTTCTTCCAAAGTTTCTTTGGGGATTTCTTTGATTTCTTGAGGTGTGGGGCGCAAGTCTATTTCTTCCTCGATCCAGGGTATGGGTTCTCCGGGTTGGCGTGGTTGTTCTAGTTTGGCTTGTTTTAGAGCTTGGATTTCTTCCAAGCTTACTGGACGTAATGTGACTTCTTCGAGCTTTTCGTGAGGGATTTCCCTGAGTTTTGCTATTTGGTCTTTTGGTGCTGGTTTGAGGGTGATTTTCTCTTCAATCCAGGGTATTAACTTAGCTTGTTGGGGTGGGGGTGAGTGAACTTCGTGTTTAACTACCTTCTGGGGTTTAGCCAATACAGTGTCTATGTCGACTTCTATGGAGTCCTGTTTGACTAAAGTTTGTCTCCATGCGTCGCGTTTCTTTTGCGCTTCACGCCAGTCTAAGGGGATTTCTTCAACATTAGTTTGGTGGACTGGTTCCCTGGGTAATGACTCCAAACTTACGGGTTTCAACTCAACGGGTTCTAAAACAGCCCTAGGAATTTCTTTGTGAACGGGTTTGCTGGGTTTCAAGTGAACTTCTTCGATAGTTTCGCGAACCGGTTCCCGATGTTCGATTTTAGCTTTTTTCAGTACGATCGGTTCCTCGTACCACGGTTGCGCTTGTAACGGTGCCGGTAACGGTTCGATTTGCAAAAATAGTTGTTTACGCGGAAATTTACGCCACGATAACGTTTGGTCACCGGGTGGCAGTTCGATAGGTTCTAAAGGTTGGCCTGGTTGGCCGTCCGGCGCGAATTGTACGGGGCTTACGCCCCCCGTTCTTTGAGGCCACGCCCCTTGGGGCTGTTGACCGTATTGCGCTGTTTGTGGGTGGGGGGGAACACCTTGTTGGGCGGGTTTACGCTGAACACCCACCCTTTCTGCAAGATTCACATCCAAGTTTAAATATATGACTTACCTTTTTGGGAGAGAACATTTCTTACAAAATAATGTATATCCTTAGTAGATATGTCTTTAAAACTACTAAACAACAACCGTTGATCAATATTGCAATATTTAAAATAATGTAGAGGAAAATATATGGTATAGTTAAAATTGTTTTTCTCGCTCATTTATACAGGGTGTTTACTGCATCTAAACAGCAAGACTTACAGGTTTAAATTACGGAAAATATGTTCTTATTTACTGGATCATTGTTACTATTTAGTCGCGTGGTTCTTTCCAAAAATACAATATAAGTTTTAGTGCGTTAGTTTCCAAAGAGTGACACTTTGTATATAATGTATTTTTACAAATTTAACTAGCAAAAATGCCTAACTAATACTAACAATACAATAATTGTAACGCAAAGTGTGATTATCAAACAAAACTTTGTTTAGAGCGTTAGAGACAGAGCAATTAGAGCTTAATTAAATTAAATTTTGGACAATTTTCAGAAGTATTTAGACACTTCTAGCACTCTCAAAATTGTTCTAAGAGTATCTGACAATTTAAATAACTTCTAGGAACGTTTAAGTTACCCAAAAGGAGTCTCTGGCAGTTTTTGTTAGGTTTTCACTACTCTTTAGATGCTTCTGGTATTTTCAAATTAGTTGTAAAGACTTCTGGCCATTTTAGAAAACTCTTGGAGACACCCAGCAATTTAAAAAAATATTGTGAGGCTTTCCAGGCTTTTCTGAAATTTCCAAAATAATTTTAAAGGCATATTTAGAGAACTCTTGTAAAGCTTTGAGCACGTGTAAAGTGTTCTGACAATGTGTAGGAGATTTCCAGAAGTATTTAAAAACCTCTGGCATTTCCAAAATAACTTTAGAGTAGTAGGTTAGTCTATTTAGAGCCCTCTCAAAATTGATTTTAAAGGCATCTGGCAATTTTAGAAATTTCTTGAACAGCTCATAACGCGCCTTTGGAATTTGTTCTGAGATCTTCAGAAATATGTTGAATTGTCAGACATTTTCAAAACAAATCTAGAGGCCTCTGGAAGTTTCAGAACATTTTTGAAAAATGTATGACACTTATGGTAATGTTTGGGAAACTTTCTGTCATCATTTGGAGACTCTGGAGTTTCCAGAAAAACTTAGGACACTTGCAAAGACCTCTGACAATTCTAACATATTTTTAGTTGTATTTAGGGAACTTTGACGTTTCCAAAATAATTTTAGAGGCCTCAGGCATATTTAGGGTACTCTTGTAAAGCTTATGACATTTGTAGCAGCCACTGGCATATTTTAAGAGCTTTGTAGTACTATTTAGAGGCCTCTAGAATTTTTAAATTGGTCATAAAGGCTTTTTGATGAAAAAAAAAATAGTTTTTTTGAAGAATTTGATTTTAAAAAGAATTTTAAAAGCTTTTCAAAAAATTTTCTGGCCATAAATATGTCTAAAGTCATTTTAGAGGCTTCTGGCAGTTTTTGAGAAATCTTTGAAAGCTTAGGACACTTTGTAGATAATTTTGGTAATGTTTAAAAAATTTGAAAAATGTTTGTAAAATTTTCAATAGTATTTAGTGCTCTCTGGCATTAATGCTTCTAGCTGCCTCTGGAAATTTTTAGTATCTTTTTTGTACTTTTGGTTGAACAAGGACTTATCTATGATGCCTATGTTTTTCTCTATAAATTAAGAAATAAATTACTCCCTGCCTATACCTGTGATAGAGTAACATATTTTAAGGACGTTCATAATTATCAAACAAGAAATTGTAACGATTTTATCTTAGTTGATAGGTATCGCTCAAACAAAATGTCAAACTCCATCTTATGTAGAGGACTATCTGAGTACAATAAGCTACCAAATGATTTGAAAAACTGTGATAATTTTAAAAATTTTAGTACAATGTTAAGGAATTATGTGCTGTCCAACGTGTAAGGTAGTCGCCTCATGGATTTATCGGTTAAATTTTTTTTAAAATGTATTGTATTGTAAATTGTATTTTAATTCTATTGAATATTTTGTATTATATGTTTACACTGTTTACTTTTTAATCGTTTTTTGTATATAGCATTTGGCTAAATAAATAAACATTATTATTATTATTATTATTATTTTTAGAGAACTATCGTCTTTACAAAATAACACTTTAAATACCTAGCAATTTTAAATATTTCTTGTAAAGTCTATGACATTTATAGATGCTTCTGACAATTTTTGGAAGGTTCAGAATAGTATTTAAAGCCTTCTCTGGCTTTTTCATAGTAATTTTAAAGACATGAATTTAAATGTAGAAAAATAAAATAATGATGAAAATAATTAAAAATGTAAAACTTAGAAGTATGTATATCCTGTATCATTATTATTAGAGTCCGGATTTCTAGAAATTTTGCTTTTTGTAAATAATAAAAGCAACCAACCTTTGACATCTAATGTGAACGATTTATGCGCAAACGCGTTATTTGACAGACTTTGTTGATGCTTTTTTTTCTTTTTTCTTCGTTTGGTGATTATTTTAGTTTTTTGTGCTTATTTACTGCTATTTTTGTATCATTTAACTAGTTTTTTACAAAACAAGTGTTTCAAGTTTTTAAAATTAAACTAAATTAATGACTGCTTTGACAAAAAAATGCTATATTGAGATATTGAAAGCTTCTGAACGACAAAAACATATTGGAAAATGTATAAGTATCAATTTACAAATCTAAACTGACCAAAAAATTTCCAAATGCTCCCGAAGTAGTCGAAAAAAATGTAAAAACATTCCAAAACACTATAGAACCTCTAAAATGCCTTGCAAAGCTTACAAAGCGGCCTAGAAGCTTCTAAAAGCTTCCAAATGTCCAATCCAATTTATCTAGAAGCTCTCAAAAGCAACCGTAGGCTTCTAAAGCAGTTTAACAGCTTCTAAAAGTTTCTAAAACCGTCTCCAAGGTTTAAAATGCCTTAAAGGCAGTCCAGAACCTTTAAGGCTCTTTAAACTGTCCAAACATCTTCAAAATGCTCCTAAAGTAGTCTAAAAAGGTTTTAAAATAATACAAAAACTCTAAAATGCTTCTCACGCAGTCTAAAGCCTTTCAAAAGTTTCTAAAACCGTCTACAAGATTTTTAATTGCCTTAAAGGCAGTCCAGAACCTTCAAGGCTCTTTAAACTGTCCAAACACCTTCCAAATGCTCCTGAAGTAGTCTAAAAAGGTTTTAAAACAGTACAGAAACTCCAAAATGCTTCTCAAGCAGTCTAAAGCCTTTCAAAATAGTCTAGAAGCTTCCAAAAGCTTTTAAAACACTCTAAAGGCTTCCAAATAATCTTCAACTAGTCTAGAAGCTCTTAAAAAATGTCAAGGCAGTCTAAAAGCTTCCATAAGTTTCTAGAGCAGTTTAAAAACTTCCAAAAGTTCAAATTCACATGTCTTAAAAGCAGTCCAGAACCTTCAATGCTCCTAAAGTAGTCTAAAAAGATTTCAAAACACTAAAAAAACTCCAAAGTACTTCTAGAGCATTCCAGACAAGATTTTAAAACAGTCTAAAATCTTCCGTGCTACAAGTATTTTTTAAAAAAAAATTGCATCTCTGAAAGAGTTTTGTGCTTTTTTTGATGAAAATAATTTTGCTTTTTAAGCGCCTTTTTTCACGATTTTTGTGCTTTTTAATCCGGACTCTACTTATTATAAATAAAATTTTGCAGTCGAATACTAAGTTCTGCGAACAGAAACTGACTTTTTTACAGGGTGAGTGAGATAACTTTTTATGTTCTTTACAGTAAACCGTGCTGAAAATACAAAAAAATCCAAATTTTGACCTGTATCTCAAGAGAAACACGATTACCGCTATAAAAAAATTGTTATAGCATAACTGCCAATCTAAATTTTTAAACTGTTTTAACATTTTTGTTGCATTCAAAAAACCGAAATGTTATTTAGAGTTATGTAAGCTTCAAACGCACCTAAACAGCCATATAAAAAGCATCCCTTCAAATAACCCATACATGCAAGACACCCTGTATAGTTGTACTTGTTTTCTTACTTTGGATTAAAAAACGGAAAAAATCTATTTTTTTATTTTAATTCAGCCTGTAAATCTTACTGTTTCGGTAGTAGTAACTGAATTTAAACACCCTGTAGATGTCAAGATTTTTGGTGGGAAGCTAAGACCATTTAAAGGACAGAGCCAAATCAATATGTAATACTCTAAAATTAGACCAATGCAGGTGATATTTAATTACATTAACATACTAAACATACGACCGGTGACTAATAAAACAACCAGAAAAAAACTACAGCGTGTGCCATATGTATTTATAATACAGTTATAAATATAGGGGCCAAACGCGTAAACTTCCATATTAAAGCCAATATGATTGTTTCCCGCTTTAGGGGGGCCTCGGGGGGCTATTTCTGGATCAAGATGACTCAAAAGTAATAGGTGACTGAACACGCATAGGTTTCCAAGTTTTGATGTATAAGTGACGTCACGCCCCACCTCAGAGGAGGTCCCAAGAAACGTGCTTGCTCATTATTTAGCCGTAACCGAGACGGAGTGCACCCAAAAGTGTTTCTAGTGTTGTTAGTGTTTTTTTGTGAATTTTGGTTGGGCCGCGTGAAATTTCCTTCAGGAAATTTCATGCGGCTTTAATTGAACAGATTAGACTTGACAGTGCCCTGAAAAATTTTTTTAAGTGGTTCCAAGTGATTTGTGAAGTGTTTCACTAGGAGTTTCTGTGACTGATCAAGCGGCGATTGATTATTTATTTATTTTTGTATTTGGAGATACTCCAAAACTATTATTCTTAACTTTATATTGTAGTAGTAGTAGTAGTAGTTTTAGGTTGTTAAAGAAATTTGAATAAACGTGGATTGCTCATTGTGAGTTTTATTTTTGCCAACCTTTCAATGTTTCAGTGAACCAAATATAGTCAGTAACCTAATCTACACAAAAGTTTAAAATAGTTTTTGGTTGCGCACGGCACCACTTAAGTTATTTACAGTTTTGTCTGCTATTATGCCTAAAAATTGTCGGTAGAGAGTATAAAGTTGGCACTCATCCAGATCGAGTACTCGAGACAAACAACGTTTTTCTAAGGAATCTAGGTAAATGACTAATGGTCTCAAATTCAGAAAAACTCAGACACCAAAAGTTTGTTTTGTCTTTCATCTTCTGGTTGTTTGTCCACTTTTTCGCATGATTAATAACCGATGTAGTGACAAATGTTTTTCAACTAAATGTGTCACAGAATTAGTCATCAAATCTAGGCGTAAGTGCCAAAAATTTTTTTTTTTTAAAGCCGCAGGGTCTGTCACTAGAAACTCATATTTAAACAATATAGCGATTTATTAAACAAAATCTGCAAAAATTTATACATAAACAAAAAAATTACAAACATCAGGGAAAATGGGGTGTGTGAGTGCCGAAAGCTGTCTACTTCAATCCGCATTACACATGTTTAAACTAAAATCACTTGGAACCTTAAAAATCCACCACCAAAAATCTTGTTCTCTAATTATTAACGAAGGGCTGTTTTCCATTTCGTTCCAGTGATTTTGTTAAATTTACAACGAAAGCCTAACAGAAAGCAAATTTTTTTTTGGTCCTAATTTTCACCTGGAGGTTCGAAATTAAAACCAGCACCTCCACGACTTAATATGGTACAAAACAAAAAAACAGCTGAGCTTATTTCTTACTTTTGACGATTAGTCTGGCCGACTGGTCTACTGAACCCGCTGAGGATGTGGCTCTGCAGGAAAACACCCCTGAATCTTCTGCGTAGGTGGTGGAAATTAGCAAAATGGCGTTGTTACCCTCTTGGATCATCTGCAATAAATATACATTTTAGTAAGAAATGCGACAATGCTTCAAGTTTTAAATATTGTTACGGTTTGGGCCTACTATGCTCGATACTTCTGAACGAGCACTCGATTCGGGATGAAACCGATGCGATAAAAGAAACATTACGTGTTATAATTGTGGACGTAAAGGACAAATTCATAATGGTTGGAGGATTGGTCAAATCGCGAAGGTGACAGACAAAAAGAATGAACAGCAGCGTTTGTAAGGAAGACATAATAAAAGGACAGCGCTCAGACTCTGATTTGAAAGTAATCAGAAGATGGTTGGAGAAGGATTTGAAACCGGATTGGCAACAGATTTCCAGATATGGACCAACAGTAAGGGGTTACTGGTTGCAGTGGAATTCGCTTTGACTGCGAGATGACTTAATTACTCGCAAATGGGAAAGTCCAGACGGAAAACGCTTTGTTTACCAAACAATAGTGCCCAATCCCTGCAAAGAGAATGTGCTGCGAGAACTACATGATGGTGGACTACATGGAGTAAACCAGACTTTGGCTAGAATAAGACATCGATTTTACTGGATTAACTTCAGAAAGGACGTTGAGGAATGGTGTAAACGGTGTGCCCAGTGTTCGTTACAGAAGGGATCCAGCACAATTCAGGAACTTGAGAGAGAGAAGATGAAACCAAAGAACGACCGTATGAAGATGACACTGGACCACGGACCAGCTGGTGGCAATTATAAGGAAGGTGATGCTGTGTGGATGTTTCAACCCAGGAGGAACAAAGGATTTAGTCAAAGATGGTAACGACACTGGGAGGGACCTTACAATATGTTATCTGTGACCAGAAGATTGCTTTTAATGTCCATGTACTTGTATTTAAATTAAGACATAACCTGTTACCGGAGTATATTTGTGATAAAACCAAACTGTTTAGGGATATACTTATAGCACAAGAAATACTTTGGATTTCATATTGACACATGTAATTCTGGTCAGGTAAATAATTCGTGTTATGTAGGGGCTTTAGTGATTTTAATATGTTACCCAATAGTATTAAATGGTATAAGTCAAAGGATTTTATGCTTTTATAGGCGCTATTTTGTATGTTCTTTGTTATCATTACTTAAGTTATTTATATGTAGCTATTATGCTAAATAAATCTCTCTTGCTTACTAACTTACTAATAGTGAAAAACCTATTTTTTTGCTCTAATTTTTCTATTTAATTACATTAGTTGGATCATTTAAAGGTGATTTAAATGAAACCATATGTATCTGTTTGAATCAGGCCACATGTGCTCATTAAATTTATTTTTAGCGTAAATTAAACTGGACGTGTGGTAATTTGTGTGAGTTTTGCAGTTCAATTAAACGGTTTCAGTTGGCTTTTAGATTATCAAACTTGGCTCTATATTTCCTCAAAATTACTGATCAAAGAAACTGTTTGTAGGTTAATTATACATTTGGTTCAAGTATTACATGTATTTTCAGTTAGTTAACTCGAGTTTTTCTAAAAATTAGGTGCTTTTTCATAAAAAAGGCATTTTTTTTGTGTTGCAATTAGTCTATTTAATTTTGATCACCCTGTATACAACCCTAAGCTATCAAATTCTTCTGTACAGAGCAAAAATATGAAATACTGAGTTATTTGGTAATAACTTCAGATTGAATCTGAATTCGACAGTTACAGGGTAAAATGAACTTCTTGTTTAGAGCAACAGTTGACAGAGCTGTTACTCAACTCAAAAAAAGTAGTTGAAGTACCAATTACTTCCGTAAAATAGTTGAACTACTTGAATTAATTCAACTACTCTAAGTACTACTACTAAGTGAATTTTCTTCATACAGGGTGGTCCAGTTTTAAAAATGTCAATAATGCATCATTAGATAGACTTAGAATCCAGTAAATTTACTTTGAAACGGTGGTTTGAAAGAACAGTCAGGAACAAAATTGCCTGCAAAAACCCATTTGCAAGGAAAAAATTACTGTTTTAAGCACATTTCTGAAAACCTCATTAAATTTCCTATCCAATACACTAAAAAAACACAACAAAATTTGATACAGGGAAAAAAGCGGTGTCAAAATTTGAACTGCCAGAAACACAGTTTAAAAGGACAGTCAAGGACAAAATTGCCTGTGAAACTCACTTGGAGCGAGAAAGTTACTGTTTTAAGCACATTTTAGGAATCCTCATTAAACTTTCTATCTAACAAACTGAAAAAACACTACAAATTTCGGTACAGTCTAGGAGAAAAGCAGTGTCAAAATTTCATCTACCAGAAACACAGTTTGAAAGGACAATCATGGACAAAATTACCTGTAAAACGCATTTAGCTTTTGAAAATGCCTGTTTTAAGCACTTTTTAAAATCCTCATTAAATTTTCTATCTAATAATATAAAAAAACACTACAAAATCATGTAAAGTCAGGGAGAAAACTGGTGTCAAAATTTGAACTGCCAGGAACAAAGTTTGAAAGGATAGTCAGGGACAAAATCGCTTGTAAAACTCACTTGGAGTAAAAAAATTACTGTTTTAAGCACATTTTAGGAATCCTCATTACATTTTTCTATCTAACCAACAGAAAAAAACACTACAAAATCATGTAAAGTCAGGGAGAAAACTGGTGTCAAAATTTGAACTGCCAGAAACACAGTTTGAAAGGACAGTCAGGGACAAAATCGCCTGTAAAACTCACTTGGAATGAGAAAATTACTTTTTAAAGCACATTTTAGAAATCCTCATTAAATTTTCTATCTAACAAATTGAAAAAACACTACAAATTTAAGTACAGTCTGGGAGAAAAGCAGTGTCAAAGTTTCATCTGCCAGAAACACAGTTTGAAAGGACAATCATGGACAAAATTACCTGTAAAACGCACTTAGCTTTTGAAAATGACTGTTTTAAGCACTTTTTGAAATCCTCATTAAATTTTCTATCTAATAATATAAAAAAACACTACAAAATCATGTAAAGTCAGGGAGAAAACTGGTGTCAAAATTTGAACTGTCAGGAACAAAATCGCTTGTAAAACTCACTTGGAGTAAAAAAATTACTGTTTTAAGCACATTTTAGGAATCCTCATTACATTTTCTATCTAACAAACAGAAAAAACACTACAAAATCATGTAAAGTCAGGGAGAAAACTGGTGTCAAAATTTGAACTGCCAAAAACACAGTTTGAAAGGACAGTCAGGGACAAAATCGCCTGTAAAACTCACTTGGAATGAGAAAATTACTTTTTAAAGCACATTTTAGGAATCCTCATTAAATTTTCTATCTAACAAACTGAAAAAACACTACAAATTTCGGTACAGTCTGGGAGAAAAGCAGTGTCAAAATTTCATCTGCCAGAAACAAAGTTTGAAAGGACAATCATGGACAAAATTACCTGTAAAACGCACTTAGCTTTTGAAAATGACTGTTTTAAGCACTTTTTGAAATCCTCATTAAATTTTCTATCTAATAATATAAAAAAACACTACAAAATTATGTAAAGTCAGGGAGAAAACTGGTGTCAAAATTTGAACTGCCAGAAACAAAGTTTGAAAGGACAGTCAGGGACAAAATCGCCTGTAATACTCACTTGGAGTAAAAAAATTACTGTTTTAAGTACATTTCTGGAATCCTAATTAAATTTCCTATCCAGCAGACTAAAAAAACACTACAAAATTTGGCACAGTCTGGGAAAAAGGCGGTGTCAAAATTTCATCTGCCAGAAACAAAGTTTGAAAGGACAATCATGGACAAAATTACCTGTAAAACGCACTTAGCTTTTGAAAATGACTGTTTTAAGCACTTTTTGAAATCCTCATTAAATTTTCTATCTAATAATATAAAAAAACACTACAAAATTATGTAAAGTCAGGGAGAAAACTGGTGTCAAAATTTGAACTGCCAGAAACAAAGTTTGAAAGGACAGTCAGGGACAAAATCGCCTGTAATACTCACTTGGAGTAAAAAAATTACTGTTTTAAGTACATTTCTGGAATCCTAATTAAATTTCCTATCCAGCAGACTAAAAAAACACTACAAAATTTGGCACAGTCTGGGAAAAAGGCGGTGTCAAAGTTTGAACTGCCAGAAACACAGTTTGAAAAGACAGTCAGGGACAAAATCGCCTGTAAAACTCACTTGGAGTAAAAAAATTACTGTTTTAAGTACATTTCTGGATCCTCATTAAATTTCCTATCCAGCAATTTGAGGCGCATTATACATCATCTTGTGAGCCTAATTTTCCTAATAACTCTAACACTATTCTGTAATTTTCATCATTTTCTCAATCTGTTAAATGCATTGGCTTTTTAAGTCTACTTTGGTAATTAACATTTGGAATTTTTATGGAAAGAAATTTAAAGCAATGTAACTAAACAAAACTCACCTGGAAATCTGGTGATTCAGGTATAAGGAAGCCCTCTCTCAGCCATTGAATAGTAGGTTTGGGTTTGCCACTGATGGTGGTTTTGAACTGCGCTGGACTACCCTCTACCACCACCACGTCCTTCAGAGGCGTCAAACTGGGCGGCACTTCTTGAGTTTCGGGCGCCAACACCCTCAATTTAGCTTGGGCGGCCACAGTGCCAGCAGGACTTTCTGCAACGCACTTGTACACTCCCTCGTCCTCAGGGAAAGCCTCGGATATTCTCAAGGTGCAAAACTCTCCTTCTTTGCTCATTTGGAAGTATCTGGATGGTTTGATGACTTTGTCTGCTTTAAGCCATTTGATTGTCGGAGCAGGTTTGCCGGTAATTCTACAACGGAAGGCCACTGCTTGACCTTCGCGAATTGTTTGGTCCTTCAAGGGTTCCAGTATAGTTGGAGCTTTTTCGGTTCCCGGGGTGACAGGTTTAGATGGTTTCTGTTTGGACAAAGGGGAGGTAACAGTGAGGTCAGCTTCGCATCGAGCTTCTCCACCTTGGTTCATAGCAACACATTCGTATTTTGCTGTGTCTTCTGGGACAGTTTCGATAATCAACAATGTGTATAATTCGTCTTCTTCTAAGGTCTTGTAGCGAATGTCTGAAGTGATTTTCTTGCCATTCTTCAACCAGTATACGTCGATTGGTTTGGTGCCGCTGATTTTAGCATCGAATCGCACCAGCTGACCTGCATTCACTGAAGTTGATTGAATGGTGGTGTTAAAACTTGGTGGTACTACACCACCACGTCCTTGTCTGCGTCTTTCTTGCACTACCAAATTGGCACTGCATTTGGCTGTTCCTCCTCTGTTTTCAGCTACAACACTGAACACTCCCGAGTCTTCCATGAATACTTGTCTGATAGTCAAAATGGATTTGGTGCTAAAGGTGTAGATCTTTAAGTCTGGAGAGCTGGTGATAGGAAAGTCTTCCCTGAACCATGTGATTTTTGGTAGTGGGTCTCCATCGAACTCCACTTCAAATCTAGCGGAGTCATTCTCGAAAGCTCTGCAAGGTTGAATCTTCTTGGTGAAGACTGGTGGATTGGATGGTAACACTTGTCCTTGCACTACGCGTTCTTTAGTTTTGGCTTTGTGCTCCACATCAGTAGTTTCGGTGGCAGTAATGTTTCGTGTGATTTCCAAATCACCTTGACGTTCTTTTTGGGTTTGCTTTTGTTTAGTGACGTAGACTTCTCTGCCGTGAACTCCTGATTCTGTAGGTCCTGGAGGGTAAGCTGCAGACTTTGAGTCAACTTCATATTCGGTTTGCAGTTCTTCCTTAGATTTCTCGGTTTTCCTGAGGGTTACTTGGTCTTTGTGGACGATTTTAGGTGGTTCAGCTTTGGGTATCCTTGGTGTTGGCTGGAGCTGGGGCCTCTCGGGTACTTGTTCCCTAAAACAACACAGAAAATATAGAATTTTTCATTAATCGTAAGTAGGAAGTAACGTACAAGTTTTCTTGATATTGTTGAGCCATTCCTCTGGTCAAAGTGCTACTAGCGATCTTCTCACCAGGAATGGCCATCTGGTGGGACGATTCTCGTAATCGGATTTCTTTGCTGACTTGCTCGTTCTCGAGCTGCTGGATCTTGCTGTAGTAATCTTCACCTTTCTTCGTTTTCACTGATCTCTGCCATTCCGTTTCAGGTTCGGTGAATTCTTTCGGTTGAATATGAACACCAGAGACGTTCAATCCGGATTCTCGCAGAGTTGTGTTGCGTTCGTCGAATACTTTCTCAAGTTCGGTTTCTTGACGCTCTTTTTGATATTGAGCTAGATCTTGGTCATACCAAGCTACAGATGAAAAAATCACATTTTGAATGAGTTTTTCAGAATGTATCAGGGGAATACAGAGATAGAGCGTGATACGATACACAATAGCACTTCGACACATTTAAGTTTTTGAAGGATTTAAGTATTAACAATTGTTGTACAGGATTTTTCAAAGTTTATTAGTACATTTGTCAATTCTTGTCAATGAAGAAGAATTGCTATTTACTATGCAGTTTAACTCTAAATTTTGTACCAAATGAGGTAATGAGGCCCTTTACACCCTAGTCTAGATAGGACATCATGTTCAGGGTTATTTACGGTAAATTCTTACTTTGTTTTACATTTTTTTCACACTTTTATCATTGTTTTTATTGCCTTTAGAGTTACACAAGTATGGACATTACTACATAATCCATACAAAATAAAAGAAAAAGTTCATTACATTTTAGGGTAGTGATCAATTAGTCTTTGTGAAGAAGTGGTCATGTGACTGACTGTCACTTAAAAAGTTCTTCAATATCTTTGTCTAGTCCATTGCTTTGTAGAGAGTCTCTATTTTTACAATTGGTTTCCTATGAGTTGTACAAGCTACATTGAATAACAACGCACATGCTTCAAACTGCAAACCTTTATGCAGAAATACGTTGAAGTGTCTTTAGTAAATATAAATAATATAATAGTGTAATATTTGATCTTAGTAATCAATTATTAATACTTAATAACCTCCAGGGATGACACGAATATTTCTACTATAACTATACGGTTCTCAAAAGTCATCCATTAAGCTATAAAAAGCATGCAAGACGACACATAAACACGACATATACTGTGGCGTACCTGGTCGAAAACCATCCTCAAGTGCAGAAAGCGCCAAATCACCCGCGGGGATGATTTGCCTCGAAGCAAACGTGAAGGAACAACTCCAGGATCAAGGAGGAGTGAGGAAGAAAGAGAAAACGAAACAGTGGTCTAGGATTGAGGTTATGTTTGTTGATTGACAACAAGACTGTAGTTGAGGTAGACGAGGAAGTTTAGAAATTGAGTATTAGAGCGTATGTGCTTGGCTTGCTTGGTCAAATTTGTGCATTGTGTAAAGTATGATTTAGTAGTCAATCGTGGCATTTTGAACAAAGTCAAGCCAGTGCCGGCTCGAATCAATTTGAGAAAAAGTGTGCGGCTGTACTTACGCCTTGGCGAGTTCTTCAGTACGTTTCTGTAGTCGTCGTGCCTTGGTATCACCTTGAGTTCAGTTTCCGCAATGGATTCGCCTACAGAACTTCTGGCGATAACTTCAATTTTGCCAGTGTCGTACTGACGGGTCTTGGGGATGTCCATGTGGTACATTCCATCGTAAGTAAGCTTGTAACGGGAGCCACTGACTACCGTATGTCCGTTAATCAACCACATAACCTAACCGAAAAGACAAAAATAAACCCAACAATAAGAAAGGATATAGGTCAACATACCCTAGGTCTGGGATGACCGGTGACTCTGCAACAGAACCTAGCCCATTCACCTTCTTCTACGGTGGCTGGTTCAGGTCTGCTGACAAATACTGGAGCTGATCTGGGTTTCGATTCTTCTTCAACTTCTTCAGGAACTCTGCACAATTCTTTAGTAAGTATACTGCAAATCATCAAATACTAAACCAACTTACGCCTGCCATGAGGCCTCTAACTGTCTGATCTTCTCTATGCTCTTCATGCCCTTGGGGAGTTGGGAATCGTAGATGATTCCAGGCTTGCCAGCCACTTTGATTACTGCCCTTGTTTCGTCCATACCATATAAATTGGTAGCCCTACATAGGTATTCGCCGCTGTCTTCTGGGTATACCCAGCCAAAGTTCATTGCCACATAACCAAAGTCGTAGATTGGTGTAAATCGATTTTCTGTTATGGGTGTAAAAATGCCAGTTTAAAGTAAAAGACTCACATATGTACAAGGGAAAATTACAACAATTTTAAAACTCTTAACACTATAAAAGAACTTACTGTGTGGCAAAGGTTTTCCATTGAGGAACCATTCAACTTTCATATTAGGATCACCAACTGGAGCCAGTTGACACTCAAATTTGCTGGTCTGCCTCTCAACCAGTTCAGTCTGGTCCAGAATTTGTGTAACAAATCTCGGAGGTTGTTTTTTATCCACATCGTACAAGTCATCTTCAGTCAGATACACTTCTGAGGTGTACTTTTTAATAGCCGCCTCCATTTGCATTAGAGCTTCAGATTTCTTCATTCCCTTTGGTACTTGGTTCTGCAAGATGATATTAGGAAGTTTCTTGCAGGATACATGAGCCTTGGTAAAGTCTTCTCCGTGATCGTTAACAGCCCTGCACACATATTCGCCTGAATCTTCGGAATATACGTTGAGGATGTCCAAAGAGACAAAACCCATATCGTATACGGTGCGGTAGCGATGTCCTGCTGGTAGCAATTTTCCGTTGCGGTACCACTCAATTCTTAGTTTAGGATCGTCTTTGGGTTCTACAGTACACTCGAACCTTAACGATTCAGATTCTTCTACAGTCACTGATTGAATGTGGGTTACAAATTTGGGTGGCCCGAACGTTTTGTCTTCTTGAGGAGCTACAGAAACTGGACCTTTCTCCAGTTCTTTAAGTTTGTCAGCGCTCATTCCTGCTGGAAGTTGACTTTCAAAGTCGATGGTGCGTTTGGACTTAGAGGTTACTTTAGCCTTGGTGATAGCATAGCCCCACTTGTTGGTAGCTTTGCAAATGTATTCCCCTGCATCTCTGGTGTAGCTGTAATCGATATCCAGAGAAATGAAACCGAAATCGTTGATCTGGTGTACACGTGAACCAGTTGCAAAAGGTTTTCCATTAAAGAACCACTCAATCCTCATTGAAGAGTCATTCTTAGGTTCAACGCGACAGTCAAAGTGAATTGGACTACCTTCAGGAACATCCACGTTGTCTTTGATCTCCACAATAAATCTAGGTGGATTAGGTTTTTCTTCTTCAGGGAGGATTTCTTCCTTTTTGTACAGTTCCTCCTCTAACCTTTGGATACTTTCCGTGCCTGAGCGGAAGTTTGATGGAAGTTGTGGTTCCAATATAATTCCTTGCCTGCCTTTGACTTGAAGTGTGCAAGAAACAGTAGCCTCTCCGTGTTTGTTAGTGGCTTTGCAAGTGTACATTCCAGAGTCTCTTTGATAAACTCCAGCAACTTCCAGAATCACAAAACCAAAATCGTTGATAGTCTTGATCCTTGAACCTGCCCACAAAGCTTTACCATTGTGGAACCATTCAACTCTCATGCTGGGGTCATTAACCGGTGTCAACCTACACTCAAAGTGAGCCAAGGAGTTCTCTCCTAAAATCAAATCAGCTGGTGTGGTAATGAATTCTGGAGGTTTGCCTGAATCATCTTCAGGAGTGGCCTGACTTGGGGCCATTCCCAAACCTTCCAACTCAGCGATTTTATCTATGGTTCCTTCCATTCCTTTCGGAAGTTGTGACTCCAGAATGATGCTGCGCTTTCCTGATACTTTCATGGAAGCAGTGGTAACAGCCTCACCGTACTCGTTAATAGCTCTGCACGAGTATTCTCCAGAATTTTCTGGGTAAACTGGAGAGATTTCTAGAATGACAAAGCCAAAGTCGCAGAATGTGCGGAAGCGGGAACCCGTTCGTAATGGGCGACCGTTCCAGAACCATTCAACTTTCAATTTAGGATCGTCTGTTGGAATTAGTCTGGCTTCAAAGTGGGCACTTTCACCCTCACGAAGACTGTCGATGTTTGATAGTGGTACCGTAAATACGGGAGCTCTGCCTTTGGTAACTTCTTCGTGTTCCTCTCTAGTTCGAACCATGGAATCTTCTAAAGTCTGGATTTTTTCCAAACCACCTTCCATACCCTGTAAAAAATTCAGTGTAAGAAAACAAATAAAGTTTACAAAAAAATTGGGAACTTACTCTTGGTAATTGAGAGTCCAAAATCAGATTAGTTTTGGACGTGCACTTCAGTGTTGCTTTAGTAGAGTCTTGCCCATATTTGTTGTAAGCTCTGCACTCGTACACTCCAGAGTTCTCTTCGTAACAGTACAAAATATCTAAAATGACAATTCCAAAATCGTGGAAAGTACGGAACCTATGTCCATGTGGTAGTTTCTTTCCGTTGTAATACCATTCAACCACAAGATCTGGATCGGTAACTGGAGTAAGTCGAGCCTCAAAGTGAGCGCTTTGTCCTTCCACCAACTTGGTCATATCTTGAATCTGTGTAATAAATTTAGGTGGTTCTGTAACAATAGTGGCTTGCACTTGAGTTTGTTGTCCTTGGAAGCTTTCCAACTCTCTAATTTTAGCCAAAGAGTCGGGTTGTAAACTTTCTGAAAACACTCCTCCACGTCCATGAGCTGAAATTTTAGCTCTGGTGAAGTCTTCCCCGTATTTGTTGTATGCCCTGCAAACGTATTCTCCTGAATCCTGGTCTTGAATGTATGAAATATCCATGATTACAAATCCAAAGTCTGATACAGACTTAATCCTGGATGAGTTTAGTAACGGTTGACCGTTGTGGTACCATTCGACTTTAAGGTCAGGGTCGTTGACTGGTACCAGAGTGCACTCAAAGTGAGCGGACTGTCCGTCTTTTAAACCGACAATGTCTTGGATATGGGTGGTAAACTTGGGTGGACCTCCTGATATTCTTTCAACGCATACCAAAGTAACGCTTTGTTCGGCCATACCCCATTTGTTGGTTGCCTTACATGTGTAAGTTCCTGAGTCTTCGGTTTTAACTCCCAGTATTTCCAAGACCACCATACCAAATGCATGCACTGTACGGAACCTATGGCTAGCTTCAATAGTTTTACCATTGTAGAACCATTCAACCACCATGGTTTGATCTCCTATTGGTGTTAAACCAGCTTCGAAGTGCGCTATCTCACCTTCACCTAAGTTGGTCAAATTAGTAAATTCTGAAGTAAACACAGGTGCGTGTCCTTCATCTCCGTCCAGGAATGGCATTTCAGGTCTGTTAAGAGAATCTTCAAGGTTCTGAATCTTCTCCAAGCCTTCCTGTCCTTTGGGATGTTGGGTGCGTTCTATCAAGCTGGCTTTAGTTGTACAGTAAATGGTGGTTGAGGTGAAAGCCTCTCCGGCTTTGTTGGAAGCTTTAGCCGTGTAAACTCCTTGGTCTCTTTCATACACATCAGTCAAGTCCAGAGTGACAAAACCAAAGTCACTGGTCAGTTTAAACCTTGAAGCATGGTCTAATGATTTTCCGTTGAAGAACCATTCGATCTTAAGATTGGGATCTTCCTTAGGTTCTACCGAACCCTCCAAATGTAGTGGTTTGCTTTCTAGTATTGTAAATTCGGGGTTCAATGGCACCGTCCATACTGGTTTAGGATATTCCTTTTCTGGAGCAAATCCTGGATGTTTGGCCTTTGCTGCAAAGGCTTGATCGACTTCGTCGATGGCTTCAAGACCGACCTGGCCTTGAGGATGCTGGGTGTCGTAGAAGATGCTCTTTTTACCAGTGCATCGCAAAGTTCCTGAGGTAGTGGCGGAACCTTTGCTGTTGGTTGCTTTGCAAGTATAAAGACCTGAATCTTGTTCGTAAGAGTGAGTGATGTCTAGTGAAATAAAACCAAAGTCGTAAGTGGATTTGTATTTGGCACCACTTGGTAAAGGTTTGTTGTTTACGAACCACTCAATCTTCATGGTAGGATCCTTGGATGGTTCCACGTTACACTCAAAGTGCACATTGTCTCCTTCGAAGCATTCTACATTGTTCAAGTGTGTGATAAACATTGGGGTTTCGTAAGTTGGTTCTGGCAAGTCAGGACGAGCAGCTTGAGGTTTCTCTAATTCCTGAATTTTAGGGATTGCATCTGGATGCAAGCTCTGACCAAGCAGCCAATCCTTGTCCTCAATTTTGAGAGAGCATGTTGAAATGGCTTCTCCCAATTTATTGGTGGCTTTGCAAGTGTAAATTGCTGAATCATCTCCTCGGAGACCATTGATGGACAGAGTGACCAAGCCAAAGTCAAAAGTGCTGCGCAATCTGGTTCCAGTGGACAAAGAAACTCCATTCTTGAACCATTCAATTCTTAGATTTGGATCAGTTCTAGGTTCGACCTGAGCTTCCAAGTAGACATGCTGTCCTTCCACAAGTTTATCGTAACTGAGTAAGTGTTTAGTAAAGACTGGTGGTTGTTGTGGGGTTGTGTCCACAAACATGTCAGGAACTTTATTCATTTCAGCTTCTTTAAGACGGATTTGTTCCCATGCCTCTGGTTGTAGAGATTCTCCAACAATGCTACTTCTGGACTTGACTTTCATGGATATTGAAGAGACGGCTTCTCCAGCTCTATTGATGGCTTTACAAGTGTACACTCCAGAGTCACTGGTAACTGTTGACATAACATCCAACGTGACAAAACCAAAGTCGTGGGTTACTTTAAATCTTGAACCCAATTTGAGCTCAACACCATTGACGTACCACTCAAATCTTAGACTAGGGTCTCCTACTGGTACTACCCTAGCTTCAAAGCGAGCATGTTGACCTTCCCACAATTCAGTTGGTCCGGTAAGAAGTTGAGTAAAGATTGGTTTTTCAAATGCTCTTTCTGGAAGTTCAGGTCTGGGCGCTGCTGGTTGTTCCAGCAGTGCAATTTTGCTTTGAGCATCTGGATGTTGAGTATCCAGCTGAATGTTGGCTTCGGTTCTGATTTTCATTGAAGCGGTGGTTACAGCTTCACCCAAAGGATTGGAGGCTCTGCATAAGTAAATGCCTTCGTCTTCGGCACGGACATGCTGGATGTCCAGCGATACGTAACCAAAATCATGGATTTTAGTGATTCTGGAGCTGTCTTCCAGTGGTTTTTCATTTCTAAACCATTCAACTTTCAATGTTGGATCACCAACTGGAATTAACCGGCACTCAAAGTGCGCTTTTTGACCTTCTTGGATAAAGTCTATGTTTTGAAGTGGTTGTGTGAACACTGGACGTTGCCTGGTAACTTGATCTTCAACCTCAGGTCTTCTGTAAGGTTCATGGGCTTCGAGTTGTCTGATTTTGTCTAGACCTTCAGGTCTTTGGGATTCGGTAATTATACTGTCACGTGAGATTACTCTAAGATTGATGGATGAGACGCATTGTCCCAAGTTGTTTACGGCTTTCACTGAGTACTCTCCAGCATCTTCTGAGACTGCATGGTTGATATCTAAGGCGATATAACCGAAATCGAATGTGATGTGGAATCGGTTACCATGTGGTAAAGGTTTTCCATTGTGGTAAAACTCAATTCTTAAGTTGGAGTCGTGGATGGGTTCCACTTGAGCTTCAAAGTGGGCTGTCTGGCCTTCGTAAATTTCGGTGGTTCCTCGCAGTTCAGTAATAAATCTAGGAGCGGTGGGGATGGGTTCTTCAATTTCCAGTCTTGCTGGATGACCTTGGGATTCTAATTCCCGGATCTTCTGCAAACCTTCAGGGTGTTGGGTGTCCAATAAGATTCCCCGACTGCCTCCTACCCGAATTGTGCATGTGTTAACAGCTTCTCCAACCAAGTTGGTGGCTTTGCACATGTAAGTACCACTATCTTCTTGGTAGGCATAGAGAATATCCAGAGCTACATAACCAAAATCGTGGGTGGTTCTGAAACGATGTCCAGTTTTGAGCTTGACCCCATTGACAAACCATTCGATTTTCAAGTTGGCGTCATTAATTGGTTCTACGCGAGTTTCCAAATGGGCATGTTGACCTTCTTGCAAGTTGTCCAAGCTAATCAGAGGTGTTAAGAAGACTGGTTTCTGAGGAGCTGGTTCCACTTCCTCACGTTTGGGTCTTTCATAAGTTTCCAGCTCTTTGAGTTTCTTTAATCGTTGTTCATCCATGGTTTCTAAGTATAGGTTTTTGCTTTTAACCACGGAAACTGCTGCAGTTGTTACAGCTTCTCCAGCGGCATTACGTGCTCTGCACATGTAAGTTCCAGAGTCTTCAGCGTAGGCATAAAGAATGTCCAAGGCTACGTAACCAAAGTCGTAAGTGGTTTTGAAACGATGTCCTGTTTGTATAGGTCGTCCATTGCAGAACCATTCAACCCTCATTGTAGGGTCATTAACGGGAGTTAGAGTTGCCTCTAAGTGGGCACTTTGGCCTTCAGGCAGATTTTCTATGGTCTTTAACCCACGGCCAAACTGAGGCTTCTCCAAGATGATCGCATCTTCTCTGGAGACTTTCTTGTACTTTGAGTCATCTTCCAAGTATTGAATCTTCTGTAAGGCTCCTTCATGTTGAGTGTCACGGATAATTGAGGCTCTTGCTGAAATGATACAAACCAATTATACGATTGGACATTTAATTTACAACATCTTACATCTGACTGAAGTTTGTACAGACGACTGGGCTTGACCAATAAGATTAGTGGCCTTACAAGTGTAAGTGCCAGAATCCTCAGCGTAGGCTGTAAGAATGTCCAAACTGGCAAAACCGAAATCATACGCGGTTCTGAACCTATGTCCAGTAGTTAAGGGCTTTCCATCGTGGAACCATTCCACTTTAAGGTTGGAGTCTGGGTAAGGTTCGATGCGGCATTCGTAGTGGGCACTTTGGCCTTCAATAATTTCAGTTGGACCGTTCAATTGGGTGGAGAAGAAGGGCGCTTGCGTTACCCTAATTTCTTCTTCTTCGCGTCTTTGATAGCGGCTGGTGTCTTCGAGTTGACGCAATTTTTGTAGGGCTCCCTCGTGCTGGGATTCAAATTGTAAAGCGGCTTTTGCTGTAAATATAAAATATTTAATTCCTCCGAAATTTTAGTGGATAGTCAGGTTTTGGGAGACGGTTTTTATTATACTTATATTACAATATTGCAATGTAAATATTATTGTACATTACATATTGTACACAAAATATTATAATACATTGTGGTATATAAGCAAAGTAGATCAAGTACAAAAAAAATCCGCTGGACAAGGAGTCTCCTAAGTCTGAAACCACTCAAGTCGAAAAAGGCACAACAAAACCAAAACCAGAAGAAGAAGAGGAAGAGGTTAAGTTTAAACCAAAACAACACAAACCTTCTAAAGAACCAGAAGAAATAGAGTTGAAATCTTTAAAAAAACCAGAACTTATTGGAAAATTGCGTTGGCTAGGCCCAGGTATCCAATGGCCACTCAGGTGTATGAACTACCAGAAGAAAACCTAGAAATTGTAGCAGACACCACAAAAAGTCAAAAAAACCAATAAGATCAAGAAAAGGGTTGTATCAACTGAAGAAACTAAGTAATCGAAAACTGTGCAGTCAGAAAAAGGAACAACTCAAAGCACGGTCACTATAGTCGATAATCGATTATGTAGCTGATGACCATGTCGTTCCTTATAAAGCTCCTGAAGCTATTAAGCTCCTAAAGGAAGAACTTGTGGTTAAAACATCTGAAGGTATCATCAAGCGACTCTTCAAACGAAAGATTAAAAAGCCTAAAGGAAAACAACAGAATGAGTTCACAGAAATTGTGGGTGTAGAGAAAGAAGACAAGAAACCTCCAGTTTTTGTGGTAACAGAACTACCTGAAGAAGAAGAAACGGTCCACCAACTGTTACTGCTGAACCCCAAAAAAACCAAACCAATATTATTGGAACTTCTTGAAGAGGTTGTGGTAGACGAAGTGAAAACTCAGACGGATGAAACAAATAAAGTCATTCAGGATAAGAAAAAGTATAAGAGACTTCACAAACTTAACGAAGAAATCATTACTATAGTGAGACCAGAAACCAGAAACAGAAGATTCTGGTATTTTTTAAGTTTGTTCAAAGGTTTAGCAGCTTTACAAACGCCGATTGCAGTTTTTTGTGAAAAAATAGAGGCCTTTAGCATTTCCTAAAGGATTCTAGAGGTTCCTGAAAATTTGAGTGTTTCGATAGCATTGAGAGATCTCTGGCGTTTCCAAAATTATTCTAGAGACCTTTGGCAATTTCAAACTTTTTTAAAAAAGTGTGGAGCCATGTGATAATTCCTTGTGAAGTTTTCAGTGCTATTTAGAGACCTCTGATAAGTTTTGGGAAGTTTTCATTAGTATTTAGAGACACCTAGCCGTTCCAAAATGATTCTAGACGCCTCTCACAATTTTAGAAAATTCCCAAGTAATTTAAGATATTTGTAAAAGCTTCCGGAAATTTTTACTGGTTTCTAGTAGAGTATTTAGTCTCATCACACTTCTAAAACGATTCTAGAGGTCTCTGACAATTTAAAAAAGTCTTGTCAATTTGTGCTACTGTGAGGTCATACTAATTTTCTTTGATTTTCAATGTAGCTACTTACATTTGACGTCTAGCACGGCAGACGTGATGGCTTCCCCTAAGTCGTTAACGGCACGACAAGTGTAGGTACCCGAATCCTCGGGATTGACATACTTCATATTGAGGGCGACGTAGCCGAAGTCGTGCATGGTAGTAACGCGGTTTGCTGCAACCAACCTTACATCAGCCCCACCAACCCACACACTGAATTAATACTTACAAGCTTGGATTTGCACACCGTTCCTCAACCATTCGACTTTAAGCCTGGAATCCCCAACTGGAATTAAACGAGCCTCAAAATGAGCGGCCTGGTTTTCGGCCACCCTTAAGTCTTTCAAAGGCATCGTGAAAACTGGTGCCTGGCTGACAGTTTCTTCATAGACTTCTTTGCGTTGGTACCTGGAGGTGTCTTCCAGTTCGCTAATACGTTCCATGGCACCTTCGTGGACCGATTCTAGTAAGAGGGATTTCCTCGATTGGACGTTGCAGATAGCTGATGTGACAGCTTCCCCAAGGGCGTTAGTAGCTCTGCAAGTGTAGGTTCCTGCATCTTCAGGGTAAGCATAGAGGATGTCCAATGCCACGAATCCAAAACTGTTGGTTTCTGTAAATCTTGATCCTGATTTCAAGGGTTGTCCGTTGTGGAACCATTCCACTTTCATTGTGGCATCAGAGACTGGGATCAGGCGACATTCAAAGTGGGCTCTTTGGCCTTCCTTAATGTCAATGTTCTTCAAGGAAGTTGTGAAGGTTGGGGCTTGTGTCGTTGTTTCTTCGTACTCTTCACGACGTTGATATCTGGAGCGGTCTTCCAGATGTTGAATCTGCTGCAGACCAGTTTCGTTAACTGTGCTAGTGATGATTTGTCCAGTTTGTCTGCATTTCAATGTGCAATTAGTCTCATCGGAACCAATGAGGTTAGTGGCTCTGCATGTGTAGACTCCTGAATCTTCTGCTATTAAGTCGATGACATCTAAAGCGACGTAGCCAAAATCGTGGATGGGTCTAAAGCGATGTCCTACTGTAACCGGACGTCCGTTCTTATACCACTCAACTTTTAGGTTAGAGTCAGTTACAGGTTCAATTTTACACTCAAAGTGGGCGTGCTGGCCCTCCACCATGTTCTCTAAACTTTTAGGCTTAGTGACAAAACGTGGCTTAACTGTAACTTGCTCGTCAACAAATTCAGTTCGCTTGTATCTGGAAGCGTCTTCAAGGTGCTGGATTTTCTCCAGACCCGCTGGGTGCTGGCTATCAAACAGCAAATCTTTCTTCGCGATCACTTTAACACTGCAAGAGGTTACAGCTTCGCCTAGTTGGTTCCTAGCCTGGCAAGTGTAGATTCCTGAATCATTAGGGTAAACACTCAACAAGTCTAAAGCTACGTAATCAAAATCGTAAGCTGGTCTAAAACGATGTCCAGTTTTAACGGGGAACCCATTGCAGAACCACTCTACTCTCATGCTGGAATCTCCAACAGGTTGTAAACGGCACTCCATATGCACGTTAGTGCCTTCAACAGTTTCGATATTATGCAAAGGACGAGTAAATTGCGGTGCCTGAAGCACAGTAACATCTTCCTGTACTTGTTTGCGATACCTCGAAGAGTCTTCCAGCATTTGAATTTGTTCCAAAGACTGTTCATGTTGCGTATCAGTTATAATACTGGAACTTCCAATCACTCTAACACAAGCAGAAGTATGCGCGGATCCTAAATGGTTTACTGCGCGCACCGTGTATTCTCCAGAATCTTGAGCGTTGGCATGGATGATGTCCAAAGCGACAAAACCAAAGTCGTTGTAAGTACGGAATCTGGAACCCACGATTACAGGTCTGCCGTTACAGTACCATTCAACGCGCATTGTTGGGTCGCCCATTGGTTCCAGACGACATTCTAGATGGATATTTCGGCCTTCTTGGCAGGGTTGTGGATCGGATAATGGTACTACAAATACGGGTTTAGATTTTGAAATTTCCTCGATTTGGTACTGTGGTTCGACGAATTTGGATTGTTCCAGGTGTTGGGTTTTGTCGTAGGCGCCTTTGTGCATGCTTCTGGTGTCTATACTGGCACGAGCTGGAATTAAACATACTCATTAGTTCTGTCTTAGTTCAAACTGAAACACACTGTATTTTGTTTCTCAAGTCCTGCAGTTTCCGCTCTGTAAACTTGACCATTCTGTATTGTGTAAATGTTTAAAGATTTTCCTGATAGCTCCACCAACAACAACAAAAACACCAAAACAATCTAAGGTTATAGTTTTTATTGATACTTTTTTTCTCTTTTATTATTTACACAATTTGTATTAAAACACCCCTAATTATGTAAGAAATTTTACACTTAAAACGTAATTAAATCAGCTTTAACAGGCAAAAGTAGTATTAGTAAATTACTGTATAAGGCATAATGACCAGTTTAATTTGACAGTTAATAGAAATAGTATATAATCTGCGCAGGCTTAAAATCTCCATACGCCATTGGCTGATGCAGTTAGTCCACAACTGAAACCAAAATGGAAAAGAAACAGTATCAGTAATCGAGATCCAAGAAGAAAGACAAAAAGAAGCAGCGATGAGTTAGTGACTGCTTGCGTTAGTTTTCTCATGAATCTTTGGATGATCGATACTGTGATGCTTTTCCATTTTAAGTTTTTTTCTTATGAAACTAAGTAAGTGTCTAAATTGTTGCTGATAATGGAGTTTACAAGCGAACTATTTGACTTTAATGACCCAACCCAAGTTCTAAATCTTTGATTTTTAACCATACTAAAGTAGAAAAGACAATACTTACTTTCGACTACCATGCTAGCTGATACTTGAGCTTCACCCAAAGCATTCCTGGCAACCACAGTGTAAGTACCAGCGTCTTCTTCCCTGACACTCAAAATGTCTAGAGCGACATATCCAAAGTCGTGGTAAGTCTGGATACGATTGGCCGGTTGGATTGGCTTCCCGTTAAAGTACCACTCGATCCTCAAAGTCATATCGCTTTGAGGTTCCACTCTAGCTTCGAAATGGGCTCTTTGTCCTTCAACAATCTTGTTGGTTCCTTTTAATGGTCCTAGGAATCGGGGCTTTTGAGTGACTTGCACTTCTTCCTGTTCTTTACGGGTGTAGCGACTAGTGTCTTCTAGTTGTTGAATTTTTTCCAGACCACCTGGATGTTGAGAGTCGAAGACAATATCTTTCTTACTGACCACACTTAGTTGAGCTGTGGTAGTGGCTTGTCCTAATGCATTGTAGGCTCTGCATGTGTAGTTTCCTACATCGTGGATAGTGACTTCTTTGATTGTTAAAGCCACATAGCCAAAGTTGAAAAAGCTGGTAATCCTGGAGCTGGCCTCAACTGGTCGGCCATCTTTAAGCCACTCGACTCTCATGGTGGCGTCTCCAACAGGTTCCAACCTAGCTTCAAAGTGAGCAAAGCCTCCTTCACGGATACCCAGTTGGTCTTTGATTGGGGTTTTGAATTCTGGAGGAGCCAAACTTTCGGGGGTCTCCACCACGTATTTTTGTTGGTCTTGTTGTCTCCAGGCTTCCAGTTCCTGGACTTTTTCGATGTATCGTTGTTGTTCGGGAATTCCCAAGTCCCCAGTAACGGTCGATCGGGCAAAAACTTGAACTGTAGCAGTACTGATAGCTTCTCCTAAGTGGTTCACCGCCCGCACTGTGTAAGATCCGGCATCTTCGGCCCGTAGGTGCATTATATTGAGAGACACGTAGCCGAAGTTGAAGATGGTAGTAATCCTGCTACTGGCGGTGATCGGTCGTCCATCTTTGTACCACTCCACCTAGTGTTTATTGTGATAGGGGCAGTTAAAAAAAAGGAGGTTTGGTGAAGTCTTACTTTCATCGTTGGGTCACTGACAGGAGTTAATTGAGCCTCAAAGTGAGCGTTTCTACCTTCCTGGAGCTCGCCTAAATCTTGGAGTGGACGGATGAAGTGCGGTTTCTGGTTAGTCTTCTCCTCGGAGCTTTCTTGTCTTTGGTATCTACATTCACATTTAATTATTAGATATTCGGTAACAGCGAAAATGCAAAAACTCACCTGGAATAATCTTCCAGTTGTTGGATGTACTGCAAACTGTCTGGATGTTGACTGGTTTGCTCGATCGACTCTCTTTGTTTGATTTGGAGTATGGCACGCGATTCGGCAGTACCTGTGGCACTGCTCACGCGGCACACGTACTCACCGGCGTCGTTTGTGATCAATGAGATGAGATCAAGGGCAATGAAGCCAAAGCGGAAAATTGATGTTGCTCTTGAACCTATAAAAGCATTATATTTTTATTGATTAATCTCTCTTTCTGACAACTTTTCTGAAAGTAATAGAGACTTACTAGCTGCCATAAGTTTTCCATTGAGGAACCACTCGACGACCATTGAAGGGTCGCCGACCGGTTCAATCCTGGCCTCGAAATGTACTTTGCCTCCTTCAAACTGAATGGAATCTTGCAAGGGGATAATGAATCTAGGTGGGGGATAGACTCGGTCTTCCTCCCCAGGACCAGCGTGGGGGCGAGCCCTCTCCACGTGACGGAGGTAAATTATTTCCGGGCCAGGTTCGGGTCTGAAACAGGTACCACGTCAAAACTTGTCTCCGTCAGCTTTGAGGAGAAAACTCACTCAGGTTCGATGACTTTAGTCGGTCTAGGTAGATGCAGGCGTCTAGGTTCGGGAGTCGGTTCTTGCGGAGTTTGAACGAATAGACGCGCCCTGGTGGCGGTCGATCCGGCTACGTTTTGGGCGGTACATTGGTACCATCCGGCGTCCGATGCTTTCGCTCTGTAACCATTCTCAATTTAGTACCATTTCGAAAGTTCCAAATCATTAAATTACCTAGGAATATCCAGAGTGGTGGCACCACCGTCTATGGCGACGCGGACATCCGGGCTGGCTTGAAGTGGTACCCCGTCTTTCTGCCATGAAATTCTCGGGGTTGGGGTACCAACTGCGCGGGCGTTTAATAGAACCGGCTCTCCTTCGCGAACATTAACTGTGGTGAATCTATGAATGCAAGAAGAAGTTATACATATAATTATAACTTTATAACCCATAGTTATAACTATAATATATGGACGCTCTGCACCAATAAAGCCTTCAATATGTTTTTGCAGTAGAAATTGGTCTCCAAAAATGTAGAGACCAAAGAAAAGACGTGTATATGTGCTTCATTGACTACGAAAAGGCGTTCGACCGCATCAAGCATCCAACACTGTTACAACTGCTCCAAAAACAGGGTCTGGACTACGAAGACATAAGGCTTATAAAAAATTTATATTGGGAACAGAGAGGGTTTGTTCGGTCTGGTGACACCGTATCGTCAGAAATACCAATAAGAAGGGGAGTACGACAGGGCTGTGTTCTCCCGCCTCTTTTATTTAACATTTACTCCGAGTACATATTTCAGCAAGCGCTAAAGGACTGTGAAATTGGCATAAAAGTGAACGGTAAAATACTTAACAACATACGCTACGCAGATGACACTGTCATCTTCGCAGACACTTCAGAAGGCTTACAGGAGCTAGTAGACAAGATTGTGAAATCAGGTACAGCCTGAACTCTGACAGATTGTGAAATCAGGAAAATAAATACAGCAAAAACCAAAACGATGGTCGTCAGCAGAAATCAAAATCTACAAGCCAATATACGAATATATGGTACTTCAATAAAAGAGGTGAGAAAATTCAGGTATCTCGGTTGCTGGGTTACCCAAGACCTGGATCCAGAGACCGAAATTCGAGCTCGAATTGAAAACGCAAGAGCCACGTTCGTGAGAATGAAGACATTTCTAACGAATACCACCCTGTCGCTCGATACTCGATACCGTTTCGTGAAGTCATATATTTATTCTGTCCTCTTATATGGCACGGAATCCTGGACAATGGGAAAGAGGATAATGCAGCGACTGGAAGCATTTGAAATGTGGATCTTCCGCAGACTTTTGAAGATACCATGGACCCGAAGAATAACAAATGAAAATGTTTTAAGAATGATGGGAACAGACAGGGAACTTTTACAACATGTGAAACAGCGCAAAACTGGTTATCTGGGACATGTATACAGAGGAGAAAAATATCAACTTTTGAGACTGCTTATGGAAGGAAAGATAGAAGGCCGAAGAGTACTCGGAAGACGAAAATGCTCATGGCTTAAAAATATAAGGGAGTGGACAGGATTAGACACATGCACCCTATTGAGAGCAGCAAGAAATAGAGAGGAGTTTTCTGGTATTGTCGCCGACCTGAGTAATGAAGAAGGCACTTGAAGAAGAAGTAGAAATTAACTAGAACTGAGACTGTTCGTGCTAAACAGAACAGGAACTCGTTTTGTGCTCTTATTTTATAAAGTGTTTGAGAGAATGAATGTTTCTGTGTTAAATCTTTACTATCTTAGTTTGTGCTGTATATTCATGGATAAGTTAGGCTGCGCGGTGACTGTTACTAAAGCTCTCTGGCTTCCTCAGGGTTGTCATCCCTGGTCGCAAACACTGGAGGAACGATAGGGCACCACCGATTATGAAAGAATGATCCTGTTTCTCTCTTATTTCTCATTTTACTAAATAAACTTACCTTTCTACAAATTTAGGAGCGACGACTTGCTCTTTCTCAATAACATTTAAATTGCACTGAAACGAGGTCTCTCCGGTTTTGTTTTTGGCCACGCACGTGACCACACCGGAATCGTTTCTGCCTGCAGAGGTGATCATCAAAGCGTGGTTGCCAGATTCGTTAACCAGAATCTTGTGATTGAAATCGTCAACCACTTGTTTGCCGTTAATAAACCACGTGACATCCGGATAAGGGCGACCAGTTACTCTACAGTCGAATCGGGTCATTTTGCCTTCAGTGACATCGCGATCACCGCATACTCTAACAAAGCTCGGTGCAAGAGTTTTGGCCGTGTCGGTGCTTTCCACTTCGGTTTGTTGGGCTTTGAAGCTCGATTCGTGGATAAGTCCTTCCTGGGTGGACACCGGTTCAACGGCGAGGTATGCGGATGACACGACACATCCTTGAGGATTCTCAGCCAACATGGTGTAATGGCCGGAGTCGTCAGAGCTGACCTGTTTGACTCTCAAAGATGCCTGGTTGTTGGTGAAGGTGCTTTCATATTTTTGACTTTCAACGATTCTTTGACCGTTTTTGAACCAGGTTATCCTCGGTCTGGGGTTGGCGGAAATCTTTGAAGTAAAGACTGCGTCCGAACCTTCCAGAAGTTTGGAGTTGCGCGGTTTCTGAGAAATTTGAGGTGGCGCTGGTGGTCCCAGAGAACGTTCCACTGTGGTGGATATTTCCGAGTCCTTTTCGTAGGTGGTACGCTTGGTGATGGACTCTCTGAAGGACACTTCTCTAAGTAGCCTGCAAAACACAAAAGTCAACACCTCCAACGCATTTTTAAAGAGTATACAGTACCTGTATTCGAATGTATCAATTTTAAAGTCTTCAGTAATTACAGTGCCGTTAGAGTAAGTCGTCGTTTTCTCAAATTGGCTTTGCGAGAACCTCTGGGGCATCTGCATGCCTTCGGGGGAAATGTATACGGAGCACACTGCCTCACCATACTGGTTTGTGGCGGTGCAAACGTATTCACCTTCGTCACCCGGGCCAATTTGAAATATCTAATAACGAAACAACCCAGTTAACTATGAAAACCAAAACTGGGAAAAACAAAAATACCTGGAGCGTAACATCTCCAGTCGTTTCGTTATAGGAAAGTCGATGTTTCTGGGAACTAACTAGTGGTGCGCCTTTTCTCGTCCAGGACACGGTGGGCTGAGGCTTTCCGGTGATTCGCCCCTCGAACGAGGCTACGCCCCCTTGTGCGAATCTGGCATTGCTAAACACTTTATCAAACACTGGAGGTGAAGCGTTTGGGCCGAAACCGGGGATCTGTTGGATTTGTTCCTGGGTTAATTGACCACCTTGCACTGAAAAAAGAAAATAAATTAGTTTTGTTTTAAGTTAGAAAATGTTTAATTCAAGTCAGACATGCATTATTTTTAGCGCAGATACGACCATTTCAATAAATAAATAAAAATAATGTTATCAAAGCAACAGGATTCAAAACAGAAGTCAAAAGTGGTAGTTGTATAATATGGCAACTTTGTACTTTTATAGAAAGTTGGTTGAGTATGATTTTTGTTTGAATTTAACAAAGGTTATCATGTTCTGTTGATGAGTTTTCCCAGGAAGTATCTCTTCTTCACATATTTTACATGCGTCAAAATCAGAGATAACTTAGAAATAAACTATCTTATAGATATTTGAATATAAAACCAAAATTGTTTTGTAACATGTAATATATCATTTCAAAGAAAAAACGCCTTTAACTAGATAAAAAGAACAAAATGGCGTTCAAGAAAATTGTATAATCTGACTTCTAAAGGTTTAAAAGTTTCAATTTGATCATCCAAAGTTGATTTGCGTTATGCACCAGTTTTAATGCATTATACTGGGTGATTCAAAATTCAGTGCATTAAGAACCTTTCATATTCCTACTCTCCCTATCTTATTCAGAGGAAATTTTCACCAAAGCCCTCGAAAATTAAGAAGGTGGAATACAAGCTAACGGCATTTCACTGAACAATTGGCGCTATGCGGACGATACAGTACTTCTCTCCGAAAACATGTCTGACCTTCTAGTCGAGATTATGGTCTAACACTCAACGTGAAGGAGACCAAATACATGATTGTTACCAAAACTGAAGTACCAATTGAGGATCTGAAGCTGAAGCTGCTCTGTAGTCGCGATTTGAGCCTGGACCTAAGAACTCGAATACTCAAATGCCATGTATTCTCGGACCTTCTGTATGGTGTGGAGGCTTGGACCCTGACCATTGAGAGCGAAAATTGGAAGCCTTCAAGATATGGACAAACTGTAGGATCTTGAGACTACCATGGACAGAACATGCTACAAACGTAAAGATCGTAAGAAGAACGGAGAAGGGCGTGGAGATCCTACATGAAGTTAAAAAGAGAAAACTGCAATACCTCGGACACGTTATGAGAGGTCAAAGGTATAAGATTCTGCAACTCATAATCCAGGAAAAGATCGTGGGAAGGAGGTCTTTTGGAAGGAGAAGAATATCCTGGCTTAGGAACTTTCCGAGAATGGTTCGGCGTCACATCTTCCAACCTTTTCAAAACCAACCTCCGACATGGAGATGGTACATGAAGAAGGAGAAGAAGGACCTTTTATTTTAGATCTAATCGTTTTGTTTCCGAAATACATTGTGTTGAAAAAAATAATTAAAAACATTCCTACAATGCCTGTGTTGATCTGATCTCGAATGATGAAAAGAAAAGAAGATATATGTATGGATATTATATGGTTAAGTGTTTTCTTCACTACTTTTGTAAATAACTCAAAAATAAAATGAAATCAATGAGCTCAATTCTCCAATGAAGATTTCGACACGTCGGCATATAAATTGAACTTTTAATTGAAATATTGTCCTATACCCCAAGATCTCCTAAAAAATTGTTACTATTGTATAAGGTGTTTCATACGTTTTTCAAAACTTTTCTACATTAATTAACAACAAGTTTCAGTGTTGTCTGCAGTATCTTCTTGGGTTGAATTCTCTTTAACCTCCTGTACTGTTTTGTCATGTTTCACAACGAATTAAAAACCTTTTTTTATGTTTTTGTACCTGTCACTGCTTTCCATGTAATCTTTAGTTATTATCATTTCTGTGCTCAAGTCAACCACCTACTTTATAGTATAATCAAAGAGTAAACTCCATGACCATCTTAACCAGATGCTACTAAATCTGTTCTCCGATTTTATGGTGTATCATGTTTTAGCTAAATACTTTCGAGATTGAGTAAGTGCAGTAGCATATTTTTGGGGCTTAGTGTTTGGATTTGGGGCGCCACTGGCCAAGATTCAAATAACAGAAAAATAAGCCGAGTGAGAAGTATGTGTCCGATTCGTTCAGTAAAAATAGTTGCTCCTAAAATGGACAGCTGAAACGCGATCCAATGGTCTAAAATTGTCGACGCGACGGTAGTCGTCGCGGCGTCGTTCTGTTTCTTGTCCGATCCAATTTTTTTTTTTTCGATTTGTCAACTTGCTTTTTTGTACCTTAAAAACCTAGAATAGGAGAATTGAATTTTGAAAATTGAAAGATTCGGATGCGTTTAGTCTAGGCAAAAAAATGTGTGATGTAAACCAATAGGGAAGGTTTGATGATGGATTGATTTGGCATGTTTTTTTGCATAAATAAACCCACCAGAAATAACCGCATAACAACATCCTGCATATCTGTTCGACTGTTGAGTATCGATACTGCAAAGCCTCCATATAGAACCGGCTGCAAACGATAATTTTGAAAATGTGTTTATGGATCCGTAACCGTGTTATTCTTAACGGAACCGAACATATATTTAGCACTTGTTCCAACATCACTAGATCTGAAAATAGACGAAATCCACTTTGAGCGAAAAAGAAGCTTTATTGCCACGTGTGCTCTTTAAGGATATCAATCAACTGTTTTATTAGCGCCACTATGTTAAAGTTATCTTGAACTTTAAGAGCGAGTCTAAAGTTTCAGCATTACCACATTCAACACCTAATTGATTGGTTAGTAATTCTGCGTATTCAGAAAAAAATATAAATCACTATCTGAAAATAGAATGTTACTAAGTAAACCAAAGTTAAAAGTTACTCAGTATTTGGTGATGCTAGAAGTAGAGTTGGACTTACTCCAAAACCGCAATGCTTACGTTATTATGACATTTTGCGTTACCATTTTAATGTAAAATGTGCTTTTGAGAGTTGTCAACTGGATTTACTAGGCTATTTGTATCTAGCCAAGTTGTTTTGTTCAATTTTCACACTACGCAGATTTAAGCAAAAAACTCAACAAGTAGAAAGTAGGATGGAATAGCAAACAACAGTCCAAGCAGAGAAGAATTACTACAATGTTGCATTACAAAAATTGTATTATACTGATATACAGGGTGGTCCAGTTTCAAGTATGAATAATTCACCATTCGATAGCCCATCAAAAAATAAGTTGACATTCATTATGTCATTTTCCTGAAAAACGCTCTCTAAGGAAGATACAGTTCTCCATATTTCAGTTTAAAAAATCTACACCAGTAGACCACCTAATAGTTTTTTTACGCTTTTAAGTATATTTTAAAAATTTTGATAGTTTAAACTGAACTTTTGAACATCCTGTATTTCAATTGGAGCAATTTCAATTAAATTTTTATACAGGGTGTCCTGAAATGAAATCTCAAAAAAGTTGTACAGCAAATTTCAGCTTGCATGATAATAAATCCACCCCGTATATCTACTTAATAGCAATAATTATCATTGTCTACTAAATGTGGTTCGAAAAGATTCAAAACTGGCCAAAAGGTTTACAAGTTAATTTTTGACACTGAATATAGTCTAAAAACGGGATTTTTGGACTAATTTTTACTGGCGTTATTTTGTTTAGACTATAGGTAGTGTAAAACTGAACATTCAAGACTAAAATCAACTGAAATAGTCTTAAAATTGGTTTGGACTGCAATGCATTGTTGAGTGGCTGGAAACTGAATTTCAAGCAAAAAAAAAACAGTCCGGAAATCAGGACAAAATATTGTTGGGCATAAAATACATTTTTTACTACATTACTGAAGAGTCTGAAACATAGAAATCTTAAACTCAATTTTTCTGTCTTAAAGCACTAAAAACCGTCCGAATTTCTTATAAATGCTTTTTTTTTTTGCTCCGATGAGTGTACAAGTCAATTTAATAGTGAAGAAGCTTGAAATTATATTTTCAAGACTATAGACAGTGTACAAACTGGCTTTCAGACCTGATTAGTCAAACACTTGTTGAAGATAGTCTTGAAACTTGATTTTTCAGACTAAAAACCGCCTTAAAACACTAAAAACAGATTAGATTTTTAATAAATGCTCGAATTTTTAGCACTGAGGTGTCTAGAAGTCAATTTGATAGCGTCAAAGCTTGAAATAACATTTTAAAGCCTATGGGGCATGTAAAAATTGGTTTTTAAGTCTGCTATGTCAAAAACTTGGTGAAGATAGTCTTGAAACTCGATTTTTTAAGCTGAAAGCAGTTATGAAGCTCTGAAAATAGTCCAGAGTTTTAAGAAAATGAAAAACAAAATAAAAAACTTGAAAAGATAGTCTTCAAGTCAATTTTCATTAGATTAATGTGAATATCTTGTATTTAAGGCTATTTTCAAGACTAAAATATTTAAATTATGAAAATTTACTTCAAAAGCAAATTTTAAGCTTCTGATGTAATTTGTAATTGGTTCAGAGTCACTTTTTAGGGACCAAGTCAATTTTGAAGGTTTAAATGTGTGAATTTGTAGTCAAAAATTCTAGAAAAAATAGTATTTCATGTCTACAAGTCAATTTTTTTCTCAATTTATCTGAAAACTATGACGACTGACTACAAAGACAGTTTTTAAGCCTCTCAAGTCAATTTTCACAGTTTCAAAGTCAATTTTCAAGACTAAGGTCTTTCAATTTTTCTGGAAACTATGAAAACTGGTTGCAAAGAAAATTTAAGCCTCTCAAGTCTATTTATTAATATTCTTAAACCAATTTTCACCGTTTCCAATACAATTTTTAAGTTGGATTGGGTTGGGATAGGGTCAATGTTATAAATAACGAATCTAAATTGAAGAATATGATTTTACTTTTTTAACAGCTGCGTCACACACTATTCCAATTTGCGAAGAACAGCAAGGCTTCCGGAAGAACAGATCTACAGTAGATGCCATATTTTCAGACAGATTGCAGAAAAAGCAATAGAGTAAAACAAACCCGCATTTGTTTATTTTGTGGACCTAACAAAGGCGTTTGCTTGCGGATGTCTTGAGTATTCTCAAAGAAAAATAGGTATCCAGAGAATATATTCAATTAATTAAAGTGCTTAATACCAACAACACCACCAAACTAAGAGTCAACAAGAAATTAACAATATTAATGAAGACGAGCACAAGAATCTGCCAGGAAGACAGCTTGAGTCCATTACTCTTCAATATCGTAATGGAGCAGTTAGAGGGCACGATGTCATGAAAATGTCACATATCATCTTCACGAAACATTGTTCCGTCCCATCGTTCCCACTCTTGCCCAGACTTGCAAACATTCTGGTGCAACACATGCCCGTACATTTCCGCCAGAAAGACAGCCTGAGTCCATTACTCTTCAATATCGAAATGGAGAAGATTAGTGGAGCAGTTAGAAGGCACGGTGTGAACACGATGCCATTAAATTAAAAAATGTCACGTATCATCTTCACGAAACATTGTTCCGTCCCATCGTTCCCACTCTTGCCCAGACTTGCAAACATTCTGGTGCAACACATGCCCGTACATTTCCGCCAGAAAGACAGCCTGAGTCCATTACTCTTCAATATCGAAATGGAGAAGATTAGTGGAGCAGTTAGAAGGCACGGTGTGAACACGATGCCATTGAATTAAAAAATGTCACGTATCATCTTCACGAAACATTGTTCCGTCCCATCGTTCCCACTCTCGTCCAGACTTGCGAACATTCTGGTGCAACATACGCCCGTACATTTGTTTGATGTGACGGCAAAATACCAACAACTGATGGAACGCTGCAATGTTACATTGTTACACTGTTACGTTGTTGCGGATTACGTTACGTTAACTGCATTCTGTTGCATATCTGTACGCGCCTTTAGTCGCAGAATCTGAGGACGATCTACAACGCCTGCTAATTCTACTATGCACATTTAAAAATACCGCAAAAACGAAGTCAATGCGACAATATCCAGGAAACCTTTAAGGTGTAAGCTTGCAATAGATGACATTACCATCATTGACCAAGTAATGTGTTTCGACTACCTCAGAGTCAGTATTCATAGCGACGGTTATCTCAAAGAGGAAGTGCGACAACAAGTCTACAAGGTCGCCACTAAATTAGGACACCTCAAACACGTAATTTGGAAAAACAAAGATAATATAATAATATAAATAAAACGTGTGAAGTTACTAATATTTGTTCTGTTCTACCGATTTTTACCTAAATTTTATTTATCAATTTTCCAAAGTTTATTCTGCGTATTGAGGGTCACGTGACTGTTTTTGACAATGTCAACTGGTCATTACAGTGTTGCAAGCTCAAAAATTGAATTATCCAAGTCACGTGACGTGTATTTTGCAATTTAAGTTTTTACAACTGTCCAAATTTTATTTATCAATTTTCCAAAGTTTAGTCTGCGTTTTTAGGGTCACGTGACTGTTTTGGACAATGTCAAGTGGTCTTTACAGTGTTGCAAGCTCAAAAATTGAATTATCCAAGTCACACGTGACGTGTATTTTGCAATTTAAGTTTTTACAACTGTCCAAATTTTATTTATCAATTTTCCAAAGTTTAGTCTGCGTTTTGAGGGTCACGTGACTGTTTTTGACAATGTCTACTGGCCTTTATAGTGTGGCAAGCTCAAAAATTAAATTGTCCAAGTCACGTGACATGTATTTTGCAATTTAAGTTTTTACAACTGTCCAAATTTTATTTATCAATTTTCCAAAGTTTAGTCTGCGTTTTGAGGGTCACGTGACTGTTTTTGACAATGTCAACTGTCTTTACAGTGTTGCAAGCTCAAAAATTGAATTATCAAAGAAATTAGAGTTAGAAGACTCGTTTAAACGTCAAAATATAACCTGCAATTTCAGACAACCGTACAAAAAATATTTTTGTTAGTTAGAATTTGAAAAAAACAGAGTCACCTGACCTTAGAAGATCAATTTTAAGCTTTCGGCACAAAGTCAAATCAAGTGTCAAAAATTTGGACAAACCTTTGCATTGTCACCTAACCTAACCTAAAAACTGTCACGTGACTTTTGAAAAAAATCAATTTTAAGCTTTTGGGTCTTCAAAATTTGGGAAAGCAATCAGGTAACCTGAGGAAAATTTTTTTTTTAATCATTAATCCTTATGACATTTTGACGTACATGACATTTTGACACGAGTCAAAATGTCATGTACAAATTGTGAAAGCAGACATGCTACTTAATTAATCTGACCTAAAAACTGCCAAGTAACCGAAAAGAAATATTAGGTTTAATTATATGACATTATTAAATATTTTCCTAACAAGTGCGGAAAGTGAGACTTTCCCGCACGCCGACTGAAGTTGCCCAACCGAGCGTAGCGAGTTTCGTCCGTTGGCGTGCGGGAAAGTTTCACTTTCCGCCCTTGTTAGGAACATCATTTTTTCTACGAGCGTTTTCAATAATTAGAAAAAAAAATTAATAAATTGAAATTGAAAAAGAAATTTGTAATAATAGTGAATGTAACAATATTGTTCTTTTATACATATTCATATGTATGTAACTAGAATATAACAACACATTAATAAATATTAAGTACAAAAATAATAATTATAATCTACAAACTTGATTACCATAAATGAGTTATTAATGTGATGAACATACCAAGGAACATACCTCTTACAAATATTGGCATTTTGTAAGTTTATAGTACACGATACATAAATTAACATAATTTAATATAGTAATTACTTTTCGCACTAGTGCGGAAAGTCTTTCAATCGAGAACAAAAATAGTGCGGAAACGTTATCATTCGCGCACGCTCGTAGAAAAAAAAAGTTTTGTTTTGTTGTACTCCTCGAAACAAAAGAGAACTTTTGCTCCTTATTAAACACACAACTTATACCTCAAATTTGGAACATCCTGTATATTAGTAAACTGACTAGAAATTTAAATGCCAAGAAGTTGTGTATTTACACTTATGTTTAAACAGAGTAACCATGTGACCATGCAAATGCACAAGCTCTCATAAATCTGTCAGAAATGTCAACGTCATCTGTCATTTTTGGTATTTTAGTGGAAATGTCAACTTGAGTTTTAAGCCGTAGCAACACAGACTATCTCGATCTGTCAGAATGAGATTAAACACTCTAATAAACATAAAATTTACCTAAAGAATACGCTAACATTCTAATAAGGAGCCTCAAATCGATATTAAAAAGCGTTAAAACATGCTTAAGCGGAAAGTTTATTTTTCATCGATGGTTTTCATCATCTCTAAAGTACCGGAGTGACCAGTTTAGTACCACCACAAGATGTCCTAGAACTTTTCCAGTATTAGTTTGACTCAATTTATTGTTCTCGACTTGTTGTCAGTGCGCAAGCGTAATTTGCAACGTCAAATTTGCCAACAAAAAAAAGTTCAAGCGAATCCCCCAGGGGGCGTTGTAGTGAGTTGTGGAGTTTATTTTCGTCACCTGCGGTGACCCACATCGGTCTTTTTTTAGCTGACGGCAGTGCGGCAACAGCGCAGCAAAAAATCACGACTTATGCAATTCGGAGTGAACAAATCAAAGGGAAAATGACTGACCTGTCATGTGCCCGGTAACTTGGCGGGTGACATGCTGTTCGGTCCTGGTCACCCTTTGCTGTTGCTGTTGTGTCGTTTGCTGCTGCGATTGCTGCTGCTGCTGCGATTGCTGTTGTCGATTCATTTTTGTTTTCGTCACCACAAAATTTCACACAGATCGATATAAGAATATAAAGTCGATTAAAACAAAAGAAAAATAAATAATATTAACACTAATAGAGAGCACTAAAAATCACCACGCGAAAGAGCGAGCTAAAAAATCAATTGGATACGAGTCTGTTCGTCGATAATGCCTGCGTCGGGCTCTTGAAAGTTGGATTCAAGTCATCATCCCCGAAATCTACAAGACGTCGGTCGAATACGAGTTGCGAGCGAAGAATGAGGCGTCCCGGGCGTCTCCCGCATTGCGCCGTCCCGACTTTCGGTAGGGATAGATCGCTCCCGGTTATTTTTAGTCAACTATGCTCGTTTAGCCAATCGTATGCACTCAATTTACCACTTTAAAACGAGCCAGACAAAGACAGAACTTGCCCTAGTCACACTCTGAGAAAATAAACGACCGGTATAGGATGACTTATTGGAAAGTATTTGTGCAGGTGGGATTATTAATCAGATGAGTAGGATTCCTGGCAAAATTTTCTGGAGTAGGTTTACATAAGGATATGGATGTTTTTATTACGAAGAGTGGCTGGTTTTTTTTTGCATTCTTTCGGATATATGATACGGCCCTCCGTTGTTCTTCAATGCATATTCACAGCGTTTAGTATTTTATGGAATCGCTCATGTGGGTTAAATTGATATGTGTGCATTGATATGGTTATGGTTTGATACTGGGTTGGTAGTATGCCGTTATTTATACGAAGAATTTATTTTTGCCATACGTTTCTGCAAAGAAATAGCCGGTATTAATGTAATTCAACAGCCGGTAATTGAGAAGGCTTCCTATAATTCCTGTCATACTATACTGATTTTTGTTGATGGTACACAGGGTGATTGTTTACATTTTACTCAACAGCTAATTTCGATGTCTAACTCGACATATGTCAATCGCTTGTCAAATTTTGACAAACACATGTTTCACTTGTTTTAAGTAGATCACCCTGTATTTTATTTGCTCGATAGGAAAACTTTTTGCATTATCAACGTCACGAGACCTGTATTTTACCATTTCAACTTGTTCAACTGTGTAAACTGGAATTACTAAATTTTCAACGTGCAAACTACACTTTAAAAGTCACGTGACTGTTTTTGATATTGTCGACTAGCCTTTACAGTGTTGCAAGCTCAAAATTACATATTCAAAGTCACGAGATGTGTATTTTACCATTTCAACTTGTTTAACTGTGTAAACTGGAATTACTAAATTCTCAACGTGCAAACTACACTTTAAAAGTCACGTGACTGTTTTTGAGAACTGTCGACTAGCCTTTACAGTGTTGCAGGCTCAGAATTGCATTATCAACGTCACGAGACGTGTATTTTACCATTTCAACTTGTTCAACTGTGTAAACTGGAATTACTAAATTTTCAACGTGCAAACTACACTTTAAAAGTCACGTGACTGTTTTTGAGAACTGTCGACTAGCCTTTACAGTGTTGCAAGCTCAGAATTGCATTATCAACGTCACGATATGTACATTTTACTATTTCCACTTTTTCAACTGTGTAAACTGAAATTACTAAATTCCCAACGTTCAAACTACACTTTAAAAGTCACGTGACTGTTTTTGATAGCTGTCGACTAGCCTTTACAGTGTTGCAAGCTCAGAATTGCATTATCAACGTCACGACACGTACATTTTACCATTTTCACTTTTTCAACTGTGTAAACGGGAATTACTAAATTCTCAACGTGCAAACTACACTTTAAAAGTCACGTGACTGTTTTTGATAGTTGTCGACTACCCTTTACAGTGTTGCAAGCTCAGAATTGCATTATCAACGTCACGAGACGTGTATTTTACCATTTCAACTTTTTCAACTGTGTAAATTAGAATTGCTAAATTCTCAACGTTTAAACTACACTTTAAAAGTCACGTGACTGTTTTTGATAGCTGTCGACTAGCCTTTACAGTGTTGCAAGCTCAGAATTGCATTATCAACGTCACGAGACGTGTATTTTACCATTTCAACTTTTTCAACTGTGTAAATTAGAATTGCTAAATTCTCAACGTTTAAACTACACTTTAAAAGTCACGTGACTGTTTTTGATAGTTGTCGACTAGCCTTTACAGTGTTGCAAGCTCAGAATTGCATTATCAACGTCACGATATGTACATTTTACTATTTCCACTTTTTCAACTGTGTAAACTGAAATTACTAAATTCCCAACGTTCAAACTACACTTTAAAAGTCACGTGACTGTTTTTGATAGCTGTCGACTAGCCTTTACAGTGTTGCAAGCTCAGAATTGCATTATCAACGTCACGACACGTACATTTTACCATTTTCACTTTTTCAACTGTGTAAACGGGAATTACTAAATTCTCAACGTGCAAACTACACTTTAAAAGTCACGTGACTGATTTTGACAGATGTCGACTTGCCTTTACAGTGCTGCAATGTCGAAATTGCATTATAAACGCTATGTGACGTGGCTCTTACAATTTCTTGTTTCAGAACCGTCCAAATTTGATTTACCAAATCTTCAACGTTTAAACTAAATTTTAGAAGTCACGTGATGGAACTTGATAGGTGTCAATTAGACATTACAGTGTTGCAAGCTCAGAATCGCATTATCAACGTCACGTGACCTGTATTTTTTAGTTTCAACTTTTCCAACGGTCCAAATTGAAGTTACCATATTTTCAACATTTAAACTACATTTTAAAAGTCACGTGACCAGCCTTTACAGTGTTGTAAACTTAAAATTGCATTATCAACGTCCTGTGACGTGCTTTTACAATTTCAGCTTTCACAACTGTCTAAATTTGTTTTATTAAATTTACAACGTGTAAACTAGATTTTAAAAGTCATGTGATACATTTTGAAAAATGTCAATTAGCCTTTACAGTGTTGCTAGCTCAAAATTGCATTAGCAACGTCACGTGACCTGTATTTTACAGTTTCAAGTGTCTAAATTAAAATTATCAAATTTTTCCTTTCATTTAAAAAAAATCAAGGAATCGGAAGACATTTTCGTCTAAAATTTCAGTAGGAAACAAGCAATTCATCATACTTGCTTCTTGAAAACTAGAATTATTTCGTGATAACCTTCACTTGATTTAGTTTCCATTCATTACGTTCTTGTTAACTTACCCCATCGTGGTATCAATTTTTCAGGAGACTTAGGCCTTCTGTAAGGTTCGGGAGAATGGTTCCTGGCTGTATTAAATTGCCGGTAGGTAGCATACATATGAGAAGGAACCCCTGAAAAATAACATACAAATATCGCTAAGGAAATTGCTTAATGTCCTAATTATTGAAGAAAATCTGGATGCTTCACTGCATACCGTAATATTAGTCGAAAATAAACAAAACAAATTTAGCTGAGACATGAATCACTTTAGAAAATTGTGCCAAACGGTTCTTATTTTCTCAAAATGCTTTGAGTGAATTTTTTTGGTCGAGGCAATATGGGTATATTTATAGAGTTGTGACTGTGTTTTGGTATGGTGTATCAGGTTTTTTTCAGGATAGTGACAATAGGTGCTTCTAGGCAGTTCAAACACACAATTTGTATGTGTTATTCGATGAAATTTAATGCATTAACATGACAATCGAAAATATTTTCGAATCGTGGGCGTTGGGAATCGTAGACAAATCGTTTATTTTTGCTGCTAGAATGCTTATATTGTTTCAAAAATAAGCGTGTGTTATTTTCTACTGAGCTTTTTGCAGGAATTCAGTAAACTTTAATCCAACTTTAGATTTCATTGTGTTTACGTTTCATTAATTAGAAAAATAAAGTTTTCACAAAGTTCTATAGTTAATTAAAATTACAATAAAAAAATTAATCATAATCTATAAAATGCAATGTAAAAACTGGTGACGTAAACAAATATCACAAATTCGGATTGTCCCACGTCTAATGGAAACTTGCCCAAATTGCGGCTTTAAATAGAACCGAAATCAGAAGCTCATCTAATATTAAAATTATTATTGGGAGATTTCGGGTTTCATCAATTTGTTTTATGTTTATTTTGTTGTCTTATGCGCCAGAATCTAAAATTATACACTGAGTACAGACGGAGACGTACATTTAATAGCGTTTTTTTGGTTAATTTTTGTACAAAATTCAAGGATCTTATCGACATTTGTTTATAATTTGGAAGGTTATTGAGTGGGTGTACAACTTAAATCAGTTATAATTTAAAGCTGTCATTTTCAAGTTCAATATTTAGATTTCTGGCAAAAGGATTCTTAAAAATGGTGAAGTAGAAAAGCAAATGTTTTATTGAAGAAGTTGCGTTGGTACGAAAACGTAGAAAAGCCACAGACGTAAATGGGAGATTAACTTAATTCCGACTTGAAACTCGGAATTTCGTTGCAATGTTGTCAAACTCACAAATTCTACTAATTTGGTTTAAAGTGTGTTTGCAATATTGCCAAATTAACAATATCTACTAATTTAGGTTCAAGAGTGTTTGCAATGTTTTGCCAAACTGACGAATTCTTCCAATTTCGTCGAAATGTTTTTGCAATGTTGCCTAACTAACAAATATTGCTAATTTAATTCAAAAGTGTCTTTGCAATGACAAATTCTACTAATTTGGTTTAAAGTGTGTTTGCAATATTGCCATATTAACAATATCTACTAATTTAGGTCCAAGAGTGTTTTGCAATGTTGCCAAATTGACGAATTTTTCCAATTTGTTTAAAAGGTTTTCGCAATTTTGCCTAACTGACAAATATTGCTAATTTAGTTCAAAAGTGTCTTTACAATGACACATTCTACTAATTTGGTTCAAAGTGTGTTTGCAATATTGCCAAGTTAACAATATCTACTAATTTAGGTCGAAGAGTGTTTTGCAATGTTGCCAAACTGACGAATTTTTCCAATTTGTTTAAAAGGTTTTTGCAATTTTGCCTAACTGACAAATATTGCTAATTTAGTTCAAAAGTGTCTTTACAATGACACATTCTACAAATTTGGTTCAAAGTGTGTTTGCAATATTGCCAAACTAACAATATCTACTAATTTAGGTCAAAGAGTGTTTTGCAATGTTGCCAAAATGACAAATTCTTCCAATTTGGTCGAAATGTTTTTGCAATGTTGTCTAACAGACAAATATTGCTAATTTAGTTCAAAAGTGTCTTTACAATGACACATTCTACTAATTTGGTTCAAAGTGTGTTTGCAATATTGCCAAGTTAACAATATCTACTAATTTAGGTCGAAGAGTGTTTGCAATGTTGCCAAAATGACAAATTATTCCAATTTGGTCGAAATGTTTTTGCAATGTTGCCTACCTGACCCATATTGCTAATTTAGTTCAAAAATGTCTTTGCAATGACAAATTCTACAAATTTGGTTCAAAGTGTGTTTGCAATATTGCCAAGTTAACAATATCTACTAATTTAGGTCTAGGAGTGTTTTGCAATGTTGCCAAATTGACGATTTTTTCCAATTTGTTTAAAAGGTTTTTGCAATTTTGCCTAACTGACAAATATTGCTAATTTAGTTCAAAAGTGTCTTTACAGTGACACATTCTACTAATTTGGTTCAAAGTGTGTTTGCAATATTGCCAAGTTAACAATATCTACTAATTTAGGTCGAAGAGTGTTTGGCAAAACATTGCCAAACTGACGAATTTTTCCAATTTGGTGGAAATGTTTTTGCAATGTTGCCTACCTGACACATATTGCTAATTTAGTTCAAAAATGTCTTTGCAATGACAAATTCTACAAATTTGGTTCAAAGTGTGTTTGCAATATTGCCAAATTAACAATATCTACTAATTTAGGTCGAGGAGTGTTTTGCAATGTTGCCAAACTGACGAATTTTTCCAATTTGTTTAAAAGGTTTTTGCAAATTTTGCCTAACTGACAAATATTGCTAATTTAGTTCAAGTGTCTTTGCAATGACAAATTTTCTTAATTTGGTTCGAAGAGCGTTTGCAATCTGGAATCGTCATGTAGAAAAGATCGCTAGCAAGGCAAAATGATTATTGATGGTTTGCAGGAACGTTGCGGGAAAAACGTGGGGTTGTAACCCATCAGTACTGCGATGGATTTACACCATGATAGTGAGACATCTGATCACCTACAGTGCAGCAGTGTGGCATGGCAGAACCGAACTTGCCAAACTTTGCCAACAAGAAAAACATTAGAAAAGGTGCAGAAGCTTGCATGTCTTTGCATAACAGGAGCAATGAGATTGACTCCAATAGCAGCACTAGAGGTCATTCTGGAACTCACTGGAGAATAGCGGACGATCCAAGCTGTGAGTGCGGTCAGGTAGAGGACCTACCTGGATCATATCTTCTTGGAATGCCCAATAAACAGAGATTCAAGCCATGATCTGTTCCAAGTTCAGTCCCTATTCAGATTCAGAGACGTGTTGGCCAATATAACACCCAACATAGACAGAGTTTCAAATTTTCTAGTGACAGCTGTAAAATTTAAAAGAAAATAGTTGTCATTTGTCATAAATCAGGTTGTCAGCCGACAATAATTTTAGTCCAGTTATGACCGATTGTATAAACGTATTTATCTACTCCTAGCATGGTAATCATTCATTACATAGCTCATTTTGAGTTACGTAATGAGCGATTTTACCGCACTAGTGCAATAATAATCGATTTTATCGCACTAGTGCGATAAAACAACTTTAAATGAAAATTTCTGCTGTAATTGTTTATTGAATTTAAACATAACTTGGATACATTTTTTCATATTTCTCCTTTGACTTGGCAGGCAACAAGCCAGATACCACGTTTGCGGCAGCTTCTTCAATATCTGACGGAAGTTCTTCAGACATGTTCATAACGAAATGCACTTTTAAAAATTTGTGACTGACACTGTTAAATTGTCGCTTAAGTGATATGTGGAAACAAATGGCCACCATAGCAACAACACCAAAACAGTACAGCGTAGATGACAAGATTTAAGGGTAACAAATAACTACCCGTAGTAAGCATATACGAGACGTTCCTAAATAGTTCACATTGCACAAAATATGAATTTTTTTCTTACTTTACGCTGCTTCTGATGGTCGTAGATAAAATGTTGTACATCACCCGTGGGGTATGGCAAATTAACGTACTCGTGTGATCACCACAACTCGGTCTACGACCTCGTCGTGGCAACACTCCCACTCGTGACTATAAAAATGCTCATACCCCACTAGTAATGTAAATAACTATTTTGGGCTTGCTTAGTTAAGTTGTATTTTGACTTTGACATTTTACCAGGGATGAGTGGTGTCATATCTCTTTATTTCTTTTATAGATAATTAAGAACTGACAGGACGAACATTGATAAATTCATGCGCGAGACAAAGACAGAAATCATTTAGCATTTTCGTTACATATTGGAGATTTGCTAACATCACAACATCATAGGTTAGGTTAGGTTAGGTTACCAACATTGCAAATACATTTCGACTAAATTAGAATAAATTGTTAGTTTCGCAACATTGCAAATACACTTTTTGAACGAACTTGGTAGAATTGGGATGAGAAAAAAAGTTTGGGAACCTCTGCGAGCCTAAAGTCAGGATAATAACAGTAAGACAACATGTGCAGCATTTGCGTAAATCACAGTACCTGTTTGTAGTTTGTGATTGGTCAAGAAAAAGCAGCAAGCTAAAAGCTGTTTTTTTTTTACCAATCACAAACTATCTACTGTGCTGTACTTTGCGCAAATGCTGCACATGTAGACTTAGCATAACTATTCTAAATTTGACAGCTGTCACTTTGTTTGACACTTGTAATAGTGTCTGAGTAAACTGTAGTAGTATAGTAGGTAATCAAAATTTATCTCTAGATTACAAATTAGATAAAAAAAGTTATTTATAAAAATTTCCATAGTTTGCAATTTTGAGTATTACATTATAATTACTTTAGTACATTAATTATTATTACCTTGTGCAACCACCCATATTTCCAAAGCCGTTTAATATAGGTACCCATTATACACACATCCACCTAGAAAATTATTAGGTTATCTACAAGGAAAAGGAAAGGTGCTTGAGTAACTACACTTTGTTATACTGCAAAAACAGCTTTAATTGCTAACCTCCACAAACATCAATAAATTAAACTTAAGAATTAACGACAAGAAACTTCAAAAAAACGCGTACGATATGGCACTAACAAACATAATATTAATAAGAATAATATAACGGTATAAGTACAAAAAAAAAACGGATGGCGCGATAATATAATGATCAGAATGACGTATAAAGCGATTATGGGAGTGAAACTGCATGTTTTGGCAGTGTAAAGTGAGTTTTTGGGTTGTGTTACGTTATGTTACAACCACCACCATGTTTTAACTACTTAAGATACTGTGATCGCCTCTCACCTGGCACCTGTAGAGTGGCTGTAGTGTTGACGTTTCCTACAGGATTAGTAGCTGTACATGTGTAGGTACCTGCATCGTCTGTCAAAATAAAATTGCTGTATCAGTTTTTTTTCGTTTAAGGGTTGAAAGAAGAATATTACTCCCGCGGTCAAATTTTGAGTTTGTTTGATCAAGGGTATAGTAAAAACCGTCCCAGGGCTAAGTGACAGTGACGTAATAATTATCGTTCCTTTTCTATTACATGTGAACTGAACGAGATGAAAATTTGACTTCATTGACGTATGTTATTATTTATACATCACTTTGACAGCTGTCGAATTAGTTACGCGACCGCATTTAACCCAACCCAAGTAGAAAAAGAGTGTTTTTAATAATCGTTCACAAACTACAGTTGTCAAAATAATCACCACTAAAATTTGAATTTTTGTTAAGTTCCTAACAAGTCATCTTTTCAACACGTGACCATAAAGAATTGCAATTTGACAAGTTAACAATTGTTTGACGACTTTGACCATTGTCAAAATGGTCACGTGACTGTATTTAAATCAACCCACAACACCAACAAAAATCTAATTTCTGATAACGTGACATTGAAAATTTTCTATTTGCTAAATTGAATTTAGACGACTTTGACAGTTATCAAAATGGTCACCTGACCATATTTAATTCCAACCCAAAAGGAACAAAAGTGTTTTCGATAAAGGTTCAAAAAGTAACAAATAACGTCACACTCCTCTATAATTTGAATTCTTGGAAAATTCCCAACACATCAAGTTTTCGATGACGTGATCTGACAAATTTGCAATTTGACACGTTGAAATTGGAGGACTTTGACAGCTGTCAAAATGGTCACGTGACCGTATTTAATCAAACCCAAAACTTAAAAATGTGTTCTAGATTGACGTTCAAAAACTAACAAATAACGTCACACTTTATACTTCTACAATTTGAATTTTTGGAAAATTTCCAACACATCAAGTTTTCGATCACGTGACCTTAAAAAATTGCAAGTTGACAAGTTGAAATTAGAGAGCTTTGACAGTTGACAAATTAGTCACGTGACCGTATTCAACCAAACCCGAAACTTAAAAATGTGTTTTAAATGGACGTACAATAATTAACAAATAACGTCACACTTTATACTTCTACAATTTGACTTTTTATAGAGTTCCTATCAAATAAACTTTTTGACAGGTGACCTTGAAAATTTGCAATTTGACAAGTAAACATTCGACGATTTTGACAGCTGTCAAAATGGTCACGTGACCCTATTTAACCCAACCCAAATCGAAAAGAGTCCTTTTGATGACCACTTTAAATCTCATTGCCACTCTTTTCTGGGACAAAGAGTAGGTACTTGCTCGTGATACAGGGTGATTGCTTGAATATTGACCACACCCCAAATTTGACAGATTGCTGGAATTTGTCAGTTGGGCAACATTGACCACCCATTTGACTCTCTAATTTTGGATTTGAGTAAAAAATTGTATAATAAGAATCTTGTAGATAACTGTGTCTGTTTCATTTTTACACCATTTCCAAATGTAGTTCAGAAAAGGCCAAGTGAGATTCAGAAAAGGTAAAGCGTAATTCAGAACATTCAAAGGCAATTTCTAAAAATTCTAGAAGTCCCTAAAATTATCTGTGGATAAAATTACCAAAGCCGAAACTCCAAGTTACTTTAATAATTTAAAATACTTTAATAAAATGAATGTTATAATTAAATAACACAGTTTAGGTTAAAAATTAAACTGAGTTACACTTGATATACTTTCTGAATTGCAATTAACAATTTCTGAATTTCAAATGACTATTCTGAATTACACTTATTGTGTCATAACATTCATTGTATTATAAAGTATATTAATTTATTAAAGTGCCTTGGAGTTTCAGGTTTGGTAATTTAATCCAAAGATAATGTATTTTATGGAATTTCCTTTGAATGTTCTGAATTTAAATTGATTTTTTCCGAATTGCACTTGACGGTTTCTGAATTGCAGTTCCTTACTCTGAATTACGCTTGACCTTCTCTGAATCTCACTTGGCCTTTTCTGAACTACATTTGAAAATGGTGTAGACAGTTTATTAGTATACAGGGTACATATCCCAAATTTGTGTAACAAACCAAACTACAGACTTGTAAAATGTCTGTAGTTGATTGAATTTCTACCTTTTACTCCCTTATTTTTCATTTTAAGACAAATTTGCATAATAATGCAAAGATTGAAAAATTTTGCAAATTGCATAAATTTCCAAAATCTTGTAGATATTTGTGTTTAGTTTATTTTTAGATCAATCAATAGTATGCAGAGTGTGCCAAATTGAATAGATTATAATTTGTATTTTTTGCTAAAACCAAAAACAAGAGAGTTGTGGTCAAAATTGAATCAATCACCCTGTACAATGTTTTACGCACAAACAATCTATACGAAAGTTTTATTCAAAGCTTTAAAGGTCAAAAACTTATTGAATGAACCCCATGAATACTTAAACGTAAACTAACTTTACAAAATCACTTGTGTGTAATAGTTATTCAAGGGCTGAAAGAACAAGATTACGCTTTTGGCCGAAGTTTGATTTGACCTTTTTGAACATTACACAACCATTTGTGCGTAACCAATTGTATTTCTATTGTGTATACCTGGGTAGGCTTGAGAAATAATCAATCTGCAGACACCATTCCTAAAGTGGATCTGACGATCGCGTCCATCTTGAATGATTCTACCATCCTTGGACCAAATTATGTTTGGAGTAGGTTCAGATTGAACTATACACTCGAATTTGGCTGTTTGTCCACTCATTACTGCTATATCCCTCAACGGCTGTAATCAATTTATATTATTTTCAAATTAGGGAGTCTGGATAGACCATATACCGTAATAAATAAGGGTGGTCTGGGTTGTCCTGGTAGAATAACAATGCGATTGCCACCTGGTGTGCTTGAACGACTCGGGGGTGTTTGAACACCTGCAGGATCTAAAATAACTCTTTGAGATCTAGTTTGATTTAAGTATAAAAACACAATTTTAAGTACAATAAAACTTGCTGGTGGTTTAAGTCTCAAACTGCCTATAGGAAAGTAATAACCCGAGGACAGTTATTTTTGTCCTCAAAATATGTACTTGCACGAACTAGTGCGGAAAAGTATGACTAAAGTACCACTTTCCGTACTTGCTAGGAAAATCACAACTTCAAGATTGTTTCAGAGACCGCTTTGTTAAAAAGCCTCATTAATTTCTTGTGACCAATTGTCAAATTACATCACATTTGCTCCAACAGTAAATGGATTTTATCGGGAACATTGATTTGGAATAGTTCTCGTTTCTTACTGTTGATTTCTTATGAATGATTTTAAAATTTCCTCTTCTAGTGTATACATTATTATTTATTGTACTTAAAATTGCCTTATTAATACTTGGTCTGTTATGCATAAAATCACAAACACAATACCAAAAAGCTCAAAGCAACCCCCAAAAAGACCCCCACAAAACAGTAGAAGTACCTGCAAAAGTGTGGTTAAAAGCAGGAGAAGTGCTAGGCAAACTAGGCGACATCGAATACGGACTACACGAAGAAGGATCTCCCCAACGCGAACCTTGACTAAATCCCGACTTCTTCCTAGGTTCCCCTTCGTATTCGGACATTTCACTCTCTGAAGTTGGGTCCCATTTGTTGGTAAATTTTTTCGGTTTGAATTGGGGAGTTGGCGCTCCTGACGTTTCATGATACACTGGCATTTCAATGTCCACGCTCCTTTTGGGCGGTTCGATCACCGTTTTTTTAGGAACAGGGATTTCCCCTGATTTTGACTCTCCCGGCAAGATTATGCCAAACTCGTAACCAAAGTCGTACTTGAAGTAGATCAAACCGGTGTCGGGGTCCACGTGTTTAGTACCTGATTTAGAGTTAGTAGGTTAGACCTTTTCCCTGTTATATAAAGATAAATGAAAGACCACAAGGTCATTTGAAAGGAGATAATGGGATTTTCAAGAGAAGTCTTGACCACAGGAAGTCCTTGTTATATTCTTCTTTTGATAACTCCTTTTTCTCGTTTGGAAACTTACCGTGACTCATAGCTCTAGACTCTTCCCTGTAAACTTGAGCATCTCCATCAGTTGTAGTCTTGAGAATGGGTTTTTGCTGCTGCTTCTTGTTAACATCCCCCATGATGTCGTGTACAAACTGTTGAGTTTTTGACTTGAATTCTTTGGTCATACTGTCCATGTGATGGCTGGCGAGTTTAGTAGCTGTAGACTTAGTGATATGCTGGTTGTTGACGTAGCCGTACTCAGGAGGAGTTCCTAAAACATATTGTTAGGTGAATGACCGACTAGGACCCAATGGCCAAACTTAAGGAGTATCTTGACAAGTTATAAAGGCTGAAATACAAAACAGAAATGAGAATGAAAATGGTCACTAAGTTAAAGTTTTGCTAACTTTACAAAAGTGTCAAACCTTGACGGAGCAACTTTGTGAGGCTTGACAGGAAGCAGTTTGAGATTGCCGCTCTGTCTAATGGATGGACTGTACAATAAAAAGCCACCAGGTTGGTCCTGGCACTAAGAGGTAAAGCTCTAGAAGTACTCTACAACATCATTGAGAGTTAGCAAGGAGACTACTACTCCCTGGCAAACGTATAATATACGGGAACAAGTACCCCTCGCAAGTGTACCAGGTCCAACTGAAGAATAGAACTCAGATGCCGTCAGAAATGATACGAGAGTTTAAATCTGAAATTGGGCGACTAACTCGACTGGTGTATCCACAATCACCAATGGAGTTTCTGAATCAGATTGCTGTCTAAAACTTGATCAATGGTGTCAGGGACGCAGATCTACTCTTATAAAAAGGATAGTGTGCAAGACATCAAATTTTCTCTGCTCTGCTAGAAGAAACATTACCAGTTATAAGTGTCGACGTAAAAATTACTAGGACCAGGAATTGAAGAACTTCAAATGACAAGCACGCTATTTAGAGAAAGGTCAAGCTTATGATTTTGATTTGACTGAAGAACACGATATTATGCCAAATCTGATAATATGTCGATAAACATCAAGATTTTGCAAAGAGCAGGAAAACAGGAAAAATACTGAGAGGATTAATCAAATCTGGAAAGTGACAAACAAAGAAGCTTCGAAAATACCTGCATTGGAAAACAGCGTACCTAGAGGAGAGATAATAAAATGACAAAACTGAAACCCTAATTTGAAAGTAATCAGAAGACGGTTGGAGAAGAGTTTGAAGCCAAACTGGTAAGAGATTTCAAGACATGGACCATGAGATGCCTTAATCACTCGCAAATGGGAAAGTCCAGACGGAAAACGAGTTGTTTAATAAACCATAGTGCCCAATTCCTGCAAAGAGAGTGTGTTGCAAGAATTACATGACAATCGTGAATGAGGACACTTTGGGGTAAACCGTACTTTAGCCAAAGATACAGATTTTACTGGATTAACTATAGAAGAGACGTTGAGGTATGGTGGAAACTTGTGACATTTGTTTGTCGGAGAAGGGGGCAAGAACGATTCATGATCCTGAGAGAGATAGATAAGTTAAAACTAATCAACGATCGAATGAAGACGATACTGAACCACAGACCAGCGTTGGTAATTATAAAAAAGTGATGCCCAAAAGAAAGAAGAAAGCCCAAAATTACAACGACCTTAGGAAGGATCATATAGAATAGTGAAAAAGATAAACCACCTTGTATGGAGAATTCAACTTTCACCAAGATCCAAACCGAAAGTTCCACAGAGGAAGAAATTCGCCATTCTGGAATACTCAGAATGACGCTATCCGGGAAAAAAATCTTAAAGAGGTGGCAGTGATACAAAGGCTGCTTGACCAACTGAAGATTTCCTGAAATTAATGAAAAACTACTACTGACTATAGAGGATTTTTCTAAATTTTAGGAAATTCTCAGATGGTCAAGCGGATTTTGTAACAATATCATGTCAAAGTTACTCAGTTAGACAAAATCATCAAAACACCAAACTAACCTGGTTTGATTTTGGCAGGGGGTTCATACGAATGACTCCTCTTGACTATTTGACTTGTGGTGTCTGAGTATTTCTTAAATTCCTCTCTACGTGTTTCTCCATCTGTGTAATCGGTGGTGGTAGTGGTGGTGGTAATCTGCGCAGGTCCTCGATCATATTCCATCGGTGTTACCACTCTTTGTTGTTGCGAAGTGTAGGACGTGTAATCTCTTGAAGGTGTTGGAGCTTTAACTTTCCTGAAATTTTCCTTCAATCAACAATTCAAACAATTTGGGACGTAAAAACTAACCTGTAGTGTAAACTTTCCGTATCACTTCCACCAGGTGTCCACTTAGGTCTAATTTTAGCAGACTCCACTTCACTTTCGTAGTCACTTTCCCGAAATTCTCCTGGAATAAATTTGCTTGGTGTAGGTGGAGGAGGAACACTAGTTGCCCTTCGAGGCCTTTCTGGTTCTGGAGTGAAAGGCAGCTGCTCCAAAGTCGTTTGCTCGCGTTTTCTATACTGATCCCCAAACTTGATCACCTTATGAGTCTGCTGGACACTCATTGTTCTTTTGCAGGTGTCCGTAGACTCGTCAAAGTGGACTATGTTCGATGTTTCAGTTTGGACGGCATTCTGGTAGGGTGCTGATGTTGTTGTCCTAGACAGTAAATAGCGTAAAACCAGTTAAAAGATTTTAATAGACACTTACTTGTAAAACTGTGTCTTTTTTGGACCTGGTGCATACCCAATTTCTGGTGGACTTCCTGGTTGGATGTAGACATTCTTAGGCACTGCAGGAGTAGCTACGATAACATCAGTGACTGGGGCTGCGGACATAGCTTTAGGCTTTCGCACAATCGACTTAGGAACTGGTGTAATTTTTTCAATGGGTTCGAATTTTGGTCTGGGTGGTCCCTCAATGGTGGGAGGTCTTTCAAATTCCGTGGGTGGAGTGGGTGTTCTTCCAGCTTGCTGGTAATGATGGGTGGGGGTAAGAACAGGACGGACGGGTTTGTAATGCTTGTCTACATTTTGGCCCCAAATGGGTGGTACACGACCTTCGTAGTCGCTTTCGTAATCGCTCTCACGAAACTCGCCCTTCACAAACTTTGAAGGACTTGGTGGTGGGGGTCCCTTGGTTTTTTTAGGCCGAGGCGGGTCCGGTTGGTAAGGGAACGATTCTAAGTGGGTTTGCTTCTGCATTTCTTCAGTAAATTGCTGTGTGGTTTGGCTGGTGATTATTGGAGTAGCGACGAATTCCTGCAAAGTGAAAACATTATGACATCTTTTTACTTAATGTCGTGTTAATGAGCAAATGTAACAAACAAACAAAGTTTTAATACTTGCAAATAGCAGTTGCCTTGTTATCAAGGTCCAAGATAAAACTTTTTCTAGAAACTGTTAATCAATAAGTAGGTGAAGTTGACAAAACAAGTTATGATTCTAATCATGCATGTGCCAAACAATGTGACAAGTAAGCTTTGAATCAATGACGCAAGCAAACAGTGAAACACACACAAATCCAACCTTCTTAGCTGTTGAAACAGTTGAAGATTGCCTCTTAGTAGGAAACTTGGAGGTCCTACTAGATTTGGTTGAGGTACTCTCATAAATCTTCTGGCTAGACTGAGAAATATGCTTCGACTCTGTACTTCTCTCTTCTTTAAAATGCTCTGTCCTTAATATCCTTTGTTGGAACGGTTCGTCGGTATCAGCCGTATAACCATCAGTCACTACTTTCTTCTTAGCTTTAGGTGAATCGGGTTTCTTTTCAGGATAGACATACGTAGGTGGGCTGGCAGGTTTGATTTCTATTGGAGCAGGAGGTGCTTCTCTTCTCACCTGTTCGAAATGTTTTGTCATCTTCTTGATTTGTGATGCATCCTTCTTCCTGCGGAACTCTTCAAAGTTCACTTCAGGCCTAGGTGGCCCGTCAAATCTGGGTGGTTGTTCAAACTGGCTGGGTGCCAAAGGTTCGGGCTCTTGAGACCTGGATCTTCCTTGGGAAACTAGTCGTGGAGCTCGCACTCTTCGATAACGCGGTTCTTCAGTGTCACTCATCGAGGGTTTCCACTTGGGTGGAATCCTTATTGCCTCAAAGTCACTTTCGTAGTCACTGTCAGTGAATCGGCCCCTGATGAATTTGGAGGGTATTGGAGGAGGTCCAGTTCTAGGTGGTTTAGGTCGTTCCGGCTCAGGTTTGAACGGGAACGGCTCCAAATCAGGGAATTTTTCGAATGGTACAAAAGGTAGTTCTTTCATTGGTTTCTTGACTTTTAGTTGTGGTCTAGCAGGCACTGGGGGTGCTTGTGGGACTTCCTTCTTTGGAGGTAAGGGGGGAGGAATTGTACGTACGGCGCAAGGTAGGACTTTGGTCGGTTCTTTATAGATTTCCTGTTCTAGCTCTTGTTCTATGGTTTCCACGTAAGAGCGTCTGCGCTGTTTTGGTGGCTCGGCGTATCCAATTTCTGGAGGTGGCCCTGGTTCCAGAACCACTTCATCAGTAATGTCTTGGACTGATACTGGTCTTATTGGCAGAGACTCTATGGTGGGGTATGGTTTCACTGGTGGTGGCGGTGGTGCCACGTATTGTGGGACAGCAGGTGGCCATGATTTCAAAGATGGCCGCAAATTACTCTCTTCGACTATAGCGCTAGAGCTGGAAAATGATTCACTGGTTTGTTTTTGGTCTTTGACGGTGGTCTCCAAACGGGTGACCTCCCCCACGTAGTGGGGAGTTTTGTCTAAAAAAGTCCTGCTTTCTTGCACTACTTTCTGGGTTTTTGTCTCCACCGGAGCCCATTTCTTTTCCAAAGTGGACTGGGTACTCCAACTAGTCTCCTGAGTGGTTTTAGGGGACAATTTATGGGCCCACTGCTTTTCCATTTGAACACCTTCATTTGAAGTTGACAAGGAGCTCAAAGGTCTGGAGTATGACTGTTTCTCAGTGGTGGAGTAAGAAGAGGAGGCCACGGAAGCCGGACGATCCACTATTTCCTGCTTGGTGCTTGAAGTCCAACTACGTTGCACTGGTGATGATGTTGATTCAAATGTGCGCGAGTATGAAGATGATGAAGTTTGATAAGAAGAGCTTTGGAATGACTTCTCCACTTTTTCGGAAAAGTCTTTCTTTTCGCTAGTTGATGAAGTCTCCTGTGAAGTTTTGGAGACTGATGGTGGATAACAAATTTGCGCTGGTGGTTCTGGCTTTAGTCCTCCAAACTCTTTAATGACCTCCGAAGAATAAGACTTGTATTCCTGAGGTTCTGAGGTATGTTGCGTAGAAGAAAATGATGAAGAGTAGTCTTGGGTGAATGGTTTATAGGTGGGAGGTTCTTTTTGAATGCTTTTGAATGTGCTTTGTTGGGTTGTAGCAGGTAAAGTCTTGTACTCATGAGTGACTTCTTTAGTAAATGATGACGATTTGTACTCTTGATTTACTGGAGTTGTTGAGACACTTTCAATGCTTTTAGTTTCAGTAAATGTCTTTGGAGCTGGTGAAGAGCTGGTGAATTTTTGATACTGTGGCTGTGTTTCTACTTTAGGTAAAATTTCTTTTACTGGCACAGCTGGAGCGCTCTCCCCTTCTTTAATCTTTTTTACAAAAAATTGTAGGGAAGACTCTTTGGAAATTGAGCTAGTTTCAATACCACCTTCTTCAGTTATAACCTTCTTTTCTTGCAAAATTTCTTGTTTGCCATCAGGCGCTAATTCATGACGGAACTCATAGTCCGTATGTTTTTCGTAGGTGGGGCTTTTCCTTTCTATAGGCTTAGGTAAAGGAATTTCAGGCATTTTATGCTCAAGCTTGTAGGTTTCAGACTTTTGAGATGAGCTTTGTTCCATAGAGGAGGTAATTTCCGATTTAGACATAAACGACTGGGAAATTTCACTGCTTATTGGAGCAGGGGGTTCGATTCGAATTGGAGGTGCAGCAATTTGTTGCGTTTTTGAAGTAACTGTTGAGGATGTTTTGTCTGCTGTGGAAGCCTAAATGTTCAAAAAGCAGCTTAATTATACCTTTCTTTTAGAGTGTTTTGAGAGGAAAAGTAGAAAAAACTTACTAAGGTCTCATGCTTCTTGATATCTTCAAACACCACAGTCTTTACAACTTCAACCATTGTATCCGGTGTAGGTTCGTATACTGCAATGTCTGCTATGCTTTGGGCTTCTCCACCTGCATTTACCGCTCTTACCATGTAACGACCATTATGCTTTAAGTCAGCTAAAAAAATATACAAGTAAATTTTAGCACACCTTTTGTGGAAAACAACGTACCTTTATCAATAATCAACGTATGGCTATGTCCCATTGTGGTAACTTTAACACCAGGTAAAGCATCCTTAACAGGAACGCCATCTTTGAGCCACGTGATGGTAGGTTCCGGAGTTCCAGTGACTTCAACCTCCATTATAATCCTTTCGTTCTTCTTGATAACTTGGGCTTGAAGCCGTCTCCCAAACACTGGCGGGAATATAGTCTCTGCAAGAGAATTGTATTAGTTTACTTAGCTTGTTTTGTTTTTTGACATACTTTTGACGACTAGATCCGCTGTACTGATTGCAGTTCCTCCATCATTTGTAGCGGTACAACTGTACCTTCCTGAATCCGCTGCAGTGCATTTCTTTATCTCTACGGTGGCTTTGTTTAAAGAATAGTGAATTTTGATTCTGTCACTTTCCTGAAGTTCTTTGCCGTCTTTAGTCCAGGTTACTTTAGGTAATGGTTGGCCGTCTAGAATACCTTCAAGCACTACGTCCACGTCCTGATCGATTATTTTGCCTATAACAGGGGTGATCCACTTGGGTGGTCTAGTAATTCTGAAGGGTTTCGTCACAATTTGCTTCTCCTGTTCCAGTGATTTTTGTATGTTTGTAGTGGAATCGGCTTGATCCCCATAAATGTAAGTTTTTTCAGTGATCACCGGAGGTTCTTTGCCAATCTTGTGGTACTCTTCTATTTTTTGAGTTTTCTGCACCTGAGGAGCGTCTTGGTTGGACCTTCTGAATGACTGCGTCTCTTGTGATACTGTTTTGTGTTCCTCTACATGAGGTTCACTGACTCCAGTAGATGAGGAGATAATTTTGCTTGAGGACATGGTGGATGATTGGGTTACTACCTCTTTATTAACAGAGTACGACGTCTCTACATGCTTGAGCGTGGCGTCTGATAAGCTTGGCATAACCTGCTCTGGGAGGGCGATTTCTGAAGAAGACTGGACGGTTAAAGTTGCAGCGCAACTGGCTTTTCCCGCTTCATTTTCAGCGGCACAAGTTATAGTTCCTTGGTGTTCGGGTTTCAGCTCTGGGATACTCAGCACTTGCCGATCACCTGAGGTTGAAATAAGGAAACCTTCTCCAGAGATAGGGTTACCATTGAACAACCATTTAACTTTGGGCTTAGGTTTGCCAACTACAATACATTCAAACTTGGTGGGGGTGTCTGCGAATGCGACTTTATCATGGAAGAGCTCTTTAAATACTGGTGCTGATTTGATTTCTTCATATGGTTTGGCGGTTTCAGCCAGCTTGGAGGATTTCACAATCAGTTGAGCGAAGCACTTAGCATCTCCAGCTGGATTGGACGCTTTTAGGGTATACACCCCTTTATCCTCAGCCTTTACGTTCTGGATTTCAAGTTTAAAGTTGCCTTCTTCATCTTGAGTAGTTTTGAAGTGAGAAGTATCAGTGATAGGTATGTTGTTTAGTAGCCATTTCAATTCTGGTTTGGGTTCCCCAGTAACGTTGCCTGAATTTGATGAAAAAGTGTTAGAGTGCAATATGGAATTGAGGAAAGTTGCTAGTAACCAACCTTCAAAGACAACTTTGTCATCTTCCGCAACCAAAACGTCTGTAAGCAGTTTGGTGAATTTGGGTGCAGAACCAGAGGGTTCTTGGGGGGTTTCTTCAACCGGTTTGGGTTCTATGGTTAAGGTGCATTGGCTGGATGCTTCTCCAGCTGAGTTCAAAGCCACCTAAAAACCAGATTAAATATTAATATTAGATTTATATTAAATCAATAAATATTAAATCAAGATATTTTTACCACTTTGTATTCTCCAGCGTCTTCTGGTAAAGCATCTTGAATAACCAAAGAACATCGGTCTCCTTGGAAGAGTAGCTGGAAATCCGGTGATTCTTTGACCGGACGTCCGTCGTGGTACCATATCACTTCCGGTTCCGGTTGGCCTACTATAATGCAATCCAATCGAATTTGATTGCCTAATGGAAGTAATCATCAACTACCACTTCTAGTGTTTTAAATAAAAAGTACCTTCTTTTGCTGTGGTATTGGTTAAAGGCAATTGTATCGAAGGTTTAACTGGTTCCATATCGCTGGCCAGTTCGCTATCGGAGGTTTCGTTCGGTAGTCGTCCTTTAACGGAAACTGTCGAGGTTGAGGAAGCTTCTCCAGAGAGGTTTTTCGCACTCACTGTGTAGGTGCCGGCATCTTTCGGAAACGCCTCCAAAACAACTAAAGTGGCTTTGCCGCCTTCGAATTGTATCTGGAAATAAGTGTTTTAAAGAGTAAATTTAGCTCGGTTTTGTTTTTTATTTTCGAAACTTAAATTATAAAAATACTCCAAAGGAAATGGTGGCCTGAAATAGTTGGGATTTGCCTTTAACCAGGACGTTATAAACTATGCAGTTGAATGATACTTTTAAGATTGTGTTATAAGTGCAGGTTACCTTAAGGAGAGACAACAAACCGCAAATTAGTAAAATCAGCAACCCTAGATAAGGTAGAAAATCTTCCAGGTACCAACCCTCCTCTTCAAGGTGGCAAGGCATGCTGAACAACACTCAACCACACATATTTACTTAGAGGACAAAATTGCAAGCAAACCCCGATCGGAAACTCAAAATTTTAACTGCTATTAGAAAAATTGTGGAATATATTCGGAGCCAAAACAGTGCCAATACAGTTGGCACTGGCCAAAAATAATTATCCTTTATATCAGCCTTTAATAACATCCATCTGAAATAATATTTTGCTGCGAGTGTCACCCAACAATTTTAATTATCTTATTTGTAAAATCTACCGCAGTCCGGTCCAGATAAATACCTGATTTTTCCTCGCTTTCCAGAAATACAGCCATCCTATCCCTATAATGAGGAAACAGTAAACCACCTCAACAGGAACCATTTTTTTTTGTTTTTTTCTAGCACTGGCTAATGAATGCAACTGAGACCGGAATGAGGACAAAACAAAACCCTAGTTTGGTTTATATTTAAGTGCGACGTTTGGTTTATTTTTGTTAAGCACTAATTACAAATGACGTATTTTTTATTGTTTAGACTGAAATAATCAAGCTATATATAGGAGAGGTTTTTAATAGGTAACAAAAGTGATTTATTTTAGTACAGGAACTAAAAAGTGGTTAATTGAAATTTTTAGACTGGAAATCTCTTTTGATAACAAACGGTAACTACACTTTCTTATGAAAAGAAATAGCAAAGATTGAATGCAACTCGTAGATAAGTATGCGGCAAAATAGATTATCAACTTTAGCATCTTAAATAAGATCAATGATTTTATTTTTCATATCACGTGCAGCATCTCTTGCTTCTTTACAAGATTTATCCACATATTTGGCATGTTCTGCTTCATTTCGGATTTCTGCTCTACAGCTAGGCTAGCAGACATTTTCAGTTTTTTTTCTGAACGACTGTGCTGTTGCCTCATCCAAGTATTTTTCAGTTAAGCTTCAGATATTTTCTGCATCTTGAGTCTATTTACCGACTTCCTGCTTACCAAAAAACTATCCAGAAATTTTTCTTTTTCTTGAAAAACGGTTGTTTCTGTCTCTTGCAAGTTTTTTAAATATTGATGATTACATTTTCCAGTTTTTACGTTTTTTCCTTTAAAAAATTTGAGTCTTTGATATGCGCTAGTAACTATTTCATAATGCAGATGTTATGAAAATATTGTGTCTCTCTGTCTGTGTTTAGAAACTTTTTAACTCATGGATAATATCGTGCCTTCCAATACGATGGTGGATCTACTGTGGATATTTATAGCTTGTCTAGAATATCCAGTTTTTTTTTCAAGAACCAGACAATCCTGCTGCCCGTGATATTTTCCTGGCAGCGCAAAGTTCTCCTCATTGTCGGTCCTACCCTTGATGATGATATTGTTAGATCTATTTGGAGAAGACACTTAGGCCGCTAGCCGGGCCCATTGTGACCCATCACAAGCTAGTACCCCTCCAGTTTGGTGGTCCTGACAAAGCCGCAAAGCCTCCTTGGCCGGGTACATTGAATATCTAAAGGGTTACCAAAAGCTCTTTTCTGATCGTCGCAAGTTTCCTCGTCTTCCAGACACAAGCAACATTCCGGATCCTGTGACAGACTCAGAATGTGCATGTGTCTTCTCATGAAAGTGACCCGTTTGAAGTCCTGTCACACATCTGAGGTCCTTTCTGGATAATTCCATCAGGGAATTTGACTTGATTCTTGGAAAGGACCCCACGAGACATCGCGACTGCCGGATGCCTCCGGCCTCCTTCCAAGCAATACCGGATCTTTGCCAGAAGATACGGTCAACAATGGCAGCCTAGAGGGAGGCTAAGCCTCGTCCCCAAAGTCGCACCATACACACCTGCACTTGCCACCGTTACGGTTTTAGACCCATCTGTAAACCAGACGTCTCCATGCGACGGGAGGATAGAGTTTCGAGAGAATTCCCAGTCATCCCTCTCGGGTACTACAAACATTAGAAATCCGCTGGACAGAAGCGTCGGAGGCACCCGATCCTGGTTCATCAACAGTTAGTTCCAGGCACTCCCTCAACGCCTCCCCCTAGCCCCCTAGATAACCCCACGATTCAGCTGAGTCTGTAATCAGCATATTGAGACCTGCCAGTCTGGGGGCTGCCCTGGTGGCTTCTTTTTGTATAAACAGGTGCAGCAGCTCGAGCCCACATAGCCGCTCCAGTGCCAGAGACAAGTCTTTGCGTTGTATCAAAGGCTCTTTTGAACGCCCAGAGAGCATTGCGGACCGTCCTGCAAGGTGCTCGTCCAGGTCAGCCTGGAATCTAGAATGACCCCTAGGTATTTGACCTGGGATTTCTACCCCAGAATGTGACCGAACAGATTTAAGTCCGGCAACCGACGGGGTTCACAGAGAAACCCTCCTCATCACACGAAACCTGTGTGGATCGAAGGGCAGCCTGGATATTGTTCTTCAAACGGTTGGACAACATGGTTTTCACCCACCCGTCAACATGGGCTCGACACCGCTAAAGGGCTTGGCATATCGCTGCAAAAGAGGTGTTGTTAAACGCTCCCTCTACTCCCTCTATATCCACAAACGTAAGCGTATTGCTTCTCATGTAGAAGAGCCACAGTGAGCAGCTCTTCCTTAATATAACGGTTCACAATGTGCTCAAGAGTATCCAACATGAAGCTCGAGAGGCTGATGGGTTGACATAAAAAGTAGTTAAATGATGCCTCAACACACACGGGAAAACCCGTATACATACAAAACTTGCTGTTTCGTAGGTAATTACTCTATACAGTGGCTGAAAACATAACAGAGACCAGGTGGGTCATCATCATTGCGAGAGTGATTAACTTCAAAGTAAAAATAACCCGTTGTTTACAAAAAGCTCGAAACCCTGTTAGTATTTAGTTTATATTAACCGACAGGTTGAAACATTAATATTATTAGCTTATTTAGTTATTGTTAGTTTTATGGTCCGTACTGTCAATATTATATAAAATTCAGTTCAAATTTCAAAGTTTTTAGTAAAATTGGGATTATGCGACTACTGCTCGGTTGAAGTCACTTAAAAAATACGTTTCTATATTTAAATATGGAATGAGTGGTCATTGAACTGAGGTAAACTAATCACAGAAAAGCTAAAAAATAATAAAAATTGCGAAAAACTGAGCACACTCACCTTGATTTCTCTCGTTTCCTTCACTGGTTTGCCGTTGTGTGACCAGGTTAGTGTCGGCTGAGGCAGGCCGGCAACTTCGCACTCCAATTTTATTTTTTGGCCCGCCCTGGCCATCACATTTGATAGAGGAGTGATGAAAACGGGCGCCTGGGTTGGTTCCATAGCTAAATTCACACTTAATTACACCTCAAAATGTACAAAAAGTTCAGAAAATCAAACTCAGTTACTGCGAACACGACAATCAGTAAACTGGATATCAAGTTGGTAGCAATGGGCGCTGACATTTTTGATATTTCATTGCCAACCAAAAAACGCTAGTTTAAGACTAATGGCAGCAAGGTAGATTTTTGGGATGTGACGTCATCTCATTTTACTTTGACTTTCAGTGTACGTAACCGTTTGAGGGTCGTTTACATCTAAACAATCGATGAGCGATCGATGTAACAGAAAATATACTATGTATACATTTCGACCCACATATTAGGTATCAAATAGGAGAAATGTATGCGAATTTATAAAAGTATTGCACAGCCAGGAATGCTGCCAACGTAGTAGGAGTAATTTGTAATAAACCAAAAACCTAAATTTAAATATCAGTGGGAATTTCGACTAGCAAAAAATCTATATTTAACGCTAAACGGCAAAGTATGTCGATTCGAGGACGATTTTCATGAAGTAATCCTTTTATTGCTGCATAGGCTAATTCAAATTGAGACCTTTTGACAGAAATGTCAGATAGTCCAGTTAATTAGCAAAAAAGTTGAACAGAAGAAACTTAAAAAATACAATTTCAAAATCTTCTAGAAAAACTTCTAGAAGTCCAATGACTGTATGTCATTTCGTACCTAGGCCGGGTTTACCCGTGTTCTTAATCATAGTCATAATCATAACCTTAATACTTGGACTACTTTTACTATGGACAAAAATTAAGTTTAAGATTACGACTATGACTAAGAAGCTGAATTTGAGAATGAACCTGAAGTTCCAAAATTGTCAAAATTTGAAGCACATTTCACACAATAGCAATGATACGCACATTATTGGGTTCAAGGTCTTCTTTTTCCTTTAGAATGTGGATATGTTTTATTAGAGTGAGAAGAGTGGAAGAGTAGTATTTTCTGCTACTATCTCTAGTATTATGCTTTATTAAAGCAGGCTTGCACCTTTGTATTTTAAACCAAGCTTAAGTTGAGTTTACTAAATGCGACTGAACAAGTTACAATCTTAGCTTAAAGTATGACGGAATAATAACCCCTCAAAACAATTTAAACCTGTACCTACTTGTTAAAGTAATATGTGACAAATCACTTACCAGAAACAACAAGATTTGCTGTACTCTGCGCCAATCCTAAATCGTTGGTGGCCTTGCAAGTATACTCCGCTTTGTCCTCAATCCTCACTTTCTCAAACCTCAACACAGCCTCCCCGTTATTATACGTAATGGCATAATCCGGCAAACTGTCAATACACTCGTTGTTTTTAAACCACTGCACCGTAGGTAGGGGATTTCCCTCCACTTTGCACTCAAACTGGAACGCGCCCCCTTCTTTGGCTACGCCTGGTTGCAACATTCTCACAAACGTGGGCGGGGCCAGTTGTTCCTCGGGTTCCGCCTCTTTGACCGTTAATGTGGCGGACGTTTCAGCAACACCGGCCTCATTAGTCGCTTTACAAGTGTAACGAGCCGAGTCTTCCGCGAAAGTTTCTTCAATAGTCAAAGAGCAAATGCCATTGTCCACCAAGGTGTGATAGTCTGGGTTATGCTGTATTGGCACTCCGGCCTTGAACCAGCTGACAGTTGGTGTTGGATTACCAGTTACTTGACAGATAAAGCTCAATCTAGAACCTTCCTGAATCACTGCGTCACTAAGAGGTGTTACGAAAACTGGCGGTTCGTGAGGTTCTTCAATAAATGGTGATTTCTCCTTTTGGAACGACTCAACTTTGTGGACTTCCTTAATTTCAGTTATCTGCACCGAGTGCTGCTTCCTGATCTCTTCTTCGATTCGTTTTTGTTCTTCAATTCTAGTATTTTCCATTCTGATTTGTTCTTCTTCGAGTCGCTTTTGTCTGTCAAGTTCTTCTTGCCTGCGCAACTCTTCCAGCCGGGCTTCTTCAGCTTTGCGCAGCTCTTCAAGACGCGCTTCTTCAGCACGACGCATTTCATCTATACGGGCTTCTTCAGCTTTTCTTCGTTCTGCATCTAGTTCAGCCTGTTTAGCTCTGCGTTGTTCTTCGTCGAGTCTGGATTGTTCTGCTTGGAGTTTTTCAGCTTCTAGTTGAGCTTTTTGAGCTTCTAGCATTTGTTGTTCGATGAGACGCTGTTCGGCTAAACGTTTTTCTTCTTCCAATCTACAATTATAAGAGTACAAGATGATTTAGTGTGGCAGTATCTAGATAACGGTTCAGTATATTATTCGAAAATTTGAAGTGTAGCTTAGGTCGAGTTCACATTCTCTTTCTGAAATATTTTGAATGTTGCTGTGTTGCCAAATCAACTAAAAAGAAGTACCAACTGGCATTAATTTATTACGATAACTCCTTTGCGACGTGCCGTAACTCAGATATTTCGTAAAAATTGTGGTTTTGTCAGCAAAATAGTCGAAACAATAATTAAATTCTCAAGTCTTGATAAGTGCTAATGTAACTCTTCCTGTTATTAGTTAGACATTACCAGGTAGGCCTGTAAGTTAAAGATGGGAAAAATCTGCAGGGTGGTCCATATTTACCTTTTAGTTGAACTAATACAACTACAGAAAGAGTATTGTATTCAGCTTTCCAAATTTCAGAACATGTCTAGCCGTTCTCTAGATACTTCCAATCCAAATTACTTATTACCAATTAAAACCCTGTTCCGTATTGAGCTTTCGTACAATTCTTTTGTAATTAAATTTATTTTTACAAGCAAACTTTAGATTACATGAACTTACCTAGCTTGCTCAGCTTTTAACTTTTCTTCCTCCAAGCGCAGTCGTTCAATTTCTAGTCTCTCCTGTTCTTCCCTTAACCTCAGTTCCTCAACTCGTCTCGCTTCTTCATCTTTACGCTTCTGCTCTTCAAGTTTCTTGGCTTCTTGCAGTCTTCTAGCTTCATCTTCCAACCTAGCAGCCTCTAACCGTCTTCTCTCTTCTTCATCCAGCCTGCGCCTTTCCTCCTCAGCCCTTTTAGCCTCCTCTAAGAACTGTAACTGCTGCTGTTTCAACTTTTCCACTTCCAACTTTGCAGCCTCCACTTTCTTTGCTTCTTCCGCTAGGATAGCTTCTTGTTGCTTGCGTCTTTCTTCAGCCAGTCGAGCTTCTTCAGCAAGTCGTTGTTCTTCGGCTAGTCGCCTTTCGTTGCCTAATCGGGCTTCTTCAGCTAATCTGGCCTTTTCTTCTTGTAGTTTCAGGTCGGCTAGTCTGGCTTCCTCTTGGAGGCGTTTTTCTTCAGCCAAAAGACGTTCGTGCGCTAGGCGTTCTTCCTCGAAACGTCGAGCTTCTTCAGCTTGTCGGGCTTCTTCTTGTTCTCTCTGTGCGCGCTGTCGTTCTTCTTCGGCAGCCACCAAGTTGGTTGAGAGTTGGCGTAGCTCGTTGCTGATGGATGAAAATGATTCCAGCATGTCCTTGTTAGCTGTGATTAGAGGAGTGTATTTGGTTTCATCAGGTCCGTAGACTGTTCTGGCTATGGTTACGATTTCTTGAATTCTTTCAGATTGCTTTGGTTGGCCAGGTTGCAAGAAGTTGCCAATGTCTTCTAGGAGTTGTTGCGCTTCTTCAGGTTGTTTCACGGAGGCTGATTTTCTTGCTATGGAAACTAGAAGCTTGCTTCCTTCCTTAAACCAGTTGTTAGCCTAGAATATAATAGCTAGGTTAACTACGCAAAGCAGTTAAAACATTTATTGCTTACCTCCTCAACCAATTCTAGGTAAGTTACATTCTTATCCAGGATTTCTTCAGTGTCTTCTACTTGGGATTTAACGTCATTCCACAAGACCTCGACCTCGCGGACGTCGTTACGAATTCGCGGGGCTTCTTCAGGGCATTCTTCTTGGAGCTTTTCACCAGTGTTTTTCAGTTTAATTACTCGAAGCTCCAGGCTTTCTATTACTCTAGTGAACTGTTTGAAGTTGTCACAAGCCACTTTGGAGGCGGTCAAACTTTCTCCAGCTTGAGTGCGTATATCAACAATTTGGTGGCTGGTTTCAGTGATTTGTTTTTTGATTTCTTGAGTTTCTTTCCGGAACTCGTTGACTTTCTTGCAACTGGTTAGCACTTCTTGTCTGCTTCTCCACTGCTCTTCAAACTGAGATCTGCGAAGCTCCAGCACGTGCTGCAGTTTCTGTATATCTTGCTGAGCTGCCTCTGGGGGTTCCTAAAGTATTCAGATAGATATAAGAAGGTTTAGTGTTAAAGTTTGGTTGAACTAACCTGGTTTTTGATTCTTTGTTCTATTTGTTGACATTCAGACTGGGCAAACCTGAATCTTTCCAAGATGGTTTCCCGAGTCACGTCAGACTCTCTTAAAACGATTTCTACGTCTTCCAGGCTGGAAGCAGCTGCACTAGCATTAAATTGTTCCGCCTTCTTGTCAATTTCTTCCAGGTTCTTAAAATACCCAATCAACACCTGGAAGTCAAATTTTTTTTTAAATCATAATTCAAAGGGGTTTGAATACCGACCTGAAGTAGGATTTGGTATTCGGAAGCAATCTCCACCAATTTTTGGCTGAGTTCGTTCAGTTTGCTTTTGACACTCAGAGTTTTCTCGTCCGTGGCTCCAGCTTTGGCCACTAGTTCTTCAGCACTTTTGATTTTCTGCGCCACCTCACTTTGTGCCTTACGGATGTCAGGTAGAACGCTCTCAAGTTTATTCTCAAGGTGATCGACCAGGTCACCAGGTCTGGTAGAGTTAGTGGTAATCACCGGGTAGAGTTGCGAGTGTAGTTTGGACACCCAACTTATTGTCTAAAAAGAAAACACAAAGTTTGGCACAAATTATAAGTAAGTAAAAAAATTCAGTTAATACTGTTTGCAAAATGAACTAATAATTAAGAGTAGGCAGTAGCAAAGGTAGTCTTAATTCATTTCGTGTTATCCCGTATATTACATTGTTTAGGTTTTAGAACGTCGTAGTTTAGCTGTTTGTGAGAGAGAGGGACTTACGTCAAAGTTTAAAGAGAGAATATTCTAGAATCCATAGAAGCCTACTAAACAGCTGGGCTAGGACCGGTTGTTATTGTGATTGTTAACAATAGTTCTCAGTTTGAGTCAGTGACTACGAGGAAAAAAACTGACCAAATTGCAAGAAGATCACAAAGTGCGAAAATGGAGGACGCAATGAAGCAGCTTATGCAGCAGATGATGAAGGAAATGAAAGCAAACGAAGAATATCAAAATCGTAAGTTTGAGGAGATAAAGAAGGAGACGGAGATCAAGAAGAGATTAAAGCTAGCCAAGTGAGTCTAGGCCTAGACCAATTCGAAGCGAAGCTCCAAGCAAGCCAAGACCGTAAGATAGTTGACATAAAAGGACAAATCAAGGACCAAGAACAAAAACTGGATTGTGTAATTAATGAACTAAAGATGGAAAACAGTATGGGAACTTTGAAGAAAAAAGTGACAAGCGCCATTGAAGAAGTTACAGGAAGAATAGGCAAAGTGGAGAAAATTGTCCAGAACTTGCAAAGAGAAGTCGACAAATTGCACGAACAGTCATTGAAGCCAACTATAGTTGCCATCTCAAATGCCTGTTCGTCTATGATGGTAAGACGTCTTGGTAGATATACAAGAAACAGTTCGAAGTTATCACGAGGACACACACCAGTGCGTCAAATAAGAAGCCGGAATACAGAAACCGATATTCCAATCCAGATCGCTCACTTCCAATCAGATGTGAAGCAACCGTTAGAGGCCTTCCGAAAAGAACTAAGGACTTGTGGAGCAAAATAAGAGGGAAAAACAATCCTAATACACAAACGAAGACGTTAACCCGATCATTTGTTGGAACTGTGGAAAGAAAGGCCACATTTGTCCTCAATAAAGACCAGAAGAATGGAGAACCAGGAAAACAAAGCGTAGCAAGTTTTCCGCGGCAAAACTGGCTAGGCAACACTGTCAAGCCTCATCAACGATCATCAAGATAGCCCGACAATACCAGCTTTATAGTGACCGACAAGGTTTGCGTACGAGAATGCCAAATGGTTGTTGACACTGGTTCCTGTAACTGACACCAGGACGAAATTTATATTGGAGGCTGCTGGCGGTACTAAAAGAATTCCATTCTGATCAGTGTCGCAATTTTGAGTCTGCAGTATTCAAAGAAGTATGTGAACGTTTGGGGATTAAGAAAACCAGAACTACACCATTACATCTACAACCAGACGGAATAGTGGTACGTTACAACCGAACACTCGACAAGTACCTGAGGACAGTTGTCGATAACAAACTGATTGGGACTAGCACATCCCACTGTTCCTCTTGGCTGAGAGGTGGGATGATTAATTAAGAAGGTTTTTTTTTTTTTTTCTTTCTCCATAGGTCTGTCGGCTGTCAGCTCCAGATAGCACGTAAGCCTAATGGCTTATTGTACTGTATGTACAATAAGCCATTGTGTAATTAAGAAGGTTAAAGAGAGAGACCCTGCGAGTATCAAAGAAATAGGAGAGGGATAAGGGAAGAGACTTTGGAAAGAGGTTATTACGGGAAACAAAAAGAACTAAAAAGAAAAATTCGCAAAAAAGAAAAAGGAACCAAGACTAAGAGAGATGGCGAAAGTGACGGATCATAATAGCTAGGACAAAGCTTGGAAAATTGTGGTAAAATGGGGTCAAAAGACCGAAGAGAGGGAATGGAGAGGGGTGCGATGGGGACGACTGGGATAGTTGATCGGGAATATCACCCTGGACTGAGTGAGGGGGACAGATTGGAGAAAGACGCGTATGGGGAGTATAGAGCTGGAGGCGTCGTGAGTGAAAGATATGACATGGAGGCGGAGGTTGAAACGGTCATTGGGAACCTGAAGAAGAATAAGGCGTGCGGCAACAGTGTTTCTAATAAATGTATAAAACATGGGTGGGAGGAGTGGAAGGAGCGCTTGTTAAATTTTAATAGGAAGTTTCCTAAAGTGTGGAAACGGTCAAGGCTTTGAAGGAGGTGATGATAGAGAGACTGGAAGAGTTCAACAGAAGAGAGTGGCACGTGTTGGTGGTCACGCTGGATCTGAAGAATGCCTTCAATATGGCGTGGCCACCTTACGTGGACGAGAGAATGAGTATTGACGGAGTCCCGGGACGTCTGAGAGAGATGGCTTGGGATTTCCTGGTAGATAGGGAGGTAGTGAGTGGAAGAGTGAGTAGGGTGTGCTGGTCGCCGGCGTGTCTGCCAAAGAGCACCCTTCCTGCACACGACTGCAGGGCGGCAAAGACACTTTCCGCATATGTTAGGTACAACATTTTTCTTACAAGTATCACTTTTCATTAAATTGAACGAAAATGAATAGTAAAATGACTAAAATGACAGCCTCGTGCAAAATTGTATTATTTCGTCTCAAAACCGACAAAGATCGATTCCGGTGTTGTTCTAGTCTACACAATTGTTACTTTTGAGCCATTCTACGTCAGTTGGAACCACATTGGTCACTGAATTTGACTCGTTTGTGGTCAATCTGTGCCAAATTGTATTCTTTCGTCTCAAAACCGGCAAAGATAGATTAAAAAATTTAAAACATTAAATTTTTGTATTTATGGCACTTGTCTGAAATCTTTGTTTATTTTGGTTTACTTATTAGGGTAGCAACTTGTAATGTTATAAACGGGGCCAAGACTCTCAGTTACAGAAAATAACCTCATCGAAATAATTACAATAGTAGAAAACATTTCCAACAAACGAGAGACAGTTGCGCCTCGATATTTTTAGAACCAGAATGAAAATAGCAAAAGACATATAAACGCTCGCAAACGACCCAGACAGTAAACCACATTTTGTATGTCGCAAAGTAATGGTTTGTTTTGATATCTGGATCGAACTGAGGTAATTAGCAAACTAAATAAATTTTGATCGGAGATAAATCAGCTGGTTTGAAAAATTATGGAATAACTTACTTTAGTGCTTTCTGCCATGGTTCTTTCGAGTCTCACGAGAATTTCGCGTTTTTCAACCACTTGATCGCGGAAACTTTGCCACGATTTGGTCACATTCAACTGTCGTCCAGAAAGACGTTCCAAGATGGACTCGACGCACTTTCTGGCTCTCTGAGTGTCGAGGTGCGGCTCCTGGATCTGGAAATAAGATATAGACCGGTATTTTTAGTAGACCAAGAAACACACAAGGAGGGACACCAGATTTATGGCAACCGCAATACTTAAAGACAACTAGAAATAGAACTATATTTGATTTAATTAGTGGCGTTAGGTGCTAAAGCCGATTTCCTCTTCCAGGTGTCTGATTTTATAATACCAAATAGTTTCCTGTTTTGTGAACTTACGATAATATTCACTACCGGCCGGAATCTATTATTGTCGGGCATACATCGTCTGGATAAGTCGAACTTCAACTAAATCAGATGCAGATATCAGTAAAATAAATTTAAAATAGTTGAAAGCGTGGGTGCAACTTTTTGTGCAAACAGCTATTTAAATCGATTATTAGATGTACTGTCAATGTTTTTTTAAAAAAATATGGAACAACTGGAAAATTGGCTAACCAGATTCTTTGATTTAGCTTTGCTTTTTTCGTCTAGAAATGCTTGAAAAATGTCCACTCATGTTTGAACAGAATTTTTACTTAAACCACACCAGAAGTCATTAATAAAAATTGTGTAATACACACAGCCACTGGATTTCAGTGTAAAAATGCATAACTTATGCCTGGTTTATACAGCAAACTTAATTAATATAAAATAGAATAAAATTAGAAATTTTTGGAGGATTTATAGAGTGAAAATAAAATAAGAGTTTTGATAACAAATAACCTATAATAAAATCAACATAGTAGAGAGAAATGACATTTATGTTTAATTTTAGACGTTTATCATATTGTAGCCACTGTTGACAGACGTAGTTGACATCTACTCATCTACTAACAGCAAAATAAAATAAAAGTAGAACTTGGCCAACTTTAAAGTGATTCCTTATATTATTTTATTTAATTTCACTGTACAAAATATGGAATTTCAGTACATTTAAATGCTTATTTTGTTTTATTTTAATCAGGCATAAACTTTTAATCGAAAAACCAAATTTTGTTTATTTAAATTCGACACGTTTTGATGTTTTCAACCAATTCCTTTTGCTAGATGTTGACTTGAAAATTGAGTAGAATGAGAAGAAATAGTCCACTAAGTCAGTTTTCAATGATATTTAAGTGTTTTCAACGTTGTGTCTTTGAAAATTGATTATAATGAATGCAAATAGTCCGGTAAGTCAGTTTTCGTGATATTGGAATGATTTTTATTATTTTGGCTTTGAAAAATGTCTAGAATGACTGCAAAATAGTGCGGTAAGTCAATTTTCTTGATATTTGACTATTTTTTAACGGTTTGACATTGAAAATTGTTTATAATGACTGCAAATATTCCGGTAAATCAGTGTTCATATTATTTGACTGGTTTTCAACGTTGCGAGTTTGAAAATTGTCTATAATGACTGCAAATAGTCCGATAAGTCAGCTTTCATGATATTAGACTGTTTTTCATCGATTTGGCCTTGAAAATTGTCTAGAATGACTGCAAATAACCTGGTAAGTCAGCTTTCATGATATTAGATTGTTTTTCATCGTTTTGGCCTTGAAAATTTTCTAGAATGACTGCAAACAGTCCGGTAAGTCAGTTGTCATAATATTTGACTGGTTTTCAACGTTGTGGCTTTGAAAATTGTCTAGAATGATTGAAAATCGTCCTGTAAGTCAGTTTTCATGATATTAGACTATTTTTGAACGTTTTGACATTGACAATTGTCTAGAATGACTGCAAATAGTCGGGTAAGTAAATTTTTATGATATATTACTATTTTTTAACGTTTTGACATAGAAAATTGTCTTGAATGACTGCAAATAGTCCGGTAAGTCAGTTTTCAATGATATTTGAGTGTTTTTCAACGTTTTGGCTTTAAAAATTGTTTAGAATGAATGCAAATTGTCGGGTAACTCAATTTTTATGATATTAAACTGTTTTTCAACGTTGTGCGGCTTTAAAAATTGTCTGGAATGAATGCAAATAGTCAGTTAAGTCAATTTTTATGATATAATACTGTTTTTCATCGTTTTGGCATTGAAAATTGACTAGAATAAATGCAAAATAGTCCGGTAACTTAGTTTTCATGATTTTTTTACTATTTTTTAGTGTGTTGGCTTGGAAAATTGGCTGGAATGAAAGCAAAAATCCAGATTTCAAGTTCAAGTCAGTTTTCATGACAATGATTGACTACTTTTTTTTTAGTTTTGGAAGGTCTGCAGCTACTAAAAAAACCAAATAAAAAGTCCAAATTTGTATTTGAAAATTTGACGTTAATGATGGGTATCTAAAAAACAAAACGTCGGAGCTGAAAACTAAAATAATTTTTTTTAATAGCGAAAAAGAGTGGCTTGAAAAAGTGGCATTGACTTTCGGAAATAAACTGTAATAAAGTGGTAAAAAAATAAAAAAGTAATTTGACTTTTTCGGTTTTTGTCGCATATCTCCTATGTAATGAAAATTTTTTAGTAAAAAAATGAACAACTTTGCCTCGATATAACTAAAGCTCTATAAACTATAGTTTCTGAGATAGCAATGCTAATGCACGTACACATCATTTGTAACACCCCGTATATCTAAAATGGCGCCGGATGTATTTCGTTCGCGTCCAAATATTTCCAAGTAAAAATCAAGGAAATACGTTAGTAAATAAAAGTTAGTGTTCTTTAGGCACATTGCCAGAATATCCTACTATAGTGTCATTACTATTCTTGGCCAGCAGACAATCCAGTGGCGTTTTACTAACAATTTACGCATGTAATAATTTTGGCCCAGTTGTTACGGTTTTTCACACACACAAGTGGTTATGGTCGATTTCATAACTTTTGGCATCCAGCTTGACCCAAGGCTTTACAATAAAGTAAAAAATAATATAGTCAATAACTAATAAATAAAACTAACTTAATAATAGAAAAATATGCTTTGAAGCAAATAAATTATCTCATCATGTTAAATACATTTTTCTGGGCGTCTGTCAAGTAAGTGCAAATACTCAACTAATATGGCAAAGCATATAGAGTCATTATTTACACTTAAGAATTTACAAGTTTTCAAAGAAATGGCGCTTACTGTGTTTATTCCTGATATTTATAGTACTTATAACCTGAAAAGATATTGCCCTCATATTTTATGAGACGGATTTATGTTAAGTCTCCGTTTATGTTAAAGTTTCCAATAAATTATTAGCCGTATGTCAAAAATGAGCAGCAAGTTAAAAGTAGCTTTTTTGACCAATAACAAATTACAAACAGTGCGATTTTTTGTAAATTCTGCACATGTGGACTTAGTAATAAGAATATTTATAGTCATACAAAAAGTTAAAATGTCATTGAATTGAATACTTCTTCAAATATTGAAATAGAACAAAAATTGACAAGTGAAATGATCTTCCTAATAATGCAACCCCTAGAAAACTGTGGAAATATAGTTTATTTGAACAAGGAGTTTGACTTTATGAAAAAATATGTATTTTCAATTATTACAAAAGCACACAATCTGTAGAATGTCATCATGATTATGACCATATGAAGTGCACCATACACCATCAATTAGTGATCATCGGGCAACCCGTTTCTAACCTAACATTATAAATAATATGACACTGTCACTTCTTATTTATGAAACCAGTGCTAAATTCCTAATCAAAATCAATGTAAACAAACGGAGAAATGACAGCTGGAATGCCCGAAATTGTTTTCAACACTGATCACCAGAGGAAGTATCTCTTATCTTGAAACACTAGGTCTGTTCGTAGAGAGAATCTTCTACTAGTATTCAGAGAAGTAGATACATCCATTGGTGACAAGTCAGGAAACGTCATAGTCACGTGAGCATTCAACCAATGAAACTTGACATTTACTGTTTCTGAGTTGGAAACCAGTCAGGGATTGCCCCTGAAAACAGACCTACTATTATCAATGAAACTAGCTCAAGGTGACTTGTTGGAAAGTAATTTTGTGAAGTTTGAGGAAACCATTCGTGAGTTGAAGTCAGTGGGTGTCAAATTAGAAAAAACTGACATTGTTTGCCACCTTTTTGTCATTGCCTAAATATTATGATCCACTTATTACCGCCCTTGAAACTTTGGAAGCAAACAAACTCACATTAGAGTTTGTTAAAGGAAAATTGTTGGATCAAGAAGCCAAGAGAATGAATGAAAATGATAGTTATGTGATTACAAATTTCAGTTTAGGTTTCTATACACTTGTGGAAAGGGATCAGGACCAGGAAAACCTCATGGAAATTATATGAAGAGGGGGCATAGTGGACTGAAGGAAATGGTCAAAATATGGGTCAGAGACCAATCAATATAACTGTGGGAATGCTGGACATAAAAAGTCGAATTGCTGGAAAAACAACAATGGGGGTTCTCGACAAGGCCATAATACAGACAGAAGAAGAGGATGATGATTTTGCATTCCTGACCCTTGCATGCATGGTGACCAGTGGAGAAGCTGCTCTAGGAACTGTTAAATGGTACTTGGATTCTGAAGCAACTGATCACATGGTAAAAGAAGCTTTAAAGATAGCTGAAAGTTAACCAAACCACTTAAAATGAATATTGCTAAGAATAGAGTAGAGATAGGAAATATTGAAGAACTGTTAAAAACTGAAACTGGTTATGTAGATTTAACATTGAAAGAGATTTTGTATGTACCAGATTTAAAACATAATTTATTGTCAGTACAAAAAATTGAAATATCTGGATTTGACGTATTCTTTAGAGCAGGCAAAGTGTTGGGAATATAATTAATGGTTTATATAAATTAACATTCAAGCTGAGGAAGTTTGAAGCAACCAATCGTCAATGTTCAGCATTAACATCGAATAAACAAACTGATTTGATGACTTGGCATAAGCGCTTAAGACATTTAGAATATCAGAATATGATAAAGTTGCTACAGAAATGTATTAAAAATGTACAAATACACTTACCCTTGCAGACTCATTGATGAAAGTTAAACCAGTATTCTTGGCGGACTGATAGTATGGAACTAGTGATTCAAACTTTTCCTCAATGCCTCTCATTGTGTCTTCATCCACCACATCTTTGCCTCTTATAGAAGCTTCCAGGGCATCCATTTCTCTACACCAAAAGTGAATTACTCTTCAATTTTTGCCCAAGTTAAGGAAGAGCCAACCTGTTAACAATGTCAGCCTCCATATGAAACTTTACGTAGATCCTAGCCAAATCCAACCGATTTTCCAGCAGGTTCTTTAATTTCATCCATCGATTGTGCAGTCCTTCCACTTTGGAGTCCACGTCTCTCCGCTGACTATCCTCCAGATATTCCAAGATGGGTGGTAGTGTTAGTAGAAGCTGGTTGATTTCATTCCCTTTGGTCTGCAAAAAATTAAATTGATCAAACCTTCCAGTTGAAATGTACGTTTTGTTTTACTTGTAAATCAGATTGTAAGTGATGGTGGAGCTGCATAAAGTCTTCGGCCAGCCTCACGTCTCCACCCATGTCCTGGTGGCCTTGCAAGAAGGCCTCAGCGATGCTAACCAACCACTGGGAAATTTCGTCGTGTCGTTCCATGAAATTGTTGAGAGCAGCACTGATCCTTTTGTTTTCTTCTCGATGGGCAGTGCACAAACTCAAAAGAACAATCTTCATGTTTTCTAGTTCTTCCACTATCTTTTTAACTCCTTCAGTGCCACCAGAATGGTCTGCTAAATCCAGGATTTGGTACCCTTCAGCAATAGGAGCTGCGGTAGATTCGTCAATCGTTTTAGCGCATTGAGAGTGCAAGTCAGCCAGTTTGGGTGAGTTCTTTGGTAGTTCAGTAGCTTTAAGCTGAATTTCAATCTGATCCAGCTTGTTCAACACCTGAAACCAAATAATGTAAAAAAAGTGAAAGTGAAACACCAACTTTCTTACAGTTTGAGCAGTCCTGAAGAAGTTGATAACTCTCTCCAATACAGATTCTCTGTGCTGTAGGTCAGCCAAGTAATCTGAAGTTCCTGAAAGTATCACGTAAGCTTTCTGAGTAGCTTGTTCACCGGCAAAACAGCCAGATGCAACTAATTGTTCGGTCGCTTTGGTGATTTTCAGAGCACGTTCTTGCAATTGACGTGCTTCAGGTAGAAGCTTTCTGTGCTCGTGTAGCAAAAGTTCCGCACTTGAGGATGAATCACCTGAGAAGATTTAAATCAGGTTTTATTAGATAATGACAAATAAGGGTAAAATTGACTTACCTAATTGGACGCTATTGGCCAGCAAATTCCTTCTATCATCCAATACATCTTCCAATTCTCTAAGATCAGCTGCAAGCAGCGCTAATGCTAAGCACTGCTCCAGCTGGGTTTTTCTTCTGTTAAACGTTGTTTCCAGAATTTGACGTTTCACGTGCAATTCGTCCAGCCACCCTTGCACTTGATTGATGGCTGTAAACCACGCCCAAAATTTAACCTCAAAACTGATCAAAGCTAATTAAACTGACCTCGATTAACAGAAGATCGAATTCGTTCGGGTCGCGAATCGAGTGTGCCTTCGGCCCCCAGTTCCTTCAATTTGCTCAGCAATGTATTTCCCACTTGTAGGGCCCCCATAAGGGCCTCCAGTAACGACCTGAAGGAGGACACAATATTCAATCAATTTGCACTGAAAGTTGATTTTCACGCACCTTCTTATTTCGTGTATGTTTGTAAGGAATTTCTTCACAGATTCGATCTCCACGGGGACTGAGGATGTGGAGCAAAGGGCTTCCAGGGCGTCATTTTTCTCAAAAAATTCTTGCGCTTTGGTGTGGTATTGTACATTCAAATCGAGGATAAGCTAGAAATCATCAGAGTTATATAGCTTGTGATACAAAGTATGGTTCTTATATTATGTAGTTATTAAAAGTGAGGTTACACGTCATAGCTCAGGAGATGCTACTACCCATCTTGCACATGTGATGGAGATATTTATTTTTGTTTTGGTTGCTACCAAGGTAATCAGAGAAGATTTAACGTCTTTAAAAACTTCAAGTGTAAACTAAATAGCATTTTTTTGTTTGTTGGAGAGACTAACGAGAAGAAATTTGTGAAAACTTCTTGAATATGATTCTGAAGACCTGTTGAACCTTTTGAAGGCGGCCTAATTACCAAAACAGCTTGGATCCTCTAAAGAGAATGTGAAGAAGACATGTACCATGTATAACAAGGTTTTATGCTACCAACAAGCCTACAACTCTCTGGAAATGATCAACAATTACTGGAGAGATTTGAAGGATGAAAAATGTCTTTAAAGATGATATTGAAGACTTAATCTTCCTACAATTCTTTGTGAAAAATATTAAAGAAGGGAAGAGGGTTCCAGCTGCGCCAGTGAATGGAATTTTACCTAAAGTTGAAACACAGTCACAGCATCAAAAATTTAAAGCATTGAGAGTGCCTCAACAGCTCAATTAACTCACGAGTACAAGACTTTACCTGCTTCAACTCAACCAAACACATTCAAAAGCATTCAAAAAGAACCACCCACCTATAAACCATTCACCCAAGACTACTCTTCATTATTCAGAACCTCAGGAGTACAAGTCCTATACTCTTTGGAGTTTATTACAGAATTTGGAGGATTGAAGCCAAATCCATTAGCACAAATTTGTTATCTACCATCAGTCTCCAAAACTTTACAGGAAATTTCATCAACCATCGAATAGGAAGACTATTCCGAAAAACTGGGGAAGTCATTCCAAAGCTTCGTCATTCATCATCCCGATTCTAGGGCACATTTGAGTCAACATCATCACGTAGTACAACGCAGTTGGACTTCAAGCACCAAACAGAAAATATTGGATCGTCTAGCCTCCTCCGCTTTCTCCAACACGGAGAAGCGGTCATACTACAGGCGTTTGAGCTCCTTGTCAACTTCAAATGGAAAAGCAGTGGGCCCACAAATTCTCCCCTAAAACCACTCAGGAGATTAGCTGGAGTACTCAGTCCACTTTGGAAAAAATGGTGGAGACAAAAATTCAGAAAGTAGTGCAAGAAAGCAGAACTTTTGACCAAACTCTCCACTACGTGGGAGAGGTCACCCATTTGGAGACCACCGTCAAAGACCAACGACAAATTATTTTCTAGCTCTAGCTGAGCTCTTTAAAATCATAGCCGCGTGCTGCCCCACAATACGTGGCATTTCCGCCATCATCAGTGCAACTGTATCCCACCATAGAACCACTCCCAATACGACCAATTCATGACATTTCCTATGAAGTGGTTCTGTAACCAGGGACACTTCCGGAAACCAAAAGTCCTACATTGCACTGTGCGCACAATTCCTTCTCCCTTACCTTCAAGGAAGGAAGTTGCACAAGCACTTCCAGTGCACAATTTAAAATCAAAAAACCAATGAAAGAACTACTTTATGTACCATTTGAAAAATTTCCTGATTTGGAGCAGTTCCGGTTCAAACCTGATCTGGATTGACCTAACCAACCTAGGACTGGACGTCCTCCAATGTCCTCCAAACTCATCGCTGACAGTGAGTACGATAAAGTGACTTTGAGTGGAAACCCTCGATGAGTGACACTGAAGAACCGCATTATCGAAGAGTAAGAGCAACAGATTCATTAACGTTGAACAACGATACGATACCAAATTTAAAACCTTTTTTAAAGAGAATATTGGGGATTTAGGTTGTTATTTACAACATAAACAAAGCAGCCAATGTTCAGTCTTCTATTTAATAGGTCGATGGTAAACTTACTTTGCGCAATTCTAGGGTGGAATTTATGTCCCTCCAGGCTCTTCCAAGAGATTCTGCCATGGCTGCGTAGACTTCTGCTCTTGGTCTTTGAGTGGCGATAAGTTGGTCGGCTTGTCTAAGTAGTTCTTCCACCGGACTCTGTTTATTCTGCAAAATGTTTTCTTAATATTAAAATTTGTTAAATAACTAATAATGTATTTAAGCAAATCAATAATCAGGGAGTACATTGTTTATTAGGCTTCTGTGTCTAAAAATTATTAGTCATAATGCACTTTCTGGTCATGGATCGTTTGTAAAACATAAAGATTACGGCTTCTTAACACAATGCGACCTAAACTAAATAAATAATCGAAACCGCGTTTAGGCCCACGCATTATGGTACGACCGTAACGCCCACATACAGCGTGTTTTAATAAAAGGTGGATTCAGGGCATTTGCATTTTACTTTCGTTCTGGGAATGCCAATTCTAAAGCCCAAGAATTATGACTTTTAAACATGCTCCTTCAATATGTACCAAAGTACCATAAAGCATTTACACTGATCGTAAAATCAGGCATCTAACTTTGTTGCAAAAAAAATTAGTCGCCCAACATATTTGTCCTAAAAAATTTAATTCTGAGTGAACTCATAATCTATTTTTGCCTCTTGTAACGTAAATACATGGCATACAAAAGAGCAATGAAACATCAGGCTCTGTTTATTTCAATTTCAAATAATTTGTGCAGACGGTTTCTAAAAATACTGTTAATCCAAGGTTTGTACATGTTGTTTAATCTATACTTTCTACTTTTACTGCCTGATTCCGTATTAAATAATGTTGAAGCGTGACCCATAAAAGTCCACCCAGAACCATATGGTTGCAATTTTTCCGGAAATACTTACTTGAAGTTGTCGTAAAACTTCATTGTGTGCTTTTTGGAGTTCTTGGGCTTCGGCGAGTGTGTTTCCCAAGCTGGTGAGTTCAGGGGTAATTTCCAGAATTTTTAGATGGATCCAGTCTCCACACTAGAAAAAAATTAAACTTTTAACATTCAATTATTTTAAAAACCACAAATTTGCAACATTATAACTTATTTTCTAAATTCTTAAAGTACAAAATTATCTTCTCGAACATACACTAAAAATAATAAACCTATAACTAAATGTAAAATGCATAAAAGATCGCACTAGAATCACTAAACAGACAGAGAAACATAGAAAATTCCATGCGCGAGACAAAGAGCGAAAACGTAAAAAAAGTTTAAGTAGGCAAAAATTTTGCTGTGATGTTGTCAAACATTTCTCTAAATTCGTCTAACAAAACTAATTTGGTGATTGGTACATTCCTAATCATTGCATTTTATTTTGATAATCTTGTCAAAAACAGTGAGTATGGTGAAATAAACACGTCACGTGACTTTGAGAATGCAATTGTTGACCTGGCAACACTGTACTGGCCGAGTGACACTAGTCCAAAATAGTCCCGTGACCATAAAAAAAGTAGGTTAATAAACTTCAAAAATATGCAAAATCCGATTTAAACAGTGGTGAAAGCGAAAATCGTAAAATACAGGACACGTGACTAAAAAATGGTAATTTTTGAGCTGCCAACACTGTATATGCAAGATGGCACCAGTCAAAAAACAGTCAAAATGTAACTTGAGCTGCACAAGCTCGCTAAATCTAATTTAAACAATGGTGGAACATGGAAAATACAACTTTGCTGTCACATGCAATGTTGGCAACACTGTAAAAGTGGTGGCACAAGTCAAAAGCAGTCACTTGATTATAAAAAAGATAATTTGAGCTGTGAAAATTTGCTAAATGAAATTTAGACGGAGATAAAAATTTAACTAATAAAATACACGTCACGTGACTTTGAGCCCAGTGACATTATTCAAATCGGTCACGTGTCTATAAAAGAGTATAGTCTGAATTGCAAAAATGTGCAAATAGTAAATGAGAATGTTTACAACAGAAAGTTATGGTTGTTTACCTAACAAGTGCGAAAAGTGGTACTTTTCCGCACAAAACTGCAGTTAAAGGGCGGGAAAGACGCTTTCCGCATGTGTTAGGTACAACATTTTTCTACGAGCATCAATTTTAATTAAATTGAACGAAAATGTATTCTTAATTGCACAATCAAATAAACAGTTATGGTTTTTTGATTTAAATGTTTTTTTTTTAATAAAATGAGTGCGGAAAATAACTTTTCTAGGAGGACAACTCGGGAGTAAATCTCTACTGCAAGAAAAAACTTGACTACTTTTGTTTGGTTTTCTTTGTTCTTCTTGCACCAGTGTAATTTCTTCTTCATTATTGTGGTTTCCTGTACTGGTCAGGGAAATTCTATAACTAAAGTAGTATTACCATCAAATAATTCTAGAGCTGGGAGTAGTTTCAAGTTTCTCGTCTTCTTCATCCATGTCTGTATAAATAAGATAACTGATATACGTACAAAACTACAATATTACGCTTGACTAAATTTAAATACAAAACCGTGTCATTTCTGTTTTACAACCTTTTTTAATATTTAACAATAGAACTATGGTATGTAAGGGAAGGAAGTTTGACTTGCATATCTGCGATACGTCTATCTGTATTTCTATCTCCTACAAGTTACCCAGTACTGGTATTTTTTAGCATTTTAAGCTCGATTAATAGAGTTTCCGTGTACAAGAACGCACTCATGGAAAACCTGACCGTTTTCCTTCTTGAATTCTTGCGCAACTAATTACAGTACTTTTTTTAATGTGAACGACCTTTAGCGTTATGACCAAAGATGAATAGTGTAAATAAGCGTACTTAGATTCAGCGTGCCGAGTTTGGTCAGATCATAATCAAGTTATGAGTGGTCGAGTGATTATATAATACATGAACGTAGCTTTCCTGTTTTGGACTTATTGTTAGCTTCTCCTGTATTAGCGCAGCAATTATACCACAACAGTAAAAGTTTTTTTTTTTTTTTTGGCCAGCGCAATTATGTTGTAATGAAATATTTATCTGATCTCATCTTGCTTTATGTCATGCAATCGACAAATTCTAGACGATTTCGACCAAATATGGTCAAGTTTGCGGTTTCTAGACTGGTTACGTAATAACCTTTCGATATACATATTCAAGGTGGTATTGCGTGATGATCACTTGTAACTGTTTATCGTCATCGGGACTGTAACAGACAATCAAACAGATGCAAAATAAATAAAACTGATTTTAAAATTAATGTAACATAATTGGTTTCTGGAATGCAAAAAATATGAATTTCTGTGAAGTTATTCATAACCCACTAGTCATAAAACCGCGTGAAAACCTATAGTTCATATTCAAAATTTAAACTGATTTTTGTGTTGTGTTGTGTGGGAAAACAAAAGGAGCTCTTATTGGCAATAAAACAACGAAAAACGAGTTACATAGGTCATGTTATGAGAGGCGAGAAGTATGAGTTTCTGAGACTGATAATCGAGGGCAAAATACAAGGAAAGAGTTCAATTTGCAGACGTCAAAATTCATGGTTAAAAGATCTCAGAAGATGGTTTGGATGCTCATCAATAGACATCTTCAGAGCTGCAGTATCCAGGACCATGTTAGCCATTGGGATTGCCAACCTTCGTGTGGAGACGGCGCCTTAAGAAGAAGAAGAAATTCAACATCTGTGACATTCCCCAAAAAGACACATCTTAAAACTTGCGGAGACTATCGACTAATTAATAATAAGAAGTATACACGGAAAAACACTACACGACAGAATCAGAAGTGAAGACCTTAGACAAAGAAGCGAGATACAAGACATAAGGTGGGTAAGACAGAGAAGAAAATACTGGAAGACAACAGACTTGTAAAAATCGCAAAAACAAACAATCCCGTCGGACGAACCCAAGGCAGACCTCCAAAACGCTGGAAGGAGTGCTGGACATCAACGTCGGAAGAGGCATAATAGGACAAAATAGGCATTAGCCTACCTACATGGACACCCATATTAGAAAGAAAGAAGAAGAAAAGTTTAATAAAAGTCTTGTATTCTTTGGTAGTATGCCTAACGTGGTCTTTCTTGTGTCATCAATTTGTTTCATGGCACTTTCTTCATTCATTTATGCGACGAAGTTGATATCAACACATATTGAAAACCATATTCACAAAAAGCTTTTAAATTGGATGAGAGCCAAAAGAAATTTATTTTTGAGGGCAACAATGATCTTTATGGAAATATTGACAAATGGAACTGGCAGAAAAAGAAATTTTTCACCAAAGCCTTCAAAATTTAAGATGATATACGAGTTAACAGCATTCCACTGAACAATTTGCGCTATACGGACGATACAGTACTTCTCGCCGAAAACATGTCCGACCTTCAAAATATGTTGAATAACGTAATCACATCTACTCGAGAATATGGTCTAACACTCCACGTTAAGAAGACCAAATACATGATTGTTACCAAAACTAGAGTGCCAAATGAGGATCTGTATGTGGAAGGCGAAAAGCTGGAAAGAGTCGAAAGCTATGACTACTTGGGAACAAGTGTTTACTTGTTCTGTTCTATGTCTGCATTGAGAAAGCCCGTGCATCCTTCATGAGAAACAAGAAGCTACTCTGTAGTGGCAATCTGAGCCTGAACATAATAACTCATATGCTCAAATGCTATGTATTATGTGTGGAAGCTTGGACCCTGAACGTATATTGCGAGCGAAAATTGGATGCTTTCGAGATGTGGACATACCGTAGAATGTGGATTACACACTTTATGAGAGGTCAAAGCTATGAGAATCTGCAACTCATAGTCCAGGGAAGGAGGTCTGAAGGAAGGAGAAGAATATGATGATAGCCAACTCCGACGTAGAGATGGTACACGAGGAAGAAGATACAAATCAATACTTAAAAAACTGATTAGTAAGCTGCTCTAAAAAGGAAAGCAAAAATATTTTAGGGAATTTTTGCCTCCAACTGCATATTAATTATAATTATTGTTATAAAAGTAACAATCACTTATTCTTCTCAATACCAAACTGCAAGTTATTTTGAAGTGAGTTTAACATAAACTCACAATTTTATGTTGTAAGCCAATTTTCAAATAATGACAGCAAAGTGTATTAAATTCAAGTAAGTTGCTTGATTCAACAAATGTTGTATAGTTTAAACATGATTGACAGATCAAAGCAAAGTTACGAGTAATTTATGATAACTGGAAATGATTCAACATTTCGTCCCGGATAAATTATAAATTCGAGTACTAATCTATTTTTACTGGATCGACCTGATTGCATAAACATGCGTAGGTTTTGGTCCAAGATTGCTAAAAAGTATAATCACGTGGTTAAAAAAATCCCAAAGTTAAATAAACCGTGACTAAATGTCGGGTAATATGAAGCAAAATGGTTGGTTGGCCTTCACAACTGATGAACAACTAATAGTACTTCGACAGTCATTGGTCTGTAACTAAAGCTTTCTTAACTGAAAACTGAATAAATTAACTTAATATAGCTATTATAGAATAGTGTCGCGGTTAAATTGACGGCAATTGTCCATGCAACTAGTCCAACACCTACCATAATAAATGTTAATAATAATTGACCAAAGTATACACTTTAGTTTAAGATCACGTCTATTAATAGATTTACTGTTGTTACTGTGAATAATCGCTTTTGTCAATATATTATTTAGGATAAAGACAAATTAATTAATTAGATCCCTCCACCCTAAAGTCAGTTCATAAATAATGGTAATAGATTATTATTCCACACGCACGCCTAAACGCAGATTACGAATACAAACATATCAGTCGATGTTTTAATGTAATTCATACAATAGTAGCTGGTCGACACCTTAAAATTTCCATTTCGTTCACTTTCTACTTATCCTCATACATATTAATAGCAGATTTGTGAATTTAGCTTCGAGTTAATGCATAATATGTACACTGTCTGCGTATTTGTTAAGACGACAGATCGATGTTATAGCCCTATGTCCAATATCAGAAGAATATCGTTTTATGAAAAATGTGTGATGTTTTGTTTAATTAAAATCTATCTTATTCATTCACTTAATACCACCCTCATTAATACAATACACAATACATCCCGACAATGCAGCTATGGGTGATAGTGTCGTCTTAATCAAAAACGAACATTAAGAAGAAGATAAACATTAAATAGTAAAATCATCATCAAGTAAAACGTATGAAATTAGTGTATGTCCAGTCTACTGTCCACCAAGACATATATTAAAAAAAGAGCAGCAGTTAGATTTGGGAAACCGTAGGTATAGATTTATGATTGGAGGAGATTTCAAAGCTAACACTCCAATTGAGGATCGAGAGTTACAACTACAAAAGGAGAATAATTTATTCATGGTATACACCAGCTTAATCGCAAAACTTCTTCTATTAACTGGTAAACCTACTTTAAACAATGTGTTTTGCCAGTCTTGACTTATGGTATGGAAACAATAACTCTCACAGTTAAAAGCGAAAACAACATAACGAGCAATCGAAAGAACTATGTTGGGGGTAAGCCTACGGAATCATATACAGAACGAGGAAATTAGAAAAAGAACAAAAGTCGATGTTAGAGAGCACATGTCAGAAATGCCGTTGGGTGGGACATGTGGCACGACAAGACAATGACAGATGGACAAGACGTGTAATGCAGTGGCGTCCAAGGCAACATAAACGAAGTGCTGGTCGTCCACACGATGGATCGACGATATAAAAGAGATATAGCAGGAAGGAAATGGCAAATGGCACCAGATGGCAATGAACCGATCCGAATGGAAGCAGCAAGAGGAAGCCTATAACCAGGAGTGGATGCAAAAGGGCTGCTGAAAGAAGAGAAGAAGAAGAAGAAGAAGAAGAAAAAAACAAAGAGAGTAACGACGAGAAACTGCGCATGTACTACAGGAGGACCGAAGGAAAATAATGATGATCAGAGAATATGGGGTAACTCAGATGTTAAAAATAAAAGGTCTCAAAAAGATGTGTTCTTGTAACTCAGAAAAAAAAATAATGAAAAATAGTATTTATATTCTTTAATTATGAAGATCTCAACACGTGAGATATGAAAAATCATCTGAGTGAATAATACCCATTAACTGAGGAATTTGAATTTAACTGAGGTATGCAATCATTAGAATTGATACCATTAAATTTGAAAATCACTTGGAATGAGTATATTATTTAGTAGTCTTAGACGATTTAAAAACGTTCTACACTTACATTCATGTAACCTGATACAATTTGCTAAATGCATTGATCACAGCAGATTTACCTATATGTGATTAATGCCACCCTCCACTAAAAATGTTTTTTTCTTAAATTGTAACTTTTATTTTATTTAAGTTCATCTATTGTTTCAGGATTATAAAAAAGACAAAGGGAAGTAGAAGTCCATTTTCTTATAGTGGAGGAGTATCAATGGAGAGAAGAGATCCCCCACAACCTTTTTCAAAATTGATTCCATTGTTTTCGTCGTAATTCCACGTTTTTTAATTATAAATTTGTGGAGAAGGTTGTGTGTTCTTCCATCACCACAAGCATTAAAAAATAAATTGTCCTAAATCATTTGTTTTGACATTTTCCGGTGATTTGTTGAAAATCTAAATGTAATAATATTTTTCTGACAGAACAATTTTAGTTGAAATAACTCAGTTACAGTGTTTAATAGACTATTATTTAATAATGGACTATCCTTGAACACGAACATTCAGTCTTAATTAAATAGATAATTACTGACATGATTTCAATATAGACAATAAAAACCAACCAAGTGTGTCACTTTTAATATACAAAAATCAAATCATTGACTTATAAATATATCAACGAAATATAGGAGGTAGAATGATAAATTAGGTTTGAAATTGACAAGACACTTTGATTATAAAACTGTAATCAAAAATTCTATACATAGAACTAATAGCAGAAAGCAAATCTATTAAAAGTACTCCAAAGAAGCCAGCTTACAATATGCAGTAAAATCAGGTTTATAACATCTCGTTACAGTTAAAAATAGCTAGAGTTTAATGAAAGCTATTTCTGACCAGTATTGAGTTATCTGATCTGGTTTGTTTTAAATTAGCGTTAAAAACAGATCACTGCATATGTGTTGTTATTTACGTGCGTCTAATAATAACAATAATTACTTATTATTATAATATAGAAAGTTTTATGTATATAAGTGGAAATCGCCATTTTATGTTACAAGGTTCGTTTTGTTGTTATTGTTAGATAAACAACCTCGAGTTGGACCAATTTTTTTTTGGTTTTTTTGGTGATAATGTTCGACTAAATAGTACAATCACTAATATAAATTTAATGATGCCATAATACACAGTAACTAGTACTCACAATCTGATTACACACACATTTACAAATTTAGTGCACTTAGCACGAGTGTAGACCCACAGCACTTAGCCCACATGTGACCAATTGTACATCCTCCCAAGTTGTCCTCCTAGGTCACCGTCCATCCTGCTTTTCCCAGGAATGTGGAGAGGTCACCAGGGGACATCTCTTTTATGTCGGCAGGTGTAGGCCAAGACTCACCGAACACACACTCTCTTATTGACGATAACTCCGGACACTCGCATAAGAGTACATGCCCGACAGTTTCATCTTCCTGTTCACACATCCTGCATAGAGGTGTGTCCACTAGCCCCATAGTATGGAGGTGTTTCCTTAGTTGACAGTGGCCAGTCAGAAATTAGCTCAGAAATAGGCTTAGTGACCTAGAGTAAACTCCACATCCTGATCTTGATATAATTTTCTGATAGCCGTTGCTTGTAGAACCTTCGGTCCCCATGTAATGGTTCCGTACGTTAACATAGGTCTTATTAATGCAGTGTAGATCCAGATGACCACGCGGGGTGAAATACCCCATGTACGTCCCACTGTCCTCCGACACTGCTCATAAGCCACATATGCTCTGTGTGCTCTGCTTTGTAGGTGAGAGTTCCCTGTTAACTTCCTTTCTAGGGTATCCAGAACTATGTTCCAAAGAAGGGGTGATAAGACCCTTCCTTGGGAACATCCCTTCATGACCAGTCCTCTCACTGTGATGTCTTCTACATTGATACTTATTGTTCTACTGGAGAGCATCTTAAGTGTCCATTCTCCTACTACCAGAGGTAGGTACATTCCTGGAGTTAAGTTGTTGGGTAATTGTCGGAAAGGTTGTTTTATCAAACACTCCCTTGATACCTATGAGTATACCCAGGGTGGATTCTTTATTGTCCAATGATATTTCGATTCTGCAAACCACTTGGTGAAGGGCCGAATCAGTGGACCTACCCGGAGTATATGAATGCTGATTTGGGTGAAGTGGGTAGTGAACCAGCACCTCATCTCTAATATACCGCTGGCAAAGTCTATCCCTTGTTTTTAAGAAGAACGATGTGAGACTAATTGGTCGGAATGCTTTTGGTAAGGTGTAATCCATCCTACCTGGTTTGGGTATAAATACCACTCGTACTTCTCTCTACTTACTAATATACCTTAGAGCTAAAGAGGTTCTGAATACTCCAACCAGGTGCGGCATAAGAATGTCCATTCCCCATTGAAGTAGGGCTGGTCTTATACCGTCAGGTCCTGGTGACTTGAAGGGGGAAAAGCCGGATATGGCCAACCTTATTTTGTCCTCATCAATTACTGCACTAGCACATTGCCAGTCGTATTGTGAAGGTGTTGTTGGTACTTCCGTCCAGTTCGACGTTCCAAGAAAGACAGAACCTCTCTTGGAGGTTGGCGGCCTTGTCGCCATTTTCCCTCGTCAGGATGCCGATACTCTTGTGGTGGTTATTTAGGAATGCTTTCTGTAGGCTAGACACTTGTGGAAAGTCTTCGACTGCCTCACAATAGACTCTTCAGGCTACTCTTTGCTTTTGTCTGCAGACTTTTTTAAACTCTCTGAGGTTGGCTTGATATATCTCCCAGTCCTCTTTGAGTTTTGTTCGTTTTGTCTTGTTAAAGGTCGAATATACATATGCAGGGTGGACCAGTTTTAAGTTTCAATAGTTGACATGCTTTAAGTCTGTTCGCAGAGGCAATCCCTGACTGGTTTCCAACTCAGAAACAGTAAATGTCAAGTTTTATTGGTTGAATGCTCACGTGACTATGACGTTTTCTGACTTGTGGCCAATGGATGTATCTATTTCTCTGATTACTAGTTGGAGATTCCCTCTGCGAACAGACCTATTGTGTCATTTTCCTGAAAAACATTCCCTAAGGTAAAGTCAAGTAATGATAACGCAGGTAATTAACCACATTTTTGGAACTTGAAAAACAACATTAAAAACGCCCAAAAACGATACTTGATGAAAGTAATAAAGTATCTTTTAAAAGAGATTTTAGTTTTTATTTTCCAAATTTTTAGTACTGAAACAACTTTCAAACGACCAATAAACAGTGAAATATGTGTGTTTTGTTTGGATATCTTGGTAAAATCCTCATCTTTTCTTCCATAACAAATTACAAGCAACAAAATTTGATAACGTTGTCACAGTACATAATTAACTTTTTACTTAACATAGGTAATCAAAATTGCACATTTGCATTAATATGTAGATTGGTCTGAAGACCTGGGGCAAATTGAAAACCCACGTAGCTGGTTACCCAACTGCATACCATCATCTGGGCCACACGGCCTTTGCTGCATTTTAACCGTCTGGTTAATAACTGACAAGTCGAAGTAAATCAGCCCACAAATTCATCACGTCAACATAACAAATCGGAAAGTAGGCCGAACGAACTTTTACTCATTTTGTGTGGATCGTATTCGTTTTTCAGGTCGTGAATTCATAGATTTTACATCTACATTGTTTACTTTTAGTAGTCAACGTCAAACGTTCAAAAACAAGCAATAAATTTAACTGCAAAAAAAATGTCAGTCAGTGGATTTTTTCCAAAATTCTTCGAATGCAAATCATTCACTCATTCCTGCAAGTATTTATAGTATAAACTCAAAAATAACCGTGACACAGAGAAATTTATTTCTGTCACACCGCATTGAAGGTTAGTCCAACAAGCAAAACAAAACATTTTTGTTAGAGGGCATATTTTCCTTGTTTTCGTCTAAGCTGGTGTAAATGTCAGCAAAAGACTCATGAATATTTCAACTTTGCCATTTAAACTTAGTACCTATTAAATCTTTTGTGACTTGAATGAGAAATTTTATGAATGCAATAAATTATTCAGACAGCTATTTTCAATATGGTGTTATTCAAAGAAAATAAAATTTGTGATCGACGTTTTTATTGCAAAACTTATTTCGAGAAGTCTTGAAAACGAAATGAACAACTATTATCTAACAGTAAAGTTATAATCCATTTTTAAATTAATTAAAACGATCTAAAGAAACCTTTCAACTTAGCAGCTTTTTCGAGAACAAATTGATTTAAGAAACCTTTTGTTCATGGTGATATTTTAATTAATAGCTAACTCTGTTAATTTTTATCAGCATAGAATAAATTAGCAAAATTTCAGTATTTTTTCTAAATCTCCAAATTCTGATGTCATAGCACCCTGTTATGTATTTTTTGATTTCAAATTTGTTTTTTTTTTTCAGATTACGTTTATCACTATTCTAAAAATATAACGGTATTACATTTTATCTTTTTCCTCTATATGTCTGACACGCCAAACATTGATTTTATATTGTTTTTTTTTTAAATTAAAACAGACAGTTCCAGGGATACAAAATAGTAATTTTCTCTTTTTCCGCTAATTTGACAATTTTTAATGACAGTTTTAACGGTGTCAATGTTAAAATGGTCAAATTCAATCAATACATGAATTTTTATTTCTTTAAATTTGGCATTTTTTGAAGTTTCAACCATTTTCCTTTAATTCTGACAACTTTTGATAGGTTAGCGTCAGAATGGCACTTTTGATAGTCGGAATAACTGTGATTTTGACGTAATTTGAGTAACTGGAAATAGTCCGGTAAGTCAGTTTTCATGTTGTTTAACTATTTTTCAACGTTTTGACATTGAAAATTGACTAGAATGACTGCGAAAAGTCCGGTAAGTCAGTTTTAATGAAATTTGACTGTCTTCGAACGTCTTGACATTGAAAATCAATTAGAATGACTGCAAATAGTCCGGTAAGTCAGTTTTCATGTTGTTTGACTATTTGTCAACGTTTTGACATTGAAAATTGACTAGAAAAACAGTAAATAGTTCGGTAAGTCAGTTTTCATAAAATGTTACTGTTTTTCAACATTTCGACATTGAAAATTGACTATAATGACTGCAAATAGTCCGGTAAGTCAGTTTTTATGAAATTTGACTGCTTTCTAACGTCTTGACCTTGAAAATCAACTAGAATGACTGCAAATAGTCCGATAAGTCAGTTTTCATAAAATTTTGCTGTTTTTCAACGTTTCGACATTGAAAATTGACTAAAATGACTGCAAAAAATCCGGTAAATTAGTTTTTATAAAATTTGACTATTTTCAACGTTTTGACATTGAACAATGACTAGAATAACAGCAAATAGTCCAGCAAGTCAATTTTCGTGATATTTGGCAATTTTTTCTTGTTTTGGCTTTGAAAATTGACTAAAATGAATGCAAATAGTCCGGTAAATCAGTTTTAAAAAAAATTCGCTGTCTAAAAGACAACTGTTTTTTTTTTTAATTTTGACTTTAAAAATCTACAATTACAAATACTCCTGTAAGTCAATTATTGTCATAAAAATAAGTGTTTTTAAACCTTTGAAATTGAAAATTTACTAAAATGAATGCAAATACGTACGTACATTGAGCAAATAAAGTACAATAAGCTATTCTATTTAAGTAAGTAATCGAAACATGTATGAGAAGTCATTTACTTATGTCAATTTTGACATCAGATTCTGGCCGATTATTGAGTAAAGTATAAATAATTACCTGCACCTTGGGTGCTTAGCTGCAAAATCAACATCTGCGAGATCTACACCATATTAAATAAAGTGTTGTATGAAATTACGTTTTGGTGACTGTAAAAATTTTAAATTTCGCCATAATAATTAATTTTGCCTTTTTGGGCGCCCAACGAAAATTAACCTTCTGCAACATTGCGCTTTCATTTTTAATTATGCGACAAGTTGACAAGTCGATGAAAAATTTACAAGAAAAGAGGCTGGTGTAACTTATACCTGAATTTAAACTAGTCGAGCACGCACAAATATTAACCTTGTGTTTCATTTTGACTTACCATCAATCATCAAAGCAAAGGTGATACGCCAGCAGTTACAGAAAAACATTGGCGCCTAACGTAATGTTGCATTAATAACGGTGTTTTTTGGCTACAATTGTTGGACCATAAATTTATTCAAATGTGGTAACACTTTATGGTTTGATTTGGAAATTAGACGTGATATCATTTAGATTACGACTCATTTTCTCTTTAGTTATAGTGCAATTTTGGAAAATATCATTGTGGTCGAAACTGGCTTAAAACAAATAATTTGATAAACGCAATCTGCCATTCGTAGGTTAATTCATGGTAAACGAAAATGTAGCTTAATAACATGACCAAAATTTAAACAATAATCAATAAAGAATGTTTGACTTTCGTAGATTACGGTCCTGTATGTCAAACGTTTCACTTAATCGGGCCATGAAGCTGGTAAAAGCACAGTGTAGAATAATAGTTAACTTATGGTATTCAAAACAAAATGTGTTTATTTTAGAGGTTCCTGACAATTAGTTTGACAGTTGTCACGTGACTATTTAAGGAAATAGTGTTCTAGTATCACATGACAACTGCCAGAAACGTCAAAACTGACAAACCCTATCCAGTTTGAGCATGAAGCCGTAAAAGTCACAGTATGGAACAGTTTTCTTGACGTATGCGAGATAAGTCGTGGTTTTTAGCTTTTTGACCATTATCACTATATGTCACGTGACTGTCTATGTAAATGGTTGTCGAATTTTATGTGACTGTTGTTACAAACGTCAAAACTGTCAAACTTCACCCAGTCGGGCCATGAAGCTGTAAAAATCACAGAGTAGAATAATAGTTCACTTGTGGTATTCAAAACAAAACGTGTTTTTTTATAGGTTCCTGACAATTAGTTCCAGTTGTCACGTGACTATTTAAGGAAATAGTGTTCTAGTATCACGTGACAACTGCCAGAAATGTCAAAGCTGACAAATTTTGCTCAGTTTGGGCATGAAGCTAAAAAATCGTATATAGAACAGTTTTCTTGAATTATTGAAGAAGTGCACACGTCTTGGGCATTAATTTGACAGTTCCCCCATAACTATCTAATTGAATAGTATACCAGTATCACGTAATTGCTGTCACAGACATCAAAGTTTGCTCAATCGAAACATAAAGCTGCTAAAATCAAAGTTTAGTACAGTTTTTTATACTGTTCGAAACTTGATGTGTTTTATAGCTTCTTGATCCATAATTTGACAGTTAATAGGTCACTGTCTAACTAAATAGTGTGCTAGTATCACGTGACAACTGCCAGAAACGCCAAAACTGACAAACTTTGTCCAGTTTGGGCAGGAAGCTCTAAAAATCACAGTATGGAACAGTTTTCTTAAAGTTTGCAAGACAAGTCGTGGTTTTTAGCTGCTTGGTCATTATTTTGACAGTTGTCACGTGACTATTTAATTGAGTAGTATACCAGTAGTACTTAATTGCTGTCACAGACGTCAAAGTTTGCTCAACCGAAACATGAAGCTGCAAAAATCAAAGTTTAGTAAATTTTTTTATACTGTTCGAAACTTGATGTGTTTTATAGCTTCTTGATCCATAATTTGACAATTAATAGGTCACTGTCTAGCTAAATAGTGTGCTAGTATCACGTGACAACTGCCAGAAACGCCAAAACTGACAAACTTTGCACGAAGCTCTATAAATCACAGTATGGAACAGTTTTCTTAAAGTTTGCAAAACAAGTCGTGGTTTTTAGCTTCTTGGTCATTATTTTGACAGTTGTCACGTGACTATTTAATTGAGTAGTATACCAGTAGTACTTAATTGCTGTCACAGACGTCAAAGTTTGCTCAACCGAAACATGAAGCTGCAAAAATCAAAGTTTAGTAAATTTTTTTATACTGTTCGAAACGATGTGTTTTATAGCTTCTTGATCCATAATTTGACAGTTAATAGGTCACTGTCTAACTAAATAGTGTGCTAGTATCACGTGACAACTGCCAGAAACCCCAAAACTGACAAACTTTGTTCAGTTTGGGCAGGAAGCTCTAAAAATCACAGTATGGAACAGTTTTCTTAAAGTTTGCAATACTAGTCGTGGTTTTTAGCTTCTTGGTCATTATTTTGACAGTTGTCACGTGACTTTAATTGAGTAGTATACCAGTAGTACTTAATTGCTGTCACAGACGTCAAAGTTTGCTCAACCGAAACATGAAGCTGCAAACATCAAAGTTTAGTACAGTTTTTTATACTGTTCGAAACTTGATGTGTTTTATAGCTTCTTGATCCATAATTTGACACTTAATAGCTCACTGTCTAGCTAAATAGTGTGCTAGTATCACGTGACAATTGTCAGAAACGCCAAAACTGACAAACTTTGTCCAGTTTGGGCAGGAAGCTCAAGAAATCACAGTATGGAACAGTTTTCTTAAAGTTTGCAATACAAGTCGTGGTTTTTAGCTTCTTGGTCATTATTTTGACAGTTTTCACGTGACTATTTAATTGAGTAGTATACCAGTAGTACTTGATTGCTATCACAGACGTCAAAGTTTGCTCAATCGAAACATGAAGCTGCAAAAATCATAGTTTAGTACAGTTTTTTATACTGTTCGAAATTTGATGTGTTTTATAGCTTCTTGATCCATAATTTGACACTTAACAGCTCACTGTCTAGTATCACGTGACAATTGTCAGAAGACAGAAGAAAAACATCCAAATATTATTAATTTCGATTAAGATGGCGCTAAAATCAGATTTTTAGCTCAAAATTTTGAAATCCCCTTTTCTCTTGGACATCTGGAATTTCATCTATCACGACGCTATGATGAACCATCCTGTATATCCAAAAGTCATTTTAAACTAAGCTCTCAATATTCTCTAATAATGAACTTTATCGTTGACTCACATTGTACAATACACTATTTGTAATCGAAAATTACAGTGAATTATGAAATTAATTCTCGATACTGGAGCAATTTTCTAGCTTGCAAACTCTACACTTGAAATACCTTCATGCTGCAATTTCAACTTAAAGCTGTTTATTTTCGCAGATTCTATTTTTAAATCTTAAGTAATTTTATGCTTTTAAACTGTTTTTAATTAGTTTTTCAGGTTAACGGCATTCTCTGCTAGTACAAAGTATTTCTAGAAAAATCTGCACTCATCTAATAATTTAATCAAAGAAATAGCAGTGCAAACCAGCTAAGCAAGATTTACGACCTCTACAAGAAAAAAGACACCTGGAGGATATACTCAGCTCTAGCAGGAAGAAACCACTTCTAAGTGATAAAATCGTAATGAAACTTGATGGAATCCCACGACTTCTTAGTATTTTATGATCTCTTAGCTCAGGAAAACGTAAATTATTTAAAATTTATAATGTTGCGTTTAGCATTTTCATGTTGAGCGGTGGCGTTTCCGGTACTTCTTGTTTCTCACCACTGATTTAAATTGATTATCTGCTAACCAATCAGGTGACCCGGTGTTCAACGTCTATTTGTTAGACTGTCCGTACATTTATCTCACACCGTAGATCACAACAGGTGGGCTTATTAGGCCGCTTACCTACATTTCGTGTCACAGTTACTCTGCCACGAGCGTTTTCTTTTTCCTAACGAGCCTAATGATGTCTCATTTGCACGCATTCCAATTTGTTTTCTTATGTTATGCAAAAAACAAAACGTACATGTAGAAGGGCGATAACAATCCGAGTTTTTCCACTCTGGACCGCAATGGTACTGATGGTGGTGGTCTTGGACATTGCCGCAGACACTGAAGAACTTTCGCCATTTTCGGTGGGTCGCTGAGCGCTGTTATCCATATTTTCACTAGTTTATCACGCACTTTAAATTTTTTTGGCACGACGGGGAGTATTTTCTTTGGAGAACCGGATTATTTTTATATCGCCATCAAAACCCGACGATCGGACCTGGCGCAAACCGCGAAACACACTGCTGGCACCGTCGATTTCCTGCCGCCGACGAAGCGGTCCTGCTGGTCGACTGCAGGAGATGTGGTCATCGTCGTCAAGAAGCGGCCACCAGAACCGCAGACCAAACAAAACGGGGTCCCCTGATTTTGCACTGTCTCCGATAACAATAGACACAACGGAATTCCACTGTTTTATGGAAATTCAGTTTCTCTTTTAAAAACGCCTTCTTTAGAGACAAATCAACTTAGCAGTAGAGTCCGTATTAAAAAGCACTAAAATCGCGGAAAAAGCAAAATTGTTTTCCTCAAAAAAGCATAAAAATCTCTAAAAAAGCACAAAACTCTTTCAGAGATGCAAATTTAATTTTTTTTTTATTTTTAATTTAAATTGAAATTAAATTAAAACACTTTTTAAATAGATTTATTCCAATTTGTTAAAACAACTTAAAAAGCATGTTTTGTCAAAAACTAGGTAAGTTATACATGAAATCTGCTTATAAATTTGCGTAGAATCCAAAAATGTGATAATATACAGGGGTTTCCATATAAAAAACACAAATTTTTGAATCGCACTATTGGCGTTTCAAGTTAAGAGCGCCAGTTGAATTTGTACACTTGCACTTTGATTATCTCTAGCCACCCTGTATGGTCTTATTGGTCAACAAATTATGTAACAGATATTAACCTGAATAACACTTATGTTAAAACAAAACTGTTGTTGACTTTGTTGACAAACTGTTGTCAATTGGGGACTACTTGAAAATTTAACTTTTTTGCACGCATTTCTTTCACATCCTGTATAAGGCAGTTAGAGTGCATAAAAGCAACATTTTTTTACATCAGTAAAAATCCAATAAACCAAGCCCAATGACAGTCCAAACCGCATTAAAATCTGTTGATTTGTTTCCAAATGACGAGATGTTCAAAATAACCCAAAGAAATCACTGTCTTGGTTGAAAAGGCGGGCAGTTTAGTTAGTTAACCTAACAAGTGCAGAAAGTGGTACATTCCCGCATGAGACTTCAGTTGTCAAAGGGCGGAAACTTACTTTTCCGCACTAATTTTTTTCTTTGCTTGAACATCTCATAAAAAGTTGGTAAAAATGGGTATTTTCACTTTACATTAAGTTGTGCGGGCCACTAGAACTACTACTCCTAGAACCACTCTGATTAGCCGTATTTCTGTGTAAATAGCGTACATTTTTGCTATTTTGCCTAGATGTTACAATACAAACCAGGCAGATCTCCACAAAACTTAAAAAACCCCAGGGTTAGCCCCTGTTTACAATTTTCTGTTTTGTTTCAGTTTGAAGTACTGATAGGTTAGAATTATTTTACTTTTATCGCAACATAACAGTAATTTGAAAGATTAACAGCTAAACGTCAATAATTTTATTAAAACATACATGCAGAAACCAAATCAAACAGTAAAAACTCATTCATATTGAAATAAATAGCAATGGTCTAGTATAGATCAATAACCAAATTATGTAACTAATTCAGTGGATGATGAAGAAAAATTTTGTTTTCAAAATGCTTTAGATGCACGGAAGATTTTAGACTGTTTTAAAAACTTTTTGAACTACTTTAGAGCATTTGGAAGGTTTTTGGACTGTTTAAACAGCATATTAAAGGTTCTGGAATGCTTTAGAGGCCTTTGGAACCTCTTACACGGTTCAAAAAAATGTTTGAAAGCTTCTAAACTGCATTAATATCTTCTGGGAGTTTGTATACTAATTGAAAAGTATTTAGAATCTTTTAGACTGTTCTAAATAATTTTGGAAGCTTCTAGACTATTTTGAAAGACTTCCGACTGCTTTAGAAGCATTTTGAAGTTTCAGTAGTGTTTTGAAATCTTTTTAGACTACTTTAGGAGCATTGAAGGTTCTGGACTGCTTTTAAGACATGTGAATTTGAACTTTTGGAAGTTTTTAAACTGCTCTAGAAACTTATGGAAGTTTTTAGACTGCCTTGACATTTTTTGTGAACTTCTAGACTAGTTGAAGATTATTTGGAAGCCTTTAGAGTGTTCTGAAAGCTTTTGGAAGCTTCTAGACTATTTTGGAAGGCTTTAGACTGCTTGAGAAGCATTTTAGAGTTTCTGTAGTGTTTTAAAACCTTTTTAGACTACTTTAGGAGCATTTGGAAGGTGTTTGGACAGTTTAAAGAGCATTGAAGGTTCTGGACTGCCTTTAAGGCAATTAAAAATCTTGTAGACGGTTTTAGAAACTTTTGAAAGGCTTTAGACTGCTTGTGAAGTTTCTAAACTGCTCTAGAAGCATATACGGGAGCTTTTAGACTGCCTTGAATTTTTTTGTGAGCTTCTAGACTAGTTGAAGATTATTTGGAAGCCTTTAGAGTGTTCTGAAAGCTTTTGGAAGCTTCTAGACTATTTTGGAAGGCTTTAGACTGCTTGAGAAGCATTTTAGAGTTTCTGTAGTGTTTTAAAACCTTTTTAGACTACTTTAGGAGCATTTGAAAGGGGTTTGGACAGTTTAAAGAGCCTTGAAGGTTCTGGACTGGCTTAAGGCATTTGAAACCTTGTAGACGGTACGAGGTTAGGTTAGGTTAGCTTAGGTAAACTGTTGGAAGCTGCTAAACTGCTTTAGAAGCATACGAAAGCTTTTGAGAGCTTCTAAATAAATTGAAAAGCATTTGGAAGGCTTTAGACTGCTTGAGAAGCATACTGGAGTTTCTGTAGTGTTTTAAAACCTTTTTAAAGGAATTTTAAAGCATTTTAGGAGCATTTGGAAGGTGTTTGGACAGTTCAAAGAGCCTTGAAGGTTCTGGACTGCCTTTAAGGCATATGAATCCTTGTAGACGGTTTTAGAAACTTTTGGAAGCTGTTAAACTGCTTTAGAAGCATACGGAAGCTTTTGAGAGCTTCTAGATTAATTGAAAAGCATTTGGAAGCTTTTAGAAGCTTCTAGGCTGCTTTGTAAGCTTTGCAAGGCATTTTAGAGGGTCTATAGTGTTTTGGAATGTTTTTACATTTTTTTAGACTACTTCAGGAGCATTTCAAAAAAATTAAACATGCAAATTTAACTAAATCTAGTTAAAGTTTACTGTCATAATAATCATTCACAGCCACGTGGACTTTTTAATAACAACTAATCAACAACCGAACCTAAAGCCTATAATAGTGACTTTAACTTTAGAAGTGCAACTGTATTTGAAATTTTAGATTAGGAGATATTTTTTGAATTAAACTTGTTAGTGCGCTCTCTTGTGGACATTTTCCAAAACTAAAAGTAATTCCTTTGGACTTTTATTTCCCTAAATTTCTACGATTAGCCGTTTAGTCAAAACAGCGGCGAATCGCTCTTATTCACACCTTGTAACCATGTATCGACAAGTTTTAATTTCACTGAATTACCTGATTAATTAAATTTAAATTTCTAACCTATTTTTTACTGATTCTTAATACACATTTTCCCACTTTACCAGGTTTCTCTAAAATTTTCAAAACAAGCAATCCTCTAACAGTCATAAACAGTGCTTTACAACTACAACTAAACTTTCAATTCCACAAGTAGTTTATTTTATTAAGGCGCACAAATACACAAACTTTTAAAAAGAATAAAAATAAGAATTGGTTTTATTTTAGGCTAGCTTTAACTTCTAGATATCTACAACCTTGCCGAATAACATAAGAAAACAGGCTACGTAAGACATGTGTATAACAGAACGGCCGGTCTATTTTTGGTGGTATGTTGATCCTCTCTAAGTAAATAAATATTTGATCTAGCACGTCAATCTGTTGACTAAAACTGGCATTTCATTGGGAAGTAAATAGACTTTCAAATAATTTTTCTGACATCAATGACCGCTAGCGATGCAAACAGACTGTGGATTGTATAGAACTGGCTTTCCGTCACCTCATAATCTAGAAGAATGGTAATAACGTCTTTCAAAACTATTATTTATTGATTATTTTGGTTAAATCTTATTAATTATTATTGGTATTATTAGAGATTGTTTATGGAAAACGGTAAATGTTCTCAGACTTGTGAATATTCTTTCTCTTCGTCAAAGTTTCAGAAATTATCTGGAATTGTTCTCTCTCCTTTTATTTGTCAGTTATGAATAAATGCTTGCTGTATACCATAATCAAAACATGAAATTTGAAGCATTATCTTCAAATTTAACTTGCATCAATAAATTCAAAACAGCATAAACGAAAGAAACTTGTTCAACTACTATCTATCAATAATAGCAAAGCTGAACCCGCATTTCAATCATCAAACTCTCTTATCTCTCCGGAAATCCTCTTGGGTGCCTATTCTTAAAACGAGGGTAAGGAGTTATCAAGAGAAAAGACAGGATGCTGCGATAGGAACCCGCCATTGTCAACTTCTTCTATCACAATTCTATCAATACTTCTCATTAGGACACTGGAGTATTCTATTTCTCATTGTTTGTCTAACTCCGCTTATCCATGTAGTCGCTGGTCTTCCATGTTTTCTTTTGCTTTCTAGAATGTGTTCTAGAGCTCGTTTAGACCACCGATTCTCGTTCATGCGTTGTACGTGCCCAACACTTCTATAAAGAATTCCATTCCATACTTTCAAGAGTTTTAGGGCCCTGAGGTTCTATGAATTCTATTTGTTTTCCGCCTAATTTCATTATTCGACATGTCTGTCATTTGCCAGCATTCTGCCCCATACGTTAGGATAGGCTCTACAACTGCTGTGTAGATTGTCTTCCTTAGTTCTTAAACTAGTTTGGTTGAACCAAAGTAATGAGTTGAGAATATGTATCGTTCTCTGAATCTGTTGTGCTATAAGTTAAATGTAACGTTGTATTAGTATTTACTGAAGTTTTGAAAAAGTTTTTCACAAATATCCAAATGTGGATCGAATTTGCCAAGGTAATGTTCCCCAAACCTGGCAAACACCGACTTAACCTAATCTAACCTAACAAAATATGTTTAAAACCGTTCAGTGCGTATTTATTAAAGAAATCTTGGGCAAAATAAAAAGTGTCAAATGTGGTTGTTTTTTTCTTCTAAAAATTAAAGCAAAAACATCTGGAAAAAGTGAATTTTTTGTGGTTATCTCACAAATTATGAAAAACACCCTATATCTGCTAAACTATGATAGAATTTGGCATTTTCATTACCATCAGATAATATATCTCTATTAAAAACATTTTCCATGTGAAAGCATCCCATTTTGTCCATCCTGTACAAGTCAAATAAATTTTAAGTATGTATAATTTTAGAATTATAATAAGAAGTTATTAACCTCCAAATTGAGATGTCATATTGATTGATTCAATGCGTAGTTGATATTTCTACTAAACTAAATAATAATTGGGGTAAAAGCAAATCCATACAAATTGAGGTTCAGACTGTAAATCAGCTTGAGTTCTACAGTATTAGGCTCCCAAAATAATCCGATTTAACTGATTTAAACATAACGACCTTCAAGCTACGCGAAAATTGAAATTACGGTGAAGATTAACGTAAAAATAGACCGGGAGATTGTAACTAGACCGTAAACCATCTCGATATAACACACTACTTTGACGTAATTTTTGGCGTAGATTTATGTAAAAAAGTTTAGTTTGCGTTCAGCATGCGTAACTAAAAAAACATACACATGCGGCTTAAACAAAAATATATTAAAGTTAAAAAAAATAACACAAACAAAAAATAAGCGTCAAAATAAAGGCAATAAAGTCTGAAAAAACAAAACAAGCAGCAACTACTAACTTAAAAATAACGCTAAAATATTGTCAACAAAGCAGTCAATATCATTTTGATTTATGTCTGGAGTATCATATTTTGACTACTATTTTACATACAAAATTTATTGAAATGTTTTACAAATTCAATCAAAATCTGAATAGAATTCAAAATTTGAACTAGAAACCTTAAAACCTAGAAAGTAGCAACATCAAAGTCATAAACAAGAAAAAACATAATAATAACGTTGGCACTTTTAGTGATTGTGAAGCTGAATTAGCTAAGCATAAATTTTTTTATAGTTTGATGAGTCACATTCCTATAGCTACTGTAATTGCTCCAAGCGCCATCTGTCTCAAACACACCTACCTCGTTCATTTTGGCCAAAACGTCCTCAGCGTCCACCTCTCTGCTTCCAAGAGTGGATGTTGACGCTGAAATCCATGTTTTGATTAATTTACAATAAAGTTAACATTTAATTAAAAAACGAAGATCAAAAGTGTTGTCATTTTTGGCTATCAACAAGTGACAACGTCGCATTAGATCATTATTGAAATAGTAATTTGTTTCTTTTTCTAGTTATCTTACATAAAACTTTTACTATAGGCATGTCATTTGACAAATTAAAGAAGAAGAAGTAAGAGCATTAAAATTGAATACGTTTTTAGGTTAGGCTTCTTTTTTTCCAAATTTGATATTTATCACTAAAGCAATTGCCATCTTAGTTTTTTTTTAAATGCTTTTTCAAAGGGGTTTTTAAACTTCTCTTATTGTGAAGTTAAGTGTTTGCTGGTGCTTTATTAGAAATCATAGAAAATAGTCCACAAGTAGTTATATGTACCATATGGGATTCACCCTGTACGTCTTTTTGAAGATGAGGAAAAGCTGTCGAATGTCAATTTGGTTCAAATTGGCTTGAAATAAGTCCCTGTCCTAGTGGGTTTTGCCATAAGAAATAAATATAGTTTCAAGCGAGAATTGAGCGAAATGACATGTTGAAACGCACAACATACAGTATGTTGTCTATGAACATAACTTTATGTATGTATGGCTATTCATATTGAGATTATAGTGACATCTAGGGTGTTCCAATTAAAAAATTATGACCTATTGAGAAATTATGAGAATTATGATTAACTTTATTTAATTAACCTACCTTCAGTGTCACTATCTCTGACTATTTCCGAAGTCAACACAAAGGACTTAATTCCCAAACTGTGTTGTTGTTGCACCTTAATATGAGTGGTTTCGGTCACCTCCCTGGCGATTTTTCCTGGAGGAACTTCTGGAGATGGCTTGAGAACCTAAAATTAAAAAAGTAAAAATATTTCATTAGTACTGATACTGTGAAGCTAAATTACATGTTAGTTCAACTGAAAAGTGTCCCAAAATTGTTTAGGAAACTTTTATTTACAAGTAAATTGTGGTACATTTTTGTTTGCCCTGAAAGACTAACTAAATAACTAAATTTTAGCTTGGAAGCACTTTAAACGAGTTTCACAATTTTGAAATTCTGAATTATAGAATCGGTGTTGCCAAAATGTTACTTCTCCAGGAAACTAGGAGATTTAACGTTTAGTAATTTTTTAAATGACATAGTTGACAAAGAAACTGAAAAAGTACATATAGAAGAAACTATTGTTATAGAGAAAGGTGTTCCAAAAACGAAAGTTACTAAAAAGGTCATTAAAAAGAAAAAGGGAGATAAAAAAGAGAAAACAGAAACCGTTACCGTTGAAGAATAAAGTAGAAACAGTAGAGGAAGCTCCTGAAGAACCTGAATATGCAGTTGAGGAACTCCCTGAACAAGTACAAGAATCAACTGTAGTAGAAGGAGGTGTTACCAAGAAAAAGATAATTAAGAAGCGCGTTATTAAAAAAAAACGGTAAAAAGAGATAACTGAAATCGTAATTATTGAGGAAGAAGGAAAAAAAACTGAAACTATACAGTGACTATAGAAGAAATTTCCGTGGACCACAAATATATTGAAAAAATTTACAAAGTTGTTAATAAAGCTTACAAAAAAGTGTTCGTATAACCGGAATACGTTGTTGAAGAAATTCCTGAACTTATTTTGGTGTTTTTAAGACCAAAACTGTTAAGAAACTGGTAACCCAACAGGAAGGGAACAAGGAGGAAAAGACAGAAATTGTTAATGGAGAAAAAGAAGGAAAGAAACCGCAAACAAGTGCAACGGTTGAGGAGCACGAAGTGCCAGAAGAAATGAAATAGGTGTCTGAACAAATGCAAGAAACCGTTATAAATGCAGAGGACCTCAATAAAAAAAAAGTATTAAGGGAAAGAAATATGAAAAGGAAACAAACAAAGTTGTAACTGCTGAAGAGGAAGACAAGAAGCCTGAAACCTCGGTAACAGTAGAAGAAACTCCTGAACAACCTGAGTATATAAAAGAGTTGCTCGAGTAAATTTTGTAGTTGAAGAAGCGGTTCCAAAGAAGATTTCAAAAAAAGAGTCATTAAAAAAAGAAGAAAGGTGACAAAGTAGATAAGACAGAAATTCTTACTGTTGAGGAAGAAGGCAAAGTATTTCAAGTGTCAAAGAGTATCTCCCTGAAGAAGTTGAAGAACTTCTTCAGGGTTCAAGAAACAGGAAGATTCAAGAGATTGCAGTAAGCGAAAAAGGTGTTATGAGGTGTGAAGATGTAGAAAACCATCAAAAAACGTGTTATAAAAAAGAAAAAGTAAGACAAGCACGAGACAACTGAAATTGTCACTGTTAACGAAAAGGGCAAAAATATAGAAACTGCAGTTACAGTAGAACAACAAACAGAAGTAACTGAAGAAACTACAGTATTAGAAGATGGCGTACCGAAAAAGAAAACCAACCAAAACCGCGTGACTACGAGATGGTAAAGAAGAAAAGACAGAAACTGTAGCCGATAAAGGAGATCTCCCAAAGAAGATTATCAAGAAACGAGTTATTAGGAAGAAAAAAGGCGAACAGCAAGAATTTAGTGAATATTACCGCAGTTACTGTAGAAGAAACTCCCGAAGAATTCATTGTAGAAAATTATCAGAAATCAAAATGGTGATAATGAAGAAAAATTTAATTCTTACTGTAGAGAAAGATGGTAAAAAAGAACACTTCTCTACCATACCAGAAGAGGAAGAAACACCCAAAGAACCAGAATATATAGTAGAAGGATTACCAGAAGAGATTAAAGAAACAAAACCTTAACTGAAGAAGGAAAAGAGAAGCAAAAATAACTGACTTACAGTGTGTTCAAATGACAAACCACAATTTCAACTGATTTGAAAATTTGTTGCATCAAACCACTTTTTGCTAAATAACTCAAAAACGGTGAAAGTTACGAAAAATTTGAAAGAGAGCAAAAATGTTTGTAAAAAACTGCTAAACTCATCCCTGTAGGTTTTACAATTCGTCAATACTATACAGGGGGTGCATGAAAAGTGTAGTGATTCAGATTTATGATTTTTCAAATTAATGACAGGAAAATGATATCTTTCAAGCAAATTTAAATTAGACCTATAAATGTACTGGTCAAATTGTAATTTACTGGTAAAATTAGTGAATTTTCCTGTAACACTGAATTTTACTTTTCCAATTTTACGCCCATCATTAATAAATTCCAAATATTTTTACCATCGCCATTATTAAAATTAGCAGCAAAAGGTAAAATTGTCATGTTAACTGCTCACATCAAAAATCAAGTACTAGTAAATCTGACAATCTCTAAATTCTTCCATACTTGACATACCTCGTTTGCTGGAGGTAGTTCTCCCTCAGGAGGACAACCAACCGCCAAAACCATCTTCTCCTTGGCCACATTATCTTTGACGTCCTCACGTCCATGTTGCCACCATGAGGCAAAGTGCTGTTCGCACTCTGAGGCTGTGTTGTACGAAGACGACCTGGAGTGTTGCAAAGTCGTGTCCGAGGCAGTGAGAAACTCTTCATCAGAGCGCAGTTGATCGTCTGTTTTGTTCGTTTTCTAGAAATGAATACAAAATTTCTAGTTTTTGTAAAATACGTTTTTAATTGTGAACACACTTCAGACAAATTTCGATCCATGACACCAAAACAACGGTCAGATTTCTCCTCCAAATCTACACAGTTATTGTTAACCTCCTTCTCTAAAGGATGAATGGAGAAGACAATGCAGTCCTGCTGAGCGCTTTGCAAAGCTTGATCCAGTTCTTCCGATAGTTGCGTCACTTCCTGAAGTCTTTCGGTGATGGTTTCTATGGAAATCTCATTGTTTTTCACGGAGTTTTGGCAGAGATGGCGAAACTCGTCTTCTGAGTCGTTAACGAAGGATACTGGGGTGAAGAAGCTAAAACAAAATGAACATCATCTTACTGTGTCATTCTCATTTTATGGTTAATAAAGTCAAAGTCTTTCCAGCTCTAGTTTTGCTTGAAAATCATTTCATCATTTTTATTGAATATAATATTATTACAAAACAATCAATAACACAAAACAAAACTACAACTTTTCATAAAACAACGACAAAAAACACAACATTTTAAATTTTCTTTTAGTTTTTTAAAAGTTTTTCAAAATCTAAAAACTTGAAAAAGTTTTTATTTTTTTGTTAATTTATTTGATTAGATAACTGCAAATAAATAACACTTTTTCTCCTCTACAACGTGGTAATATCGTACTTGCCATACGACGTTTTGGTTTTTAGTTACCAAAAATTTGAAAAAAAAAGTTTTCCAAAAATCCTAGAATAGTCGTAAAATTTGTATGGTTCTCTCTGGAGTCATCTGACATAAACATGGCTTATAAAAATTTCTCCGAAAATAAGTGAAAAAATGTTATACCTATAATGTTATAATACAAGTTAAACTTAAAAATCAGTTAATAAAGTTCGTGTGCCATTGTCAATTAATATACTTTTTTCAGATGATTTTTATATTGATTAATGATATCAATTCCATACCTCACCAGTGAATTCCAAATTGGAAATAACTGATCCACATGGCAAGGTTTATGTAAGGTTTAATATAGTTTTCATCCAGAGAGACAGAGATCCAGAAAAAGCTAAGGACCACATTATACGAGTGCTTTAATTAATTTTTTTAATGTAGTAGGTACTTAATCTGATTACAAAATGCTTTTAACAATACATTAACTGTGATCTTGTGGCTTGTATTTGATGTTTATATATTTTTTTAAACAATCATTTTTGATCTATTCGTCAATCAGTCCCGACCGAAAAAATAACATAAACGACAAAAACATGCATTAGCTATTTTAATTTTTGCGCGTGGGAGTAATATTCCGAAAATAATTTTTAAAATAAAATCGAGATTTGCATGCACCAAACATGCGAAAACACGACAAGTCTGGTTATTAATCCAACTAACCAAACTTAACACAGCACAACCTAATTACAGCTGTAACTACGTAACGTCATTTTACCATGAGTAAAGGCGTTGTTTACATACGCGTTAAATGCAGTTTTTACTTACGAATTTTCCGGGATTAGTTAAACTGGAGCCGGTTAAGTCACAACTGATGGCGTGGCCTAACCCGACCCCTCCACTTATGAAAAGTCAAAATTAGAACCCGAAAGTTTATGAACTCTGAGTGTACACGTTAAGGTCGGGTTACAGATATTTGATTCGGCTTTACTTACGACTCGTCCTCGTAAAGTGGTTCTTTTAAGCGGCTTCTCAACAGCCGCCCAAGTCGTACAGTCCGCCCAACCTCCACCATCAAACGTTCCCTATCCTGTAAATATTGCTGGATTTTCAGTCTCTTTTTTGACAAATTCAAGACTGGAATCGTGGCCACGGCTTCGCGTAAATCACGAAGTTGGTTGCAATGTTCCTCAACTGACCTATAATTGTACAGGGTGTTGTTGTTGTTGACCTGTTGTGCAAAAATACAAACCTGTGGAACACTGCCGAAACTCTAAGACGAGTCATTTGCTCCTGACTAATATAATGGATTCTTTGCCAGTGATGACTGAGGTGATGGTACAGGGTGTTGTGACTGTCTAGAGACAGTTTGCAGGACTGACGTAACTGTAGAGAAGCGTTTAGAAGCTGGCTACCATAGTTATAGGTGCACTGCAGAATAAGTTATAAAGATAGTTAAAAAACTGTTAGTCCCTTCTACTGAGACAGTATAGTTTTTTTGCTCATTGTCAGTTATTTTAAAATAATGATAAGTATGATAAATAGTTGGTAGTTAGAAGGTAGAATATGACAGCAGAAGTCAGTCACTAAAGTTGATAGTCTCAAAGTCCTAGAGTGCAATTATACCAGGCTTCTTCACATAACCTAAGAAGTAAGTTCTGATGATGCACTAGCTTTTGATGTGAACAGTCCAGATAATCAATCTGATTTTGTAGACTATATCTCTCATACATTGAAACTACATTGCAGCGACAATTCTAAGGTTCAAAACACTCCTAAGATCCGGTTGTACAACTAATTGAACCACCCTCAACTTAGAACCCGGTTTTGTTAAGTTTGGTTCAACATTTTATTCTACAGTTAGTGTATGTTATCTAGTTAGAAAAGAAAAATTATATAACCTAAGAAACACTAGTAAAAGTGTCAAAAAACAAGGACTTCTTCAGTAATATATGGAAAGTTTTAGGATCAGCTAGCTCGTCATTATTTAACGTATTTGAAAAAAAAAATCTGAACAGAACCCTGGAAAAACACTAGTCAACTGTGTGTGAAATCTTACTTTGGCAGTCTCCAAAAACACTTGGTGCTCCTCCTTCTGGGAGTGAATTTCCTCCACGCTACAACCAACATGGGCGTGGTCTGTGAGCATCACCCTCAAAATATCTTCAAGCCAATCGGCGGCCTGCTTTGCATCCTTTTCGTAACTGTCAATGAGCGTGATTTGCTGCAGGGTGACTTTTTGAAGTTCTACACTGTCACTGTGAAATTTGTGAATGCTCGCAACTATCATCTTTAAATTAGGAGATTTGTTTACCTGAAGATATTTTTTCTGGCCACTGTGGCGTCCAGGACGTCCCGAATATTGACAATGTCCTCACTGTAGTCAGTATTGATGTCCTGTCCTAAAGCATCTTTAACTGGCATTGACAACATGTCTGAAAGTTTTTCTCCTTCCCGTCTTATCTCCTGCTCTATCGCATCTGAAACGACCTTAAGTTCATATTTATACCCAAGGACGGTAATATTAGGCCAAATAAGCTCAAAAAAGCACTTTAAACCTTTCAATAATTGAAAAAAGCAATTTTTTTAAAAAAAGTAGGTACTTTTTTAAATTCAGTATCTCGGTAACAAGAATAGCTCGAGAAGTAATTTTTAACTTATTTTGTAGTATTTTTTATGCTCTTTCGAATGGCGCTGGAGAAAGGAAAATAAACGTTTAAAGGGAGCTACGATCTTTTGTCAATTTTTTCCTTTACTCCAGAAGGGACCTTATATGGTAAACCAAGTACAAAAAAGCATTTTAAACTAGGGATGGGCGTAAATTAACCGTGACCGGTTATTTACCGGTAAAGTAAATTAAAATTGCAAAAGTTAGATTCAAGATATTAATTTCATTAAAGTCTACTTCGGTCAATATTGCCAATATTCTTAAAATAAAATCCTGAAAAATAAAGACTGATTAGGGATTTGTTATTTATTGTTTTAGAGATTTTGCTTTATCAATAATAAAATAAATACAGTAATACTTTTCTGACAAAGTGATTCTTGTACCAAATGAGTAACAAAATCGTATAACTTTTTAATGAAAAAGTATCATTTTCTATAAAGAAATATAACATTTTCTGCTTTTTGTCACTTTTCTTTCTTACCTCATGTTTAAATTATGACAAATAATATGTTTTTGAGATAAGAAAAATAACGCAAATTACTGAAAATTGTCATAAATCTCAGAAACACGTTTTGTATCGTATACTGCAAGAAAATGTTTCTATAAACCCTGAGTTTTGCAACTTTTGAGAACACTTTGACAGTTAAGCACAAAATAACCTGTGAAACCCACTTGGAGTAAGAAAATGACTGTTCTAAACAGATTTTTGAAATCCTCATTAAATTTTCTATCCAATAACCTAAAAAACACTACAAAATTTGATACAGACATTGAGAAAAGCGATTTCAAAGTTTGAACTGATAGAAACACAGTTTGAAAGAATAGTCAGGGACAATATTGCTTGTAAAAACCAACTTGTAGTAAGAAAATGACTGTTCTAAAGACATTTTTGAAATCCTCATTAAATTTTCTATCCAATAACCTAAAAAAACACTACAAAATTTGATACAGACATTGAGAAAAGCGATGTCTAAGTGTGAACTGATAGAAACACAGTTTGAAAGGACAGTCAGGGAAGAAATTGCCTATAAAAACCATTTGGAGTAAGAAAATGACTGTTCTAAACACATTTTTGAAATCCTTATTAAATTTTCTATCCAATAACCTAAAAAAACACTACAAAATTTGATACAGACATTGAGAAAAGCGATGTCAAAGTTTGAACTGATAGAAACACAGTTTGAAACGACAGTCAGGGAAGAAATTGCCTGTAAAAACCACTTGGAGTGAGAAAATTACTGTTTTAAGCACATTTTTGGAATCCTCATTAAATTTCCTAATCAATATCTTAAAAAACGCTTCAAAGTTTGATACAGTCAGGGAGAAAAGCGGTGATGACAGTTTGAAAGAATCGTCAGGGCAAAATCGCCTGTAAAACTACCTACTTGGAGTAAGAAAATAACTGTTTTAGGTAAATTTTTAAAATCCTCATTAAATTTCCTATTCTATAGCTTGAAAAATACTACAAATATTGCTACAGATTCAAATTTTCTTGGTAAAACTAAAATATTTTCTTTACCGGTAATTTACCTATCACTACGATTATATGTATTTTTTAATTTTATTTAGCATATTTCTACCAAAGCTCTTTATATTAGGTAAATTAATCACAAAAAAAGCAGAACATTTTAAAAATTGAAGAAATGCCATTTTAAATAAAGTGTAATTATGTCAATTTGTTATTTTGCTCCAGAATGGTTCCAATGCACAGCCATATTTATACTAAAAGACGTTATATTATAGGTGAAATAAGCACAAAAAAGGCACTTTTTAAACCTTTTAGTACTTTTTTGTGCTTATTTTAGCAAAAAATGAATAAAAACGATAATTGTCTGATCTACGCCAATCATTGTTTAAAGACAACTCACCTAAATAGAGCTGGTTCTCTTGCAACTCTAGCAGTTTCAAGGAAGCAGTATTGAAATCATTTATATCACTCCCCATCACTAAAGAATCAAACACTTCTCCAGTTTTATCAAAATACTCGGAAACTAACCTGAAGAACCTCAGAGAAGTGATAAGAATGTTGCGGCGTTTTTCCACTCTAAATTGCTTAAAATAGAACATCAGCTATACTCTAAAATGGCAACTAACCTGAGGGCAAAACTTTTACACACAAAATCCATGAACTCCTTCTGAGACACCAGATCAATTTGTTGCACTCCAGAACCTTCCAGAGCTTTGATTTTATGCAAAAGCTCCGCATACTTTCCGTAAGTTTCCACACAGTGAAGTTCTACACACTCGTGTTCGCGTCTTAATTCTTCAGCTGAAGATACATCGTATCCGACTTTTTGGTTGGCGTTCATTAATTGTTCAGCAGGACCTGCGCTCATTAACTAAGTCTTCAATCTTCAAATTTATACTGCTACAACAGACCTAAGATCCAGTTGGTGACCTTTACAACCCCTTTCTTCAGGTCGTTCAAGTCTTTGGCGTCGTACAAGCTTTTTCCAGTTTCGGTCCAGTCGGTTTCGATTTCCTGTTGTTTTTGTTTGATTTCCTCCAGAACTTTGTGGATCTTCTCGATCGTGTCCAGGGAGTCTTGGGGCGTAAATAGTCGATCAATGTGGTCTATCGATAGTTTTCTGGTGCGATTCTCGTACTCGATATTTTGCACCAGCTCTTTACCTGAAGGTATGTTAATCAAGTGTTAGAACGTAGTGAGGGGCGGAAATTTACCGTGACGGGTTATTTACCGGTAAGGTAAAGTAAAATTCAGTGTGTGACAGGAAAATTTACAAATTTTATGTAAATTACAATTTGGCCAGTAAATTTTTAAGTAAAGTCATTTTCTGTCAATATTGTCAAAATAAAAACCTGAAACATAAAGACTGAATAAAGGGCTGTTTTGATTTGTTATTTATTGTTTTGATTTATCAATAATAAAATAAATGCAGTAAAACTTTTCTGACAAAGTGATTCTTGTACCAAATGAGTAACAATCTTATGATTTTTTTATGAAAAAGCAGCCTTTATTAAAAACTGCATTTTCAGCTTTTTGTCACTTTTCTTTATTATTCCTTGTTAAAATTTTGACAAATAATATGATTTTGAGATGAAAAAAATGACGCAAATCTGAAGATATTGTTATTTAAAACACGTCTTGTTTCGAAAACTATATGATAACTGTGTTAAACTGTAATTCTTGCATATTCTAGAAAAATGTTGACATTTTTGACATAAATGACAGATATGATGTGGTTTTTGGAGCATAATTTAGCTAGGCAGTCACGTGACCACCGTCAAAATAACTGTCATAAATTTCAGAAACACGTTTTGTATCGAATTCAGCAAGAAAACTTTTCTAAACCCTGATTTTTGCAACTTTTGTGCACAGTTTTGATAGTCAGAGACAAAAATGCTTGTCAAATCCACTTGGAGTAAGAAAATTACAGTTCTAAGCACATTTTTGGAATCCTCATTAAATTTCCTTTCTAAGAACCTGAAAAAACACTACAAAGTTTGGTAAAATCACGGAGACAAGCGGTGTCAAAGTTTGAACTGCCGGAAACCCAGTTTTAGAGGATGGTCAGGGACAAAATCACCCTTAAAAACCCACTTGGAGTGAGAAAATGACTGTTTTAAGCACCTTTTTGGAATCCTCATTAAATTTCCTATACAAAAACCTGAAAAAACACTACAAAATTTGGTACAGTCAGGGACAAAAGCGGTGTCAAAAGTTGAACTCCCAGAAACACCGTTTCAAAGAACAGTCAAGGATAAAATCGCCTTAAAAACCCACTTGGTGAGAAAATGACTGTTTTAAGCACCTTTTTGGAATCCTCATTCAATTTCCTAGCCAATAACCTGAAAAAACACTACAAAATTAGGTACAGTCAGTGAGAAAAGCGGTGTCAAAATTTGAACTCCCAGAAACACAGTTTCAAAGAACAGTCAAGGATAAAATCGCCTTAAAAACCCACTTGGAGTGAGAAAATGTGTTTGTTGAAATGTGTTTTAAGCACCTTTTTGGAATCCTCATTAAATTTCCTATACAAAAACCTGAAAAAACACTACAAAATTTGGTACAGTCAGGGACAAAAGCGGTGTCAAAATTTGAACTCCCAGAAACACCGTTTCAAAGAACAGACAAGGATAAAATCGCCATAAAAACCCACTTGGAGTGATAAAATGACTGTTTTAAGCACCTTTTTGGAATCCTCATTAAATTCTTTATCCCATGACCTAAAAAACACAAAAAATTTTGATACAGTCAGGGCGAAAGCGGTGTGAAACTTTGAACTGTCGGAAACATGGTTTGAAAGGATGATCAGGGACAAAATCGCTTGTAAAACCACTTGAAGTGAGAAAATGACTGTTTTAAGCACATTTTTGGAATCCTCATCAAATTTCCTATACAAAAACATGAAAAACACTACAAAATTTGGTACAGTCAGGGACAAAAGCGGTGTCAAAGTTTGAACGAGCACAAGAAACATAGTTTAAACGAACAGTCAGGAACAAACTTGCCTGTAAAATCAACTTGGAGTGTGAAAATTACAGTTTTAAGCATATTTTTGAAATCCCCATTATATTTCCTATCCAATAACTTTCAAAAAACACTAAAAAATGTGGTACAGTCAGGGAGAAAAGCGGTGTGAAACTTTGAACTGCCAGAAACACAGTTTGAAAGGTCAGTCAGCGACAAAATCGCCTGTAAAACCCACTTGGAGTGAGAAAATGGCTGTTTTAAGCACATTTTCATCATATCCAATAATCTCAAAAAACACTACAAAATTTAGTACAGTCAGGGAGAAACTAAATATGATAATTATGCATTGTCAAACTCAAACCACCTTAGTTTCTTATAAATTTGAAGTCAAAAGAACTAACCAGTTTCAGTGACATTGTGAACCAACATTTGAGTAGCTTCCTCCATATCGCAGCTGGCGTTTATAGCCTCCTCAACTTGACTAGCCCTCAACGCTTTACTCCTCAATACGTGCAGGCGCAGCTCTTCTAGTTCTTTCACCGTAATTTCGGCGTCCTTGTAAAATTCCTCGACTCTCTTTAAACATTTAAAAAAAAACAGCATTAGTGTGGTTTCTTTAACAACCCACACACCTAAACCGTTATCGTGCTTCGATACCTTTATGGCAGCATTCGAGAAAAAATGTGAGTGAATCTTTAAATAAACAAGTTTTATCTCCCCAGGCTAGGTAATACAAGAAGATTTTAATTCAGAATTATGTTTGACTTAACAATTAGCAGGTTGAATAACCTGTCTTGTTGTCTGTGGTGTTTATGGGTTTTGATAATACAGGATGTTCGATTGTTGGAATGTTGTCATCCCTAATAGATGCTAAGTGGTGTTGATTAACAATGTAGAGAAACTATGAATAGACGAGCTGATTTTCTAAGAAGATGTATACTATTGATGTTAGTTTATAAGTACCTAATTTGATCTTTAAGAAAATGAGAAAATTTCAATGCAAAAACGTTAAATATTTAAGATAACATTATTTCTTGCCAAAGAATCAGCAAAAATGTATGTCCTAAAATAGAGTGCCCTAAATATGTGTATGAAACCTTGAAGACTTGAATTCTGCACCAAGTTTCTAAAGAATAAACCTGAAGAATATAAAACCCAAAAACCTAGAAGTTTTTGGTATTAAATCAAACTTAAATGCTGAACTTCCTCTTTATATCATCAAATTCATTAAAATATCTACGTTTCAAATTACCAAACTCTTGAAATCTGCTTCTAAAACATTCAAATTTGAAAATCGACCCAACACTGAGTTTTAGGATAAAGTAGTTATGATGGTACTTATTAAGGTACTTTGAAAGCAATAATTGAAAATATATTTCGCTAAACTTACTTGGCGATTTTCCACCCATTTTTGATGGTCATAAACCAAACTGCCACCCAATTCGGTAGGTAGCTGCGTTGGGTCTATAAACTTGTTCAGCCTTGATCTTGGTATAAACACCACCTGAAACTGGAATTTTGATACTTTCAAATTTAAGTTATCTCAAAAAACTGACCTCCTGATCAGGTTGTGGGGTTGTACAGTTCTCCACCCTTTGTTTATCCCAAAACCCGTCAGGTTTCAACACTATCAGCCTTTTTAACTGTCCTTCTGGGACCACCTCAGTAATTTGTTTGATGCAGGACCTGGACACCCTCCAACTACCCTTCCTGGCGTCCAAAATAACCGTCACCCCTTTCTTTTTTGTTGAATCGCTGCAATTCCAACAACCTGCACTTTCTCCATTATTAATCTTACGACTTATTTATACAGACGAAGAGAAAGTTACGCCAGATAACAGTCTCGTTCGAGGTGTTCGTTGATAATTAACATATAAAAGAATTGTTTTCAGTAATCCCCTGCTAGACCCATAAAAATTCCAGTCAATCCCCTTATCGCCTCAATAGGTACGCCATTTTCAAGGTGCAGGAGAATGGTTCTAATCGGTGTTGTTTACGAGTGTACACGTACCTGAATATAGAAAGCAAATACTTTATGGGTACGGTTATCTGCAAGGAAGCGGTTTCTGGTTGTAATGTCACTAGAAATATGGGGCGGCCTTCTTTGTCCAATCCACCTGGTAGGGTAATATTGGCGGTTTGCAAGCAGGACACGTCCAACTTGTCTTCCATAATCTGGAATTTTAAATCGTACATTTTTCATTCGGGCTCGTTAGATGACTACTAAAAAGCAGAGCTTGAAAGCTAATTATTTCTGAAAAAGAGATACAAAAAAACAATGATTTTCAACGCTTAAGCTGCAAAAGGTTTAATTTAAGCTAGGTTGTTAAACTATTTTTGCGAAAAAATAGTGTATTATCTATAGTAAGATTATAATCAAGTTAATTTTCAGTATAAATTCAGAAATCCTCTTTGAAATGCTTCTAGTTTAGCCACTGTTTAGTTGCAAAACTGTTTGAAGGTATCTTACTGCTATAACCAGAGATATGGAACATTGTCAGAAATTTATTTCTCGAAAAAATTACAAGAGAATCTAAGGAAATTTAGGAGAATTCAAAAAAATAATAAAGAAAAGCAACAATGCAAGCAAATGAAATTTGGACTATTTGAAAATTATAAAATATCGAATAAAAAATGTTTTCGTTGGGGAACCACACTGTAAATAGTCTTTACAGCTTCATGGAGGCAAATTAGACAGTTTTGACTTGAATACTTTTCTTGCGTCACGTGACAGCTGTCATAACTGTCGAAAACCGTTCACCAGTGACCTGAATATATAAAATTACAATAATGTCTATTTAAGAAATAAATACTGGAAGTTTTGTTTAAAGCTCCATGAAGCGAAATTTGACAGATTGAACGTTAAGGAACGTCACGTCACAGCTGTCACAACTGTCAAAACTTACTCACAGTGACCTAAAAGTATAAAATGACAAATATTAGATGTTTTTCTTTCAGGAATTTCACTGTAACTTGTGTTTACAGCTCGATGCAGCAAAATTTAACAGTTGAGATGTTAAGGAAAATTTTAATACTTTACTTGCGTCACGTGACAGCTGTCATTACTGTTAAAACTCACTCACCATTGACCTGAAGGTATAAAATACCAAATAGACGTGTTTCTTTGAGGAATTTCACTGTAAGTTGTGTTTAAAGCTCCATGGGGCGAAATTTACCAATTGGGACGTTAAGAAACACGTAAATATCTGCTTGCGTCACGTGACAGCTGACATAACTGTCAAACATCATTCACCAGTGACTTGAAACTATAAAATTCCGAATAAATCTGTTTCTTTGAGGAATTTTTCTGTACGTTGTGTTTACAGCTCAATGCAGCAAAATTTAACAGTTGAGATGTTAAGGAAAATTTTAATACTTTACTTGCGTCACGTGACAGCTGTCATTACTGTTAAAACTCACTCACCATTGACCTGAAGGTATAAAATACCAAATAGACGTGTTTCTTTGAGGAATTTCACTGTAAGTTGTGTTTAAAGCTCCATGGGGCGAAATTTACCAATTGGGACGTTAAGAAACACGTAAATATCTGCTTGCGTCACGTGACAGCTGACATAACTGTCAAACATCATTCACCAGTGACTTGAAACTATAAAATTCCGAATAAATCTGTTTCTTTGAGGAATTTTTCTGTACGTTGTGTTTACAGCTCAATGCAGCAAAATTTAACAGTTGAGATGTTAAGGAAAATTTTAATACTTTACTTGCGTCACGTGACAGCTGTCATTAATGTTAAAACTCACTCACCATTGACCTGAAGGTATAAAATACCAAATAGACGTGTTTCTTTGAGGAATTTCACTGTAAGTTGTGTTTAAAGCTCCATGGGGCGAAATTTACCAATTGGGACGTTAAGAAACACGTAAATATCTGCTTTCGTCACGTGACAGCTGACATAACTGTCAAACATCACTCACCAGTGACTTGAAACTATAAAATTCCAAATAAATCTGTTTCTTTGAGGAATTTTACTGTAAGTTGTGTTTACAGCTCAATGCAGCAAAATTTAACAGTTGAGATGTTAAGGAAAATATTAATACTTTACTTGCGTCACGTGACAGCTGTCATAACTGTCAAAACTCACGCACCAGTAACCCCCGTAAAATATAAAATGTGAAATTTGTTGTTTCTTTTAAAATTTTGCTCGATAGAGCTATAAACACAATGTGCAGTGTGATTTATCCAACCGGTAGAACTATTTTGGATTGGTAATTTCGCGGACATGGACATGATTTTTGAGTCAAGACTCAGAAGACAATTTCTGTTTCTGAGCTGCAACTGTTTGAGAGCTTCTAGTGACTATTTTTAAAGATCAGAAGACAGTTTTGGAGACATTAATACCACTGGGATTTCTGAAAAAAATTGAAATCGAAGGCAGCTTTTATATAACCCAAATAATAGAAAAACGTGCATCCTAGATAGAAAAAAGATGTAGTGCTCCATCATTCCTTTCACAAAAATATAGATTATAGAATAACTAATATTGATATTTCAAAGCCAATAAGCGCAAACATATTTCGCTGAGTTATCATCCTTATTTCTTCTTGCTTTACTCTTTTTTTGCGGAATTACCTATTAAAGCATTTGATCATAATATATTTAAGTTGGTGCATCTTCCCCTGAAAACCTCGTAAAAATTAACAACTACTTGGTTGTAACTGAAAGGAATATGGTTGATTTTTGTTCTAAATTATTTTTTATTAATCTTCTGTATTTTACTTTTCATGACAGAATTCAGCAAAAAAGTAAATAAAAAAGTAAACTTTAGAAAGCCATTTTGTCCTTACAGACCTCAGAAAGGAGATATTTACTTAGGAATGTTTAATTACACTATGACAAAAATGGGATATAGATATAAATCATAAAAATATAATTGAAAGACAAAATATGTTTTGAATGTGAGGTTTGCTCATTTATTTGTCACATTCAGAACAGTATCTGGTACATTGTTACGTCATTCCACTTTACTTTGATTTTTGCCATAATTCATTTCATTTTTTAAATAGTTTGTTCATCTTATTAATTACCTACTATTACAATTTTCTGAATGTGAATTGGAAAAACAGCTACAGTAACGACATTGTGCAAGTAAATCATTAACAAACTTTGATAACAATTTTAATTTCAAAGCACTGAATATGTAGTTCCGGTAAAAAATGCGAAATCCATTGTTTTTGTGTTTTTTTGCAGAACCTAGTGGAACCTCATTAAATCCACGTTTTGTTCACTGATCCGTCAGAAAGTTAATTTAATTAATACACAAATTAACAAACAATAAATAACAATTAGGTGTTGTGTGTTGATTATTTAATACAATTTATTATGTAACAGAAAGCAATTAATTTTTCATAAAGTACACATCATGTATCATGCAATTTTGGAAAACAATCAAAATTTCCTCAGTAAATTTGTATTTAAAATAAGAAAATAGATATTAGATACATTGTTGATTCTAGTGTATTTTGATTTTAAAAATTATGTTTTCAATTTCAATTTATTTCTTCTGCTAAACATACATTGTTTATTTTCACACGTCAAAGGCACAAACAATGTTAAAAAAACATTAGTATTAAATTACAAACACTTGGATGAACAAAATTACAATAAACTAGGAACACTTGATACTAAAACTGTATTATTACTATTATAAAAAGTAATATATAAATAATAAGAAGATGGAAACGATACGAAATTCATTGTTGTAATTTTTTGCAGAATCTAGTGGAACCTCATTAAATTCACGTTTTCTTCACTGATCCATCAGAAAGTGGATATATCTTCAGAATTAATTCACAAATGAAAAAACAATAAATAACAATTATGTGTTGTGTGTTGATTATTTAATACAATTTTAGTAACAATGGGCAATTAATACAGTGTGTCCAGGAGAAGGTGGGCCACTATATGAGGATCTTGAAAACGGTTAGAGATTTTTGATTAAATGGGTGATTAAATGATTAAACATCCTCAACTTGCTGCAATGCTGCAAGAAGTGGTTGTCCTTAAAATAGTAAAAAAAAATACAGGATTTCTGGACTAATTTACTATTTAGTGTAAAATTGAACATTCAAGACTTTACTAAGACTAAAGTACAACTCAATTTTCTAGACAGAAACAAGTATTCAATTAAACACTAGAAACCAGTCCAAATTAAATGTTTGGACTAATAAAATTCATTTCTAAAAATTAGTTCTCAACACTAATATTGCAGCATTTAGTGCCAAAATTGTTTACTTTTATCACTGAAGAGTCTGAAACTTGACTTTTACTATTAGAAGTAGTCTTAAAGTAGATTTTTCAGTCTTAAAGCACTAAAAACAGTCCGAATTTCTTAGTAATGCTACCATTTCTTCACCCATGATGTGTAAAAATCAATAAAGAAACTTGAAGTAACCTTTTCCAAGACTATGGACAGTGTACAAACTGACTTTCAGGCCTGATAAGTCAAAAATTTTGTGAAGATAGTCTGGAAGCACGATTTTTTTGAAAACAGCTTTACAAAGCACTAAAAACAGTCTAAATGTTTAAGAAATGCTTGAATTTTTAGCATTAAGATGCCTAGAAGTCAATTTAATAGTGACAAAGATTGGAATGATATTTTTAAGTCTATGGAGAATGTAAATATTGTTTTTAAGTCTGCTATGTCAAAAACTTGGTAAAGATAGTCTTGAAACTCGATTTTCCAAGGTGAAAGCAGTTTTCAAGCACTCAAAATAGTCCAGAGTACTAATAAAATTAAAAGCAAGCTTAAAAAAGTTAGTTTTCAAGTCAATTTTCATAAACCTAATGACAATGTACCTAATGACTGTACCTAATGACTGTATTTAGGACTATTTTCAAGCCTAAAATACGGAAATTTTTCTTCAAATTATGACAACATACTTCAAATGTAAATTTTAAGCTTCGAATGTCACTTTTCATTAGTTCAGAGTTAGTTTTTGGTCTCTAAGTCAAAATGAATTTGTAGTCTAGAATTCTAGGAAAAGTAGTTAGTAGTTAGAAAAAGTCAAATTTTATTACTAAAACCTCTCTATTTGTCTCAAAACTATGAAAACTGTATAAAAATGCATGTCAACATATTTTTTGATTTGCTATAGAATGGTAAATTATTGACACTTAAATCTGGACGACCCTGTATACTAATATTACATACTAACCTAACCTAATCTCACATCGGTATAAGCCATAATGAAGACAATCAGAACTGCTTCAAGACACTAGTTAAGTTTCAGCATCATTTGAGGACATTTTAAAGACAGTAAGATAGTTTCAGGGCAGTAGCAAGCTTAGAAATTGAAATTGAACGATCTTAAGACCGTAAAAAGAGCTTTAAGACACTACAAACGTCAAATTTTGGCAAATTAAAGAGAGTAAAACGTTTTGAGGATCAATTTTAGTAATTTTAGGACAGTAAGACAGCTGCAAGACAGTTATTAAACTTACCAGGACAGTTATGGCAATTTGAAGACATTTTGAAGACGGTAAGATAGTTTCAAGACAGTAATAAAGCTTAGAACTTGATATTTAACAATCTCAAGACCGTTGAAGGAGCTTCAAGTCGCTTGAAACGCCAAATTTGGCAAATTAACGAGAGTAAAACGTTTTGAACAGAAATTTTAACAATTACAAGGCAATAAGACAGCTTCAAGACAATTATTAAATTTACCAGGACAATTGTAAGAATTGCACGACAATAAGAAGAGTCTCAAAACACTAGTACAGCTTTTAACATAATTTGAAGACGGTAAGATAGTTTCAACACAGTAGCAAAGCTAAGAACTTGATAAGTAACAATCTCAAGACAGTAAAAGAGCTTCAAGACATTTGAAACGTCAAATTTTTGTGAAATTAAAGATACTCTCTTTTTTGACAAACGTTTTGAACATCAGTTTTAACAATTTTACGGCAATAAGACAGCTTCAAGACAGTATTTAACCTTACCAGGACAATTATGGCAAATTTGAAGACAAATCGTTGTACTTTGCGTTATTGTTACTACATTTCTAAGTGGCTTTTGCAGTAGCATGAAAAATATATTACTTTTACCGTTTCTCTTTTAAAACAGGTGGTCAATCTTGCCTCAAGATATCATTAAAAAAAAATTGCACCTGCACCACACCTGACATTAACTTTCTTGCAATAAAAAGTCAGTGATGATAGTCAAATTAAATTTAAAAGTAGTAATTAACAATATCACTGCCATTGTTAATTTTTCTTGAACAAGTTTCACCAACTGATCCGAAAAAAATGTGTTTAATTAGGATCAGTTTTATACTTTTATGATAACAGCTAATTAAACGTTAATCTGAAGATTAATCTATAGATGACAGTGCTAGTTTAGGGAGTTTAATCATCAGATTGACGTTAAGCTGAATCTAGAAACTGGTTCTTATAATTGCTGAGTGCACTGTATTAAATTTAATTACATTTTGAAATAATTAGTTACACCTTAAATTTAGACCAAAAAGTATTTATTAATTACAACTTCTATAATACAATATGGTTAATTTAGCAAGTTTTTTACACTTTTATGGTAAATAATAAAATTCCTCTGTAATTAAGCATACAACTAGCTTTCTAAATAGTACTGTATAAAAAGTTTGTGAATAATCTATAATAACTATCATAAAAACTTAATAACTTGTATAGGTAGGTATTAAAATAAATGAAAAAATAGTTACTTTACATAATATGCATTTGTAATGGTTACAATTTTTCTTTAATGGAAATACTCACTTAATGATGGAATTTAAACCAAAGTGGTTCCGGTAAAAATTGCCATACCCATCATTGTTGTTTTGTTATTATTGCCGAACCTATTATACAATAGAATAAAAAAAAATAGGTGGTCAGTCTTGTATCGAGATATCATTAAAAAAACATAATATAAATAAATGTTTAGTGTATACAATCAAATTGAACCCGCGAAGCATTTATTATGCATTTATTTAAGTAAATAATTCAATTAATTACCTTATTTATGGTTCCTAATCACCACATAGAACCACAAAAACTTTACACTATTCGCAAATACGCTCGAAGGCAATTAAATAACTTTCGTAAGCGATAGGCCATGTTTCGAGCGCGGTCAAACCCACATGGTATTCCGTTGGTACCCAGCGTGGTACTGCTGGTAATCCTGGTACTGTAGGTAATCTTCCAGTTCTCTCTAGCAGCCAACGTTGCCAAGTATGCGTAAAAGTGCGGTTCACGCCCCCTTAAACAGCTTCGCATGCACTTTGATGGGTGAAAGTACCATTGGAGCGTCAAAATGTTTGATACAGGTCAAAGCGCCTGATTTAATTGTAGCCTGATGGGTCGAATATGGGTTGATTAGGGTCAATTTGGCAATAGTGCATTCTTGAGAGTGTGTCACGACGACCACGAAATCACACCCATTCTTGGGTCGGTCGCTTTTCTTATCCATACGTTGGATTGTTGTCTTATTTGTTCGGTTGCGGATGTCAATAAGTCAAACGGTTTTAAATGTGGTGATAATTGAGGCTTCCGATAGTTTTGCTGGACTTATATTAGTTAGGTTTTTATATACCCGTTATTTTTGTACATTAATTTTTTAGAAACGTCTATTAAAGTAGTTAAAAAGCAATTTTTTGAGTTTTGGCAATAATAAAATAAAATTCTCTTAAATAATGGATTTTGCTTATTTTTGTGAGGTAAATCTATTAATGATAACTAGAGTTCGGGTTAAAAAGCACTAAAATCGTGAAAAAAAGCGCTTAAAAAGCTAATTTTTCTCAAAAAAGCATAAAAATCTGTAAAAAAGCACTATTTCAGAGATGCAAATTTTTTTACTTTTTTTGAATTCAAGTTCTAGAATTGAAGCTTCTAAACTGCTTTATACAGGGTGTCTAAAAAGTCTGGAATATTGCAAATATCTCGAAAACTGTTGATTTTATTTTTCTCAAAATTTGCGTCTTGTTAAAGTAAATAACAGCGCATGACGTGAGGGTGAAATGAGGTTCGCAAGTATACAGGGTCAGTCACAAAGTATACCAACTTTCTTAATTCAAACCTAACACACTGTATATTACTTCAGATTTTAAGAGTACTCATAAAGGCCAATTCAACGATATACAATTTTTTTTTTTTTTTATTTTTTTTTTTTTTGTACCTACCTATAACAATGATAGGTGTAACAATGACAGCTAACGTCAATATAATGTTAAATTAATTGGCAAATTTTCCTATTACTTAAAATGGTGTTTTTGAGTGAGAAGGATACTTAAGATGTCAGTCTTTTCCTTCTCACTCAAAAACACCATTTTAAGTAATAGGAAAATTTGCCAATTAAATCAGCAGTTTTCGAGATATTTGCAATATTCCAGACTTTTTAGACACCCTGTATATTAAGCACTGTATTAAGCACATTTTTAGAATCCTCATAAATTTTCTTGTCCAATAAACTAAAATACTACAAAATTTGGTACAGTCAATGAGAAAAGCGGTGTTAAGATTTGAACTGCCAGAAACACAGTTTGAAAGGACAATCAGAGACAAAATTGCCTGTAAAACCCACTTGGAGTAAGAAAATTGCTCTTTTAAGCACATTTTTGGAATTCTCATTAAATTTCCTATCCAATAACCTGAAAGACACTACTAAATTTGGTACAGTCAGGGAGAAAAGCGGTGTCAAAGTTTGAACTACCAGAAACACAGTTTGAAAGAACATTCAGAGAAAAAATCGCCTGTGAAACCACCTTGTAGTGATAAAATGACTGTTTCTATCCAAAAACCTGAAAAACACTACTAAACTTAGTACAGTCAGGGAGAAAAGCGATGTCAAAGTTTGAACTGCCAGGAACAGTTTGAAAGGACAGTCAGAGACAAAATTACTTGTAAAACCCACTTGGAGTAAGAAAATTACTGTTTTAAGCACATTTTTGGAATTCTCATTAAATTTCCTATCCCATAACCTGAAAGATACTACTAAATTTGGTACAGTCAGGGAGAAAAGCGATGTCAAAAATTTGAACTGCTAGAAACACAGTTTGAAAGGACAGTCAGAGACAAAATCGCCTGTGAAACCACCATAGAGTGAGAAAATGACAGTTTTAGCACATTTTTCAATTTTTCATTAAATTTCCTATTCAATAACCTAAAAATTACTACAAAATTTGGTACAATCAGGGAGAAAAGCTGTGTCAAAGTTTGAACTACCAGAAACAGTTTGAAAGGACAGTCAGAGACAAAATTGCTTGTAAAACCCACTTGGAGTAAGAAAATTACTGTTTAAAGTACATTTTTAGAATCTTCATAAAATTTCCTGTCCAATAACCTAAAAAACACTACAAAACGTAGTACAGTTAGTGAGAAAAGCGGTGTCAAAGTTTGAACTGACATAAACACAGTTTGAAAGGACAGTCAGGGACCAAATCGCCTGTAAAACTCACATGGAGTAAGAAAATTTACGTTTTAAGTACATTTTTGAAATACGCCTTTCAATCTCCTATCCAATAACCTGAAAAACACTACTAAATTGGGTACAGTCAGGGAGAAAAACGATATCAAAGTTTGAACTGCTAGAAACACAGTTTGAAAGGACAGTCAGGGACAAAATCGCCTGTAAAACCCTCTTGGAGTAAGAAAATGACTGTTTTAAGCACATTTTTGGAATTCTCATTAAATTTCCTATCCAATAACCTGGAAAACACTACAAAATTTAGTACAGTCATGGAGAAAATCTGTGTCAAAGTTTGAACTACTAGAAACACAATTTGAAAGAACAGTCGGAGACAAAATGGTCTGTAAAACCCACTTGGAGTAAGAAAATTACTGTTTTAAGCATATTTTTGTAATTCTTGTTAAATTTCCTATCCAATAACCTAAAAAAGCACTAGAAAATTTGGTACAGTCAGGGAGAAAAGCCGTGTCAAAATTTGAACTGCCAAAAACACAATTTGAAAGGACAGTCACACACCAAATTGCCAGTGAAACCCACTTGGAGTAAGAAAGTAACTATTTTAAGCACATTTTTGGAATCCTCATTAAATTTCCTATCCAATAATCTGAAAAAAATACTACCAAATTTTGTACAGCCATGGAGAAAAGCCGTGTCAAAATTTGAACTGCGAGAAACAGAATATTTGTAATTTATCTGTAATTTACCCGTCCAATTTTCCTATTAAAGTAACATAATTACTTTAACGGTAATTTACCCTACCGCTATTTATTAGACTAAAACTCAGGTATTTTCTTCACATCCCTAATTTTCCTTAGTTCTGTATTGAGGCAAACATCAACTTTCACATTTTATTCTAACTTTCAAGTCCACCATTGTCAAGAAGAATTCTAGTTTTGGTTAAGTAGGTCCACAATCATATTAGACTAGAACTTAGGTAATTTCTTCGCATTACCAATTTCCAAGCTTTCAGCCAAGCTGATTAATTACCTGTGGTTTGTGTATATTAGTCGCGGTCGGATCAGCAGAAAAAAAAACTCACCTGAGTCTTCGAGAAATCCATGTTACAGTACCGTTGCGATTAGCCGAAGGCTGTTGGTTCTGCACCTAGACACCGGCCGAAGAAGAACCTGTCCTTTCGCTCAAATGAAAATGAAAAAAAAGCAGTCATTGGTACAAAAACGGATGCCGATTTCACCAACCGTTATATCCACCTCATTAAATAAACGAGAGTCTTGTTTCAATCATTTTATTGAACTAAACACAACAATAAACTTACAAAACGTTAAAACAAAATAATTTTAGTGAGTCCACCCTAAGAAAGTGTAAATTAACGCAAGTAAGGGCTCCACGTCCAGTTTCATTCCCTTGAGAATTTGACGCATTTTTACCATTTCAGGCAGATCATGCAATTCTTCAGCGATTTTCTGGTTCTCTTTGGTACCAATTTCTTCCATGATACGCTTAGCTTCTGGCTCATCTACTCAATATTTGTTTCAATAAGTAGTTCACATAACTATACAAACAAACCTTTAGTGGAAAGAACTTTAATCAAATCGACCAAAGGTACTGCTTTGTGTACATCCATGATGAAAGGTTCTAAGTTTGGTTTGGCTTCCACTTTACCAGTAATTTTCAATGAAGTAATATGGTTTTTGAGGCATTCCACAGTTTGTGTGATGTTCAGCTTATACTGCAATAATCCAGTACTTCACTCACTCATATTGGAAAATGTAACAAATTACCTTTTGGGTCATATTAGCAAAATTCAAAAATTGAGGGCTTCTTAAAACTGAATTGACCAGTTTCTTCCACTCCTCACTTTGAAGATACAGAACGGCGGCCTTAAATCCTTCATCTTTTTGGAGGTGTTCCTGTTGGACTTCTTCAATTTTTTTTAGAGGGAAAACCTGCATGGCTTTGTGCAGAAAACTGGGAGAAGCGTCCGGAATGGAAGCGCCTTGAATAACCCAGGAATTAGATAAGGCGATGAGTAGTAGCAGTAATCCAGTTTGAGACATCATCCTGAAGTTGTATTGAGAGTGATTACACACGATTAGCTTGGTTTTTGTGCTGAAACTGTTTCAGAGTGAAAGTTTCGATTCTGTTTCAGTTTGACAATTTAAATTGAGTTTCCATGGGATATCATGGCATTATATGACTGTAGTTTAGATAGCTAATGGTGTGTTTACACTCTCATGCAATTTCCATCAAAATTGATTTGTGCTTGCCATAAGGCATTTACGAAAATTATACCTGCTAATTCCACCGTTTACCACAATCGGTGTAACTTTTAAGGATCTGGTTCATTACGGTTGAATGAATTTTAGAACGCGATTGGTAATCTTATGTCTTTGAGATCTGGCATCCAGATGTTCATTGTTGAAATATTTTATAATATCGGCATACTCTCCCTCTATCTAGCAAACAGAACATATTCCAATATCCATTTTAATTTAACAGGTCACTCTCATAAGCTTGCTAAACTGTGGAACAAACCGCCAAACCGTCAACCATAAACTAATTTTTGAGGTTATGATTCTAAATTTTAAGGGAAAACCTGTCAAAAGTCACTTTTTTCTTAATTTACCGACGGAACTTCTCGATCCATAAATCATAAACCGGGTACATATATTCGGTATATGGGTAAAATTTCAGAACGGCAATGGTAGTTACCAAAAACAATTTTCGAACGCTCTAGGTTAAACAGGTATCTACCGGTAGAATATTCGTAAATGCCTATTATGTCATATTCATGTTGTTGAATTTAGCATTAATTTCCTTTTAAGTTTCCCCATCCCTAGTTAAGTTTAGGAGTTAGATCCTAGAGGGACAGTTTGCATTATGATAGGCTACACTCATAATTACTGTGGAATATTGAAACACAAAAAGTGGAATTTGGTAGGGATGTAGTGTTTGATGAAGGTAAGAGAATTATTGATCTACAAGAGGCAAGGCTAGAAGAAACAATTATTGATATGAACATAGAAAATGTGAGTATGATTGATAATACGGAAAAACAATCACAGTGACGAAGCCAGGAACAAGAGGAAGGAACAACTGATGAGATAGGGAAGAAAAAGATGGAAATAATGAAGAACAAGACAATAACCAATGTAGAGAAAGGAAAATGCCAACTTATCTACAAGATTCTGAAGTTTATCATGCTGCATTAAATATTAATTAATTTGTCGAAGAGTCTAGACTCTAGAGGAATAAACTCAAAAGGGTACTCAGGTACCTCAGAGGTACAACAGACTTGGAATTATTTTATCCCAAGAATATAGATGATGTTTTGATTGCATATGCTGATTCTGATTGGGCTGGTGACAGAAATGACAGAAAATCAACTTCTGGTTTCTTATTTGAAATGTTTGGATCTTTAGGTTCCTGGACTACTAGGAAGCAGAGCACAGTTACTATATCTTCTACCGAGGCAGAATATGTTGCTCTTTCAGAATGTGCACGTGAAGGAATGTGGTTGGTGATCTTGTTAGATGATTTTGGTTATACGGGTACAAAATTTAAATTTTTTTGAAGATAATCAACCTTGTATAATTTTAATGAAACATCATCAACATAAACGCTTAAAGCATGTTGACGTGAGTTATAATTTTGTTATAACTCACGTCAACATTAGGATATACATTGTTTTCTAAACTTAGAAAAATTTTAAAATTGTGAAACAAATAAACATAAATGATTGAGAGGAAGTGTTGAATTTAGCAATCATTTTAAGTTTACCCATCCCTAGTTAAGTTTAGGAGTAAAAATGATAACTTACGTGCCGGAGCTTTTCTCAAAATTGGAATCAAATTTATTCCATACTTTATGGACACACTGTATATACGTTTACTCGTTTTCTGGCTTGCTTTGGTAAAAATGATGTATTTCCTAGTCTCTATTACATCTCCAATAAATATTTTGTTAAGCAAACAAACATTTCAGGTCTGAAGAATTCGTTGTGCCAACGCTTCTCCATTAAATATTTCATAACTCCCGCTTTTATTTTGGTAAAAAACAAAAACAGATTTTCTATTCCATCTGTCAAATAAACGATCCACGATTCGCTTACGGTGATCCTAAAATTATCCCAGTTAGTAGTAGGTCGGCCTGAGGCAGCCGCTGCCATGGTGCGATATGGGAAACGCGCATATTAAACCCCATCCGAGAGTGAGAAATAAAAAACAAGTGCATTGGAAAGCTGCAGGTAAATTTCATACTTTTTTCCCTTGTTTTTGCCCAAAAAAAAAAAACGCTAAACTCAACCCAAACCAGCAGCGAAACGAGAAAAGTTTAATATAGTAAGTCAAATGATGTCAGGTCGGGAAAACTTGGCGTATTTTTAGAAGTGTGTTAACGTGTCAGTTAACCTTTTAATGATTGTTTCCTTGTTTTATGGTTAAACTGATTTTGTAATTAGTTTGTATAATTCAATTCTTTTGACCTATAGGATCCTGCTTTACCAAAGGGCCGACCCAAAGTTTTGACGATAACGACGACGGTTTAGGTAACCGTGCATGGGTTATGTCAGTTTATCAGTCAATTGTCCGATTAAAATACACGGTGTACTTAAAATGTGCGGAAAAATTGCTTCTACAATGTTTTTGAAACGTAAATATATCTCTAAAACTCTCTAACCCAACTTAAATATTTAAAGCTTTTAAAACTGACTTTTACAACAATCTGCAGTTGTGTCAAAAACTTGAAAACTCTCTTTGAAAATGTACGTAGTTTCTTAATTTATTTACTAGCAAATAAGATGTCATTTTGGTCAATTTTTGCATCAAACTCGTTCCAGTTCTTATGGCAAAAACCTATTAAAACGGTGGCTTAATTCAAGCAAATTTGAACCATAATGATATTTGTTGTTCTTTCTATAATTATTGGGAAATGCAGGAAATTAAATATTTAAACCTTCTAAAGTTGACTTTTACAACAATCTGCAGACGTATCAGAAGCATGAAAATTCTCTTTGAAAAATGCATAGCGTTTTCATTTATTTACAACAAAGAATATCATTTATGTCATTTAAGTCTATTTTTGCGTCAAATTATTATCAGTTCTTATGACGAACCCCTTTAGAATAGTGTCTTGTTTCCAGCAAATTTGAACCATAATGATTTGTTGTTTTTTCTTTGATTAAATGGCTTATTTCAAACAAATTGGGTTGTATTGTCATATTTCAATGGCATTAGTAGATCTAAAACTTCTGATCACTGATTCTGATCCTATAAAATGTCACCAGAAACCCTAAAACTCATTTTAGTTGCTCAAAAGCACTAAAATGGCATCAGCGGCTCTTCAATTGTCTTCTGATCGTAAGAAAATGTCACTAGAAATTTTTAAGTTGCTTTTTCAGCTCAGAAACGCCAAAATGACTAAATGTGCCACCAAAACTGTCTTCTGATCATTTAAAATGTCACCAGAAGTTCTAAAATTGTTCTTAGTTGCTCAAAAGCATTAAAATTGCATCAATGTCTGTTCCAAGCTTAAAAAAAGATTCCCAATTGTTTTTTGCCACCAAGTGGTATAAGTGGATTCAAAACTGTTTTCTGAGTTAATAAAATTTTACTAGAATTTTTAAACGGGCTTTTTAGCTCATAAACACCAAAATGACAAGGTGGTATCAGTGCAACCAAAACTGTCTTCTGAAGTTCTAAAATTGTTCTTAGTTCCTCAGAAGCACCAAAATGACATCACTGGCTCTTTCACTGTCTTCCGAGCTTAAAAAATATCACCAGAGATTCTCAAACGTTATTTTTTCGGGCCAAAAACACCCAAATGACAAAATGGCATAGGTAGATCCAAAACAATCTTCTTCTGATCATCTAAAATTTCACCAGAAATACTAAAACTGTTTCTAATTGTTCAGTAGCACCAAAATTGCATTAGCGGCTCTCCAACTGTCTGATTGAGACTCGCAATCAGTTTTTGCCGCTCAGAAACACCAAATAACAAAATGCAGTGCCTCCAAAATTGTTTACTGATTATTTAAAATGTCACCAGAAGATCTATTATTGTTCTTAGTTGCTCAGAAGCACCAAAATGGCATAAGTAGATCCAAAACTGTCTTCTGATGCTATAAAATGTCCCCAATAATAAAAATTAGTTTTTAGTTACTTAGATGCACGAAAATTACATCAGACATCAGCGGATCTTCAACTGTCTTCTGAACCTCAAAATTATTAGAACAAATTCTCGAACGGTTGTGGCAGCTCAAAAACATCAAAATAGTATCAGTAGCTCGAAAACTGTCCTTTGATCTTTAAAAATAACCACCAGAAGTTCTAAGACTGTTTTTAGTTGCTCAAAAGTACCAAGACGCCAACAGCAGCCCTCAAACTGTCTTCTATGTTTGGAAAAAATCACCAAAGGTTAACAAACTTTTTTTTGTAGCTTAGAAACACCGAAATAGTATCAGCGGCTTCAGAACTGTTTTAAAGTCCTAAAAAATGTCACTAAATTGTCATCAGTGTATTGTCAATGTGTATATAAAACGGTATTGATCGCTCAGAAACATCATAATGTCATAATGTTCTATATAAAAATGTTTTTGCAAACTCTCAATAGCATCAGTAGATCTTAAACTGTCTTATGACTCTATAAAATGTCACCAGAAATACTAAAACTGTTTAGTTGCTCAGAAACACCAAAATTGCATCAGTGTATTCCAAGCTTAAATAATGTCATTAGAAATTCTTAAACGTATTTTTTTTTGGGGTCCGAAAACCCCAAAATGACAAAATGGCATTAGTAGATCCAAAACTGTCTTCTGATTCTTTAAAATGTCAATAAAAATACTAACCTTGTTTTTAGTTACTCAGAAGCACCAAAATGACATCAGCGACTCTGTTTTTTAAACCTTAAAATTGTGGGAAGTTATTCTCAAACGGTTTTTGGCAGCTCAAAAACATCAAAATAGTATCAGTGGCTCCAAAAGTTTTCAAAGCAGTTTTAAGTACTAAAACGCCACCATCAGCAGCTCAAACTGTCTTCGGTGCTTGGAAAATGTCACCAAAGGTTCTCAAACTTTTTTTGCAGCTAAGAAACACCAAAGCGGCTAGTATCAGCGGCTTTAGAACTGACGAATCTTCAAAAATGTCACTAGAAGTTCTAAAGCTGTATTCAGTTGTTCAGAGACACCAAAATGTCATCAGTGGATTCTAAGCCGCGAATGAGTTTAAAGGGGTTCTCAAACGGCATTGGAGACTCAGAAACATCCTAAGTTTATCAGAAATTTTTTAGTTGCTCAGAAGCACCAAAACATCAGCAGCGGCGTCACCCGACGTTTTTTGTTGCTCAGAAACACCAAAGTGGTATCTTGGCTTGTGGTAGTATTTTTTCCACACATTTTAAGGGCACGACAACTGTTGCATGTCACAATACAACAAAACCACTTTAATTCGTTTTTCTGTTGGAATATGCGGGAAACTGAAGTTGTGATCATTTCCAGACCGACCAACTGCCCCAGGCAAGCCAGAACTCTTACCAGAAAGTGAAGGAACCCCAGATTTGATCACTTTGCACTGGACGCGCCCTTTTAACGATGGTGGCTCCCCCATAATTGGATACTTTGTCGAACATCGCAGAATTGGTTCACCCCATTGGGTGAGGGCAACACCGCTTCCAGTACCATTTCCTGAGATAACTCTCAGCGGACTTGAACCCGGGTAAGTGTTGATATTTGGAAGGTCAAATAGTATTTTAAAAGTTGTGTGTTACTCATAAAATCCAGCTATAAAATTAAATGTTTCTGGACCCGGGCCTACATTCCATTTAGATGTTTATTTTTTTTACTATTACAATTTGTTTACTTGGATTATTAAATTATGTGAAAAAGAACCAAAATTGCTTTAATTGAGAAATACTACTACCATTCTAATGCTAAAAAACACAGTTTACAGCGTGGCCAAATTGATCCTAGTTTTCCAGATTTCGGTCACAACTTTGTCTATTTACTATAGGAATAGTCTTAAAATTAATTTTGTCTGAAACTGCATTTCAAGTCCGGAAATCAAGACAGGGATTGTAGTGCAGAAAACTCATTGTTTACTACTAAAAATAGTCTAAAAGTTCACTTTTAAGGCTAGAAATGACTTTAGGAATGTTGCCTTTTGACAAACCTTGTACAGGGTGTAGAATAAGAGTGGTTCTCAGCGTCAAAAAAAAAAACTATTTATAGATAGCGATAGGGACATCATATCCAACATTCTGTTTCATCTAGATAGAGGTGACTAATGTTGATGTTAATGTATTAAAACAGATGGAGGTACCAATTCCGAGTAAGTGCTGAAAATGCCGTGGGTTACTCGAACCCTTCGGAAGTCTCCGAACCTATCACCGTCACCTTACACCGATCAGCTGTGACAGCACCCAAATTCACGCAAGAAGTGGTTGACACCGTCGCTTTAGAAAACGAAAAATGCGAGTTTGTGGCCTACTTCCTTGGCCAGCCTGCACCAAGAGTAACACCACCACCAAAACAAGTCCAGCCAAACTGTTAATAATGTTGTAATTGCAGATATGCTGGTTCAAAGACGATTTCGAAATCTTCAGCAGCCGACGAATCCGAATCCTTACCGAGCACGATCGAAGCGTCCTCACGATTCACCAGACCTCGTTGTCTGACGAAGGCGAAATCAAATGCACGGCCACAAATCGTGCTGGCCACGTCACCACCAAGGCTAAGCTTAGTGTGGAGGCTCCACCAGGTATACGACTTCCCAGGAATTATGAAGATGGGCTTTTGTTTGAAATTGGTAAGTCTTAGTATTTTTGAGTGGTATGCTTGTAGATTTACGATCAGAGTGTAGAACAGGTGATCTGAGTCTTTCAAATATCAAGAGACAAACATAACAAGTAATAGGAACCTAAAGGATGAAGTGAAAGCCCAAACCACAAAGGCATAACCTTAAGAACAGCAGAAATGCGAACAGTAAGATCAGTAACAGGCCATACGCTATTTGACCGGAAGAGATATGAAGAAATAAAGGAAATATGTGAGATCCAAGATGTGGCGAGATGAGCATGAAACCGAAGAAGAGTGATAGAAGAGAGGAGATAAACAAAACACAGGACTCAGTTCTAACGTAAGAAGAAGCTTATAGAAACTAGTCTTGATTGAAAGATTTCTTCTAAATGCATCAGAAGCCGCACTCTTAGGACAACCGAAAGGAGCCACTAAAAGAAACATAATATCACAACAGAGATACTGTCAATTTTTGTTTATTGTCAATTGTTCATAATCATATATCATTATATTCTCATATTCTATGAGCACTTCTGTTGACAATCCTTATTCCAGCTTTCTGAATCCGGATTATAATTAATCCTCCGAACAAATTTCTTGTATTCCAGGAATTACGTCTTTTAGAGTGCTGTAAATTCCAACTTCTACAATTTTCTTTCTTCTATACCAAAAATCTAATCAAATTAGGATGAAGTCAAGCCATAATGTTACGTCAGCTGTGTTACTAGATAACTTAAACAAATTTAAATCTTCTTTTTCTGTCAGTGCCTATCCTTTATGGATGTTGGCAATCATGTTGTTCCATATGAGCCTGTCGAGAGCCGCCCTAATGCAATCAGCATGCAATCTATGTCAAATGCATCTACAACTCGGTCTATTACTTCCTGTAATCCCTCAGCACTTTCTGCTATGAGAACTGTATCGTCTGCATACCTTAAATAATTGATGGTTTCTCCATATATCTTAATGTCTTCTTATGTTTCGCTGAACGCTTTTCTAAACAGTATCCCTGACGTACTCTCCGATTCACTGTAAATTTTTGGGAGTAGTGTTAAGATGTGTCCAAGTTAGTTCTGTTAGTATTTATTTTATTTTTGTTAAACGTTTTTTGTTTCACATTAGTGCACTCTATATTATAGTTTTGCCTCTTATTCAACCATTTTTTAAGCTTCAAATGCTTTTCCAACTAATTATTTATTGCAGGAGAAATAATCCGCCTCAAAGTCTCAGTGGTGGGGCGACCCACGCCCCTAGTCTTTTGGAGCCATAATGGCGAGTCTATTCAAAATGATGAGCGCTACGAAATCGACTATTCCGACAAAACCAGCACCCTTAAAATTGCTGACGCCCAAAGATCTGACCGTGGAGAGTACCAAATTAAAGCTGTTAACAAACTGGGTGCTGATACGGCTTCGTTTCTTGTCACTATTACTGACAAGCCATCACCACCAGGTACTATTCACTCCACTTTATCTACTTAATTTAAAATAAAAGTTTTTTCAGGGAAAGCTCAGGTTATGATGACCTTAGGCCGTTCAGTTACCTTATCTTGGTCAACACCAAAAGATGATGGTGGCAGTAAAATAGGAAACTACATTATCGAGTACTATCGTGTTGGATGGAATGTGTGGTTGAAAGCTGCCACAACCCGACAGCTTTCAACCAGACTGGGTGAACTTATAGAAGGGAGCGAGTATAAGTTTAGAATCAAGGCTGAAAGCCCTTACGGAATTAGCGAACCTAGTGAAGAATCAGAAATAATCTTCATCCCTGATCCTAAGAGAGGGTTGATCCACCCTCCTTCTAGAAACTCTAGAGAAACTAACCCACCTAGACAACCTCGATCTCAATCATCTTCAAGGGTTGAGACCCAAAATTCTACTGCACCTCCAGTGCGACCAAAAAGACTAAAAAGCAAAAGCCAACAGCAAACCCCTGAAGCTTCTCCGATGTTACCTCGTAAAGAAGTATCTCACGTCAATAGAAACATCTTTGATCGAGCATCTATAGCTAGAGATTTGGCATACGGTTCTCCTGAAATGAAACTATTGAAAAGGGCTGCAGAAAGCTTTGACGAAGACCACCAAAGTGCAGTGTACACCGTAAAAATTGAACCACCAAAAGAACCACTCAAAGCTGTGACTGTCGATCCTCCAAAACTACCTCCTAGTCCAAAACTTAAGAACAAACTAGTCAGAGAGCATAGTGCTACAGTTACAGACAGCTCAGAATTTATGCTGGTCCTTTACTCTGAAGGTGGCGACCTCTTCGAAGAAAATTCTGTAGCACCACCTATGTCTTTGTCAGCACCTGAGTTGTCCAACTTAGAAGCCCTAGAATTCCCCCCATTAAAATATTCAGCAAGTTCGACAGAGTTGTTGCATGAACGGACGGTAATGCGGTTTAACGAAGCTGCGGCTAAAGAAGAAGAGTTTGAACGCGAAAGAGAAATACCTAAAATCAGAATCAACTCTGAAGATAGTGATGACATAGTGGGTTTGGATAGAAGACATTCATTACGAAAGAATGTGCAGCGCAGTAAATGGTCTCAGAAACGACACAGTCTGAAAAACCCTTCAGAATTGATCAATGTCACGCCGGGAACTCCTCTCAAAAGGGCTCCGCCTTTAGTTAATATGAAGCGCGAGATGTTCTACAATGACCAAACTACCTCTGAGGAATTAACAGACCAGGAGTTTGAATCTAGAAGCCACAAACTTTATAGTCAAGCTAGTTACGAGCGAAGCCCAGTAAGTGATCAAGAGGAGGAGTTGTGGAAAGCTTCATACGAAGAAAGCATGTCAGAGAGTGACAGCGACTCTAACTCAGAAATGGAAAAGTTTAAAAAAGAAATTCACAAAAGAACCAAAAAAGTCTTGGTTACTGATCCTGAAGAAGACACTTATCGTCCTCCAGGTGCCTTAGGTGGCATGGTGGTACTTACCAACGAACCTTTCGAAATTCTCAACAAAAAGAAGGAGTTACCTGACCCCAACTTTATTCCCAAACCAATCCTCAAGAAAACTGACGCACCTTCAGTTTCCCCTGCTGTTTCCCCACCATCATCCCCTATAAAAACAGCACGTGCTTTGTCTCCTAGGCCAGATATAGTTCTCGAACGAAACCGCTCCAAGTCGTTGGCAGTGCCTGAACTACCTACACTATTGTCCTCTTCAGGTGACGAAAGTGATGAGAACACCAAACCCAGAAAACGTTCTTTATCCCTAACCATAGCTCAAAACCTTCATCTTCCCACTAAAAAAGACTCCCCTAAACTGAAAAAGAAAACCCAAAGTAATACTGCTCTACCCAGTGTTACGTCAGGAGCCGAAATCTCTGGAATTACTGCAGCTAGTGTAGTAATTCCCAAAAACCTCCTAGATAAAAAAAAAGTGGATGAGGACGCTAAAGTAATGGCTGATCACTATGATCACATAGTGAAAAGTGTAGGGCAGAGACGAAGGAGTAACCCTATTTTAGACAGGGAGCAACTGAAAAAGGCTGCAGAGGGGTTAGAGACACCCCAAGAAGAAGACTTTAGTAGCAAAGAGCAGACGCCATCCAAAGAAAACTTGAGCCAGGATAGTGGCTATCAAAGCGTGTCCCCAAGCTACAGAAGAAGCAGCTTTACGGATCACTACGATACTTTCCCAGTGTTTAGATCCCCAGTCAGAAAACCATTCGAGAGTCAACAGCCCTCTACTACCACATCCCCAATTAGAAGACCCAGTCTAGAATTACCACTCCCTGTTAACAGGGAAAAGTCTCCTACAAAATCTGTAAGACGTGACAGTGGAACTGGTCTTCCACAAAGAAGAGATAGTGCAACAAGCCCAAAACGTGACAGTGGAACCAGCGTCAGACGAGACAGTTCTGCAGGTTTTTCATCAGGAAGACGAGATAGCGGAACTGGAGTCCAGTTGGGCAACTTTGCCAGCTCGTTCCATACCTCACAAAACCCCACAGGAAGAAGATCTTCTCTCACAACACAAGGAAAGCGGGCAGTAAGTCGATCCAAATCGCCAAGCAAAAGAGGCACCAGCATTACCAGAAAATCTGCTTTAAGTCCAGCTAGACCAGAAAATTGGAGTCCAAAAGTAGAAGAGCAGGGACCAAGCACATCTAGAAGAAACTCCCTGTCACCAAGTCCAGTAAAACGAACAATGCTAAAGGAAATTACTACTCAAACTTCCGGATATTTGGAAAATTACACTCCGGATGAAAAACGAAGACAAGAGGAGTTGGCGGCACTTGCAGAAAGAAAGGTCAGAACAGCAGTTGATTGGGTGATGGATTTAGCCATGTTTGCTGTAGCCTGTTGGCTGTATTTGTTTGACAACGAGCTGCTGGCCATACCAGTTCTGCTGGTCATGGTGTACAGACAGCTTAAAGAAGAAGTGAAGAAACGTATTCCTGCTTGGATGCTAAAGAAAATACAGTCCAAGAAGAATTCTGATTAATATGTTATATGAGTTTCCTGATGATATTTTTTAGTTTAGTTTCATCTGTAGTGTGTATATTAGTATTATATTTTAGGGGGTTGGTTGTGTTTAATTCAGATTGAAATCTATGATTTCACTATTATTTTATTATTAATATTATTATACTGTACTAAAGGGGCTACTAAGTGATATTATGTTTGTTACAGTTTATGTAGTTGCCATTAGTATAAATCACAAAAATACTATTAAATTATAGTTTTGGGAAAAGAAAGTTGTAGTGGCATTTACTAGAAATGTGTAAAATCCAACAAGAGTCAACTTGCCTGAGACACTCTATGAAATCATCAAAGTCAATGTGTGGCAAAATATTGGAAAAGGTACAAAAGTACCCATGTATGTACCGCAGGTAGTTAAGCACCTTTGCATACCTTCGAAAACAAGGGTAAAACCCTTAATTTGAGTTAATAGTTTAATTAAAATTAAATGTAGAAAAATACAAACTTCCACTTATCAATTTGGTTTATCACTTTCTGCTATAACTTGCGCAGAATCCGTATCGGTGCTCAGCTCATCCCTAGCGACCACTCCTTTTAATATTTCAGTCTGGACTTCTTCACTGCTTCTTGCAGTCTCTCGCAGTACCGTCATTAATTGTGGGGCATACATTTCGACTTGGTCCAGCAGACTATCAGGAAACCCTAAAACCATTACCGTATTTGGACCCAATCAATGATTAACAAACTCGAAGAAACCTGGAGAATAGAATCGGACGATTTCTTCCGGGAAGCACGAGTTAATCACGGTGATGTACTCCATTAGGGTACTGCCTGGTTTGGCATCCAGAAGCTGGACTTTTTTCAAACCCCCAGAAGTGACAAATAGTCTTCTTGCTTTCGGATCGTTTGGAAGTACCTGCAACAAAGAGTATTTGACGCAAGTGACATTGTGCTTTATATTAAAATAGTTTTCTGAGTGTGAAAGAAAGAAGGAAACCTTTCCAGTGTGAAGATATTTGATGTCATTACAGTTTGTTGTGGTTTAACATTGTTAATTTAACTTACGCCTCCTATTGCAGTGTTGGGAGAGGTATGGGAAAAGTTCCTCATCTCAGGGGAATTCGAAACACATTTGGATATTTAGGGAAAATTTTTAATTATTTTTGAGTCATAAACTTACAATTACGCACAATTGGCACTGTAACGTTTGTTTCCCCTTAGGTTTCCATGGACCTGACGATCTAGGATTGTCGATCATTTTTACCGCCCGTTACTAAAATAACATTATTTGCCTTGGTTTTGGTAATTTAATTGTAACTATGAAATAAAAAAAAAACTACTTTTGCGTCATCTTTTTCATAGAAAACCACTACCATTACAAATTTCCTGAACTTGAGATCCATTAACATACTATCGTACACTTCCACATCCTTTCGGACTGACGGTTTATTTTTTGAACAAATAAACGCAAAGAATTTTAATTGCAATATTTTCAGGTTACCGAAATAAAATTATAAAGAGTCATTCATTAGTCTAAAAATATGAAATTTTACGCCCCCGAATAAACGAAATGTGATGGGATTCATAAATTCTGAAAATAGTGCCAGTGTGTGTATAAACAAAAGAAAAATTTTCTAGTTATTTTCAGTCGCATTTTCTCCATTACGACAATAATTAATTGTCTCTGGAAATTTGCTGTTAAAGTTTGAGACCCCCCATCGTTTCACTTAATAATGAAACGTTTTCGTATACAGGGTGTTTCATAATATATCCGCAGGACTTCAGGATATGTGAACTCGTCTAAAAATATAAAAATATGAAAAAAAGTTTCTATCAACTTACCTTGTAAAGTACTACCCATCTTTCTAATACATTTCTCTTGGTGAATATCAGTTCTTCCTGCTCATTTTTACATTGAGTTGTCTGCGGTTTAAAGCTGCTTCTATTGACATTGACTTTTCTGTAAAATTTTCTATACTTTTGTTCTCTCTTCAGTTGTTCTATTTCTCCCAGTTCTTCGCTCCACTATTTTTCTTTCTTCTCTATATGCATTGGTTTTTCTGCTCTTTGTTTATTTTGGTATTCTTCAATTGAGGCACGGGTTTTTCGGGCCTGCACCTTTTTCCTAGCTTCATTCCTTTTTCGATTTGCTCCTTCACAGTCCTCATCAAACCACTGGTTTCTTGGCATCTACTGTGCTTTTAATATTTTCTCTCAGTTTCTCCCACATTGTGATTACCTCTTGCTGTTCATCTTTATTTCTTCCATTTATTTTACCTCTCAGTTGATTTTCATATTCAGTTCTGGTAGCTGCGTTATGTAGTCTACCCACTTTACATCTTTCTTCCCTGACGCTGTCTTTGGTAGCTTTGATATTTGCGCTCTTATAGTTGTTTGGAGTAGGCAATGGACCGAATCTATGTTTGCACCTCAATAACTTCGGCAGTCCATTACGTCTGAACCGTTTCTTGAGTCTATGAGAACATGGGCGATTTGGTTTGGTTGTCATGTCATCATGGTGCATGAGTATTGATCAGTGTATCGTTAAAGAACTTTCCCCATACCCTTATCTTGCACAGGAGCATGACTTTTTCGTTCATAGGCACAAAATTAGTGACGTGTCTAGCAACATCCTTTCTGATAAATCAATCCCATTCTGTGCTCGTAACCTCCATTAGTTGTTCCAGAATAGTATACTCTAAAACTTTCCATATCGCAGTAGCTGGAGCTGGGCCCTCTCATCTCACTCACTCCCATAATACTGTGGGCGACACGCCTTGCAACCAGCAATACAGTTCTAATTCTCCAATATCACGAAGTTATTCCAAGACAGTATGGCAAGCCTTACTGACAAGTCCAAAGGCAGCTCCTGGGACTAAACACACATTACTACGTCATTCTCCTCTTCTCGGTTGATAACCTCCAAAATCTCTATATTCAATATTCTCATCTCCAACTATCCATTCTGAAACTTTCCAGATCAGGCCATTGTCTTCACATATTCCAGGTGGATATTCTATTAATTTGCTTTGTTTACAGTTTTTTATTATTTATGTTTCCATTCTTATTTGCTCCCTTCGGAAATCCGATGAGGGCCCTAATTCTTGAAAGCAAGGATCGACACTCTCAAGAGAAGTGTTGATAGAATGTGACAGAGAAAGCTGACAATGGTAGCTTCCTGTCACATTCTACAGACCTTTCTCTTGATAACTTCCTTTCCCCATTTCAAGAATACGCACCCAAGGAGCTCATTTAATAAGAACATATCCATGATGTCTTACAAGGAAAAAAATAAAATACTTGGGTGGTTTCCTCAAGGGGAGGATACAGGAAAGGGACGTATAGATTTAGCTAAGGATTTAAGGATGGGACATGAAGAATCTTCCGGTTTAGGTATAGGAGACATTTGTTGGCATTCCTGAAGTAAACCTGTCTCTGTCGAGAATATAGAAAGTGTCTACCCGCTATCCAAAAAGTTATAGAAACTAAAGGGTAAGTTAATAGAACCGTATAGGGGCACTTGAAATGTGAACCCTTCTTAGACTCTTCCGCATTCCATGGACTGCGCGCAAAACCAACGAAGAGGTGTTGAGGATGGCTGAAGTTTACAACTGAAGTTTTAGAAGTGAGAAGATACGAAAGATATCTTATCTTGGTCATACTCTGAGAGGCGCGAGATATTCCATTCCAAAGTTGATCCTGCAAGGCAAGATAAGACCTTGTGTAGTTAACACAAACACTTCCTAGTCCACCTCATAAAATCGTACATACATCCGGTTTATAGATTTAAAATTATCTATATGATATACATATGCCACGTTTTTAAGCGGATTTACTTATATGCCGACGCAATCTAAAATTAGCAAAAACACAGTTTACTCTTTGCAGGAATAAAAAAGCTTGTACAAGTCTTATTTATAGCCCCCTTCATTCATCTTGACGAGGGTTATTAATAAGCCTCTTAAAAGTTCTTGAAGTATTTAATGTGATTATAATATACATATTTGTGCGTGTCCAGGTCAGGACTAGACCAAAAATATTTGATTTTGTCTGCAGAAAGCACACTGAACAGACATCAAAATTTTATAATAACCCACAACGTTCGACTCCAGTAAAAAATATTTTTTTTTTTTTAATTTGTTGTAAATATTTTTATGTCTGTAATAAATGTGTAAATTAGTAGAAAACTTCTTATTATTCTAGTATAAAAGGTGTTCCATCACTATAAAAAGTTTCTTGCAGTTTATAAGTAAATTTTCATAAATTTGATGTAAATTTTCAGTTCTCAAGTACATTTTCATAATTTTGATATTAGTTTCTAGTTTTCATTCATTCACATAGTGTGACACATTGTTAGTTTCGTAAAATCTGTAGCTTCTAAAAACCAAAATAATAACAAAGTATTTGAACAATTTAAGTTGATGATGGTATCTAAAAAACGAAACGTGGGAGCTGAAAACTAAATATATTTTCTTCCAGAAGATCCCATATTGATTTTCCAAAATAATCAATAAAAAAGTGGTAAAAATATAATTCATAAATTTGACTTTTTCGGTTTTTGTCGGATATCTCCGAATGCTATGAATATTTTTTTTAACAAATTATTTATCAATAAAATTTGCAACTTTGCCTCCATTTACCTAAAGCTCTATCAACAATAATTTCTGAGATAACTCATAGAATTTGTTGAACACCCTCTATAGAAAACTTGGTTTATTTTCTGATGCACTATCAAACCCGGAAATATGACATTTATCGTGAAACACCCTGTATATTATTAATTGTTGTTTTGTTTTCCTATCTAAAACTTTCCAAACTGATAAAACAGGTAATAATTGAATTTTACACTGTTTTATTAAAAACACTCCTAATTTGTATTTATGCTGATTTTTCATCTAAACTACTCATCGAGTGAAGATTTCATGAGTAATTTTTGATTAATTCATCAATATGTTGGGGATTTATATTGATTTTTCATCTAAATTGCTCATCGAGTGAAGATTTCATGAGTAATTTTTGATTAATCCATCAACATAACTGGATATTATGCTGATTTTTCATCTAAATTGCTCATCGAGTGAAGATTTCATGAGTAATTTTTGATTAATCCATCAACATGTCTGGGTATTATGCTGATTTTTCATCTAAACTACTCATCAAGTGAGGATTTCATGAGTAATTTTTGATTAATTCTTCAATATGTTGGGGATTCATATTGATTTTTCATCTAAATCGCTCATCGAGTGAAGATTTCATGAATAATTTTTGATTAATTCATCAATATAATTGGATATTAAGCTGATTTTTCATCTAAACTACTGCTTCTAATTAGCTGTGACGGTAATGATTATAATAGTTGATCGTTGTTTATGAAAATGACGAAAAATTCATTGGAAATTGGGAAACTACGACGGAAGGTCAGGATTTTAGAATCAAGTCTAGAAATAGACAAAGATAATAATTTTGCACTTTTTAGACGTGACCAGTGTTTATACTAATCGGTAATTACTACTTAAAAACTATACTGAATTCGAAGAAATCTAAAAATGTTTTAATAAAGCAAATTATGGCGGAAACGTGTATAACCAGTAATAGTAATATAATATTCAAAAAGTGCAGGGGCGTAGTGGTTTTTTTTATAGTTTAGTAGTTAAAAAATTGCCATTATTGGGATAAACCCGCAAACAATTATTGAATGAACTCGTAGAAGTTTCTTCTACAAAATCGTTAAAATTGTATTTCAAGTATTTGCCGCGAGATGGAAGCCGCGACTCCTTTGTTTTAATAAATATCTCCAGGAAACAGGAGGGCAAAGCTCTTAAAAAAACATGACCATGTAAGAGAAAGGAAGAAATTACAACTTTTTGACACACATTGAATGTGGTAAACCTCAGAATGAGACAAAAAAAATTCAAAGCCAATGAGGTCTCTTCCATAATAGAATTGATGGTTTAAAATATAAACTTAATACAGTTTATGTCTTACAATGTCCTATTAAGTCTTGCTTTTCAGCATTAATTCTCCAGTATTTTTATAAAAGGCTTTTATAAAAGTAATCTCGTTTTATGACTTTGATTCTGGCATTGATTCTATTTCTCTTTCTGTTGTAAAAGGTCTTTAACTTCGTGGCAGAACCAGAGTTTTTTGCTATTATTGGTCCCATTTATGTTGACTTTTCTTTTACCAATGGATTCTTCGGCTGCCTCTACCATACATGATTTGATTGTATTCCATCAGCTCTCCACATTACACATCAGCGTAATAAGTCCTTTCAGTTTAATTGTTAATCGGTTCTCATACAGGCTTCTCGTGCCATTATCTGTCAGTGATTGAATATTAAGCAGTTTTTTGATCCTGTGGGGTTTTCCATGATCATTTTACACAGTAGTAGGTTGTGATATGTTCCCTGAGGTTAGTGCTCTTACATCTATTACTTGTGATGATGTGATTATCCTGGTTACTTCTTACGTAGTCAATCATCGACTTTTGATCTCTGGTGTTACTAAATATGTATTTATGTTGCTCTTTGTGAGGGAAATACGTGTTGTTCATTCGTAGTTCGTTTCTAGCACAAAAGTCTATCAGGACTTCTCCGTTTTCGTGGGTTATCTCTTCATTGTATTTTTGTTTTATGCCTGATATTACTTTCCTGCCTATTCTGGCGTTCAAATCCCCGAGTATAATGATTTTATCCGTGTTGCTTTGTTTGTCTATAGTATTCTGTAGGTGTTGGTAAAATGTTTCGCTCTCCTCTATGTGCTTATTAAGTGTGTCTGCATGTGGTTGATTTTTAGAGTTTTTTTTTCAGGATTCTGTCGTTAATGTAGCTTTCTATACATTGTTCATATTTCAGTACCAGTACAGTCTAAACTAAACTTATCCGACACCGTCCTTAAACTCAACTTAGCCAATGTTGGGGAAACGGACATAAAACCACCAAAACTACGTTTTTCCAGTTTTTGTTCATTCTCTTTTCAATACAAAAATGATGACATTTTTGAAATGCAAATTTAATTTAATTAATAGAATGGTCAGAGTTGCCGGATTAGGGAATTTTTCCCAAAAAATTGTAGTTCTTTATGGTATTTTTCCGGGAAATTTCTCCTGCGGGAAAGTTATTTATTAGGGAAATAACTGGGGTTTTTAGGTCTGACCCTGATGGTAGTAATACTAAGTTTTGTATTTAAGTTTGGCGTGTACAACACTGTTCTAGGTCGGTTTTCTCAGTTATTAGTGTTATTTTCACAAAAACTCTGCCTTTAAGTAAGAAAGCAGTAGATTTGGACGTTGGAACGAACCTCTTAAGTGTCGCAGGAACCAAGTTAGGAGCTGTCAAATGACATCTTAAAGAAATAATATACCGGGTGTAACATTTAACTTGAGACATCTCAATATCTCGAAAAATAAGCACTTTTCGAAAAAATGTTCAGTATCAAAGTTGTATTATTCCGCGGGGGAAATACATTGATGACAAAATTTGTATTCCTCTGCCCCTCCATGTGGGGGGGAAGGGGGGTAACTTGGTAACTTTCATTTTTTAAATGGCACCCCCAATTTTTTATTGCAGATTCAGATTCTGCGGCTAAAAACACGTGGAATTTGTTTAAAACATTTTTTACAAAAAAAAAACTTTTTTATTTATTTTTTTTTCTTTTCTTTTATTTTTTCATTTTTTTTTCTTTTTTTTTTGTTTTTTATTACACCTATGTATCCCTAGCAACGACGGTTTTTTAAGCAGATTTTACCAAACATTCCGGTAAGCCATGAGCGAAAAAAAAACAAATTTAATTAAAAAATGTAAATTAAATTTTGTCGTTTATAGCGCCATCTATCGTTAATACAAAAAAATGTTTTAAACAAATTCCACGTGTTTTTAGCCGCAGAATCTGAATCTGCAATAAAGGAACACAAATTTTGTCATCAATTGTATTTCCCCCGCGGAATAATACAACTTTGATACTAAAAATTTTTTCGAAAAGTGCTTATTTTTCGAGATATTGAGATGTCTCAAGTTAAGTGTTACACCCGGTATTACATACTCAGGTGGAAAGTGTTTGATTTCTGTCGAGAAATTAGGTAGTTGACCGAGACGAAGTCGTGGTGAACGTTACTTCGAGACAGAAATTAAACTTTCCACCGTGGTTTGTGAGTGAAAGAGCAGGTAATTTTCATCTTTCCACCTGGTTTACACATTTTTGTAAGTTGAGAAAAGTTAAAATGTTTGGATCCTAAACAATAAGTAGTTTTCTGGAATCAAGTCGCGCCACTGTTTCCTCTACATATTCAATGAAAAAGCTACTTTACAACAATTCTGAGTATCCAATGTTGGCTTGTGGAAATCCTGGATCCGCTTCTGCATGTCGAGTGTGCTATCGATCGTCCAAACCTGGATCGCTTTTCACTTCAGTAACCGAGTGAACTTGTCCGTTTCCACAACTGCAGCGTTTAAATACTATATTTTTTCAAGTGTATAGTTAGTTTGGTTTTTTCTTTGAATTTTTCGTGAAAAAATGCAGTAATCGTGTGTCAATCACCGGAAGAGTATGAGAAGAAGTGGTAGCAGCAGGAGTAACAGCAGCAAAGTGTACAATTATATCGAGTTAGAAGTTACTGGCAGGAAAAAACCTTTGGTGGTTCCTGAAAGATTGGAAAGTAAGCAACCTGTTAGGAAAAGTATTGTGTTACTGGATGAGCTGCAGGTTGTAAACGTTCAAGAACGTAATGTCCGGAAACCCACAGTGAAAGAGTACATCAACACTGAAGTGTCCAATAAATTACTGAAACAAATCAGAGAAGCCACAAAAGCTGAGGATTTTACGAAGATTTTACAAGTGTTACCGACAAGTAATGTCCTGCAAAAAGGACAAAAACCACCTAGGGTACTAAACCAAAGTGTTCTGGACAACCTGAGTGATATTTATGAGGAATTTTTTGGAAAGCATTTCGACTATTTGTCCAGTATCGTAAGCACCACCGATTAAGTGAGGCACTGCTTGCTTTATTAAAAAAGAATCTGTGATATTTACAGGGTGTTTTGTCCCTAAAGTCTGCTCTCTCGTCGCCCGCTTTTTATATACTTAAATATATATCAGATAATATTTACTTAGTGGCTATATATTTTCATAAGCCTCACATACTAACCCAAGGTGGTTTCTTAATAGTGCGCCAGTCAACCTTGGCAGTTTATAAATTTTATCGATGGTGGAACCCGACTTGGACTGAAAAACAGTACCAATTTGCTTACAACGCGTGTCGGACTAAATAACAAGTACAACTTTTCGTATACGTGCAAGTGACCAAATCGGACATGGAATGTCGAGTGCCTCCACCTCCTCCCACTCTCCTACCCTCACAGGTAAAATCGAGAGAGCTGGATCGCAAAGTCCTAAGAGAAACTTTGTATTCGGAAATATTCCAACGGCATCGAAGATCGATATTCGCCCTTGGATCCTTTCTCAGGATGCTCAAAACCAAAAAGTCCAATTATAACGTCATAAAACAGGACGGAGAATCCGAGACCGAATAGCATTTACTGTTTATCTACTTAAGGTAAGAGTTTGTTAATTTTCCAGAACAATTCAAATCAAAACAATTGTTTATTCACTATAGTTAAAACGGTCTGACCTAATTTTAAACCTCACTCAATAATCAATGGGAATGTAATTAAACCAGGAGTTTCTATACTTTTATTATGTTTAACCATGAGCAAATTTGCGCGTAGTAAACAGCATCAAAATACATTTAAAATGTATTTTTAACTACTACGACTCTGATATTCCAAAACAATTATTTTGTATCATCATGAACTACTTCTTGATTGCATGTTTATAGGCACAATAAATAACACACATTCTTTGTCAAACAAAATTATCTTCGGAAAGATCTCCGTAATGACCCCAATGCAGTTTCGATCTACATGTTTTTATTGTGACTGGTATTGTTAAAAACACTGTTAATTACTGACATAAAAAAAATAATCAATCCAGGTTTTGGCGTCATATTATATTGTCAAAACATTGCAATAATGTTGATTTTACGAGCCATTTACATTTTATACGATGAGGTCTGCTTTTTGCAAATTTAGATCCAGGTAACTCTTGTTTTTAAGTCACCCACGTTTTTCTTCGTTTATAGAGATACAAAAATTTACGGTTTTATTTCTGTTTTTGGGGTTAATGCTCAGGTATCTTTTCTAACATTTGAGCTTTACAGTGTAAATAAAAGTTAATGTTTCCTTTAAAAACTATTTTTAAGAAATGCATTGATGTGGATATAAAGAACTTCAATATACTTTTCTGAAAAACACAAAAACGACTTTGATCAACTTAATTTGATACAAATGTTGCAGTCTGGCAATGTCGTAATACCTACTCAATCTACAGTGTGTCCCAAATTGGTTCTACATGTATTGGGATCTCTGTAACCGTAAGAGCTACAGAGTCGGTTAAATGGGAAAAGTTCTAGAGAATTTTATGTGAAACTTATTTCCGGTTTTCAAATTAAATTACATTTCTCCGTTTTCCGGAAAATTAGGAAAACGTCAGAGACTGCATTTTAAACACTCTTTAACAAAGCCAAAGAGAGTTTTGAAACTAAGACATTATTAAGGACTGAAGAAGGTCTGTGAGAATGGATGACAATCCTCTTTCAGTTTTATAGTATCCTAGTTTGTTGCTTCATTTTTTTTTATTAAAAAGGAGGATTATTCTTCCCTCTTCAATACATCATACTTCCTTTCCAGAACTTTAGCACTTTTTAAATAACAATTTTTTATAATTTTGAGAATACAATTCTATTGTTACTACTAAATTACAACTAAATTTCGTTACTAAATTATAGTAACTCTTTCTTATTTGGTTTTTCCATTTTATGATCACGAAAGACGAATCTTTCACTTTTTCAAATTGATTCTCTTTAGAGGGCTTACATAAGAACCAGAGATTCCGAAGAAATGACAAATCAGATTAATCTGACAATGACGAAATATCCAGAGCTTGATCGTGAGGCAATACGAGTACGTATGGACATTGTCAGAGAAAAAGCTAGTGAACTTAGGGAGTACAACAGTGAAATATTCGAGATGGCTGCTGACAGTAGTGAACAAGATTTAAGTATAGAAATAGACAGTTGTGATGATTACATTCGGCGTGAGAAAGAATTAGCTATTCGGTGTGATAATTTGCTGCAGATACGACAACATACAGATGACAATGTCAATGTTACTCAAATATCAGGTTCAATGTTGCAAGTAATAGAAATTTTCAAACCCACAATCCAGTTTAAGAAGTTTGACTTTACGATCAAAGACTGGGTGTCTTTTTGGGCCCAGTTTAGGAAAATTGATGAAAATCAAGAAATTGATTTAGCTGATAAGGTTGAGTACCTGATTCAAGCCACAGTATCTGGAAGTCGAGCCCGAAATATAGTTGAGAGTTTTCCTGCTATAAGAGAGAATTTACAGCAGAATAATTGAAAGTTTAAAGTCACATTTTGGAAAAGAACACCTCAGATTGAAATGTACATAAGGGAGGTATTACGTCTCGTATTAAGCAACGTATAACTTCAAACATTGAAACTCAACTAAGATTCTAGACACCTTGGGAATAGTTTTAGAAAAATACTCAGCCATTCTCTTTCCATTGATAGGGTCATGTATACCAGAGGAGTTGCTCAGAGTGTGGCATTGTGCTTCAATGAATCAATGTTTTGACGCAAAAGAAGGGGCAACAGCTGATGGTAAACTAGAGGGTAAATCTTTGGATGTTCGAATGAAGAGCCTGGTGCAGTTTCTTCAGGGAGAGGTTGAGAATGAGCAGAGGGTGTCACTTGAAGCAGAGGGTTTTGATTTGACGAGACAAAATAGGCCTGATATATAGAGTACTGACTTTTGAAAGGCAAAAATGGTGGTAATATAGCAACAGCTGCAGGGTTACTGAAGAGTTCTGGTGCAAAATGCGTTTTTTGTAGTAGACTTCATATAGACCGCCCAGTGTCAAAAAGTTAGTTCTATGACTTTGACTTAATAAGAAGAGGATTTTGTCTGACAAGAAGGCATGTTTCTGCTGTTTGAAGGTTGGTCATACATCAACTCGATGCAGAGGGTACATAAAGTGTTTAATTTGTCAAAGACGCCATACAAGTTTAATGAGATCTTAAAATCCACTGGAGAAAAGGTTGGTCTTACTATGAAAGGAAAAGAGGATCTCATTCATTGTTTGTTTGGAGGAACTACAGTGGAAGAATCTCATCAATGTTTTGAAGTAAACTTGATTCATGGTGATTTTTATTGTCGATTTGATGCCCTTGACTAAACTAAAATTTCCAATACTGTGACACCATTTTTCAATGGATTATGGACAAATGAACTGAGAAGTTTGGGTATAGAAATATGCAATAATATTGATGCTGCGCCCATTGAAGTGTTGATCGGTTGACATTAATGGGCAAGGTGCCAACAGAACAGAGTGATCAATCCTTAAGCATGTTCACTATTAATCTTTTGGTAAAATAGTGCGGTAAAAAAGATTATAGTAGTGTGGCAGATCCACCAGACATACTAAGATAACTTATTCGGCAATTAATCTTTGGGATACACTTTAGTGGCCAAATAGTTAGTTTACAGACACCTAATCATAATCTATTATTGCTGACTTCTTGTTTCTTATATCCATTTTATGGTCACGAAATACTACTACCTTCTGCTTTTTCAAACAGATTGCCTTTGAAGGTCTTAATTAACAGCCACGGATACCAAAGGATTGACAAATCAAACTCATCTGACAATAACAAGACATCTTTTTGAGTCATCTTTTAAACTAGCAATGAAAAAGAGATACAACTTATTCAACTATTATATTATACACTTTAGAGGCCAAATAGTTATTAGCTGTTTTATGAGCCGATGGAAAAACCGTCCCTTAGTGTTTTTAAAGATAAGGAAATAGGACTGGAGGAGTTGCTCTAGTTAAGTTATAAGGTTCCTAAATAACTCTTTGAAACAATAACTCTTAAATCAAATTGACATATACGTTTAACAGCAATGGTCCCACCTTTTTTAAGCTTATGGCGACTTAAGAGAGAAGGTTTATATAAGATATCAAGCATAACAACTATCACCATAATTAAAAATTCAATGTCAAGAACAATTAAATATATGACAAAAATCAAAGTAATCCGGGATGACGTAACAATGTAATAACAAAAGTAAATGTTAAGTTTGGTTATTTTTTAAAAATATTACAATTTTACTGTTAAGTTGTAATTAAAAAAGTTTTTACATCTAAAATGTCATTTAGTAAAAACTGCATTCTGAAATCTGAATTCTGCCTGTTGAATGATTGGATGACAAGTGAGTAATGTTTTCTCACACCTAATAAGTTTCCACCTTTTCCTACATTTTCAAATTGCACCTAGTAACAAATTTTCCATGAAATTACGGCGATTATAAACAATAAAACTAGTACACAAAAAGCTTTTCGTCATCTATTGTGTGGTAATAGTCGATTTGTTCTGTATGTTACTATTATACTGGTCGACAGTTCGAAAAGTCCCTCATAACAGGAAACCATTTAACGCGAAAACGTATCAAATTATCAACACAAACAACTTCCAGTCAACTAAAGACAAACTAAAAACTCATAATTTTCACGTTTTATTAGAATCTTTGGTCGAATTGAAGCACAAAGTGAGATTATTTCTTTAGCGCTAAGCACTCGATCTAAGACAACAACAGACATGGGGCCCGATGATAAACACTTAAATTGAAAACACATGTCGATCGGCCTGAACTTGTTTACGTATACACTTAATACGTTGCAGATAATGAAATTGGTAAATTTTCACAACAACAAAATGCTGTTATTTGGTTTATAAACAAATTCGATTAGTAGTCGAACACACGACCTCAAAAAGTTGCAGTAAACAGTCAATGATTCTGCACTCTCTTGATTTATTTTATTAAGACGTTAAAAATTAAAATAAGTGAAATTGAGTACAGAAATCTATTTGAAGCGATCACTTATGAAATCAATCTACTTTTTAAGGAAAACTCCTGGTTTAGTCGATTTAGGGTTGATTTTAGTCATTTTAGTTAGAATCATTGGTAAATTTTTTGGTGTAATTTAAACCTTACACCTAGGTTTTTTCGAACTTCCCGTTTCCGAGATACTGGAGGTTAAAAGAATTTCGAAAACTTCACCATAACTTTTGAAAATCATTAAAAATGCGTTAGAAATTGTAGTTTTAATTTTAGAAAAATCATATTTACCTTGAAACCCTTCACTGTCACCCAACAGGATTTACCATTGTAACAAACTGTAATGAGTACAGTCCGGATTAAAAAGCACTAAAACCATGAAAAAAAGCGCCTAAAAATCAAAATAATTTTTCTCAAAAAAGCATAAAAATCTGTACAAAAGCTTTAAAAAAAGCACAAAACTCTTTCAGAGATATTCTTATTATTTTTTTATGCTTTCAAACTGCTTTAGAAGCATACGGAAGATTTTAGACTGTTTTGAAAACTTTTTGAGAGCATTTGAAACGTTTTTGGACTGTTTAAGAAGCATATTAAAAGTTCTGGAATGCTTTAGAGGCATTTGGAAACTATTACACGATTCTAGAATTTTTTGGAAGCTTCTAGACTGTTTTGATATCTTCTGGGAGCTTATAGACTGGTTGAAAGACATTTGAAATCTTTTAGACTGTTCTAAATGCTTTTGAAAGCTTCTAGACTGTTTTCAAAGACTTCCGACTGCTTTAAAAGAATTTCGGAGTTTCTGTACTGTTTTGAAATCTTTTTAAACTACTTTAGGAGCATTGAAGGTTCTGGACTGATTTTAAGACATGTGAATTTGAACTTTTAGAAGCTTTTAAACTGCTTAAGCACACGGAACCTGCTAATTTTTTAGTTTTTGAACCAATTTTCATGATTTTGATCAATTTTCATAATTTTGCTAATTTTTTAGTTTTTGAACCAATTTTCATGATTTTGATCAATTTTCATAATTTTGCTCATTTTTTAGTTTTTGAACCAATTTTCATGATTTTCCTCATTTTTTAGTTTTTGAACCAATTTTCGTGATTTTGATCAATTTTCATAATTTTGCTCATTTTTTAGTTTTTAAACCAATTTTCATGATTTTGCTCATTTTTTAGTTTTTGAACCAATTTTCATGTTTTGATCAATATTCATAATTTTGCTAATTTTTTAGTTTTTGAACCAATTTTGCATGCGCAAAACAAAGACAGAAAACCTAATATAATATCTAAAGTAGGCGAAAACTTCGAGGCAATGTTGCCAGATGCTTATCTGAATTCATCCACTGGATTGGTTACATAATTTAAAAAAAAATGAAAAAATGTCCAAATTGCTGGTTCAAATTGGTGAACAAACATGCCAAATTTTATTTCAGTTTTTTTTTGTCTAGGAATTAAAATAAGAAAACTGTTTGTTGGAGCACATATTTCAGGGCGCGCTAGCTCCGCCAGGGGCTCTTCTCAACCATAGGTTATATGACACTTTGGCGTTTAATTTTTATGTACTTTCCACTCTTTAAGTATCCTAAACCTCTAAATGAGGAGATGGATAGACGATTTTAAAGCCGCAGCGGGCAGAAACTGGACACAAAAAGCCCAGGACAGAGATGATTGGAAGAGACTTGAAGAGACCTATCTCCAGCAGTGGAGAAACTACGGTTTATGAAGAAGAAGAAGAAGGTTGGACCAGCCTGCATAGTTTATAAATTTTGCAAAAAAAATCTTATAAATCTTCATTTATCCCGCCAGTATTCTCTTTTTGTGTTTGCAATTAGTTGTCTACAATTGGCTATTGGCTACTAAGAACAATAAATGTATTATTCTTCCCACAATAGTTAAAATAGGTACATGAAAACTAATTTTATAGTTCCAATGGATGTACCTGTAACATATCCATTGTATGATTGTTTATGAACATCTGTGGGACATCTAATTTTAAATGAGGTTTTTTGTATGTCCAATGTACAAAATTAGTAATGCGAATTGCTAATATTCCGTTGTTCATTGGACACTAGTAAATACAATGTTAGCTGTCCTTTGGACACCCAATGGATGTAGATGTGCTGCCTCTGGGTAAATAAAATTTCAAGTTCCAATATCCAGTATACCAGAAACGAATCGTTTACCAAAAAAAAAACTATACACAACGATAGTATTGATAGTACGTTAGTACATTGTATTTATGAAAGAAAGTCTCATGTCAGGTAAATTTGATTTAATTTTGAGTAGTAAAGGATAAGATAATAATAATAAATAGCTAAGAAATTTCAATAAAGTATTTATGTCTTGATTATGACAAATATATTTATTTGTATGTAGTATCCGGTAAGATTATTTTTTTAAATTTGAACCAAATGTAGATATTTTAATCGATGATTGATTTCTGATGTTTGGTTTTTTACTAAAATAATCGTAATAACCTAGAAATCGGTACCTACTTAACAAACCGGGTTATTTACCAAAGTTAAAATGCCACCATACTTTATCAAACCATAATACATAATGAAGTAGAAAATAATATAAAAATTAATGAAACCAAAAAGTGGGTAAACAACCACGTTGTATGCTACAAATTACTTATATCATTTTTCTTTTCCAGGTTAAGCTATATGTACCATAGAAAAAAACCCATTCAAGATGTATCAACAACCAAACCATTTGTAGAGAAAGGTTCACTCACATGCCTTATAAACGATTTGTGCTTTTATCGCACCTTTTTATACATTTTATATTATACATAAATACAAATATTGTATATATTTACCTGCGTACTAGTGTCTTAGCTTTAATACTTTAGTTTTTTTTTTGTATATGGAGGTTTTATTATACTTTATAAGCTTTTTATATAAGAATTATTGTAATTCGTTTGCATTACGTGTATACGCGTTATCATTGTGCCAAATTTCGCAATCTTCAAAACGAGCTTAAATTCCTGTGTAAAATAGAGCACATCCTGTATACTAATAATACTAATAATTTATAGGTGCATAATGTGGAAACAGTAAACTTCATTGTCATATACGACATTACCACAAAATGGCTAATCAATATACTGATGATGACCTTAAAAGCCAACCCTGGTCTCACACGCATGTAGGTTCTGATTAGATTAATTATCGAGGAACCAATTTGATATTGGTATAGGACAGGGCAAAAATTATTTATTGATTATTGGTATTAAAGTAGCGTACAGGTGAAAGATATATGCGTTACCACTACTGTATAATTAATATTAGAGTAGAAATACCCGCATAATTATGCAAACAACTGTGTTAATTTAATAACAGCAAATTTTATTTACATAAAATGTTTAACTGATTATAAACTGCATAACCACAGTGATAAATACGTAGCAAAGCAGCAATCACGAGCGTTGTGTACAATTCCGCATTTTATAATAAATATACTCTGTTTTGTTCTTTTTGTTTTATTTTTAGCAATTACTCAAAAAAAGTAATTGAATTACAATTACCAACTACTCTAAAATTGTTGATTGTATGTTTTCAATTATAATTTGCAAGTACATAGTTGAATTCCAATTACTAGTAGTCGCTGATCTACTACAAAAATTACAGTTAAAACCTCTAAATACTACTAAAAATCTCTTGTTTAAATCATGTGAGAATTATCTTAATACTACTAGAAATCTCTTAGAAGCTGCCAGAACCCTCTAAAAGTATTCCATTTTGGTAGTGTCTGCTGAACAGCTTGCCTAAATACTACTAAAAATCTTCCAGATGATTTCTACAAGTGTCTTTAAAGATCCAGGAAGATTAAGTTCTAGAATCATTTTGGATTTGCCAGTAGCTACTAAATTTTTGATATTTTCCAAAGGTTTTTAAAGTTAGTTTGGTAATGCCAGAAATTCCTAAATACTGCTAAAAACCTTCCACAAACTGCCAGTAAACGTTCCAAGATTTCTAAAAGAAAAACCTCTGTAAGTACTGCTAGAAATCCCCTAAAAGCTGCAAGAATTATCTAAGAATTTTCCTAAATTACCAAAGACTATATATTTTAGAATAATTTTGGTATTGCCAGAAGCTTCTACAGGTGGTCTGTCAACATTTCTCAAATTTTCAGACATTTCTAGAAGTAATTTGATCAAAATTATAGACAACAACGACAACGAAAGCACCTGTATTGTTTTGGTTGGCACCAACTGATGGTACCAAAAACCAATGAACTTGATAAATATAATAAAAATAATTTAAGACATTAGGAACTTAAATTTAAACCAAAAATAAACCGTATTCCTTTGAGTCACCTACTACAAACATACCTAACCTCAGAAACAAGTAGTTAAATTACTTTAAATGTACTTAATTTTCTTATTTGAAAAGTGGTTGAATTACTTTGAAAATAATTCAATTACTTCAAAGTAATTCGACAACTGAAAAAACTGTAAAATCATTTACAATTGTTGTTTTTTAAATGGAATTCAATATTAGTAGTTTAATTATTTGAAAGTAAATTGGATTCCATTTTTCAAATACAGCAATCCAACTACTGACAGCTCTTGTGTTATTGCGTTTTGCATTTAAAACCACAAAAAAGGTACTTACCTTACTGTATTGTCCTAAAACGTACTTTAGAATTTCAGGGGGCGCCACATACAGGAGGGGTTCTAGTGCTGAAGTGATTAAGCAATTTTGAAGACATAATTTGAGGGCGGTTTGACATTTGTCTTTGAGGTCCGTCGAAGACTTCGGAGAGTTGAAGAGTTCAACCAATCTAAATACGATTCAAAATCTACATTATGGTTTTAATAAACATGTAAATTATAAAAACGGCTTATAAGCCCGGATAACTTTCTTATTCAGTAAACGTAAAAACGACAGTAATTCGTAGGTGACCAGTTTTGGCAGAAACTAACTGTCTTCAGACCAATGTCGCAGACGTCGCAGTATTTGAATGAACTCTAAATGGGGCAAGATAGCAAACTGAAACACTCAGAATATAAGTAAGTAGAAAGTAAGAAGAAAAGTAAGTTTTACGAGGTACTTAGTTTCACAATGAGCGATTTATCGATATAAATTCTCATTAAATTCATAAATTATGTCATCACTGATGTGTAGTTGCCAGATTTCGCAAAACAACATTAAACTCTATCCAAATAGGCATGTTAACCAAAACTTGATTTATTTTACCTGGGAAAAATGTTAGCATTGGCAACAGCGGATGAATGTTCTGGGCTATGACGTCCAATTTGAGCTACAGTCCATGCGCTTGCAGTCAGCAAATTATCATCTCGGGACTCGTTCAGGATTCTAGCTAAAAGTTGAATAGTGTGACAACCTAGGACAGTCATTGCCAATTGGGGTGATTGTCCTGAAATTAACTTTTTTTGCAAAAATCCGCATATTAAGCATTTTGAAAGGTTTGACCTGCTATGAAGCCCACAGCAGTTACGCACGGTACTCGAGCATCAGAAGCAGGATCAGGTTCTTTTGCCGGGCATTGAAACAGAACCTCCAAAAGTGAACCTAAAACCACATATATAAATCATTTTAAGGACTAAAATTAGTTTTACTTAATGCTTACCAATAGCTCCGGTATTCACAACCAACTGGGTCAGCTCAAGTGATTGTTTAACAATATCCCTGATGAGGCCGGCTGCGTTCCTGCCCACTCCTGGACAGGGATGAGTGAGGTGTTGGGACACAAAAGGAAAAATGTCAGCTTCGACTACTACTTCGGCTAGTTCTAATGAATGTTTTGCCACAGCACCTAATCAAAAAATATATTATTTTTCTGAAATTCATGTGTCATTATTTTCTCTTACTCAAAGCAGCTAAGCACTGTCGTTTCAATCTAGGATCACTGTTTCTTAGATTTTTTCCCAAATATGGTACAATTCCAGCGTCAACAACGCTCATAGCTAATTCTTCGCTGTGCTTGGCAATATCAGTGACGGCGCTGGTAGCAATTTGTTTAAGACCCAATTCTGGTTGTTGAAGGGAAAGCATTAGTAAGGGTAGAACGCCCCCATTAACGCACTCTTGAGCTAGTTTAGCGTTATGTCTGGCAATGTAACCAACGCACCAGGCTGCTGACTCTTTCACCTGGAGAATTTGTTGTTTATAATCAAGAAATTAACGAAAGAGTGTATTAACTTACGTTTGAATCAAAATCATCTAGGCAATATGCCAAAGTTTGTAAACCTCCATTTTTAACCACAGTTTCAGCGATTTTGTCGTTGTGTTTACAAATAGAGCGCAACACAAATAGGACCGCTGTTTTTTGATATTTCTATATCATTTAATATAAAACTTAAGTTATACTTTCTGGTTAAACTAATAGTAAATACGTACGTTACCAGTTCCGGCGTTACGAAGCAAAAGGTTCAACAATCCTGCATCCAAAAGCTGCTCTGCCATTACCGCATCACTATGCACCAATCTTCCCAACGCGATTGAGGCACACTGCTTAATTTGAGGACAAACGTCCACTATCAATGGTTTGAGTAGTTCTAAAAAAGGTTTTAAAACCAAAGTAACATAGTTAACAATCCTAAAGCAGGACCTTACCTAAAACGTTAGCACTTTTCATAATTTCTACATTTTGAGGTCTGGTCGCCAAGTCGCTTACCGCCTGTACAAAAGTCAGTCTTGATTTTTGGTAATTATCAAAAACTTGTAAAATAGATCGACTAGTCATTATAGGACTTTCGGACTTCCATTGAGTGAAACCAATAAAAATGTCAAAGTGACAACATACAGGGAGACAGAAATAGCTTCATTCTGTAACAGGTTAAAGAAGTTGTATTTTTAATAAAGTTTAACAAAACCCATATTTTACGAAAGAAAATGTTGTATTATGGTTATCTACCAATTAAAAGTAAATCTTTAATGTAGTTGAATACGACGGTGCAAATGCCGCTTAGATGCGCCAATTATCTCATTAGAATGCATGATAAGTTTGATAATAACAATAACAAGTTTTATAGTTGTTTTCCCTGTCAAGGACAATTTTCATTTAACCATGAAGTAATTTTCCGGTAAATTTTGAAAAATAGAAATTTTCCGCCCCAAAAATTACCGTTTTTACATCTCTACGACTTTCATCGAAACTTTCAATGTGTATTGTTGGTTGTCTGTCCTTAAACCAGAATGCCACGTGACAGTCACTCAAAGAAAGCAAACACGAAACACGTGACTCTGCTTAAAAATATTTCGCGCAGTGAGCAGGAACACAGTTGTCATTGATCTAAATAAATGACATTTGACTATAACCTAAAAAAGTTATTCCAGATTCTTTAAACTTTATTTTTGAATACTTAGTTCAATTTTTTATTTAATAATTATCGATTTTCTAATCTAAAATGTCCATAAGCGCAAGAATAATGTTAAACCCACACAGACTGCATAGACTCGCAGGCACTAAGGTTTTTGTTAATTCAAATTCAGATTAGTTTTACCACTAATTTGTTATAGACTTTCAGTACAAAAGCTGCTACACCAGGCATACCAAAAAACCTTCTTGAAGATTTAATCACAGCCCACAATCAAAAAGAAAATGGTGCTGTATATGATAAACGTCCAATCAAAATCAGACTTGAAGCAGGTAAGTCCAGCTACTCAACTATAATCCATTATTGCACCGAATACTTCCTAGGTAAAAAGTATTCATGGTGTTTGTGTGGAAGGAGTCACAGTCAACCATTTTGTGATGGCACTCATAGAAATGAGCAATTGAAAATTAAGCAGAAGTAAGATATTTGGAGATGTTAAGGTAATTGTTTGATTGAATTGTTTTGTTGTAGACCTGTTAAATTTATGGTAGAAGAAACCAAAGAATATTGGCTGTGTAACTGTAAGCACACATCACACAGACCATTTTGTGATGGTACACATAAGACATCAATAGTTCAGGAGGCTTCTTCGCTTATTAGACAGTAAAGGTATTGAAGTCACACTCACAGACTCAGACAAGTAAAATAATTGTAGAGGAACTACTCTAAATAGTGAAATAAAGCTCCTTTTTATTTTTTATGTTAATAACTTATCTACTTAACAAAAAAATATAGGTACATAACAGCAATGCTGTAGTATATAAATCACATTTCCTACATCATGTGTCTTAACATTATAACAATCTGCTAGGTGTCCTTACTGCTTCCTATATCTTCCCTAACTTTCTCCTTGACTGATGCATTCTTCAATTCATGGTCTAACCTCTCTTTTGCTCTTACTATTTTTGATTGCAGGTACAAAGAAGTTTTCTCATTGGCTTTGAAGAGAGAGTTATATCTAAAAAATTAGAACATTTCAGAGAGGAAACACTTGAGAGAAACTCAACTCACCTTTCGTCAATCTCCTCTTTTGATAATTTGGAAACATTTAAAATTTGTTTAGCCTCATCTAATGTAAGTCCCAACTTTTGGTTGGCTACTCGTTCGCCCCGCGTTTTTCCCTGGCCTAATCGCTGCGCGGCCTGTTGTGACGCTTCAATTTCCTGTTTTAGCGCCCTGGCAAAAGCCTTTCCTATCACTTGCGATCCTGCTATAATTAATTGGGCTACATATCTTGCCATTTTTTCATGAAATTATCATTGAACTTGGGGTTCTTCAATTATTTTATGCAACACATAACCTTAAATTTTCTTAATCAATCAATAATTGACAATTGTTGTCGCCTGTCAAAGCAAATATAAAACTGACGTTTTTTTGAGAAATGAGCAGTGATTAGTTAGAGTAGTTCAGAGCACGTGACCAGTAGCATGAGATTATTAGTATTAGGGAGAATTTGCTATGCATTAGTCACGTGACCACTGACCGAATAACAGATTAAACAGTCCTGTTTCTTGACTAATGACTTGACATACGTATGACATTCATATGTCACAAATACATCTTTGCACTTTGCAGTCTTATTTGTGTTATTGTTAATTTTTAGGAAAACTTAAAGTAAAGTACTGTTTTTCTTTTATCATAAACTTATAATATTAATATATGTACAGATTATAATCATTTAGAAACACAAATATTATCCAGCACCACATTTAGAAAATTTTTATACACCAAAATCCTTCCTTGCCTAACTGGTAAAAGTGGTAAGTAGAACAGTTTTTTTGATTACAATCCAGAAATAATTGGTTTATTTCCCAATGTAAGATTACCAAGTAGATTAGAAAGTATGTTAACGTTTTATACTATTTTGAAAAACTTTACTGAAAGTTAAGCAGAAAACCATTGTTGCCAAACTCAGAAACCTTCCCTGCTACAGCTACATTGTCTGGATAATTGTCCTTAATACTCAATGTTATCATTGTATTGCATATCATTTCTATTAATATAAAAAATGTATGTTATGTTTTTATAATTTACACTTACATTTTGACCTAGGTCAACAATAAGCAATGACCAAGTTACTAATCCATCAATAATGCTGTGTTTATCATGTTAGTAGTAGAAAATAGTATATTATTATTAACTAAGGTTTAGACAGAAGCTTTTATTGACTGTATGTCAAGATTAAATCCAGAAGAGCAAAGGGACAAAGCCATCAATAAAAGCTGTCTAAACCGTGGATAATATAACATTTTATCTACTATTAACCATATTTTTGATGGTCCATTTATTCAAAATTACAGAACTAGTCTAAGCAAGTCTTGTCCAAGATATTAGTTAGCCTATCTGATCTGTCATCATTGGAAAAGTCCAGTCAAACCCATTTAAGATCTCCTGAAACCAGTTTTTTTTCCATGTCACTTAGTTGATTGAATCAATGATTATGTTGTCTTCTGACAAAAGATGAAAGGAAATACACCCAGTTTTCAGTTGTTTGTACATATTCTGATGAAAGCTCTCAAAAAGTATGCTTCACTTGGAGTTTCTCAACTTTTAATGCTTGTTATTATAAACTTTAACTGATGTAAAGCTGAGTTTGGCAAGATCTTGGAGTAGGAATGAATAACAATAGTTCATACTTCCTTTTTTGCACTCTTCTCACACACTCTTCTTTTTTGCTTTTGTTGTTTCTTTTTTATAGTTTATTTCATTGTTATTGTATTTAGCTTAGGTTGTGGGCGTCCAGTAAGTTCTTTCACCAAATTCTAGCAAGTTTTATAATATTTGTGAGAATTTGCTGAAAATTTTCTTTTCTTATTTTTTTTCTGTACTGTAGTGGAAGAACCACAAGAAAGGATATGAGCTATAGTATAGAAAACTACAAATGACACAAGTTAGAAACAAAAATTTGATTCAGTAGTATGACTACATAGATTAGGGTCTACCTAAAATATTGTTGTAAATTCAGTTTCTCTCTAAATATTTTCATTTTCAAGATATTGAACATTAAACAATGTAATACTTGGAAGGCTGTACCAGACAAACAGTTGACAATAGAGCAAGTAGTTCTGTATTTTTTTGAAAATTTATATATGCCATTATTAATTCTTCTAAAATTAAGACGAAAGGTTTGCAGACCACATTTATGGACTACCGTTTTGAATTATTTATTTTTGATTTAGAGCAAAATGCCGCAAACAGTAGAACAAACCCCAGGCTCTCAACGCCTAACCAATGATGATTTCCGTAAACTTCTCATGACCCCACGTTCAACGCCTGCAAATGCGCCAGCCGCTCCTGGATCAATTAAGGAGGCAATGCAGAACAGCTCCAGCATGCCTCCGCCTAAAGATGAGGACAAAAGTGAAGCACGGAAAAAGAGGAAGAGTTTGTATGCTAAGCTTAAAAAGCAGGTATGAAATATTTTTTACAAACCCATTTTTTTTTAAGGATTTTTATTGTTCTTTGTATTTTTGACAAATCATTTTAAAGGTAAAAGGGGAAAACGTTTGTTTTTAATCTACTCCAGAAAAACTCGTTTTAATGTTTGTCGTATTTCTTGTTTGATTGCAATATTGCAAAACTTTGCTTCATCAACTTGGTTTTTTTTTTTTTTTTTTTCTTTCTCCATGGGTCTGTCGGCTGTCCGCTCCAGATAGCACGTAAGCCTAATGGCTTATTGTACTGTCCCCATGTTTGTGGTACTTTAGTTACACCAGTCCATTATCCCTGTTTCCCGTACGAGGTGAAGAAGGTCCTTGCTTGGTGCTCTTTGTATCTCTTTCAGTACTAACTTAGTTTTCCCGAAGATTGTTTGTCGCCTTTGACCAAGTGCTTTACATTCACATATGATGTGTTCAAACGTTTCGATTTCCTCCCCGCATAGTCTGCAGTCCAGGTTATCATCGAATAGTTTCATGGTGGACAGGTGTTGTCTCACAGGTCCATGCCCTGTGAGAAGCGCTGTTAGGTCTTTCAGTTCTTTCCTGCTGTACTTTAGCAGTTCTTGAGCCTTATTTTTATTTGGTCCTGCAATAGCTTGCTTCCCATGCTTATTTCCTGGGTACGTCTTCCAGCGTTCCAGGTGTTTTGTGTTGATCCATTCTCCAGTGACCCGTCTTGTTGAGCATCTAGGTATGCCTACAGATGGTTCTGGTCCAATCATGTTTGCATTTGAGCCTTGCCTGGCAAGTTCATCTGCTTTTTCATTTCCAGGAATGCCTGAGTGACCTGGTACCCATACAAGTTTTACCCTGTTATGCTCTGCCAGTTCCGTAATTCTCTGTAGACACTCATCTACCAGTCTTGACGATGTTTTGCACGTAAGCAGTGCTTTCAAGGCCGCCTGGCTATCAGTTATTATTAGAATTTGCTTATTTTTGTAAGTCCTTCTAATGTTTTCTTCTATGCACCATAACAGAGCATATATTTCCGTTTGAAAAACTGTGGCGTGTTTTCCTAGTGGTATGCTGATGCTTACCTTAGGTCTCTCGCCATAAACTCCTGCACCACTTCCCCTTTCCTGTTTAGATCCATCTGTGAACCATATTAGACAGTCCTGGGTCAGTTTTTTCGCATTATTTACCCAGAATTTTTGATCCAGTATTACCTCAAATTTCCTCTGAATGTGATATTTAGGACACATGTAATCCGATCTCATTTCAAGAATTGGATCCCTTACTGTGTTCCAAATTGATGTTGTACCTGTCGTTGTTATGTTCCCCGGCAGGTCAATCAAGTCCCGGAGCCTTTGGTAAGCACATCTTGCCTCCCCTAAAATTATTAGGTCCAGTGGAGGCAGGTCTAATATAGCTTCCATGCTCGCAGTAGGAGTGGTTTTTATTGCACCAGTTATGCCTAGACAGGCCATTCGTTGAATCCTCTCTAGTTTGTGTATCGCAGTGTTTTGCATGACTTTTGGCCACCAGCTTACAGCTGCGTAAGTTATTGCTGGTCTGATCACCCTGGTGTACACCCAGTGCACCATACCAGGTCTGAGACCCCATGTTTTTCCATACATTCGTCTAACCATTGCAAATGTGGTTACCGATTTGTTTATGACCTTTTCCAGATGCTGGTTCCAGGTTAGTTTTGAGTCTAGGATGACTCCTAAATACTTAACCTCTCCCTTGAATGTTAACTCTTCACCATGAAGATAAATTGGTCCAATTCCATCCAATTTTTTCCTTCTGGTAAATGAGACGATGGTGGCTTTTGTGGGGCTTATATTCAGCCCTTCACTTGCAGTCCATCTTGCTACAGTATTTAGGGCCATCTGCATCCTTTCCCGTACTGTACTTGTGAACTTCCCTTTCACCATGATAACTATGTCGTCGGCATATCCATTAACATGGAAGCCTTCCCTGCTCAGCTTATTGAGCAGTCCGTCAACGACAAGGTTCCATAGGATAGGCGATAGGTTACCACCCTGGGGACATCCTCCAGCTACTTGCACTGAAAGACTTTCACCCATGAGTGAAGAGTGTACCAATCTGTTTTTGAGCATGCCCTTGATCCACCTGCAGCAGGTGTCATCAAGTCCTCTTTCTTTGGCTGCCGTGATGATTGATTTAAAAGAGGTATTATCAAAAGCACCTTCTATATCCAAGAAGGCACCCAACTTGGTTTGCGATTTTGAGTTGTGAACTCCATACAGGGTGGCCTTAAAATATGCGGAAAAAATGTGTAGCATTCTTAGATCTTCTTCCTCCTCCTCCTCTTTCCATTATCCTCCAAAGGATGTAGTGACACCATTTATATTTAATTCAGCAGTTGATTCCATGCTTACCTGTGCGATCCTTTCGGCATCATGCAGTCTCATGTTTATTAAGGGTTTTGGTTTGGTCTACCCATCTAGTTGGAGATCTGCCTCTTGAGCATTTGCCTTCTACTTTCCCTTCTATGATTTGTCGTTCCATTGTTCCTGATCTTCTAGCTATATGCCCAAAGTACTGCAGATACATGCAGTTTATTCTGTTTAGCAGCCTTGAACATGGACCAATTTTTTGTAAGATAGATCTGTCTTTCCATATTTTATTTAGCTTGGTAGTCGCTGATCTTGCCATAGTCAGGCGATGCCGTATTTCGCTTTCACATTTCCCAGTGTTGGTAATCAAGGATCCAAGATAATTGAAATTGTTTACCACTTCATAGTTGTCTTGTCTATCAACTATTTGTATACTATTTTCGCTAATAACTGACAGTCTGCTCATAATTTCCGTTATTTCTGGTATTATTGTATGTGTATGCTTCATTTCTGATTATGGTAAATAATATGTTCTTTCCAACAGTTAGTTCTGGTTGCAGATGGTAATACAACTGTCAGTTATTTTTACTGCGCTTACATGAGTAATTTTAGTTTTGCTTACTCTTGGTAAAAAAAAATTGCATGGGTTGATAAAACAAAAAAAAAAAACAGAACATTTTAAAAAGCTCTTTTGTATCAATACTTTTAATTTAAACTTTGTAAATATCACAAAGTTGAAAGTTGAATTTCATCTGTGTCAGAACTCATCTTGATTGTAGCAGATATGTATAGTGTTGTTATATTTAAAAAAAGAAACCGGTAAATAACAATCAATAAACAGAAAACAAAGTCAAAAGGTTAGGTTTTTATTAATGAACTATCTATACTTGCACTAGGCTGAGAATCATTTGAACAGTTCCCTACGGTAATTTTATCGGTGACAGGGGTTGTTTGAAATAGGAATCATCAGTAACTTTTAGTTGATTCAATTTTGTGTTGAAAAAAGAAATTCACTCCTGTGCTCTTTGGTTCAAGAGCTAAAACATATTGGTTGTTGGAAAGAACGTACTGTGTAACATCTGCAGTAGTAAAAGTACATTTAACAAAATACTTTAACCAGAATTCTTGAATAACTGACTGCTTAAATTGACTACAGTTATGTGTAAAGCAGTTTTAGATTTACAATCATTGTCTTAAAAGTCTTCGTTTATTGTAGGAAGATAGTAAAATTGCGGAACTAGCAGAAAAATACCGCGACAGAGCTGGCGAAAGAAGAAAAGGCGTGAATCCAGACTATCAATCTGACGATCCGGTAGCTACGGCTCAAGCCTACCGGGCTGTGGCCCCAGACTTAAAATCTGGTAAATATTTACCACAAAATTTAAAAAAAGTATACCTAATAGTATATTCATAGGTTTTGATGCGGCCGAGCGTAGACGACAAATGATCCAAGAGTCTAAGTTCTTGGGTGGTGACATGGAACACACTCACTTGGTGAAAGGTCTAGATTACGCACTTTTGCAAAAAGTTCGTAGTGAAATCCAGCAGAAGGAATATGAACAGGAACAGGTAAATGAAATCCTTATCAAGATTTGAGTGGGTAGTTTTAATGTGGTGGTGCAGGAGTTGGAAAGATTGGCTAGCGAGTCTGAGGAAAAGAAAAAAGAGAAGGAAAGAAAGGATTTACTGAAGAAGGAAGAAGATGAGATGAAGTTCAAAACGAAACTGGGCCGGTCAATTTATCATACTGTTCAGGTGTTAAAGTCCAGGCATATTGAACGTTCTGAAATGTTTGTGCCTGGCCGTATGGCTTATGTTATTGATCTTGGTAATTTCAAAATTATCACAATTTTGGGTTAGTGTAAGTGTTATCTTGTAGATGATGATGCGGAAACTGATATTCCAACTACTTTACTGCGTTCCGTGGCTGATGTGCCGTCATTCGAACTCACAACCACTGTAACTACAAATGACATTGTTATCAACAAGTTGACTCAAATTTTGAGCTACTTGCGACAAGGTAAGTATCCAGAAGGCGAACTCTCTAAGGAATAGCAGGGAAATTTCTTTGCTATCATAGAAAACCCTTCTCTATCCTAATATATGGTACTCTCTACGTTTCAATTGGCGAAGATCGGCACTCAACGTAGCTTTTCGGGTTGTGTAAAATAGAAAAACCAAACGAGGTCTTGCTATGATTTTATCTCTCTTGCGGCTATGAAATTTTGTATTTGTCAATCTTTCTTTTCTGTCGTCTTCTAAAATTCAAACGTTTTGTTTTTTAACCTTTATGCCCGTCAGTGTCAACATTGTGTCAATAAGGTTGTGTTGGGGACCAATTGATTGAATTTGCACCCCCCTTTCATTGTTTTTGAGTTTTTAGTTAAAGTGTTAATGCATCTATTAGTTATTGTTTTTGAAGTGTAAGCTGTTCATGATGGAATGGTTGTGTTATGGCTATATGGGTTCCATCAACACATCTTAAAGTCCCATCCTACTTTCTTCACAAAATGCATAAAAATTGGTAGCATGTTTACAAGCAACTGAAAAATATTAATGGTCTAACAAGAAAATAAGAAACTGAAGAGGCAGAACTACAATAAATAAAACCAACAACAAAAATGGCAACAAAACGGATTATTTTAGAATGTAAACTTTGAAATATATGATTAATTACTGAAAAAGAAAGTAAAAAACGTAGAATTATTCCAATTATTGTCATTGATACTTGTCATTAACCCCGAATACGACGAAACAAGTAAAATCCCTAGATTTATTACTAGAAATTAGTCAATGTTTTTAGGACCGATAAGTTCCCGTTTTCTGTTGACGGTGTCAGCCGAATGTGATAGAAAATAGCTTAGAGAGTACCAACAGTTAATAGAAAGAAATTATCTTTCTTGTCTATTTCTATGTGTTTTCTATTTCCTACATCGTTACAGAGTTCGCCAACAGTTAAGTTATTTCTGCTAGAAACAACAATGTTGGGGGTGTTTTACAGGGAATAGAAAGAAAAACAAACACAAGAGAACCCTTGAAGACTCTAAAGAGTATGACAAAGAAGAGGAGGTGGATACAGGCAAAAAACCTGCTAAACGAACCAATGTGGAAGACTCAATATACGGAGACATCGGGGATTACGTACCGTCTCGTAGCAGCCATAGAGAAAGGCGTAGGGATCATCACAGAGAGTCAAAGTCCTCAAAGCACAACGATTCCTACTTTGACAAACAGGATCACAGGTATTCCCTATCATTTACGTATAAACGAGACTGTATTAATTGTAATGTTCTTCAGGGAACCTGTGGACAATGTTGGACCATCATACAGAGTGAACAAATCAGCTGAAATTCTCAACAAACTGCAACAAGAACCAGAAGGTTACGCTGAATGTTATCCAGGTTTGGAGGAAATGAATGACGCTATAGACGACAGCGATGATGAAGTCGACTACTCTAAAATGGATTTGGGTAAATTATTTAGACAGTTTTAATGTTGTAGCCATGTTTTATTTGTTGTTTATAGGTAACAAAAAGGGCCCGATCGGTCGTTGGGACTTTGACACTGCTGAAGAGTATTCTGACTATATGAATCAGAAGGAAGCGTTGCCTAAGGCTGCGTTCCAATATGGGCTTAAAATGGCCGATGGTAGAAGGTAAAGTTTCATTTTTTTTGTGTCATTAGACTTATCTACAGAACGTTTGGGTTTTTAGGTCCAGGAAGCATAAGGATAAGAACGAGAAAGCTCATTTGGATCGTGAATGGCAGAAAATTCAAAATATTATCCATAAGAGATAAATATGTTATTTATGGGAGAGTAAATAGAAAGTTACGTTTGTTAGGTTACGTAGGTATTCTCTGTTCAGTCTTATAAAAACAAATGACGTAAAAAAAATAAATATCTATAATGTATTTGTGTTCAGTGACTTTTGACTGTTACGTCGCATCCTTTATCTCATTTCATTAGACAAAAAAACGTCAAAAAATGTTTTTTTTTCTAATTTTGGCATATAAAGTGACACTTTTCAAAACTGATTAGAGTGATTATTTCCTTCATTGTACCAGCAGCGGCAGCAGCCAATCAAATTCCGAGAACCTTTCTAGTTCCACCAATGGAAACCGTTTTATACTGATTAAATCCCTGGCTGCTAAAATTTAACAGTGATTAAACACCACCTACCTTTTTCGAATACGTTTTTTGAAGAAAATTTGTTTTTTAAACGAAACGGGATTTAGACACTTATAAAATTTAAGTTATCTTCTTCAATATTAACAATTAATAAATCACTGTAACGTAGTTTTCATTAAATAATTACATAAATTAAAATATTTTGATGTATGATTGTCAATTTGAAATGTAAACAAAAATATACATGGCTGAACGAAAATCTGTAGTGAGCCGGGGTGGTCTCCATAGTAACGGCGCTGTTTGTAATACAAACATTCAAAACAGTTTGTGAAAAATTCCGCGATTTAAAATGTCACGCTTTGGAAATTCTAATATTGTGGAAATTGATCAAGAAATTGAAAACTGTACTCCCAGGACTACAAAGAGGACACATATATCCATTAGGAATCAGTTTAGTGCCTTTTATGAACAAAAAGGGTATGTTTTAAATGAAACAACTTCAGTTGAAAACTTTGCAAACATTTTGAAAGACTATGCGTTTAATATGAAAAAAGTTGATGGAACAGATTATAAAGAAGGAGTTATCAAAACAATGTGAAATATAACGGCCAAGCAGTTACAACAGCTTTATTTTGACAATTATAACATAGTATTTGATCCCTTTAAAGACGTAATGTTTCGACAAGCAAGAAATGCTCGAGATACAAAGCGAAAATTATTACAAAAAGATCCTACTAAAAAAAAGCAAAGTTCTAAAGCTTTCACCCCAACTGAATACCAATCCATTATTCAATTGTTTGATGAAGATACCCCGGCTGGTTTACAAAAGAAGTTCTATCAAATTGCTGCTGTAGAACTGGCATGGCGAGGCGGAGAAGCTGTTAATTGCTTAGTTGACTATTTTCAAACTGAATTGGACAACAAAGGCATTGCAACAGGTAAAGAATTTAAATCAATACAATAATAAGCTAACTGTAAAGTATTTTTTCTAATTATGGCATATAAAGTGACACTTTTCAAAACTGATTAGGTTGACAAAACGTTTTACTTTATGTAACTAGTTATGAAATAGTATATTTCATTACCAGTACAGAAATGAGGATTTTTCCGTGCGCGCGTGACAAATTCTCTTTGTCTTGCAAGAACGGAAAATCCATTTCTGTACGAGTAATGAACGATATTTTTTATTATACTTAGGTACCTGAAATCAACATAAACAAAAAATATCGCAAAAAATTATTAAGAAAATCGGGAATATTTATTTTTATTTTTAAAACAGTAAAAATGTAAGTACAGGGTGCTGCATTTTCGATGGTTTTACGGGCTACAGAGAAAACGGTCATAGATAGAAAAAAAGTAGCATACGTGTTGTGATCTCTTTTTCTGAGCTGAGATGACTGGCGAAAAGTGGGCGGCGCAAACTTCTTTTGTTTCAAAGATACGGGGGGTTTTCGAAAATTGGTAATTTTTGAACCTCTTCTGTATTTCAGTTGCTCTTAAAGTTATCAAAAAAGGAAGAACGGTTTCCGGTAGAAGTTTTCATGTAGAATCCAATGGCGTAGTCAGTTATTTTCAATTCCGTTTAGTTTCTGACATATGACAGTAAGTTACATTTTTTTAAATGGAACATCCTATATATTTGTACGTCATTTAATTCTGTTGATTTTTACCTTTTCAACGGTGTATTACAACATATAAGTTTGTAGAGGTTAATCCTGTTATTTAAAAAAAAGACCTTTGCTGAGCTAAAAAAAAAGCCAATATCTAAAATACAATACAACAAAATCGGAAATAAAATAAACACATCAGAAAATTAAATATTTTTAATAAATCTTATTAAAAATCAAAAAAGTTACAAACAGTTCTACCGTCACTTTAATAAGAAAAGTGGCCATTTCTATTTTCTACTATTTTTAAGGTGGAAGTTGAAAAAACTGTTTATAAACGACATGTAACATGTTAATATGAACATAGCCAAATTTTGTTTCGACTGTGGGTATTATTATACATATTATTTAGCACTTTTTTGTTAAGGAAACGCTTTTTTTCTAATTACCAAGATTAACGTTTACAAACTTATATGTTTTAATACACCGTTGAAAAAGTAAAAATCAACAGAATTAAATGAACTAAAAATATATAGGGTGTTCCATTTAAAAAAATATAACTTACTTACTTATATTATCATATGTCAGAAATTAAACATAATAGAAAAAAACTGACTACGCCATTGGATTCTACGTCAAAGCTTCTACCGGAAACCGTTTTTCCTTTTTTGATAACTTTAATAGCAACTGAAATACTGAAGAGGTTCAAAAATGACCAATTTTCAAAAGCCCCCCGTATCTTTAAAACAAAAGAAGTTTGCGCAGCCCACCCTTCGCCAGTCATCTCAGATCGGAAAAAGAGATCGGAACACGTATGCTACTTTTTTTCTATCTATTACCTTTTTCTCTGTACCCCGTAAAACCATCGAAAATGCAGCACCCTGTACATACAACTCAAATTAACAAAAAAATACAAGTAGGTAATTCTAAGAAAATTAATTTTGGACAGAACCGTTATTATTAATAGTAATATTTATTGTACAATTCGTATTATTGTTGAAGCTCAATCCCTTTTGCATTTCTTTTTGTTGAACTAAAGACTCTGCTAAAGATGTTGAAGCGGAGTGTTCGTGTGTGCTTTGGTTCTCTTGATTGACTGTTACAGATGTTGTAGTTTCCAAGTTACAAGGGCTAAACAACTTCCGTGATACTTCAATTTTTCTTTGTATGGACTCTTCTATATATCCTTCTGTTACATTGGAAGAAAGCCATCCTCCGTGTCTTTTCAAAGTGAGCAAATCACCGCCGTTTTCCACCAACATGGTTGCCGAAGAGCGCCTTAGCCCATGTCCGGTATATTCTTCGGGATTTTTTAGTTTCAGGTATTTTGCAATAAGTTTTGGAATACCACTGATAGTATGGCACCCAACATATTGAGCGTAACATCTTTGGTTTCGGTATGCAACAAATAATCTTCTACTCTCCATATGTTTAGGGCGGAGATCTGCGTATTTACGGTAAATTGTACAGGGATCGAATTTGCAATTTTCATTGGTAATGGTAAAACTTCTTGACCTGTGAGTTTTTCCATCTCGTAAGAACACGACAAGGAAACGCCCATTATCTTCCACATCATCTAAACTCAAACGTATTAAATCATCTCTGCGGCATGCACCGAAGATGCCAAACACTAAAATTACTTTTGCTAGTAGATATTCTCCATCTGAAGCTCCACATAAAAATTTGGTTACTTGTTCTGCTGTAAGAATCTTGGATTTCTTTGGTATATATCCTACAGCTTGTCGTTTCAAAACAGCAATCGTTTTTGGATATTGATGGTGAGTATTTTCTTTTATTGCCAAACAACTCTTTAACATAGAGAATCGACTCCATAAAGTGGAGGATTTCATAGTGTTGGCTTTTTCAGAAAAATATTCTAAAAGAATATCGTCACTCACAATTTTGATTCGTTTCTGAGTCCGCCATTCCGTAAAACTGTTATATTCTTGTTCATATCTCAACCTGGATTTCACTGGTAATAAATCTGCACTCACTTCTGCCGCTCGTTGTAAGATATTTTCGGGAATATCCCGATTTTCTTCACAATCTGAATTCATTTTTGCAAAATGTAATAAATACATAAATACTTAATTTTCACTGACAGAAAATAAAATTTGTCATTAATAAATAAATCGTTGCTATAGACACATTACTCGTTTCTTTTTTTTCTTCGGGTTGCCATAGGATATCTAGTATCGTGGATATCTATGTTTATTATTAAGCGCACGGAAAGAGGGATCGGGAAAAAATTTCCGTGCGCTGTTCCGAAAATGTCATATTTACTGTATTTTATAAACAGTTGAAAATGTAGTATTTTCTGTTAAGTATAATAAAAAGTTCATTTCATCACTCCCTGTTTTTATGCATTTCCGTAGAAACATATGGGCGACATCCATCATAACATGTCGTCACAGTTTAAACAAGGTGCTATGAAAGTGAATATTTGTGTTAAATCACTTTAAAAGATGGTTTTTACCGCTTTTTGGTCAAAATTAGAAAAAATTATGTATGCAACACGTTTCGAAAATGTCTTATTGTGTAACTCATTCAAATTGTAGGACCTCGCCCTACAAACATTCATTCGTTACACAAAATCGATCTTTTCGTAACTAGTTACATAAATAGCTATTTTTGTCATCCTACCACCAGCTATTGTCGCCTTGACGGATCAATTAATGTCAGGTTATTTTGACGTTTTTATCAGTTTCGTAAATATACAATGCGAGTCGTATTAAATAGAGTAGTTCTGTGTTAAAAATACCGTTCAAGTACCGGGTGACCCAATAAGACTGTTCCTCGGCTATATCTCAGAAACCGTTCGTCCTATGACTTTGGGATAAAAAAAAATACTGGGTAAATTGGCCATGAAGAATCGCTGCAAACTATTTTCAAGTTCTAAAAATGACCAGAAGAGGTGTCAGCTGCCATCTTAAATTTGAAAATTGCATTTTCTATAAATTTTGCATAACAAACTACAAAGTTTTTGTAGATTTGACATTTTTAAAATTAATTATTTAACAAATTTTGGTATCGTTGAAAAGAGCATTCTTTGGGGAATAAGAATCAACCATAATATAGTTGAATCTTACTCCGCCAGGGGGCTTGTTTTGACACCATGACCCAAATTCCAAATTAATCAAAAAAATCAAACGGAATGATATGATTTATTCTTTATGAAAAAAAATTATCGGTTCATTCCTTAACAGAGTTTAGAGAACGGATAAGTAGGCAATTTCCAACGGTTGAACGAATACAGAATCCTAGACTTTCCGCAACTGTGCGATATGAAATAGACCAATCACAGGCAATTTTCAGCGTGAGATATAAAATAGACCAATCACAGACATCTGTCAGCTGTCACCCGGTGACAATCCGGGACGCCGGTCAAACTTTGGCTGCACAATAATTTTATCGAAGAATTTCCTTTTGCATTTCCGTGCGAAGACTAACTAGCTATCATTTGAGCAACCTTGTTTTTTGAAGAAAAAGTTTCTTCAATATATCCCTCTGCAACCGTCAAACTTTTGCACTTTCCATGTCGTTTTAAAGTCCAAAATGTAGCCCCTGCTCCAACAAGAAGAGTAGACGACGTGAGCCGCATAGTGGCTAGTATACGACTCCGGATGATCCAATTTCAAATACTTTGCTATAGCTGTAGATACTTCTTATCGTATTCTTACCCACTGTTCACCCAAATTTTCGCTATTTTATTCCTTTAGGTCTTAGTGCTGCATATCTTCTTATCATACTTAAAACACCTATGTTTTCCTCGTCAAAAATAGGAAAACTTTTTGAAGTAAATGTTTTAGTTTCTGTCACTTTTACAAATATAACCACCCCTTTATCTTCAATATGGTCATTTTAACTAACTCATCTCGTGTTAATCCACCAAATAAACCCCTTACCAATATTACTTTATGTAGCAGATGAATGTCATCAGGAGCACCAGAAATTTCGAAACTTGTTCTCTTTCTAAAACTGGATTTTTTCGGAACTTATCCTTTTGACTTTACCTTCAAAAATGATATCAGACGTTGAAATTGAGTGAAATGTCTATATTTTCATGAACGATCAGCGTAGATCTAAGAATTGAGTACTTGGTCCATATAGTGAGTTAGGAGTATATTTTTCTGAAATATGAAAGCCTCTGCCTGAAATATAAAGTAAGAATAATTAAATTTATGTATTGAAATTATGATAAAATTTTCAACTTACCAGCTCCTGGATACACGCCATTAAAACAGTTTCATTAATATTACCAATGGCATTTTTTGTCTTCCAGGCAATAAAAATTTGGTATTCCCTATCATGGGAAGCTATTGACTTTATTGCTAATAAACTTTCATTCGCTTTCGCTGCATTTTCTTTTATGCTTTTTGTAATTTCGCCATTTTTTGTGATTGTCACTGACCAAGTTAGTTAGTGACAAGTGTCTAAATTTATATTTCAATGTTTATTCGGTGATAATTTAGTCCATGGTAACATGGATATAATAAAGTACAGAAAAAGGGTATTATAGTATAATATAATGGAGTATTCAAAATTCTGGGAACATTATTGTAAAAGGAAATTTACGATAATTTACCGTTTTCCGTATAAATTCTTCGTGAAGAAAATTAGCTTGGGCCATCTCTGTATCCTGTATATGAGCAGCTGATCTGGAATCTCAAAAAAAGTATTGTATACCAAATTGTAGACACTTGTATAATTGCCCCTCTACTCACAGCTGATGCGACACTATAAACATATTTTTTTAAAATAAATCAAGCAATACTTGCTTATCAAATACCTATAGTACCTATTTGGATACGAGATAGATACAGGTTATTATCTCAGTGTACGAACAGAGATAAGACCATATTCACTGGCTGATTTAAAACTTAGAAAATGACGCGATATTTTCACTAGCCATGCCATTGAAGAAAAGTTTTAGTTTTTCCTTCCGGAAAGGGAAAGTGCGACGTGACCAACCTCCTGTGAGGAACGACCAGAACGAGAGATCTAACGACAATTTAGTGGAACTTCGATCTGAACGAACTAATCTCAGAGCACTACAATTGAGCAAACACTCAGCTTCGACTCCTTCGGGACTAATCAATGAGCTCGTAAACAACGACAAGTTTATTAAAAATGCACTTAAAGTGGATCATCCAAGGATCTCCAAGTCTTACACGGATATGGTGAATTGTAATAGTGAAAGTGCTAATTTGAACAATAATACTCAGGATGTGTTTACACGAACTTCCAGTAATGATGAAATGTGCTTGGTTGCTGGAGAGAGACTATCTACTTCATTATCTGCTTTAACACCTCGATCTAAGAGATCTTGCGAGGTAAGTTGTTTTTTAATAATAAATAGTATTGTAGATTACGATTATCAATTATTAGTGTTTTTGATGCTTGAAAAAGCGTCACTTCAACATTACTTCTTCTTTATAATAATAGTTGTCAATCCAAGCACTATATAGCCAATGCAAACATATAATTAGTTAAATTCCAACCTAACAATTGTTATCATCCCAATTAATTACGGCTGCTTCATACACAAATATGTATAATCCTTCAGGTTATCTTATCTTAGATAATGCAATCTATGTAATGCTCACAATTAATCAGTTAATGGTTTAAGGTGTTGTGAGTGCAATATATTTTGTAATATGTTGGTCTAAAATGTTAATAAAGGAATAAGGTGATGATGGATTTCGACCTCACTTACTTTAGTAGCAGTATGCAGCGCTTGAACTTAATTGGTAAAGGCAAAACCAGTCGCAAGGTAGTGCAAAAACCACAAAACAAACCTAAAATAGAACCATTGAAACCCCTTGATGGATCGGTACCGTCTCCCAGTAAACCTGAGGAACAGTCCCTCACAGCAGAAGAAGAAATAGAGGTCAGAGATAAATTCGAATCTGACAGCACCACTTTCTATAAAGTTTTAACTCCCTCATACTACGAAGCCCACATAAGTTCACTGAAACAGATGGATAAGCAACTAAATGCCTTAAAAAGCTCTACTAAAAGAGATAAAAAAACCAAAGATCTGACTCAAAGGAAAAAAGTTATATCCAGTCCTATAAATTTTAGAAAAATAGACAATGAATTGAGTGACTCAATGCGGAAAATGGCTGACCAAATTGGGGAGTTGAAAAAGTGTGCTTCTCTAGATAATTTGTTGAGGGATAGCGTGGAGTTTAGCAGCAATATGGCTGCGTTGGAGAAGGGAAAGTTGAAGTTCGGGTCAGTGCAAGATTTAAGTTATAATGAGGTTCACCCTCCAGTTTTGGGAGAAGTGTGTCTTAGAGATGAACGTCCTGCTAACCTGGAGAAAGTGGAGGAGTCAGTTATTTCGGATGTTTTATGTAAAAAAGATCAAGATGATGGTGATGCGCAGACTACGGTAAGTTTCTCCTATTTATTTATTACTTAAGTGATACTATCTCGATCAATAAATTACAAATCGATATTATAGTTGATTTCACCATGGTAATATAATTTAAAGTTTTACGATGTACAGGGTATTTGTTTATAACTGCGTTAATTTTGCTCTGACAGTATAAGTTAAATTAGCAAAATTACAGTATTTTTCCAGAAATTCAACAGCAACAAGCAAACGTTTTCGTCAAAAATCTAAAACAAAGAATAATTAAAATATTAGTGGTAATAGCTACATTTGAACTCCTTCAACGATTATGTACCAGGGTGTCCGGATTTAGTGTGTTTTGACAGAAAAAAACCAATTTCCCAGCTAGACAGGAAAAAACTGGTATACATGAAAGATTAATGGCAAAAACCGTATTTCGATATCTTGCCAGAAATTTTGCCTATTTTGAAAATTCCTCCAAACGTGACTTTATTTATTTCTTGCTTCTATGACACTTGCGTGAAAATTCTGAAAATGTAATTTGTTATTGGGTTATATCAGTTACTCATTGCTCAAAAATCGAGCTACATGTATGATAGGCTTTTCCTGTCAAAACACACTAAATCCGGACACCCTGTAAGAGAACAAATTTCATGAAAACTGATTTAGTAAGCAATTCCAACTCATTCTATTCATGTTTCTGCTAAAATGTAAAAAATCAGTCAATATTCATAAAAATTGACTTACCCAACCGTTTTCAGTTGTTTTAGTCGATTTTCAAGGTAAAAACAACAATTTTTTAATTGTCATATATCAGAAAAGTGGCGTGTAATGATTTTTGTCAATTTTCAAGGTCAACAGTCAAATTGTATGACAATTGACATCGGAGTATTTGCAGTCGTTTTAAACATTCTTAAAATCAAAACGTTAAAAAATAGTCCAATATCATAAAACTTGACTTGACTTACTGTTTTCAGTCGTGCGAGTCAAATTTAAACGTCAAAATGCTAAAAAGAGGCAAAACCAGTAAAAACTGATTTAGACTGTTATTTGCAGTCATTCTTGTTAATTTTCAATGCCAAAACGTTAAAAAACAGTAACATTTTATGGAAATTAATTTATTTAGACTATTTGCAGCCACTGTTAGTTAACTTTTAAAGTCAAAACGATAAAACAATTATCAAATATTATAAACCTTACTTAACAGGCTATAATCAATAACTCTAGTCAATTTTCTAGGTCCATTTTGTAAAATTTTATGGTAATTGACTTCTGCAGTCATTTTAGTCAATTCTCAGTCAAAGCGTTGAAATCTCGTCTAATTTCATAAAAATTGATTTACAGGGACTATTTGCAGTCATTCTAGTAAATTTTCAAGGTGAAAACTTTGAAAAATAGTAAAATGTTATTAATAGACTATTCTAGTCAATTTTCAAAGTCAAAGCGTAGAATAGTCAAATATCAGAATTGACGTCATAAAGACTGAAAAATGTCCGAAAATCGTCAAATACAGTCAATCACAGTTTTTCTGTTTTGGAGTTGTCAAAATTGACTATTTAGGTATTTCTGCTGTCTTTAAGTAGTCAAACGACGTCACAGAGACTGCTTTCATCAAGAATTTGTCAGAAATGACGCCATGAGGACTGAAAATTGTGCGAAAAGTGTCAAATACAGTCAATAACTGTTTTTCTGTGTTTGAGTCGTCAAAATTGACTTTTTAGGCATTTCTGGGGTCTTAAAGTAGTCAAATGACGTCACAGAGACTGTTTTCGTCTAAAAATTGTCAGAATTAATGTCATAAGGACTGAAAATGTCCGAAAAGTGTCAAATACAGTAAAAAATGTTTTTCTGTGTTTGAGTTGTCAAAATTGACTTTTTAGGCATTTCTGCTGTCTTAAAGTAGACAAACGACGTCACAGAGACTGTTTTCATCTAGAAATTGTCAGAATTGACGTCATAAATACTGAATGAATGTCCGAAAATCGTCAAAGAATAGTCAAATATCATAAGCACTGATTTAACTCACTATTTCCAGTCAAAAAAAAAACACTAAACTGACTAACTGAACCATTTGCAATCACTCTAGTAAATTCTAAACGTAGAAAACTTCTCAAATTTAATGAAAATGGACTTACCGGACTATTTACAGTCATTCTAGTCAATTTTCTGCAACGTCAAAATATTAGAAAATTATAACATTTCTTGAAAATTGACTTACTGGACTGTTGAGCAGTGATTCTAGCCAATTGTCAAGGTCAAAACGTTGAAAAACAGTACTTACTATTTTATGAAAACTGGCTTAAAGGACTATTTTGAGTCAAAACGTTAAGAAATAGTCAAATATCATGAAAACTGATTTAACGCGCTATTTCTAGTCAATCTAGTAAATTTTCAAAGTCAAATTTTTGGAAAATGGTAAAATTTTATGAAAATTGGCTTACAGGGCTAATTGCAGTCATTCTAGTCAATTTTCAAGACCAAAATGTTGGAAATCAGTCAAACATCATCAAAATTGACTTACCGGACTATTTCAGCAGTCATTTTAGCCAATTTTCAACTGCTGACGATCCTGATCGTTGACAGTCTCTGTTGAAGGTGAGTGCGCACGGCTTGACAACGATGCCAAAAATGTAAAAACTGTCATTCTGACACTAGAGTCAATCAAACTTTGATAGTTAAGTTAGTTACCAAATTAACTGGTGGCTACGTTATTTGCAATAAAAATATGTAAAATGGTAAATAGCAGGGGGACACAAAAAATGCTAGAAGATTTTACCAAGAGTAGTAAAACCTTGAAAAAGGACCAATACGTCAGATTAAATAATAAAAAATTAATTTGAACGACGAAATAAAAAGTTCTGGTAATTTTTGAACCCAGTCAGTGAAGAACTTAGTCAAAAGGCAAGTCAAACGTTTCCGGAAATAGATTTATTTTCAAGAACTTTGACCCTCAATAGCATTGGAACCATACACTTTTTTCTATTGACAATTACGTCAAATTGTCACCTTTTGATCTAAAGAATGTCACAGTACCCTTTTGATCATGTGCTTACTGGACGCCTTATTTAAAAATATTATACATTATTATTGTCAGATTTTTCTGGTTGACACTGTTTATACCGCAGGGGTTAGCGGGGGTATAGTTACGCCACTGGACAACTCAACAATTGTTGTAATTACGTCACTAATGTGTCACTTAATATAGCAGTAGGTGATGTTCAAGGTTACTGATATCTGGGCAAATATTTTTAAATGGGGCGTTTGGTGTATACGGTTACATTTTCATATCAATGCTGCTCAAGAGCTTTTAATATCATACTGAATCTAGAGTATATTTTTTTATTTCAAGTATACAAATACCACGAAAAATGATAACAAAAACGATAACCTTAAGTCAATAACGGAATTGAAGACAAAATTCAAACCATACAAACTCGTTGATGGTATTTTATTATGTTTACTCACTGCGTCAATGTTTCGGCCCTGATGAGGAGTGTCGTCAATGGTTTTAATGAATGGACAGTACCAACGCACATGGCTTTTTCTGTTATTCGGAAATTGAAGTTAATATGGCGAAATATAGTGGGCAACTAATCTGAGAAAATTGCAATTATTGTATTTCATGGCGCTTAATCAGCGTTGATTTGTGTGAAATCAGAAAGGAATTGACCACAGTATCAGTAATACGGCAGAATATCAAGTTAGCTTTAATTCAATTCACCATGCTACCTTAAAAACTATACAGGGGTAATTCAAATTCGACCATCACCATTGGGATCTCATAAGAGATACGAGAAAGTTTAAAATGGGGCAAAATTGCGCAATTTAAAACTCAACCAAATGCCGTTATTTGAAGAGATATTCCAAAACCGAAAAAACTGATGCCCGACGTTTCGTCTGTCGGCAGTCATCATCAACTTTCTTTTTTATTATGGTCGACATATTGAATTTTTAAACGTCAAAATAGTACGTTTAATTCTGATTTCAGTGATGTATGACAACTTATGATTTGCTTCATAAATGACGAAATAATTCAATTAAAACTAATTTTACTTCAGTAAGTTGGGTTTGAATTTATGAGAAGTTTTATGAACACGACTTGACAGGATCTGTCAAACGCGATTATTTAGACTGCACGATTTTCAATAAAATTTTTATTTAAATGAAAAACTTCATTAATCTCTTTTACACATTATTTTTATTTTAAGATTTATTAGAAATTTAATACGAGCACTTTGAGAGCAAATCAACGTATTTACTTTTATGTTTCCAAGTGAGAGGATCATTTTAAAAACTTCAAAAAATCTGTTGTTTTATGTTTTAAGGTCAACTGGTGACTTGTTCGAATATAAAAATACTATATTTAATAAAAAAAGCGTCTCTTTGAGGGGCCTACATAGTAAAAACAAAGAATAGCTATTTAACAAGAAGCCAAGTGCGCGCTCAACGTCACGTGATAGCTTCATTCATTAGCTACCTACGATCATATGATATGTCTACGGAACGTTTCAAATAATCAATTAATTTTTGGAAAAATGCACCGACATTTTCTTCAAATGAAGGGTTTTCTTGGCCTACTATACTGACCGCCGCCATATTGGATTTAGACTTGTCAAGGGGCCATTTTAACTAATTTTGGCATGGAGAACATGAATCTGGTGTCCGTTTTGCTGTAACTGCCGCCATTTTGTCATTGACTTTATTATTATTGCTATTATATTGGTTGTGAAACTTTTCATATACTTTTTCAGTTTACTGAATAGGAAATTCAATAAGGATTCTAAAAATGCGCTTAAAAGTGTCATTTTCTTACTCCAAAGTATTCTCTAAAACCACGTGATGTCTATCACTATTGTCAAAATTTTACTAGAATTTGCAAGAATTACTTTTAACACAATTTTCGAAACAAGACGATTTTCTGAGATTTATGACAGTTATTTTGACAATTGTCACTTCATAGTCTAGCTAAATAGTCTTCTGAAATCACGTGACAAACAACTGTTACTAACGTCAAAACCGTCAAACCATGCTCAAAAGTTACAAAAATCACGGTTTAGAAAGGTTTTCTTGCAGTATTTGATATGAAACGTGTTTCTGAGATTTATGACAGTTATTTTGCCAATTGTCACGTGACCGTCTAACTAAATAATGTTCTACAGTCACGTGACAACTGTCACTAACGTCAAAAGTGTCAAACCATGCTCTAAAGTTGCAAAAATCAGGATTTAAAAACGTTTTCTTGCAGTAATTGATATAAAACGCGTTTCTGAGATTTATGAAAGTTATTTTGGCAATTGTCACGTGACCGTTTAGTTAAATAGTGTTCCACAATCACGTGACAACTGTTACTAACGTCAAAACTGTCAAACCATACTCAAAAGTTGCAAAAACCACGGTTTAGAAAGGTTTTCTTGCAGGATTTGATATAAAACGCGTTTCTGAGATTTATGACAGTTATTTTGGCAATTGTCACGTGGCCGTCTGGTTAAATAGTGTTCTACAATCACGTGACAACTGTCACTAACGTCAAAATTGTCAAACCATGCTCTAAAGTTGCGAAAATCAGGATTTAGAAACGTTTTCTTGCAGTATTTGATATAAAGAGTGTTTTTGAGATGTATGATTTTTGACAATGGTCACGTGACTGCCTAGCTAAATTATCCTTTAAAACCACGTGATATCTGTCACTAATGTCAAAACTTGCAAAACAATTATTAATGAAAAAATGAAAAATCTGTATTTTTGACGTACGGTTTTTATAGCAAGAATCAATGATTAAAATTGTTGACAACTATTAAAAGACGTCCTGTATAATAATGTAAAATGAATGAATTTGTTTTTATCTACCGTTTTTTGACTGATTATTCTACCCCCATTTTAATTTTTTGCCCATTAAATATTTTGACTTGGCAACACTGTTCATAGCCAGCTAAGGCAAAATTAATTTTTATTCAATTAATTTGTCATTTATAAAGCCAATCATAAGTTGTTGTCATACATCACTAAATTCAGAATAAAATGCTAAGTAGCTATAATTTGAACAATATGGTTACTAGGATGCAATTTTCACTTAGAAGGTCGCTGTAATCAAATGAAAATTGCATTTTAGTATGAAAATGCACTGTTCATATGGAAGATTTAACATATGAGAAAAACATGTAAATAACACAGGCTCATATAACAAAGATACAAATAGATGAGATTCTTGTTAATAGCAAATTACGCGAGCGGGTGTTGGCAAACGGAATTCTTAATATCCGTCTTCGTTGGTGAGTCAACATGAAATAGCCGAGAGCTTGTCGACGGTTAATTAAACCACTTAATCGACATATTACTGCACACATCCAGCTCGTATTTAATTCTTTTTGAACCAATTGAACTCTTCTAAACCCTCGGTTTATATAAATAAATGAGTAAGACCGCATGGGAGTGTCGTTCATGAACGAAAGCTCGCAACATTCTGAAAAATCCTTATCAATGAGTGGCGGTCGGTATTTGCTCGGAAATAGCACGAAAACAAGAGATATTATATTAACATACAGTCGTATCCACATAAACAGTATTTAAATACGGATTCTTAACTTGGCCAATTGAATTAGTACCTCCGTTCGCATATAAGTCGCATTTCCGTCGTCGAACAGAAATCGGAAAACAATAGTTTTTCGCGGTTGACGTGATTGGGTTATGTATTTAATCAATCAATTATGGTTGCCGGAATGTTTTAGCTTCAGTTCAGGTCGCACCTCTTGCTTCATCAACTAGTCGATTGAAAAATCGGGTCAGTTCATTAAAAAGTCTCCAACCGGGAAAACTGAATTGCCGCACAATCGGAATTGAAAGGATATTAAAGTTCCGATTTTAATCGGCAGGTGACTAAGAAAATGACGTCGAACCGCGATAGTATTCTGAAATCATGGCTGGGAACGCTCAGATTTAGTATCGAGTATTACGAAGATACCTTTGAAAGCGGTCGCGAAAACAATAGTGCGAAAAATATGACTAGTAGTGCTGAAGATGACGAAATATACGTAAACATCTGGGATTGTTCTTTAAGTGCGAGTAGTGCTAACAGTGCCAAAGACTTAGCGCAAGTCAGAGTGAACAAAACAGGAAAAAAACCAGTGGCCACCCCCAGGGCAAGTAAAACATCTGAAGCAATCTACGAAAACCTCCAACCAATAACCAACTCAAATCTGGAAGAACCAATCTACGAAAACCTGTCTCTAGTCTCCAGATCATCAACTCCAATCTACGAAAACGTACCTTTTAACGGATCAATAGACTCACTCAAACTGGAAGAGGAGGTTTTCCAAACCATCCAGTACCTGGAAAACGTTATAGGAGTGGCAGACGCTGAGAGTGAAGATTTCGATTTAGATGAAATTCCAGTCAACGACAAAGACTTTACAGACAGTTCCAGCAGCTTTGGGGAGTTTATAAACCCTGACAACTCACCAAACTTAGCTAGTTTACACCAAAGATACGCCAAGGAAAACAGAGTGAGTGCTTTAATCGAAGAACCAGAACCAGATCCTGAGTTAAAACTAATACCAAAACCAAAAACCATGACAGTGGACCGGAAGAAACGATTTTCGGTCCCTTTCAGCAATCATCCTACCATAACGCGAAGACCGCACAGTTTCGATGGGAGTTTGTGTGATTTTTGTAGTGAAAAAAGTTTATGTTTTGCTACAGAAACCACAATTAGTCAGGTGTTTCAAAATGAAGAAGTCCAGGATTTGGAATTGGTTCTATCGCCGGACACTCGGAAAGAAGAACCACTAGTGAAGACTTTAAAAGAAGACGTGATTTTTTGGATAGCCTTGCTGATGTCAGATTGTATTGGGGAAAATGATGTTCTTGAAGAAAAGGTAACTTTTTGTACTACCGTACTAACCATAGTCTGAATAAGTTAATTAAACTTTCAAGTCTGCTTAATTTTGGTATGTTTCTGAAGTAATTTTGGTATAGTGACGCAAAAGAACCGCCAAAACGGTCTCGTAGAACCATAATAACTACAAACCTAAATTATTATCATGATTATATCCTGAAAAATTTATTAAGTTTGATATTCAATTTAAGATCACTTCAGGAAAAGAAACTTTACCGCGTACGGTGCAGAAAATTCTCTTCATCACTCAAATTTGTGCAGAAAAGTGCCTTTTACTGGATCAGAGTAGGAAAAGTTTCTTTCCACACCTGAAAGTAAAGAACCTTTACTACTAATGTATTTCCAATAACAAGAATACATGAACTAACTACTAACTAAAAATAATATTTTATCTATGACTTGGCTTTGAGTTACATAGTGAGATTTAAGATCACGTCAGGAAAAGAAACTTTACCACATACGGTGCAGAAAAATACTCTCTTCAACACTCAAATTTGTGCAGAAAAGTGCCTTTTACTGGATCAGAGTAGGAAAAGTTTCTTTCCACACCTGAAAGTAAAGAACCTTTACTACTAATGTATTTCCAATAACAAGAATACATGAACTAACTACTAACTAAAAATAATATTTTATCTATGACTTGGCTTTGAGTTACATAGTGAGATTTAAGATCACGTCAGGAAAAGAAACTTTACCGCATACGGTGCAGAAAAGTGCCTTTTACTGGATCAGAGTAGGAAAAGTTTCTTTCCACACCTGAAAGAACAGAACCTTTACTACAAACGTGTTTCCAATAACAAGAATACAAGAACTAACTACTAACTAAAAATAATATTTTATCTATGACTTGGCTTTGAGTTACATAATCAGCAATTTTACCACACTAGCGCCGCAAAATCGCTCATTACATAAACCAAATTTAGGGTTAAAAATTACTAATTTCTGTGTCGATCAGTAAAGTTTATATCTCGAGAACAAAAAAAAACGGAAGCAGAAATAATACACTTTACGCACGCACGTAGAAAAAAGTAGTCTTACTTCACTCTGAGTGCAAATTTTTTTTGCACTCATTTTAGAAAAACAACTTGAATGCGAAAAAGTAGCTTTACCCTACTCATTGCGGAAAAGTGCACTTTACCGCACCCCAGTTTGAAAAAGTCTACTAAACTGCCTTTTTTTAATAATCATCGAGCTGTAAGAATCTATGATAAAAAAGTAATCGAACTTAAGTTCAACTAACAAACGTCTTTTTAGGAGTCTATCAACCTAAAAGGCTGACCAACTGACCTAAATTGATTATTTAACTACAAAACCTTAATATTCTCTAGTAGGAGCATATAATTAGTCATTAATCGGAACTAATCTGTTAATCTGTATTAAAAGGGTGTTGAAATGTTTCTCATAATTTGTTTGTTTCTCACTCGACCGATGCTGCAGAACTAGTCAAAGTAAAACTTTCCGCACGCAAAAATTACAACTCCAAATGAACTATTCCGTCAAATATCTGCTTATCCCGATCTGTTCTGTCCTAATTTAGGATGGTTTACTGATTAAATACTTTTACAAAAGCAGGACAAAGTTTATATGATTTAATGCTATTTAAATGTAACATGAAATCATCTCCATTATTTTATAACTATTGAAAACATTAAATCGACATTATTAGCAAATATTAGAACTGTAAAAATAAAACATCTGGGTGCGTATTCTTGAAACGAGGGAAGGGAATTATGAGGAGAAACACCTGTAGAATGTGACAGGGACTTCTTTCACATTCTATCAACAGTTCTCTTGAGAATTCCGTTCCCTGCTTTCAAGAATAGTCCTCCTGAAGCTATTTACAAAAACCTTCAACCGATAACTAACTCATCAACGAATCTGGAAGACCCAATCTACGAAAACGTACCTTTTAACCGATCACTCAAACTGGAGGAGGAGGTTTTCCAAAGATTTCAAAGAAATTCCAGTCAACTACAAAGATTATACAGACAGTTCCACGCGCCAATATTATTTGGCAGGGAATGCGGCCTCTGATAGATGGGTCAAGCAAGATTACTGATTTTTACCCTCACATCGCTGTACCAAAAGGATAGGTCTGGAAGAGAAAGTCGCTACAAGTCCAGGAATTTTTCCTTTCGGGAAGTTCCCAGAATTGGGAGAAGGATGTCCCCGCTGACGGAGGGGCTCTTCTTGTCATCCATTTCTTCTTTCTTCCTCAGCTCGTCCATCTCTGGTGGTCCTGGCAAACTCAGGTGTTTCAAAATGAAGAAGTCCAGGATTTGTTCTTGAAGTTGTGTTCTTGAAGAAAAGGTAACATTTTGCTACTACCGTACTAACTAAAGTCTGAATACATTAATTTAATTATCAAGTGTACCTAAATTTGGTACGTTTCCGGTGTGATTTTGGCGATAGTCTTTTTTGGGTTGTTATTTTGGTATAGTGACGCAAAAGAACCGCTGGTAATCGTGCTAACGGTCTCGTAGAACCATAATAACACCAAACTTAGATTGTTATCATGATTTTTTCTTTAAAAATATTTTAAGTTAGACTGATGGTCAATTATTTTTTTTGTTTTTTCAATACGGTTAGTTATACTAATCTCATAATCAAATTCAACTTCACCACTCTTGTAAGGTTTTTTTTTTCTAATTAATGACTAATTAAATGCCTCTACAACAGGTCTTATAACTCATTGATATCATTTTAGAAAAATTATTAAAGTTTTGCAGTTGAATGCTCAATTTAGGTAAGTTAGAGTTCTAAACGTATTGTTGTTAGGCAGTTTTGTAGACTTTTTCAAACTGGGGTGCGGTAAAGTGCACTTTTTCACACTGTATATGTGTGTAGTGTGTTTCCGCACTGAAGGGTAAAGAAAGTTACTTTTTTGCATTCAAATTACTTTTCTCAAATAAGACGAATAGCAAGTAGCAAAGTAACTTTTTCTACGAGTGTGCGTAAATGTTAACTTTCCCGCTGTCACACTATTTTAGTTCCCGAAATATATGGTCCTTCCCGCACAAGTGCAGAAATAGATATTTACATTACTAATGGTATGAGCATTTTTATAGTTCCGAATTCATTAATTTGCCATACCACACCCGTAATACTTTATCAAAACGATCAACACAGAAATTAGTGATTTTTTAACTCAAATTGGCTTTACAATTATCACCACACTACTGTAACAAAATCAATTACCGCCCTAGTGAAGTAAAATCGGTCATTACGCTACTCAAGTTATATAAGGAATCATTATCATGCTAGTTGTAGATAAAGTATTACATTCTCTTATTATTTATTTTATACAATTTTTCCTGCATCAGGGTGGGTAAATTAAATATGCTAATTTTTGTATTCTTATATCGTAAAGTTTATGTTCATTCAGGTGCAGAAAGAACCTTTTCAGTACATGACTGATGATGCTTCAGAACTTATTTAATCAGAGTGCGGGAAAGTAACACTTTCCGTATTTCGGATTTCGACAAATATCTGATAATAACAGTACATATCCCAATTTGTTAATATATTTTCATCATTTCAATCTTACAACAATTTTTTTTTTTTTTTGACAAATTGATTATTGACAGATATTAGAACTGACAAGTGCAATTCTAGTTCTATTGATAAAAATGGGAATAATTTATTAAAATTTGCTTTTATCAGCGAGTAACATGGTGGTAATGATTAATTTCATAATTTACTTTGGATTACGTAATGAGCAATTATTATACCAAACTAGTGCAGTAATAATTAGTTACTAGTGAGGTAAAACCGTTTATGATATAAATCAAAGTTTTTTTTAAAATATCTGAAAAATTAAACCAATAATATTTTCGAAATTGCGCTGTAAACGCTGTATACAGGGTGACTTAAATACTGTTTACTACTATTGCTAACGATACGCCATACAGAGGTTAGGTTAGAGACTTTTTATTATCCCCGTTACAGCGTTGTCAAATGTTTTTCCCTCTCTAGTACTTTTTTCCAAATTTTCTATATAAAAATGTGTGATAATTAAATATTTACTATAGTCGTACAGTGGTAAGCGGCAGTAAAACTCAAAAAGGTTAAACAAAGGAAAATGTTCAGCAAGGAGTTTAAAACAGGAAACATGAATAGAGTGTGGTGACAATAAGCAACTAGGAAAAAAACATAAATTTGGCAATACTGCTCAATGCTGCCAACTCAACTTGACTTTGTGACATCATCCTATATTTGGAAATTCTGTTAAAAAAACTGCTTTATCAGTACTTAATAATGCATTTATTTTATTTTATATTTGAAGGCCAAAAATATTTGACTCAGAAAACAATTCGGTTAATGTAAAAGGACTTCCCCGGAACGGAATGACGTGCATACTTCCGTTCCCATTTAAAATCGGTCAGATTAAATGTATTACTCAAATTTTACAGCACTTTACAGTTTACACACATTAGTTTGTCAGTTAATTTTCACCACGAAGAATTTATACGGAAAACGGTAAATTATCGGTAATTTTATTTTGCAAATGTTCTCAGAAGTTTTAATCTTTTATCTTCGTTAAATTCTCAGTTATTTACCGAAAATATTCTCTTACGCTTCTTTTGATCTGTCAGTTATGCCACAATATGCCACAATCAAAACATGAATCTTGTAGTAGGTATTGTCTTCAAATTTAATTTGCACAAATAAATTTTAACCACCCGGAAGACCACCTAAGAGATGGAAGGACAGCTGGCAGTCCACCTCCCAGGAAATGATCCAGAGAAACCTGTAAAACTAACAGATCGCGAGATCTTAAATATGAATAAGAGGAAGAAGAAGACTTTCAATAGCATTACTTGATGTGTTTACTATTGCAGATGATATTCTAGATGAACTGGAATTTATACTTAAAACTGTATAAACACTGCACTACGCGATGATCTCCATCTAATATACTTTGATCAAGCAAGAATTGGAAACGAAATCAATTTCGTCATAGGTAAAAATTAGTTACAGAGTGTTTCCTCCAAGAAACACATTCAAATAGTCCAAATTACATTGCCTATATTGTTGCTTTTGATGTGCATTTATTAGCTTTCTCCTCATCATTTGCTTGAGTTTTCTTAAAATTCGTTCAATTTTTTCTCCAAAAATAAAATTTCTGAGAATTTTCCATCTCTATTCACGACATACTTCGGAGAACAGTTTTTTGTGATTCCAAACCCATTCTTATTTGTTCTAAAGCAAATCTTTTGTTCAATAAAAGTAGATTTCTTTCTTGAAAAATTGTTGGCAATTCTCTTCTGGCTAACTAGTCTTTAAACTCAAAATCATTGTACAACTGAGCCTTAGACTAGCCAAGCTGACTTCGATCCCATTTACAATGAAATTTACATCAGAAAACACCCAATTACACATGTATGAAATGCATGTAAATTTCTACTGCGATATCACCTTCTTGGGTCGGTGAACCAAAGATAAAGCTGATCATATTATCAATAAATAAAATTTTAACATTATACTTGGAAGCGTTTAGTTTACAATGTTTTTGCAATTTTAGAAAAGGACAGCTGTATCATAATAATAATCAAGTGGGAAATAAATTATTCCTGCGGAAGCAAGGTCGTCTCAAGTGTAATTTACCAGCAAACCAACGTGTGGGATTTTATAATACTATTTGTGTGTGTGTGAAGATTGAAGATGAATAACACAATTCACCAAAAAACTTTCACCCGTTAATTACTCTAAGAAATAAACACTTGACTAATATCTATTATTGTAATTCCGGATTTTCTCCGGGCGTGTTGTAATGATGTGACGTAAACACAACAAATCAGTGTGGTAATTGAATCGTCCTGTAAGTTACAGTGTGGAAACTCATCTTTACATCACGTATAACGTTTGCTTTAGCTTTATCTTAAGAGCAGTAAATTCTCAGATTTGGATGGGACATTCTCCTAGAATTACTTTGCATTATAATTTGTAATGCATTTGGATGTATTTTTTTGGTAATTTTAAGTTTAGTGATACGTCTTTACTTAGAATAATTCAACTGAAGTGTATAATAGCAGTAATGCACTTGCTTTAAGCTTGTTATTTACCTAAGTGCGAAAAGTGGTAATTTCCCGCACGAGACTGCAGTTAAGGGGCAAGAGAGAGAAATCAAAAAAACAGTCGCTAAAATCACAAAAAATGGATTTCAATGCAATTTCCAAAAAAAAGTCGAATATCTCGAAAACGGTTTGAGTTACAGAAATTTTGCAGAAGACTAAAAATGTTCAGAATGACTTCCTGTATGTACACTGTGGACTATGTTTACACCCACTCAGAACAGGAAACACGCAGTCACAACTGGTAGAGCGTTACTTTCAAAATTAACTGATCTCCTTTTTGTTTTTTTTTTTGAACATCCTGTACATATTCATCGTGGTGAAAGAGCAGTTCAAGAAGAATATTTTGAGCTTTTTACAGTCGCTGAAAGTACAAAAATGGCGGAGATACAATATTTTCAAAATTTCAATGCGATTTCCAAAAAAAAAAAGTAAAAAAGTCGAATTTATTGAATTTATAAGATTGTGTTAAAATGATTGACCAAATTATGTATGCTAGTATTATCCTAACTAGCCAACAAATTGGGTTTTCCGGTCAAAACATCGCAAATCCATACACCCTGTATACATTTACCCCAGTATACTATTTATGAAAAAATCAGTGTTTTATTGATGTTTTAGAAAATAGTTGAGATCAAAATCATTTAATACACAGGGAGCAGCTTATTTTAAAATTCATATGTCGAAAATCGTTTCCTTTTTTAGATTCAGGGTGTCAAAGTTATGAATTTTTCTTAGTACTTTTAACGCTTTTGTGGACGATTTTTTCGCTTTTTCGGACGATATAATTGAATTTTCCTTAAGTTACCTTTAATGAATTGCATATTTTGATAGTCTGAAAATGATGAAATTTCACAGGGTGATACTTTTTTCATGTCAGCCTTTAGAGTTGATTTGCTAGAACTTTTGTTCTGAAAGTGTAAAATTTTGATTTTTTTCTCACTATCCTGTAGAGAAAGTCAATTTTTAGCATTCGACTGAGAAACTTATAAAACTTAGCAGTTTTTCATTTTCACTCATGGTTAATAAAAATATTCTTAATTGAAGAAGGAAAGTACTGGAACTAAAAAGCTGGTAAAGCTTCCCTAAGAAGAACACTAGTCAACAGTGTCAATAGTCAAGGGTCTTCACATAATTATGAAGTTGGAATTTTATAATAAGAATAGTTTGAAAATTTAATTTAACTCACAAATGGCTTTGCAATGATTATATACGTCGAAATTTCCAGAAAATGAACACAACCTAACAAATCCACTGGTCAATTGTGCCAAAAGTCTTGGTCGTAAATGGAAATCTGTAGTTTTTAATAAGTTTCAAAATATCTTTTAAGAATACTAACTGTAGACATTGGTTTTCCAGTGTGTATAACTTCTTCAAAGAAATTCACACAATCGTTATTCGCATGTTTATTAATAAGGTGAATAACAAATGTTTTGAAGCTTCCTTTGAGGTTACGCCCATGAATTTAACCACATTTTATTATTTAACAGTAAAGCTTGTGCGGGTTTTCTTGACAGTTGGCGGGCGAGCATTTCGCCTTCACCATATTGTGTAAGAAAACGTATAAAAAGTATCAAAATTAGTCACATTGTAGGTATGATTAACTATTGCTAGATATGTTAACAGAAAATCCCGGTTGTTCAGGATCACTTGCACATAAGAGATTAACAAGACAAATCTGTTTTTATATTTTTGCTACAGGGTGTTACAAATTTGATGCATTAGCATTGCTATCTAAGAAACTACAGTTGGTAGAGCTTTAGTTAAATGGAGGCAAAGTTCGTACTTACTTTTATAGTTATTTATGTACCAAGGGCGTTAGAGGGAACATAATGTTCCTAACGTTTGTGGTGCATACAATGTTTTATGTTTCACCTAATTCAGCAATTATTTACTGTTTCTGGCATTGAAAAGTAAGGTATACCTTTACCGAAAATGGCAAAAGTTGGACGAAGTTTTAGAAAATAGTAAAGAAAATGCAGTAAAAGCTAACGAAAGTTTATTACCTCAACAGTTAAGAGCATTCTAAGGTAGGGAATACGTAGTTTTTATGGCATGATAGAATAAAAGTGCCATTGCTAATATTAAAAAAGGTTTCAGGGCGTTATAAGCGGGCGATATGATAGAGTCCTATTCGGTAAAAAATTTGATAGAAAATAATTTGAAGGTAAATTTAACATAAAATTTTGTTTTACACTGAAAAAAATCGTTCTTGAAGCAGCTTCATGAATAAATTCATGAATTTCTTTGTTTTCTTTTAATAATAGTATACAGGATGTTCCACTTAAAAATAAGGAAGTTGGAGCCTACTTCCGGTATAACCGGAAGTGTCATAACATTAACAACATTTTTATAAAAAATTCCCAAAACTTTCCTATTTCTAGTTTTTCTTATATCGATCGATACCTTTGATCGTATTGAACACCTTGTATAGAATATTTAATCAATGTTTTGGTCGTTTTAACAAAATAACGGATAAAGACAACGTGACCAAACTTTGCATATAAGTTAAATTTCTTTTTTATTGAAACAATGTTGGGTCGCTGAATGTGGCATATTATATTAGCGAAAGTGGGATTTTTTAACGTGTGTGCGTACAGTAACTGCATTCCAATCAATAGGTGAAAACACCGTATTAAAAGCCACCGTATTTAAATTATATTTGCGAAAAAACACCAAAAACAGTTTTGCTCAAACAGTACAATTTTCATTACGTAATAATATATAGTAGTTAAGATACCAAGGGCATTATAAGGACAATAATGCATGAGGTCGATAGGGTAGTCCTTACCTGAGGCCATTATGCCAACGCCCGAGGGCATTATTTCTTAGATAATTGACCTTAATAGGTGTCATTATTGATGAAATAATAATGACAGGGTGTTAGAAATTCGATGCATTATCATTGTTATCTCAGAACAGATAGAAAATTTAGAGTTTCTTTTTTATATTCTCAAAATATATACTTATTTTAATGTTGGACATTAAATTCGTTTTCAGGAGAGCAAATTTGGGTAGTTTCTAGGTTTTTTTCAGCCACAAAATAATTTTAAGGTAGGATCTACTGGGTGTAGTCAAAAGTTGGGAAAATTGAGAAGGTTCTACATGCTGTAAAAATATTAAATGCTTGCTTATAGGTCTACGAATAGAAATTTGTTTATCTGTTTATTTTGAGCATAATTTAATCAGTCATAAATTTTGAAGCTACCAGAATCTTCTCCATGAAGGTATAAAATAACAAAACATTCTTAAAACTGGTACGAACAGTTAAAATTCACATTAACTGGTTTTTAGAGCTCCATGGGCAGGAATTTGATAGATGTGACATAAGGCTGTTTTCTCCATATGTACTGCAAACTGTCAAATACCACTCTATGAAGCTAAAAAATAAAAAATCTTGCTCAAAAGGGATACAGTTCTAAATCATTAAATTTTATAGGTTCATGAGTTGTGACAAGCATGTTTTAAAAATCTAAGAACAAAATTATTTGTTTTGAGATCAGCAAATCCATGTTAAGTAAATGTAATACCTACATAGTAGTATTTTAAGTAGACACTTAAAAATAATTAAGAATTAAAGCAAAACTTAAAAAAAACTCAACCAAATTGGAGAACTTTAGTGCAAATTTAGGCAACTTTTTCAATACACTTTTTGAAAAATTATTTTATTTAAGGGTTGGCAACACTGCTTCTATACAAAAGTTTGGAAACTCTTAAGTATTTTGACAACTACAGAGTGACTCTTCAACTATTATTGGTAGTATTTTAATATTTTATTACAAATTAATCAAATGCAATTTATAAACAGCAATCAAACTAAACTACTACTTAATTAATAGGTCATAAAGACTAGACAAGTTTTTCATTTGTTTGTCAATATTTAGATTTCCTCTCTTTCTATTTCCGTTACCTATACAAGATAGACTTTTATACCGGATATTTTTAGACCTACCTGAATAAATAAACCTAATTCGGGATTTTCCTCAGGCCTTTGACATAAATGTACATGTCCTTAATCGGAACATTAGCAGAATGAAAATCCATTTGCAGTCTTTGTTTGCTTGGGATTTTATGGCGTTGGAAAGGCTGAACCGCGTATGGAATGAAGCAAAATGGCAGATGTTAATGTAATACGCAAATAACACGGATAATGCCAATATAAAGAAAAAAAATATAGAAAATTGTCCCGTTATCTTGTCACTTCTTAACTGTAGTTTAGTAACAATTTTATTTTATTTTTTCATTTAGGAGTAATTACATAAGTTTGTTGATTGCTCAATGATTGATTGTGCGTGTAAACCAAAGCCCGACAGCGACTCTTCGGGGCTTCATTTATGGCTTAAACATTTAACCAGCTCAAATAACCCAGAAACCGAACGATAAATCAAGCCTGTCTTGATCGGAACCAGCTTGAATTCCTATAATCTGTAGAAAATGCGTAACTCCAAACTTTAAGAACGCAACATGGGTAATAAAACATCAACATGTAAGCGCGATAGTTACATGATCATAATAGGCAGTGGCGTAACAAATTCCATGAATATTGTTAAATTTTGAAAATTGTCTTTAACTGCCTTAGTTAGTTAAGGTTAATGGTAGAAATGTGACGTAAACTGTCATTTGTCAAAATATAATTTTTAAGGGTGCCATGCACCGCCCTCTGTACAAAAAAGCCTAGAATGTCACTTTTAATGGCGGCGTTAGCGGTCATTTAGCGGTTTTTGTTTTGCACACAAACCTATGCAGATGCAGTAGAAAATATGTTTTTTTTTATTTTTTCGTGTAGTTGATTAAGTTGTTGTGAGTGAAAAATCAAAGAACGCTTCATTCCTGATCCAGATATGTATAGATATGGCTTTTTATACCCAATAAAGTCCAGCCAAAGCAAGTTTGGTTAGAACCTTTTGTCCTGGAAAGTACAACAAACTAATGTGAAAACTGCTCAATCAAAGAAAATTTGGAAATCCTTGAAGCTAGGTAAGCAAAACTGGTAAATGGGTTTTATATTATTACCAAGACCTTTCTTTTAAAATGTAAATGTGCCAATGGAACTTCTAAAAGCTGTCCTGTTTCTTCAGAGTAAACCTTTGTTGCTCTCAAAATGCAGGCGGCCTCAAAATGTAACTCACACACCTATGTATGTAAGAGGCAATAAGTTTACTGAATGAGAAAGCATATTGTACTTACCACTGAGTATTGTGTTGGAGTAAAATCATTCCAGTTCAAAGCTTTCAACCACTGTTGGGTTCGAGCAGGGTCTTTTGGAAAGTAAAAGACTGACACTTTTGGGCCTTTCACCAAATTGCTTTTAGAAATTTGGCAAACAACAAGTGGACGGCATATTGTAGAGGCAATAGAATTTAAGTTAAAAAACCAACAACAAATTATAGAACAATGAAGGAACAATAACAATAGTGATAACACAATAAAATGAACACAAACTACACTTTCACTAGAACAACAAACATATAAACAACAAACAAAAATTACTTTGGCAAGTAATCCCAAGTCTTGACTTTAAACCTTAAAAATTAATTTAATCATCGAAAAACTCAATTTCCACAATACAAACAAATGCAAACTGTCAAACCAGTATTTCGGCCATATTGGAATTTTTGGCATGCACCTTCTTGGCTTTCTTGTACAGAGGGCGGTGGTTGTTATCGTATTAGCCGTGTTGTGTCAATCAGTTTTTGTGTCAGTCCGTTTGTTTATGTTGATTTTGAATTTGATCACAAATTTAGCCCTGACACCTTCAGGAAAACTGTATTTCAGAATAAGAACATGAAAGGATTGTATTGCAGAGTCAAGCCTGACAAGCCAATCAAAGCAAAGTAAGTGTTGCATTAATTTCATCTGCTTTTTTCTAAATGCAACGCTTTTAGTCTGGATCAAGTTCTGGACATTATTTTTTTACCTCCTACGATATGAAATAGCCTTTCTACGCCGGCAGTACAGGTACACAATAGGCTTATTTTAGACCGCTTGAAAAAAAATAATAATTTATGGGTACGCCAATGGAATTGAGCTTCGGAACGTTAAATAATAACGGCAATGTCGAAAAACTGGGGCTGCTAATAAAGTTTAAAGCGATCGTAAATCGTCGAGGTGACGGAAAAAACATTGCACGTTGCGTTCGTACGGTGCGCATGTTCGTCTTTATGGTCGGTTTCGGGCAGGGACCGCGCACCATGCAATCAGTCCGAGGGAGATGTAAACTAAACTGTAAAAGGAAATAAACAAAACGAAAATCAACCTAAACATTTAGTGTGAATCGGGTTTTGTTTGGTGCCGGTGCAAGTTCGTTCGGTCGTGTGTCGAAAGCGCGTTCGATTCTTCAACTTTTGTGTAAACATTCAGTGTTTTATGGTTGTTAGTGTGTGTTTTTATGATCAATCAAACACAAATAGGAACAATGCAAAAAATCCCTTGAACCATCCATAAGTAAATTTAAAAAACAAATCAAACTTATTAAAATACTAAGAATCTGATGATGAACTTAATATCGAAATGTGGGCACCGACCCTGGGAAATGTCTAATCAGCGCATTAAATTTCCATCAAACCTTGTAATTCACTGCTAAACTGCTTTTTAATTACGTTTTCTTCAGCTCGTTATCAAAAACCAGTATAATCTTCATTAGAAGCTGCAACCTGTGGTTATTATTCTACAAGGTTGTAAGCAATTTGAACCTGAAGGAAAATGTTTATCTTCATATAGGAGATCTCAAGTTTAATGGCTGTTATTAAGTTTTAAGTCACACGTGGATGTTAAGTCGATAAAAGGTTTTTAACACACAAGTTTAATCTTACTTAAATGTCTAAAAAATATCATGTAGTACCTACAGTTTTTGAGATATTTTAACGAAAATATACTGGAAACCAGCTTTGCTATTAGGCTTCTTAAGACCGGAAAAATTGCATTTCTGTCATATCTACAGAGTGTCACAAATTTGAATTTAAGTTGGGGAATTTCGATAACCGATCAATTGTATCAAAGTTTTTGGGTAATAACGAATTCAATTAAATGCCCTCTTAACTTAATATTGTGTTTTAAAGTTCGATTACATCCGGAATAATACGAATTAATACATTTTATCAGTGTTATTTCTTTATTATGAAAGCCGTTTTGAAAATATTAAAAATGGGGTGAAATTAGTCACGTGACTTTGATAATCAAATTTTTGAGCTTGCAACAGTGTAAAGGCAAGTTGACACCTGTCGAAACAGTCACGTGATCCTAAAACATAGTCTGAACTGTAAAAATTACTTAAGCAAATTTAGACACTTGAAAAATCTGAAATTCTTAAATACACCCCACGTGACGTTGATAATGCAATTTGAACTCGTAACTCTGTAAAGGCTAGTTCAAAATCAGTCACGTGACCTTTAAAATGTAGATTAAACGTTAACATTTTTGGTAAATTAAATTTAGACAGTTACCAAACTTGATATTGTAAGTTGTAAGATACCTGTCACGTGACTTTAATAATCCAATTTTTGAGCTTGCAACACTGTAAAGGCCTGTTGACATCTGCCAAAAAAAAAACGTCGAAAACGTAATAAATTAAATTTAGACAGTTGCGAAAGCTGAAATTGTAAGAGTCACGTCAGGTGACGGTGATAATGCAATTTTGAGCTTGCAACACTGTCAAAGTTAGTTGACATCGTTCAAAACAGTCACGTCACTGCCAAAAAATATTGTCCAAACGTTGAACATTTGGTATATTAAAATTAGACAGCTGCAAAAGTTGAAATTGTACGAGACAGGTCACGTGACTTTGATAATCCAATTTGTGAGCTTGCAACACTGTAAAGGCCAATTGATGCCTGTCAAAACAGTCACGTGACCATAAAAAATAATTTAAACTGTAAAAATTTGGTAAATCATATTTAGACAGTTGTAAAACCTGTAATTGTAAAATACACTTGACGTGAAATTTACCTCTCGGTAATTTACAATAAGACACATTGTACTTTCTTTATGATTATATTATTGCATTCAGACAGAGTATGACAATTAATCTGCAAATCCTGATGAGACGTTGAAAATAGTTACTTTCCTAACACGTGCGTAAAATGATACTTTCCAGCAACTGAAGTTTCGTCTCAGGATCAGTCTAGTGCGGGAAAAGCACTTTTTGCACCTTATAAGATTATAATTTTTTTCTACGGGAATTTCCTTTAACTGAAAATTATGGAATTACCTATACTGTGCACATTACTAAATACAAAAATATTAATAAAACAAATTAGGAAAGAACTTTTGTTATCAAAAAATAAAATATTGGCTTTTCCACCTTAGTGTGGGAAACTAATATAATACATGTGCGCACTCGTGTGAACCAAAAGAAGAAGAAAATAATCGATATTACGTATAGTATCTGAGCAACCATGACCGTATGCTGTCAATCCGTCAAATCACCCCGCCTTACGTCAACAGTGTCAATGGCAAACGTTCTTAATGTAAACAAACTAGAGTTGGGCAAATCTGTAAATTTTCGTATTACTTCCGAAACTTTCAAATTAGCAAATTTTTGTTTGTGGTTATATGACGTATTTGACATTGACAATTCACTTGATGATCAACTGTCATGTCAAACTGTCATTGTTGTCATATCACAGACATAACACGCAACGTTGCCTTTGCAGCATCTTAACATGCAAACTGGTGTATTGACTGGTATTGACCTTTTGTTTCAATGACGTTTGATAGAATAAAATACTAGGACAGTAGTTTTACTAGTTTTGCACTAGAAAAACGCGAGTGTTGACTGAACGAACAAACAATAAAAAATGGACATATCAATTATTAAAAACAATAAACATTGTAAACACCACAACAATTGCAGAGCAATAACCAATAAAATAAAAAAAAAATTGGCTGAAAAATTCAACGATGTATAATATGTTTTGAATAGTGTTTAGACTGTTTTGAACGTGGATTTACCATGATAGATGTCATTCTTTGACTAGTCAAGGTGACAGAATTTTTTTTATCTGTCAAACTAACAAATGTCACTTTTTTGTGATCTGTCAAAGTGACCAACGTTATTATTTACGCAAGATTGTAGAAAAAAAACAATACAGTGCGTTTTTTTTAACGCGCAACATAGGATTTTACGTGTTAAATTTTGAAGCCCATGTTAGACCATTTTATTTTGGAACTGCAAGTCTATAACTTGACGGGTGTGTCTTTAGTACCCTGAAGCTTAAGTAAGTCTACCAATTTGGTCTAAAAAGTGATTAAAAACTGGAAAAAAATCATTTTTTTTCGTAAAGATTTTATCGTTCCATACTCCCTGTATGCATTGTTGTTCCTTGTTGTTTTTATACTGGCAGGGCAGGTAGCAGGTAAAGTGACATATTTTGACTGCATCACGACCCGACATCTTTTGAACGTCAAAAGGGCATTTTATGATTGTTTGGAATACTGTTTGGCTTCAAACGGAGGTCACTTTGAACAATTCATTTATAAAAATACTTCTTTTGTTCTTAACTTTCTTGATATAAAATTAATGATCACCCTGTTTTACTTTCTACGCCAAATTTTACCTGCTACCTGCCGTGCCAGTATCAAAAACAACAAGCACCTATCATACATACAGGGAGTATGGAAAGATTAAATCTTTTCGAAAAAATATGTTTTTTTGCAAGCTTTTTAACACTTTTTAGGCCGAATTGGTAAACTTACTTAAGCTTCAGGGTACGAAACAGCCACCCGTCAAGTTTTATACTTGTAGTTCCAAAATAACATGGTCTAACATGGGCTTAAAAATTTAACACGTGAAATCCTATGTTGCGCGTTAAAAAAAACGCACTGTATAATAGAAGTCTGTTAAAAAAGTTTATAACAATATCTCAGAAACTGTTCTCGACAAACTTTTTCTTTTACAGACTATTTTTCTAAAACCTCCGTTCTTTGATTAATTATTTTTAAAAAGCAGTTTAGCTTATAATCAAAATTTAATTTGTCTTTAATACAACCCTGTTGCTGGTTCTGTATTTTTGTTGCTAAAACGTCTAATTTTAACAAAGATAACACAATAATTAGCCAATCAACTATTTGCCTCACTAGATTTAAAAATAACTTTAATTAAAGGCTTTTTATCACACTGAAACATGCATATTACTATCCAAATTGCAATTTTACGATTGAAAGACTATATTTAGGTCAGATTAATCCATATAAACCGGGATAGTTGATAGCCTTATTGTTCATTTGTTCTGATTTATGTTTATGCTTTAACAGTATAATGTTTATTTCCTTAACAACAATTTAACTCTCAATGAGGCATCAACGGACTATGAGTTAAAAGTTATTGATTTTTTTGATTGATGGGATTTTACAAGATGATCGCCTGTTTGTTTATAATATACAGGGTGGTTCACCACTAACCGCCGCGGACCATTTTGGAAAAACAATAATAATCACTATTCTGAAAATTTGGTAGTTTTCCAAAGTCGATGGGTAGTGGTACTTGCGGTTATACCGGATGTAGATACCAACTCGCTTATTTTAGATGAAGGACCCTGTATATTATTGTTCCATTCAAATTCCAGATATATTTTATATATAATGTCATATACTTATCTGTATCTGTTTCTGAGATATGTACCATTTTTATGTAAAATTTATTATTTCCAATACTTGATTTTGATCTTTTTCACTCCTCATTTCCGTTTTTTAAGAGCTACAGGGTGGTTCAGTATACCAATTTGTAGGCCGTGTTATCTTCTATTGACCACCTTGTACAGTGTCTATAGTGAAAATATCAAATAACTGAGTTAATCACAGAGGGGACTGAATTTTTGGTATTACAATGATATTATAACTATTATTATGTTATATGTATTGTATTTTTTTAGCAGTATACAAATTCATCTATTTGTGATTATTTTAAAATCATAATACAAACTTCCTGATTTTAGACGGGGAACAAGATGAAATTACGAAAATAGGGATGTTTCTTTTGAAAAACTTGACTTTTTATACTTTTTAAAATCCATTTTTTGATTCCAATTTTTGACCACCTCATATCATTATTTCTGACCTTTTAAACTCGAAAACTAAGAAAAACAGCGTTTACTGATATGCGAATATTACAATTGTTTTAGGTATTTTATGGTGTTTTTTTTTTTGGGAGCTGAATCTGTTCTACTTTGAAACTTCAACAGAATAGCCGACGCTTCGCAAAATTTGCATCCTCAGTACAAAAAAAAATAAAATCTTTAATTTTCGTATTTTAGGTATTGAAAATGTCAAATTTCACATAAAATGATAAATATCTTAGAAACATACAGGTATATGAGATTATACATAAAATCTATCTGGAATTTTAAGTAGAACCGTAAGGTGTTTTGTATGCAAAAAGGCATTTTGGTGTACAACAAATTATCGGCGGTCTACCCTTCGACTTTAACAGTAAATAATGTTTATTTTCTTTGAAACAATTAAACTCTCAATGAGGCATCAACGAACTATATGAGTTAATAATACTGATTGAATTTCTTTGATAGTTGACTGAAGGGATATTACAAGATGATCGCCCGTTTGTTTATAATATATACACATTGACCCAATAATTTTATCTAATTATAGGTCGAGCTTCATCCAGGCATTTGCAATTAAAATCCTGGAATAAATTTGTAATAAATCGGTCAGGGATTTTTTCATACTTGTTTGGTTTATTGCTTATTTGAAGTTCACCGCATTTGCGATGTAAATGTACAGTACGATGACTGAATTTTAGTGGTTAAAATGTGTGAAGTGGCAAGTCAGCGTCATGCTTATGTAGTGGAGGTGAGTTAACAATTTCGAGTGTTATATTAATAATTATTAAATAAATTCAAAGGCAACACTGTACGGAAATTAATGTTTCCGCTAATTATTTTATTCGGCCGACATCCGTCAATTTCTCTGCCAGCTAAACAATAAACACAGCAAACACAATAGAATAATAATCTCGCAAATACCAGCGCAATTCGTGACATTACTGAAGACCACTCTCGCGTTCCGAAACTTTCCATTTTTATATGGCGTAAACCGCGTATAGTGACCCCCCTAGTTGCGTGATCAACCCTGTATAATACCGAATAATTGCCGTAAAAACGTAACAGTTTTTGCTTGAGCAGCCTTGAAGAAAAATAAACTGCGCGGTTTATGAACCAAAAGTTAATTGAAGCAATTTTGAGAAATTGATTAGTAATTGCAACATCAAAACACGCAACTTTCTTTTTTTAATTTTTGCTACAAACCAACGATTTTCAGGAAATTGTTATGAGGAAGCACCCAGCCAAGGTGGCTTCGGTTGTGCAATCACTAAAAATCACAGTAAAAGCGGTAAAAAATCAATTAAGACCATCATACGGAAAGAAATTTAAAAACGCGATAAAAACCTGAATTCTTGAGATTCGTGATTAAATCAAAGATGAAGCAACGAATTTTTTATGTTTATAACTAATTTAACGTGAAATTAGAAAACAAGAATAAACAGAATGACTGAGAGAAATGGCAAATTCTCAGAAACTTATTTTTGGAGAAAATGCCAAAAGAATTTTAGGAGAAATCACGATAATGACGAAGAAAAGGCTAATAAATGCACATCAAAAGCAACAATTCAGGCAATAGAATTTGAACTATTTAGAAATTACAAAATGCCAAGTAGTTGTGTATCTTGGAGGTACCACACTGTAAATAGTGTTTACAACTACGTGGAGCCAAATTTGACAGTTCTGACGTGAAGGAACACTTTTATACTTTGCTTGCGTCACGTGACAGCTGTCATAACTGTCAAAACTCACTCTCCACTGACCTGAGAGTATAAAATAGATGTGTTTCTCTGGGGGATTGCACTGTAAGTGGTTTACCTCGTGGTTTACAGCTCCATGGAGCTAAGTTTGTCAGTTCTGACGTGAAGAAACACTTTTATACTTTGCTTACGTCACGTGACAGTTGTCATAACTGTCAAAAACCGTTCACCAGTAACCTGAAACTATAAAATTACAAATAGTTGCTAATTTGAGGAATAACACTAGAAGTTGTGTTTTAAGCTCCATAGAACCAAATTTGACAGTTGGGACGTTAAGAAACTTTAATACTTTTCTTGCGTCACGTGACAGCTGTCATAACTGTCAAAACTCACTTACCACTGACCTGAGAGTATAAAATAGATGTGTTTCTTTGGGGAATTGCACTGTAAGTGGTGTTTACAGCTCCATGGAGCTAAATTTGTCAGTTCTGACGTGAAGAAACACTTTTATACTTTGCTTACGTCACGTGACAGTTGTCATAACTGTCAAAAACCGTTCACCAGTAACCTGAAACTATAAAATTACAAGTAGTTGCTAATTTGAGGAATGACACTAGAAGTGGTGTTTAAAGGTCCATAGAGCCAAATTTGACAGTTAGGACGTTAACTAACACTTTAATACTTTGCTTGCGTCACGTGACAGCTGTCATAACTGTCAAAACTCACTCACTCAAATTAACCACCATACTTTAGAACTGTCTAGAACCTTTAAAATGATTTTAATATACTTTCTATAGGGTTAATCAACTTTCAGGGTTTCTTTATAGTTTTATTGTAATTTTGGGCTAGATTTTGACAGATGTGACATGTAGCTATTAATTTTGGACGCAGCTGGATTTGTCATAACGTGGCAACAGTCAAAAATCTTGTTCATAGAGCTGTAAATGTATAAAACATACTTGCAAACAATGCAAACGAGTACAAATTAGCTGAATAACGCTTTATATCTTTATGAATACAATTTTGACAGATTTTAAGGTCAAATGACAATATCAAACTAACCACCATACTTCAAAACTGTCAAAATCACAATATAAACCTTTAAAATGATTTTATTATAGTTTCTATAGGGTTAATCAACTTTCAGGGTTTCTTTATAGTTTTATTATCATTTTGGGCTGGATTTTGACAGGTGTGACATGCAGCCGTCAATTTAGGACGCAACTGGATTTGTCATAAACGTGACAACTGTCAAAAATCTTGTTCATAGAGCTATGAATATATAAAATACTTGAAAACAATGCAAATGAGTACAAATTAGCTGAATAACGCTTTATAGCTTTATGAATACAATTTTGACAGTTGTTAAGGTAATGGGAAATCGAATATCAATGTCAAGCTAACAATCATTTGTCAAAACTGTCAGAATCATATTCGTAAACCTATAAAATGATTGCAATAAACTTTCTATGGGGTTAAACAAATATCAGAGTTTCTTTATAGTTTTGCTGTCACTTTGGGCAATGATAGATGTGAGATGTAGCTGTCAATTTTCGACGCAGCTTGATCTGTCACAAGCGTGGCAACTGTCAAAAAATTCTATTCATTTTGATTAAAACAGTCACGTGACCCTAATAAATACAATTTTAATCGTGAAAATCGTTTAAATTTAGTAAAATAGTCAGATGACCCTGAAAAAATTTAATTTGAAACTGTCAAAATTCAAATGTCAACAGGAGAAAAAAAATTATGTTTTTTAAATTGTCCAAACAGTTACGTGACCCGAATAACTACAGTTTTGAACTTGAAAATTATCTGGGACGCCATATTAGCGCTGTCAAAATTTTAGTCACGTGACCACAAGTAATGCAGGTCGAAACCTGAAAATGTTGCGGAACAACAAATTTGAAAATTCAAATTAAATAAAATAGTATGTCATGTTCCTGTACCTAAATCAATAATAGTTAATATTATTTTTAAATTAGATATAGGAAAACGTTAGAAAAAAATAAACTTGACAACATTTTTGTGGTTTAAGGTTTGAAAAGACTATTTGAAGAGATTTTTAGATCAAGAGGAGTCATAATCAAATTCTGAAAAAACTGGTATACATACAAGGTACCATCGACCATCAATCACCCTGTAGATAGTAACAATAAATTGTTTAGAACCATTTAAGAGAGGTTTTATAATTATTTGTAGACTATCTTAGGAAAAGCAAAAGGAAGAATTAATATTTTGATGATAACGTATTTTATCGTGTTGGGTATTAATTTATAAAACAATGCCAAACATACTTGTGGCAAATTATCAACTTTTAAATTAAACTCATAACCGCTTCAATAAAGCAATGCTTTAATTCATTACGGTGTTATAATTACATTCGTGATGTAACCATACAGAACAAAGCTGGTTACGATTAGTCAACCAACGGTAATTTTAATGTAACCCATAATAACTGTCACAATAACGTAAATATCTTAACCCGTTGGGTAAAACTTGCCGTTAAGTGGTGCAAGGTCACCTCAAGTTGCAATTAATTTGTACATTTTATAGATCATCTCGACTGATGTAATATAGAAATAAGGGTCAAATCAATTGGATTGTGCAAGGAATTTACAACAACAAACCGCCGGATAATCCTGTTAGCTCTGGCCATCACCATGCAAATTTGGTAGTTCCTGTGTCTGCTAGAGTCATAGTAATTATTATTTTATGTTAGCACCACACATGGTACCAAAGACGTCACTAGCATTAACATGCAAATCATTTTGTCGGGTGTTGTTCGTATTGTTAGGACTTAGATGTGGTTATTTTCTAATTGTATCAAAAGTGAGTGTTGATGGCTTTAGTTAAACGAATATACGGTGACATTCGTCAGGCTATTTACTTAATTGTAAGTTTTTTTCTACCAACTCATTCAACCTGAAAAAGTGCCTTCATGGTGATTAGTGTTAATGTACTTGAATCTATTACTGCTTCAATGTGTAATTTTATGCTTGAGAAGTGATGATCGGATAGTGATGATGATTAAAGTACTTCTACTTTTACTCAACTATTAAATTTTATTCCAGGAACTTCTCAAAACCTTCAGTGATGCCAACAAGGCTCAATCCCCACGACCTCAGTTCAATAAATTCCCCATCGATGACGCAGTGGCAATACGGAATGATCCGGATATCCGGAGGAATCGCAGGTCAAAAACAACGGACTTTGATGTGGCAGGAAGAAAATTCCCTGGGTAAGTTCCCTCTATACACATTTAAATTATGGCAAAAAAAGGCAGCATAGCTTTTTTAGCCTTTTAGCCTTTTTTTTTGAAAATAAAACAGCGAAGCTATAAGATGTAGGAAAAAGTTGAGAAATATAAAGCTGAAGCAAATTCCGTTTCAAAATTCTAGATTCTATTACATGTGCCTTGTGATGACTTCTTCCAAACTTGTTCTTTCCTCCAACTTGTTCAGCGGTCTTTTCAACAGGTACCTACTCCTTTCCATTATTTTCTGTGTCCCTAAAACCACTCTTCTGCACGGCGCTTCAGTTTCAGCCATTTTAAGCCGTTCTGGCCCCCATGGTTCTGGGCAAGTCATTTCCTTGCAATGTAACCTTTCTTGTTGCCTGTTCGACCATCTTCACACTAAACTTGTCTCGATTAGTCTTGATGACGCTATTCTCCAAATCCAAACAGAATTTATGTTCCTTCATAAGTTCCAGACCCAACAGTACATCATCGGATATGTTGGCTACGAGAACCAAATGTTTGAATTCATGCTGTCCAAACTTGATTTTAGCTTCATGGATTCCCAAACTTTGTTCCGGTATCATTAATTCTGCAATGCTTCACTATGTCTGGTCTTACTATGGTGAAACAAGTTCCAGTGTCGACAACCATTTGACAATTCCTTCCGCAAACCTTGCCATTTACTACTAAGCTAGTGTTGTCATGCTGAAGACGAGCTATCTTAACAACTGAAGGTGAATGATAATTTTCAGTCAGCTTTTACTTCTGATGAACATTGGCTAGTCCTTCTCCTTCCTGGTTCAACATTCCTTTTGGTTGGGGCAGGTCCTTTTTCACCACAGTTTCAGCATTCTACGAATCGTGTAGACGGCTATGTTTGGTAATTTTGTTTAACTTGTCTTGTCCTATCCCACATTTGTATTCTTCTGGGTTTGGGGCATTGAGGTCGTATGTGCCTTTTCTCTCCACAGTGTCAGCATCCAAAAGAACGAGCAAACGGCTTCGTTTGCGCACTACGATTGTGTTTTGCCTCTTTACTTTACTCCACATTTCCATTAACTCCTTTTGCAAGGTCTCCAGTTGCCAATTTAACTCTGACTGGGTGATTAAGTGGTCTGGATTACCATAACAGTTCCCGTAATTGGGTGTACAGGTTCTAATTTGGCGCACTTCTGCATATCCTGGTGACACTTGTTTTACCGCTTCAAACTCCAAGGCGTAGGCAATATAACTGCTTGATAGATGTGCTTCGTAAACTTGCTCCTTGTGGTGCTGGTTTCCAAACTTCATTTCCAAGGGCTGGATCAAGTCGTCGTAGTTTCTACAATGACTATCATCTAGGGCAGAACTTCCACGGCTTCTTCTCGAAAGGACAAAACCATGGTAGTGGCTTTGTCACTTGATGTCCAACTGTTTGTCTCTGCAGCAGCTTCAACCTGCCACGAGGTCTTGACTATTTTGGCTTTTTCTGGCAGTTTGTCAACTTTCCTTCGTAAATCCTGGACAGTCTCTTCTACTCCCCCTATTCTTCCAGTAAATTTCTCAATGGTATGGGTAACTTTTTCTTCCAAGTTTTCCATTTCGCTCTTCATTTCATTAATAACACAATCTATGTCATCGAACTTCTGGTCTTGACTTCAACTCTTCTAATTTGGCCTCAAATTGATTTGGACTTATCTCGTTTGCTTTAATTTCCTCTAACTTGCTGTCCTGGCTGGTTTTAATCTCTTCTAAGTTACGGTTTTGACTTTTTTGATTTGTTTTCTTTCTTTCCTTTATCAGCTTTTTGCAGTTTTTGTCGGTTTCTTCTGAATCTTCAATCCCACTTCTAAAATAAGATGCACAAGTACTTACGTATTTAATTCAGGGTCAAAATGTCACAACTTAGCATTTTTGTTTATTTTCAGTACCACCCACCTGAAAAACTTCGAGGTTCGTGGCCTAGTCAAAGTAGATTTTCCGCCCAGATATATCGTCCCGTCAAGCCGATTATTTAAAGTGAAGGACGAATGCTTAATTTACGAAAACGAGGCTCTCATCAGATACGAAATCAAAACTGGAAAACGAGTAAATATTTGAGTTTGAATATTGCGTGAACCATGCCGAAAATAATTGCTTCCAGGAAATCCTATGTCAGAATGTAATAATAAAGTCGGTGAGGTACCAAAAGTCTAAGGAGTCAACCGCTGTGGAACTGAGGGATACCAGAAATGAGTGCTTCACGTTAAAATTTCAAAAACTGGAAGCGGCCAAAAAGTTTATGGAAAACGATCAGGTGCTGGAATACATTACTGACAATAAAGTGGGGCTGATGCACTCTCTACGCAAATTGTTAGGTAAGTTTCCTAGTTTACATAAAAACTTTAAAAGCTTGAAAATCACTTTTTTTAGGAAAACGGGCTAGTCAGGAATACTTGGAGAAAAAAGGGATCTACAAACCAGAACCTTTCTTCGGCAACACCTTAAAAGACATAACAAATTGCACTAATCAGTTAGTACCGGCGTTTGTTACGGAAACCATAAGGTTATTGGAAAAGCCTGAAAACGTTAAGAGCCTCGGTTAGTCTAACACTAAGTTAACCTTCAACCTATCAATCTATGTGATATTTCAGGTTTATATAGAACTTCAGGTAACCTGGCAACAATCCAGAAAATTCGACTGGAAGTGGACAAGAACAACTTAAACATTCTGAATGAATACGACAAAGATCCTGATGTGTTAACTGGAAGCTTGAAGCTATTTTTCAGAGAGTTAAAGGAACCTCTTATCACTCATGAAGTTTGTGATAAATTGCTGCAATGTACAAGTAAGTGTTGCCAGAGCTGTCGCAATTACTCAAAACAAGTAATTTAATGTAATTCAATTATCAATTAATGTTAAAAAGTAGTTCAATTACCAATTATTACTACTGAAAAGCAGTTGAACTATTAACGAATCGATGAACTAGGTTCTTGAAATTGAAAATTTCCTACTTTTAACCGTCTAAGTTTCCAAATTCCTCTAAAGCAGCCCAAAACAGCTATTCCCAATGCTCCTGAAGAATTCTAAAAAGCTTCTAAAACACTGTAAAAACTCCAAAAGCTTTTGGAACAGTCTAAAAAGCTTCCAAATGCTTTGACTAGTCTAGAAAGCTTTCAAAACAGCTTCCGTATGATTCTAAAGCAGTTTAAAAGCATCCCATAATGGATCATCTAGAACCTTCAATATGCTTTTTAAACTGTTCAAAATCCTTCCAAATGCCCCTGTAGTAGCCTAAAAAATTTCAAAAGCTTTCAAAATAGCGTCTAGAAGCTTCCAAATGATCTTCAACTATTCTAGAAGCTTTCAAAACATTTTAAAATAGTCTAAAAGCTTCCGTATGATTCTAGAGCAGTTTAAAAGTATCCAGTAATTTATAGAACCATCTAAGACTTCCAATTGCCTCTAAAGCTGTCCCGAATCTTCAATATGCTCTTTAAACTGTCCAAAAACCCTCCAAATGTTCATAAAGTAGTCAAAAAAAATTTGTAAAGCTTGTAAAACACTATAGCAACTCCAAAAGCTTTCAAAATAGTGTCTAGAAGCTTCCAAATGCTCATGAAGTAGCATTAAAGCTTTCAAACGCGTTTGGAACAGTCTAAAAAGCTTCCAAATGCTTCGACTAGTCTAGAAGCTTTCAAAAGATTTCAAAACTGTCTAAAAGCTTATTGCGTATGATTCTAGAGCAGTTGAAAAGCTTCAAGAAATTTCTAGAACCATTTAAGACGTCCAATTGCCTCTAATAAAGCTGTCCAGAAACTTCAATGTGCTTTTTAAACTATCCAAAATCTTTCCAAATACTTCTGAAGCAGCATTGGAGCTTCCAAAAGCCTTTGGAACAGCCTAAAAGCTTCCAAAAGCCTTTGGAACAGCCTAAAAGCTTCCAAAATGATCTTCAACTATTCTAGAAGCTTTTAAAATAGTCTGGAAGCTTCTATATGATTATAGAGCAGTTTAAAAGCTTCTAGCAATATCTAGATCCGTCTAAGATTTCCAAATGCTTCTAAAACAGTGTAGAACTGCTCTTTAAACTGCTACTAACATTTTAAAAGCTTCCGTATGATTCTAGAGCAGTTCAAAAGCATCTAATAATTTCTAGAACTGTCTAAGATTTCCAATTGCCTCTAAAGCAGTCCACAACCTTCAATATGCTCTTTAAACTGTCCTATAACATTCTAAATGCTCCTAAAGTAGTCTAAAAAAAATCAGAAGCTTCCAAAACACTGTAGAAACTCCAAATGGTTCCAAAACAGTGTCTAGAAGCTTCCAGGCTTCCAAATGTTCCTGAAACAGCATAGAATCTTCCAAAAGCTTTTGTAAAAGTCTAAAAAGATTTCAAATGTCTTCAACTAGTCTAGAAGCTTTCAAACATTTTCCAAACAGTCTAACATCTTCTGTTTGATTCTAGAGGAGTTCAAAAGCATCCAATAGTTTCTAAAAATGTCTAAGATTTCCAATTGCCTCTAAAGCAGTCCACAACCTTCAATATGCTCTTATTGAACTATAATCCAACATTATGTCCAGTTAGATTGTCACAATAGCCTGAGGACAAAATGTCTCTCTAAGATTTTGGTAGAGAATTAAACTAGTTACAGTTTTTTTCTTTAGACTTTTGCTAAATCCTGTCAAGGGAAATAAATATTAATTTATATTTATAGTTCAACTGCTTGAAAGAACTTGAATCACATGTTTTAATTAAAGTAATTCAAGCATCGACAGCTCTGAGTTTTTGACATTTTTATTGTAAAAATACAACTTTTCTTGCATTTAAACAGAACAAAATCCAGACACATTTACTGCAAAGGATCATCAAAAAATTAGGTCAATTTTAATCAACAGTTTGCACGAATCGAATTTGGAAACTTTCGTTACCCTGATGAGGCACTTATTGGAAGTGGTCAAGTATAAAGAACACAATAAAATGGATAGTTATAATTTGGCTGTGTGTTGGGGTCCCTCAATGGTTTTTAATGTTACTAGAGGTAATCGTGCGTGGTTGAAAGGTTTTAAGTTAAATTGTACATTAAATTCTTATAGTGGATGCAAATCCTACCATAGAATCCTGCAGGGATATAGTCTGCCTCAGTCAAAGCGCAACCAGAATGGTGGATTTCTTCCTCACATATTACGAGCAGTACCCTGCTGAATTAGGAACTTTAGGTAAAAGAACCAAACTGGTATGTGAATTAGTAAAACAACTGCAACTTTGTATATAAAGAGTATGTGATTGCAGGATATATCAGAAAAAATGCACACATTGCGGAGGCAAGAGTCCAGGGAAAGTGACTGGAGTCTCGACAGTTCTAGAGGCAGCCAAAAAAAAAGTAAGTCTCTTTTACTGCAAATCCATCCAAAAAACTAACCAAGTTGACACTCAGGTGGTAGTAATCTGAGTTTAAGTATCGATGAGGTGATCAAATCTTTGGTGGACTACATTCAGCCACACATACACACTCAACCATTGTACAGGAAACCAGGATCGAGTGATAAAACCAATAAAATTATGAAGAAACTAAATAAGAAGAAAATCAAAGAGTTAGAAAAATACAAAAATGACGTACCTGAACTCACTGACGCTTTGAAGAAATACCTGAAGGATCACGATAGTTTGATCAGTGACGATGCGGTCCAATCAGTTTTAAGAATTACTTCCGGTAAGTAGCATCCAAATTGCCATTGGTTAAAAACATTTGTGAAAGTATTGGAATCATCAGCTAATTTTATAAACTTTAGTCGTTTAGTTTACGAAGTAAATTTGTATAGCTTTTTTTAATATACCGTGCAACGAACAGAGAAACATTGACAATTGCATGCGAAAGACAAAGACAAAAAAAACCTAATAAAAAGTCTAGTAGGCGCAAACTTTGGGGCAGTGTTGCCAGACATCTATCTGAATACCATATCGACTGGATTGGTTACATAATTTTGCTATTGAACTATATTGGACCAATCCTATTTATTTCTGTGAATGGGTGTTTACTGATTGGTGTGGTTTCAGCATTTATTGTTAAATAAAACGAATTTGTTAATAATTGACTTTTGAAATTTGACAGATGTAAATTAAGGCACTAGAAAGTTATCAAAAGTTGTTTAGCTAATTTCAAAAGTCAATTATTAATGTCTTTGTTTAGTGTTTAGTTTCATTTTGAGGTTATGTTAGGTTTTTCTATTGGACAGATCAAAATTACTAAACAAATTAGTTAAAACTTGTCAACAACAGTCACGTGACCAAGAAAATGACATCGTTAACCTTGAAAAATCTGTAAATTACATTTATACAGTTGGGAAAGCTGAGATTGTAAAAACCCTCTCTCTGATCGTGACGACAGTTTTAAATTCGCAGCTGGCAACACTGTAAAATTAAGTTGAAACTTGTCAACAACAGTCACGTGACCCGGAAAATGTCGTCTAACTTTGAAAAGTCTGTAAATTACATTTAAACAGTTGGGGCAGCTAAAGTTGTAAAAAGCACGTCAAGTGATCGTAGGTAACAATTCAAATTTGCAGCTGGCAACACTGTAAAATTAAGTTGAAACTTGTCAACAACAGTCACGTGACCAGGAAAATGTCGTCTTTAACGTTAAAAGCTTGTAAAATGACATTTAAGCAGTTGAAAAGTCTGTAAGCAGGTAAAAGTTGTTTTTATTAAATTACTTTGTCATTTATGAAGCAAATCATAAGCTAATATACATCACTGAATAAAACGCACTATTTGGTAGTCTAAAAATCCAATATGGCATCGAAAAAATAAAGTTGATGATGACTGCTAAAAAACGAAACGTCGTGTGGCAATGAGAAGATGCTTTTAGTTTTGGGATATCTCTTGAAATAAGGTTAGAAATAAATAAAAACAAAAATCCAAATTTTCAGTTTTTTTCGGATATCCTCGGCAAAGTACTCGTTTTTTCGGAACTTTATTGGGTTGAACTTTAAATTGCGGAACTTATTCGCCTTCTTGGACTTTTTTTAGTTTGTCTGTCTTTGTCTCGCGCATGCAATTATCAATGTTTCTCTGTCCGTTACACCGGCGTTATCTCTATGTTTCTAAGTTTAGCGCGGACTCAATCAAGTTAAGAAGGAGCAACTAGAAAACAACGATCATCATCATGTGCATGTCAGTTGAGTTTTGAAGCTCTTTACGTGCACTTGAAGTTAGATGCCTAATGAAGCCAATAAGCAGAAACACGTATCGCAGGATTATATTGTTCATTACAGATTTTTGTTGCGGAATTACCCACAAATCACTTGTCAGAGTGTACTTAAACTCTTTTAATACAACCTTCTAGTTAATGTAGAATAAATTATTTGTAACGTTTCAGACTGCACCGAAAACTATCTCAAACCAGTGTTGAGGCACCAAGTGATGTCAAAAATCGAAGAAACACCCAAAAAAGACACGTTAATCTTTCTTCTTCGACACTTGGCCGACGTAGTCAAATCCCAAGAAGACGCTAAAGAAGAAGTGATAAAAAGTTGGGCTGTAGCTCTGTACAAACCGAAAAAAAATAAGGTTTCTGTCGAGGATGTGGAGAAGTTTCTTTCAGTGGCGATTAAAGCCTTTAATGATGATTTACCTGATGTGGTGAGGTCTAGTTTTGAAAACGCAAAAGAAAGTAGTCCGATGACGAACTGGAGCATGGACGAGGTAAAGTTACGGCTGTACTTTGGCAATTTAGAAAAACTAATTAAAGTGTGCTTGTAGCTTTCGAAGGAGATAAAACAACATCTAAGTGATCGAAACAGCAGATACGATAACGTAGATTCTGATGACAATCTTGGTGATGTGGGTGAAGCATCAATTTTGGACGACGATAAGACTGAACAGACGAAGTTATAGAAAATTTCATAGAAAAAACATAACCATATTTATTTCTTACTAGGACTCGTTTTGCATAATAATATATTTTGTATTACTAGAACCATTTAAACCAATAACACTTTATTAGAGAAAAACCAAAGATATGAGTCATCGTTCATTTACCTTAAAAATATCAATTTATTGTTGTAAATAATAATGATTGTTAAACCATTTATACAAGAGCCGGTTTCTTGTTATGCTTATGGTCACGTTTTAATATATCAATTGAACTTAATTTCGGATTGAAGACGGATTACTCAAGATTTGTAGTATAGTTAATAGTTTTTGGAAATATACAAAATATTTAAGAAAAATTACTTAATAATGTAACACAAAATATGTGCATTGTTTTACTAGAGTATAGTAAAAATGTACTTTATGTAAGTACATTTATACATATATTTTTGTAAATAACTTTTCTCAGTGTTATTCAAACATATGAGTATTGTGATATATGACTTGTTACAATATAATTACCCCTATAAAAGCTTAATAAAGATTTATTAAAGATATTATTTATACCCAGTTATTTATCTGAAAAAAGGAAATCAAACCCTTGGACAAATGAAATTTTAGGCTTAATGGAACAGAGAACATTCAATGAAATAAACGCCTGCAAAAAGAGTAAAAGTTGGTATAAATGACACTTTTTTTAGAAAATACGATTTGATTAAACACATTTTGATTTTCATCGAATTTACGCATCATCGTCTCACAAAATTCCAATCTGCGATCAAAAATCTTCATCTGAGAGCTCTTGAAGTAAAGTTATTTTGTATGGATGATATTGATTTATGCCTAAAATGTTTCCGACAGATTTAAACGAAATATCTTTTCGGGCAGCAGCTTTTCTCAAGGATAAGTGGGGATCTTCTTCATAATGCAACAAGGTTTCCAACGCTTTATTATCACGTTGTTTCTTTTGGTCTTCCAGAACGGATTTTATTTGTGCAAGTTCCCGTTTCTTCAAATCTGCGAATGGTTTTTAAAACAGTAGATTTTGCTATTGGGGCTCTATTTGAGAAATTGTCTATCGCCAAAACCTCTTATCATAAGCAGAGTTTTACGTTCCTTTTCTGTAAGGGACATTGTGTACAGACAATTATTGACACTACCAGCTAATGTCAAAAATAGGTACCCGCAATCTACTATCAAAAATGTAACAATCAGGTAAAGGTAAGAATTACTATTGATAAACATGGGATACCATAAAAGCAATTTTTTCTTTAATAATTAAATAGCTGCCAAACTGTTCAAGATAACCATACAACATATTAAATAAAATGTGATCAGAATGAGAGAGCGAATTAGAAAATGTCATTTAAACATAAATGTTTTTCAATAAGTTGTATATTTTGCCAAATGTATTGTCATGATTATTATCATCCTGAAGATGAGATTTACTCAAATCTCCCTCACCTCCTAGTTGCATGATAATATCGTCATAACTGGCATCAGATTCACCCTGACCATTCATTCTAATATTCTAGTAAATAAAGAAAATTTAAATAAATAAGCTTGACTAAAAATTCTATAATAGGGATGCCAAGTTATTTTTAAGGTAAATAACTAAACCTATCTAACTTACTTTCTACCTAAAAATCCTGCTTCTAAATATATCATTGAAACTACAAATGTCTTTAATACAAAAAATTACAAACTACTTACAACTAATACTCTTCGTCAAAGAGTCCAAATTGTCCAAAATAAACCGTCAGTTGACCAATCTTCTTCTTTTCCGTTGAGGTGGATTGTTGAACTGCAAAGGCTGTACCTCGGTAACAGCCGGGTGGCCTCCTCGGTTATCGATTTAACCACTTCTGGAATAGGTCCTCTATCACAATCTGCTCCATGTCATAACGTGGACTAGACGGTACAATTACTGGTAGCACTCGGTATTACACTCAGTAACTTCCGTTCCGGAAGGAAACAGCTTTCTAAGATCCCCTGATCTTCAATAGTCTGATTTTTGCTCGAATTTTTTAGAAAACTCACTTTCCAGCTCTCATTAAAAGTCTCTCTAGACAATCAACAACCAAAAACAAAAAAACCTTTTTTCCCACCTTCTACCTCCACGTACCACCTTTTTCACCTCCTTTGAAGTTCATCAAGTAATACTGTTAATTTTCTTAATAACTACATACAATCCTACTAAAACTAACTATAATGGTAAACACTTGACATCCCTACAAAAATGTACCTTTTCTATAAATTAAATAAATAAATTTTCTTTATTTTCTTGAAAAAAAAATCCTTAGTTTCAAGACAGTATATTAAAAGTGTATATTAAGTATTAATAAATAATATAAATAAATCTTGACATATTTTACGTACACTTACTTTATGTACACTTACTGCTTGTTGCGTAAACATAACACTTGTATTTTCATCCTCGCCTTGCACTGTCTCAATATATCTTCAATTATAATTTCATCGGTCCTATCAACTTGAGGCACCACATCGACAGCTTCAGCAAAATACTGTTTTGCCTTCTCCGTAGTGTAATCCTGCAGGAACTCCTGTAAAGCCAAAATATCGGCTCTGGCTTGGACTGCACCCTCTCTGGAAAACCTTTGGACGCACGACATCAATCTGTACAACTCCTCAGAAACGGTCTCCACCACCTGCGGCAATACAGCCCTCAGTAAAGTGGGAGAAATGTGAATAATCTCCGAGTGAACGTTTATAAGATTGTTGATGCATTCCTTAGCGTAGGGCCGGATGTCTGTTGGAGGTATGGTGAGGTGCCAATCGAATCTTCCTAAGTACATTGAAGGTTCGATGGTTCCCACTAGAGGATCGCTTTTTTGCTCCAGGTATTTATCCAAAATTGACTTTTCTAAGTGTTCTAGTTTAGTGTGGGCGCTTTCCAGAGTGATAGTCAAAGAAGGAAAGTTGTGCTCTTTGAATTGGTCTCCTATAATTTTTAGGGCGGTCGTTTTAGTAAAAAGACAGTTAGATAATGTGATAAGAAGCCTGTGTTCCCATATTGGAATGTTGCTTTGACTACTAGTTTTATGGGAACTAACTGGAGTTCCTATCAGTTGAGATACTACATGACCTTCATCATCATCATAGTCTTCACTTAGTGATAAGTTGTTCAGGACATTATGGAAGGCTGTAAGCAAGTTATTCACTTGCTTCTCCGTTTCTTTTTGAGCTTGTTGGCTATCGAGCAGGCTGATTTCACGTATTTCAGTTACCAAGGCGCTGTCCTTCACTACATTTACCACGTCTTCAATTAAAGTCAAAAATTTCAGCGGTAATTCCGTTACTCCCGTGTATTTTCCGCTGTAATTAATTTTCCAGTTTTCGTTCAACTGCTTAGTCTGTTCTGTAGCTTGCTGAAGGATTACACTCATGCAGTGTATACGTAAATCCAACAGGAGTAAATTGACAATATCTAGAGCATCACTAGGTAAATCCAGTTTAATTAAACTGGAATAAGTAGTTCGCACCGACTGTAATAATTCTGGTAAGTACAGTGCGAGTTCTTCGCGATCAGGAGTAACAAAAGATCCAAACTGGGATCGTTCACTCTTCTCCAAAGTATTGGGGATCAAACTAGCTCGGACGTATTTACAAAAAGTTTCCATAACATTCATTACCATGTGTTTGTATTCCACTTGTCGGCCAGCTTCTACTTTAACCTGTAACTCACCCGAAAAGTAAGCTTGTCCAATTTTCCACAAATCTGGAAAAGTTTCGGTGATACTCAAACAAATTTCGTCAGTAAAATTAACACACGCAGGTATAACAGCCACTTCAGTGTTTGGAGTTTTGCTGTACTTCGAATACTTGGATCCACTCGATCCTTTAGGTGTTTTCAAACCATCGGTTCTATCTAGCGACTTGTGGTAATCGTAAATCAAACTAAACTTCTTGTTGATGTATTCCGAGCGGGCTTTAATAGCGTCCCATGCAGAATCCACGGGGGCGTCCAAGTTCACCAGGTATCGAATCAGCCTCTTCTGTTGTTCCACCGTAATCGGCATCGTTTGCAAGTCCTGGTGAAGCTTTTTCTGGAGATCAACAATCCGCTTCTCCACTTCGTTTAGTGCAGTTTTGAATATTGGAATATCAGTTTTGTGGAACAAGTTTTTAACTCTGATATAGTCGTTTATCACTATATCGTAATCGCCTTTTTTGATGTTCCTATCTATTACACAAGGGAGGCAGAAGAGAAAGCGAAATCTGGAAAAAGAGCAAGTGTTTATAGTTTTGTTTGTGCAGGGTGTTTTGGGGTAAGTGGATTATCTCAGTTGGTTTGAAAATTACATAAAAACATTCTACATTATACAGTATGTCCAACATTCGATTCCCTATACAGGGATCTTGCTTCCCGTAAGAGCTACTGAATTTAATAGGCAATCCAACACCGTTTTAAAAATATTTAATTTTTGCTGACTTGAGCATTTCTTGGTTTAATTTTTGACGTTTCGAAATAAAACTGTCTCCAATTGAAGGTTAGAAGTTTAACACTCAACTTAAAAAGGTTTGTTGTTCAACTCATTAATTTCACAGAAAACAAATACTGTGAAAGTAGTTACCAAAAAGTAGAAATGAATTAATCAGAGATCTTCAATATAACTAATAATTTCAGTATGACCCATGCTGATTTAGAGGATGCAGATCATGAAGAAAATTTGTTAGAAAATTACAGACTGCCGAAAAGTAGATATAAGATGTATAAAATCCTTTGCTAGTAATCAGCCACCACAAATTTCTACGTCGATATAAGTTTTCAAAAGATTGGGTTTAAAATCTTCTTTTACTGCTTATTGGAAGTGCTTTGGTAAAAACAGATTTACCGATTTCACCAATATTTCCAGTGCTATGGTTTCTATATTTTCTAGCAACAGGAAACTTTCAAATACACAGTTTTTCTTTGTCGTACCTACAATTCCAGCGTCTGTCCACTAAATTAGCCAAAAAAACTTCTCTTTTTGGATATAAGGTACTTATTTTAGCAAAAATAAGTAGTAAAATTGGTTTATGATGCTGTACGTAAAGATTTTTCCCCGGATCCCCAATTTTTATATCCAAAAATAAGTATAATTAGCAGGACAATTCATTTGTAAAAAATCCGAGGAAAAATTATTTAGAAGAATATACAGGAAAATTTTCAATTCAATAGACAGAGTGGTTCAATATTCAACTGTAGTATTAATTCAATAGAAACTGTTAGTGATTATTAATTTTGCAGAACTGTTTTTCATATAAAATTAAACAAAGTGTGTGTCTTACCTTGTTAAAACATTTAAAGCATTCCTAGTTTTTTCGGCTCGGTCTTTGCGACTGAGCACATCATCAAACAATTTCCTAGCCTCATGTTCACTCTCCTTAATAGCCTTTTCCAGTTTTAATGTGGGTTCGTTTCCGAATTTCGGTAAATCAGTCTCATACCGATCTTTGAGAGTAACCAGAGTGTCAATTTGATCCATAACCGCCCCTATGTTTGACTTGAGGAATGACAGCTGACCTTCCTTTTGTCCTTGAACTTTTCTTCTTAAATGCACCAAACCTAATGTGATTCGGTGATATCACTTGCTTACACATGATGCGATTCAAACAAACCTGCTTGCAGGTCATTAAAAGTGGTGGCCTGATGGTTTTCAAGCAAGAACCAACCAGGTGAAAAACTATCACTGGATATATCCCCATTTTTGCTGGGATAAAACTGCAACAGGTCATCTTCAGAAACTTTCTTTTCAGTATCTTCAACTGATAGACCTAAAGGATCTTCTTGCTGATAACCACTAGGTGATAACGAGTGTCTACCCCAAGAGAATGATTCTGTTTCTTCCACCTTAAAGTGGTAATTCCCATATTACTGAGTTGAGTAAAGTTAGAAAAAAATAACGTACCCAAACAGCACTTTCTTTTAAAGGACCAATTGTGGCAATGTGATAGCCTTTAAATGTCACATTGCAGGTTCCCATCCCTCCTGATCTTGTAGTCACAATTACATCCCCTACAATTCATTTAATTTTTGTATCTTAAAATTATTTTGACCTCTGACAGCAATAATTATATTTATCAGGCCGATTGCACAATATTTCATTTACAGAATGGATTTTTCGGTTTAATAATCATCTAGGATATGACTATCTCAGTTTTTTGAGTTTTGTTCCTTATGTTTCTACAAAGCTCCATAACCAGAAATGTCTCACACAACCGGAAATATACTTGCCGATAATAAATTTTGTTTTATTCAACGTTAGGTTGAAAAACAGAAAAAACTGAGCTAGTCATCCATAGATAATTTTCTCCAGGAAGAATTCACGGAAAACGGTAATTATTGAAAATGTCCTACAAATTTTCTCAGAATTTTGAATATCTCTTCTTCATTCAATTCTCAGTAGTCTACCGAAAATATTCTCTTAGGCTTATTTTTATTTGTCAGTTGTGAATAAATGCTTGCCTTTTACCACAATCAAAACATAAAATCTGAAGCATTGTCTTTAAATTTACTTAGCACAAACAAATTCAAAACACCATATTATTTTGAGGAATGCATTTTCATTAAACAAACTATTAAGGGCCTGTACTTTCATCTCTGGATAAATTTATGCTTAAGCTAATTTTTATAGAAATGACAGAAGGTCTGTTCGCAGAGAGTGAAAGTACTAGCCCTTAAACGAAAGAAACTTGTCTAACTATTTATACTTGTTAATCAGTACATCTAATCTTACAGCACAGCAAAAATAGGTGATATAAATAATATTATATATTATATATATACATTGTACTTATAGTTATATGGAGCAAAATTTGACAGTTGGGATGTTAAGTGGCGTATCAAGTAAGAGACGTCTTTTTGGCATTTTATACATTCAGGTTACTAGTGCATGAGTTTTGACAGTTATGACAGCTGTCACATTATGCAAGTAAAGTATTAAAATGTTCCTTAACTTCTCAACTGTAAAATTTTGCTCCATGGAGCTGTAAATACTACTTATAGTGTGGTTTCTCCAAGAAACACATCTACCTACTTGGCATTTTATAATTTCCAATCAGTCCAAATTACCTCGCAAATTAGATTGCCTGAATTGTTACTTTTAATGAGCCTTCTCTTCATCATTCTCTTGAATTCTTTTAAAATTCCTTAAATTTTCTTAGCATTTTCACCAAAAATAAATTTCTGAGACTTTTCCATCTCTAGTCATTCCTTAGTGATATATGTTTTCTCAAAGCCAATTCAAACCATTAGAAGGTTTAGGTACCAGAGTTTACCTTACTAGTGTATAAAATAAAAACACCTCTGCATTTCGGAAAATTAACATAGCAATCAATCAACCCAAACTTTGGCTCCTGCCTTGATACAGTTAGTTGACCATAAAAAAATAATTCTCATTATCTTAATTATTTCCTCAGTAACCTCTATACCACTCTATACTTTATTCAAAAAATAATTATGTAAAACATCTATATGGTGTCTTTTAAATTTAATGTGTGACCAATTACTATAGACAAAACTAATACCAACCTTTGCCTTTGATTGGACCTGAGATAGCTACAATTTTAGTGGGTGACTTCCACTCTGCAGTCAAGAGACAGTCAATACCACAAATTTTAAGCCCGATAAGGTCTTGGGGTGAGTTTCCCAAATGTTCACCCCGTATTTTGATTCTTGTGCCTGGAGGTCCTTCATTTGGAGACAACCCAGTTACTACAGGTGGAGGCCCCATCTTCCCACTCTTTCAAAAATGGTTATACTTTAAAACTAGAATTGTTGAAAAAAAAAATGAATAAATACTAAGCTACTTGAAAACATAGTTATTTACCTTTTACAGCCTTTTAATATTTTTCCAATTTATAATATTTTTTGTTGTAAAAAATAAATAAAAACAAAACGCTGTCACTGTCATTTTTGGATATTGCTGTCATTTTTGCACTTAGTCTCAATCATTTAACTACCTTTCTAAGTTATGTTGACGACAGTCACGTGGCAATGAATGCAGCTTTCAAGGCATCAACCATGTGATCCGCTATCGAAAGTCAACATTTTTGACTTGCGATCGGTACTTATGTTTCAAATGAGTATAAGCATTGTTAAACACCTGACACGTCAGTTTGAATTTGAATTTTCAAAATGTAAACAATAAACCAGTAATATTTTCAGTTACAAAAGTGGTTATTTTTATCAGTGTACAATCAATTATTCACATTTTACTTAAAGCAGGGGTAAGTAAACTATATAATACAAAAATTCAGTGTTCAAATACATTAAGTTTATATTTGGCCAACAGAAAACCTATAAAAACAGCCAGTAGGGAGGGTTGATTATGTTATTAAATCTCAAGTCATATACCTAATTATGGGCACCGTAGAGCCGTGTTTAATGTTTCAAGAGCATTTTTAGGACATTTAAGTTGCTAGTTTTTAAGCAGATTTTACTCCAAACTAGAGTTTTAGTGGAAAACCTTTTATACACACTTGGAAGGGACAGGTTGAACTTTGAACTCCCAGAATTACAAACAAGTATTTTTTACATTAAAATAGTAATAGTATAATGCCCATTCATACCCAATATATTGAAATTTGTGCACCCTGTAACTTGGGTATTTTTGGGGTTCAGGGAGGTTGAGCCACTCAAATTAACCAGCCTGTCAAGCAAAAAATTCTATCTTAACAATTGCGTACAGGGTGACCAAAAACAGCCAATCACTATACTTTTCATGTATACCCTTTATACTGGAAGCAAAAACAGTCCTACAAACTTATGGTGCAGAGTTAAGGAGTTGATTAGGAACATTTTTGGTCTCTTGCAAACTTTTCGTAATTTGAACATCCTGTTACTCAGTTATTTTTGGGGGTTCAACTACTTAAAAGAACCGTTTTGAGCTCCTCTTTCCAGTGGTATAGAGTAAAAAATTCTATCTGAAAAATTGCTTACAGGGTGACAAAAATAGCAAAGCAGCATACTTTTCTTGCACACGCTGCATACTGGAAGCAAAAACGGTCCTACAAACTTACGGTTTTGGGTTAAGGAGCTGATTAGGAACATTTTTGATCTCTCGTTTTTTTTTTATCTTTTACTGTTTTTGAGTTATTTAGGAAAAACTGGTTTGGTGCAACAAATATTTGAATCAGTTAAAATTGTGGTCTGAAATTTGGACACAAGTTAAAGAACCGTCAGGGACAAATTCGCCTGTAAAACCCACTTGGGGAAAGAAAATTATTGTTTTAAGTTCATTTTTGAAATCCTCATCAAATTTTCTATCAAATAACCTTAAAAAATCATTACAAAATATGGTTCAGTCAGGGAGAAAAACGGTGTCAAAGTATGAACTGCCAGAAACACAGTCTTTGTAATTTACTAGTTATTTACCTAGAGGTCATATAAGACCTACTACAATCTACGCCCTTGTGTGAATGTTTTTCGAAATTGAACCTATTTTGCAATTTATTAGGCTTTTCTTAATGTTTCCCAGAAGCTCTAGGATTAACCGTTTAGTCACAAAAGCCAGCCATTCTTATTTGGACACCCTGTACAACTATCGTAAATGTTCAGGTCCAGTAGTATAGTTTAAATGTTTATTTTATCCTTTTTTATACCTTAACCAGTCCCTTTATCTATGCCTTCTTTACTAAATAGCGTATATTTTGAGAGTTTTAATCGATGATGTGTTCAGTACTGGACCTTTAGTTCCGCTATGCCAAGGAGAAAAAAATCTCATCGTAAACCAAACAATCCTTGGAGTTCAGGAAAAAAGGGGAGTGTTCACGTTGGGTGCAACACTGATCAAATTATGGCGGGCATTAATGTAACTCCCGTATGTACTAAAGACTCATTTCAAATGGAAACTCCTGTGCGAATTCCATTCCGATCGGTAACACTGTACAATTTTGGTTAACATCCATGCATCCAAGTTTTTTTTTTTTCAGAAATCGATGGACAAACTTTCTGACGAGTATAATCCTAACAACTGTTCTTTATACAAAACGCCAATAAATAAAAGACGAAGTTTTCATAGACAGAATGGAGATTTAAGTGGAACGTTGAACGTGACTAACTTAAATTTGTTGTTTGATAACTTGGAGACTCCTCGAAGTGCTGCTAATGTATTACTTAAGAGTCGTGACTATTTGAAACGAAGCTCAAGTACCCCATCAGGTAAATTCGAGTTGTTTTCCTCGGCTGTATTAACTTAAAAAATGGTAAACAGGACAGGTTAGTGCAAAAACACAGACAGTCCACAAATCTACCCAAACTTACTATGACAATGATGAAACTTTGAAAGAATTAATTGTAGAAACTCCAAAAATCTCTAACAGGACCAAATCAAGTAATTACCTACGTTATCTAAATTATTATAAACTGTTAACTAATGTCAAGCCTTTTAGCCCAAAATTTGGACCGGAAAAATAGCAGCACAGAAAAACATCTAAATCACATTAAGTTAAACCCTTATCTCAAAGACATGGATGTGATTCAGTTAGCTTTGGAGACAAAGTCACTTGGATTGAAACAAAATATGGAAGAACCGTCGCTTTTCTCATGCTACCAACCGAATATACATTGGAGTTCTACGCCTATTGATCCCCCAGCTACTAAACTGGAAAGTGTTAAGATAGATAATTTGCAGCTGCAATCGGGTGGTGTTTTAAATAATGGTACTCCAGACCGAGCATTATTGTAAGTAACGTAGAATTAAGTGTTTTGGTTAATTCAACTAAACTGCTCAACAAAAAGATCTCACCACTCACTTTTTTTGAATATAAAGGGTGTTACAAATTCGATGCATTAGCATTGCTATCTCAGAAAGTATAGTTGATAGAGCTTTAGTTAAATGGAAGCAAAGATGAGCGCATTTTATTGATAAATAATTTGGTAAAAAAAAATTCAAAACATTTTAATTACATCCTGAGATATCAGACAAAAACCCCGAAAAAGTCAAATTTCTTTTCTATTGTTTTACCACTTTATTATTGATTTTTCTTTTTCTGGAGGCACTTTTTAAGTGCCTTTAGTTTTAGTTTTCAGCATCAACTTCAAATATTCAAATAGGGACCTAAACTTTTTATTTTGTTTTTTAGTAGGTACAGATCTTCCAAAACTAATGATGTGTCACACTTGTCAAAAAAATATACCTAGTTGTGTTACTTGGTACTTTAAGCAATTGAAATGTCATAATGAGTAGATAATTTAATAATTAGGTTCATTGCTCCTTTGAAAAAAAGAGATAGTTTCTTATGGTATTTTTCATTCATGAATCGTCATTTCAAGTATGTTTTTGGTTAATTATCTATTTTTCAAATACTCGCATGTTTGAATTCGCATATTATAGTAAGCCATTCCTTTGTTTTTAAATTCTCCATCCTGGAAGATCGCGGAATACCTTAGCGACATCTGTATACTTAAAATATAATATATGAATTATTTTGCCATCTATCGGCTAAAAACTGAAACATCCCCCAATACCTGGGACAGTAATCCATATCCGAACTACATGTTTTGTTCCAAAAATGATCTCATAGGAAAATATGAATCGTGTTTTTATAAATGCTATTATATTAGGCGTAGTAAGTAAAATAGGAGAGAATTTTTCCCATAAGCAATATCTTACTATATTTGGTTATACAATGTCCAGATGAACTAAAAAAAAAATCGGTGCGATCTTTCTGTTGAGCAGTTTATTTTGTTTTCAGTCGAGACACAATTAAGGAACAAATATTTAACGAAAGTGTTGATCGAATATCGATAGGAGTGAAAAGTCGATTTGAGAACGTTAATTTGAATACACCACCCCAGACCGATAAAGTGCAAAATAAAGTTTTGACACATAGCAATAAACTATTACGGAACCGCAAACATGTGAGGTATGAAGTTACTGTTAAAGGTTGTTAACCGTTTGAAAATATGATTTTGTGTAATTTTCAAACAGAATAACACCCAAGTGCAACAGGTTGCTCAATCGTTCTCGAACATTTAATTGCGTGTCAAACAATGATCTGAACCGTAGATCGTTGTTGGATGATTCCGTTCTTGATCGTAGATCAGTGTCTGCTCGAATAGGAACGTATGAAACTATGTTAAGTCGACTTAAACGGTACGTACTACATACAGGGTGCTCAATACATTTGAGAAGCATTTTATTATTTACTTTTATCTACAACAGTGCAAAAGTCTACTTTTCCGCACTGATATGCGTGCAGTAGGTGCAATGCGGTAATATTATTTTTGACAGTTGTTGATATGTTGCTTGTATTGGTGTACTTACTGATTTTAAAGGTAAAACAGATACATGTCTGAAATATACAGTGCGTTTTTTTTAACGCGCAACATAGGATTTTACGTGTTAAATTTTTAAGCCCATGTTAGACCATGTTATTTTGGAACTACAGATGTAAAACTTGACAAGTGTGTCTTTAGTACCCTGAAGCTTAAGTACAACCACCAATTCGGTCTAAAAAGTGTTTACAAACTAGCAAAAAGTCATCTTCTTTCGAAAATATTTATACTCCCTGTATGTATGGTAGGTGTTGTTTTTGATACTGACAGGGCAGATAGCAGGTAAACATACATACAGGGAATATGGAAAGATAAAATATGTTTCAAAAAAGATGACTTTTTGCTAATTTGTAAACACTTTTTAGACCGAATTGGTGGTCTTACTTAAGCTTCATGGTACTGAAGACACATCTTCCAAGTTTTATACCTGTAGTTCCAAAATAACATGGTCCAACATAAGCTTAAAAATTTAACACGTAAAATCCTATGTTGCGCGTTAAAAAAAACGCACTGTATTTGAATCACTGACATCTGAATTTCAAGTGTATTCTGGTTACCGCTGTAGATAAAGAATTGTTTATAATACGTGTGGTATTTGGTTATTACCGCCCTCAATTGATTGCAAACCTCGCCTCATCGGCTCGGTTTTTCTTAAATTTCGCCAAAACTGTCCACCGGCCGAAAATGTTCTTTATGGACGTTTATAGGGCACATAATAATGTGTCATTCGAAGGTAGTGAGGATTCCTTACACCTCGTCGGGACAGAGCAAATTGCACAAAAGTAGACATTTGAATTTAAAAATAAACTAGTTTCTGTCCATTTTCTCCAAAACTGTCCACTGGCAGGAAATGTTCTTTATGTTTATAGGGCACATAATGACGTATTATTCGAAGGTAGTGAGGACCTCTTACACCTCATCGGGACAGAGCAAACTGTACAAAAGTAGATATTTTTATTTAAAAAAAACTAGTTTCTACTCATTTTTTTCAAAACTGTCCACCGACAGGAAATGTCCTTTAGGTACGTTTATAGGGCACATAATGACGTGTCATTTGAGGGTACTGAAAACCACATATCTCGTAGGGGCGAAGCAAACTGCACTGGAAAATTTTTATTTTGAAAATGTTGTTTTTGTCCATTTTCTCCAAAACTGCCCATCGGTGGGAAATATCCTTTAGGTACCTTTATAGAGCACATAATGAAGTATTCTTCGATGGTAGTAAGCACCCCTTACATTTCGTAGGGACAAAACAAACTGCACAATTGTAAAAAAAAAATATTTTAAAACACAAGGAAAAAGATAGTTTTTGTCTGTTTTCTACAAAACTGTCCACCGGTCGGAAGTCTTTTAGGTACCTTTATAGGGCACATGATGGCGTATCATTAGAGGTTAGTGAGAATCCCTTACACCTCGTAGGGGCGGAGCAAACTGCACAAATGTGAAAATGTTTAATTTTGAAAAACTAGTTTTTGTCCATTTTCTCCAAAACTGTCCATCGGTCGGAAATGTCCTTTAGATACGTTTATAGGGCACATAATGACATATCATTCAAGAGTAGTGAGAACTCCTTACACCCCGTAGGGACGGACCAAACTGCATAAAAGTGGAAATTTGTTATTTTGAAGAAGTAGTTTTTGTCCATTTTCTCCAAAACTGTCCATCGGTCGGAAATGTCCTTTAGGGACCTTTATAGAGAACATAATGAAGTATTCTTCGATAGTAGTAAGCACCCCTTACATTTCGTAGGGACAGAACAAACTGCACAATTGTAAAAAAAATAATTTTAAAAAACAAGGGGAAAGTTAGTTTTTGTCTGTTTTCTACAAAACTGTCCACCGGCCGGAAGTCTTTTAGGTACCTTTATAGGGCACATGATGGCGTATCATTAGAGGTTAGTGAGAATCCCTTACACCTCGTAGGGGCGGAGCAAACTGCACAAATGTGAAAATGTTTAATTTTAAAAAACTAGTTTTTGTCCATTTTCTCTAAAACTGTCCATCGGTCGGAAATACCCTTTAGGTACCTTTATAGAGCACATAATGAAGTATTCTTCGATAGTAGTAAGCACCCCTTACATTTCGTAGGGACAGAACAAACTGCACAATTGTAAAAAAAAAATTATTTTAAAACACAAGGAAAAAGATAGTTTTTGTCTGTTTTCTACAAAACTGTCCACCGGCCGGAAAAGTTTTTTAGGTACCTTTATAGGGGTAATGACGTATCATTCAAGGGTAGTGGGACTCCTTACGCCCCGTAGGGCCAGAGCAAACTGCACAAATGTGAAAATGTTGAATTTTGAAAAACTAGTTTTTGTCCATTTTCTTTAAAACTGTCCATCGGTCGGAAATGTCCTTTAGGTATCTTTATAGGGCATATAATGCCGTATCATTCGAGAGTAGTGGGAACTCCTTAAGCCCCGTAGGGACAGAGCAAACTGCACAAATGTGAAAATGTTTAATTTTGAAAAACTAGTTTTTGTCCATTTTCTCTAAAACTGTCCATCGGTCGGAAATGCCCTTTATGTATCTTTATAGGGCATATAATGACGTATCATTCGAGAGTAGTGGGAACTCCTTACGCCCCGTAGGGCCAGAGCAAACTGCACAAATGTGAAAATGTTTAACTTTGAAAAACTATAGTTTTTGTCCATTTTCTCTAAAACTGTCCATCGGTCGGAAATACCCTTTAGGTATATTTACAGGGCATATAATGACGTATCATTCGACGGTAGTGAGAATCCCTTACACCTCGTAGGGGCGGAGCAAACTGCACAAGAGTGAAAATGTTTAATTTAAAAAAAAGTTTGTTTTTTTTCTTTAAAATTGTCCACTGGCCGGAAATGTCCTTTAGGTACGTATATAAAGCACATAATGACAAAACTCCTTACATCCCCTAGGGGCGGAGCCAGTTGCAGAAAAGTGCAATTAATTTTCACTTAAGTCCATCATTTAAGCTTTACTCGTGTGGGGTAATAACCTATTTACCACACTTATTATATAATATACTATTATATTGACATATTAAAATATTATACTACAAATTTAGCTGTATACCTACTGGTAAACTCTGTACGGGTTGATAACTGGTAAACTTTTAGATACAGCAGAGAATCTGTAAAATGGAGTTGTAAGATTATGAATACCTGCGCCCACTTAGGTGTCCAAATAAAAAATGTAAGTTTAACCGTTTTCATGATTTAAGTTTGCATTGCATAATTGATTGTAGACTTTACCATGGTTTTGTCACGTTAACCGAAATCACAGTAGCTTATTAGAAAGCTCTCCAGAATCATGCCATTGCGAACAATACAAGTCTGAACTAGCAACTATCAACACAAAAATCGGAGATCTCCATAAAAAACTTGACGAGAGTGGTTTGGAAATGCAGCAGATTGTAGGTGAACCACTATAGAAAAACATTAACTGCAAATTATCAATTTCTAGCTCAAAAATACACTAACAGACGTCCGATCCGATTTGATGCTAATCAAAAACGAGTTGCGGAATTTGAAAACTGCACCACCTTTGACTATTGAAAAAACCCCGCCTAGAGTGCCACCACCGACCATTCCGCCTCCTCCTCCTCCTCCACTGCCGGTCCCCGCAGCACCAGCACCTCCACCTCCGCCTCCTCCTCCTCCAATGCCGGCCATTCATAAACCGCCACCTATGTTGGCATTGGGTAAGAAGTCTAAAAGCACTCTAGGTATTATCAGCGAGAAGAAGGACTGCCGTCCTGCTATTACTGTGGATGATCTTCGCAAGGTTAAGCTGAAAAAAGCCACGGTAAGTTTATGTTTATACTATTTGACTTGTTTGTTGTTCTGGTGTTTGAAATAATGCTTAAAAATTATTCTCCTGTCTTGAAACGCCATTATGGAAATACATCGTCTAACTAAAATAATTTTCAGGTCCGACAATCGTCAGTTAGCCGTGCCAGAGTCTCATCGCCGAAGCCTGTGGACCTTTTGGAACAAGTCAAATTGCGTCGCCGTGCCGTCACGCAGAACTTGAGCACATTATCGACACCGACTACATCGATATCATCCCAATCAGATTCTACTAGTCCGGCCAGCGCGCTTAAGCGTTTGCTGGAAAGCGACTCCGTAGGGCGGGTAAAACGTTTGCGAAACGTGGGACGTAGTTTTGATTCTGTCCGCAGGAAACCGCAAAAGAGTCCCGGCAGATTTTTGAACCGAGAAAGGAGCGGCAGCTGAACGAGCCAAACCACACAAGTTTTAAATAATTTTTAGTGATATACTTTTACTTATATGCGCTTTATCTGTTTATATACTTTTTTAATTGTTAAGGTATCGGTGTTTAACACCAACACTATTTATACATATTTAAATATATTTTATATAGTTTTTTTTCTTTGTATAATGCTTTTTACAGTTTAATAAATAGTGCTTGAAATGGATATAATAAATATGTGTATAGTATTAATACACTCTCTACATGTAAAACATTCTGAAACTTTGTATATTGTTGGTCAACAAAGTTGGTTTACATTTTAAAATATATTTTTAAAGTATTCGATGTAAAAAAGCATTTTGTTTGGATCGATTATCAAAATTCATCACGCGACGGTGCAAATGGTGCTAAAAGGGTCGAAATCAGAAAAGTTTAAAAATTATTATACAAAACTTTTTTTATTATATTTGCCACTCTATAAATCTTATAAAACAAGAAGTTACAGCTACGCCTAATAATACTTTCTTTGCAGAAGGAAGATAAATTTTTACCCCATTAACTTTTACTCTTAACAAAACTGCAAAACTCTTATTCTTTGATTCAGGAACAAGTAAACGTACATTTAAAAGAAAATGGTTTATACTATAAAAAAGTGGGCAGTAAATTAGAAGAAATTGGTAAAAGAAATCCATATACTAACTTAACACTGACAATATACAGGGTGTCTGTTTTACAAGCTTCACCATGGAAAACTCGGTTAGATAGAGATTAAAATGCAGCTTTAAAATTTTTTAAATTCTTCCGGAGATATCCGAAAAAAAACTACATTTTGGAAATTAGTTTTTAATTTTTTACCAATTTATTTGATATGATAACTAAAAACAGAAGACACTTTACCAAAACTACTTTTCCTCCTCTACAACGTGACAATATCCAATTTCAGTTCAGACGTTTCGGTTTTTAGTTACCATAGCCAACTTAAATTTTTCTTATGGGCGCCATAATGGATTTTTACATTTTTGAAATCGGCCAATTTTTCTGATTACGATGATGTATCATATAATACGGTTCAAATTAACAGTTTAATTTGAACCACTGTTCTGTTAAGCCACTTAACACTACTTCACGTGACATCATTGACATTTTCAAACCGATGAGCATGTGACATTGTTAAATGACGTCACGAAATCCCCTCTGATTTTCTAATCAATTGTTGATTGATATTATTTTATCGCACTCTTTTGGGTCTTTCCTGATTTATTTGATGAAGTATTTGAAAATGAATTAAACTTACTTATCATTAATGACATCATAAAACGTCCCAGTTTTTGACAACAATTATCAGTTTTTAGGTTTTTATTTTGGATATGCCATATTAGATAAAATTTTACTTATTTAGAATGTATTTTGTTACAGTTTAGCTAAAATATCACAAATTGTATCTTTACAAAGAGTGCATCACAATGAGACATCCTGTACTCACAAAGAGTACAGGATGTCCCAAAAAAGTGTGACATAAAAAAATAGTTATTAATAGCCTCGTTAATAGGTAAACACACTAGATTTGCTTTTTTTCATTTTTTTTTTAGAAAAGTATTGTTAAATGCAACAAATTATATATCGTTGTAATCGTTTCGACGTGCTCCATTCAACAGTTAAATAATATAAAGGGTGTCCCATTTAAAAAAAAACATAAGTTTGGTCTGTCACACTTTTTTGGGACATCCTGGACAAATTTTTAGAACAAATTCTACAACTTTTGTAAAGACATTTTTTGTTCTAAAATCATAAACAAAAAAGTTAAAAGGGCCGTTTATAATGATACACCCTGTACATGATATCATTCAACAATTTATTAGATTAGAGCGCGTTTCGTATCATCATCTGACAGTTTGTCACATCATGTCACATAAGAAAAATTAAAGTTGATGATGTGGTAAGTAAAAAACGAAACGTCGAATATCAAAAATGATGATGCCTCGTCGTAGAGGACGAAAAGTGACAATGGTAAAGTATCTTTTATTTTCAGTTATTATATCAAGTAAATTAATAAAAAAATAAAAACAAATTTCCAAAGTTTCGGTTTTCTTCGGATATCTCCGAAAGTACTAAACATTTTTAAAATTTGAAAGCGGCATTTTAATCGACTCTTGCCCCAGTTTAAACTTCCTTTTCTTCAAACAACCGAGATCGCCATAGTAAAACTCGTAAAACGGACATTCTGTAGTCAAAATATACCAGGTGAACCACATGACCAAAAAGGTTCTCTGACATTTTTTAGATCCGAATGATGACGATTTCACATAATTGTCATTAGGAAAAAGTGTCTGGATTCCCTGATTTTCAAGAACTTAATAGAAAAAGTAGAGCCAGTCACTTTTTCCTAATGACAACTACGTCAAATACCCTGTTGCTCATATGCTTACTGGACACCCTGTATAAAATCAAATAAATGAATCGTTCACTCGAAAAAACTGAAAATAAACTCTCATTTCTCTACAAAGATTACTTACTTAAAATTATTTGCACCTAATTAGTAGACATCACAATATTTACATCAAAACGGCGGTTTGTTTCCCTAAGACAAACCACCGACAACTTTGGTTATTTGTTCGTTTTTAAATCATACATATTGGTTCTGCCAATAAGTTCATTCATGCTAGGTCAAGTCATAAAATCATTTTCTTGGTAAACTTACCAAGACCTGACCGTAACAATAGTGAGTATCTGATTTAAATGCATCCAAAAACAAAGTAAAAAATACATTTTGATTACCAAATTTCACTACGTCTCAGACTTATTGCGCAGGCTTTTGCCTGACGTCGACCAATTTGATTTCCCGCACTTGGAGGTCGTGTTTGCTCTTGGCCGCGAACTTAATAAGGGCTTGAGTGGAAATGTTTAACGCTTGTCTGCAATCCAACCTGGTCAATTTTTCGCACTTGGCCAAGTGCTCCAAACTCGCTTCGGTAACCAATTTCGCATGGCTCAAATCCAACGATAGCAAATTGGCCACTGTGTTGGCCGGTTTGGTGGTTAGCTGCGCGATACCTGCGTCCGAGATCCTCGGACACATGCTCAGACTCAGGGTGTGGACGTTGGGCAGGTATTGCGTAACGTAGCGCATAGCGATATCGGTGATGTCGGTGCCGGCCAGCTTCAACGTTCTGAGGTTTCGGAAACGGATTTTGTCGCCCGCTAATCCCGAACGTGCGTCATTATTAGTACCTGGAAAAGAAGTTCATATAAGTCTGTAAACAAAAAGTTCATAAAAATGTGTAAATATTTCACTTCATATACCCTATTTAAACCTTTAATACATAACAGTACAGCTACATAAGCGCAAACCAACAAAAGGAATGCTAACTTTAATCTCTTGCTTATTTATACAGGTATTGTAAAAGAAAAAAAGACTATACAGGGTTTTTCAATGAAAAGTAGCCACCCTGAATATCTTCCAAAATAATTTCTCTGTTAAAAAATGCTCAACAAAGATTGCAAGGGAGACATCTTTTTACGTAGGATTTGAATTTCTGCCATCAGCCCTTTTGCCGCCATAGCCACCCCCACTAAGTTTTCAAATGGCACCATACCCTGTGTGGCATATCGTTGGAAAGGGTATTTCATAAGCAATTAATTGCACTATTTTATTTGTACATTTGCTTTGAATTGAGACCAAAAAAAATAATAAATACGTTTTGTGTTTATTTTTTGTTAACTGCAGAAATAATAGCAAATAGCGGTTATCATTTAATTAACGGCTCAAAATAACCTCCGTTAACTTCCATACAATAATACAAGCGACTTTGGAAGAGTTCGCGAACATTTGTGAGGACTTGCGGTGTCAGTTGTCGGCATTCATGTATTATTCTCTGCCTAAGGTCTGCAATATTGGCCGGCTGTGTTGCATAGACTTTAGATTTTAAATGCCCCCATAAAAAAAAGTCCAACGGAGTGAGGTCGGGTGATCTCGCAGGCCATTCCATGGGACCACGTCTACCAATCCATCTTCCAGGAAATCGATTGTTCAGATATTCTCGAACGAGAAGTGAATAGTGTGGAGGTGCACCGTCTTGTTGGAAAATTAGTTGATTTTCAAATAAATTTTCATCATTTTCTAGTAGCTCTGTTATGGTCGGATCAACAGTGGTGTAAAGAAGCTCAAGATAAGTATCGCCATTCAAATTACCGTCAATAAAAAACGGACCAACGATGTGGTCTCCTAAAATACCTGCCCAAACATTAAGTTTTTCTGGATATTGGGTATGGGTTTCCCTAAACCAATGTGGATTCGTGTCTGACCAATACCTACAGTTATGCCTGTTCACTTCTCCATTCAAAAAAAACATACACTCATCACTGAAGCAAATATTGTACAACAAGTTCACGTTGTTTGTCAGATTGGTAGACATAATTTCACAAAATTGTAGTCTTCTATCATAGTCATCTTCATTTAATTCCTGAACCAATTTTACCTTGTATGGATGAAAATTGTGTTTTTTTTAAATTCTCCATACACTGCTTGTCGAAACACCCGATGCATGGGAAATTTGATTTAAAGACTGATATTATCCATTGCAACGTGTCCCAAAACAGCAACTTCAATTGGTTCATTAATAATTTGTCTTTCAGGTTGATGTTTTTTGTTTGTCACTGAACCAGTTTCCATGAATTTTTGCATCAACTTTAAGACGTACTGATGACCAATTAATTTATCTGGATGGATTGCATTGAAAGTCGTTATGTTTGAAATAAAAACGTACAATTTCTATTCTTTCGGCAGTCGTGTAAATCAAAGAATAAGAAATTCAAAAATGAGATTGTGGAAACAGAGTGTTGCATTTGAAAATCAAAAGTTAGTGTTCCTTCACACTGATCTGGCATCACCGCAAAGTCCGAAATATTTTAGATAGAGAGTTTGGACCCAATCTAGGCAACACTCCAAGTTCCAACGAAAAATATTGAGTCGTTTTCTAGATACTTCTAATATACCATCAGCGTGAATCAACCTGTATAATAAGAATAATATCACTCACCTAAAATCTCCCGTAACGCTGAATCATTAAAATCCGAAATAAAACTCAGATCGAGAACTTGCAACACTGCCGAATGGTTCGTTCGCAACGAAATGGCACTTTTCACGTCGATACTTTGCAAATAGAGCTGCTTCAGATTGTTCAACCTTTGTATAAGCCACGGCAGTTGAAAGTGATTTATTCGACACCTGCAATAATCAACGGTAAAACCCCAAATGTTCCTTAACGCCTAACTTACCAGTTTAGGCTTAAAATTTCAGGTTGACGTCTCACGGTGCCCTTCAACATGTCGCTAGAAATTTTCTTATGGTCAAACTCCATGCGTTTCCATAGGGACGGGTCGATCGAGTACGTAGCCCACGTTTTACAAACTGAAAATTAGCCATTTTATGAGAAAAATCAAACCAAATAAGGATGACGTAACAATGTCGTGCCTCCAGTAAATGCTTTTATTAAATTTCGTCCTATTATTATTGTTATTTAACGCTTAGCAACGATTTAAACATTTTTGTCCGCGACCAACCAATAATGTACTAATATTCAGCGTGTTGACAGAAGCTAAATGAGGGTCATATAACGTCAGAGTGATTAATAAATCATTATTAACAGGAGTTTGCCAAATCATAAGGTATACCTATATCTTTTCTCGTCTAACTTTACCTAAATCTGTGGTACAGAAATATACTTCAGCTTTTTTGACACCCCAGTTATAGGTTAAGATATTTTATCGATTTACGGTGTTGACAGTTTTCTATCATTTGCAAGAGCGCCTTACTCAAGGGCTACTTGAGGAGCGTCTGTGAATCCGAATCGCCGAGGGCAACTCAAAGCGGCCTTGAGTAAGGAAGGCTTAAAGGTTCCTTTGAGGTGCGACTATATGAATACGGGCATAAGTCACCGTGGAAAAATAGTTTAAGTCACTTGCTGTATAAATAACTATTAATGTGAAAAATGTGACAAATAAGAAAGCAAACGTAACATTCGAAACTTTTACAGCAAGAATTTCATGTTACGTCGCCCTAGTTTTTTGTCATTTTTCCCATATACTGTTTACATAAAAAAAATCAGTGTGACTTACCCAAAGCGCAGTTAAGTAACTCTTGGGGGGTTAAGTATTTGAATATACATAGTATTACTCTCTTGTCCAGCACTAAATGATTGGTAGGGACGATAGGATTTAACATTAACGGTGCCGGCCTCACCACTACTATTGGTTTTTTCAAAACCTGCAAAATAGAGGAGTAATATACATACAATTTTATCAGGAATTTTGCTAGAAACTGTACCTTTGTACTATTGCTAGCAATCTGCTGAGCCAGTTGCATCCGGAACGCAGTCTTTCTATGGCCATCATTGGCAGTAGGAAGGGGAGCCACCTTGGTCTCTACTTCAGAATTATCACTCGATCTTCGTTTCTTAATGGGTAATAGTTCCTGTAATTTGGAATCTTTTTGATCGTTTTCACTTCCCGAGTCCGAATGTTCCGGTTGCGCTTTATTTTCAAAAGCACTGGAGGCGTCCGAACTTATGCTGATCCTTCTGAAAAATTATTTTTCATTTATACCACTCAATACATTCTGTAAGTTGGTAATCTTAAGATATTATTATTTAAACAGTTTCTAATTTAGCAGCAATTTAACTGACAATTGTCAAAATAACTGTCAAAAATCTCAAAAACACGTCTTGTTTCGAAAACTGTATGAAAACTGTGTTAAACAGTAATTCTTGCAAATTCTAGGCAAATTTTGTAAGTTTTGATATTAGACAGATATCAGGCAGTTTTGTAATGACTGTCATAAATCTCAGAAACACGTTTTGTTAAACACGAGATTGCATGAAAACTTTTCTAAACTCTGATTTTTGCAACTTTTGAGCACAATTTGAGAGTCAGAAACAAAATTGCTTGTCAAACAACAAACAACAAAAAGAAAATGACTGTTTAAGCACATTTTTGGAATTCTCATTACATTTCCTATCCAATGACGTGAAAAAACACTACAAAATTTGGTACAATCAGGGAAAAAAGCGGTGTCAAAGTTTGAACTGCCAGAAACACAGCTTGAAAGGATAGTTAGGGACAAAATTGCCTGTAAAACACACTTGGAGTAAGAAAATGACTTTAAGCGCATTTTTGGAATCCTCATTACATTTCCTATCCAATAATCTGAGAAAACACTACAAAATTTGGTACAGTCAGGAAAAAAAGCGGTGTCAAAGTTTGAACTGCCAGAAACACAGTTTGAAAGTACAGTCAGGGATATAATCGCCTGTAAAACACACTTGGAGTAAGAAAATGACTGTTAGAGCACATTTTTGGAATCCTCATTAAATTTCCTTTCCAATATCCTGGAAAACACTACAAAATTTGGTACAGTCAGGGAGAAAAGCGGTGTCAAAATTTGAACTGCCAGAAACACAGTATTTTTAATTTACTGATCAAATCCTGGTAAAATAAAATATTTACTTTACCGATAATATACATCACATAAATTGGATCATTAAACAATTTAAGCTGTTCTTAAACTCAACTTAGTCAACGTCCAATAAACGAACATAAGAAACTCACCTAATATCTGAGGATTTCTGTCTGGCCCGGAAATGTCTAGGCCGGTAGTCGTTATTTTTACCCATTTTACAGCACAACGGACACTCCCAGCTGTTAGGCATATCCTCGTTTATGTAACCGCTCGCTTCTTGACACAGCCTTTGGATGCACTGAGGATGGGCTATTTCGTAGCAAATCTAGAAAAGTCGGGAATTGGAGAGAGAACTCGCAGCCTCGTTGACTTACTCACCGAACACTCCATTAGCGTACTGGGGGTATCACAACGCTGAGGTCCTTTTTGTAACGGTGCCACTGGGGTTTGCATCCAACCATCTAAACCACACCTAAAAAAAATGTTTACTGTTTTAAGCCTCATTTTCACGATAGTAGTTTTTTTGGATAGTTATTGTAATGATGACCACAAGTTACCGTAAAATGACTGACAATGACCGTTATGATTCAACATTTGTGCGAACTCAACCGCCACAGAATAAGTAACAGATTGAACAGAGCCTTCTTAGTTAGTTATTTTTTATGGAGGAAAATTGTACAGGGTATTCCAATAAGCTATGCAGTGTGCACGCGGCGGTTTCTATGTCTATATATCTCACAAGACCCAAAAAGCTAGTTGTTAATTTATTAGAATACGGTGCTTTTGAAAAACCAGGGAATCATATCGTCTTCATAATGAAATCCGGAATCGGAATATTTTGCAAGCCGTCAATAAAAATCCAACTGCATCTGTTAGAATGGTAGGACAAGATGTAAACGTACCAACCCACCTGTAATAAAGTTGCGACTCAGTAACTGAGCAATGTTTCTCAATTTAGGAAATCGTGTAATAGGGCCATTTACATTTGATTATAATCTTAATGGAGGGAGGTATTTGGATTTATTGAAAGCTGAGATCTTACAAGCTCTTCGAGAAATTGTGCCAAATGAAGCTGATTTTAGAAAATTATGGTTTCAACAGGATGGCTGTCCTGCGCATAATACAGCGCCCGTTATGGATTTTCTTAAAGAAAATTTTGGAAACAATGTCATTGCATTAAACGGTTCAATCTCATGGTCAGCTAGATCTCCAGACCTATCCCCTTTAGATTTCTATCTTTGGGGTCATGCTAAGAATGAGATTTATGAGTTTGAACCTCCTACAAATGTTGATGTTCTCCGAGAAAGGGTAATAAATACTTTTGCAATGATAAACCGAAATACACTACTTAAGAAATACGGTTTTTTAGCTTTTTTAACATAAAAATACATTTTTTCTAAAAACGTGCTCTTTTTTATGAAAAAAAAACATTGAATTGTTAAACCCCTACCTGAAAATCGGCGCAATAAACATATCTCCATTATTACTGAAAGCTTTTATACGCAAATGCCAAATAAAACACATCAGATCTCAAAACCCTCAACTCAGGGTCTCCTAAACACACTTATAATAAGGTTATCTCATCCTCAATACCTCAAAAGAGTTTAACTGAAACAGTGAAAGCCACTCAAACCTTTCTGCAAACGCAATTAAAAATGTAAACAAACACACTACATTGCAAAATTGTATGCCTGGCAGTTACTTTCAAACACGGGCATATTCTCAAATATATGAAAGTATATTCCCAATTATTGCCTGACATATTACTTTGTCCCTTTAGTTCATGTACCAGGCATGTTTCTCAGGAATCTAAAAATAACATTGATGTAGGCGGAAATTTCAGAGTTGTATTTTTTTTTTTTTGTAATTTCAGTAATTTTTGTAGTTTTTGTTTGGTTTGCAAGTTGTAATCTTCTTGTGCTTGAATTAGCTCAACGGCTGAATGAAATGTGAATGTAAGGTTTTAAAATAAGACATATTCATATTTTGCTTTTCTTATATCCATTTATAGTTTATACTATATTTTCATTATTCTCATTTAATCATTCAGTTTGAAATAGTGTGTATATCTTGTAACAATTTTACGAAACTGTTTTCAATTTATAATCAACTATACTATAGAGACCAGTTTTCACTTCTCAGACATACCCCTAGCTCATTGGAATATTTAAAAAGTTAAATTTGTATTCACATTTGAAAGCAAAATCATATTCTTCAATTTCGGTTCGTTTTTTATAATATTGACAACGCCGCCCATTTTCACCTTGAAGACGTGCAACTATAGTTATCTTAATCAGTATGTAAACTCTGCGGGTAGTTTTGTTTTGGCGAACCTCTAGACATGCCGTTTTCCATATATGATTTCCATACAAATTTTAATTTGATTCATACGGTTATATTGACGTCAGTATTGATGACGCACAGCTAAACTAGCTCCGCGAGAAGGGTACGTAGTTGTGGCAACGATCAATGTCGCTTTCAACACGTTACCCAAAAATGTCTGACGTTTTTAGAGAAAAATTGCATGAGAGAAAAGAACAAACTAGATCCAAAAACAGCCTGAACTAGTATTAAATATTGACGCGAGTTCTCCAATTCTAATTTCGTCAATTGCGGACAAAAATTTTAATTCTTAGTCAAAAAATCTACTAAACTTGAAAACAGCACTTCGCGTTAATAATGTTTTCCAGCCACTTTTTCCTTCTGGATTTGTTTCTTTTTACTGTACTTGAAAGGTATTTTGAACACAGAACTACTCTCAAGAAGTCACTGAACAGAGAGTATTTTTAATTCAAAGACTGCATTGTTGAACAAATTAATTTTGTGAGCAAAGAATTATCAAAGAATAGATCACCCGTTTTAAAAAACTATATATTTACCTTGCACAAGCGGCTGTAACTGGCAACATTGGTTGGAGACACTGTCTCATGTTGCAAGTTTGTTTAGCTCGTCCAGGACCACCAAATTTGACCATATCCAAACAAAAAGTGCATTCTCCGCAATCGGCCCGTTGACAAGCCGAACACTTTTTGCACCTAAAACACACCTTGAAAAATCTACTCCAGTACTTTAACTTAAAACGTGTTAATTACCGAGTACGTCGTCGACGGGGTCCACCTTTATCACCGGGCGCGGAACCTGGGACGGATTTCGGGCCCCTGAATGCCGACGGAGGCTTGGGAAGTCTCATGGAGTTAGGATTGGATTTATTCAAAAATCCTTTGCTTTTCTTATCGTCCTGGGGCACTAAATAATGGCAATAATCAACAAGATGTTATTAAAATACGAAATGAGCAAATTACGTGACAGAATTGGGCGATTAGTGATGGCCAGCTCCCGTATATCTTGCCTGTGCAACCCTATCAAAGTCCTGACGTCTTGTATCAGGGCTATGGGATCACGAATTAGATCGGGAAGGTTTTTGCGGTTTGGAGGCAACAAGTGAAGGTATCTTACAATATCCTGAAAGTATATCAAAACGAAACAATTATAGAAAATTTCATTTGAACGCACATTGATATTACCTTTAATCCATGTAATTCGGCTTGAGTTAAATGAATATGCGGCCTATCTGATGGAATTGGGGAATCCTGGCCGCTACTCAAATGAGAGTTCCCCAACAGGCAGTGAACGTAACGTTCTAAAACGTACCATAGCATTTCGGTGAAGAACGGGTAACGAAATTTTTGAGGAACCTAAAACTCTTGTTTTAGTATGGCTGAATAGAAAAACAAAAAAATCCCAAACTACCTTAGTGGTATCTTCAACTTGCGCAATTTTCAACTGTTTTTCTATTCCAAATGAATGTAAAAAATTGCCGCCAAACACTAAAGTGTCCACGGGGGTGTAAACTGCGTGAATCCAGCCCGTAGGAATAAAAAATGTGTTTCCCGCTTGCAGTACAATCCTAAAATTACCACACTTTATTGATTATTGTACGATATGGGGCAAAACGTCGGTCAAACCTGGCACATTTCTCCACCGTGTCGCCAAAAAATACGTCGGACTGTTTGCCAGAAAGGCACCACCTTTCGTAAAGATTGATATTGTGTTCAGTGGGAGGGATTAACCAGAAAACTTTACACCCTGTAAATTTCATATTAGATGCAGGCAAAACGATCACAGATTAACATTACCTTTGAGTATATGATACCACACTGAGGTACCACCGAAATCAATGTGGAAATCAGTGTAACACCCTTTAACTGACATCAAACAGTATTTTTGCACTTTGGGATACTTCATATCTTCTAATAAATTCGTAGCCTCAGTCTGACTTTCTTTTAAATGTCGCGGCCACACGCAATCCACCCAATCGATTTGTCTAAGTTCAAAACACCACATTAATATTCTATGACCGAAAATATGTTTTAAAGTGATTTTTCTACAATGTAAGTTTGTATAAATGAATTGAAGATTCTTTATATTTTTACATTTTGTGGCTTCTGTATTCTATACTTACACTAATTTGAAACGGTTTATATACCAGTGATAGTTACAATTTATAGTTCAACTCACCTAACCACTTGGGGGCTTTGAATATAGTTTTCCAATTTGGTGTGGGAAAACTCCAAAGAAATAACGTTCAACAATCGAGTTTTATTGGGATCTTCGTAGTATTTTTGCCATTCTTTCATAGTCATTTCGCTGTTTTTCTGGGTGCTGACGTCCATCACGTCCAGTATCCTTCTGGATCCCACGCTCACCCTCACGTCATTTATCGAGAAATTTGAACTGGGTATTCTAATACCTATAAAAATAGTTTTATATAGTTTTCATACAAAAAAAAACATACATCTTGAAAATGCAGAGGCTTAGATACAACGATCTAACCCACGTTACCTTAGTCGAAAGTGTATAATGTCGAAGATACAGAGTGTCAAAAGTACAATTTAGTATCAGTTTTTCGTAAGTATTTTTTTTAAATAATAAATGGAGTATTTCTTCAATATTCGACAAGGAAAGATCTTGTAAGGTGAATAATCAAAATTTGCTTTAATTTTTATTGTAATATTTAGAGGGGCCACCTGTAGTACGCCATAACGTTTTGAGATTGATACCTTGTATCTCTAAATTTAAAATTTGTTAATGTATTTTACCCAAAAAAGCTATAGCTGAAAAGAGTTGATTTGAAGCACGGATTTTAAGATATTAGGATTTACAAATATGGTCAGGTTAAGTATCAGTAAGAAACTGGGTAAAAGCGTTTAAGTAAAATAACTGCCACTAAGAACTAAATTAAATTTCAAACATTTCTTAAATTAACGTTAAAGTTAGAAAACATCTTTAACCCGTATTTTGAAAGCTAAAGCCCCAACAGCATATGTCTACAGAATATTTTTCGCATATTCTTGCAAATGCCCTTACAAATTGGTGATACTCCTACATACGTATTAGCATTAAATGTGCTGTAATTAACAGTAAAATTAAGCCAAAATTGACATAATTTCTAATTCTTTAACAAATAATTTGCAAACGGTGGTTTCGACGATGGCAAATACGAAGAAAATGAGAGAGATTCTTACACAACAATATTTTTACAAAATTGTGACCGGTTTGTTAATTGAAAATTGGTCTGTGCCTATCTTCACTCTTTACTCATAACCTATTATTATCATCCTAATTTTAGTTTAAAACTTAGGTATTTGTACTGAGTTTATTTTTCTATTATTCTTCAGTTCTTCATAGAAGGGAGCTACATGTGTTGCTACATGTGTGCAGTCAATTGCACCTACTATCCCAGGAAATGCATCTTTCTCCATAAGTTCTTGTTATTTTACTCTATTTTGTGCTTCTTCTGTTGTCGGAAATTGTATGATATGACTTAAATGATTAATGATTACAGATGTAACTTAAACACTTGGAGAGAGCCTGTGTCATGGACCCACACACTTCTGATAACTTCCTTAAGCCGATAAGTGTAAAGTTGCTACTACTCTATGAACTTTGGGAATTTAAATTTATTCTGTTTGTGGGGACATAAATATGTATGTGGTATGGAAAATGTATGATGGAGAACTACTTCAAAAAGGTAAATATTTTGAGTTTGACAAATGAAGAAGCAAAGGTTCACAAAAGTTACATTGATTATTCCACTCAACCATAGTTACGTTATAGAAAAACTAAAAACAAGTTGTATTATAGAGTTGACAGCAAGGTTGACAGTATATTTTTCTTCGGGATATAGTACACAAAATACGTTTTGTGCCTGAAAAATTTTAGAAAATCTTGCATTCAGGCTTGTTGCCCTAAAGAAATAGCTTTCATGCATTCTTTGGTTATTTGACAAAACCTTTTAGGAATCTAATGCATGATTTTCGGCAATTTTACATGCACTTAACATATTACTATTGGTAATTTCATGTGATCATGGAATCATAATAATCCCCTTGTACGATTGGTTTAGTTAATGAATGTCCAAATATCCTCCTCCTCTTTCCATTATCCTCTAAAGGATGTAGTGACACCATTTATATTTGATTCAGCAGTTGATTCCATGCTTGCCTATCCTGTGCAATCCTTTTGGTATCATGCAGTCTCATGTTTATTAAGGGTTTTGTTTGGTCTACCCATCTAGTTGGAGATCTGCCTCTTGAGCGTTTGCCTTCTACTTTCCTTTCTATGATTAGTCGTTCCATTGTTCCTGATCTTCTAGCTATATGACCAAGGTACTGCAGATACATCCGGTATATTCTGTTTAGCAGATACTCTTAAGAATCGTCTGTATACCCACATTTCGAAAGCCTCTATTCTGTTTTGTTTAAAGTCCATGTGTCCGCTACGTTGCAATGGGTAAGACAAGAGCATCAACTAGACGGAGTTTCGTTGTTTTGGTGATAGATCTGTCTTTCCATATTTTATTTAGCTTGGTAGTAGCTGATCTTAGCCATAGTAAGGCGACGCCGTATTTCGCTTTCACATTTCCCAGTGTTGATAATCAAGGAACCAAGATAATTGAAATTGTTTACCACTTCATAGTTGTCTTCAACTATCATTATTTTCGTTTTAGATTTATTTAGTTTTAAGCCATATTTTCCCCTAATAACTGACAGTATGCTCATAATTTCCGTTATTTCTGGTATTGTTGACGCTATGATCAGTGTGTCGTCGGCGTAACGGAGGTTGTTGAAAAAATGCAACCCTGTCTAACTCTTGAAGTCGTTTTGAAGCTCCCCAAGTAAATCCCGTCGATTCTGACTTTCGCGCTGTTTTTCTGATAGAGGTTGCGCACCAGTTGAACCAGATGTTTTGGCGTTCCCATTTCCTACATTATGGTCCAAAGGTAGCTCCAATTTAGTTTATCAAATGCTTTTTGATAGTCTACAAAGCAGAGATACATTGGGATATTAAATTCTCTAGCTTTTTCAATAAGTTGCCTGGCATTTAATATTTGTTCTCTACTTTATTTTTCTGGGTCAAAACCTGCTTGTTCCTCTGAGAAGAAATAGTTTAAGACGGTTATGTATGATATGGAGGAAGATCTTACTAGCGTGAGAGATAAGAGAAACCGTTCTGTAGTTGTTGCATTCCAAGGGCGATCCTTTTTTGAATATTGGAATGAACAGCGACTCCCCCAATCTTCAGGCCACTGTCCTGTTTTCCATATAAGCCAATGATTTCCATAAGCCATCCTTGCCCAGAGCCTTTAGGACCTCTGCCGTTATTTGATCCGCACCTGGTGATTTTTTGTTTCAGAGAAGTTTTATGGCATGTTCAACTTCCGATCTTAGTATCTTAGGCTCTTGAGGGGTATTTATTTCTTCTGAAATTTGTTCTAAATCACCTTTGAAAAGTTTTTCACAGTATACTTTCCAAACTTCTGCTATACCATTGGCGTTGTTTATAATTTCTCCCTCCTCGTTTTTTTATTAATTGGGTGTGTAGTTTGAATTCAGAGATATATCTTACATAGTTAAACAATTTTCGAGACTCATATTTGTTGGAATGTTCCTCAAGTTCCCTACAGACCCCTACGATGTGGTCATTTTTGTCTTGCCTTTAATTAAATTTGTTCTAAATTTATACTTTTAATAACATACTTCATACTAGATTCCTCATCGTCGATTTCACTTAAAATAACTATCCAAATTTTACAGGAAAATCCTGTGGAAAAAACAATGGATCAATGAACGAATTTTGATGGTAATAATCGAAATCACAACAAGCTCCCCAACAATATCTTAACATATTTAACAACAATAGGTGATTACAATAGTGGTACTTCTTGTTAAATAAAAATATGAGTAAATTAACAATAATAAAAAGTTAACAATGGTTATAGTAGTAAGGGTAATTTTGAACGTAGTGGTTGTGCCCAGTAATAGTATACACCCGACTTGCACTATTGGATCCAAATTTCGAAACATTCTAAAACTACCCAAAATATGTGGTAGACAATGTGACAACACCGCTCAACGCTTAGGAACACAACGAAAACCCGACCTCCGACTATAAACAGAAACATCAGACTCGTCAGAGCACATCCATCTCTCCATCCGTCGTACACGTTATGACGCCTGGTGTTTGCGGAAGTTTCGAGCGCCTGCGTTTAGTTAATTTAAGCCTAGTCCGAAATGAAAACGAAATCGAACTTATAGAAAAAATAAAAATGACCTCCGAGAGGTTAATAGCACTACTCAGTTCAGTAGACTAAACTCACCTAAACCAGTCTTGTCCTTAAACAGAAGAGGAGTGTTGAAACCATACTTCTGAAAGTAGGCAACGTTCAATTCCTCCCCACGCATTTCCTTCACCATCCCATGGGATTCGAAGATGGGATCCTCCAGTTTTTCCTGGAGGTTAAATGACCGCCGCCCGTCCAAGTCATCATCATCACCTAACGCCCAATCATCTGAGTAAAGCTTCTTCTGTTTACGCTCACGCTGAAACGTCAAAATTGTTAATAAAAAATTTGTAGAATGATAATATCATGGATGACATAAAATTCATGATAAACCATCAATCAAATGGACTCTAAAGAAAAAGGCGCATTTGCAAAAGATAGAGATCAACAAGTTGGTCAGAATCTAAATCCGTGTTTTGGGTCAAGGCAAATTTTCCCTTGGAGAAATGTCAAGCAAAGGGTGGCGCAACCAAGAAAATCATGTAATTAATATGCACACCCCACCCTCTAATGAGGGTAAAATATGACAAAAAAGTGCAACTCTCACGGAAATTCATCATACCCGGCATACACATACGTCCACTTCAGACAGCTCAAAATCAATAGATTGCAGCAGCCACAGAACCGACTGTCAGCAATATTGTAAGCTGAATGAAGTAGTAATATGCAGCTGAAGCTGCAACCGTCACAACATAATTAAATTTGCACGAAACATACCATACGAGAGATGATACTTTGACGATTTGGAGAAGATCGGCAGGCAAACTTGCGTTCCCTATGCGCCATATTGAACTACTGAAACTGAAACCGAAGCTGCTGGGAGCGTGAGCTTCGCGGGATAGGCAAACGCTTATGAGAACTTGACGCGAACATTCAGTCATATTTTATGGGAGGTTTAATTAAAGGGTTTCTGCAATCAAACTAACATTAAGTGGCAATGGTGGATCAGAGATTTTGCGTCAAACAACACTTTTTATAAACTAACTAACCAACTCTGAGTGTTCGTACTCAATTTTCAGGAAGCAAATGTGAAGAGGTGATTCAAGGCGCAGTCGCGCTTCTAGAGTGAAAACGGGTCAATTATGCTATACACAGGCCGGAAAACTTTGAGTAAAGAATTGGCGTTTTCCAGACAAGTTCACTCTCTTGTAGAGGAGCGTTTCAGAGGCTCTCTCGTTTCCGTGTTCTACATATTTGAAACGAAATTGCTTTCAAGCTCTTAAGCAACGCTTTATAGGTAGACTTATTTAACACACCCCCGGATTTTCCACAGTCAACAGCAACAAGTTACTAATCAACGGACGTTTAGTGGGTGGTTATACATGGTGATTCAAAATGGGTTACCAGTCTCTTCAGAATTGATTAATTTCATTTTGAGTCAGAACGAAAGTATTAAGGTCGTTCAGTGACAAACGCCACCATGATCTGGCCTAAAGCCACTAAAGACTTCTACTCGCCATAATTCAATATACCGAAAAGTTTTGTTTTTCTTCTAAATAAATGTGAAATGGTCAAAGTTTTTTACCTTTCTCCTACAAAATTGTCATTATGCGAGTTAATTGGGGCTAATGTTTGGAGAACCATTAGAAATCAATGAGGTAAACCAGAGATGGTGACAAACGTTACGTAAAACACATGTGTCAGTTTACTGGAACGGCTGTGATGTTATTTGATTCACAATGATCACAAGACCTCACACTTTTTGATAAAACAATCATGTGGGAACTTCAGGAAAACTACCCGTCTTGATGAAATTTCCCGGATTAGGTCAGGTAAGATACTTTAGTGCTCTCACAATACACTGTGAACTTATCTGCTCTTACTTTTTACATTAAAACACTAACCTTTCTATTAGAGACATTATTGCCGCCTTTTTCCACTCATCACTCTACAACAACAACAATTTCTTAACCTAACTTTTTTGACAGTGAACGTCGGACACTGTTGACGGATTTGAACACGTTCCGTATTAACCTACTCTAGTGTCACTACCAATCATGTGACCGATTACATCCCCTCCATTTTGGCATTTTCGTCTAATCCATTGATTTTTATATTTCTAATATGTAGTGTTCTCTTCTTAACACTAGTCAGAATTATTGGATTGGAGTCAAAACGAATTTTTCTATAAACATTTTTCTAAAACATTATTAGACATTACCATGATACAAAAGGTTATTGCGGGGGATATACTTCAGAGAGTAGATTCTTTTGGTGTAACGGCTGGTCAGCTAGAATGGAAGGTACTGTATTTGGAAAACTAGCCAACACAAGAGACAAAAGAAAGAAAACAGATAAAAAAATTGTAATTTCAGCTTTCCACATCTACATGATACCATTTTTTGATTATGCTACTTGGTTTGGACAATTTTTGTTCTAAATTTTGTCGTTTTAGAGATATCTATCATTAAACATTAAAATTTTATAGGTAAATTCTTCTTTGGGCCTGATTTATTGGCTTTTTGCCGACGTGAAAAACTTTTACTTCAGTGCTCTATACAGGGTGGAAAACCAATATTTTTTTTTTGGTTTGGTTCTAACATAAGGAAGTGTGGTCAATATTTCGGAACGTTTTAAGGCGTTTCCCAATTAACGTCCCTTGTCTCAAGAAATTTTGATTTATCCAAAAAAGATGACATTGCAGTGCTCAACATTGAATTAGTTATGGTAACAGGTTGTAGATCCAATATTATCTATTACATACAGTAAGGGCAGGAGCATTTACTGAAGCAAACAGGAGTATGAAACTCATTTAATTTAGGTCATCCATGACTTTTCTTAATTAATTAAAAACCTATCCAAAAACAGTAAGTATAATATCAAATCAAACCTCATAATTTTTTCTGCAAATGTCATTACGAATGACACTAATGACATAAAGAAGACAATTTCCGGTCGAATTTTATCCAATATGGCTGTAATGTAAAACAGTATAAATTTTGATAGGAACCAAGATTTGCTGCAAGTTTGTTTCGGTATATTGTTCAAGATCTTGTATAAGAAATTGGATAGTCTAAAACGGCCTTAAAGTCACTTTACCAATAAATATTTTTTCTAACATAGTAACTTGTTTGGGTCAATATCTCGGGACGTTTTTGAGCGTTTCTCAATTATCGTCATGTGTCATGTGAAATATCCTCGGAAATATAGATATATCCGGAAAATGTATAGAACCAAGGATATAAAATGTTTAATCTTGAATTAAGCTATATCAGCACGTTTATATCTGTCATTCAAATATGTTCAACATTATCTGTTACATAATTTGAGTACTTTTTAAAACAAGTCTCATGTTTGATAAGACCTTACAGGGTCTCCACAGACAGCGAGTGAAATTTTAAAATGTTTGCACGAGTTGTTCTCTTGCTTTAATTATTTTTAGACACCCTGTAGAGTTCTATCGATCAAGGCAGTTAATTTAAAATTATGTAAAACACGAGATAAAACATAATTTAGGACCTGCACCTGACTTTTTTTTACTGAATTTTACTTTTCCAGATTATTGTGTATGGGTTACTTGAAGCCGTTTGTGTATGAAAAAATAACCGAGGCAAATTATGAAATCAAACTCAAAATGCTGTTGAGAAGAGCAGTAGGCTGTTTGGAACAATAATGTGCAGTTATTTCAACCAAAATTTCCTTATTTTTTTCTCATAAATGCATCAAGCCCAATACTTTAATTACAAATATCTCGAAAATCGATTATTTTAAGAATAATAACCATGTAGATATACCTTTTTTGGATAGAAGATATTTGGGTTCCAGTTGTCAATTTTAAAGCGAATTACTCTAATTATCTATCTTATTATCTAATTTTACCAACAAATTTCAGGTTGTTGGTGAGTTATTTAAAAAAGACCATTTTAAAAAAATAACTTTGACCCCCTGTATTTCTGTTGACTATAATTCCTCTGAGGTGCTAAACCTGCTAAATCGAATAATTTTGATCCCAGAAATCCGCCATTAAATTACTTACCATTACTTATGGGACACCCTGTAGAAGAACGGCCATTGTTTTTTCAGCAAGGGTTGAAGTTAGGAAAAACACTTAAAATTGGATGTTTTTGTTTATTGAACTTTGAGTCCAACTCCTCCAAGTTAATGTCCCTTTCACAATGGACGTAAACATAAAGTTTCAGTTTATTTTTTTAACGTTATGTAGAAGTTATGATCAATTCTAATCTATCAGGAAACGCAGCATTTAAATGAAAGAACAAATAAGTATTTTTCACTCAAAGTAATCTTATTCATTTACGTTAAGATTTATGTGTTTAGTATTACGTTTACGTTCATTGTGAAAGATGCATAACATAAGAAGTACAAACTCACACAATTCGAATCGTTTATATCGAATATTTTATGACGGTTTACATGATCGGATTGAACAAGCGGATTCAATCCGATCCGATAAAATCTTCGATATTATAAACAACGCAGATTAACGATTTGAATTGACTAGTCGATCCTAAATATTAATAAGATTGAAACACTGAATCCGATTAAAAAGCCACTTTTTAAACGAGATTGATGGATTGAATAATCTGGCAGTTGACAACTGACGTTAACAAAGGCAGGCGAATAAAATAATCATAAAAAAACTCTTATTTTTTGTTTTTTCTTTAGAAACCACTCATTTTTTCTGTTTTGACTGATTTTAAAGCGTTCAATTTATTCGTTTTGATTTGTTGGAGGAAAAACCGAAAACGGAAAGGTCGTTTGACAGCTGACTGCGACAAAATAGGAATGTTGTCATCAGTGTCAGTTCTATTTCTATTTTGTATCTTTTTTTATTTTGTTGCTGTCTTGTTCTGGTTCCATCGGCTTGTCTATATCGATTGACCAATCGAAACAATGTCAACGTATAAAACGAGATTCAACTTATGATTGTTCTATCCCCTTCAATAATCGGATTAAGATTCTGTCAATTGCTGTTAGATAGCAATTACGAATATATTGTCATGCCATCTCTATCTACTTCAATAGTCATTTTTTTTCGATTCGTAAGTAAAACCCAATGGGTCAGGTTTTATCAAAACTTTCTAGGTTTTTTCTGAGGGGTAGATGGCCGTATCTTGGTGTACACACTCTAGGTAATTTGAGATATTATGAGGCACTTTGCCAGTATCACCAAGAATTTTCAAGGTATTACGAGTCATTTTGAGGTATTTTTAAGGCATTTCATACAATTTTGAGGCATTGACTGTATATTTCAAAATGTTTTGCGACATTTTCATTGGAATTTTGAGCGAAATAAAGCCTAAATAAAGGAAATTTTGCGATATATTTTTTGTGATATTAATGTTCAGGGTGCTCTTGGACACCTGGTATAACAAAATTGATCGCACATGTAATTATTATGGTAAAATCTTTCTTACATGATATTAAGTTGAAACAATATTCATTACAAATTATTATAATAATCTACCAATTTTTAAGGTTACGTGACTGTTTTTGACACGTGTCAACTAGACTTTACAGTGTTGCAAGCTCTAAAATGGCATAATCAAAGTCACGTGATGCGTCTCTTACAATTTCAGCTTTTACAACTGTCTAAAATAGCCGAAATTTAATTAACCAAGTTTTTAAAGTTTCAACCTCATTTTAACGGTCACGTGATTAATTTTGACAGATATCAACTGGCCTTTACAGTGGTGCAAGCTCAGAATTGCATTATCAACGTCAAGTGATGTGTATTTTGCAATTTAAATTTTTTACAACTGTCCAACTCAGAAACAGTAAATGTCAAGTTTCATTGGTTGAATGCTCACGTGACTATGACGTTTTTTAATAAAGTAATAAATAAGAGTAAATTTGACGTCACGATGACGTAATTGCTTCAATTGTGATTGGATGAAGCAACTGTCAAATTACGTCATCGTGACGTCGTACATCAAAACGAATGCGGCCATTGTGATCAAGGTTGGCGATTTGACTGGGTCAACAATGTGACAGCTACCATGTGCATTTTGAATGTGACATAGAAATCGATATTAAATTGTCTAAGGTCTGGAGTGATCAACACGCACATCAGCAATTAAAACGTACTCACACCCACCCGCAACACTTGTTATAGTGACAGAAGTGGAAAATTCACCATAAGTTAGCATATGAATCTTATGAAACCCAATGCGAGCAGTACGTCTAAAAACAGGTGAGCCAGTAACCAGTAGCACAAAACCGGTGTCGACGACTTTAGGAAGTCTTCGTCGACTCAGTCTCGCCGTTTGGCTTGAAAATACACCACGTCGTCAACCTTCACCGCTAGCATTGTGCGATCTACATCGATCGGGAAACATAAACTAGCGCAAACATTGGATTAGGCGAAAGATATCGTGACTTAAGCGGGTGTAGGTGGAGAATTAATTCGTCCCGTAGGTCACCAAAAGCCCACCCCATACGAAAAACCAGACAATACTTGAAGAAAAATCGAAAGCGATAAGAGCGTGCATTTGGTTGCGAGAAAGAGGCATGGCGACTGTACTACAAAACTGACAAGTTTACGTGAAATCTTTGTCCTACAAAATGGCAGCGAAATGTCCCCTTAAACCGCATTTTAATCTAGTTAAACCGTACTCACCAGTTGTCTAGCGGTTTTCGCCTTTGCAGACGACGAATTTTGCGACATTTTTTCGCACAACTACGTAAATTTCGATAAAGCCACGATACACCCCGGAAAGCACCACGTCTACACCCAACACTTACCGAAGCGGGACTAAAATTATCAGAAAATTAATGGGCTGAGACCATAAAGCTACGCGCAACTCTGAAATCGTGTGGTCTCACTCAATCACGCATCCATTCGGTGTACCCGTCCTTTTCTAGCACATCCTAAAAAGCATGGAGCAAGTCGATGTCTGAACGTTCTGTTGTGTTTAGGATTGAAAGACGAAGCAGCGTTGCCAAACTGTGACTTATTTCCGCTTAATTAGAAAAGCTAATTTAAAATAAATGTGATTAAATAAGTGAACGTATGCAAAAAATCGAACAAAAATAGAATGGCGTACCTATGTAATAGACATTTGCGTCTTTATTTATTACATTTGAAACGTTAAGGCCGCATTCGTTTTTACACTTTATGGAGCGATTGTGTCGTCACAATGACGTAGTTTGACAGTTGGTCAAATTATGGTTTTGCCAAATTACGTTACATTCGCCTTGCGCGCTCCATGGAGCATGAAAAGGAATGCTGCCTTACTCAAGTAGGCCTAGAATTTGACGTAGATTCCAAAAATCGAATAAAAAATTATAAGTGTGGTTTGTTGCTGTGTTGGATGTTAAAAATTCATTGAATCATCCTGTAAACTACTCCATTGTATTGTCAATAACTCGGTTATTTTGACAATTATAGGGTGGTTCGATATACCAATTTGTAGTCCTTGAAATTCTCTTTTGAACACCCTCTGTATAGCGTTTTTACCTAAAACGTCAAATAAGTGAGTTTTTTACTTATCAAACAACTCAGTTTTAACGTCTTTATAGAGAATCATGGCAAGATAAAAGCATTGGCCGCATTCGTTTTCACGCTTCGTGGAGCGAGCAGAGCATTTTTGACGTCACAATGACGTAATTTGACAGTTGCTCAAATTATAGTTTTGCTAAATTACGTCATCGTGACGTCAAAAACGCGCAGAGCTTGAAAACGAATGTGGCCATTGTTTTTATAGCAACATAGCAACGAAAACCCTACCTGGCAACACTGCACTTAATTTTGACATTGATGTAATTCTGACAGATCCAAAAAAACACAACAAGTGTCATGGCTGTTTTCCCGACATTTTCAAACTAGTATTCTGCTAAAAGTTTTGATGCTCAAATAATTAAATAAAACGTTAACAGAATGGTGCCGTTACAACTTCAATAAACCAGCAAACCTCACTTCCTTTCGTGAAATATACACTTTAGGTAAATACAACCTTTTCGCTTTTTATTGCCTAGTCTGCGCGTCTCTTAACATTAAATTTATATTTTGCAGGGCTAGAGGGCTAAGAACACTAGTCTAGAGCCTGTTTCCACCTTAACCGTACAAAACCGGAATTTTATAAAGAAAATAGGACAAGTCTATTAACTAGCATAGACATGCCAAGGTTCACAAGACAAAATCTAAAATCTTTGGGACCGAAAAAGAAGGATCATGTCAAGCAAAAAGCCCATCTAAAAGAGTCGAATTATGTGAAGAACAGAATGAGACAGGGAATCACAGTAAGTTTTTTAAGCAAAATGTTTATGATGCAAAATGAATTCCTTCTTATTACACCACTTTTGTGTCTGTGATACCCGAGGTGATAGTTACCAGTAGGTAGTTTGCAGAAAATTAGCCTCCTTATGGTAGAATTAAAGCATTATTCTGAAAGTTTATTTAGTGTAGAAGTTTAAGTTTTTTAAGCACTAGGACTTTAATCTACAGGGTGATTCCAGCTGATGATGGTATATTAAAAGCCTGATTAAAAGTATCTAGAGAACAACTCTATAATATGGTATAGGGATGATAACTTTCTTTGTGAAATATTTTGGACTTTGTGGTGTTGCCAGATCAGTTGAAAACATAGCATAACTAATAAAACTTTTTTTATTATGTAGGTACTCTATACTTTGTGTTTTTTTAGTTTATGTAGTCTGTGGTTGAAAAGAACACCAACTTTTGATTTTCAAATTGAACAGTCTAATCTTAGTTTTTCTAATCTTATTTTAGAATTCCTGGTAAGAAGGCTAGTTATTGTTAATACTTTCCTCTTGACTTTCCTATACCTATCTTGCACCCTTTCTTAGATATTTCATAAAAATAGTGGATTTGTCAGCAAACTCCCCCATCAAGTCATGAAAATTTTGTTGATGTGACCTTTTGTCAAATAAATCAATAACTCCTGTAGATATCTTGGATTTTAAGACACATTCTTAACAGGTACTAAGTGGGGCAACTTTTTCTCCATTTAACGAACAAAGTACTTAACTATTGATATTTCTAAGATCCCAATGATGGGTCACTTTGAAAGCACCATGTATATAGAAAACTTATTATTTAATGTTTTTAGTTTCTTCCTGGATTTGTAAACACAGGCTATCAGACAAGCACAGTAGTAAAAAATACAAGTAAGATAACTATGAATATGACTAAAGCATATTGTTTCTATGATGTAAATTCATTATTAGCTCAAAGCAAGAATACAGAAAATATGTTCAGCGAAAGTTTCCAGGATCTGATAGGCCAGAAAAGCAACTTGAGACGTTCACAACGAATACTCACAAACCAGAGCAGCAGTCGTGACCGTAATTGCAATAATTATGGTGATCTTAATAGAAAAGAGAGGAAACAAAAAAGATCAAAAAGTATCTTCAAAAACATCAATCGCCAGTATTCAAAACGACAAAAAGGACATAGTCCTGCGTATAGTAGCGATAAGTCAGATAACAGTTCCAGCATGTTTGATGATGAGGTTCCTAGAAACAGTGAAGTACATTTATGTAATGAAGATGCAGAATTGGAACAAACTTGCTATCATCAAACCAGTCCCACACTTCCAAATAGTAAAAAGTTTGCTACTGAAGAAAGTTACAGAAAAACATTCTGCAGAAAGATTGTCCAGGCCATCCAAGTGAGTTTCAAGCAAAATTCTGTAGAACAAGCTAAGAAACGTATACAGGCCGAAGTCTCAAAGGCTAATGCAGTCTTAGCAGGGAAAGTAGTAAAAAAAGATTTGAATGTCTCTGATGATGTTGATTTGACAGAGGAGAATAGAGATGCGGACAACTTAATTCTAGTACCGCCCAGAAAGTGGGTTTACTGCACTCCTAACAAAAAAATTGCCACGTCTAAAATAGAAGAAAACCAACTTGAACCAGCAATAATGTTGAAGGAAGACAGCAAAAACCGAAAGCAGAAAGTGCAGTTTTGCTCCAAATTTGATGACGGCGAAGAAATTCACGTGGAGAATGAATGTTTTAGACAGATGGCCAAAACTACAAGAACTCCTGCAAGAAATGCTGAAGCGCCGTTTCAAAATTGCATTCATTTTGTGAATATGTATGGAGAAGTGGCAAATTCAATGCCGTTCCATGAGGTTAGTTTTTCTTGTAAAAAGTTTTTTTTGTTAAAACGGACGTGAATTTCGACCAGTGTCACTAACAACGGCCAAAAAAGTTAAATACAGGGAAAAACTAGGTTAACAATAACTGTGACGTCTATTAATGGTTGCTGGTTATGATTTCTCGATGTGACCATTGTGCACCATTTGCTACTTTTTTTAATTCGGGGGAATGCAGGAATCTTCATCGTACCATTTCATTTTCGAGTACCTATACAAAAAAAAACTGAAAATGTTACTGACAGAAGTCAGTTTATTATTTTAATGTCACATCAACAAGGCAAACCAGCAAACATAAAAATAAACGTCACCGTGATTGCCAGATCCTAATCCATATTTGACTGTTTTTTCACTAAAACACCACGTTCTTTTATTTCGCAAATACTTTTGTTTACAAGATCGAGCACTACCTAGACCAACTTTTAGTGGTTGGATAGTGTGAGAGTGTATTCAAGTACAAAACTTTCACTTTTACTTGAGGTCCTTGCTGTATTCTATGGTCACTCTTCTTCTTCATTTGCTTCTTAACATTGTATGGTTTTTCCCAAGACTTCTGTAACTAGGCCGATTTTCCTTCCTTTCGAACTTGATTATGTAACCAGATACGTTCAGCAGTTTAAATTCCTCTGCTACTGGTTCTGGCATAGCATCTGCTTGTTCAATAATTTCTACCAAATTCTTTCTCTCGTCGAACGTGTTCAGGAATCCGTTTAACAGGATTTTTTTCTAAGTTGACGTCTTGACAAATCATTGTTTTCCTGACGGTGTCAGTCCTCACAGCTACTCTCCTGCACGACGTTTCAGATATCTACACTTCTTTTGAGAATTCCGTTCCCTGCTTTCAAGAATAAGCCCCCAGACAAGATCTTCGTGACTCTACGGCTCTGGGTAAGTCATTTCTTTGCAACATAAGATTTCTGAATCTCTGGGTTTTTTCTACTCGGTCATTTTCACACCGGTCTCTTCTCGATCTGCCTTGGTGACACTATTTTCCAAAATGGAATTTATGTTGTTTCATATGGTCCAGACCGATCAGTACATCATCGCTTATGTTGACCAAAAGGCCATTGAGAACCAAATGACTGAATTCATAGTGTCTAAAATTTATTTTAGCTTCATGGATAAACTTTGTTCCAGTATCAACAATTCTGCAATGCTTCACAATGTCTGGTCTATGGTGGAGAAAGTGCAAGTGTCGACAACCATTTGACAATTTCTTCCGGAAACCTTGCCCTTTACCTACTAAGCTGGTATTGTTTTGCTGAAGTCGAGCTACCTTAATAACTGTAGGTGAAGCTTGATCATGATTTTCGGTCTGCTTTTACTTCTGATGATTGCCTAGTCTTTATCTTCCCAGATTCACCATTCCTTCTGGTTTGGACCACTGATGTTGTTTATGTCTTTTTTCACCGCAGTTCCAGCATTTCAAGAATTGTGTAAACGGCTTTTTTTGGTTGTTTTGTCTTTTCGCACCTTTTCTGGTTGTCTATTCTTGTCGGTTTAGGGCATTGAGGTCGAATGTTCTCTTTCTCATCACAATTCTAGCATTCAAAAAAATGGGAAACTGGCTTCGTTTGCATACTACGATTGTTTTGCCTCTTTTCTTTATTCCGCTTTTCTATTCTTCAAAGCGTAGGCAGGTACAGTATGTAATGTTTTGCACCTGGCTAGTCTTGCTCAGTGTCACGATCTTTTAGGCCCCTTACGCCTTTAGGCCTCTTACTGCCAAACGCTCTGTTGTGTTGGGTAAGCCAGACAAACTAGACGGACATATCAGCTTCAGACTGCTGCAAAGTTTCTTGTTTTCTCTAGTTTCTGCTTGACAACTGAGCCTCGTACACTTGTTCCAGATGCTTATTCCCAAATTTCATTTCTAGATGTTGAATTAAGGCTGTAATTCTTATAACGGCTCTCATCCACGGTTTGCAAAACCTCCAGTGCTTTCTCTCTGAGTGATAAAACCATGGCGGTGCTTTTGTCACTCGATGCCCAGTTGTTTGCCTCCTACTGTTTTTAGGTCTTATCATCATAAACTGGAGGCTTAATATTTGAACAAGCGTTTGGGCTGGTAAATAATGTTGGTTTCAGTGTTCTTGCAACTTGTCAATTTCTCTTGACAAGTTCTGAACAGTTTCGTCTACTCCGCCTATTCGCACTGTCACTTCTTCAAAGAGTTTGGCACTTTTTCCTCTGTAGTGTTCCTGCTTACCATATCACTTTTCAGTTCACTAATCTCACTATCTAGTTTTTGTTCTTGGTCCTTGATTTGTTCTTTTAGGTCATCTAGCTTATATGGTTTTGACTGGCTTGCATTTCCTCTAGTTTGTGTTCTTAGCTTGCATATCCAGCTTCGCCTCGAACTTTGGGCAGCTTGTATTTCCTCCAACTTGCTATCTTGAATTGCTTTTATCTCTTCAAATTTACGGTTTTGACTTTCATTTACTCACGAGCATTCAACCTTCTTGTTGTTTCTTTGCTTTCTCTTAGATTCGGGCTCTTATTTCTTCTTCCTGGATATTCGTATCCCACTTGTGACACCAAATGTAACGTTTTTCCACTAAAACCCCACTTGATACTTTTATTTCGCACTGTAGATTACTTTTGTTTACAAACTGACATTGACATGAACTGACAACTTCCGTTAACAACCACAACAACAAAAACCTGTTCTAGCCCAGCTTTTTATTGGCTTCTATGGATTGGGACTCTTATACTTCAAACTATAACTATTGAAAAGTTTGCAGTTCTTTTAATTTTAGTGTCAACACTATACCAGACCATATTATGATAATCATCATCAACATAATGAACACATCTTTGAGGAAAATACCAATATGATTAACTTCAGAAACAGGAGAATCGATACTTGTATCAATGAACATGATATAACGGTCGTTATGGATGGGAATAATTTTGAAATGCAAGCTTCGCAGCGTCCTACAAACGATGTCTGTTTTCCCAAGGATTCCTATGAATTTAACGTGAATCTGAATCATGATAAAATGTTCAATTTTAACAGCCAAACCAGTGTGTTTGATTAGCGTTCTAATCCTGTAAGTATACGTTATAATCGTTTGTGTTAGTATTTAAGTGGTTAAAATGTTAATTGTCATTCATTCGTTGGTACTTCACACGCAGATAAACTAGCGATAAGAATTTAATTCAGTAGCACTGACAAACTATTTTTTTGATAATTTTGAAGCATTACTTATTGTTTTCATAAGAACAGCTATTAAATATCTCATTGATACATACATACTTTTATTCTTTTAAGTACATTATGGAAGATGGCAAGATATCTTTGATAACTTTTGGAAAATGTTTTGTTTTTCTTTATAATCATATGCTAATTAGACGTTTTGTTTTTTTGACTAATTCCGTAAACGTGTCAGATACAATAAGTAATTAGGGTAATATAGACAGTAGTTCATATATCTACAAAATCGTTTCTGGTATCCGTTCTATTCATTTACCCTGTTAGTTTCTGAATAGAAGTACAATTACCCTGTTAGTTTCTGAATAGAAGAGTTATCGGAAAAAGAATTATTAGACCAAATTGGAGAACATTTAAAAACTTGCAGGGCCATTTCTGCCTTGCAAATATGATGCAAACTATTGGTTTTAAGTGGAAATGGACCAGTAAGTGTGAATAGTCACAGAAAACTATCCCAAGATATGCGTGTTTTTTCACCTGCTTGACGTCATTTTAGATGGGTAAAATTTTGACTATAATTGAAAAACTATCCATTGTGGAGGCCAATAAAAGTATAAAATATTTTCAAGTTTCTGAAATGGCCGCTAGACGACCGTAACTGCAATCTTTTCTGACAATTTTGTCACATTAACTTTTTATTCCATTTCCTTCATAAAAATGGAGGGATATTCTTGAAATTACAGACAAAGTGTTACATAAACGTTAATTTATTTCTCTTTTCAATAATGGATGCTCTCTACTCCCTAAAATACTTCTTACTTTATCAACATTTTTTTTATTACATACTACCTTGTCACATAGTTAAAAATATGTATACAAACCTAGAAATAAATACTTAGTTATTAGAGATAGAGGCGTCTTAGGGTGTGACCGAAATAATATGAACTGCTGGCGATTCAATAAGTTCAAGTCACCTCCATTATCTAGTCCGTATATTATATCGCCCGAATTGCCAATGTTTTTGTGTATTAACGGGTTTAATATGGAAAAATTACCAAAACATTGACCATTCGAGCTTGGAGCAAGGTATTTAGGACACAACCGAAGAAAACTAAAAATTACCACAGCCAAAAAACTTATTCTTGGTTTAGAATGCGAAGAGTTGCACACATTTAATTGTTTTGGGTTATTACAGTATGTAAGCCGCAAACTCATGTGAAATCCCTAATAAAGCGTTGGCACGACCGAAATACCTTGTACGGGCTACTTTTGCAAATTCCACTTTTGTCATTATCAAAATGTCTCCTATTGACAAGACAACAAAGTCTTCTTTAGAAAAAAAAATGGCAAAATATTGTATAAAGCTTAAAATTAAAGTAGTTTGTACAGATAACAAAACATGTTTGGCATAGATAACAAGACAATTTATAAATAGACCATTTTCACTTCAGAATAATTTTATTCCGGACGGAAATTATCCTAAAAATAAATTTATCTGGAGCTGAAGGGGTCTTACCACTTTAAAATACCAAAAATTTCCACAAAGTGACATATGGCGTTTTCAGAAACTTATTCGAGAGTAACCTAATCATTTTAAATGAGAGTTAAGTGAAGATGTCACACAGATTTGAAAGTGACCAAATTAATTCGAGTAAGTTTTCAAAAACACTTAGTGTAAAGTCTAGTTTATAAAAGAAATTTTAACTTTATAATAAGCAATGGCTTTATAACATTGGAAAAAAAGGGTGTTTATAAAACTCATAATTTAACATTTTCACATGATTAAATATTGCTTTCGCTTTCAGAGAATTTTAAATTTTATGGAAAACTAATCAGTAGTTATAGGTAAATAAGGGTGTTTATAAAACTCATAATTTTACCCTACAGTTTTCTGAAAAGTAACCTTTCTTAATGTTTTTAAGGGTTTAAAAAGAAAATAGTTTTAATTTCTGCTTAAGACTTCACATGATTTTTAAACATAATGAAAATTTTAAATTTCATGGAAAACCAATCAGTAGTTATAATTACATTTAAAGTTACATTTTGTTTTACAAACCAGGCTTAATGTCACTGTACAACGTTGGTGTGTATATTTAGACAGCTTGTTGCGACTTTTACAAGTAGGAAAAAAACTGTTAATACAAAATTTATAGGACTTCTCCTAAATCAACAGAAAAAGTTATTGAAATAAAAAATTAAAGACCATAGCAAACGTGAAAAAAAATACGAAAAATACACTTTTAATGTAACACCCTGTACTTATACTTTGTGATTAAATAATGGATCGTTTTCTTCTTATACCAAAAATATATAATAAGTTGACATTTAGTTTGAGTAAATGGAATGTAAACATTGTCATTTTGTTTTTCAAAATAACGGTTGCCATGAGCAAGATATTGAAACGTTGCATTTGACGTCACAATGACGTAATTTGACAGTTGATGACAATGTATTTGTTAGAATAGGTCATCGTGAAATGATAATTTAACCACATCTTTGGACACATTTGTTTAGGTGTTTGACGTCACGGTGACGTTATTTGACAGTTGATCAATGTATTGTTTTGTTAAATTACGTCAAATGATAATTTAACCGCACTTTTGAATGCATTCGTTTTGACGCTCCGTCGAGCGTGTAGAGCGAGTTTGACGTCACGATTACGTAATTTGACTGTTGTTTAAAGCTTCTCATAACCGCGTTTTGCGTCTGACGTCACTTATTTCCTATTGGTAGAACCAAAATTTGAAAATAAAAGCCCGCAAAATTATCAACTTGTTGCGTCTGTTAGTGTTTTGACAAATACGGCAAAAGTTGTCTCTGACGAAAATAATTTTCTTCAAACAAAGAATGATAAATTATTCATGGCAATTGTGTTTTTAAAAACAGTAAAATTACAATTTTTACATTTCATTCATTCATTCATTCAAAAGTACTTTTTTTGTAACATGTATTACATCATTTTAATGCAAAAAAGTGCTCTTTTTAACTAGATAAAAAAAGTTGCTGTTAACAATGTTTAAGCCAAATTTTAAAAATTAGCGAAAATACAGCACTTTTTTGAAAATTGTCGTGTTTGATTTTTCGAAAATAATTCAAAAACAAAGCAAAAATTCAATATTTTTAAAACGATGTTGGATGGACTATTAAATTCTCTAAAACTTTCCCCATTTAGCCTTTGCAGTAGCCCTTACGGGAAGCGAGATCTCAGTATAGATAATCGAATCTTGGACATACTGTATATATTTTTGGAATCGGAAGAAAAATTTCTATTAACTAATCATAAAATATCCATCAACATTTTATCACTTTGTACTTTTTTTTACCTTTGCCATGATTTTTTATTTTATTCAATAATATTTTCTGGTGATTTAGGACAAGCCCTAAAACTTTCTGTCTAAATATACGAATACTAACTCTGTACCTAAATAGTTTAGGTATTCGTGTAAAAGTAAATAAAAATAAAACGTAAAAAAGCAAACTGCTTTCACAGGACAAATAGTTTCTGTTAAAAGAACCTATTAATAACAAAAATATGTTCACTTCCGGCTCTTTTGGATTCTGATACAAAACACCCTAAATAGGAGGGCTCAAAAATGCTAAATAAAGTTATTTAAACTCGCCACTTTTTCATTTACTGTTTGTAAAATTTAAAACGTTTTTTTTTGTATTAATACTGAGCAAGGTTTAATTTTATATTCTTTAAAATTGACTGGAAAATGTCCAACTTCAAGCCAGCATTTATATAAAATAAGTGTCCAAGTGTTGGTATTTACAGAATGTCGATGGAAAATAGACAATTTATTCACTTTTAATTAGGTAGAAAGCAGTGGAACTAGAAACTTGATTTAGGGTTGTATTATTAAAGTTAAAACTGACAAAACTTTAATAACACTGCTCTTAATTACACTAATAGTTTCTATAATTTCATTAGAATCACGAGCAGGCTGTAAAGTGAAATAGCTTAAAACAGCTTAGAATTTTTACTAAGAGTTGTTGAAAAAAAGTGATGATATTTATTTTAGTACACATCGAAAGCTCAAACCGAATTATTGCTTTGTTACTGGTGGTCTACCTAACTTTACTGAAAAATCGGGCAGGACAAAAACACCGCATCACATGTGACATCATCTTGTTCCCATCATTGTCACAGAAACCACTGTCCGAGCAATAGTTCCCATGCCAATCATACGTCAGACTCCAAATCACTAATATTTACAGTGCAACCTTTACAATCAACACCAACCAAGAAAAAACAACCGTAAACTCTTCATTTCCAACAAGTCTTCCAAACACTTTAAAAACTAATTGTCGATCACACTTAATCTCTAGAACTTTTGATACGCACAGACTTGTAGGACTTGTTTTTATAGTATGGCGGCGTCGTGTATGCTTCGGCCCGCCATCAAGGGACTGAGTGCCCCCGGTACCCTTTGACCCCTCTCCATTTCGTAGTGGGTATCCAATGGAATGTCTGCAATATTATGATTTAATCGATTGTTCTGTATTGAAGGTGTTGAAAGACACTTACTGCTGTCTATCACCGACTTGGTCGGAATGAATGAAGCGACAAATATAGCGCAAATGACTAGAAAAGCGCCGAAGACGAATGGCGGTCCCGGCACCAGCTGAAAGTTAAAATTTAGTATTACCCTGAGATGCAAGATCCTCAGAAGTGTATTTTTTAATAAAATGCCAAGAGAATTTAAAGAATTTAAGAAAATGATGAAGAAAAAGCTAATAAATTTACATCAACTGGAAGGACCACACTGTATCGTAGGGTTTACAGCTTTATGGAGCCAAATTCAACAGATCTGATGTTAAGGAACACTTTTATACTTTTCTTAGGTCACGTGACAGCTGTCTTATGTGTCGAAACCCGATAATTAGTGACCTGAAACTATTGGCGTTTCAAAATAAGAGAGAGACTCTCTGATGCTCCATGGAGCTTGAAAACGAATGGGACCCAAAGTTCTCTATGTATTTATGGCTGAATACAACTTGTATTGCTATTTATCAAAATGCGCGTATTCCATAGTTGTATGTTAGCGCTGAATGAGGTTTGACAGTTGACAGCTGCCGACGTAAGAAATATATTAGGCCGGGTTTACCCAACTTCTTAGTCATAGTCGTAATCATAAACTTAATTTTTGTTCATTACAACACACATGACTATAAAGTTGGGTAATCCCGGCCTTAGTGTCCCCAACCTCACAAATGTGAAATTTTGGGCTCTATCGAGGTGTTAATACAAGGTACAACTGTTTTGCATTTGTTAGTTTTGGGCCACTGCTGAATGAGTTTTAATAGTTATCACAAGTGGTGTCTCATTATAAGCCACGCTGTGAGATGTCATTAAGTGTCATAACTGTCAAATTGAATGTCTTTAACTAGCATTTAACGTCACAACTGCCAAATTTAACTCCATATAGTTACGAATAACAATTTGCGGCGTGATTAACCTAATAGACCTGACTATTGTTTAATAAGTTTTCACAGCTGCCAGGTGACTAAAAGCCTGTTATTAAACGTCATAGCTGTGGTCATATCCAGTTCAAATCGTCACGTTTTGACAACCACACGAATTAAAAACTTCTTGAGCTTTGCGACGTTGCCTTTGTAGGGATACACATAGCATTTTATTCCGAAAACCCGATAACTTTCGTTTAACTTTTCCAAGGGGCTCATAATAATTAAAGTGGCATTTTGCTCATATTGCTTTTGACAACCTTTAATTATATTTTTTAATGAGCGAAACACATTGTTTTCTCGTAACAATGCACTACATTTTTGAAAGTTAGTCCTACTGTCCGAATTAGTTATTTTGATACTCTCACATATTCATGTTAGATTACAGATTAGTAATATTTGTAAAATGTTTTGAGTTGATAATAAAAATTCCAATCAATAATAGAAAAAATAAATCGCCAACACCATTATTGTGCTAATACTTTGTTGTTTGGGTTCGTAATAACTGTTTTGCAACAGGATTACATCAAAATATTGAGTTAAATAACAAACTTTTATTTTTATTGTTACAAAGGCCTCATAACCAGATTGAAATTTAGGGAAAAAGTGCACAACACCGCAACCCAGTAATACGAAGGCTCACTTATCAAAAAAAAACCAGTAAAGTGTAACATTATAATAAAGCTTTATAAAAATAAAATTTCAGTTCAAGTAATCCTAATCTCTGTCTCAACTTGTTTCTTTCGGGATTATTATTTTATTTTTACGCATTATAGTATTAAAGTAACACCCTGCATACCAGTATTAGTATTAAAAAAAGGAAAACTACAATAAGTAGGTTATCTGTTAAAAATTATGAGGTGTTTTTTGGGTATCAATCGCCCTGACGCGTTTTGTCCTTTATACAGCTTGATAACCAAAGAACAAAACAAAACAACTATTAATTTACCTGTATTTAGTTAAAATAAACAAATTACGTATTTATCAAAACTTACCTGAGTATAGGATTCGAAAACTTGCGTAGAATGGGTGGCATTATGACTGCTATCCCCTTCATTCAGATCGACGTGGAACATGTAGAAGACAACCCCAAACATTGCCGGACCCATTCCGTTGCAAAGTCCTCTCATTCCAGTTACCATACCTGCAAAATCAAGCTTGAAACTTACACCGATATATTTTAATACCAAAATTATCTACCTTGGACTACTCCTTGTCGATCAGCGGTACTATGTATGGAAACGAAGGAAGATATGGCGGGATATGTTATAGAACCGATCGAAGCCAGAATTCCGGCACCCCACATCATCCATGTGGTGGTACCGAACCCGTACCACAACAATTGCAGCATTTCAAATACTAGTCCAAGCATGATAGTGTGTTTGGCTCCCAAATTTTTTATTAATATTCCTGCAAATTGAGTTGATATTATAAACAAGTGTTGTTTTTGACAGCCAATTTATATTTATTTAATGGCATCAATAATCCTTACCTAATGCTAGTTGTGTTATAACAGCTAGCAGCCCGACCAGTCCCACAAAGACCGCTACCGTTTTATCGCTCCATCCCATGACTAGTTTTAGATAGACGAAAATACAACTGTACTCTCCAGCTTCGGGCAGATAACTCAGGAACACAGCTATACAGATCAGCAATATTGTCGGATCTTGACCTACGTTCCTGTTGCATACAAATTCGTTTAAGTTACTAACGAAGTTAGTAGAACAGGGTAACTACTTACCGTAAAGAGGCAAAAGGATCTGCTTGTTCCCAACTAATAGGAGATGCGCGTACTTTCTCTGGCAAGGATTCGGGAACGGCAACAAGGATGAAAAATACATCCAGAATGGCTACAGCAGTGGCAAGAGCGACAACTAGAGAGACTGACCACCTATAAAGAAATGTTAGTTCTATGATCTTATCATTTATATAGTGAGCGGCAAATGTATTATGCATATAATTATTTAAAATTCATTTTTGTTTATTTTTTGAAAAATCGTCAATTTTTATTTAACAGGATGATTCAAAAAAAAATTATCATACCAAAGCCAACTTTTTTAAATGGAAAATCCTCTTTTTTGTAATTCAGTTCTCTACAAAATTCTAATCATTTTTTTTATGTAGCATACCCTATACTTATTTTCAATGGTTTTTGGTAAAATGGCCGCTGAAAATCGTGTAGAAAAGACCTTCTTTAACCTTTTTCGCGACAATCACATTGTTGCAGCCGCTAAACAACCAAATAGTAGATAACGTCAAACTCAGTTGAACGTAAGGTGCTAATTTCTCTGCATTTTTAAGCATTCAAGTATACTTTTCTATTCTAAGAATTGTGTAAAACAGTAATTACCATACGCCATTTTCTGGAAAACCGTTCAAGAGAACTATAGGGTAACTTACATAAAAAAAGTGTAAGTATCTAAATGAAAATCCAAATTTTGTCCTTGATCTGCCCTCAGCAACCAACCGACATATTAAATCCAAAAAATGTTTCACGATTGGGGGCTCCCATACCCACAGAATGAGGTCACCCTGTCACCTCCATTAATTTGGGTGTAGTCTGGTTTATAAAACAAAATTTAATTTTACTAATAGTATTAATATTAGTTCTAAGAATAGAATCAAAGCTTATGACCGAAGGAGTTTATAAAAAAATAATTTAATTTTAGTATTTATAATTGAATTTACTTAAAAACCAGAACAGAACATTCAAAACAAGTTTTTAAAGCAAGCAAAAAAAATATCAGAAAGCCTTTGACAACGTTAAACACGATATCCTCCTAAATAGACTGCTCAAGATAGGAATAGACGCCAAGGACATCAGAATCATACAGGAACTATATTGGAGCCAAATCGCGGAGATAAAAGTTAACAAAAACTTAACAACAGATACGTGATACGTGGAAAAGATCTTCCAAATGGCCCTGGAAGGAGAAAGTAGAGAAATTAAGATTAACGGATCTCCAATTAACAATATACGATATGCAGACGATACGGCAATGTTAGCAGCAACTTTAGAGGATCTCCAAAAAATGATGGATAGGATAGAAGATATGGGTAAACGTTTTGGTCTTAAAATCAACGCTACCAAAACCAAACTCATGGTAATAGGCTGCCAGCCCTGAATCAATCGACGGAAAAACTATAGAGCGGGTGTCACGGCTTAAATATCTGAATGCCACGATCAACGAAGGATGGGACTGCGATGAAGAAGTTAAACTAAGAACGAATTATGCAAAAGCAACATTTTTCAAACTTAAAAACCTCCTATTAGCTCGCAGTCTCTCTCTAGCACTTAGACTACGGGTAATAAAGTGCTACATATGGCCCATCTTACCATATGGCGCAGAAACGTGGTCTATCAAAGTTAGAACCCTGAACCGGATCGTGGCGTTCAAAATGTGGACTCTCCGGAGACTCTTGCGCGTGCCATGGACAGCACATGCCACGAATAAAGAAATTCTAAGAACTGCAGGCTGCGAACGAGAACTACTTAACATCGTTAAAGAAAGAAAAGTTTCCTACTTCGGCCATATCCTTAGAGGAGGCAAATATTACATTCCTAAATTGATTCTAGATGGAAAGGGTTTTAGGTGTTTCAATTAAAATAGTGAAGTGAAGAAGCAACTTCTGGTACATATGGTGGTCAAAAGAGTACCTTTATTATATGAATAAACAATTATATGAAAGCGCAAACATGTGTATCTAATGTTTTAAATATAGACAAGATTACGGTTTTAAGTCAAATCTAAATTTGTCTGGTTGGAAAACCCATTAACTGTAATTTCGTGTAAATCTAATGATCAATTCGAGCAAAACTAACATCGTTTTAACTTAACTTTTTCAGTTTTCTCATAAAACATCATCCCATTTGTAATTGACAACAACTTACCGGTCCATTAAATAAGCTCCTAGAGCCGGTGAGATTACCATGCTGGCGGCAAAAGTACCACTTACCAGCCCATAGGCCAGTGATCTATCTTTTTCGTCGGTGACGTCAGCCACATAAGCAAACACCACACTGAAAGTCACGGCAAACACACCTAAATTGAAAAAAAAGCTCAGCGTTTATTGCAGTTTCACGTGGAAAAACATTCCTTACCTGATATGGAGATCATTGCAAAGAACCAAAAAGTGTTGATGGCCATTAACGGTATCGGCAGGCAAGTGAAAAACACCGTAACCAAAAGGAATAGTTTCCTGAAAACTTTCTTTTTAACGCAGGCTTTGATTTGATAATTATTATGATGGGTACCTTCCACAAACGTCACTGAGTGCACCAATTAAAGGAGCGCTAAGAAAACTTAGAATTCCTTTTATGCCCATGATGAGTCCGTTCATGAGGAACGTGTGGTCAGGGAACGTTGATTTCAAAACGGATATCAGAGGCATGGTGAGCAGGCCCCATGCGAAGAATTCTAAAAAAATCACCACCAAAGCGTGGTACAGTGAGGGGCTTCCGATGCCGGAGGTCTGAAACCAAAATGTTACAGTTAAACACTAGTTACAAATCAATAGTCAGTGTACACCTAGTGACATATCTGTTCTAACAAATGTTTTCACTAGTAATCAGTCAAAGTAGGTAAGTGTACAGATTTAACCGGAACCAGAATGTAATAGATTATAATAGACTTTTGCCGCAAATAAATGCACTCAGCTTTCCTGAGTTGTTGCTCCAACAAGCGTTAGAGAATATTCAAAATTCTGAGAACGTAAAAGAAAATTCTCGATAATTTACAGTTTTCCGTAAATTCTTCGTGGAGGAAATTCCCTTGGGCCATCTCTATGTATACCGTGGCATCCGCGGTTTATTCAACAACAAATAGTTTCAAACCTACTACAATACGGAAGACAGTTAATACAAATATTTTAAAGAATAAGGTTACAACTGACAATATTAACATCGTCAAATATAGTGAATAATCTACCTTTTTTACAACATGCCGACTTACCCACAATTTTAAAAATGCTCTAACCGCGTTGCTGCGGCTATTACCCGTTTCGACTACTTCGGATTCATCAATATTTTTACAATCATCTTCTTCGCGTTTTTCTATACCGGACATGTTAATTTTAGTGAAAGAAAAATAATTGATTTTCCTAAGACCTAGATGAAATATGAACTGACAAGTTTAAACGCTGTTTTTGGGGGCCGGCTAATCTTTACTCTGATTAGATCATCACCTTATCTCACCTAATCCATTTTATATTGCAATTTTAAGTTTACCTAGTATGAGTATTAGTAAATATGAATGAGCACGTAAAGTAGGCTGAAAAGTTGGTGTTAGTAAAGCTTTCTTGATTCCTGTGTTGTGTGCGAAAAGAATATAATTTATCAATATAACAACAAATAGATACAATCTCTTTTTTACTGTGTAGTTTGGTTAGAAAAAGAAAATAGAGATAAAAATGAAGCAAACTGAAATTTCACAATAAAGCAGCAAAGATAACCTAATTATGGTAATATCAAATAGTCACCTGGAAAAACTAAATTTGGAATGCAAAGAATGCTCTATCTTTGATGGAAGTTTATGTTGGGCAAACATAGCAAAATACTGAAAACGCTTCAAACATTTTTAAATTTATAAACTTGAAAATGCAGAACTTTTATGAAAAAGTTTATCAAAATTGCTCGCAAAATTGTCTCTATAGTAACTGTTTTGATTTAATTGGTAAACGTAATTACCTAAACTTAAATTTTCTTAATAGACTCAATCTTAAAGTCTCCTTTGAGAAAACAGTAAAAACTCTGAATTTATGAATAATTAATTATCCTAGAAGAGCATATTTCAGTAGAAAAATTCGACTTTAGTAGCTTTAATTTTGAACCATTACAGGGCAATTTTCATACTGTGACACCATACATTTGTAAATTATATTTTTAATTTAAATTTACCAGTTTTACCAGTAAATTTCAATTTGACCAGTACATTTACGGACATCTAATTGAAATTTGCTTGAATTTTCCTGTCATGGCTGTCATTAATTTCATTTAAGTCATTTTCGGTCAATATTGTCAAAATTAGATCCTAAAAAATGAAGACTGAATAAAAAGCTGTTTTGATTTGTTATTTTTGTTTTCGAGATTTTGGTTTATCAATAATGAAATAAATAAAGTAAAACTTTTTCTGACAAAATTTTTCTTGTACCAAATGAGTTCCAATCCTAAATTTTGACAGTTTTGACATTAGTCGCATATATCACATGGTTTTTGGGGATAATTTAGCTAAGCAGTCACGTGACCACTGTCAAAATACCTCTCATAAATCTGAGATTCTGTATCAAATGAAGCAAGAAAACTTTTCTAAACCCTGATTTATGCAACTTTGAGCACAGTTTGACAGGCAAGAACCAAATTCTTGTCATACCCAACCTGAATTTGAACAACATTAACAACATTAAAATTTTGCTTTTGCTTGCATTTTGAATAAAGTGCTCCGACGTTTCAGTTTTGAGATACCATCATCAACCTCTTTTTTTCTTATGGATGTTTAAGTACAGGGGGTCTCATTATACATTTCTAGTTGAGTATGGTACTTAATATTGTTCCCACTGTAAAGTATCAATTAGCAAACTGCTGTATTTGCATATTTACTAAATTGTAATATTTTCTTTGGACTACAGTAAAAAATTTCAGAATTGCTTATTATGATAATTACAAAGAGTGATTTAAGTGTAGGTACATATTTTAGAGTAAATTTTCATGTTATAATGTAAATTAAAAAGTTAAAAAATAAGTTACACATGGCAAGAAAGTAACTCATTCTTTCCTGGTGATTAAAAATCATTTTGTAGAAAGGTTTTACATTTTAAATAAGCAAAATTACTAGTAATGTTAATTTTATGTTTTCCCACTTGATATCATGCTTATTGAGCACTGATAAGAAATTTAAATTTAATGACTTGGTTTTTTAGTTATAAATTTAAATATCATATAAATATCCTGTAATGGTTAATTTTTAGTTACTTCTATACTCTAATAATTATTGAAAAAAATCAAATATTCAAATGTATAAATTATGGTCCTCTAGGTTAAGGAAAACTCAAATCTGGTTATATCAATAAACACATTGGGGGATTAAAACAATGCTCTCAGAATAGGATTAATTGGGTAATTGACCTTCAATCAATGCTAAACTACATATTTGTCACACTAATAAATTCACATGATATTCAGAAATGTTGAAACTAAAAAAAAAACCCTAGTCATGGTTAAAAGTTGAATTACATTAGTGCAGTGGAGGCTGAGGCAACTACAATAATCACCTTGTTGCCAAAATAGTTCTTAGTACTCACCGGAAAACTTAAATAACATTTCTTGAATCTCCTAAAGTTGAGCACATATCTTTTAAAACAATAGTAAAACACTATCATACACATACTACTGTCATAATTTGTACAATCGCATGTGAATAAATTATTCCATTGATCACTAGGTTAACTAGAACAGCAGGCTGGCAAAAAGTAATCCATAAATGTATTACAATTTAACTCAAATGCTCAATAATCACAGTATGACACGTTGAAGAACTGAAATCGTTTTGTTGTTAAACCATATTGTCAGATTCCTATAATCTCTAGTTATCATCTTATTGATAAAAACTCGTTATCTCATGCACACATCATACCTATTTAATATGTACACAGCAGACACACATAGTCATGATACATCTGGTACACGCGCTTTCCGATTTCGTTTCTAATTCCAGTTTAGTCATCGTAAATTAGTTTTCTGACTAATTATGAATATCTGTTTATTGCTAAATTTTAAGTGACTTGAAGGTGATGGCGCAAATTTTAATCAATAACTTGTCTATTGACTTTTAACGTTAGGACAGAAATTCCTTTTTCCAGCTGTTAAAAAGAAAACACTGAAACTATGACATCATATCAAATTATAGGAAAATTGGAAATAATCACACACTAAAATTACAGTGGAATTTAATCAATAAATTCCCTAACTCTGAGTACACAAATATGTAACATTCTAATAATATGCCATTTGGATTTCCAGTCTTAAATCACCTGATATCATTTAATTAAGTTTTGCAACCTTCAAATCTTATCTAAAGTGCGTGCTTATTGTAGTACAAACCAGTTTGGATTCAATAAAATTATAATTTCAGTTAACAACTCACATAAAATAATTTGAAATTATTATCTACAATTTTTAATCTTGGTTTATGAAACAGGATAATAATCAATACAAGGGGTTAAAAATCTTAATTTTTGTACTACATAAATTACAGTACTAAATTCGTTGTAGGGTTTTATTTAAAAAAAACTTTAAAATAACCCCAAGGTTTTGTGATTTATTATCTTCTCTTCAGGAACTTGTGTTACCTACCCTAAACTAAACTAGGTTAGTTTGATCTTGGTTATTGACTCGCTTATTGAGTGTTTGAACAAATTTGTTTTGGATTTTTGACATGGTAAATAGAGATGGCCCAAAGCCATTTTCTCCATAAAGATTTTACGGAAAACTGTAAATTATCGTTATTTTCTTTTACAAATACTCAGATTTTTGAATAATTCTTCTTAAATTCTCAGTAATTCTCTAACTCCTCTTTTTATTTGTTAGTTGTGACAGACATACACTGTCTAAAATCCAATACATAATAGATAGGACTATTCTTTTTTTTAAATCTTGTTTCAATTAAAAAGAACATTTTGAGTTGAAGTCTTACAATTGTGATAATTTAGAGCATTCTGGTTATTGTTAATACATACCCTGTACTATTTAAAAACTAGAAAAACTTTGTTTTACAGGAGCAAAAGTCCCTACAAAATTTCAGCAATTATATCATAGGGTGCCACATTTAAGACTTAAATAGATACCTAGATATTTTCATATAGAGGTATGAAAATTTCAATAAAATACAAAGAAAGTCAATAATAAGGAGAGAGAACCATTGTAAAGCAAAATGTTATTGACAAAGATGAAAAAACTAGGTAAGTGACATGTTTTAGTCTGCTGAAGACAATGTAATGTAATTTGAGAAAAATTATAACTCGATTTGGACCAAAATAATAAAGACTGAAAGATAGCAGCTTCAATTATTGGGCTTCTATGTAGAACTTTGCATACTTTATTTGTTATGTGTGTGTAACAGCTACAAAAATACAAACAAAAACAGAATGACACACTTGTTGCCTCACTTATTTTTCACACAATATACAAGAGTCACATCTGGGTCACACTTTTGTTATATCAATCTGTCAGACAATTTAAAACAAAAAACTAAAAACCAACTGAAAACAACTCGAATACAACAAGAAACTGAAAACAAAAATTACTGGGTTTCTATTGTGTAAAATTAACTGTTCACTTATAATTTCACCTGTGTAAACTGTACCATCAACCTAATTACATTCTACCAGTATTGCCAACCAAATTTTCAATCAGCTCCTAATATTTAAATAAAACATAAGGTTTTAATGAGTTGGCATGTTAGGAATTAGTGTACGGGGTGTTATGCTCCCCAATGTCACCGTTGATAACAACACTGCATTATCAGCAATATAATAATAATAATTTTTATAAAGCAGATATCCTTATCCTATTTTGCAAAAGTTGTAAGTCCACATTTGACCAAAATTGAATTTTTATTGTAATCTTATTGATTAGCACCAAAGACCAAAGCTTCCTGTTATGAAGCTGGTGCAGAAAATGAAAAGTCCCCCATGGGTATATTACATTGAGGCAAAATATACTCAAACTATTACTCTTAATTTGATAAGTATTACTGGCATTTATAGCAATAACATTACAGGTAATCAATTTTTGGTGTCAGATACAAACTGGAAGTCATTATCCTAATGATAATTTATTTTTGTAGAATACAAACTAAACCTAAACTATTTAGTGGAGATTAACTACATAATAATTATTATTACTAAATTGGATAATGGTACAGATAAAAATACAAAAAATAATGTAAAATCAACTATAAAATAAAGAGATTTCTCTCAGTTTTGCAAATCTTATCTTTGAAGTTTTATGATACCTACTACTTATAATCTTTAAATGAGTAATGGAGTTATGTGAAAATATTGAGAAATTTACAACCTTTTAACAGCAACAGCGTTTGGTTTAAATCACTAGGAAACAATCTGCATACTTACTACAAGAAAAACACTTGAACAATGTAAAGACATTTCTTGCTTATTTGATTGTGTGATTGAATGTATTACTGAGCCATTTTGTCTCACAATCAGTTCATAAATCCCTTGTATAACCAGTTTTCCTGTGTAGAATTGTATGGAAAAAACAACAACCAAATAAACTGGATACTTACCGTAACGACCCCATCTTTTGCAATGGTTTTCCTTGAACGGATGATCATTCCCACCATCCTTTTGGACCGTTTGGCCTTCATTTGCTTGATTTTAGAATTGGAAAAGTTCAACTCGAATAATTTAAATCATATCAACAAAAACGAATTTTCAGGTTTTTCACAAAACACTTTGCACACTCTCAGCTTTTCTCCCATTCCATATTTCTCTTCCAGACCCACACTAATTTCCCAATCCCTACAATGTCAAATATGTCAGATAGCAAATAGTTATTTGGATCGTTTGACATTGATGATGACTGTTGACGTGGTTGTCGCCGTCGACATCTGACAGCATTGTTGTCTTTTTTTTTAGAGATGGGTTTTCAGTTTTTACCCGATTTTTTCAATCATATTTTTTACAATTAAAAATAATTTATGCCCGTATTACTAGTTCTTCCTTGAGGCTCCCTCGATCCTCAAGGCACAAGGCACCCTTAACGCACCGAATTTGTTTCATAGACGTTCCTCGGCTCTTTAAATAGGAACGTATTTTGGTGGAAGTGTTAACCTGAAAGCGTTTTTTAATGAGCGAATTTGAAGACGTTTACTTGACCAGAGCTGTTAAAATACATCCACACACACAAGGGAGAATTGTTGCACTGTCCAACTTTAGATTTTCGGGTCGGAAACCGGGTCCAATAATGGAAACCGGGTGCCGAAAGTTTTTATAATATTTTTTCTCCGCCCCATTCCTATTACCACCGACCGGGGACCGCAACTGTCAAAATTATACATCCAGTAATGTGAGTGACAGTTGTCAAATTATAATTTTAAGAAAGTAGTAGCAAAATAAAAATAAACATTTTAAAAAAGTGTTAAAAACTTAAAGATATAATTATTTGATGCCGCAATTTATTGTGAAAATAATGGATTACTGACCAACGATGAATTTGCAAACTTTACTTCAGGACTTCAACCCCAGGTAACCTTAAAGTGTTGTTTTTATGCTTGACCATTTAATAAACACAAGAATTTAACAGCAAAAGAGCACTTTTTGCAAATTCAATAAAAAAATGTTAATACTAATCGTGAAAAACCATATTTGAATCCATGGTACCCTTTCCATACTCTACAAACATCATTGTTATTAATTGTGGTCTCATTATGTTTCATTAAATTTTTCCCTTTAAATTACTACCAAAAACCTATTTTTACAGCAAATTTATAGTACACTCATGCCTGTTAATATTCACAATTTTTTTTGCCCTGCGCTTGGACAATTACATAAACTGGTCTTATTGGATGGTATTTATTCCAATATGGGTATGGAAATCATTGGTAATTTCAGGAGCCACAGTAGGCAGTTATGTCTGGTGGCGCTACCCCCATTTCAGGTTATATTAGTGCTTTTAAGTAATATTGCATAGAGTATACAGTGTGTATGTTGCAGACTGGAAGGTGAAGCTTACATACACTACAAGTCAATGCTCATATCATTGGCTTTGCATCTGATATTACTCATGTTTGAACTGTTAGTCTGCGATAAATTAGAAACTTCCCGTCATTTATGGATTTTAGTGTTTATTCCATTAATTTTTATAAGTATTGTCAGTATAGCTGTTTGTATATGGGCAGTTAAACATGAAAGAAGTTTTGAGGTAAGACTCAAAAATGTCTGGAGTTTGTTGAGTCTAATTGATATATTTTTTACAGTTGGAGTTATTCTGTGCTGTGAATGTCTTACAATTTATATTTCTAGCTTTAAGACTAGATGGCTTTATAGGTTGGTCTTGGGAGGTTGTATTTGTGCCATTATGGATAGTTATGTGTTTATCACTGGTGAGAAGTAACTGAAATTTCCTTGTAGTGTGTATAACTATTTCAGTCTATGTTGTAGGTGGGTGTTCTTTATACAATCATTTTTGCAGCAATTTTGCTGAGAACACCAGAAGTAAGTGCTCAACAAAGACGAAGTAGTTTCCAATCAGCTATAGGATATACCTTCTTAGTAATTCCTGTATTAATATTCCAAGTATGTATATAAAACTGTTGAGATTGTTACTATATAACTGAATCTACCTGTTATTTCAGGTATTATTAGCTAACAAACTAGATGAGGATATAAGAATGTCTTTTATTGCAGTAGTTAGTCCATTGTTTGTATCTTTTATAACTTTGATTCTAATGTCGTTTAGTGCCAAAGGAGCAAACAAATGTAAGTTTATAAAAGTGTTATCCCATAAACTCTCACCACAATTCATAAATTTTGTAGGGTGGTTTGGAATAAGAAAAGATTTTTGTTCATTTCTTTTGGGAGCATGTCCATTGCTTCAAGAGTATGGCAACATTTCATATCAACCAGAACAAAGGCAAAATGGGGTTGAGTTGGAGCAGCCAAAGGATAAAAGCGATGCTCAGATTAAAAAACTAGATCTCATGAAGCCTGTTTTGCCGATAATTAGCATAGAAATGCCTGACTGAACAAAACAATCCTGTACATAATGTACATAGTTAATTAAGTTCTATCAATTAAATTGTTAATTTGAACAATATTAATGTGTTTTCTTGTGATGAACTATCTACTCAAGAACAAGATATCAGACGGAGCATTTTATTTATAAGTGAGTATTGTTCACATAAGTCTCCTCTGGTTTGGCTCAATGGGGCCTCTGTCCCAATAAGTGCACACTCTGTGAACTTTCTTGGGATTCACATGGACCCATGTCTTAGGTGGGAGCGACATATAGGGGAACTCTGCCCGAAATTAAACAAAGTATTTAGGGTCATGCCTCATATTAGGGATAGTGTGTCGTTTCACTGCTTACGAGTATATTATCTCTCTCATGCTCAATCATTATAGTAAGCTACGGGATCTTCTTTTGGGGCTCATCGTCGCATGCTACTAGAAACGTTGTGTCTCAGAAACTACTTATTAGGGGAACCCCTTGGTATCCTGCAAAGAGTACTTTCGGCGGCTCGAGCTACTCACTGTGCCTTCAATGTATTTCGTACAGCTGGTTCTGCTTGTTAGGAGAAATCCGCAGCAATTTCCTCGAAACAGCGATTGTTATTCTGAGGGAATGTCCATTTCAACTAGGAGCAGGGGCGAGTTATCGGTCCTCTGGCATGGTTCTGCTTTTTTGAGAGAGGCCCATGTTATCGTGCTGTAACTGCATATCGTTTTTTACCCAGTGCCATAAGACAGATTGACGGCATTAAAGCTTTTAGAAAGGCAGTAATCAAGTACGCTATTGAAGAGAGTTTTTATTCCTTTGATTTTACTTAATTTTCAATTGTAAAATTAATACGTAAGTGTATTTTTCTTAATTTTATCTTATTATTTGTTAGAATTGTTACTGTTTTGTGACATTGCTATGGTTATTGTAAACTGAGCTGGCAATAAAGGAGAATTATTATTATATTATTATTATAACTCCATTAAAAAAGCTGACGACTTATTGTTAAAATATTTAAATTAAAATTTCCGACACTGAGATTTCCGTTCCCTGCTTTCTGCTTTCAAGAATTAGGTCCCTGGTGCGGATGGTATTATAAGGACTGTCAAGATTCACTTTTCAGACCTCACTCATATATTTTTAACCTATCACTGGAACAAAATATATTTCCTGACTCTTTGAAAATTGGCGTTGTTACTCCCCAATTCATAAAAGTGGAAATAAGAGTGACATATATCAACATGGATTTTTGCCAGGTAGATCTACAGTATCTAACCTTTGCACATTTGCTGAAAATGCAATTGATGCACTAAATCAAAGGAAGCAACTGGATGTAGTGTACACGGGCTGTGCAAGCTTTTGACAGGGTGGACCACTGCCTGCTGCTTGAAAAGTTAGGTTGCTTGGGTTTTTCCAAAAATGCTGTCGCCTTTGTTCAGTCTTACCTAAGCGGTAGACGAAACGTCGTTAAAGTGGGGGGAGCCCGGTCTGAAGTGTTTGAAGCCACCTCGGGGGGTTCCTCAGGGTAGCAACCTGGGGCCTTTGCTTTTTTTGATTTTATCAATGATTTGCCGGATGGTGTGAGGTCTTCAACATGCTTATTGTACGCGGATGACTTTAAAATGTTTAGACCAGTAAATGATAAAACAGACTGCAGGCTGTTCTTAATGCTGTGGTGGAATGGTTCGACATGAATCATATAAGCCTGAATATTGAAAAATGTTCAGTTGTTACATTTACTAGAAAGCTTGCGTTTGTGGCGGAAAGCTATTATGTTAGCGAAGCCTTAAACAGAAAAACTGAAGTTGTTGATCTGGGAGTCACATTCCATCAGAGCTTGAAATTCAATAACCACTATCACAATCTAACATTTAAGGCCTATAAAGCTCTTGTGATTTGAGCTATGCAACAGCAGGCATTTTCAAATCTCGACTATTATCGCGTTGTACAACGCCTGTGTGAGGCCTTATGTGGAGTATGCTTCAATTATATGGATGCCAACTGCATCAGTCAAATTGATCTGATTGAAAGAGTGCAGAAGCGCTTCCTCAGATTTCTCTATGTTCTTCTATGTAGGCTTTACCCGCACATGGTTTCATACAGGTCATGTTTGTCTACCACATTATTAATAATATTAAGTACAATAACTGTGAGTTGATTAGTTAATTTATTTAAAAGTTCCTAATTTACATTTAAGACTTTCGCAATCGGATTTGTTCACAGATAGGAATCCCTTATCACCGATAAGTAAACTTCTGTCAGTGTGTAACAGAATAATATGAACACGTAATTTTGATATATTTGCAATTAAAGAGCCGCCGCTGAAAAGGCTGTTGGGCCATCCGCACTTGAGTGTTTTAGGTTTAGTTGGTTAGTATTTAGTTTCTTTCTCTTCTTTTCTGTTAGTCATAATGTGTAGTTTTTAGGCACAATACTTTACATGTAATTACTTTGGCAGGTGTTTGTAAAGTCATCAATAAAATAAAAAATACACCAGATTATTTTATTTTGGCATAAAATGTGAAAAGCCTTAAAATAATTAATTTGACTCTAATAAAAGCCACTATTTTACATTGCATTCTCCACTTTGGCGTTCCTATGCAAAAAAGCATGTCCAATAACATAATTGCATTGTATGGCAAAATTTCCTGTATTAATTAATGGCACTATAAATTTATATAATAAATATAAGCAGGCCTTTCTAATGACTAAATGACACACAACTTCAGGATTAGCAATGATAATCTTGAAAAGAACAGTGCTGATTTTCTAAAATCTAATCTAGTCTATAATTAAATGTGCTGCATCTGTATGTAGCACCATTAAAGCTAATTTATTTATATTATATTTTAGTTATACTTAAAGTGTTTAAGTATAACTACATTTTACTTTAATACACTATAAATAACACCAGTTTCACAGTCACCCTTTGAGATTATGCATTAACATTTAAAGTGAATCTACAACCACTTTAAATATTCTTGGAATTACCATTAAAAATCACAATATGAAATTGTAATATAATGTCTTTGGTTAAATCAATGATAATTAAGTAAATAAAGGTAAATTGTGAAAATGATACCCTCTTTTACCCTTTGCAGCCAAGTAGATATAAACAACATGATAGGCACCAGGTATAAAACATATAAGTCCTGGAAGAAATCAGTGTGTAAAATTATCCAATTTTCACTGATTAAAACACTTTCATACCTGCCAGCAAAAAAACTGAGGCTTGCAATAAGGAATTAGGTTCACTCAGTGTGTGAGTGCCTGTTATAAGCAGTCCAATACCGACTATAAGGAGTGTAGTGGCTGCTAAAACCATTCTCCAATTTTCACGTACTTTTGGATGGGTAAAACATGATCTGTTTAAATTTTCCTCATTCATACACTCATAATAGTCTTGTATCAGTGAGTCACTATCTCTAGAGGGTTCTGCCACTGATTTGTATCCCCTAAATTAAACGAGAACTTTCCAATCAAATTAAGTTATGAAAAAGTGTAGAAAGTTGTCACCTTCCATTTTCCATATTAAACGTTATTGAATCTCCATGTCCCAATTTACCATTAGTTGTTGTATGATTAATGTTTGTGCCGTAAACTTTGATGGCTTCATCGGTTTCTTCTTCGAAAGCATCGTCAATAGAGAATCGTTTCAATTTGTTGTTTTGCTTGGAAAATTGGGTGGACATTTTCCTTTTTGGGAAAATTGGGTTTAGTATGATTGTTTCCAAACTGGTATAGTTTTCAACTCATTTTATTATGAAGTTCAATTCGAATTTAAATACCAAATTTTTCCACACTGATATGGGGTTATTTGTTTTTTGTTTCACAAATTAAGATTGTTTTTCAATGGATTTAAAGACAGAAAGCGCACCCAAACACAACAAAATTTTATAAAAACAACACAAACTCTTGACGTTGACAGTATTGACACTTCGACAGTGTTGCCAGATTAGTTCCACTGATGAGCAGAAGATTGATATGAAACGCAGTATTTTTGGCAATAAAACTTGTGAAACTAATAATAACAAGGAAATATCATACATCATAACACAACCAACAAAAGTAAAACGTGCAAACAAGCAGGGGTGCAGCAGAGGGTCGGAGAAACAATTTTGGCCTTTTTTAGCGAAAATATTAACCTGAGTTTTAAGCTGTAGTAACATAGGCCATCTTGTTTTGTCAGAATGAGATAAACCGAGATAGACACTGTAAACACTGACGCCAAAATACGTCTTATGTCGCCAATGGCAAGCAGTCCTAATTAAAATTATATGGTAAATTGACATGCATCTGCAATGACGTTTTTGACATTGCTGAACTTAGACTGTGACGATTCCCTAATATACAAAATAGTAGGCATCACAGTCTGAGTCTACATGTCACTGAACTTTAATTAATCCCAAGCTGGCGCTCTCTATCAAGGTTGCCAAGTCAAAATATTTAATGGTGGTAGAACGATTGATCATTGAATCATTGATTCTTGCTATAAATATAAAAACCATACTTCAAAAATACAGATTTTTCATTTTTTTATTAATAAAGTCTTGACATTAGTGACAGATATCACGTGGTTTTAAAGGATAGTTTAGCTAGACAGTCACGTGACCAGTGTCAAAATCATAAATCTCAAAAATACTCTTCATATCGAATACTGCAAGAAAACTTTTCTAAACCCTGATTTTTGCAAGATTTGAGCACAGTTTGACAGTTTTGACGTTAGTGGCAGTTGTAACGTGATAGTAAAACACTATTCAGGTGACAATTGTCAAAATAACTGTCATAAATCAAAAAAAATCGTCTTGTTTCGAAAACTGTGTAAAATGTAATTCATGCAAATTCTAGTCAAATTTTGACGTTAATGACAACCATCACGTTGTTTTAGAGGATAATTTGGAGTACAAAAATGACTGTTTTAAGCGCATTTTTAGAATCCTCATTAAATTTCCTATTCAATAAACTGAAAAAGTAGATAAAAGTTTCACAAACAAAATAATAACAATGTTGACAAAAGCCAACTTCAGAGCAAACATACAAAATATGGTTAGTTTTTGCCCATTCCTACTTGATGACATGTCGCCAACTGACTACTGTCACTTTTCAATCCTTTCACCGACAGTTGACAGTGTTTCAATTATTTTTGTTTTTGGAAATTGGTATTTATAAAAAGAACCCTTTATTTTAAATAAAAATTGAGTTAATTCGTTTATTTTTTAAAACTCTTTTGTGTTACTTTTGTTTTTGCTTCTATTAAACACATTATAGTCAATAGTTGAGTTTTGACAGTTTACAAGAACAGCCCCAATTTTTGGAAGGAATGTCCAAGTCCAGCTTCACATAAAGTTCATACAATAAAAGCAGATTTTTCCCAATCACAAGAAGCTCTTTGTTGAAGTTTTCACCCATTTTACAGAAAATAATGTCCACTATAGATGAAGATATTGAATTAAGGGAATTATTGGTTCAATTTTTAGAGAAAAATGGGACACTTGCAAAAATTAAGGTAAGATAGGTTGTTTTAATATTTGGGGCATTACTTTATGTGCATTTGTGTTTAGGCGGAGATGCGAGCCAGTGTATTTCTTGCCTTTGATGAGGAAGTAAAGGTAACAAATTCATTGGACATTGTTACATAATATGAATTAATTTTTATTTAATTCTAGAAAAATGAAAAAGTGTTGCAAAATGCTCAAATTAAGTCTTACCTCAAAACTCTAGAAGGTCAAACATTATTTTTTTTAGTAAAAGAATTTCTGGAGTTTTTTAATTTACACTTTACTTTGCAAGTATTGGATACTGAAGCTTATCTAGAGACTTTACCAAAATATGACAAGTCTGTTCTTAAAAAACAACTAAATTTGACCACAGATTCAAATGAAATGGAAGTTCCTTTATTGCACAAAATATTAACAAGCAAAAATGCTCAAGGGAAAAAAGATACACTAGATATTAACTTAAATTTAAGTAGTAATTTAAACGGTGATACTTTGCACCCAGCTACTGAAGAAGTTAAAAGCAGTTTGCACAATAATGACAGCCATAGTTCTGCATCACACATTAGTACTGAACAGGACACAACTATACATAGTTTCATGACAAATGACACTTTAGATGGAACCCCGAATATGCCTCAGGATGGTCCACTAAGCAGGAGTGAAAGTCTATCCAAAGTGATTGAAAAATTTCAGCCTTTAAACTCAACTTTTATATTAAGTCCTATTATTAATCAGTCAAATGCTAGTGAAAAGAGTGAGATTTTAATAGACAGTAAAGCATCAGATTTGACATTTAATAAATATAATGGGCACAAAGATCAACCTGAGTCTGAAAAACTAGTGGAATATGCAGATGACTTTATCAGTGGACATTCTTCAATATCTTCCAAAAGCAGTAAGGCACTTACAGAAAGTTCTAGTAAATCTTTAGGAAGTAAATCTCAAGGTGGCAGTAACAAAACATCAAGTAACATAAATTGCTCAAAATCAACTAACAAATAGTTAAAAACCATCCTATTAAGTGCCTTAATATATGATTATAATACTCGTTAATACAACAACAGACAATATTATAACTTTTTCGACTTTTCTTATTTAAGTGTTGTGAATAAGTGTAATTTATTAATTTTTTGACTGCTAACAAACAGTGCCATATATTTGGTTTACATTCCTCCACTTTAAGTACTTACTTGGCAACTATTAATCTGTCCATTAGTATTATGTTTAGTATAGTTTGTAATAGTATTTGCATGCTTTCAGGATTGTGATTTTTTTGTATTAATATTTAAACTGTAACAACACTTAATAAATTTGTATTATTCAATAAACACTTTGTTGTTCATGTTTTAAAGGAAGCAATGTGGGTACTTTTAAATGATAATTTATTACTAATATAACTATGCAGTTTTAAAATACAAATACAACAGAAAAAGACCACAGGCAAATAGTAAAAACGCGCCTATATTAGGTTGAAAATTGGTTGACTAAAAATTTAATTTTTGTTACATGTTTGTCCGTTCTCGCTGTATTCTCATACCATAAGCCTTTGAAACAAGGTTCCATGAGTCCATATATCTGTCCATGCACATTGCAACACATTTCTGAAAATAAAAGTGAATTACAATGTAATGAGATTTATTAGCATCACCTTTTGTCTGCTTTCTAAATGCATTTGGAGCAACAATTTACTTTCATCAATTCAAACAAGATGTTTACACTAACAAATTTAAATTTGTACTCTTTTAAAAACTGAAGTTTAAACTTAAATAATACCCATTTCTCTTCCCCTCTCAAGTTGGTTTTAAGGATTTAAGCTGAGATTTGATTGTAACAAATTAGGTGTAAAATAACTAATAGTCTAAACATAGTGAAAAACTACAGTGTAAAGTTTTTGTTATCTAGCCCCATTTTAAATACAGAATTCAAGGTTGCTTACTTGTTCTGAACTATCCAGCGATGTACCAGGCTTTGATATGCACTTTTTAAAGCACTTTTCAGTCATTTTCTGTAAACAAACACTTTAACTTTTGAACTAGACATTTTTAGACAATGTTACCGTGAGAAGTTCTTGAGCATTTGCTACTGCTATTTGTTGTTTTACTTGGTCCATCAGTTCATCTTTCTGGGCGCTAGTTAAACTGTTAACTCCATCCATGATTTATGTGATTGTCGGAAATAAAATCCAAAAATTCAAGGTTTTTGCTGCTGAAATCTAATTTTTTCTTGATTTTGAGGTTATCTCACATTTCAGCCAACCTCTGATTCTGTCATTTGTTTTATTCTGTCCGTCTGTCAAAACGGATGACATAAGTAAAACTAAAAACTTTGAGAATGTTAATAGAAAGGCTATACAGATGCGCAACAGAGAGATTAGATTTTTGTGTATGGATATAGGTACCTGCGGCCTTTTGTGTATGAAGAAACGATCGATACCTAAGACAAATAATTATTAATACAAATTCAAAATGTTGTGGACACATTTTGGAACGTTACTAGGCAGTTATTTCAATCAAATCTTATTTTTTTCTCAAATGCATCGCGACTGAAACATGACTTAACTCTAAGTTAATGAGATAATCAATAATTTACTCGCCACTCTCCTTATTAAGGTCAATGTCTGTTTTACTTTCGACGTTATTCAACTATTTCATCTATAGACAATATGTAGTATAATTTACATGTAAATTCCATAATTTTCCAAAAACGAACTTGAATAATTGACTCAATCAACATTTCTAACATAGAACCACTAGTACAAAGTAGTACGTGAGATAGCGCTAGTTGTAGAAAGTTGCTGATATTTCTGAACTCATTTGAATGACCTGTGATTTGAACCGGGCTTTGTTTGTCCATGAAGTCCATTAGAAATTGGAATGTCTGGACCCCACGGGACCTATCCCAGCCTAAAGGGACCCTGGTGAAGCACTCGGTTCACCCTGTCTACAAGCCGAAGGTGCGCTCTCCTTACCTCCGCTTCCACGATCAAGTAGTAGGAAGCGTTGTGTAAAAGGCTGGTGTTATCATTGCTATGCCGTTGTCCGCATTATAGAGGCAGTATTGACGAATACATGCAATATATGCGAGGACCCTGGCCGAAGCAGTGGAGTACACCACGTCTTGAGAAGCATTACCCTAAAGACGGTGAACCGGGTGGACGGTACCTGTTAGCAGGTGGATAATAGGACCGTTTGCTTTATTGGGCAAACTTTAGTAGGCCCGTGGTAGTTAATTCAAAATAAAATTTTCTGCTGATTTTATAGTAAGACTGACTGAAGTCTCACCCAGACTGTCTTTCCTGGGTCTCTAAGCTTTTGTAGGGATGCAACTGATACTGGCCTAATGGTCTACACCGATGGGGAGGTAAAAAGCAACAATCTTGCTTGACCCCCTTATCTGAGGCTGCATTCCTGCCAAGAATAATGGCGCTAAGGAATGTTTATTACCCAAAAACAGCATTTTAAAATAGGGTATACGTAGCGTATACGCAGAACGAATCTCCAACTAATAATCAGAAGAATGTCCAGCTATTGGCCATTACCCTTAAAATGTCAATGTCACCTGAGCATTCAACCAATAAAAGCCAACAATTTCCCATTTTCAGTTGGAAACCAGTTTAAAATTGTCTCTACGAATAGACCTTATAACCTACACCATTTCCAAGGCATTCATCATAAATGTTTAGGTGAAACATAAATTAACATAATTGAATTTTTCTCCTCCTACAGGGATATTATTGTTTTATTCCTTAACAGTTTAGAGAACGGATAAGTAGGCAATTGCCAACGGTTGACCGAATACAGAATCCTAGACTTTCCGCAACTGTGCGATATGAAATAGACCAATTACAGCTAATCTTGAACGTAAACAAAATAATTCTTTCGATTGTCATCCTCATTGATAGTTGGCATCAAAACATTGCATTTTGGCTTATGTTTTGAGGCAATGAAAAAGTCGTTCAAGTTTCAGTTTCAGTTATTATATGATAATGATAAAGCAAATGATACAAACAAAACTTACAATTTACAATGAATATCCATTCAACCACCGCCCTCTATACAAGAAAGCCAAGAAGGTGCATGTCAAAAATTCCAATATGCCAGAAATAGTGGTTGACACTGTTGACAGTTTGCATTTGTTTATATTGTGGAAATTGAGTTCTATTGCCTCTACAATATGCCGTCCACTTGTTGTTTGCCATTTTGTAGAAGCAATTCAGTAAACGGCCCAAAAGTGTCAGTGTTTTCCCTTCCAAAAGACCCTGCTCGAACCCAACAGTGGTTGAAAGCTTTAGACTTTACTGATTTTACTCCAACAAAATACTCAGCGGTAAGCACAATATGCTTTCTCATTCAGTAAACTTATTGCCTCTTACATACATAGGTATGTGAGTTACATTTTGAGCCCTCCTGTATTTCGAGAGCAACAAGGGTTTACTCTGTAGATACAGGACAGCTTTTAGAAGTTCCATTGGCACGAGCACGGTTGACCAAAGGTAAGCACTTAGTAAATTTGATTTGTTATAATATGTTAACATTTTTTTAATAGACACTGCTATACACTACAGTTAGAAATTATAATTGGATTGAGAGTGGTCCTAATAGTTAACATTTGTATGCTGAATGTTTTTGAGTGTAAGAGATATATGACTGTTGAGTGCAATATTCACTGAAGACTTACATGCAGAGTTACCTTTAACAGGTGTCCAAGAGCACCCTGGACATAGGAGATTAACATGGGAAAACGGTTTTGATTTTTTTGCGCCTGTACGGTTGATTTGATTGAAAAATTGTATTAATGAAAGTTGTAGTACCTATCACGGACTAGTTTTCTGTATTTTTTTCAGATCTCTAGCTTGAACCCTTTTGTTGTAAAACATAAACAAAAATGAGAAAATTTAAACTTTTAGCCTGCACTGTATAAGTGGTTGTGGAGCAACAGATAAACAGGTCATTGTTGCTGATATGGCAACACCGTTTTTCCATGTTAATCTCCTATGTCCAGAGTGCTCTTGGACACCTGGTATACCTATATGTTTATGTTGTTACCAATTATTTCAGATGCCTTACCAACCAAATTCCCTAATTGCATTCCAAGTTTATCAAAAGTTGAAGTAAATCAGGAAGCCCCAGAAACTAAGAGAAGGCGCCTTGAATATAAATATCTTGAGCAAGCTACAGAAGAAAGTCTAACTAGTGAAGAACAAAAACAATTAGCAGATAGAGTCACTTCATTTCCTGAATTTAATGAAAAGCTTAAAGGTTTAAAATTGAATAGATGGATAATATCTAAACATGTCGATAAAACATTGTTCTACTTTGAAGAAGATGAGGGAGTTATACGACTTTGCGTCTCGGTATGCGCAAATTTAAATATTAATATACACTATAATGGTGATAGAGTGCCTTTAAAAGAAGAGGTTGTAATAAACAGCTTGAGTCAATTTGAAACCTATTTAAAGGATGTATTGGGCGTGTGGATAAAAGGTCCTTTACATGAAAATTTGGAAGAAAACCTGGCGTCAGTAAAAAATATTATTTCAACAATTGAAGATTTGTTGGAACATTTGTTAGAAAAACTTCCTGATTCAACAAACCTTATTGAATTTTTAAAAGAGCAACTTTCACTATTGGGGGTGTCTAATATGCTCAAAGGAAATAATGCTTTTAGATACTCCACTACTACAGTTCTTTTTTGTGGCTTATTACACACAATAGCACCACATGCTTATAGGTTTTTAAGAAATTCAAACCTATTAATTTTGCCAACACCAAAAACCATCAAGCAATTATGTGGTTCCTTGACAACAAATCCAAGATTAGAACAGAATCAGATTCTGCAATATGTTTCTTCAAAACTAAAACTATTAAAAAAGGAAGATAAGACAGTGACGATAATGTTTGATAAAATTCATCTCAATCCTTTTAGTGATTATAAAGGAGGAAATATAGTGGGAACAGCATTTAATAATTCAGAGGCTGCAACAAGTGCTTTTGCCTTTATGGTGAATAGCCTGTTATCACCTTACAAGGAGGTAGTTCACATTTTGCCTGTTAAAACTATCACAGCAGAACAACTGCATGAGGTGTTAAAACAATTGATTAATGAGTTGGAAGATATGGGATTTGAAGTGTTGGCGATAGTTTCAGATGCCAATAGAATTAATAAAAAAGCAATGACTTTCTTTTGCCACCCTCCAAAACTATTGAATACTTACCCACACCCAAAGGAACCTTCCAGACCACTGTTTTATGTTCTTGATACAGTCCAGATTATAAATAACATAAAAAATAATTGGCTCAATCAAAAACCAGATCAAACGCTACAATACCCTGCTATTAGTCAATTAAACTCTTCTGATAACCTGCAAGGACTTATTAAAACTGCCTCACTTGAAGCATTAAAGGAAATGCACAGTAAGGAACATTCTTTATTAGTAAAATATGGACACACTCTAAGTTTAAACTCATTGTATCCATCTTCAATTGAATGCCAAAATGTAAAGTTAACTTTGCAAATATTTAACTACAACATTGTAGCAGCACTCAGAGATTTAGGCCCAAAAATAAATTTACAAAATTACAGTGACACTGCCGATTTTATTGAACACATTTGCAAGTGGTGGGATATTGTAAATGTTAAATCACCCTTAAAAGGACTAAGAAATAGAAACCAATACCAAGAACCAGTAACGATAAATTCAAAACATATTTTTGACTTTTTGGAATTTTTCCTCAAATGGCTAAAAACATGGGACACCTCAAATACATTCCAAAAACTGACAAGAGATACTCACCTAGCTCTATTCCATTCTACAGAAGCACTGCTAAATTTATCAAAGTACTGTTTAGAAAAGAAAAATTATACTTTTGTTCTGCTGGGAAAAATACAGACTGATAAGTTGGAAGAACGATTTGGAAACTACAGGTATAAAAACTAGGCGTTGCTTTTCACTGCAATTTTCGACATAATAATCAATAATTTTGTCGTTTTTGTTTTTTTTTTACGCAATTTTTGATACACAGGCAACATAGTTGTAGTTTGTCAATTACCTAGTAAGCTTAACTATAGTATATTTGCATCAATTTTTGCTAATAACTTAATCAGTGACACTAAATCTGTGCTGTGTTCAGAGAATGTCTTAATTTGTTTTTTTTTAACTTTCAAGGTACTGACGTTATTACCTAAAAATAAAAAAAATAAATCAATAAAAAATCTAGCTTTATTGTCGGAAACTTAAAGTCATTGACAAAGCCCTGAAAACACATACAAAAACAGCAAAAAAAGAACATTACACCTTACAATTATTAAAATAAAAACAAAACAAAAAGGCAGTTACCCTGTATAAGAGAGGAGAAAGAGGATCAAGAACACAAACAGTGCTGCTTGTACTGGACTTAAGAACTGGAGTAAAATTCGTCCAGAGAATAGTACGCCCCGTCAAGCAAAAACATCTCAGCCCCACGCCTAAATCCATGCGCAGATGGCTGGCTTCTCACATGGAGAAGAAGGTTATTGAAAAGTCTCTTGCCACCGTAAATAAGCGACGACTTAATCTGTGTGAGGAATGGGAAGCCTCAAAACGAATCTACTGCGAGTCACCGAGCCGGAGCCCTCGGACAACTGACCCCCAAACTTGCCACGGACAAGACAAATCGTCTCTAAGATGAAAATGCAGCACACAGACTGATGCTTGGGCAAAAAACAACACCATCATATGATTATTTCCAATTTTACATATTTATTATGCCTGTTTTATACCTCCCATTTAAGAATTAAATTAAATTTAAATTTCCACTAAAATTAATATTTAAACTAAGAAATCTTGTTTAGGTTTATACTACAAATTAATAATTAGAAAAATAAATGACTGTTTTGACTTACTGGACGTAAAAAAAAAATTTAAAAAATTTGTTCTTAAACCACTTTTTCGGTAAAAAATCCAATTATGGAAATAGACGATTCAAGTCTAATAGACTACGTATCGCAATAGAAGACAGCAATTTACATCATGAGTGATGACAAGTATGACAGTGATAGTTCCGAAAGTCAACGAATTTAAACGAATTAAGCCGAACTTTAATAAAGTTGGTTTAACTTTAATGTAAAATTAATTTTAGTTTAGTGTAAATTTAAAGTATAAATGGGCTCGCTTGTAAGTTCACTTTCAGCTTTGATAAATTAATTTTAGTTTAAATGAAAGTTTAGTTTAATTGTTAATTGAGAGGTATAAAGCAGGCATTAGGTAGGTATCAATCTGGTTCCAACTAGCATGTGTCACTACGACAAATCTATGAATCAGAAAGCAAATTAAGGGTTCAAAGTGTCATACCCCTCATTCTGAAGTCATGGAAGTTTGGAGACCAATTTCAAGACAAGATTTATTGATCCTCCAGTTACATTGGATTTGGTCAGGACTACACCAGAATACCTATATCAAGATCACATAGATGATATTGATGAAAAAATGTGGTCTCCTTTGGTATACATAGCAGGTTATGCTGCTTATGCTGAAATAAAAAAAACAAAATGTGACTACTGCAAAGTGTATTTAATTCAAGAAGAAGACTGCTAGCAAGAAGTAGTTACCAAAACTTTAACAGTTCCATTAATTTTATGAATAGATGTGGGCTTTGCTACCCCAACAAAGATGTAGTACTGTGTATAGCTTATACATAATAAACTATAAAAACTTAAGCAGAAGAGTATTTTTTAACTTGTAATTCCCAAAAATCAATTTTAACTATGTATACTTTGTCAAACTTAAAAAATATTTCAATATTTGAGGGGCATAGCTGCAATACACATAATTGTGAATATATTTTTTTAAATAACTTCTGTAAAAAACAAAATTCTTAGTAATATTGAGTAAATTAAGTTTAAGTCTGTTTGAATGGAATTCATCATAACAATTTAAGTATAATGTTTGTTCTCACTCGACCACCCTAAAGCAGTAAAGCATGAATCAGTGTATGCTTTACTGCTGTTGTTAAAACACTGCTTTAGGATTTAATAGTCCCCAGGATGCACACATTGCCTTTCCTTTCTTGCAGATTGTATGGAATAATTCTTGAAACGTTGGTATTGGGCTGTTAATGACTCGTTTGAATGCACCTATCTGTGATGTTCTTTCCACATAATTTAAATTGAATGTGGTTGTTGTTCCCAAGCCAAAGTTTGATTGGAACTTTCCGCCTTTGTTTACCACCAAATGTTGCAAGTTTTCCAGTTTGGTGAAGAAAAATCTTAAATTCTACGAAGGTCTCACAATAACAACACTAATTAATAAACTTAAACAACCCTAAATTAAGTTTTTATTTCTTCTGTTTGTAGTTTTTGGTGTTTTTCAACTTTGTCAAATTCCTAACCTCAAAATGTTTAGCCGACTGTCAGTTGGGACTGTGCCCTATGTTGCCACATCTTCCACGAGCAGATGTGAACCTGGTGTATTGTTGGTTGCAGTAATAAACGAACCGACAAATTATACAGATTTCGAAAAAAAAAAGCATTTATTGCAGCAACTGATAAAGAAGTCATTGTTGCTGGTACGGTTGCTCGACAACCGCTTATACAGTGCAGGTAAAAAGTTAAAATTTTCTCATTTTTGTTCGTGTTTAACGACGAAAGGGCTCAAGTTAGAGATCTGAAAAAAATATAGAAAACTAGTCCGTGATAGGTAGGTACTACAACTTTCATTAATACGATTTTTCAATCAAATCAACCGTACAGGCGCAAAAAAATCAAAACCGTTTTCCCATGTTAATCTCCTATGATTAAATCTAAAATCTATATGAATTAAAGACAATTGAAGTAAAATCAAAAAAAGAAGAAGACCTGCCAGTAGCTAATGCCAATAACAAACGTGAAATTCTTCCTAATATTATTATTGTATATGCATTTATTATAGCATCAAAGGAAAGTGATAATAAATTCTTAATTTATTTAGAGTATTAGTTATTTTAATTATGAATTCTTGCAAAATTCCTATACCTGTTGAAGAGGAGAACGGCGATAACAGATGGATTAGCATAGTAAGTTGTATGATCCTAGTTTCATAACAAATTCAACTCAAAATTGAACACTAAAAATATGCATTGACAAAAACATGTTTTACTAACGCATGGTTAAATATTTTAGCATAACAGATTCATTTCAGAAACTAAGCAAAAAGATGCTGATGTGATATTTATTGGTGATTCAATTATCCAAGCCTTACAGCATACAGATGTGTGGAATGAACTGTTTGTACCACTTCACTGTCTCAATTTTGGTATACATAGAGACCGAGTTGAAAATGTTTTATGGAGAATACAAAATGGTGAATTAGAAAATGTGAAACCAAAGGTATTTATTTATTTTTATAGTATCTGCCAGGTAACTCTGCCTGCATGTCAGCAATTCCTTTGTAATTTGAGGCTGACTTCACTATGTTTGTATATTGTTTAATTACAATCAAGTATAATAATTTTAGTTAATTATACTACCCAGTCTACTTAATAATTTTTAACTAAACTACAATTTCTTTTATTGTATAGTTGATATTTGGTTTATCTTATGATTAAAAAGTATTATGTATTTCTATTTTGATTATACAACTATTTTGATTAACAAAGTGTATAATCAAAGAATACCTACCAAGGGGAACACGCTGAGTAAAATTTTGTACACTCATTCCTAATATGCCAATAATGTCCACTAATTCCTTGTAAGGCCCACTAACCTAACCTAATAATACCCACTAATTTTCTGAAGTACCAGGACTAGAGAATATAAAAAAAAAATTTAATAAAAAAAAAGTAAAAATGAGAGCTTGCAAAGATTTAACCCAAAGTAGATATCAACTGGTGCTTAGTTTAAATGGGACACCTTGTATATTATTGCATTTTTGGATTCTACGTCAAATTCATTAATGTCATACACTTTTCTGTATCCGTTTCTGAGATATTTACCATTCTATGTAAAATTTAAAATTTTCAGTCTCGAAAACAATAATTTTAATTTATGCATATCAAGGAACGTTTTTTTCTTGGTTTTTGTGTTTTGTTGTGTTAGACGTTTGTTCTAAGAGTGGGTTCTGTTCTAAAGAAGACGTTTTCCAAATTAAATACTCCTTATTCTTATAACTTTGTCTGATTCTCCCTTCAAAATTAAGGCAAGTTTGTATTAGGTCACTTATTTAAAAAATGTATTCTTTAAATTGATACATTGAACCAAGGACGGTAAACAGTACAGGAGTGCTTAATCCCATAAGCGCAATCTTGCCGGTATCGGCTCGGGCCGGTGACGATTTTTACGTCACCATGGGTCTCTCGCGTTTGCGCGATTGTTTTGCGCGATGCGCGATTGCAGTCGATCATTCACGAACATGATCTCGTACATAGCATCTCGGGCGAATATTTAGCGTATTGTGCACCCGAAGGCCCACTGTGACGTCAGAATTCATTCGCCGCCGGGAAACAAAATCGGCCGATCGAGCAATCCTGTACTGTTTAATATCCTTGACATTTAACCACCCTGTACCTGTCAAAATAATCGAGTTTAAGGTTAAAGTAGTAGCTGTCAAATTCAGTCAAAACTGTCAACTCGTTTATTTGCAACATATTGTATAGACTTTTATATGTCAATGGATAGAAAATATAATGGGCTTTCCAAAAATATGACCGGTTGTGTTGATAGGGTGCTTCGTTTGGCCGCCAGAGGGCTCCAAAGCTAACTATAGGTTTTTCTTGACTGTAACCACTCTAACTTTTTTGAGGGATTTTTTTGAAATCGGTTAGGTACGGCCCTGATATTTGGCATAAACCTAGAACAGTGAGTGTAAAATTTCGAGCCGTAGCAAAACTGTAGAAATTAAATCATTAAAGTTGATTTTCCCTTGCACAGCAGTGGTCAACATAACGCAAAATCCATTGGAATAGTGGTGGTGTTTCAGGCAAATTTTACCCTTACGAAAATTGTCATTTGCAAAATCGGTTTTTCATGAAATTTCTATGCATTACATCGTAGTAAACCTAGTAGCTCATGTAACCGTGTTTTCTTAATTTTGCAGGGTCAAATTAGCCCTAACTAGTCAAAAAGTGTTTCTGGGGCACCCTGTCTCTAAACCGTAAATAACATGCGCATTGGTAACACTTTGTATATATTTTTATATGTCGATGGACAGCCAATGAAATGAGCTATATTATTGACGTAGAAAAGTCGGTTGGTTAGTGGTACCGTTTAGCCACTAGAGGGCGTCAACTTTGACCAATTTTTTTGGTGTATCCTCTTGTTTAATATTAAAAAACCCGCTTAATTGCAGTATTTTTGCTACAGTTTTATACGTCAATAGACAGCCAATGCAATTTAAAAAAATACATCTCTATATTTCTGTAACATTTGTTACACTGCTGATAGATAACAAAATATGCCATTTCTTTTAACGCTGCTGTTTTACTGTTTTAGCAAATGAAGATATGCCAGATGGGATGTAAATTTTATATTCATTAATGACTTACTCACAAAGTTATTTTTAATAGAGATAAAAAGTCTTAAATTGAAACAACGCGTTCTAAAATACAAGTGACTAATCTGAAATACAACTTACGTTTTCTAAAACTAATCTTACGTTAATGAAATACAAGTTATACATTCTGAAATCTTATACTTAATTTTCATTCATTCATTTTTTTAACTTATATTTCTTATAAAAATTGGAGTTTTCCACTTTTTCCTTGCTCCTAGACAATAAAAAAGATTTGATTTTATTTAATTATGATTAATCTGGAAATCGATTTGCTCAATTCACCAACGATAGAAATTGAACTTAAAAGTTTTTGAATACCATATAATTGTTTGTCAAAGCATTCAAACAAAAACTTTTTCTAATTAATGTAATTCTTGTGGTATTTTAGGTTATAGTTCTCCATGTAGGTACAAACAATTATAACAATTCTCCTGATGAAATAGTGGATGGAATACTTGAAATAATTAATACAATTAAGGACAAACACCCTGATGTATATTTAGTACTTCCTGTATGTAGTGATTTATTGATATGAAAATCTTTGTTGTTGTTTTAATATGAGAGTTTTAGACCTTACTACCTCGAGGACAGAATCCAAATACTGTTAGAGATAAGCTGTCACAAGTTAATGAGTTGTTGTATAAGAATTTAGAGATGATTCCGAAACTTGAATTGGTCTCAATAGATAAAGGCTTTATCCAACCTGATGGTGAGTATCTAACTATAAATATATTACTTCTGTTTAGCTGAGAGTCAGAATAACTTTGAAATGAAAATTACCGCCCCGATGGATGTTGGCTATCAAGTTTTACAAGAAGGAAAGTGGAATCGGGATAGTCTGGCTTGTCTTGTCAAGCAAAGAGGATTCAGTATGGTCCAGTTTTCAGGATTATTTTTCCACTTAGCCTGTATTTGTAGCAGTCTTTCAGAGATTTTGGTTGCGTTCGTATTGAAGTTCGTTGGATGGGTTATTGGGATGTTTGATTTTTGTGATTAGTCTCAGTGTGATTCGTTCTGTTGTCTGTGTGTTTTATAGTTTTTTCCGTTGCGTTTGTCCGCCGTATGTTTCCATAATCCAACAGAGGTCTGCATAAGGATTTGTAAGGAATAGTGCTGTAGCTGTCTTGGTACTAATTCCTTTGGTTTTGTATGTTAATGATCTAAAGTGTTTGGTAAATTTTAGCTTATTGTCAACAGTAATTCCCAGATATTTGAAGAAGTTTAGATTAGAGATTAGATTTTTGATGAAGTTATAGTCGGTGAGTTTTTATTGGATTTATGATTGCATAAGAGGAGTTGATTTTTATTAGAATTTGAAGTGAGTCTCCATTTATTAGAGTCTGAAGTCTTACTACTGCTTTTCGGGTAGTTTTGTCATGTATACAAGGGCAGTATCGTCCACGTATTATAGTATATAAGATGTTTTGTCTATGTATGCTTTGTCTTGGATATCATGGTTGTATATGTCGTGGCAGTATACATTATATAGAAGTGGGGAGAGTGGGGCACCTTGAGGAAGTCCTTGTTCTGGAGAAAAGGAGAAAGATTAATCAGAGTCGATGCGTACTTGTAACTGTCTGTTTTGAAGTAAGTTTTTAATAGTGTAAAGTAAATGTTTTGGGGTGTTAAGTTTGTGCAGTTTATATAATAGACCTGCGTGCCAGACACTGTCAAATGCTTTGTTAATGTCCATAAATAAGCAGGCTGTTCTTCCGTCGTCCAAATGTGTTGTTTGTATGTTATTCGTCAAGACAAAGAGGGGATGCATTGTTGAGTATTTTAGTTTAAAGCCAAGACCAGTTTTTCAAGTCGGTTTTTTATTATACGCTCGAACACTTTGCTTAGAACGGGGAGTAAAGTAATTGGTCTATAGTTTTGTATTCGTGTGTTGTCCAGTCCGCTTTTTGGAATAGGTATTAGTATTCCGTGTTTCCACGTGTCCGGAATTATGATATTTTTAAGACAGGTGTTTAGTTGTTCTAGTATAAATGCGTGAGTTTCTGGGGATAGATTTTTCAGGGTGTTACTTTTTATAAAAAATGAAAAATATGGGATAAGGGGGCAACCATTGGAGTGGGTAAGGTCATACTTGCAAAACAGGCAGCATATAGTGGCTGTCACTAAAGATGGTCAATCTGGTAGGTCAGGGACTCTTTCGAACGATTATGGAATAGCACAAGGTAGCATTATAGGGCCAATCCTCTTTGTAATCTTCATAAACGACTTGTATTCGGTAGCAGATGAACCATGGCAAACTATTATTAACTATGCCGATGACACCAACTTGTTGATTGGAGACAAAAATAGTTTAAACCTAGTAAGCAATAGTCAATATTTAACGTCTAAAATTGAAGCATGGTTTGCTGATAACGGCTTAATTTTGAACGCAGAGAAAACTGATTTAGTCCTGTTCAGGACAAAACAATCAAACTTTGGTAAACTGGAAGGACTCCCGATTGTCGGAAAAGACATAACAGTATCTGAAAACACGAGGTTCCTAGGGGTTTATCTGGATGAGAACCTTGACTGGTCTTTTCATTTGGATTAACTCTTGAAAATTTTGGGAACTATCTGCTACGGAATACGATTCACTGGTAAATATCTAAGTGAGCAATGTCTAAAGATTCTGTATAGCGCCAATTTTGAATCCAGACTGAAGTACGGTATTATGTTCTGGGGCCCAGATGGTAGGGTTCAGAACATTTTTATTGCTCAAAAACGAGTTATGAGAATAATTAAAAAAATGGATTATCGGCAATCATGTAGAAACACTTTCAGGTCAATGGGACTAATGACAGTATACGCTCTGTATATATATGAATGCTTAATGTTCTTTTTCAACAACAGAAGTTTATTTTTTCAGAATCCACAGGTAAACAAATATAATACAAGATTAGCCCATCAAATTATGTATCCATCACACCGGCTGCAAATAACAGAAAAAACTCCCCACTATATGTGTATAAAGCTCTTCAATAAGTTACCTATGGATATTAAAACAATTGTGAGTAACCAAAAATTTAAAAGGGAGCTAAAAAAGTTATTAATCCAATTGGAACCCTATCATCTCGACGATTACCTAAACATGTAGAGGTTGAACTCTCCTGTATTGAATGAGTATACTATATCATAAGTATAATAATATACCTAAGTAGTCTTTCTCTTGCTGACGCAATTTCATTTTGTTGTATACGTTGTTTATGACAATCTTGAAATAAAGTTACTATTTCTATATTGTCCTTTCCCGGTGCTGTGTTCTTCATGTGCATAAGTGTTTCTTTAAACTCAGTCTCTATAATTACCTCGTATGTGTTGTCAGTGGGATTATTGAAATAGTTAAAGTACCAGTTATTTACTACATTTTGATTGTTTACGTCAAAGTTAGGATTGGTCGAAAATTTAAAGGCTTCTTGGAAATGTTCAGCAAATGTATCCGCTTTGTCTTTGTCTGTGTAAAGTTCAGTTCCGTCTTTGTTAATATTTTCTATGGTACATGTTTTTTTATAACGTGACAGCTTTTTAATTTTTTGCCAATAAGATTTACATTTGTCCTGTCAAAATTGGTCTATTAGTGTCTTAATGTTTCGATTGAGATTGTTAAGTTTTCGTTTTAATGTGTTCTGTATAGTTCTCTTTTGTGTTTAATTAGTCTCAATATAAATTTTGGAAGAGTATATATCTATGGCCAATGAGAGCTGTTTTTGTACATTTTCTAAGTTAATAGATGGCGACTGTGATTCAATGTAGTCATGTATTTGTTGTTTCACTTTGTCTATGTCCGTTTTAGTTAAATTAAGTTTTTGTTAGTTAAGTTAATGTTACAAATGCTGTTTGTAAGGTTTTTTGTGCCTATTAAAACGTCAGGTGTTGAGTCTTGGTTTTCAGGCATCAAATAAGAAAGTGACTTATTTTAGCAGAAGGATGATAACCCGGTGACAGGTTTTTCTGCTATACTTTCTTTATTTGCTAGTGTTAAGTATTTGTTACTATGTGTGTTTTTTACTTTGTTGTGGTTCCATTGTTACTACTGTGAACTGTGTTACTTTTGGACTTTCTCTTCAAAATATTTATTATTGCATGGAACTTCGATGCGATTTTAATTAAAATTCTATGCATGGATACTCCCAAACCAAATCGACTTGTCCAAGCGGTTTTTTTTTGTTAACATGTTCAAGACCCGATTTAGCTGGCATTTCGTTTTTGTTGTACCACCCTGTTTACTTCATCATTATTGATATATGTGAATGACAGTATTTGATTTCACAAACTTGAAACAACAAATTTGTCATATTGACACAAAATTCTATAAAATCTAAGAATTGAAATGTGTAGTAGTATTATACAAAATTCATATTGCAGGTACAATCAGTCATCATGATATGGATGACTATCTTCTTCTAACCAATGCAGGCAGCAAAAAGGCATTCGAGCCCGTGTATGAAATAATTTGTCAACTACTACAAGAAGGAGAGCCAGAAAAAGACCTCACACCATCAGAGTGAAAAGTTGGATCGAATACAAAGAAAGTGAACATTTCGGACTTGAAACAAACAAGTGATTTTTTACAGTATTTTGGTTATTTTGAAGACCTGTTTTCCAACCAGTTATTTTTAGCAATATGCAATTATTGTAATATCTCTTATATAAACGCAATACTCAGACCTGTTATACGTTTTATTGCAGTTACCTATGAATAAGTTTCAGGTGACTACTACAGAATTATGTCTGAACTGCTTTGTACCTTTTTTTCTGACAAAAGACAGATTGCAGGACAACGCTATTTAGTTTCCAGACGTTTTCAAAGTGTGCAAAAAAAATGGTTATAATGTCGGTTTGTATGAAAGTTACTTATTTATTAACAGGGTCCTATATTACGCAGGATGGCCTTATCAATTTTTTCTTTTTTTTTTAAAGCAAATACATGGCAAATACCAAGGAATCTCGTAGCCTGCTATTTCGTATTAGAAAAAAACAATAAGTTGTTTTTATTACTATTTCTGTATTGGATACCGTTTTTCAGATTTGAAGTATATTTTTACTTTTGTTTGTTGAGATCCAAAAAGGTTTGTTGGGAAAGTGGTGTTGGGCTTACTGCTGTCCAAAAGTGTTATTAAAACTTCTATTTGGACTGTATATTGTATACTTTAATAATACTTGTTAACAAAACTGAACTATATTCAATAAAACACTTGGCGGAAAAGCTTGAGACCACCGACTGGACCTCCTGCTTCTACGTGTATATGTATGGATGGTTTTTTTCCTCTTCCCTTTTCTGAGTACTAAACATGGGCCACTTTGAGGATTGGAAGAAAGTTTCGGGTATTTTTCGTTTTAGTGGTATAGAAACGCCCTTTAGTGGTGGATATTAATGGTTCGAATTAGAGCTACACAAGCCTAAAAACTTGTTTTTTCTTTTCCTGGACCAAAACTCAAGAACCTACCTACAACCAGTGGTCTAAAAAAGGGTCTAAGAACAACGCAACGCACTAAGCGTAGCAACAATATACAGGGTGGGGCAGAATGGAAGGGCGTTTTTGAAATAAAAATATCTTCGCTGTTTTTATCTTAAAAGAAATTTAAAAATTTATCATTCAAAATGAAATCTTAAATATTGCCATTTAACAATGAAAAAATGAAATTATGTTCTAAAGATGATGTCAGGCAGATGACGTCCGTTCTCTACAATAGGTACACTGTTGTAGTCGTTCTTCAAAGTTCCGCATAACTCTCTCACACAAATCGATGTCTATTGCCTTAACTTGTGTTGTGATGGCTTCTTTTAACTCATGCAGATTTCTAGGTTTATCAACGTAGAACTTCGCCTTTAGGTATCCCCACAAAAAGAAATCAGCAGCTGTAAGGATAGGGGAACAAGGGGGCCACGGCACATCACCGAAACGAGAGATTAAGTATCCAGGGAAAATTTGACGCACAGTTTCCATTGTCACTCGGGCTTGTGTGGTACCGTCCTGTTGGAATCAAACATGTCTGGTGTTAATTCTTCTTCGTCGCAATTCAGCAATCAAGAATTTTTCCAACATGAAAACATATCGCTCAGAGGTTACAGTGGCAGTTGGGCCTCTTGGATCTTCAAAGAAAAAAGATCCAATAACTCCAAGACGGCTCATAGCGCACCAAACAGTCAACTTCTCACATGAAGTGGACGTTGATGCAATTCACGGGGGTTTTCGGCAGCCAGTTTTCTTTTCTTTTCTTCCTCTTTTCTTTTTTTTTTTCCATTTTTCGCAGTTCTGTTTGTTAACAAAACCGCACAAACGAAAATAAGCCTCATCGGTCATGATTATTATTGGTTCATTTTCATCAGCAAAAATCATTTGCATCTTTTCAGCGAACTGGCGGCGTGGCGAAAAATCTCCTTTATTTAATTTCTGGACAATCATAAGCTTATAGGGGTGAAAGAAAAGATCTTGGTGTAAAATTCTACGAAGTGTTCGACTACTCATTTGGAGTGCTGCAGCCTGTTTTCAAACAGATCGATCTGGACTAGCAATTACTGCCTGTCTCACCCTTTCTACGGAAGGTGGTGTCCGCATACTTCGCGGACGATTTTGAGGTTTGGGATTTATTGCCGATGCCGAAGTTCTAAAATTCAGAACCCATCTGTTAATTGTGTCACGTTTCGGAACTGAACCATGACGACCAAGATTTGAAGTGTTGTCGAAAACGCCGTTGCACAATAATAACAGTTCCCCGTCTATTCTGTCCCACCCTGTATTAGAGCAGGGGAAAAATGCTCTCTTACAGCAACATCTCGGCGACATTATGGAACCAAATCTTCAAATTGATGAAGGAGTGAGTGAACTTGGGCACAAAACTGACAAACCTCAAAAACCTCTTCCCATACTGATGATACTGATGAGAGACCAATCGGTCTCGAAACGTCTGAATTCCTTCTTCTTTAGGTGCCATCTCCTCTCAGAAGGTTGGCAATCATCATGGCTATCCTCACTTTCGATGCTGCAGCTCTAAACAACTCAGTGGAACTACAGTTATACCATCCTCTAAGGTTATTCAACCAAGAGATACGTCTTCTTCCTCTGCTTCTTTTCCCCTGTATCTTTCCCTGCATAATGTTCTGCAACAATACATATTTATCTCCCCTCATCACATGGCCCAGATATTGCAGCTTCCTTATTTTAATTGTGTTTAATATTTCCTTTTCTTTTCTCATTCTTCCCAGTACCTCCTCGTTTGTTACCATGTCCACCCAACTTATTCTCAAGATCCTTCTATATGACCACATCTCGAATGCTTCCAGTCGGTCGCTTATCTCTTTCTTTAACGTCCAGGATTCCATCCCGTACAGCAACACCGAGAAAACATAGCATCTCAATATTCTGACTCTAGGGTGCAGATTAAGATCTCTACTGCATAACACATTCCTCATTTTGTTGAATATGGTTCTGGCCTGTCCAATTCTTGCTTTAATTTCTTCGGTGTACTCATTATCTTCATTAACCGTTGTTCCTAAGTATTTGTATTTGCTAACTTTCTCTATTGGTTCTCCATTGATCCATAGGTTTTCCTGTTGTTGAGCTGACTTTGTAATGATCATGAATTTGGTCTTTTTGATATTTAAGGTAAGTCCTCCTTTCTCGCTGCTCTTCACTACTTGGTCAACCAAGCTCTGTAACCCTCCTATTGTTTCGGCAATAAGTATGGTGTCGTCTGCATACCGGATATTGTTAATGGGTATTCCATTAACCTTTATTCCCGTTGTTGTTTCTTCCAGTGCTCTCTGAATGATTTCCTCCGAGTAAAGATTGAACGTCTGAACTAAAGACACACAATTCTAAAAACTTGGTATGTTTTTTCTTTTACTGGACCACAACCCAGGAACCCACCTACCAATTATATAAATTGTGTTAAAAAGTGTTATTCCTTTATAGTTTTTGCATTTAAGTTGATCATCATTTTTGTGTAATGGTCAAATAATTCCAGTACACGTTTCATCTGGCATTTGTTCTTCGGTGCAAGCTTTAACTATTATTTTATGTTTTTGTTCTATGAACGTTTTGCCTCGAAATTTAAACAATTCTGCAGGAAGACCATCACTTCCAGGGTGCTTATTATTTTTCAACACAGTATACGTCGCGGTAAAAATGATGTAATAATTAATTATTAACCACAAAATTACCACACATTATTATGAAGCATTTTTTTAATATTAATACATTTTTAAAGAACAGTTAGATAAATTAATAATGGTTAACAACAGGAAAATTGAAACAAATATCTTCAATTTTATATAATATAAATTAGGTATAATACGCCAACAAATGCTACTTTGCGAGCTTGGTTTTTTAAGTACGGTGTTACATCCCAAATTGTGTTGAGTCATATTACGGAGCAGAAACCTTTAAAAATAAATACTGTAGTAATAATCCTGTAATTGCTAGTTTTCAACTTACTATAAGTAGATTCCCGTTCTTGTCTTTGTGAATTCTTTCGGGCGTTCCTACTTTAATTTCAATTGTTCCATTCTTACCGTTCATATGGTGTTCAATACTAGAATATAGAGGTTTAGCATAACACAGGTTTTATTAATTAACCAACACTTACGTAGAAGTATCAATGATGGTTAGCAAGGAATGGTCCTTTGTAGCGTCAATAATCATTGTTATAGCCTCTATTAGGTAAGGAACTTCCAGAATTAAATCACCCTGTAAATATAGTGAGAATTAGATAATTTGTGTTTTACTCCAAGAACATCGTACTTTGTCCTTTTTAAGTAAGTCCTCAGGTATTCTGACTAAAACCATCTTGTCCTGCTCATGAGTCACAACAAACTTTAGTTTTTTGAGCGGCAGAACATGCTTTAGTTTTACAGAACCTTTACATTCCAGCACATGAAGATTGTTATTGGTAACAATGATGATCCTCTCTCGAGGTTTGTAACCATGACGGTCGTACTTCATTACCGAAGTGGCGTACTAAAAAAAAAATATATTTTGTTAAAGTTACACGTTGAAAAAACTAAATTTGACACGTATTTACAATTTCTTTATCTCCGTTGAGTTGACTAGCATAAGTTTTCTTCAATGCAGATGCCTGTTCCGAAACTCGGTCGTTCACAAAGAGAACGGGAATACTCTGCGGGTAACTCTTCTTTTTGTCTTTGAACAACTTTTCGGCTAACACCTTCAATTCCAACTGACGTTTTCTTTCTGGAGTGAGAGCCAATCTATAGCGTCTAGATAAATTGGCTTCGTACATGACTTCAAGCTGTTTGGAAGCTTCTTCGCATATTCTGGGAGAGGGCGGCCAAGTTCTTTCTAAGATATTCTGGGGAAGATTTTTAGCAAGCCGGTTTAACCAGTTAATTTTTGTCGCCAAAATAAACTTTCTGTTGTCTTCATTTGGTGGGTCATTGCGAGTAATAAAGCCGCGAATAAACCTGTAAAAGATAGAGCTCTAAAGGTTGTTCAAACACAAGTCAATACAAATACAGCAATGTTTTTCATTCTTTCAACCTTTATCCAAAACAGTGATGAAACTAAATATCAAAAATTGTCGTTAATAAAAAACAATGAATTGGTTATCTGATGTAAGGTTTTTGTTTATTGGAAATCCAGTCCAATCCACTGAACGCGTTTTTTTACCCTCATTAATATCTCATTCACCTTCTCACATTCTTTGGTAATAGTGGTAGTATGTCTAGTGGTGATGTTAAGTTCTGTCAATATTGAGATATTTGTGCGGTGTGCTGTCCAGGGTGTGCACATCATTTTGCGATAAACTCACATTTCAAAAGCCACTATATGTTGTCCTTTTTGATGGTCAAACGGCGTAAGTAGCGATAGGAAAGAGAAGTGATCGTACCAGGCGTAATAGTGATTATTTTTCCAGATTTAAGCAAGTTTGGCTGTTGCTGATCACCATGTTTTGCTACATTTCGTTTATTCGATTGGTTACTTGTGCATTTGTCGATGATCATCATTACTTTAGTTTTCTGTGCATTAATTTGGAGTCCATATTCTCTACCAACAGTGTCTAATATACTTAATATGTGTTCCGAGTTCTTCTGTGGAGGACGCCAGTATTAAGGTATCGTCCGCTTAGCGGAGGTTGCTGATTTTCGCCCACCGACTGTTGGTGTTCCTGACGGGCGACGGCTTTTAGTTTGAAGGCGTCGGAGTATGTGTTGCTGACGATTAAGTTTGCTGTGTTGTTAATGTAAAGTTGTCAATAGCTGGATTAGATACTCCGGGGTACCCATTTTCTTTAGTATGCTCCACATTGTATTCCACTTTACATTATCGAAACCCTTTGAGTAGTCCACAAAGCATAATTCCGTTTTATATTTAAATTTTCCAGATTTCTCCATTATTTGCCCAAAGTTGAGTATATATTTTCGTATGCCTCTTCCAGTGACAAATCCGCTTTGTTCTTGTAGAATCTGTGGTAAGAGTATGTATTTTAATCTCTCGTTAATGATAGTAATAAGGAGAACCTTTACTTGTGGGGGAAATTAGAGCTATTATACGGTAGCTATTGCAGTCCATTGATGATCCTTTTTTGTCACCAGATTTCATTACATATACTGAACATTGTTTCAATCCCCATTTCTTTGAGTGCTTTTGCCATTATTTTGTCTTCACTTTGAGATTTTTCAGTTTCTAACTTCTTTACTTACTTCCACTGTAGCAGTACAACCCTTGTTTTTTTCTATTGTCATAATCAAGTCATACTATCATACATCATAAGCCTACCTAAAGTCTTTGTGCAGCTCATGGTTAAATTCCCATGTTTTTTTCAGCATCATTTTTCAGCGGTCTTCTAAAACCGCATTGATAATTACCAATGTAGATGTCAAACGGAAGTGTTAGTCGGTCCAGTATTTTATTGGCTAAAACTTTATAAGGCACATTGATCAGCGAAATTTCTGTTGTGTTATTTTTACACTTTATTCTCTCTCCCTTCTTATGAAGTTGTATTATATTACACACGTTCCACTTCTTACGCAACGGTTCTGCTTTCCATCATATACATTCAATGAATTTATGTATTCGTTGGTGTAATATTTTCTTTCCATATTTAATACATTCCGCGGGAATGCCATCTTTTCTGGGTGCTTTGTTTTTCTTCATTTTTTTCATCGCCTTCGTTACTTCCTCCAATGTGAGGTCGACTGCATGGTATATTTGTGATACTTGCACTTCTATTTCTCTTGAGTTCAGAAGACTCTTGAAATGCTGTTTCCAGGCTGCAAGGATTTCTTCGCTACCTGAGACGATAAAGTCATCTTTCTTTTTTAATAATTGTCCTTATCTTGGTTGGAACCCAGTTTTGGGGTTACTGACTTGTGTAAAGAACTCACTGGATTTATGCTGATTTTGGTTTTGTTCCATATCAGTAAACATTTCTTGCTTAAGCATTCTTGGACTGTTTTCGTAATTCTGTTCTTCTTCTTCTTCCGAAGGGTGATGCAGCGCCAACTGCTCTGGCTTTGTCCTTTTGAGCGTTCAGTAACTTACATCTTTGTCGTACCACACCTTTTTTCTTCTTTTCTTCCAAACATTTTTTTTCCGTACCACTGGTCACTGTTTTCAGCGTTTGCGATTGTTCTTCAATGCTGTTGTTATGGCCAGCTCCTCCGCATGCCAGTCTATCAGCAAGATATTTTTCGTATTTGTCCAAAGTCTGTGGTTGTTTAAACTTTGATGAGTCATATACCGTGCGAATTTTTTTCTTCTCTGTGATGTTTCTTACATAATAATCTAAATTTAACCCTAGAACGCTGTTGCTATTTTGTGCCGCATAATACTGCTGACACGTAAATTTTACGTAATTAGCAAATTCAAGATACAAATTTAAGTATTAATTAAGGTATTGCTTTGAGAAATGGCAAAAAAGCTACAAAAATAATTAATTTAAAAACAATTATATGATTAGGTTACATTTAACTAAAACACTTGGGATGTAATTGAGTGGGAGTGGTTTCTTACACTTCAGGCAATATGTTATGATCATCATTTTCTTTGCTGTCAGACAAATGGTTTTCTCAGATAGTGGGTAACTCTTCTTGTTCTCCTGTCTCTTCATTTCCATTTACATTTTTTACACGAGAAGATTGGTGAGATCCGATTTTTCAATCAAATCAACCGTACAGGCGCAAAAAAATCAAAACCGTTTTCCCATGTTAATCTCCTATGTCCAGGGTGCTCTTGGACACCTGGTATGTTTTTTTTCCTCATTAATTTTTTGTGCATCTGCTTCTTCATCGTCACTAGAGAACAACGTTTTACATTATTCTTTTTATTTCGCTCCTATGCCCTCAGGGTTAGTGATACTTTTTCCCCGTTTATCTTTAATGGTCTGCGATTGTGGTTTTAATTTTTTGGTTGATAAGGTTACTTTACTTTGTCAAAGAGCTCTCTACAGATTCTTGACGGTGAGCGTGTTCTTCCAGTTGTTATCATATTTCTTTGGTATAATTTTCACGGTATACTCATAATGGTGTTCAGGGAAATTTGAAGTTGACGACCGAATTCCGCAGCCGGTCGAGTGGAGATGGTGGGACCGTCGATTCCTAAAAGTCTACGGGGAATTGTCTTGTGCGGTGCACTTCCAAGAGGCGAAAAGGGTGAAAACCTAGGAGAAGACCACGTGGATGTGACAGTGACGGTTATAGTTTCCACGAGTAATGACTATATCTTTTGCTCTGATCGTGCCTTTAAACGATTTTTTAGACCTTTTTGTAGCCATCTGGGGCTCAGTGGCTCTAGCCCGACTAACTGAGCCTCTTACGTTTCGAGCTGCCGAAATACCAAAGTGTATTTAAGTTAATGTTGAGTTCGTTAAAAAACTTGAACTGTAGTACTGTACTTACGATCTAATAGTTTCTGCAGCTTCTCTCCTTTTTTTGGCGTTGGTTCTAGCCAAATACCTCCGAATATACTTTTGTATGACAATGACACTTTCCCTTGCCTTTCGGTACCATCTGCGTTGCAGCACTCCTTTCCACTGTGCTTGGATAATCGAAGCCAGTTCATGTTTTTTCAATTGGAAAGCATCTTCAGTTCTAAATAACGTCTGAGGGTGTCTTATGAAGATTTTAGTTCTGAAAACAAATATAAATTTGTATTGAATAATTTATTGATAGTCTATAATAGTTTCATATGCCGACTTTAAATCATTTCGATAATGTTATGAAAATTGCAGGTGTTGTCGAAGTATGAAATTAACTTCTCTCGGTAAATAATTAAATATATTACCGTTTTCGTTTTAGAATGAATGATTCGAATTATTCTATTAAAATTTAATATATTTGAAGTACATACTTTCCCATTTGATATTCATCACATTCATAACCCAAAGAGCACACTAGGTGTTGTACGCCATCTTTAGCACTGCCAGGGTAGTTTGGCCATGTATCCTTACACAAACATTTGTAACGTTTGAGGAATCTTTCATAAGTGCGGCGATACGCAAATCCAGCTCTTCTTACTCGAAGGTTCTCCATTAAACCCAGGTAAGTCACTTGATGTTTTACTATTTCAGAATCAAAAGTACCTAAAATGTACTCTCATCTGTTAATACTTTTCGATGTCTTTCCAAATTATTTTTTATCTTACCAGATTTTTGCAATTCATTCGGCTTTATACAGCGAATATAGGAGGGTTCTTTGTCCTTAAGAATGTTCATCAAATTATTCAAAGAATTTTTAAATTGAGTTATAGCAGTGTCCGGACGTTTTTTACTTTTTTGCTCAGACTCGGGAAATATTGCTTGAAGAATATTGTTTGAAGAACTACTCATCGCTTCTCTAAGATCTCTGTAGAGCAAGTCATTATTCTTATCTATGAATGATGCCACGTTGTAAGTCACTGCACCAGCATAGTGAACCAGACGAAATTCCTGGTAATTCAGATTGATGTTATGTTTACTTAAAACGCTAAAGTCAAAGCAACTTACGTCACGACCCATGATTTTTTGAAGTTTAGTATCGGCTTTTTCATGACTTATGTAATGCTCGTGATAGCTGAGACGGTTGTTGAGTTTGGCTAATAATGTTCTGTCGTTGGGTTCTCCTGGTCTTAGACATTCTTCGTCCATATAGGCAATCAATCCTAAAAGTATACATTAAGTTTCTAGTTCTATTCAACAAAATGAGGAATGTGCTATGCAGTAGAGATCTTAATCTACACCTTAGAGTCAGAATATTGAGATGCTATGTTTTCTCGGTGTTGCTGTACGGGATGGAATCCTGGACGTTAAAGAAAGAGATAAGCGACCGACTGGAAGCATTCGAGATGTGGTCATATAGAAGGATCTTGAGAATAGGTTGGGTGGACATGGTAGCAAACGAGGAGGTACTGGGAAGAATGAGAAAAGAAAAGGAAATATTAAACACAATTAAAATAAGGAAGCTGCAATATCTGGGCCATGTGATGAGGGGAGATAAATATGTATTGTTGCAGAACATTATGCAGGGAAAGATACAGGGGAAAAGAAGCAGAGGAAGAAGACGTATCTCTTGGTTGAATAACCTGAGAGGATGGTATAACTGTAGTTCCACTGAGTTGTTTAGAGCTGCAGCATCGAAAGTGAGGATAGCCATGATGATTGCCAACCTTCTGAGAGGAGATGGCACTTAAAGAAGAAGATATGAACTGGTGGGTGGTAGTTGTAGTACTATTGAAATAAACTGCGCTCCACCTCAGATGGGAGAGTGATTTTTTGGGGTCATTTTTATAACGTTGTCATTTTGAAACGAAACAACGGATTTTGATGCGGTTTAGACAGTCATGTATTTCAATTTATCGACTTTTAGCTGATGGAACAAACTTTGATTTTATTAGACTATATCGGTTCTATACAGAGTGGGAAGAGTGTAAAAAAGTTAAATTTTGAAGCAGTACCGAGAAAAACAATAATTTTGGCTGGTTTCCAATTAAAATCACGTGTGTTAAGATATGGATTTAGTCGAAAACGACATTACAGTACCATTTCGAATTCAGTCATCACAGCAGCTTTCTGTCATTTATAAGTCTAATTTAGGTCCAATATTATTGGGGGTAATACGAATAATTCACGAGTCCTTTAGGACGAGGAAAATTTGTAAGGAAAACATGCTAAAATGAAAATTCTCTCTTCAATTTAAAGGCTTGAACGGTATTTAGTGAGATTATTTCTCAAAATGTCACCAAAAAGTCTCATTTTTATTAGGTTGAAGTATATTTGGACATTAATAGTTATTTATGGGACAAATCAAAGCTTCTTGCATCTCAGTAACCTATAAATGTCAGAATGATTTGGCAGTGACTTTTTAAATATTAGTCAAAGTGTGTTGTTTGTTTGTTTGTTAGCAAATGTTTAAATAAATTTTGATACTTGTCAGTTTTCCTTGCAGAAAAAGGAAGCTTTTTGGAAGGAAAAAACGTATAGAAAATGGAAGAAAGCGATGAAAATCCTGATGAGGATATCCTTACGGAAGCGGAAGAAGCATGATGATGAATTTAAGGAAGATCAAAGGTATCAATGAAAAGGTTCTATTGGCTTATTTTTTACATTTGCAAAAAAAATTTGCCTCATCGTCAATATGGACCAAATACTGCTTTCTCGACTATTCACCTTTATAAAAAATACGACATTTCAAAATTACATATAATTTTTAGTTATAATTTAGAGTTATGAATTATAACACACGTCTTATTTGATAGTTTACTTGTCTAAAATGACATTAATAATGATAGTCATAACTGTCAGTGGCATTATTATGATTCCATAAGGACGTGAAATTATCGCTGTCATTCTGGTGAAAATGCACTGCTCTTATGGGACATTTAACACATGAGGGAAATATTCGGTAGTAAAACCACTTGAGCTTTACAATTGCCGATAATTTCGTTTTAAAAAGATTTTTTTTCGTTTAAAAAATCAATTTTTTTAAAATGACTCAATGAAATGACTGTCCTGGTTCAGGTGAAGAATTATCCCCTTTGCTTTTTCGTGCATTGTTTACAATCCTTTAATTCATTGGGCAAAACAGAAACCTAAAATTTATTAGGTAAATGGTATTTTTTTAGATAATCTTATGACACTTAAGTTTCTGTAGTAACTGTGCTTAAATAACGCACTCTGTTTATTATAACCTCCCTCACTCGTTATCGTACTTGTATCGTTAATAAGTATATCTAAAACATTAAAGTTACTATATTACAGAAGTATACAAAAAGGTAATGAATATTTTTTTTATTTACAATGTTTTGCCTTTCTTGCCCCTATGACATTAATTCTCCGACTTACCTCTATGTTTCTCTTCAATTAGATCACAAATGATCTTATTATCGAAATAACTTATATGTTCCCATTGAATTCCTTCCTTTTCATACTCTTCCTGCTCCGATCTCAAAGTCAGCTCAATGAACAACTGTTGCAGTTTCTCATTGCAGAAGTTTATGCACAATTGTTCAAAACTGTAACAAATATTACATAGTGACCAAGAAGACCAGAATACAAAGTAGTCTAGTGTGATTCTTAAGGAATACCATTACACATAGAATTTAATCCTCTGCCATTAAATATTGTACTATAGATGCGGAAAGTGTCTTTTCTGCACTCGATAGCGGACCGAACTCTTCTTCGTTCAACTGCAATGAGGCTGCGGAAAAGTGCCACTTCCAGCCAAGTGTTGCCAGAACGACGCAAAGCGGAGTTTGGACAAGCAGTTAAAGAGCGGGAAAGACGCTTTCCGCATGTGTTAGGTACAAAATTTTTCCTACGAGTATATGATTAAAAGTGTATTCTTAATTGAGAAATCAAATAAACAGTTATGGTTTTTTGATTCAAATGTTTTTTTTTTTAAATAAAATAACGCACTCATTTTTTCTTCGCTTGACATCTCATGAAAAGGTTGGTGCAAATGGGTATTTTCGCTCTACAGATATAAACTTCAAAAATTTGCAGGTTTATTATACATTTTTTTGGAAATTAATCTTGCAAGGCGGAAAAGTAACTTTATCGCACTCGACTTTAAAAAAGAATGTTCAGATCAGTAATAAGACATTTTTTTAAAGTCAAAAAAACAGAGTAAAACGCGTTTAAACCATAAAGTGTCATGTCCTCCATTCTCCAGCCTTTTTTCATCCGTTTTCGGACATAGGTCATGTGGCTGTAATCTCTTCCACTTCAGCCGGCCTTGTGCTATCCCCAACCAGCTTTGACCTACTGCTTCCTTGATATCATCTATCCAGCGCCTTTGTGGCTTACCTCTCGTTGTTTCTCTGAGTCGCCAAAGTACAACCTGATGGTCTATTTTTCACTGTTCTGACCTGCAACATGCCCTACCCAGCTTCACTTTAATTCGGCCACTCGTTATATTACGTCTGTAACTCTGGTTTTTCTTGTAATTTCTTGATTCCTCACTCTATTTGTAAAGAAAATCCCCAGCTCTGTCTAGTCAGTGTTGCTGTCTCCAATCCGTACGTTGCCCAGGGCAGAATAGACCTTTCGTTTAAGTTTACCTATTGCAGACCACGTGAATCTCACTTGTTTAGTTCTCTCTTATCTCCGGTATTTGATTTTCTTTTCCTAGATTGATTGTATGACCTAGATAAACGATCGCCTATGCTGATATGAGCATTGTCGAGGTTCATTGTTTTGGTCCATAAGTTAGTTAGGTTAGCATAAGTGTTGGAATTGATGACATTGTCATCTGCAAAGCGTAGATTATTTAGAAATGATCCATCAATCTTCCCTATTGTCCCCACTGAAGTTTTTTGAAGAAATCTTCCAAAGCCAAAGTGAATTGCTTTGGCGTACTCCGCGATTTAATTTTGTCGGTTTTTGTATATTCGTTAAGTTTTACTTGCATTGTTGCGTGCTCATACATTGTATATATTTTTTGCATAGCAAAGAGCACTTCTAACCTAGTCTCTATCCTGACATTGTTGAGGGCATTTAAAAAGAACCATGTTTCTATACATTCAAATGCATTTTTGAAAACAACAAATGCAAGGTATATGGGAATATTGTATTCTGTTGATTTTTCTATTAGGTCAGTTATGATGTATTCGCTTCGAAACTTGGCTTGCTCCACTGGTTGGTAGAAATTTAATTTTCTTGAATGCCGGATGGTAAGTATTTTAGTTAAAACTCCAAGCTGGCGAGTCTGGCAGTCTCCACGTTGTTAGAGGAAGCCCATTGGTCCTGATGGTATTTACGCAAAGCGACTCTGCCTCCAAAAATTATAAACTTTGTGTCAAAATTGGATGTTATGTACTCCTATCTTTCAATTTTATTCACCAATTTTAGAAATAGTAGCGGGTGTGCAATAACTTGTTCCATGATGGCATCTCTGGTCGTTGCTGAAGCATTAAACTTTGGGCTGTCGTCCCAACAGGATGTTGTAAAGTAGCCAAGATAATGAAACGTCTCCAAAAGTTATGTTACAGGAGTTAATCTTAGTAATCATCTTTGACGGATGACAGGTTTTACCGAGTTCATTTAATTTTGCACACGCTCGACCTGATCCTTTTAACAATTTGAAATAAAATTTACTTGGTTTCACATGCTATTTATGGATGAATATGTGAAAAGAACTGTCGTTCGTTTGAAAAGTTGACTGTTGGTTTTAAGCTGAATAAATTTTCAACTGTCAATTATTTCCTTACCTGTTTCTTTGAAAAATTTCAAATCCGTAAATATCTAAGATTCCTATGACTGAATTTCTTCGACCATCAGTGGGAACCAAAGAAGTATTGATTTTCTTCACTAGCCAACTGAATAGCCTATCATAGATAGCTTTAGCCAAAGCGTCACGGGCATACGCAGCCAAATCTTTGTCTAAGGGTGTTTCCACTACATCTCTTATGGTTTCTATTGTTCTTTGCGTAAGTGCCAAGTTTAGTTTACTAGCGTCACAATTAAAAAGCTGTTTTGACAAATTGTTATATTATTTAATAACAATGGACTTATAGTTACTTACCTTGGCTACCGTATCAACCAAATCTGGTTTGAGAATTACGGCCCTACCGTTTGATTCTGAAAAGTTTATATTTCCTAGGTGAAGAATACCCGCAACTATACTGAACATTGCATCTTGCTCTTCTTCATTAAACTCTAAAGTAGTAAGTCCTTTTTTCACTTCCATGAAGTCTCTATAGTCATTTATTCCTGAGTCTGCTGATTTCTGTAAACATCGAGATTTTAACGTGATAAAGACGTTGAGAGTTGTGTTTTTCTTACCCCGTTTGATAAGTATGCGTAAGCATTGGTATTTTTCCTCAAAGACAACTGATTTAACGTTTCCTCATCAGCACCATTTAATAATTGATAAAAAATATGAAAATTTCTTTCACCTGGTGCCTGACTTATAACTCTAGATTTCTCAAGAAGGTAGTTTAAAATTATACCTCCGACAGGGTTTCCCTAAAAACAGAACATTGATAAGTCTTTAGTTTGATGCCACAAAGTAATACCTACCTCAAAATTAAACTGAACGTCCATAAATTTTCCAAACCGACTAGAATTAATGTTTCTGTTAGTTTTTGCATTGCCGAAGGACTCCAATATCGGATTGGAATTAAGAAGTTTGTCCTTAACCCTCTCAATTTCGCCCTTTCTTTCCGTTACTTCTGAAATGTACTGCAATACTTTCTTAGAAGCTTCTGTTTTTCCGGAACCAGATTCACCTATAAATGACATATTTTTTTAAATTATTTTTTCTACAATGATTAACGTAGGAATGTTGAAACTCTACGAGGAAAACACTTTTTTGGAACTGTGTTTTAGAATAGATGTTCAAAAACACATTTTTAGTGGAATCTAATTAGTAGTATTGACTCCGGTTTGGAAGCACAGATCGTTTCAAGTGTTAACGACTGATTAATTTATATACATTTTAAAATAAGTATATATATTTATATATATATATACTTTGGTGTGAAAGCCCACTAAATACATATGAATTTTATGAAACAGATACGTCCGGAACCAATGGGTTATTTTATAAACTTAAACAAAAAGTTTCGTTCATCGATACAATGAGATAAATGTATAAAAACATGTAGGTCTGTGTGATCTTGTTGGATCTACCCTATCCATAAAATTTTGAGGTTATGTGGCAATGGGCCTATCTCACATATCATAAATTTTTGTTTTAATGATTGGAATCGAAAGAATAGGATCAAAATAATAATTTTTCATATTCTTGAAGGAAAAATTATAGTCGTAAATGTTCCTACATTAGTTTGAATTTGTCCATTAAATTTAAAAGATCTGTTTTGGCGCGCATGTGACGTACGTAATTCTGGGCGATTTTATTGGTTGTTGCACGCCAACTGTTTCACTTCCTGTCGCTGATTGGTTGATAGTGTAGTACGTCACCGGCGGCGGGCGTTTTAAACATGAGATTAATGTAGTTTTTATCATCATTTTTTTTCTATTTAGACTTAATATTTTTGAAAACAAAAAAATACGGGTATAATATTTTCAATCCGTCTTTGTAGTTATGAAATAAAAAAAAATTCTGTGACAAAACATTGAGTGTCATTTATAGATTAAGATTTCTTTGCGCCACCTATAAAAAGACAATGTAATACTCCTACAAAATAAATTATTTCATGCACAAAACAAAGAAAAACTAAATGAGTGTTCAAATATTACCTGAAATTAAGATGCATTGCTCCCTGTGCTCTTCAATAAGGGACCTGTAGGCTGTGTCAGTGACTGCAAATCTAAAGAAAGATTAAAGAGATTTGTTAATATAAATACAATAACAAAATTGCTAAACTGTTATTCTACTACTAGCTTTAAGAATCTTTGTTATTTTGCAAACCACAGGTACCAGTGTATCTGAATGACCGTCTCTAGTTGATATTCTTTACTTAGCTTATTTTATCCGACAATGGCGTTATAAAAAGTAAACCTTGTTTTCAGTGCTATCAGGTGAATAATAGACAGTTTTCGGAAACGCACAGACAAAGGATCGGTAACCATTTAACTTATACGTTAACACAAAACGATATTTGACAAATTTTAATAGTTATTTGCACGACGGTTTCAAAGTTAAAAGGGGCAAAAAGCAGTTTACCCCAGAGTTGCGCATGTAATTTTTTCTACGACCAATGTTATGTTTTATGAAAAAAAGCAGCATACAACATAAATACGTGGCTGGAAACTGTCTTTAGAAAGTGTGACTTTTACTGGTGGTTCCTCCCATGGAAGGAAAATACTTTCAGTCTCTCTGGGTGCTAATTGTTGAAAGCAGGAAACCGGATTCTAAAGAGAAGTGCTGATAGAACGTGACAGAAGGCTTGATAATGGCAGGTTTCTGTCACATTATGTATATATTTCTCTTGATAACTCCTTCCCTTGTTCCTTCCTGTGTAGAGTTCTGGATTTGACAACTTCAAAAACATAGCTATTTCAGAAGGCATTTTTCCAAAACTGCGAAAAACATTTACCCTTTCTGTAAACTAGGAAAAAACGATTGTTTGACTTTTTTGGACGTAGGCCGGTGTATCTTCTGTACAGTTGCAGGTAGGTTCCGTTATGAACTTCTTCTGATATTATAAAGTTTCTTGCTGTATGATTTTTGGAATCCCTAATTTTAACAATTATGAGGTTTCCTTTGTCTTCAATATCTGTAGTGGTTAAATTGGCTAGCTCTTCCCTTCGACATGCACCAGCAAGTCCGAATATAGTGGCAACTTTAATTAACAGGTAAATTTCATCTGGTGCGGAGTTCATAAAACTGAATATTTCTTCTTTTGTAAAAATTTTCGCCTTTTTAGGTTTAAAACCAACATTCTGCTTTTTCAGAAATGCAGTGAGCTTATAAAATTCACCGATATCGATGTCTCTTTTTATTTTTATTACATTTTTGAGCATTGAATACTTTGACCACATTGTGTTAGGTTTGAATTCTTTGCTTCAAGTAACAAAATACGCTAAAAGTACCTCTTCCTTTAAGGTTTTTATCCCCTTTTGTTCGCACCATTGGGTAAACAACTCGTACTGTTTCTCGTATTTTTCTCTCGATTTGAGAGGCAGCAATTGCAAACTAGCCATGTTGGCGGCTTTTAGAACATCTTCCGGAAGTTCATCTTCAGTGATATCCATTATTAAAATAGTTTTTTTAACTTAAATAAGTAAGAATAAACACTGTTGTAGACTTTAAATTGCATATAAATGCGTTGTTTGACAATGAGCTTTGGTTTCTAAGGAAACAAGCCTCATTTTCAAAGACAGAGACAAGGTGGTTTATTTACCTAAACTGTACGGAAGAATAATGTGAAAAAGTCGTGTTTTTTATATGAAACCCCTGAATATTATTACATTTTTGAATTCTACGCAAAATTCTAAGCAGATTTTATATATAATAGTCTATATAAAACCACTGTTGCAAGGTATAATCAGCATTTTAAAAAGTGTGCGGGAAAGTGTCACTTTGCACACACGTATGCAAAGTAGCTTATTTGCAAACATTCGTAGAAAAAATAGTTTTCGTTCCGGTTTTTTAGATCGATACCTGCTAACGTCACGATACGGGTGCATTTGTAAGCAGTGTTAAAAACAAATAACAAAATAACCTTAAACAGCATTTAAAATTTAAACAAATCGGTCAAAATGGTTGATAAACATATTGTTTTGTTTGAATCCTCTGATTCAGATAGTGATATGGATGATTTTTTATTACTGAAAGTTTTCAATCCATATCGGAATGAAAAGAGGGCGAATTGTATGGAATCTTTTATTTAGAAAACCTATTTGAAAAAGAGTGTAAAAGGTTTCTTGGCTTTAAGAAAGATGATATTCCAAGACTGGCTCAACGATTGAGTCTCTCCAATAAATTCTCGACAGATAGTACACATCGAAGTACAACCCAAGAAGGACTGTGCATTCTCTTAAGGAGACCTGCATACTCACTTTGGAACGCTTGTTTAGCAGATCAGTGCCACCTTTATCAAAAAGAATTGATTATGTGATGATTATCAAACTTAAGAAACATGCAATAGCTTAACCTGGAACGGTTTAGACTTTATGATGATATAGTTGAAGCAAAAGAAGCACCAATTCCAAATTGTTTTGATTTTATTGATGGTTTTATGAGGAGTTTGGCAAAAATTTGAATGTATGTCCGCCCTTTTGGGTGCACTGATATGGAGATTGTTTGCTGCAATTTCCATTAGGAGTATTTGATGATCTTCCTCGCTAAATCTAACTCTGCACCTTCTCGGACTTTTTAAGACACTAGTCTTAGAAGAAGTGTGTCCAGCGATGGTCGGTATTTAGATATAAATTAAAAAAGCCATAATCTTATTGAATTTGTAATATTTATGATTGACCGCTGAAATTGACAGTCAAGCCAAGTCGTTTCCGTAACGTATCGTCCGTAACGTGCCGTTAATAGAGTATAAAAACTCATTATGCAAGTGCAATTTTCAATTACATACAAAATTGTAGTTATCTATCATCCAGTTTTAAGTACTTATTTCTAATAATCTGTGTTTTCAATTTCATTAGTGCTTGACTTATTTAAGTCATCCAAATTACTAATCGCGCTCGATTAGAAACATACAATTTTTTTATAGATATTTGCTATTTTGTTCAGTTTAAAGGATTGATAAATAGGCAATTCTCGATAGTTGGCTGTGATAATTGTATTAATAAATTTGTATTTTGTAAATTTTAAACCCTGTATTACAAGAACTGAGTACTTGCACTGACACGTGTTCTTGAATATTTTGCGTTATTTTGATAGAAGAATCTCTCCTAGGCTTTTGTCACCACAACTCTGAAACATTCGATATGACATTTACGTACAAATGACTCTTTAATGTTTATTTACCCTTAGGTTTTCATGTCGGAAATAACGACTTTACGCCCAAGGGCCGAAAATTTTTACGACTTGTCATGGACAACGGGCAAAAAAATAAAAAATAAGCCATACTAGTTGTTCAAACTTTTCAATTCAAAGATCATTTGTGCGTATAATGTTATACATACCATGGGCCGAAAGAAGGACTACACCCTTTGCTAATAAGTCAATTTAACTCAACAATTAATAAATTTATTCACACTTCAAAACACTCCGTACAATAATTAATTCAGCTACTAAAAACACTACTATAATTCCACTATTTAAACTTTACCGCGTTTCCAAATTTGCGTAACAATATTTTCAGCCTTTGATACGTATAAGTAACTATTTTATTATCATACAAATGATATTTTTGCTTATATCATAAAATTATGTGACTTTTCTTGAAAATAGTAGAAAAACGTTGCTTTTCTTAATTAAAAATGTTGTATTACTGAAATAAAGTGTACTTACACGTGTGGTGGAACTTCAAAAAAGTTTTTTCTTTCATAAGCTTTAACAGTTTCTGTATTGTAGATATCCAGTTCTTTGTAGGGATTTACGCTAACCAAAACTGGACCGATGTATGTCTGTAATTACATAATAAAAATTAATTTTACACAATAATGACTTTGAAATGTTGGTTTATCTCTATGTTTCCATTGCGTAAACAATCATTTTACACCCTAGGGCTTTCGATTATTTTTACGGCTAGTCTATCACAATAACGGGCGGTAAAGTAAAAATGAAATACATTAGTTGTTTCAATTTTTTACGGGTAAAGATGGAATCGAGGTTTTAGCCTGATAAATCGCACTTTATCCGTTTTCGCTTGGTTAAAGAACGGTGTAGCAATAATGATAGAAGAATAAAGCTCTTAATTTTTAAAGAACATTTAATCAGAACGCAAATTTTAAAAATATTTAATAATCTAGGAACACTAAAGCCGCATATTAACAAAGTAAAGGTAACCATCATCTATAATTTACTTGTTCAAGCAAGCAAGTTGTGACATTTTGAGTTACAGTGAACTCCAATAGTATCTTCTTCTTTCGGTGTCATATCAGATTCCCCTAACGTTGGCAATTACAGAGTTTTTCGCGGTTTTCGGCTAATCTGAATAGTTGTTTGGCACTGCGTATTCCTGTCCAATCGCGGATGTTCTTCAGCCATGACATCTATTTTCTTTCGATTTCACGGCTGTTTTCGATTTTGACCTTCATTATAAGTTGAATCACCCTGTATCGGTCTCTTCTGAGAACATGCCCCAGGTATGCTATCTTTCTGGTCTTCATAGCTTAACACTGCTTTGTTGGCCTGCCTAGCTGTCCAGGGTATTCGGGGCATTCTTCAATGTAGCTAAATCTCAAACGCTTCCAGGCGATTGATTGTAGTAGCCTTTAGAGTCCAGGTTTCAGCTCCATATAACAACACTGACCAAATATAACATTTTATCATTCTTTGGCGTAATTTTAGGTTTAGGTTGTCGTTAGAGAAAAATGATTTCATTTTCAGAAAAGTCGTACGATCCGTCTCTTTATCTGGGTCTAGCTGTTCCGTGATATAGCAACCAATTTATTTGAATTAGGTAACTTTCTCAATGTTTTGTTGGTCTATCTGTAGGGAAGCATCGGCGTGCGTTTCGCGATTGAATATCATAAATTTTGTCTTAGTGACATTCATTTGCACCCCCATTATTTCTCTTCCTGTCGTGTTTGTCACAATCGAACAATTCTTGAAGGCCCTGAATACTATCACACAAAATGGCCGTGTCGTCGGCATATCGAATTTTATTAATCAGTTCCCCGTTGATCTTTACTCCAATGTTCTTATCCTGCAAAGCCTGTTGCAAAAAAGGTTTTTTTCTAATTATGGCATATAAAGTGACACTTTTCAAAACTGATTAGAGTGACAAAACGTTTTACTTTATGTAACTAGTTATGAAAAGTTCATTTCATCACTCCCTGTTTTTATGCATTTCCGTAGAAACATATGGGCGACATCCATCATAACATGTCGTTGTCACAGTTTATACAAGGTGCTATGAAAGTGAATATTTGTGTTAAATCACTTTAAAAGGTGGTTTTTACCGCTTTTTGGTCAAAATTAGAAAAAATTATGTATGCAACACGTTTCGAAAATGTCTTATTGTGTAACTTATTCAAATTGTAGGACCTCGCTGCTCCCCCTTTTCGTAACTGGTTACATAAATAGCTATTTTTTTGTTTTTATGGTGGTTGATTGTCAGAGAGACTTTGAGAGAGCTAAAAAAGTCAATTTTAAAAAAAGATAAATTGGAGTCAAAATCAGACTATTGAAGATCAGGGGATCTTAGAAAGCTGTTTCCTTCCGGAACGGAAGTTACTGAGTGTAATACCGAGTGCTACCAGCAATTGTACCGTCTAGTCCACGTTATGACATGGAGCAGATTGTGATAGAGGACCTATTCCAGAAGTGGTTAAATCGATAACCGAGGAGGCCACCCGGCTGTTACCGAAGTACAGCCTTTGCAGTTCAACAATCCACCTCAACGGAAAAGAAGAAGATTGGTCAACTGACGGTTTATTTTGGACAATTTGGACTCTTTGACGAAGAGTATTAGTTGTAAGTAGTTTGTAAAGACATTTGTAGTTTCAATGATATATTTAGAAGCAGGATTTTTAGGTAGAAAGTAAGTTAGATAGGTTTAGTTATTTACCTTAAAAATAACTTGGCATCCCTATAATAGAATTTTTATTCAAGCTTATTTATTGAAATTTTCTTTATTTACTAGATTATTAGAATGAATGTTCAGGGTGAATCTGATGTCAGTTATGATGATATTATCATGCAACTAGGAGGTGAGGGAGATTTGAGTAAATCTCATCTTCAGGATGACAATAATCGTGACAATAGGTTCTTTTGAGTTACGTAATGATCGATTTTATCGCGCTTAAGCTAAAGTTAAACAGTTACTAATTCATAGACCTCGTCATAGCAATACTTCCCACTAGTGTCTATAAAAATGCTCATACCACACTAGTAATGTAAATAACTATTACCAACTAATTTGCCTTATTTAGTGGAAAATATTTTCCTTATTTTCTCCACTGTTTAAAGGCTACCCGAAGGTAATAGTGATCCTAATGCCTGACTGTAAATAAGGTATTTGGTGGAAAATGCCCGGCAGGTAAGAAACGAGTACTTGTACTACTACTGTTAGAGAGAGCTTACATAATCTTTGCTTGGTGTACTAAATGTTTTTTGGTGTCTCATTTTTTTTGTTCAAGCACGGCTTACACTGATATTCTCTGATGAATTTGGTTTATCATAATCTGCCCTGAATAATATTTCAGACTTTACCCATGTCTTTTAGGTATTATTAACATGCTTTGCCAGTAACATATTTACTTACATAAATTACGTCTTCCTTGAATCTCTTTTCTAGATTGTTGACAAAAGCGTCCTCACTGTTGTAGTCTTCCAGCAACACGGCGTCAGGCACACCTACGCGATGCCGATCTTCCAGGTGAGACTCCATTGTTCACCTTAATAAATATAAAAATGTAATTAAATTGTCGTGGACAAACATATGTATTCATTAAAAATTTAAAATTACAATATAGTAGTCATGCACACTTATAAACTGAAGTCTTATCATAAATAGGATCAGTTTTTAATCCTCTGGCATACACGGTATCGATAGGCGATCCGCACCATTCTGTTTGGATTTGTCGGATTTACACATCAGATGATGCCCAAAAAAACGATATTTATGTATACATAGAAATAATCATTATATAAAGTTTCAAGAACAGTAAGTAAGCTTTACTGATAGAAGACAAAGTTTGTCTGAGACCCCCCATCAATCTGATTGGTTAAAAATGGTGAAGTTTTGTTTTTTCTTTATCAATCCCAATCCTCTAGATTTGGGAACGCCACTTGTACTTTCTAATTCATAGAATTGAGTACAGATGTCACCAGATGTTGCACAACAACTATGATCTCTGGCATCCAGTTGACTATACTGGAATGAAGGATTTGTTCTTTGGTTATCAAGCCTTATAGCCTCTTTGATGAGCCGTAATACGGCAAAACCGGTCAGAGGATTGGGATTGATAAACAAAAAACAAAACCTCACCATTTTTAACTAATCAGATCGGTGTTTACCGAATGATGGGGCTGTTCCTAGATTTAGGAACGCCATTTGTACTTTCTAACTCATAGAGTGAATACAGATGTCACCAGATGCTGCACAACAACTAGGTTATAGTATATCATTCATCGAGCATGTAATGATAGCTATTACTCACGAAGATGAAGTTTGCGACATGTGCCAAAAGTGAGTGTTGCAAGTCATCGAGTTAGTAATAGCCATTGCAGGCAAGTAGAATTCTATACTTTTTCTACGACTTTTTATGGTAAGTATTCATTTCATTCAACGAAACAAAATAACACGCTGCGCCATCACACGCAAATTAAAATATCATCTGCTGCCAACATGAAAATTGTTATTTTTTTAACATCCATTTTTTCTGGAAAACGTTTAAATTCCAAGAGTTGATATTGGCTGCTAAATACTTTCGGGTTCATTGTAAACATTTGAGAAAATTTGTCAAAGGGCAAAATTGTCCATTTTAAGAAGCTCATAAAATGGAAGGTTTAATAAAAGTTTACCATGGATATTCCTCGATGGAACGTATCTTCCTGCTGTAAATGTTTTCAGTGTGGCAAATAAGGAAAGTGTTTCGTTGTTACGTCATCCTATTTATGTTTTATTTTCTTCATACAAATCTTTGTGTAGAAAACAGAATTATTGACACTTTTTAAAGTAATAAGTATCAAATAACAATATCGGCCATTTTACAGGAGCTACGTCTCGAAATTGACTAAAATTTGCAAAACTGTAATAGTTTTATTCATTCAGGTTTATCTAAAAAAATGTCAATTTCTTTTTATTATTTTAATTTTGCTTGTTACTAAGTAATATTGTGCTATTTCAGAATCAGTAATAGGTAACACAGTCATGCAAGGTGACATTTTTTTTGATAAAACAAAAATCACGGTCAAATTTGTGCGTGACCGTTAAGTTACAAGAAGCGATATAGGGATACGAAGTCAATAAAGTTTTATAAAAAAACGGTCTTATAAAGCCAGTAATAAAAAATTATATACAAAATAATTGTAATAAAACAGAAATAGTAAAACTGTTATAGACACAGTTATCATAATTTTGGACTGTTTACTGGCACAACAACTTACTGAAATTGCAACTATTTATTTGTTTACTACGTAGTCTTAACAAAAATATCCCATTAGTGACTCTTATGTGGAACTTGTATTTATTGTATAAAAATGTCCTTCGTTCTGTTATTTACTGTTTTTCTATACATATTTTACAGGAAATTTTTAAACACAAACTGTTAATTGTTAAATGCAATCAATTATATTGCGATAATATAGTTACGACTTCAGAGATTAGATTGCGTTTTTATTGCCGCATAAAGACAAGTGAATTTATACAGATAATGTGTAAAATAATATTGAAGTGTTTAATTAATTATCCATTTCATTGTCGATGTGATGTAAGCCTTATTAATTTGTTAGGTAACGCTTGACACAGTATCTATTGTTACAATAAATAAATATTTAGGGCATATGACACACGGTTTAGAATTTTATTAAAAATTCCTTCTGTCATAAAAATTTCAATCTTTTGAAAAGGTGTTTGCTTATATAGATATGTCTATATTTTGAATTGGAAAAGTTATCTAAAGTTGCTATCTAATAATTTGTTATTACGTCACGTATATTATTTGATATTTTCTTAATCCGTTTTATGAACAAATATCAAATAATCCGGTATAATTATATTACATTTTTAATGCTACGTAATCTCTATACTTACTCTGTGAAATATTGTTTAAAATTCTCTATCTAAAATATGTTGCACTTAATTAGTTTCTGGTTCAAGATTAATAGTTTTCAAACAAATTGTGAAATTTGTGTTGCGACATGTTTTTCGTTATTCACAAATGTGTGAATAATTAGTTACCTCTTAAAGCTTTGCCTCTTTTAGTTTTTCTCCCAAGGGTAGTTCTCTCCAAGGGATTTTACTTTGTTGGAAACATTTATTCATTAAGGTCGTTATTAATTTTCCCTTCAATCACCATGTCGAAGTCGGTTGTAATATCATCCTGTCTGGATGCTTTGTTGCGTTTCATGTTATTTAGGACTTTCATTACTGGTTCCTCAGTTAACTCCGGCATTTCTTCAGTTCCGACGTTTCTCACTATCACCTTTTCCGTTTGATCATCGTTTTAATCCTTGTATTTTGGATTCTTATAGGTCAGAGTAATATTCCTCAACGATTTTTAAGATTCGACTCCAATTCGTGGTAACACTACTTTTTTTCCAGATATGGTCTTAAGCATTCTATGTCCTTGTTTTTATCTATAGTTTCGTTTATTAGTTGTTCTCTTAGTTCTTTTTTAACTAGTTTGCTTAGTTTTATATACTCTATAGTACCCTTTTTCTTTTATTTCAGTCGCTTGATATTTTAATCAATTTTCTCCTTTGGATTTGGTATTGTTACGGTTTTTATGTGCATAACAAATTTTAGTCTCGTTAAGGCATTAAAAATGTGTATAAATTTTATTAAATAAAACTCAATGTTTATTCTGATTTGAATAATGTATTTCCTTGGAGTGGTGAGGGTAACCGAATAGAACATAATTTCACTTTCATTCTTAATATTAACCAGTGTGATTGCCGATTGGTGACTACCGCAGTGTTTGCGTTATGACATCACTATTATGCACAAATAGTGCTTAGTACAATGTGGGAGACAAATAGTGCATTCTGTAAAAGGCCCTAGAGCTTCCCGTACCCTTGAAGACGATTATTCTAGAATCAGAAACCATTTTTACAACAAGAAAGCCTTATCGACACTCTTGTGGTTGAAACCACGTGGTGAACTACTTTCAGGTCATCCACCAACCCTAGGTATGTATCTGCTTGCTCTCCTCTTTTGTGGATGATCTCCTACCTCCACATGATTGTTAAATGTAAAGTGGAGCACCCATATATGTGTGCATGCACTTTTAGGCCTGCTTGGTACCCCCTTCTTTGCTTTACTGGCATTCTCTACATGTGAGGATGCTGCAAGGTTGGTCCTTTCTATTTTATTTCTCTTAGAACTCTCAGTTTGAGTAGAAACTCTCACTGTGTAACTAAGTCGAGGTAATGTAGCCATTTTAAGTTGCGCAGTTACCACAAAACAGTTGTGAACCTAAGTCAGCTAACTTAATGTCGTTGTTATTTTGATAACTATAAAAAAATTACCGCAAGACTTGGATTTAACAGCAAAATTAACATAATCTTAAAATAGATTCCAGTTATAAAACTTGCCGTTGCTAAATAGCTGCTCTAGAGTAACCAATCACACTGGGTTTTTCACTGAATTAAACTTTGCACTGAAATAAGTCAGAGTTACGCTTAACTGTTACCTTTAAAGAAACTAAATGAATTGTTGCAGCACATTTTGACTTTATTGTTCCCAAACATCTCACTAGATTTTAGTTTAGCCGTGCGGGCTTTCCCGCTTTTGTGCCTGTACGGTCTACAGAACTTCGGTAAACTTGCGTTCCTAACTGTGAGGCCCCTTAAAAGTGGGTAGCGCTATTTGTTGTTATTCGATTGCTCTACTTCCTTTCCGGCTTGTGGTGAGTCCGGGCATAGCCTCAAAAGGAAAAGCATGGTACTGGAAGTTGCAAAGAAGGGCAATAAAGTCTCAGGAGTTCTTGACACTAAGCAAAATAGGTTCATGACAGTCTGTTCTTATTTACTTCCTGAATACTGTGTTTTAGAGTTCCAGGTATTAAAAAAAATAAAACTTTACTACGCCACAATTTTCTGCAATACTTTGTATAGTCCCGACTAATTTTAAATGTGTCTATGTGGTAAAGCACTTTTTCTACTCCTACAGGGATATTGGTTCATTCCTTAACAGCTTAGAGAACGAGTAAGTAGGCAATCGCCAACGGTTGAACGAATACAGGATCCTAGACTTTCCGCAACTGTGCGATATGAAATAGACCAATCTCAGGCAATTTTCAGCGTGCGATATGAAATAGACCAATTACAGCTAATCTTGAACGTAAACAAAATAATTCTTCTGATTGTCATCCTCACTGACAGTTGGCATCAAAACATTGCATTTTGGCTTATGTTTTGAGGCAATGAAAAAGCCGTTCAAGTTTCAGTTAGTGTTCAATTATAGAATAAAAACCCCTACTTTATTATATAATAAAGCAAATGATACAATTTACAATGAATCAAATCCATTCAACACCTCAACCTAAAAGACGAAGTTAAGCAAGCTTCAAAAGTGATAATGTAAACACGGAAACGTTTCAAACATTGAGTGTTTATTTGTGTGAAATTTGGTAAGTAATTCCAATTAGTCGTAGAAAAAATAGCCTCTAAAACGCGGACGAATTGTCCATATCGCCACCATTTTGATTGCATTGATAATTTAATGTTTGTACGTAATTATACGTTGTATTTAGTTATTATTTTACCTGTTCAGTTTAAGTGGTTATTTAATAATTACTTGATATGACAACTCATCTGTAAGAAATTTAATTGACTGGTTTTCTATTGTAACTCCTTCATCTACATATAGCATGACATAAATACTAATTGTAGTTTTCTGCAGGATCGTAGGAAAAATATTGTACCTAATACGTGCCGGAAGTGTCTTTTCCGCACTCGATAGCGACAACTGCAATCAGCGTGCGGAAAAGTGTCATACTTTCCTTGTTAGGTAAATAACTATAGAAATCCTACTGACGCTATTTTTAATGTCACTGAAAAAAAGCATACCCTCGGAAAAACCGCAATCCTTGTAAAAATAACCGAGATTACAAAAGCGTCGAACATGAGACACCCTGTAATGTAACCTTAATTATCTTAATAAAAATTAGAGAGAAAAGTTTTATTTACTATAGGAGCTGTAAAACATATAAAAAAATATATAAAAAAATAACTTTCAACGTGACGTAAATGACACCGCCCATTTTTGCTGAAATCTTTACTTTCTCATGTATCATACAGTGTGACCCATTTAGAATGGAAACACCCCTATAAAATTTTAGGTTATTAACCGATTTCAATGATTTTTTTTTTGAAATAATTAGGAATAAAATATCTATTACGGGAGAAATTTTTAAATATTTATTTCAGTTTTCAGGTCATATTACGATACTTTTTCTTGATAGAAAATGGAGAATTTTTATTAGCGATTTTTTTATTGAAAAAATTACTACGCCACTGGATCTATAGTGCTTTCAAATAGCTGTGACCAAATTTTTTTTTAATTTTTTTTTTTGATTTTTTTTTTGATTTTTTTTTTTTTGATTTTTTTTTAATTTTTTTTTTTTGATTTTTTTTTTTTTGATTTTTTTTTTTAGAAATTAATTTATTAATAAGTAATAATAAACAAATAAATAGTAACACCATTTCTATGGCAACAGTTGATGCAGGGTGTTCTTTTGTGACCGTTAGCTTAGAGGATTTTTGAATTTTAATTTGTCATAACTTTGTTATTAATGAATGGATTTTCATGAAATTTTGGTCACAGCTATTTGAAAGCACTATAGATCCAGTGGCGTAGTAATTTTTTCAATAAAAAAATCGCTAATAAAAACTCTCCATTTTCTATCAAGAAAAAGTATCGTAATATGACCTGAAAACTGAAATAAATATTTAAAATTTTCTCCCGTAATAGACATTTCATTCCTAATTATTTCAAAAAAAAAATCATTGAAATCGGTTAATAACCTAAAATTTTATAGGGGTGTTTCCATTCTAAATGGGTCACACTGTATACAAAGCTTAAGTCAGTATAAAATACTGAAATGGGGCGGAAAATGCGGTGCTTGTAGCCGGACAATTTTACAGACCAATTAACTAAGACTGTTAAAAGCAGAAGCAAAAAAATGTTATAATGATTTGTAATAACACGTATTGTAAGTCGGATAAATTTGTTTGCGATAGCAGTTAAAAATGTAAAATGTGCATAACAATTAGTGATTGTCATCAAAGCTGTGTAATCAAAAAAATACTCATGGTTGTTTGTTTTACATTATTGCTGCTTTAAAAACGAAATTATAACACATCCAAACTGAACACCTTTTCTAATATGATTCACTAGATGTACTTTTAGATACTTTACTTTGATACTTTTAGTAGTTTCACCGGTATTTATTTTGGATAATAATTTTGATTGAAAATTAATTTCTATCATAAATATTATCAGACAGCCATAAATATTTAGATAGCTCTTGCTAAACATAATTTGTATTTATCAACCTGAATCCAGACAGTATAATTTCGATGTTTTCTTCATCTAACAATTATATTTCAAATTTTAATTAAACATCATTGCAAGATAACGTAATTGAATTAACTCTAGTTATAATAATTTGAATATTACTGATTTTCACCTGAAATTTCTTGGAATGTTTTAGATAAGCTGTCACCACTACAATAATCAATATTAAGTGTCTGAAACTAATCCATACGTTTTGAGCATATCGTTTATTAAAGCACTTAAAATAATTTTAATAACACAAAAGTACTTACCCACCGCTTAGTGAATAGGATTTATACAAGAATATATGAAAAAGGACAAAATTATAAGCGCGGGCAACAAGCTGGAGTGCACACGCCTCACTGAGTAATAACAGCATAACAGCATAAGCTGGCTGATAAAAATTAGTTATCTTCTGGCACTATCTTTGAGAAGATAAGACGTCAATATTAGCGAATCAGACCATCTTTATATCATCGATCTAGGTGAATGTTGATTGAATCTATTTTTACTTATGATTTGAGTCAAAATCAAGACAAATCCAACAAATTTAGATTTTGGTTTCTAGGATAGAACTTTAGTGTAATTATTTTTATTTTCAACTATGTATGTAATAACGTTATTTCTTATGTGTAAACCAGGTGGAATAATGAAAGTTACCTGCTTTTACTTTCCACCCGGTTGAATGTCAATATGCTTTTTGTCATATCTGGGCTTACTTTTAGCATACCTACGTTTAGTAAGTTTAAAGAGAAAATAATCTTATTGTGGAAAAATCACCATTTTCCCATACACATTATCAAAATTGAAAAACTTAAAGTTAAAGTTGCGTTCGCAACAGGTAGAATTCATTAACAAGTGTCTGTTCACTGAACTTTTACAAAATGCTAACTAAAACTGGCATTTTCCCCTTTATGAAAGGTAGATGTTGTCACTAAATTGCAGTACCAGTCGTTTTAAGTTTTAATTCATTTTTGATATGTTAACGTTAAGTTTTTCAATTTTGATAATGTGTATGGGAAAATGGTGATTTCTCCACAATAAGATTATTTTCTCTTTAAACTTACCAAACTTGGGTTTTTTTAAATGTTTTATCCTGAAAAACTATTATTAATAGTATATTACGTAACTAGTGCTATAAGAAGCATTTTACGCACGATATGGAAAAAGTTACGCACGGAGCCGCGTAGCGGCGAGTGTGTAATTCCCTGAGTACGTAAAATGCGTTAGAGCACGTTTGACGTACTATACTTTACCTACGACCAAATGAAAAGTCCTGTTTTCGCAATTCATACAATTCAGAGTAACTTTTCATAAAAAAAGTATATTTTCAACGTATTGACATCATATTTGTACTAATCATAGGTATTAGGAAAGAAAAAAATAATAGAGTAATAAAAAAAATTCACACATCATGTTATTTAAATAATTAATTATTAATGTTGTTCTTAAAATAATTATTTATGGTGACATTACAGTTAATAAGAAGAAAGGGAAAACTTTTAGTAATATTACTTGATGTGTTTGCTATCGCAGATAATATTCTAAACGAAGTGGTAGTTACTTAAAACTGTATGAACAATGCCATTACGCGATGATCTCCATCTAATATACTCTGATAAAGGAAGAAATGTAAACAAAATCAATTTTTCCCAGCAACATCAATTTTTTTACAACTTTGCGTAAAGAGGTTTAATACGTAACGGAAAACTATGCGTAAATAGCTATTTACACTGAGGTCGTAGGTAAAAATTGTTTAAATGGTTTTTTTAAATGTTTTATTCTGAAAAACTTAATATATTTTTTCACAACACTACCCCAGGTTTGCTGTCTCCTTGTTTAAAATGACAGCCAGCTGATAGGCTGTTTAGTTAGCCCCTGATGATGAGTAGCTGCTGCACTCGAAACATGTTGGCCGTTTTTTGAAGGTTAAAGACCAATATATACATTTTGTTTTGTGGAGAAGATTGTGTGATACTCAGTTACCCCTATCTACTACAACTCCACTGAGTGACTATGGACTACTACTTCACTCTTACTTTATACGGTTCTTCCGCGACCTCTGCAACAGCTTGCAGCTCAGGTGGTGAAAAGTGAAACGTTTCAGCTCAAAATATTGAAAACACAATAGCACACTAATGACGTTGTCAAGATTGTAAACAAATCACGTCGTTTATCATGGTTGAAGTCATAACTACTCGTACACCTATACTACTTCATTGTTAGAGACTATAAGCAATCAATATTTCAACTAAACGATTTATTAAAAGTTTGATAAGATTCTGATAAATGGTTGAAAATAAAATAGTATAAAAACCACGGTGGAACGTTTAATTTCTGTCTCCAGATAAAGGTCACCTCGACTTCGTCTCGGCGAACTACATAATATCTCGACAGAAATCACTTTCCACCTGAGTATGTGTGACTACTATTTTCCAACATCCATATTTACTAAGATATTCAACATTGACTTTAATGTTTTTGAGTTTTTGGAAGTGCTGCCAGTAACTAAAAAAAATCAAGGTCAGTTTTTGTTCCAAATAACCTACATAATTCAATCAAGTTTACCTTTGTACTAGAGTCTTCAAATACTTTACCCTTCCTTGACATCCTTCTGTCTCGTCATAACAACCACATCACATTTTCGATTTTTCATAAACCTACTAGTACCGACCTAGTTTACTTCCCACCACCCCTTCAACCAAAAAGTCGCTTCTTTAAACTCTTTCTTCCATCGTCTTTTTAATATTCATTCCAATGTCTAAATCTGATTTTAACACTGAGCTCTCATGGATTAAAACTGTTGCTTTTTGTAATGAGAATCCTGTTTCCACTGTTAATAAAATCTATTTCACCCATTAGAACAAATTTCTTAACAAGGATCTTCTTCTAAATAACCATCCCCAAGTTACTAATTATTTTTATATCCCCTTCCTTGGTCACATTTCTTTTCAGTTAAAGAACATTTTTAAATCTAATGACATCAACATTTCTTTAAAATTTCAGCATACAACTCGCCGATTCCTTTGTAACTCTAAAGACCCTCCTACCAAACTCCACAGATCTGGAGTTTACTAACTAACCTGTTGTACCCCGGGGTGTGGTGCTTTCTACATTGGACAGACAGACGCTAGTTTCATTAAATCCACCTTCGCTAGACATCTCTATTTTACCAAACATTTGTTTAATACTGACCTTGGCTTTAGGGTATTACGTTTTTGCCAAAAGGGCAATCTCTTGAACCTCCTGGAGGTCCTTGAGATCAACAAAGCTTCTAACAATGGTACACCTGTCTGTCTAAATTACCAATTGAATCACGCCTCGACTTCCTTCTTCCTCGATCTTTTAACTCTATCTTCCCTAAACATCCCCCCTTCTATTTTCTTCCATTGCCTCTTAATACCCACATTACTTGACTTGCGTTTTGCCCCTTAAAATGGATCCCCCCCGTAATTATGTTCCTTTAATGAGTCTTCCCATGCAGCATTTGGAAAACTTGCATATATCATACATCCTCAAAGAACCGAAGATACCAAATTAATCTGAAACGGAAAATGTACGATGCCTGCGTATTACCAGTTAAATTACAACAACTACGGATTTGTCAACGTGCGATTGACCGTGAGATGCTGGGAATTAGCGAAATAGACAAAAAAATGAGGATATCAGGGCAAGAACCAAAGTGAGTGATGTCATAGAACAAACTGCAATAAACACGTGGCGTTAGGCGGGGCACGTTGCGTGAACATGTAAAATGGTCCAAAATCATTATGCAATGGAGACCACGGAGAACAAAAAGAAGCAGAAGCATGCTAAGATATAGCGAGACAACTGGGAAAGTACTGGATGATCCCAGCACAAAACAGGTCCACATAGAAGGAAATGGAAGAGGCCTGTTTCCAGGAGTGGATTAATACAGACTAATGATGATGATGATGACAGATCCACGCCCTTGAGCAAACTAATTAAAAAATTGAAATTTCATTAACGTGAGGTTTCATAGCAAAAGAAACCTCGCAGAACAAAAATGTCGAGATCATGTAGCAGAATCGAAAAATGAGACCAGTTATTAGGGCTGGCGAACAAAAATCCGTTGTTGTTACTGATTTCATGAAAATGTGGCAACGCTTGAATTGCAAAAACATTTTAGATGTGTTTCCCTTGTTGTCTTTTCAGTTATTTTGTTTGCCACAAGCCTTTACAATGGATAATTTTCAGTAACACGTATTCTTAGTTGCTCTCCCGTTACAATAAATACTTATACAGGGTAATTCAAATTTGACCCTCACCATTGGGATTTCGGAAACTATAAGAGATACGAGAAAGTTTAATGTCGTTCTGAAAATATCCATTTTCAGAGTAATTCCGAACATATCCGAAAAAAACTGAAAATTAGTTTTTTGTTTATATTTATTTTTTTTTCCCACTTTCTCCCAGCTATCATCATCATCAACTTTCTTTTTTCTTATGGGCGCCATATTGGATTTTTACACGACCAAATAGTGCGTTTTATTCTGATTTCATTGATGTATGATAACTTATGATTTGCTTCATAAATGACAAAATAATTCAATAAAAACTTGGTATATGGTATAATTGTATGGTATAAAAATAACATTTTGTGCGGTGGATTCATTTCTGGATACATTTTTAACTATGTTTAACTTGCTATAATAATCGTACAGACCGAATTATCTGATAAAGTACTGTCAAGTAATGACATTTCATAAAACGTTTCATTAACTCAAAGCCAACGACTTCAATTATTTTGTCATTTATGAAGCAAATCATAAGTTATCATACATCATTGAAATCAGAATAAAATGTACTATTTGGTCAGCTAAAAATCCAATATGTCGCCTATGAGAAAAACGAAAGTTGATGATGACTGTCAATAAATCCATCATCGAATAGCTGGGAAAAAGTGGCAATGAAAATATGCTTTTAGTTTTGGGATATCTTTTCAAATAAGGTTAGGAATAAATAAAAACCAAAAATCTAATTTTCAGTTTTTTATATACTACTTGGAAAATCGACATTTTTGAAACGGCATTTGGAAGAGCTTTACATTGCGCAACTTTGCCCCAATTTAAGCTTTCTCGTATGTCTTATAGTTTCCGAAATCCCAATGGTGAGTGTCGAATTTGAATTATTAATCAATTTATTGCATATCTCTTTTGGTCAAATAGGTCGCCGTCGTCACCTTGTACATTACATTTAAATCAAAAATATTTCTGATGCATACATGACACGTCGACTTGGAAATTGAATTTCCGTGAAACACTTAATACTGTAGTTAACATTAAAAACTGTAAAAAATTTAAAAAATATTAAATACAGAGTGAGTCAAATTGGTGATGCATGTATGGAGATTTTGTTTATCTTTATATACAGAGTCGGATAAATGGGGAAATTTTTAGATAAATTTATGACAAACTTTTAGCCGGTTTCCAAATTGTATTATCTAATTTTAAAATGCGTCAAAAGTGTCTGAATTTTGAAAGTTTTTTTAGTAATTTCGTTTAATCCTGGAGTAGATAGTTATGGATCGTAATAAATTATTATTAATTTTAGAAATTAAGCAACTTTCTAGGCCTATTTAAAAAAAAAACATAAAAGTTAATTTTCTCACGTTATGGACTTGTCAATGGTATCAATCAATACATCATTTAAAAGGAAATTTGAAGCTTTTTCCGATGATGCAAAAAATAATATATAAGTTATTTACATAACTCGAAAACAAATGACGGTACATCTTTTCTGAAAACCTCATCAAATTCTTTGTAAAAAAGTGCCTTAGCACTGTCTTCATTTCAAAACTGCAATTGAGATGGTTTAGAAACTAAGCAATCTTTAAAATCCAGTGTTGCACATTTTCTCATTGCACATCAAACGATAATCCAATTTCCAACCGGGTATAAGTTTGACATAAAATTCTCTTTTCGCATTTAACCGATCCTGTATCAATAAAGATAAACAAAATCTCCATACATGCATCACCAATTTGACTCACCCTGTATACGTACACCCTTTTACATATTTCAATTAACCTCTAAAAAAATTAAATAACTTTCGTAACCAGGTGTTACCATTCCCATCTGATGGCCCAATCAATTCCAGTAACCTTAGTTTTGTAAGCAAACTGCTAAATCGATATATAAGGAAATTGCTTTTTAATATTAATAAATTATTAATTATTCACTTGATCTTGATTTATTGGCTCTTGAAAAATATTTGTTATTTATTCAATGTCGGTATGATAAATGATGATTTCAACCCTATTAAGCATTTCACTTTTTGAAAGGGTGTTGAGAACCTTATGTATACAACCCTATAACCCCTGACGACGGTATGACGTCAGACTACGAAAAACTCGCTGTAAACAAGTTAGTGGATAGTTTCCCGGCAAAACTCGCGACAAATAGATCAGTTACGATTGAGGCTCCTTTTATTGAAAACTAGTAATTTGAAGTTCTAATGTTCGCAAATTACAATAGTGTAAGTTGTTTGAAATGGCTGGAAAAGGTACACCAGCTGTCAGAGCAAAATATTCACCTGGTTCTAACGAAAATGTTGAACCGGGCACCCATACTAAGAAATTATTGTCAGAAGCTGAGCTCAAAGAAAGTACCAACAAGAATAACACCAGTGTTCCGTCTACTGCTTCCAGTGACAGTTCTGATCAAAGAAGTGGATATTTCAGCAAAAGCAGTATAAGGAGCAGTGAGTAAGTATCCAACTGTATTTTTATACATTTTAGTATTAACTACTGATTTTTATCAATACTGATTACATCAGTTATCAATTTACCAAATTAAAGTTATTGCATTGCATTAGTAGTAGTTAGAGTTATTATTAGTTCAGCATTTATTTAATATTTATTAGCTGCATGTCCGTCCCTAAGGAATGGAAAATGGCTCTCATCTCCTCCATTCACAAAAAAGGAAATAAACTGAACTGCAATAACTATCGGGGCATCTCGGTTACAAGCACATTGAGCAGACTATATGGTAGAATTCTACGTGATCTCATTGAAGAGGATTATAAAGGAAAAGAAGAGGAAGAACAATGCGGTTTCAGAGCAGGAAGATCATGTACAGACAACGTGTTTACTCTAAAACAAGTTATAGAGAAGAGAAGTGCTAGAAACTTGGAAACGCACCTATCATTTGTTGACCTACAAAAAGCCTACGATACAGTCCCAGTATCAAAACTATGGAGGGTCTTAGAGCAATCCAACATTAATCACACCTACGTAACAGCCCTTAAAGAACTATATAGGGAATCAAAATCAAGAATTAGGGTAGGCAAATGTGTCACTGAAGAGCTTATGGTGAATAAAGGATTGCGTCAAGGATGCTATGTCTCTCCCACTCTTTTTAAAATATACATAGCGATGGCACTAAAAAACTGGAAAAGAAAGGTCCAGGGAATGGGAATAGAAATTGATGATGGTTGCTTGTTTACCCTACAGTTCGCAGACGACCAAGTCATAGTAGCCAATGATAAAGGGGATGTGCAGTACATGATGCGAAAGCTAATAGAGGAATACAGAGAATGGGGCTTAACAGTCAACATAGCCAAGACAAAGTATCTATGTGTGGGAACTCAGGACGGAAATTTGGAACTGGACAATGGCCAAGAAATCCTTCAGTGTCAGGAATATGAATATCTGGGCATTACATTCGACAACACAGGAACAGATGTAAAAGAAATCGGAAAGCGAATAGTCAAAGCCAAAAAAGTAATCGGAGCTCTGAATGGAATCCTATGGAGCAAAGAAATAACCAAGAAGCGGAAATTTAATATCTATGAGGCAATGGTAAAAAACACCCTCCTATATGGATCAGAAACCTGGAGAATTTCAGATAGACACAAGAAAAGAGTTGAGGCAGTTGAAATGGATGCAATTAGGAGATCGATGCGCATTTCACGAAGAGAAAGAATAAGAAACGACATCATAAAACAACGGATGGGAATAAAAGACGCAATAACACAGGATATCGAAAACAAGCAACTTACGTGGTACGGACACGTGGAAAGAATGTCAAATACCCGATGGCCTAAAAGAGTACTTCATTGGCAACCAACAGGCAGAAGAAAACGAGGAAGACCAAAACAGGAGTGGTAGAAAACCATGCATAAATGCATGAGTGAGAGAAATCTAACACCTGAAGATTGTGAAGACCGAAGAGGCTGGAAATTAGTTGTCGGACAACGTCGAAAGACGTTCTAAACCGGCCTATATACAGTGCGTTTTTTTTAACGCGCAACATAGGATTTTACGTGTTAAATTTTTAAGCCCATGTTAGACCATGTTATTTTGGAACTACAAGTATAAAACTTGACGGGTGGCTGTTTCGTACCCTGAAGCTTAAGTAAGTTTAACAATTCGGCCTAAAAAGTGTTAAAAAGCTTGCAAAAAATCATCTTTTTTCGAAAAGGTTTTATCGTTTCATACTCCCTGTATGCATTGTTGTTCTTTGTTGTTTTTGATACTGGCACGGCAGGTAGCAGGTAAAATTTGGCGTAGAAAGTAAAACAGGGTGATCATTAACTTTATATCAAGAAAGTTAAGAACAAAAGAAGTATTTTTATAAGTGAATTGTTCAAAGTGACCTCGGTTTGAAGCCAAACAGTATTCCAAACAATCATAAAATGCCCTTTTGACGTTCAAAAGATGTCGGGTCGTGATGCAGTCAAAATATGTCACTTTACCTGTTACCTGCCCTGCCAGTATAAAAACAACAAGGAACAACAATGCATACAGGGAGTATGGAACGATAAAATCTTTTCGAAAAAAAATGATTTTTTTCCAGTTTTTAATCACTTTTTAGACAAAATTGCTAGACTTACTTAAGCTTCAGGGTACTAAAGACACACCCGTCAAGTTATAGACTTGCAGTTCCAAAATAAAATGGTCTAACATGGACTTAAAAATTTAACACGTAAAATCCTATGTTGCGCGTTAAAAAAAACGCACTGTATATATGTACTTAATATTTTATACATATTATTTCCCACAGTTATCAAATTTTTCATATCACACTCAATCCCCAATTGTAAATGTTAATAGAGCTTTTGTTACGTGATGAGATCAGTGATATGACGTTATTCTTATAATCAGCAGTTTTAAGGGAAAACTCGTGCTAAATCCGGTGACAAGATTCTTTATTATTAATTAAAAGTAAATCAGTAGCGCCCATTTTAATGCAGCTAATATTCAATTAATAGTTTCGTTTTATTACTATTACAGATCATTACGACCTCTAACGACCTAAGGGACGGTTTAGGGCAAATTTTTTAAATAAAAGTCGTCCGACCTTGGTCAAACTTTTTAACTTTTTAATTTTTAACTTATTACCTTCCAAAGCTGTTTCAACCCTATTTTAAAAAAAAATTAACTAACACACAGTGCTACATTAGAGGTGTAATCTTAGACTAAGTGTTAATGTGTTGGGTGTTGCTGAACCTTTCGCCGCGGGATTAAAAGAACCACTTTAGTCCCTAGGTCTATAATATACTATTTCTGCATTTTGAATAATTTTTGACAATTTAATTTTAGGGTTGGCAGTGTTGAGCGACTTAACGAAACTAACAGTTTTCGAAAAATTACGACAAGGTACAATCAAAATGAAGACAACATCAACGTTGTAGTTAGGTAAGTAACTTTGAGAAATCGAACTAAATATTGTTTATACATCCCCATAAAGAGGAAAAGTTCTTACAAATGAGATATTTTCTTTAAATAATGAAGGTAATACTACGAGAGCTTTCAAATTAGCAATAATTTTTATGATAGCATGTTTTCTATAATTTTAAGAGTTCTTTAGAATGAGGGAAATTTTGTAAGGAAAACATGCTAGAATGAAAAATTATTTGGTTAATTGAAAAGCTCGAACGTTATTTAGTGAGATTATTTCTCAAAATGTCACCAAGATGTCTCATTTTTATTAGGTTGAAATATATTTGGCCATAAATATTAAATAGTGGCGTTATTATGATTCCCATGAACATGGGAAATTTAAGTCGGATATTTAGCGTCTAAATTTGAAAAAGTTGGGACACACTGAAAAGAGTTCATATAATTGTTTTAACAATTTTCTTCAGGTTCAATAATAGAAAATATCATTGAGGCGAAATTCTGTTAATTTAGAGTAAGACCATTGAGTAAAAGAGAATTGGATAGAGGAGACGAATCAATTGTGGAGTTTCCCGGAGATGGTCGGATTATGGTTCACGCACCACCCAACGGGCCAAATGATAGTCAAAAGCCCAAAGTATTTTCCTACAATGTGGTATTTGAGCCTGCAGCCACTCAGGAGGATGTGCTGCAATTTTCAGGTAAAAATTGCTTACCGCTGATAGTACAACAATTTCAAGAGAGGTTCACTAGGAATGAAGAAATTAATTTCAATGGCCGTCGAGGGTTTCCGATGCACTTGCTTTTGTTATGGCCAAACCGGTAGTGGAAAAACTCATACTCTGACTGGACCTCCCGGCTTGGTATAATATTCTGCTGTTTATTTTTATAAAATATAATTTTGAATGATTACAGATTGGAACAAACACAGTCCATTACAGCGAAGACCATGGTCTAATATTTCGATCTTTCATGTACCTGTTCCAGCAAATTCAAGAACAACCCAGTACTCATTTTATTCTCAAAGCCAGCTATTTGGAAATTTATAACGAAAAGGTGACTTCTTTTAACAAGCCCAAATCTGGAAACACTTTTTTGGTGTGGACGAGATCAAACAGAACAAACAACTAAAAAACTGCTTTATTTTTTAACACGACAAGCAATATGTTACATTACAACGTATTATAAAAAATATCTAACGTAATGATACCAAAACTAAATTAACAACTTAGTTGTGCGCTTTCTAGGTTATAGACCTGCTCAATGCAGGATCGATTAGAAAACCTTTGGCGGTGAGATGGAGTAAAAAAGCATGTGGATTTTTTGTGGAAAATTTATTTATGGTTGACTGCGAAGAACTCGATGATCTGATTGCTGTTCTGGAAGAAGGACTGAGAAACAGATCAATAGGAAGACATAACATGAACGAGTATTCAAGGTATGTTTCTGTTCTAATTATACAGGTACAGTTGGCGTTAGATAAAATCGTAACCTGATTATTGACGATAACCTAAAAGTTCTTCCTATATGAAAAAATTGGACTTGTATCTGTATCTGTAACTTGGGAGAGTGGTGGCACCACAGCACTTAGGTCACAGTAGGCCCATAGTGCTCCTCTGCAAGAGAGGAGGTCATCCTCAGTTCGTTATCCAGCCTAGCGATACAACGTAGGCGACGGGCGGTCGCCTCTGATCTATTCGAGGGATGGGAAAGATTGGCCCAACTTAGTCCTACGTATGGGCAAGAGTGTAGAGCAGTCCCAGAGAATATGCTTCATCGTCTCGTCTTCTTGATTACAGGCCCTGCATAAGGGGGTGTTACTTAGCTTCATCCTGAATAGGTGTTTGTTTAATTTACAGTGACCTGTCGGGATACCCGTTATAAGCCGTAGCCTTTTCCTGGTCATTGACAAATTTCTTCTTGTCGCAATTTTATCCGGACATCTTAGAAGTACCTTGGATAAATTGCAGCCAATGGTATCGTCCTAGCGCTGTTTAAAAAGCGCTACGGAGCATTCTTTGATAATATTTTTGGCTACCATCATGGTCAAACCCACGAAGGGCTCTGGCCCAGAAGGCTGAAGCCTGGCAGCCTTCCTGGCCAACGAATCGGCAACCCTATTACCTTTGTTGTGATTATGCCCTTTAATCCAACTGACTTTGCTGAAAGCAAATAGTGGCACTGCAGAGTCCACTCTAGCCTCTAATAGTGGAAGCGAGTTTGTCCCTTTTTCCAGATGCGAGACCAACTTCTACACTGGGTTCAAACACGCCCTGCCACCAGATGAAGGACTATGTCCGTTGACCTCCCAGGGATATAAGCATGTTGATTAGGGTGAAGGGGATGGTTTGATAATACTTAATCCCTAATGTATCTTTCACATAGCCTGTCCATTGTTTTTAGAGAGAAGGATGAGAGGCTTATGGGTTGGTATGCTTTAGGTGTGGTATAGTCCATAATCCCTGGTTTTGGTAGGAACACCACTCTGACCTCCCTCCAAGCCTTTGGGATGTCTCTTCTAGCTCTAGAGACAGGGATGACCTGAACATCCCCACCAGGTGCGGCGTGAATAGTTCCAAGCCCCACTGTAGTAGGGTCAGGTCCTATAGATACCGTCAGGTCCTGGTGATTTAAAGGGGGAGAAGCTAGTGAGTGCCTAGTCTATCTTTTCCTCGTGTATTATTTGATTTGCTAATTGCCAATCGATCTCAGAGGAGATATGTCTATTCTGAGTCCGGTCCTCCACAATAGTGGTAGTGTAGTCAGGGAAGTGGGTGGCAAGTAGTAACTCTGTGCTTTCCTGGATGTTGGCAGTAAAGATGCCATCCTCCTTACACAGTTGAGCTTTCTGAAGTCTTGTTGCTTCGGTATTTTCTATTTCGTCGGAGTAGGTACTCCAGGCTGCTCTTTGTTTTTTTCTTAGGACTTTTTTATGTTGATTGAGGTGGCACTTGTATTGGTTCCAATCCAAATGTGTGTAAATTGGACTTACCTGTAAAATTAACCTTGTCATACTTGTTGGTTTAGGGTTAATGTTGATTTTTCTTACTAAAATAAGAAATAATGGCAAAAATGATAAATAATTTAGTAACTATTATTTAATCAATAATTAATAGCCGCTCCATCAGAAGCTAATAAGGATTGCAGTAGGTAGATTTGTCATAGAATTAATTCGGTAGGATACTTGTATATATGAAGGTTATTTCATTCTAGGTGGTTTTTTATTTTTGCCACAGTGGTTCAGCATTATTTGGTGTAAAATTATTATTTGCACAAATTTTTTTTCAAAATTGTTCCCGAAACCTTTTTTATTGGATTTAAATCAGGGCGTCTTGAGCACAGCAAGTTAAACTCCTATTTTTTATTTTAGAAGTATGAACTGGGTAATTATCCTGTTGAAATAAGTAATTATTTTCTCCAATGATAGCATCAGCAGAAGAAATTAATTCATTTTCCAGGATGGTAATGTATTATAATACTGAAACACCTTTTCATCAAAAAATTAACCCAGAAATCGTCACCTTAACGATAAAAATTGAATTGCATGTCCCATTTTCTGATTGTTGTCATTTTCGGTCAAAAACGGAGTTTTGTCTTATTTGTCTTTGATCAGTTCTTGATAAAGCTGGAAAATTGATTATGTTTACAGTAGATATGGCGGTCTCAAATGGGTTGTCTCGTAAAAACTGCAAAACTTTTTGGTCTTATTCTTCTGTAGTTTTTCTATTTCCTAAACAAGTACAACAAACTATGGACTGCAATTTTTACCGATTCTATACCTGTGATATATTATTACAATGTCCGCCCTTCTTAACGGCTTAGTATTCTAGATTTTTCAAAGGCAATTAGTCTGTGACATATTGAAAGTTACCGACACATGTAATCAAAAACTGCTATCTGCTGCTTATCTGACAACAACTGTACGTATCTTTTAACACTGAAATTTGTTTGCTTTTTCAGTCGTAGTCATTCCATTTTGACCGTGCACATAACATCAGAACAAGAGGCCGAAAATGGAGTGTTTATATCCCGAACAGGAAAGATAAACTTTGTTGATTTGGCGGGAAGCGAAATGACGAAGAAAACTCAAAGTGAAGGCAAAATGCTTGAAGAAGCTAATAACATCAACAAAAGTTTAATGGTATTGGGTAAGTACGTACCTAAAGTTTAGCCACATAACTCAGTGCACGTCGTTAGTTCAAATAAAGTTTGGCAAATTGATTCCAAATCCCCACTTCAAACCAAATATTTTAGTTTTTACCGTAGTCTTAAGGTTAGAATATGACAGAAATATATTTAAGTACTTCGACTACCAAATTCAGGTAATGCAGACAAACTTCACAACTTTCTAACATAAAAGGGATGAAAAATGTCCTGCAAAGAGAGGTTATGTCCATTGAGAGTATATCAAAGTTTAACAAATTTAACTGTAGGTTCATTTTAAGACCAACGGTTTCGGAGATTACTCTGTTCTTGGAGCATCGTCGTATGTTCGGCCGGATCGCTGCTAAATAGGACAATATCATTTGCGAAGTGGAGATAATTAAGATACTTCCTGTCGATTTTGATGCTTTTCTGATCCCATTCCAAGCCCTCTTCCAAGAGTCCGGGATTCTCTTTTCTTCTATACATTTATTTAGCATGCTTTCGTCAGAGTCTTTGCTTTTCTTCAGGTGTTTTAGCGCTGTCTCTAGTTCTTCTCCATCAATGGGTTCTAGTTCTTCTGGTTCTATATTTAGGACTGGCTGATGAATTTGACTTTGACATGAGTGTGCCACCGATGGGATGTAGAGTCGTTTATAGAAATTCTCAGTAATTTCTACGATCTCTCCTCTTTCATTCACGATGATTCCTTAGTCTTTTTTTATATTCTGGATAATCATTATACCTTTAGATCTCTCGGAACAGAGAACTCTCATGTTTGCGTTGTTCTGTATGGCTTTCTCGATCATCTTCTTAAGATAAGCCCTCTGATCTGTTCTGTTGGCCTTTTTCACGATCATATTCAGGTCCCCATACCTTGATAAGTACTGTCAGACTGTTGAAGAACGGAGGTTTTGATGAGTTGTTCTGTTTCTAAACTGAAATTCGGATAGATTAAAGTAACAGTCCATTTTCACCCAGTGCAGTTCTACAAATTGTTAATAATGTTGTTGTACAAGTTGGTAATAACACGCATTGTGTGTTACTGCCAACCCCTTGTGAAATTCAGATATTTATTACTTTGGAGAGAACAGACTTTCCGCACTGCGTTTCTAATGCTAGGGGTAATCTTCTAGAGGATATATTAGTTCCATGTTTCGCATATCCTCAATGAGGTGTAGCTTCTTTCAATCTGCCTATTGAATTCTTCTTCCTTATCACGCAGTTTGCCTGGGGTTGGCCGTATCTTTCTTACCACTAAGGCTTTTTTCTGGTTTCGATTATTGACGTGGATCCTGGTCGATGCCTGTGTCAAAGCGGTTTCTCCTCGGGTGCTTTTTGTAGAAGGTATTCATGCAGTAAAGCCTCTTCTTGTTGAGGAAGTCGATTATGGTTTGCCCCCTTTTGGTTTCTAGCTCCCAACCCAAATTTACCAAAGAACGAAAAATCCGCCGGTATCTTGGCACCAACCGTCGAACTGAAATTACCGATTATCTGGTCTGGACGATTTTGGTATTTTCTGCGCTCTTTGCAGTTGTTACGGACATTTTTTTCATACATCAAATATTTTGGTTATCAAGAAGGTATTTACTCAAAGTAGTTTTAATTAATAATCATAGAAATTAACTAATTTCTTTAAAACCCGTATATACTAAGACGGTCAAGGTGTCTCTAATAGCGGGGTGAGGGAGTAAATAATAGGGTTGTTTCGTATCTACATAAAAGTGCTCTATGTGATTCGATTATGGATAAAAATATTTATTTACTCAAATTTATTAAATATTCAGGTTACTGTATTGCATCTCTGAGCGACTGTAAAAAGAAAAATCAACATGTTCCTTATAGGGACTCGAAACTAACAAAACTACTCGCAGATTCATTAGCAGGAAATGGAGTCACGCTGATGGTAAATTCAAGTTAGATACTCTTGTTTAGGCAATTATATATTTTTTGTTTGTTTTAGATTGCATGTATTTCACCGGCAAAATCCAACGTTTCTGAAACTTTAAACACTCTGCGATATGCGGCTCGAGCTAAACGAATTGTCACTAAACCAGTGGTTCTAATGGTATACATTTACGTATTTTAATTTATTTTTGTGTTCATAATTCATTTCATAAGAAACTTAACGTAACGGCTGTAAACTGCGAAAAAATTTAAGAAGTGATTACCTAGTTGGCCAAAATCAGGAAAGGTGTATAAAAGTGGAATTTTCCTATTTAGTAACTGCCCCCATAAAAAAAAGCTTCAAAAAACTAACGAAAAGTAAATTGTTTTAACACTTATGCGCCGAATAAACAATTCCGCCATTTCCCTCTAAAAATACGGACGTCCACATGCAGACCGAAAAACTTAATACTATTTAAGAAAAGAGATGTATGTGAGTAACATAAAGTTTAATTTTAAATTTTAAGTTTTTTGTGTGTTCTAAAATTTTATTTTGTAATTTTTTTTGTATTAAGTGAGAAGTGCTTTAGGGCGGTATTTTTTTACCAGGCAGTAGCTAGGAGGGGAATACTAAAATGAAAAATGTTTATGCCAAACACTCCGCCTAATTTTGGCCCAGAAATCTCTCCCTTATTTTTTGCAGTTATTTACACTCTGTATGCTAAAAATGTATACTACCTCTATTATATACAAACTAACCTTTTAAAGCAAATGTATACGAAATTAGCACACCCTCAACCTTTCAATTACTTAGTTTATAGTGTTTAGCTAGTTATTATCTCTCTTATTTGTAAACGTTTTAAAAGAATGTCTTATTATAATGACTGCTGTTTTTAATTCTTCTGCAAATTTAGGATCCTCGGGAAGCACTCATTCTCAGTTTAAAACGCGAAGTCCAGACTCTTGAGAGCGAAAACAACCATCTGAGAACTGCCTTGCATTTATCTTCATCTACAACTTCTGATGACGGTTCAGGTAAATGCTTGCCTATTATTATTACTACTATAATCCTAAACTAAAACGTAGTTTTAAAGCTAAAAACCGTTCTTACGAAAAATATTTACTTTCAGAAAAAATCAAAACTTTGTCAAAGGTCGATCTTGATAAACTGGATAATATGGAAATGAATGAACTGATGGATTTGGTGCGACTTTATGTGCGAGAAAATGGAGAACTTCAGAATAAAAACGACGAGTTATTTAGTTCCAAAGAGTTGTTGCAAAGAGACCATGAGTTGGTTTGTAGAGAAAACGAAAGGCTGTCCCGGAAATTAGAAGAACTTGCTTCGTAAGTACTATTAAGTCTGTTGGGCAATACTAAGTATAGAGTTTTTGCAGAAAATCTAAGAAGCCACCCAGGTAAATTTTTGGAACTACAACATTACAAGAGGTTGAATATTATAGTGTGATAATTTGTTGGTAGATTTTGAATAAATAATTGTATTTGCTGTTTTAACTTTTGTTTATTTTTGGAATATAGTAGATCCACATGATATTTTATACGAATTTATCACCTGACAATTATTTAGATATCAGTAAACCGAATGATGCCCGGTTTCTGAACAAATAGATGTCTTTTACATAAGATTATCGATTATTTGTCCAATTTGGGTTTCTGAACAAACCTTTCGCTTTCATAAGTTATGAGAATGATATCACAGCCAAAACGACTAGATATCTGATCCAGAAATAGGGACGTATTGACGGGTAACCTAAACGGACATGACAGACGGTTACGGACCTTCACTTAACTTTTAAAGTTCTAGTAGGAAGTTCTGCGGAAGTATGAATTTAAATTCATACAACCTTTTCAGAATAACAAAAGCAGTCTTCGTTGATTTTTTGGATGGCCACGTTTGCTTGTTGAGGCAAAAAGTGAGCAGCTGAGTATCATCAGCATATAGATGAACAGTACCATGTGAAACATGTTCCGGCAAATCCGCGATATAAATATTGAATAATAAAGGTCCAAGAATACTGCCCTGTGGTACACCCTTGTTATAAGTGGTCAAATCAGATCTTGCCCCATCCAACTCTACTAACTGCATTCTATCCCTCAAGTAGCTCACCAACCAACCGCACACTGCGCCTCCAAAACCATAAAATCTCAGTTTTGCTATCAGAAGGTCATGCTGTCATGCATCACCTGTTTTTTTGGATGAAACTTGGATGCGTTCTCCCTCCGTGAACCCTACCGCCTTCTCTGTCCAGCATCTCCCATCATGATCTACGCTATCTTGGCAATCTGGGCGTAAAAAGTGGGTTACTTGTGGAAACCTGACTATTCTTCCTTCTGGGCTACCCCTTAACGTGACAATAGCAAAGGTTCCTTTCGAAGTAGCTGGCAAGATGACAGGATATTTACAAGTTTTACCAAACGTACTCACGGTAATTTAATGAAGTAATAAGATTCCACATGAATACAATGACGATGACTTCTACTACTATTTTGGGTGATCGTTTTATGTATAGCACTTACACGCAGATAATGGAAATGGCTTCATTAATGGTGCGAGTTTGGTTTTTGAAAGCGGTTCGAAACAAGGCGACAATCATGGCAACTTGATCGAAAAGACTTTTTAAAATTTGTAAAAAAAAAACTTATCTCAAATTTATCGGGATAAACACTTATAATTAGCTGGCTCTGTGATAATAAATTAAGTCTTAATACTAATAAATCTAAATATTGCTTATTTGCGAAAAAAACTAAAGTTGAGTTCAGTGAATATTAATAACATTAAAATCACCATAAATGGAGAAAAAATTACTTATGACAAAGAGATTAAAGATCTCGGGGTAATATTAGATTGCAATCTAAATTTTCATGCACACGCAGACTATGTTATGAGAAAATTTTCAAAAAAAGTTGGGTTTTTAACTAGAGTAAGTAAGCCACTGTCACTACAAACAAGATTGTTACTTTACAACGCCATTGCAGTACCCCACTTGCAGTTCTGTTCAACTTTGCTATATAATTTGCCCCAATATAGGACAAACCAGTTAGAGAAAATCCAAAATAGAGCCTTAAGAGTGATTTTGAAATGTAGCTATTATACACCTATTACATATATGTTGAAAGTTTTAAATATGTTGTCTGTCAGTCAAAAAATCATGTTTAATGTTAATTTGTTTGTATTTAAACTAAAACATAACCTTTTACCTCAATATATCTGTAATAATTTTAAACTTTTTAAGGATGTACATAATTACAGCACTAGAAATTGTACAGATTTTATTTTGTTAAATAGATGCAACACCATGCAGATGTAGATGTTAAACTCGGTATTATACAGGGGATTGATCGAGTTTAATAAACTACCTGTGAATGTGAAAAACTGCAACAACTTGAATGAGTTCAAATACCACCTGAAAAAATATATTTTATCCGGATGATTGTATAGTAATTAGTGTTTCTTTGTTCTTTTATTTTATAACTCATTGTTTTGATCGTAACATGTCATTTCCCGTTGAGTATTAAACTGTTTCTTATTTAAAATCTTATATAGGTAGTATTTATAACTTATATTTGTATATTGGATATAGCACTTATGCTAAATAAATACATTATTATTATTTATTATGGACAATGCGAGTTACCATTCTTTGAAGAAATTCTTCAGAAATCTTGGACAAACCAAAAATTAATTATCTGGGCAAGGAATAGTATATTACATACTCAGGTGGAAAGTGTTTGATTTCTGTCGAGAAATTAGGTAGTTCACACAAGTATTACTTATTTTTCTAATAATATAAATATCTATTGTGCAACTGGTCAACAAATTAAAAAACAATTAAATGTTAAATATAGTGCACTGGCTACTATAATTATAATATTTCCAAATGAACTAAAGCAATAACCCGACAGCTTTACATAACCCTTCTTTTTAAACTTTCTTTCTCAAAGAGTAGAAAGACCCGGCCAACGTGTACACAAATCTGGTAGTCTGTAAATTGTATTATAAATATAAATTAATCAATGTGTATCAGTTTCAAAATTGATAACTTAGGCACTTACATTTTTCAATAATTCATGCCCAACAAAACCCAAAAAATCAATGGGAATTTTTGTACCATCTGACAGATTTACGATTAAAAGTAAATACGTTTTCTGACACTCTACATTCCAGTCATACCATTTCATGTTGTAGACTGCTTTAGTCAGTTCCATACTCTGCAACTTAATTATTGATCTTTACCATAAAATTGTGAGGGATTCTTACCGCATCGTGGTAGTCTTGTCCAATATGGGTTAACCAGCACCCATAACAAGAGAAGAGCGCCAATGTTACTAGTCCACTCAGTAGACTTATACTAAATTGTACAGTTTTAAGATCCGAGTTGATGAATAAATTGAAAAACGACCAAAAACTAATCAAAAATCCGTTTCCTATGTAAACTAGGTTCCAAAATTTGTGCTCCTCAAATAACTTCCTGTTGTATCTATAATTATCGGCATTAATATAAGTTTGAATTACAAGTGTTAACTTTACCTCAATATCTTTAAATGCCAAACAATGATCCGTTTTAAGTTCATTTTGACTGAGACACTGTTCTGAAGGTGTAAATGGTTTACATGGTCAGTGAGTAGAAGCAATTGAAGTTTAACGTAAAAAATCACGTAGAGGAAGTAAAAAGGTAAAATCACACTGGGAAATGGAATGGATAGCCAGAGAATATGCAAAATGCAATGCAAAACTAACAAAAACGATGAATTTGTAGTTACTAAAATTTAAAAAACAAAAAAAATATTATTGCTGTAAAAATACGAATAAACCTGAAGGAAAATGTTGATGAATCACTGCATATATAGGCACATAATCCTCTTGATACTGAATGTATACTATACTGTTCACAATAACTGTCGCATAACACCAGATAACAAACAGAACGAAAACCAAATACATCATTTTTGTGCCAGACTGTACTTTGTGTCTAGTATTATCACCAATACCGGACAAATCAAGCCGAAATAGTGAACTACATTTTTGAACCGTTTCATTATAGAAATCTATTCCTAACGGATACATGACGCTCATAATCAAGACCTAAAAAATTGATTTTACTCATTACACTAAAAAACTAAACCAAAAGACTCACATAAACAGATACAGAAAAGAACGAAAAATATTGCTTCAAACTTCCAGGGTTTACTAAAAACAGATCGATCTGCAATACCACCAGACAGGTGTAGAAAATAGTTGTTATGGCGTTTACAGGCCTGAAGTATTGGTCCATCATTATTAATCTGTGGATAGGTTGCAGTAAAAACCCTATAATAAAAATTATTTTGATGCTAGACCCAAAATTTTAGTAGGAAAGTTAGCACCTGAAGGAATTTCTTTAGCCATCATGACACGCTGAAATTGTATAGCCACCCAAATCTGTTACAGTAATAGTTAAGTTGAATGATATGTCATCAGAAAGGCAATCATTCTTAGTGGATCTAGTTAGGGTTGCTAGTCTGTTAAATTACATTTTATATTTTGTATATTACTTATAATAGCTTATTGAGACTGTATGATTAAATTAATTGTCGTTTTTTTTATTATAGTAATTTATAAGACGGTATTTCAAAACTGTTGTTACAAAATGGACTTTTAGTTATTTTTTTGTTACCCCATTTTGTTTATTTCGTGTTATCTCGAATCTATTGTTTGTTCAAACAGGTCGTAGCACGTTTGTGGTTGCAAGACTTGTAATAGTATATTACGTAACTAGTGCTGTAAGAGACATTTTACGCACGATATGAAAATGAGTGCAATTCCATGAGTGCGTAAAATGTCTTAGAGCACGTGTGACGTACTATACCTTACCTACGACCAAATGGAAAATTAAAATATGTCATTGGATTGGTCCGCACCGCCATCTCCACCGAGTTACCCAAAATGCATGGAACATTTATCAGATAAACCATATGTTTGTAGTTTTCGCAATTGTATTGAAATACATGATTGGGTGTCTAATACACTTACCGGCTCATACCACACTAGTAATGTAAATAACTATTTTTGTTTAGAAATCATTTTTTATTAACCAATCTGACATTAGGCTGCTTTATCTCTAGTTAAAATTCCAAAATCATAAGCATGCTGAAAAACGTCGCTACTCAAATTTCTATAAGTATCACTCTTAAAAACTGCGTTTATAAGATTAATAACTGGTTTCAACGTGTTCTCCATAGACTCTTTTGGACCAGCCGGTTTTAACATGTCCTCGTAATCAGTTTTATCCAGTAGCTTAACCCTCCACATGTGAACACCTAGAATCACCCCCATGAGAGCATTTTCTTTCCATTCTCTGATTAAAACTTGATAGGAAAAAATTTCTTCCGGATCTTCTCCCAACCATTTAATAGTTTGCGAAAGAGTTTGATGGTAGATTTTGAGGTAGTCTTCTAAAGAGTCCAAGTCCTTTTTGGCTGCCGATGAGTAAAAAAAGTAGGATAAGTCGTGGATTGGTGTACCATCACGTGTTAGTTGAAAGTCTAGGAGTTTGAGGTCTTCGAGTTTTCCAGATTTCTGAAAATGGAATTTTTGAAAAGTTGGTTTGAAATTTGTTCTAAAAGACCAATGTAAAAGTCATTAAGTGCAAAGAAATGCTCAATAACATTTTTAAGATTGTTATCTCAGAACGTAATTTTGGCATATCAATTAAAGGAATAGTATGGTGATGATCAATACTATTTAGAATTTAGTGGGCTATTTCAGAGCCATATTTAGAAAGGTACTTACATGAAATTTGAAGAGCATGTTATTAGACCAGCAATCTCCATGCGTAAAACATCTGTAGGGACCTTTATAAACCAACGACTTCTCCACGGTAGGTATGACATTTTTAAACAAAATCTTTCCTTCTTCTTCAGCTGCACTACTTTTTTCCAAATTGTTCAGGACTTCATTAACTGTTCTAGTTAGAGAAGCTTTAGAAAAGTCTTTTTCTGTAAACAACGAAAATTGGTCCTTTAGAGCTTTACTTAATTCCTGGTAATATTCGTAATTTTGCTTCCTAAAGACAAAACCCAACGCGTGAAATTTCCCGTAAGTTTGAAAGGCCATCTTTAACTGGTCTTGGCTCAGAAACTTCTTTTTTTCATGCATTACATAGTTTTGCGGTTTCAAATGTTCCAAAGCTAGAAATTTGTTAGAACTTTCCAGGCTGGATGCAAAGTATTTGGGTGTGTTATCAAATGGGTTGGGTAAGTTGGCATCTTGTTGTATCCGCAGCAAAGCTGGCAGGATCCTAGTGTAGAAAATAATTTCGTTACCGAAAATACTGTCGTAATCATATTCAAACTGTGCGACTGTTTTGATAGCCACTTTGAAAGACTTTCCAGTATCGTTGTCCAACACATCACCTTGGTAGAAGCTGGAGAAGAACCCATCACCAACTTGAGCATCTAACTCAGGTTTTAGCTCGTAATTTTGTAGATTTTCAGCTTTGGCTGCTTGTTCTAATATTTTTAAAATTCGTAATTTTAATTCCGTCGACATTTTGATTACACGAAACACTAAAAACAAGTCATATAATATTATAACAGCTGATCGTTATCATTAGTAATTTTAGAGAAAATAATCTTATCTTAAGTTTATTATTGAAACAATTGTAGAACAATGTAAAAGGTCAGGGAATTTTAAGATTAGTACATTTCAAAAGTTCGAAACTTATTTAGGCATTGCAACTTTTATAATTTCTACTACTTTAGACAGCATCGGATAGTGATGTTGCTTTTATACATCAAAATCAAACAAAAACATTAATCCAGTTCTTTTTAAAGCAATAAAATGCACTTTCTCAAGTTTCACAACTGTGTTGTGGATAGTGGACCAATTTTCTACTCATAATCGATCAAAACCAATGAGTATTTGAGCAAAATATTATAAAGGGTGTTTTTAATGATTTTAATAATCGATTCTCGATGTAGAATAATGTTGGCTTGCTATATAGACCATATTTCGAAAATGCTTTGTTAAAGAAATACAGGGCGTCAAAGTTTAATAAATTTGACAGCCCACTTGAGGCCACCTTTCTGAAGAACGGTCGACATAGGACATTGGCCGTATATAAACTATAAGAGGTGCTTTCCAGTGACCTATATGAACTGCTCGGAGTAGTTCTTTTGACCGTTCCAGTGGGTCGGGACTTTTCGCTTCTGTACTGCTTTGAGTTGTAATCCCCTGCCCCCTGGCCCCCACCCGATAAATTGGTACATGTTGCTCCGTTAAGTATATACAGTTCAATTCTAGTTTGAATATTCCAGTGCTAAGCAAAGAAGATAAACGTAATAATAATACGACGCGGTGTAAGACAGGGGTGCGTACTGTCGCCGCTGTTGTTCAATCTTTACTCGGAGGAAATCATTCAGAGAGCACTTGAAGAAACAACAACGGGAATAAAGGTTAATGGAATACCCATTAACAATATCCGGTATGCAGACGACACCATACTTATTGCCGAAACAATACGAGGGTTACAGAGCTTGGTTGATCAAGTAGTGAAGAGCAGTGAGGAAGGAGGACTTACCTTAAATATCAAAAAGACCAAATTCATGATCATTACAAAGTCAGCTCAACAACAGGAAAACCTATGGATCAACGGAGAACCAATAGAGAAAGTTAGCAAATACAAATACTTAGGAACAACGGTTAATGAAGATAATGAGTACACCGAAGAAATTAAAGCAAGAATTGGACAGGCCAGAACCATATTCAACAAAATGAGGAATGTGTTATGCAGTAGAGATCTTAATCTACACCTTAGAGTCAGAATATTGAGATGCTATGTTTTCTCGGTGTTGCTGTACGGGATGGAATCCTGGACGTTAAAGAAAGAGATAAGCGACCGACTGGAAGCATTCGAGATGTGGTCATATAGAAGGATCTTGAGAATAAGTTGGGTGGACATGGTAACAAACGAGGAGGTACTGGGAAGAATGAGAAAAGAAAAGGAAATATTAAACACAATTAAAATAACGAAGCTGCAATATCTGGGCCATGTGATGAGGGGAGATAAACATGTATTGTTGCAGAACATTATGCAGGGAAAGATACAGGGGAAAAGAAGCAGAAGAAGAAGACGTATCTTTTGGTTGAATAACCTGAGAGGATGGTATAACTGTAGTTCCACTGAGTTGTTTAGAGCTGCAGCATCGAAAGTGAGGATAGCCATGATGATTGCCAACCTTCTGAGAGGAGATGGCACTTAAAGAAGAAGAAGCAAAGAAGAACAGTTGAAAAGCTATACACCTCGGAGTACTCTGTTCCTAAATTTTAATCATTGGAAAGCACCTAAGGTATTTGGGGTGAACGTAGCCATCTTCGAGCAAAAAGAACAAGTATCAGGAGGTAGCAAATACCCCGTTTGTGCATTAAGCGACCGAGACGGAAGTCGCCATCTTTGTCCCCCACATTCGCCTACTGCGCAATTGAATGAAACTTCCGAAGTTAGTCGTAAAACAGTGTTGTTTATATTTGGTGGTATGTGAAAATAGCTAAAAATCGCAAAGATTTGTTGTTTTTGTTTGTTTTGCTTTTCGGTCCGTTAAAGGTTAATTTTTGCAAACTTAAATTAGTTGAATTATTATTGACGAGTGGATTTTAGTAATGGAAAGTATCGTTACTTTTAAGGACTTGGACCAATTAGTTACTTTAGGTTTTAAGACTCGTTACTTTAAACTCGTTACTTCGGACCCGTTAGTTACTTCCATTAAATTACACTTCAGGCCGATATTATTCTTGAAGAGAAGAACAGATTCGGATAACATTTTTATGATTAACAAAACAAAGGTAATAAAGAAATGGCAATATGATTTTTACTTTTTTTAATTATTTATTACCTACTTGTTTTATCTTGTGTCGGTTTTAACTTGTAACGACTATGACGAGATAGAACCTAACCTACTAAAGATTTATAAATTGGACTCATGAAATCTAACGAGTCTTTTTTTGAATTAAGACTCGTTACTTTCAAGTCCCATTTAGTAACGATTACTTTGTAACCGTTAGTTACTTATTTTACATCACTAGTGGATTTGTGAATAGTGGGCAACAGCAGATTGATTATCGTCACTGATTTTCTGATAGTTTACTGAACGATTTTTGTCAATTTTGTCCCCCTCTTTGATTTAGCAAATAGCAATTGCTCCTTCCTACTTCGCTATATTTTTTTATTCATTGGTAGCCATGTTTTACCGTCACAAGCTTGACGTAAAACAGCTGTTTTCTTTAAACCTAACCTATCTTTTCACTTTGGTTTTGTTTTGTTTGTGTTATGTTTGTGTGATATTGAAAAAATCTTGGGTCTTGGGATTTTATTTTCGATTTAATTTGTAATAGAAGTTAGAAGTAATTGAATCATTGAAATTCAATGCTGAGTACACTGTGAGTTTGTGTTCAGTGCTGTGGTGATCGTAATTGTTTTCTTCCTGGTATTTTGCTAACTGTAAGTACTGTTTTGTTTGAGATTTCTAGGAGGATTCCTATTATACAGTGTGTCCCGCTTTTCATGAGTACATACAGCTTGATATCTCAGTTAATAATAATGTGATTTTCTTTAAATTATGGTGATGACCACACAAATAAACAAATCCATCTGTACACCAGTTCTAGACTACGGACACTTACTTAGAGCAAATGCTACTGACAAAACTAAAAGATATACTCAGACTACGGAACAGATTGCTCTAAGACTAATAACCAAAATAAGACACCCAGAAAACCCACTACACAACCCATCCAACCAACTTCTCTATGAACGTACAAACATAACCAAAATAACAGACAGAGGTATACAACTATAAAACAAATGGAAGAATAATCCAAACAACTGGACAATAATAAACCCACTGTGCATAACAAGACAATCCTGTTACCTCTTTCCCACTGCCACCCTACTAGAGCACTTTAACTAAGACTTTTTTTTTTGTTCTTTTTGTAGATAAATTGTAAATAATTAGATATAAGTTAACATATATACTAAAACTATAAAAAATCCCACTGAAAACATAGGCAGAAAGAGAAAGTGGTTGATAGCCTTTTTTCCGAGCTTTTTTCTATTGAAAATAAAGATTGTTTATATATATGGTGATGATTGTATGTCAGAAGTCAGAAAAATGAAGTAGGATTTGACATAGTAAACAATAAACATTTTTCAGAAACAATGTTTTCTTGACATGTACCAATCTAAGGTTTTCTAAATTACTGAAATTAAAAGCATAGCCAGCTAAGGTAAAGTAATAAACTTAATAATGCAGCAGAATGTGAAAACAGTTTTCCATATAGGTACCAGGGAAATTTATACAAAAATCAAAGAAGTAAATGTCACATTAAAAGCCCTGCACCAGCACTGTGTAATCATTTTGAGTTACTACCCAAAGAAAATCAAAGAAAATAAAAATAAAATCCTGATAAAGACACTTTATCTTAGATCTCATATTTAAACTTACTTAAATCTCATAATTTGATCTGACTGATGTGTGAAGAATCTACATCAAACTGGCTCTAAAACCTATTACATACTCAGGTGGAAAGTGTTTTTGATGGAGAAATTAGGTAGTTGTAGTACATTGAGTCAGAAATTAAACTTTTCACCCTGGTTTGTATACTATTTTATTTTCAACCATTTATCAGAGTCTTATCAAACTTTTAAGAATTTTGCGTTTATGTTAAAATTGACTTTAAGTTCGTTTTAAGTTTTACCTTACACGGTGTACGCTATTTCAAATATCAAATGACAATATAAGTCAGGACATCTGTCAACCTCGTGTTTTCTCTTAAATTTTCTTTGATATTTACTGTTTATGTGTACTGTAGGCGTTCTTGTTTTCTTTGATTCTTGTATACTTATAACACGTATGCTACATAATGAATGACATTTTTGAAATTGCCATTGTAGATTTCGACTCGGAAGATGAAGACGACTTGGATGATTTGATGCTTATGCACTTGCATAATGAAAATAATATAGTGTATAAGAAAAGAGCCCTATGGCTCTCTCATCTCTTGGAGTCTTTACAAATCTAAAGCGTAAATTGAAATCTGATTGTTCCATGTTTTGCTTGAAAAATGACATGAATCATAAAACGGTGATTGACAGAAACCTGTTTGCGAATTGCGTATAACGTACATATTATAGTCCGTAAAGTTATGTTACACCGTAATACGTTATCCGTTATTTTTGCATGTGTAGATGCTGAAATAACGTATTACTGTGGTATTACGTATAAGGTTTTGCTGCCACTTAAAGTGTCTAATACCTATTAAAATGCGGTGGTTATAATGGCAGTAATTAGTATACACAACACACGTTTCGTTTTGAAGCATTTTCTGTTTGATTTTGAGCTTATGGAGGTAATCTTGCATAAAATAACATCTCATTGAAAAACCCTGGTACTTTTATACAGTATGGCGCGGTTGTACAAATGCAGTTCAAAGATCGGTTCAGTTGAACTTTGCCATATTAAATTGCTGTCAAAATGACGTTTTTTACTTGAACCAGGTTCAAGAGTTGAACTATGTACAACTGGGCCTAAACAATACAATATACGGGGTAAAACGAAATGAACTAAGACTATATGAGGTAACACAAAATAACTAAAAGTACAATCGTAACAATATTTTTGCAATCAATCATTCCATTTAACTTTTCACAGTTTTTGGGTATTTTTTATTTTAGTAGTTTAGTACTACGTATAGTTTCCGAGAAACCGCCGCGTGCACGGCTTATTGAAACACCCTGTATATCTGCCGTGAAACGTACGATATACTATTGTATATCTTCGAATCTTCGATAGTCAGAAATAGATTACGGCCGTCTCAGTGTCTGGAACTCTGGTTTGGATCAGAAGAATTTTTATAAATTACAACTTTGAAACTCTGTAAATGACAAAATAACATTTTCTCGACGTCCCCTGGACGCCCTTTTATTTTTGTGAAGTACTTTCTGAACCCTACACACCCTGTATAATGAAATCAATTTGTAGATAAACTGAAGAGAATGAAGGAGTTTCTAGCGGAAAATAACACGTGCGGTCAAACCATATTGTTGCTGGTATCTAGGGGCAATGCAATTATAGCCGAACTGTTTAGACTGAAAGATTACATTCCAAAAGTTTACAGGTAAATTTGTTTATACAGGGTGGCCCAACAAAAAGGTTGCACCCCTGCTAATGACTTTCCTGGTAGAATTGGAAAAAAAACGCTCGAACAAGTCAATATTGTTAAGGGCTCATAGACAAGTATAATTTTCCATTTTTTCTGCGCCTTTAAATATTAAGATAAGTATAATTTTTGTTATAGTACAGTTGCGTAAAATATATTTTTCTACGAATGTTTGCAAATAAGGTACTTTGCATACGTAAAAGTGTGTGCAAAGTGGCACTTTCCAGAAAAATTTTTTCCCTCACACTTTTTAAAATGCTGATTATACCTTGCAACAGTGGTTTTATATAGACTATTATACATAAAATCTGCTTAGAATTTTGCGTAGAATTCAAAAATGTAATAATATTCAGGGGTTTCATATAAAAAACACGACTTTTTTCACATTATTCTTCCGTACAGTTTAGGTAAATAAACCACCTTGTCTTTGTCTTTGAAAATGAGGCTTGTTTTCTTAAAAACCAAAGCTCATTGTCAAACAACGCATTTATATGAAATTTAAAGTCTACAACAGTGTTTATTCTTACTTATTTAAGTTAAAAAAACTATTTTAATTTAATAATGGATATCACTGAAGATGAACTTCCGGAAGATGTTCTAAAAGCCGCCAACATGGCTAGTTTGCAATTGCTGCCTCTCAAATCGCGAGAAAAATACGAGAAACAGTAGGAGTTGTTTACCCAATGGTGCGAACAAAAGGGGATAAAAACCTTAAAGGAAGAGGTACTTTTAGCGTATTTTGTTACTTTAAGCAAAGAATTCAAACCTAACACAATGTGGTCAAAGTATTCAATGCTCAAAAATGTAATAAAAATAAAAAGAGACATCGATATCGGTGAATTTTATAAGCTCACTGCATTTCTGAAAAAGCAGAATGTTGGTTTTAAACCTAAAAAGGCGAAAATTTTTACAAAAGAAGAAATATTCAGTTTTATGAACTCCGCACCAGATGAAATTTACCTGTTAATTAAAGTTGCCACTATATTCGGACTTGCTGGTGCATGTCGAAGGGAAGAGCTAGCCAATTTAACCACTACAGATATTGAAGACAAAGGAAACCTCATAATTGTTAAAATTAGGGATTCCAAAAATCATACAGCAAGAAACTTTATAATATCAGAAGAAGTTCATAACGGAACCTACCTGCAACTGTACAGAAGATACACCAGCCTACGTCCAAAAAAGTCAAACAATCGTTTTTTCCTAGTTTACAGAAAGGGTAAATGTTTTTCGCAAAGTGTTGGAGTAAACAGTTTTGGAAAAATGCCTTCCGAAATAGCTATTTTTTTGAAGTTGCCAAATCCAGAACTCTACACAGGGCACGTTCCTGGCCGATTCTGGAGAAGGAATCACTGACATAAAACGCTTGGGGGGTTGGAAATCGACTACGGTAGCTGAAGAATACATTGATGAATCCACAAGTTATAAAAAAGGATTAAGTAACAAAATTCTGACCTTCAATCCTAAAGAAAGTGAAGCAGTTCCAAGTACCAGTATTTTACCTTCAGTTGCTCAATCTGCGATCAATTTAAAAAACGCGACCAACTGTACATTTAACATTAATGTTGTTAATAACAATAAATAGTTATAAGTTGTTGTTTTTAATATCAATAAAAATTAAAAACAAAATGTATAGATATTTCATTCGTAGAAAAAATATTGTTCCTAACACGTGTGCAAAGTAGTTTTCCCGCACTTGAAGCTTTCGCGTGTGGATAAACATAACTTTGCACACTGAATAGGAAAACTACTATTTTGGGATTCAAAACCTAGTATAGTAAGCATTACAAAATGGCTGCAACGCGACTTAAATTATTTTATAACAATACCAAATAGCTTTGGCAAGTGCAAAACAGGCCCACCTCTAAGTCTTTGAATCATCGTCTTATCTTATCTAATTCGGAGACTATTCCTACACTACCATATCCATCTAACTAAAGTGTCAAACAAATTGTCCATCAAAGTGTGTAACTTACTTAATAACTTATGTCCGCAATCACCCTGCATATGGTCCACGATTGGATCACCACATATACATCTATAGTAAGAACTGAAATTTATGTATTAAGGACGTACGTAAATGTACGTCTATAATACGCTCAGAATGTTGGAACTCGGGATCAAAAAAGTACGTACTTTTTACTAGAAATATACCAACGATGTACCTACTTACGAGTACTTTGTATGTACTAAGTACGTCGTGCTGCTATTTGGGGGTATAAGACAAAATGATATAAACTATAATTAAAAATTAAAAATGTGCCGTGGTTTCTTCTTTATGGATCACCCTGTGTAGTATGTTAGTGGACAAGATGTGTGTGGTTGTGGTTCGAGCCTTTTTTCCAAATCTACCAGGAAGGTCATTAGTAGGGGTGCGACCTTTACGTTGGGCCACCCTGTATTTATTAGGGCTCCAATACAGCGTTTTAACACAGATTAGAGAGCAGACAAGATGTGCAAAAATATGGAGAAATTATACTGGATTTTTCCTACTTAAAAACATCTGAGATTCAAGAAGGAAAAGTTGAGGCAAATGAGGTAAATTAGATAGAGAATACTTAATGAGCAAAATGAGTCTAAATTGTATTGCAGCAATTGCGGGAACTTGACGAAGAGTTCAGGGCTAACAATATTGAAATTATAAAAAGGTTTTATCTACTGTTTGAAAGCATCCATGCATACATCACTGACTTAAATCACTATATTGAAGAATTAGAAGATGGTGTATACATCCATCAGTCTTTGGAGACTGTCTTCCAAGACGCTGAGGGGAAACAACTTTTAGTAAGTCATTTATTATACGGTCTATTTTAAGGCTTGTAGCAACAGTACTATTACAGTGCGAAGCATTGTTCCTTTATGGTTTAATGCTGTTAACCATTGACACTCACATTGATGGAATCGTTAGGGAAAGACTGCTAGTGTCATTCAACAGATACACTCCGTTAAGAAGGGATACGCAGAGCAGTTTTGATGAGGTTTGCAAATTGTTAATGGATACAGGATGTAACAGCCCAAAGAGACCACAAAATTATCCTGAGGATTACTTCAAGTTATTTAAACTGCTTTTGTTATTGCCTTTTCCTGAGTTGACTTTTATCTTCCAGGAGAGTTTCTATCAATCCTATTTATATTGAGATGGTAATTGGGCGGCTGCGCTCAGACGATATTTACTCACAAGTGCCCGTGTATTCTCTACCGAAGCATCGTAGTACGGCTCTGGCCACCCAAGCCTCAATGCTATATGTTTGTTTGTTTTTTTCCATTGGAATTCTGCATTCAGAGACGGCAATAATGAGGGAGATTGTCGATAAGTTTTTTCCCGACAATTGGGTGATTTCTGTTTACATGGGGTAGGTATTTAATCATATACTAGTGTGGAAAAGAGGCCGTTTATAACAGTGAACTAAACCTTAGAACCTCAAAACCCGACTGGAATGTTCTTTTACAAAACTTATTTTAATACATCTGTGTGTGTAGGTATCTGTACCGTTTTCGAGATGTCGTCAGCTAAAAAATGCCTTGAACATCTCTTACCGTTTCTGTGATATTTGCAAATAAAATGCCTTTTTGACAGGGTGGACCATAAGGTACATAAAGCTAGAGCAGTTTTCTGACATCAAAATATTACGATTTAGCTGAAATCTCTTATGACGAGAGTTAATATTAAAAAAGATACAGACTGTTGAACTTGAAATTCTTATGTAAGTTCATCAAGTTAATGAAAATAAGTGCAGTATTGTTTTACGAGGCGGACATCGAGGACTTTCGTTTTTTTTATTGTATTTGATGGAGGGCTCTACCTAAAACCATCTGGGCTACTTAAAGAGGATCCAAATTTTTTCTACGCACCTGAAGGACTTTACAATATGATTTTAATCTGCTCTCTACGTAAAAAAGGTAAGCCGACCGTTATTTAATACATAATATGCCATTCATACAAAACCTAATGAAGCTAATTATAATAATAATAAATCACACAATAAGACCCATAATAAATAAAGCATATTTTAACTGAATCACAAACCACTAGAACTTCTTCCTTCTACGTGGCGGTTCCAGATAAGTTTTGAGTCTAGGGTAAGTCATAGATACTTAACTTTTTGCCGCCATTCCAAGTTTTTGTCGTTGAGGCAGATATTTCTCAAGTGCTGAAGTCTTGGTAGTGAAAGGTATCACTGTGGTTTTTGATGAGTTGATTCTCAATCCCACTGATAAACACCATCTTCTGGTGGTCTCTAGCTCTTTCTACGAGATCACAGAGGGTTCCTTCGAATTTGCCTTTGGCCATAATGACTATGTCGTCAGCATAGCCAAGACAAGTTACTCCGTTCCCGGTAAGATTTCCGAGAAGTTCGTCTACTACCACTCCACATTAAGGGTGATAGGACCCCTCCTTGTGGACATCAGGGCCCTTTTGATTGCCTCGTGAGAGATGTTGTCGAATACTCCCTCTATGTCTAAGAAGGCGCATATAACCATTTCTTTGTGCTTGGATGTTTTCGGACAACACGAAAAGAGCGTTTTCTGTTGATCTTCCCGCTCTGTAAGCGTGCTGTCCGGAGTGCAGAGGCACCCTCTCCAGTATCTCGGGTCTAATATAGTTATCTTTCATCTCCAGTGTTTTCAGGAGGAAGGATGAGAGACAGATTGGTCTGAATGACTTTGGGAGGGTGGGGTCCCTCTTCCCCACTTTAGGGATGAAGGTGACCCGTGCTCTTCTCTAGTTGCCGTCAATTCCAGGGGACTTGAATGGTTGGAAGGAGTCGATTGCCCACTTCAGCCTATGAGGAGTGTATCAAATAAAATAAAAACGTTTTTGCACAATTTCGTATTTTTTCGGAAGTAATAGGATTTTTTTTTAAATGTTAAAACGGCATAAGATTTATTATTGATAAAAAGGTTTGCGAAAACGGCTTATCGGACCACACTTATCAACTTGTTACAATTCCGGCATGTTCTAATGAAAGTATTAACAATTCTGACATGGTACGATGTTTTTCTATAAAGAACATGAATAATTTCAAAAGATTATTATCATTGGAGTCATGGACCAACTTACTGGAAAGTGCGGACGATGTTGGATACAGTATGTTGCAATTTGTTGAGATCTTTTATAGTTATTTTAACATCTGCTTTCCTTTTGTAAGGAAAAAAGCGCTAGATTATATTTCGAATAAACAGTGGCTCACTTTAGGCTTGAAGGTGTCATCAAAGAACCTACGCAAAATGTCTTCCCAGCTTAAAAAAGCAGAGATTAGTATGGATTACTATAAAAGATATAAGAGTATTTACAGGAAAACCTTGCGACTTGCAAAACAAACATATTATGATAATAAACTATCTTCTTCTACTAACAAATCAAAAACTATTTGGAATATTATAAACTCTACTACTAAAAATAAAGGAAACAAGCAAATAAATAGGATATTAGTAAATGATATTGAAATTACGGATTCCAAAGAAATAGCAAACCATTTTAATTCCACTTTCGTAAATATTCCCTTATCGCTCCAAAATCTACACATACCAATAATTTCTAACTCCCTCAATACAGTACCACATGTTAATAATTCAATCTATTTATTTGATGTTACAGAAAAAGAAATAATTGAAGTAATAAACAGTTTAAAAAATACGAATTCCACCGGTCCTGACGAATTTTCGGCAAAACTCATTAAGTTTTGTAGTTCAGAGGTCAGTAAGCCCTTGTGCATATTATTAAACTTGTGTTTTACGCAAGCGATTTTTCCGGACTACTTGAAATTATCCAAAGTCATTTGTGCGCACAAGAGGGGTAGCACAGCTGATATCGGAAATTATCGCCCAATATCACTCCTGTCAATATTCTCGAAAATTTTTGAAAAAGTTTTATCAAAACGCATTCTAAACTTTCTAGATTCCAATAATGTACTATCAGACTCACAACATGGTTTTCGAAGCAGGAAATCAACTTTATCAGCACTATGCTATGTTATTAACCAAATTTATAGGGAACTAGATCAAAATAAAAACGTTATGGCCCTTTTTATTGATCTGACCAAAGCTTTTGACTGTGTCGAGCACACCTTGCTTTTGCAGAAATGTCTTTCTTATGGAATACGAGGAAATTGTCATAAATTATTGAACTCGTATCTATCTAATAGAAAACAATATGTTTTATTCAATAAATCTGAATAAGACCAGTTAACAATTGAAGTTGGCGTCCCGCAGGGCAGCGTCTTAGGCCCACTACTCTTCCTTATATACATTAATGACATGCCAAAATATTTGAGTGCACCACATTGTGAATTTGCTGATGATATTACTTTGTTATCCTCAAATAAGGATGAGCATATCTTGAGAAGGACTTTGAATGATAATTTGAGCTTGTTATCAAATTACTTTAGTAACAATAAATTAACTCTGAACCAAGATAAGACGTATACAATGGAGTTTCATCCTTGCGGAGCCAACTACCTGAAAAGTCATCTTATCAAATTGAGTGGTAAAACTATAAAACAAGTTACATCTTTTAAGTTGTTGGGTTTATATTTAGACTTGTCGTTGAATTGGAAAGAACATGTCAATTTTGTCTGCAGCCAATGTTCGAGAAGCTGTTTTGCTTTACAGCGCCTAAAACAAATAACGAGTCGGGCAACAGTTAAATCATTCTACTATGCTAATATTGAATCTCGTATGAGATATGGAATAGTGCTGTGGGGTGCATCGTCTGCATCCAATAGAGCTTTCTTAAACCAAAAACGTGCCGTACGTATAATGTTTAATTTAAAATCGAGGGAATCATGTAAACCATCATTTATCTCAGAGAAAATAATGACTTTTCCTTGTTTATTTATATTCGAACTTTTAAAATTTGTAAGGCAGAATGCGTCCGCTTTCATAACTCTAAATACTAATCATAACTATGCTACCCGATTTGGAAATAACTATCAATATGAGTTACACAGGCTTGAATTATTTAAAGCGAACCCCTATTATATTGGTGCTGTGATATATAATAAGATCCCACCAAAATTACGTCAGTTGTCAAACAGCAGGTTTTTATCATTTATGAGAGACCTTTTATTAAGTAGGGCTTTTTATACAGTGGAGGAGTTCCTAGGCTACAGCTTTGAAGACGTATAACATGTGTGATAAGTGATAAGTATTTTCTTTTTTATATACGTGATTTTGTAATCTTCCTACATCCCTTTTGTGATATTGGAAATAAATTGTATTGTATTGTATTGTATCTCCAAATTCCGCAACTTTGCCTCCATTTAACCAACTCTGTATCTCTCACCATTTTCGGGATCCCCATACTTACACACGAATTTGTGGAACCCTGTATTTTTCTTATGTATAGTAGAATTAGTTTGTGAAGTCGTAAGGCAATTTCAGGTGCGTAGAAAAAAGTTTTAGCTCCTTAAGGAGCCGAGATGGTTGCAATTTCTTCCCCTTATCAGATACAATAATAGTTATTTATACAGCAAGTTACTTAAACCATTTTTTATTCACGAAAAGAACAATGAGCTCCACGAGCGTAGTGAGTTCTTCAAGTGAATAAACAGGTTTCTTCTCGGGTTTCTTCTTACATCAATTTCCATTAATTTACATCCAAAGAATGTGAAAACATGATGATTTTGCAAGATAGCTGTGTGGATCTGATTTTGCTTTTACTGACAAAGTTTTTTACAGTTTTATAGTTAATTTGGCAGACACTTGGGAAAATTTCAAGGCAGCCAAACAGGCTTTAGGCAATACCTTGCAACCGGTCAACTTGAAAAATCTGGCGGTCGCTCACGGTCTTAAGGTTCCTGAGTTGCTGGCAACGACAGGAAAGTTTCTCAAAGAGGGTGTAATTACTAGGGACACTCTGTTGAAGAACATCACTCCCATTGTAAACTGTTTAAGGGAGTGCAATGTGGTTTTGCGCTGGCTGATTTTGCATATTGTTTTAAAACCAGGTTTGTGTTGGTATATTTACCATTTTATACCTGTAACATGGTTATCAACAGGTACTAGCGACAAAAACAAACGTTTAAAACAACTGAGGGATGCTGTAGCGTCGGATGCGAATTGTGAACATTCCCAGTTGTTTCTGTTGCTGTTGAACACAGCTCAACTCGAGTTGGTAACCAAAGAGTTGTACCGGAATTTGATTACGGAAAAGGATAGCCAGTGGGACAGTTTAAAGGACGTATGCCAGCAAAACTTGAAAGAACTCGCTGAAGTTTTTGGCGGCGCCAAAGCTTTGTCTAGAATTAAGAAAAACTCTGATCTGGAAAGGTGGTTCTTGGAAATCGCTAACCAGGTGGAAAATCTGTCAAGGGACGATTCCGGCTCGGTTAGGAAGCTAGTGCAGTTGATCCAGGCGCTGGAAGAGGTTCAAGAATACCATCAACTGGGGAATCACATGCAAGTAGTGCAGTTTCTGTCCGAGACCCGCAGGGATCTGGATCAAATGATTCAGACCATGAAGATCAATGAGGATGTGCTGATTCATCTACAGATTATCGGGGATATTAGTTACGCCTGGGAGTTGATAGACTTTTACACGGGCTTAATGCAGAACGGAATTAAAAAAGAGCCCAAGTTGGTTATTAAGCTACGAGCTGTGTTCTTGAAGGTAAGAATGACATTTTAGTAGATGGCGTAGCATTTAATAAAGTTAACATTGATACATTAAAAGCACATCTTGTCACTCTCGCAAGTTGCCACTGTTCTTTCTCTGACTGTCATTAATGTTTTGTTCACTTAATGTATATTAAAGAATATGAACAAATAATAATGGTAATGGTAGGTGTGAATGGTGACAGATGTACTGCGACCTGATTAGATCTATTGTACCCCATCTTCTTCTGCTATCTCAAGGTTTCCTTGTTCATAGCAGCCCCTCAAAATTTAGTTCCTTCTTCAGGAATTTCAGGAGTGGGTCTGTTCGAGGTACTTCTTCCACAGCCAGCTGGTATAATCCCAGTGTGTGGTATAATCTTCTGTGGCGTACAGCATGACACTCCAGCAATGTGTGGTCTGGTTCTTCTCCGCAAAACCTGCAGGTACTGTCCTTTTCTAGGCATGGCTTCCTTAGGTGTTCTCTGAGTCGACAATGACCCGTTAGAAACCCCGTTAATGCCTTGAGCTCAGTGTCTTAGATCTTGCTTGGTTAAAATTGCCGAAGAGATTTTTGGCCTGCCTCAGTCTTCCCCCGGCTTTATTAAGTTCTTCCTGGACATATGCTTTTCCAAGGCCGCAGAATGGTTCTGGCCCGATCAGTGGCGCTGATGCTCCAGAGTATCTGCTTGTTCGTTACCCTCTACTCCGACGTGCCCCGGAATCCAGAGGAGGGTTACCTTGTTGTTTTTTCCTAGATCATTGAGCTTTCCAGAACCATCATCGAACTGATGTTAGATGAGCTCAACGCTTAGATGGCTGCTTGGCTATCGGAAAGGATTGCAATTTCCTTGTTCCGGTATTTCCTGTCGAGGTTGAACTGAATACACCTTTCTGTGGCGTGAATTTCCGCTTGAAAAATGTTGGGAAACTGGCCCATGGGTTCGGTATATCTGGTGCGAGGCCCGTAGACTCCTGCTCCAGTCCCCTCGGGAGTTTTAGATCCGTCCGTATACCATATTATGGTTGTTTTTCCCAATGTTTGAATGGATTCTCTGCTCCAATCTCACTTGTGCACAGTTTCGTTCGAAATTGTTTTTCGAAACTAAACTTCCTGATGATTTAGTCGGTTGGGAGATCGGCGAGGTGTGCACTGCCAGTAGGCAGTGAGTCCTTTGCACTGTGTGCTCTCCTTTTAAATTCGGCCTTATCCAACCTGAGATGTGCTCATCAAGTAGTTCTTCTCACCATGATGTGGAGCGGTGTGAGGTCGAGAATTACCTCTAGTGCTGCCGTGGGGGTCGATCTCATTGCTCCCGTTATGCAAAGAAATACAAGTCTCTGCACCTTTTTTTTTTTTTTTTTCTGTGCCACACTACTGCGCTGTATGTGATCATAGGTCTCACTATCATGGTATACATCCATCGCAGTATTGATGGGTTCCAACCCCACGTCTTTCCCTCCCCAACTTTACACGTTATGTCTGAAGGTTTAGTAATCAGTACCCAACATTTTTGTGCTCATAGTTGGCGTCTGCGTTGGAGTTGCCGTTACTGCGTATCAATCAGGCGCACAGCGAAGATCTGGTGTCCGTGTCCGAGTACTACAGCAAAGAGCTGGATATCTACGTCAGAAAAGTGTTACAAATCATACCGAGCACGATGTTCGAAAAACTCGCTCGGATCATTCAGATGCAGACTAACGTCATTACTGAAGTGCCAAGTCGCGTGGACAAGGACAAGTTGAGGGATTACGCGCAACTTGACGAACGGTTTGAGTTTGCCGAGTTGACGCATTCGGTATCCATTTTCAGTCAAGGTGGGAGTGGACATCACTCATCACTCTCGTTTAAAAACTCAATAGTTACCTTTCAGGCATGCGCTTAATGAAGAGTACTCTAGTGGGTGTGGTGTGTCTAGATCCGAAGCAACTGCTGGAGGATGGTATCAGGAAAGAGTTAGTGCAGCACGTGTCTAGAGCGTTGCACAACCATTTTACATTCAGCGCCAAACCGAAACCAGATGAGCTAGAAACAAAGTTGCGCACTTTGAGTTTGATAATGGATGGTTTTAAACGATCATTTGAGTATATTCAAGTTAGTTTTAAGTGTCTATAAGATCAATGAAGTCAATAGCTGAGATGAGTTTCTTTTTAAAGGATTATATTAATATAAACGGCCTAAAAATTTGGCAAGAAGAGGTTACGAGGATAGTGAACTACAACGTAGAACAGGAGTGCAACGGCTGCACTTCGTTTCTCAAGAACAAAGTGCAGCCATGGCAAAGTCGGTTTCAAAGCCGATACGTCCCTATTCCCATTTATCCAGCTCTAGATCAGAGCGAGAACTTTGTGGGCCGTTTGGCTCGCGAAATTATACGATTAACTGATCCAAGGTAACTTTTGTATTAAACTTAAATCCAGCCCCTAAATATTGCTTTTAGGACTTCAGTGTATTTACCTTCCACTTGCACGTGGTACGACATAAAGTCACATAAACCAGTTTTAAACAAAGAAACCATCGCGTTAATAGCACAAACTGTGGAAATAACTGGTTTAGTAGGCCTCGACCGACTATTTTCCTTTATGATAATTACAGCTTTACAACGTATTGCAGGTTAGTCTTTCAATAGTTGTCATTTACACTTTTCCGCCCGCAAGGTAAAGTATTATTGCTGCTTTTGTCCTCATCTCCCTCCGCTTTGTGATATCAAACGTCCGCGAACCATTTTTCTACTTTCAGCCTTTTATGCGTGTAGTAGAACTATTATGCCTGCTTTATACCTCTCAATTAACAATTAAACTAAACTTTCATTTAAACTAAAATTAATTTATCAAAGCTGAAAGTGAACTTACAAGCGAGCCCATTTATACTTTCAATTTACACTAAACTAAAATTAATTTTAAATTAAAGTTAAACCAACTTTATTAAAGTTCGGCTTAATTCGTTTAAATTCGTTGACTTTCGGAACTATCACTGTCATACTTGTCATCACTCATGATGTAAATTGCTGTCTTCTATTGCGATACGTAGTCTATTAGACTTGAATCGTCTATTTCCATAATTGGATTTTTTACCGAAAAAGTGGTTTAAGAACAAATTTTTTAAATTATTTTAATAAAAATTTTCTTTATCCACAAAACACGCGTAATGACGATGACAATAGAAACGTCAACGTCAAACATCAACGTCGAACGTCCAGTTAGTCAAAACAGTCATTTATTTTTCTAATTATTAATTTGTAGTATAAACCTAAGCAAGATTTCTTAGTTTAAATATAAATTTTAGTGGAAATTTAAATTTAATTTAATTCTTAAATGGGAGCATGGGGTATAAAGCAGGCATTACCTAAGACTTAAGCAGGCATTACACAAATATTTGCTACATTTGCTACCGAATTTATTTGCGTAAATGTTTGTTTTCAGCATATATATTTGCTATGTTTTTACACGTTAGCAAATATTTCCTCAAAACTTGTTTGCTAAAGGGAAGCGAAGTTTCTTTTTTTGTTTGGCAAACCCGACAGCAAATATTTTTCAGCAAATAATCAAAGCAAATATTTTATTACAGGGGTAACAGTAACACTCAGTCGTCTCCACAATAAATTTATTAGGTCTTAAACCTCTCTAAAAAGTGCCCAGCACGTTTTGAGCGCAGAAGCAGCTTATCATCAGAGGCTAGAAGAACATGTTGAATGTTAAAAAATTATACAAAAAACAAAAGGAAGCTTATACCTAGTACAAAATTACAAAATCATGCTGTCATTAAGTAAAAACAGGGGGCAGCAGACCTGGGCCCTAATTTTTGAACGCAGGGAGTAAAATTACCGATAGCAGTGTTGATAGAATGTGACAGAACTGGTTGACAAAAGCAGGTTTCTGTCAAATTATGTGTTCTTTTCTCTTGATAACTCCCTTCCCTCGATTCAAGAATCTAGGGCCTGGGGTTTATAGTTTTTAAGAGGAAAACTTTCCAAAAACCCATTAACGTTTTTAAGGATTAAAGATGTAATAATCTGCAAAATTCAGTTTTAGTAAAGATATTCAAAAAAACGCGGTTGATCAAGGTTACCTTATAATGGAGAAAAAAATATTAAAATTAATTAGTTTCCTACCAAAGGCAAACCGAGGTCAGCCAAAAGTATCACCCCAATATCAAAGGAATTATGCCGGCTGTCCCTTGTTAAATAGCTCTATTCTTTGGTTGTTGCATTGGACCTACATGTAAAAACCAGCCTTAATTTATATTTATGATGCAAAATAAATAAAGTATGGGGTTCCTCTTAGAAAAAATATTGTTCTCAACTCTTGGACAAAACTTCTTGTTCACACTTGCCCTGTGCTCATATCCAGTCATCTTTTTTTAATTGCCGCTTCAATAAACTTTATAAAATATTTTTGAAAAAACATCGTGAATAGACTATCTCAGTTATTTAATTATTCACACTTCCACAGCCCATCTGACTCATAAAAACGTCAAAGTGCCCTCCTGGAGCAACGTCATAAATGCCATCCACACGGATATGAAAGAACGAGCAGTTGAACATGACGTTAACCCTCTGAAAGTATACCAGACTTACGTCAGCAGGACTACAAAAATCTGGCCGGAATTTTTGGAGAAAGCGATTTTAGTCGGTCAACTGCAACTTTTACGCAACTTGATAGCGTTCCATTTAAACAAATCTTGCAAGTTCAACGCTAAGAACTTGGAAGCTTCTTTGAGGACATTAAACAGATCTCTCCTGTTAGACTTAAATCAGGACAAGCCAATGCCGTCTGAGAATGTTATAAAGAAGCTTTCCGAGTATTTGGACTATGCTGGACTGAACGATCCGTTGAATAAAGTATACGTGATCGAGCGCAGCGACAAAAGCTACGCCATTACGATGTTTATTTTTGTTCTAGCCCATGTTAAGTTAATATTTCTACCTCAGAAGTTAGGTGTGTTTTTTCTATTTAAGTAAAAATCGATGCACTAATCATTTATGTATTCAAATTGCAGCCAGTTTGAGTAAAAGAAGTAGTGAACAAATGGACGGTACTGCTCTGTCTGTGTCAGTGCACACCGTTTTAAAGCAATTCCACCTTGAAGTGACCCGACATTTTGTCAAACAAGTGGCTGATTACGTTCTTCGTCTAAGCCAAAATAACGGGTAAGTTAAAATTTTACATCGTAAAAAAACCTTTAAGAAATGTATGATTTTTTGTCAGACTTAAAAACGCCGATGTCATAACAGAAATTACCATGATGCTAAACTTTATGGAGTCGTTCACGAATTACTCGGAAGATTCGAGAGTTTTTTATCGGCAGAGCCTTCCCGAAGAGATTTTACTGATCCAGCAATCTCTTATGATAGGCGTTTGATTAATGTTAGCTGTGATATTAGCAAATTTAATGGCGATATGTAAAAATGTTATCTTAATAAGCGGCGCCGCTTGAATTTAAAGCTGTTTTGTTATAATAGTGGGCAAAGAAAAATAAAAAAAAATCGTCAAAAATGTCAAGCTTTTTGAAAATTTCGAAATTACCATCATCACATCGTCATAACATAAATCTTAAAAAGGTAAGTTAGAAACATGCAAAACGTTTTGCACTCTTCAACCGTTTGTCTGCTATAGCCAACCAAATATTGAAAATTACAATGTTTAGTAGTCAATTTCTCGAAAGCGACCACATTTAGGAAAATAAACTGATTAGATCATAAATTATTGTCTAGAATAACTAGCAGAATATAAAAGTACAGAATATGTTACTAAGGTTGTCGAGCAAAAATCCGTGATTGCCACTGATTTCATGTAATAAAAATATACACTGTGTGTAAAACGTCCGGCAACCCTGAATTATTTCGAAAAATATACAATTTATGGAAAAACTTATATATTAATCGTTTCTACCGTTATGTGACAAATCCAAAATAAAAATATACCAATACCAAATGTGAATTGAGCAGTAATCCCCTTTTCAGAAGTTTCCTCCTTAACTCAACAGGAGTCCACATGTCAATGAGTTTATTATCTCCAGCCTCATTTTCATTCTTTCCAAACGAGCGTTTGTTAGCTTGTGCTCTACACCTTAGTAAAAGTTTCTTGCGGTTTTCTTCATTTTCAACTGTCATGTGTCTAAATACGTGTCTCTCAAAAGAAGAGTTTTGTTGTGGCAAAAAATGGTTATCAAGGGCGTTCACCAATACTTCGAAGACATTGTTTTTTGTAATGGGATCATATTCTAGAACAGCTCCCGGAAAGTCAAAAGCAGTTTCTTGTAGTTGAGGGCCACCAAGATGGAGAAGTTTGTTTTTCTTTTTATTGACATCAGTGATGTCTTCTGCATCTAAATAAAGTTTCACAGAGAAATTTGACTTAAAATTGAGTATCAAATTTGGCATCTTCAAAAACCCTCGAATACCTAATTTTAGCAAGAAACTCAAAAGGGAAGCGCGTGTTAAGTAAAAAATGCATTTAAAAAAAATAACTTTGATCCCTGTATTTCTGTCTCCGTTGACTATTCGTCTGAGGTAAGTTGTGCTAAATGGAATTCTTTTGACCCGATAAATACGCCATTAAATTATTACTTATTGGACACCCTGTATAATGGCATAGGCAATTTTTAATTAAAAAAAAAAAAAAAAATATTTTTAGATTTGGCGTAATAGAACATTTCTTTATATTATAATGTCAAAAAACAAAGTAAAACGCATTTAAACCATAAAATGTCATACATCATTGAATTCGGAATAAAAAGGATTTTCAGAATCTGAAATAAAAGAGCGCATTTAAAAAAATAAGGTTTAGGATAGTTCGGCATGGACAAAACGTCGTAATAAAAAACTGATGCCACTTTACGGAGTTAAGAAAAGCTAGAAAAGTTGCTGTGGAGCAGTGTGATTAGTTTTGGTCTAGGTCTAATATTAACGTCACAAAAAAATAAAATGTAAAATCACAAAATTCACTTTTTTCATGATCTCAAAAACAAAAAAATGTCGACGTTCCTAAATGTCATTTTATTAAGGCCATAATTACGGAACTTTTTTCCCATTTAACCAAAAATTGTATACCCGGCCTAACTATTAACTTTAAAAAGTAGTTCTTAAGTATTAACGTAGGTACTTCAATGTGTGTTTATTAAGAGTTGTAAGTTGTATACTAACCTAACCTTAATATTTTAGAACATTTGGAAAAAACGTAAAAATAAGGCCATATGCGTATATTAAATAAATTTATTAATTGAACTAGCATAAGAATATTACTTAAAGTATTAAAGGGTAGTAAATTGTCTATAGCTACACAATTAACATTAACATATCAAACACTCAATCAAAACTCTTTATCTACATAACTAAACTTCCTTCAGATATGAAATCACAGATTTTATAGCAAGGAAGTCAGATTTAAACTCAACAAAGTATAAAAGTTGTATTTTTGTTTTAATAAATATTTTAACTTACTGTTATAATTAACATTGGGCTATTAATTATTAAGCTTTGCTCGCAGACGTCTTCTGATTTGAAAAGGATAATAATATCAATAATTCGTTAAATATTAACTATGTATAAATACGTTAGCGTTTCAATAATTGGCCCCTAAGTGATTCTTTTAATTACAACCTAATATATAGGGTATTCCAAATGTTCCTGGAAAGTCTATCGTTTGCCAGAAGGTGAAATTTACCACATTAGGCTAGAAAATCTACTTATTGATGATCGCTTCAAAGTTTTAAAGCCTAGCTAGGTATTCAGACTAGCGACATGCACCATTTTTTTTTTGATAGATCGGGATCGATTTTAATCGATTTTTGTGCTCTTCGAAAATTCCTATATTCAGCAAGATTTAACAAAGTTATTTCCTGTTATCTGAGTTTAGACGTTTAACAAGAATTAAAGTTTCATTATTTAGTAAATTATCTGTTCAAATCCAATTAGAAGGTGGATTAGGAATGAGAGATGAATACGATAGATACATTTTGGATTCTGGTTCGGAGAATGTATAATTAAATTGATCATTAGTAAGTCAGTAATTTTACTAGGTCTTTTTTGTTTAATTGAACTATTTTCTCCTCAACTATGTGACTTGACATATCATAAAACATTGATACAGCAATCATCAACTTGTTTTGGTTATTTTGAAGAATCGAAAACAGAAAATACCTACTACTCATCCCTAATTCACCTTCTCATTGGATCTTATTAATGCCTGTTTGCACAAGCCTCCCGGTTTTAGGAATCCCTACACCTTAGGTTAAGAATAAAGTTAGGTAAGGCCCTGTTTTGTTGCATCATCTGAATTTTGATCCCTAACTAACTTTAGGTATTGCTTATTTAAGGTGGTTGTTTTTGAGTCCCTAACTAAAAATAACTGTCAGCAGAGTAACAGAAATTTTAGTTTATTGGAAAATTATTTCTTAAAGGTATTTTCTCAGGGTTCTAATAAACATGATGCAAACAAATTTCATGTTAGGGTAACCTAAAAATTAGGGAAACCTAGTAAAGTATTACCCTATTCATATTTCTGTGCAAACGGGCATAAGTATTTTAAAAGTTAATAATAAAACGTTGTTATTTGCTCGAAGTTTAAAGGCAGATAGCAGCAAATTGGCTGGATAAAACCTATACTGCTGATTATAGAAATTTTCATAAAATTTGTGGAAGATGTCGCGAAACGACGATTAAGAGATGGATGCAGCTTTTATCTTAATTATGACAATGTATTTCGAATACCCTATATTTGATTTCACATAAACAATATGGTATTGCTTTTGTTATAAAACATAATACACCTATTTGTTAATAAGAGCGCAAGTCTCACTGAATCAAAATTTTCTTAATAACGTCCAGTTCAGGAAGAATTGTCTGTCTTCAATATTTGCACTAGATTGCATAGTGCTTACGAAATTACCTGCAATGAATATCAATCAGATCGATGTCCGAAATCAATCGCAATAAACTTGATTTATAACAACATATAAATCGGAAATCGGTTGCATCACCAATTAAATTTACAAAAGCTGCACGTCACTGCATGCAGCTGATATGACTAGGCGAAAAATAGAGTGTTCTTTACAACTTTGCATTAATTGTTCATGGAACTTTTACAGTTAAATTTGACTGCTCTAAAATGGTTTTGTTGAAAAATCTCTCGTTTTGTACACTGATTTCTTCTATTCTGGTTTTTAATTCCTGAATTTCCGAAGCCAATTTATTGATCACCTGGCCCTGGGTAATTGGATCAAAAACGGCAGATGATATATTGACATTAGGCAGTCCATCTAAAGTTTGGTTTGTTTGTACAGTTGACTGGTGTAAAACAGCGACTATTGGTTGCTCGTTTAGTGTCTGTCTGAGCCCATCTGCCTGGTGTCCTAAAATAAAGTAAAAGATGAATATTAGAAAAAGATTATTTTTTATAGACCTAAAAAACCCTTGTTACTAAACACCCAACTCGATATCCTAAAAAACTTACAACACCCGGACATTTTCATCGGAAGATAAGATACTTGAAATGGATGAGGAGCTAAAGAAAATCAGATGGAACTAAATAGGGTTATGCGAGATCAATCAAAGACGCGAAATGCGTCAGAGCTATGGCTAATGATCAACAGAAAATATAAAGAGAACATTGAAGTTATCAAAAAAGTATCTAGTCGAGTCGCATATTTGACTTCAAAACTAAACAGGAGATACAGACTTTCTATGACAAAGTAAAAACTGCATTACATGAATCAAAGACACATTTTCTACACTAGTATGGAGACTATACGGACTTTGTAGTAGAATCCAACTTTTAGAGAACAACTTATACCTAATGAACAGCTTCTTTTATAAAAAAACCAAATGGAAGATGGACTTGGGCAAGCCCGGACGGAAAACGAAGAATGAAATAGACTTCATCATCACTGACAAAAAATCAATTGTCAACAACGTCACAGTGCAGAACCAACTATTTATTGGCAGTGGTAACAGCTTGGTGAGAGCTTTAATAAATATAAACGTCAAGAAGGCAAAGACGAGAATGATAAAAACCAAAACAAAGAGGAAATGGCATGAACCAGAAAAGACTATTACAAAAACACTAAAAAGCACAGAGGCAGCAGACGTTAATGAGCTAAATAAAACAGTAACAGAAGCTCTAATAAAAACAACAAACGATCTCTGCCCAAAACAGGAAAAGCAAACAAAATCCGCCTCCACAACAAAGGACTAATAGAACAACGAAGAGAATTGAAATTAACAACTCAGTTGGATAATTGTAATATCCGGAATAACATAAGACAATACAATAAAGAGCACATACACCAAACAAGGGAACAAAACAAAAGCTTGAAAGTTTGCAAAATGGCAAGGGAGAAATTAAAAAAGTGAAAAACAAAAAGGCGACAACATACTCTCTGCAAAGAATAGCTATTTAACAAGAAGAGACAGTTGAAAAGAAAAAGCGAATTAGAGATTGACTCTTCGTGAACTCTTCCTACCAAAGTTAAGAGACATTCGACTGATACCGGCTTTGATCGTTGAATATCAGGAGTTTCATTGGTTGGTCATTCAGGTTGTTAAAGAACGTTGCCATATCTCAGGCCACATCAAATATTTGTTTGAAAACATCAGTTTAAAGTTAATAATAGTTAATAAGAACTGATATCTTCCAATTTAAAATTCTTTGACTCAAAAAAAGTAAACAATGATTAGAAACAGCGACTTCTAACTGTTGCGTCACAATCACGAGCAAAAAACGTATGTCGGTAATTAAATATGTGATATTAGTTCACACTTCACCAAAGCACACTTTTTCAATACGCCCTTAAGAAACTTAGCTGGTGCAAAACAGGGATAAACCTCGACGGAAAAATGCTCGAGAACGATATTTTACTCATTGCTGATGACTTACAGAAAGCCGAAGTAATGCTTAATGAACTTGCACAAGTAACCAAAGAAATGGAATTACAGATAAACCACAGTAAAACAATTGTAATGACAAACTTAATCATCGGCAGAACCAAAAAAAAAAATAAAAAATTATCATAGCTGAAGTTACACAATATCGATACCTTGGACACGAAGTGAAAAGCACTAGAGACAACCAGACACTAGAGATACAAAGAAGAATCGGCTTAGGCTGGGCAACCAATGGTTGGTTTCTTCTTCTTCTTTAAGTGCCATCTCCTCTCAGAAGGTTGGCAATCATCATGGCTATCCTCACTTTCGATGCTGCAGCTCTAAACAACTCAGTGGAACTACAGTTATACCATCCTCTCAGGTTATTCAACCAAGAGATACGTCTTCTTCCTCTGCTTCTTTTCCCCTGTATCTTTCCCTGCATAATGTTCTGCAACAATACATATTTATCTCCCCTCATCACATGGCCCAGATATTGCAGCTTCCTTATTTTAATTGTGTTTAATATTTCCTTTTCTTTTCTCATTCTTCCCAGTACCTCCTCGTTTGTTACCATGTCTACCCAACTTATTCTCAAGATCCTTCTATATGACCACATCTCGAATGCTTCCAGTCGGTCGCTTATCTCTTTCTTTAACGTCCAGGATTCCATCCCGTACAGCAACACCGAGAAAACATAGCATCTCAATATTCTGACTCTAAGGTGTAGATTAAGATCTCTACTGCATAACACATTCCTCATTTTGTTGAATATGGTTCTGGCCTGTCCAATTCTTGCTTTAATTTCTTCGGTGTACTCATTATCTTCATTAACCGTTGTTCCTAAGTATTTGTATTTGCTAACTTTCTCTATTGGTTCTCCGTGTGTTGTGTTGGTTTGGATATGGCAAATTAGAGAACGTATTTAGTAGTTAAATCCCTATGAGCCTTAAGAGAAAGATATACAATGAAAGTTTGGGGGCAATTTTGCTCTGGGGGGATACGTTATTCTCAAATTCAAAGTTTTTACCGAAGAAAACGCACCAAAAACTTGGAAAGTTATTGAAAATTAAGACAGTATAAGAGCTGCCAATTTCGCAGCAAAACAGAGTTAAGTTTAGTTTTCAGAGAATCAGATTATGCCTTTATCCTTTTCTGTCATATTAAACTTTTATAGCTAGACTAGATACCGAGAGCTAAACAAAATTTTTTTGGTGGGAAACGGCCAAAAAACTTTAAGGCCTACCCGCCGGACCCTTTGGGGTTTTGGAAGCCTGGCATCCAAAAAACCTAACGCGTCCCAATGCGACGATTACCTGATGAATTTAATGTCTCATGTACTAAACACTACCGCAAAGCTTTTGACTGTGTGCAATAAATATAAATTCTCAGAAATACTTAGAAAAACAGGCGTAGAAGAATACTACTTGCATCAGACAAGTCAAGTAAGAGTAGAAAACAAATTGTCGTAGAAGATAGTCATAAGAAAAGGAATGCAACAAGGATGCATATTATCCCCGCTGCTCTTCAATCTACAGGGTGTTTTATTATAAATGCGTCATATTTAGGGATAGATTAAACGTCAAAAAATGGTCCAAAGATGATTCATCATGGAGATACAGGGTGTTAAAATTTGGACAAAAAAATCTAAAACTATTTTTTCAGAACAGCTTCGGATATTTTTATAAAACTTAGTTGATCTCACCTGTTAACGATAAAGCACATTTTGCAATAAAAAAGTATAAGTAGTATAAGTAGTTTTCTTTTGCAAGTATTTTCAAAGTGCCATTTTAATTGAAATTTTAGAGATATACACTTTTTTAATTAAAATTTTTAGGACGCCTGCTTATGGACATTTTTAGAAATTTCAACCGTTTTCCAGCGATTTTTTGGGCCTTTTATCAACATTTTTTTTTTTTTTGAATATTTGAATACCTTGTAGTCTGTACATAAGAAGTTATGAGAATATTTGTATACAATTCGTATACCTTCTAAATGCTGTGTCCGTTCCGTCTCATATGGTTCATTCCGTCTTTGATCCTCTCTCAAAGAAGAATAAAGTTTAGGCTCAATTTGATTGGGAGTTTCTGCTTGGCTTACAATTACGGGTTGGTCGTAAGATGGTTTCGCATATATCGATGGCAAAGACGTTTGTTCTGGAATATACCCTAAAAATATAATATTATTTAAATAACGCGTCACGTTTGCCAATAAGAAAATAACAGACCTAAATAAGCATTCGGTTTTGCTGTAATCGGTTGCTCGTTGAGGGGTTTACAGTGAGATACCCCAGATACTCTGGTATGATTAGTCTCCATTTCGGATCTGATTTCTGGCATTGCAGCATCACATAAAATCGGATTTTCTAATTTAAACACAGGATTAAAACCGCGAAATTATAATATGTATCGCTAACTAACCAGATAATACAATCTTTAAGGTGTCGTACATGCCGTCGTGGATTCCGTGTTCAATTTTACATCGTGTTTTGGTCACGAGTTCCCGGCCTAAAGCCACAATCTGGTTATTAGATAAGTCAGCGTCGCATAACACTGGCAACCCATGAAAATCTCTATCCAAAATGGATAACTGATTGTGGGTTGCCTTTAGTTCCGACAGTCTTGGAAGGTAAGTCTGAAATAAACATACATTTACAGGTACGATCTTCGATGGTACTAAATGATTTCTTTACCTTACTCATTTCCTCCAAAGTCTTGAGCTGATTATGTGAAATATCCAGTAGCCTAAGCTGATCTAAATTTATAAAATCATCTGGGGAGATCCGCCTGAGTTTATTGTGACTAAGATCCAGTCTCAACAATTGCGAAAGTCCACTCAAAGCTGTATTTAGTACTTCCAAAGAATTGTGATCTAATTTCAACTCTGTAAGTGGTATGTTAGGTTCTACAAGATTCTGCAATAATAAATTATTTACGTTGTGTGTCATATTGTTTATAATGCTTTAATTTTTACAATTATTAGTAGTAGGTAAATATTCTTACCGAAGCAGGTCCTAAAATACTTGATATCTGATTATAAGACAAATCCAGCCTCCTAAGCCGTTCTAGTCCAATAATTTCACTGAAAGAAAATTCGGTAAGCAAATTGTTTTCGAGAGAAAGGGTCTCCAGCCTCTTTAATGGTAGTAGGGAATTATTTAATGTAGTTATTTGGTTAAACGACAATTCTAACGTGTCTAATGCTTCACATTCCAGAAAATCCACGGACGTTATCTGTAATAATCACATATGTAGACATGATTCATACTATGAATAAATGCGATTTACTATACCGTATGGATTTGATTGGACTTTAAATCAATCCTTTCGAGTGCTCTACATCTAGCAATCGCTCCGTCTAAAGAGGTTATTTCATTATTGTTGAGGAATAGTGTTTCAAGACGTGGATAGTCGGAAAGTTGTTGCGGAACTCTGATCAATCTAAGACAACAGTGGTTGATGTTAAAAACTATGAACATATTAACGTGTTTTAAAAGTCACATCCTTAATCAATTTACAATTTGAAGCAAACTATTACGTTCGTTTAAAATATCCAAAAAGTAGGTTACGTTAATTCAGCAAAAACCTAAGAAGTAGTACGAGAATACGTACGCTGCAATTTGACTTACCGGTTATCAGAAGCATGTATCATTTTGAGATTTGGTGCTTCATAAGGCAATTGATTTTGCAAGTCTTCAAAAGCGTTTGCGTTCAGGAATAACCAACTCATATTTCGTAATCCTGAAAGCAAATTAGTTTATAATACTTTCATGCTTCTATTCACTGAAAGTACTAAGCATGTTTAAGTTAAATTTTGCTTTCCCTGCGATATTTTTTTGATGATCTGTCACAGTCAAAGCACCATATAACTAAAATGTGTTAGAGTTTGTTGGTTGTATAGGAGGGACAGTTACAAAAAATCATAAATTAAGTAAGTGATATCAAATAAAGTTCTAATAGAAATGGTTACCATATTTTACCTCAGTGATTCGTGAAACAACACTGAATTACAATCAATCACGCTTTACATAAGTTGGTCCGTAACAACCTGAATATTTTCCGATTACTTAATAGATTTTTTTCTTTTAGTTGCAAAATTTTTAACATGTTAGTATTTATAGTTGTTGTGCAACATCTGGTGGCATCTGCACTCAACTCTATGAGTTAGAAAGTACAAATGGCGTTAAATTTTTATTTATAATGTCCTTATCGCACGAAAACGAAATCGGATGACGGCGATATAGTTTTCGCGGAGTATTTTGATATTAGCATTACTATCATTATTGTTTATCCACTATCATACATATGCATTTTTTTCTAATTTTGGCATATAAAGTGACACTTTTCAAAACTGATTAGTAGAGTCCGGATTAAAAAGCACTAAAATTGTGAAAAAAAGCGCTTAAAAAGCAAAATCATTTTCCTCCAAAAATGCATAAAAATCTGTAAAAAAGCACAAAACTCTTTCAGAGATACAATTTTTTTTACTATTTTTGAGTTCAACTTCTAAAAGTTTTCAAACTGCTTTAGAAGCATACGGAAGATTATAATTTGGAAGGTTTTTGAACTGTTTAAAGAGCATATTGAAGGTTCTGGAAGGCTTTAGAGGCATTTGGAAACTCTTACACGGTTCTAGGATTTTTTGGAAGCTTCTAGACTAGTTGAAAAGCATTTGGAATCTATTCGATGACTGTTCTAAATGCTTTTAGAAGCTTCTAGACTGTTTTAAAAGACTTCCGAATGCTTTGGAGGTTCTGTAATGTTTTGAAATCTTTTTAGACTACTTTCGGAGCATTGAAGTTTCTGGACTGTTTTTAAGACATTTTACTTTGAACTTTTGGAAGCTTTTAAATTGCTCTTGAAGCATGCGGAAGCTTTTAGATTGCCTTGAAACTTTTTGAGAGCTTCTAGACTAGTTGAAGACTATTTGGAATGCTTTAGGCTGCTTGAGAAGCATTTTGGAGTTTCTCCAGTGTTTTAAAACCTTTTTAGACTAATTTAGGAGCATTTGTAAGGTGTTTGGACAGTTTCAAGATCCTTAAAGGTTCTAAGGCATTTGAAACCTTGTAGACGTTTGAAGCTGTTACTACTCTAGAAGTATACGGAAGCTGTTAGACTGTCTTGAAATATTTTGAGAGCTTTTAGATAAATTGAAAAGCATTTTTTAGTGTTCTAAAAGCTTTTGGAAGCTTCTAGTCTGTTTTGTAAGCTTTTGTAAGGCATTTTAGAGCTTCTATAGAGTTTTGGAATATTTTTACATTTTTTTAGACTACTTTAGGAGCATTTGGAAATTTTTTTGTCGTTTCAATACAGCAAAAGTCAATATTACCACTTGGCCCAATGGCCTACTGTGCAACGTTACAGAACCAATAAGATTACGTCAAAACTCCTGCGTTTTTCTGTCAAAGCAGTTATTAGTTTATTTTTAAAAACTTGAAAACTTGTTAAAAACTAGTTAAACCATACAAAAATAGCAGTAAATAAGCACAAAAAACTAAAATAAGCACAAAAAGAAGAAAAAAGCAAAAAAAGCATGAACAAAATCTGTCAAATGACGTGTTTTTCTATAAATCGTTCACATTAGATGTCAAAAGTTGGTTGCTTTTATTATTTACAAAAAGCTAAATTTCTAGAAATCCGGACTCTACTGATTAGAGTGACAAAACGTTTTACTTATCGTAACTAGTTACGAAAAGTATCACTTTATGTAACTACTTATGAAAAGTTCATTTCATCACTCTCTGTTTTTATGCATTTCCGTAGAAACATATGGGCGACATCCATCATAACTTGTCATTGTCACAGTTTATACAAGGTGCTATGAAAGTGAATATTTGTGTTAAATCACTTTAAAAGATGGTTTTCACAGCTTTTTGGTCAAAATTAGAAAAAATCATGTATACAACACGTTTCGAAAATGTCTTATTGACATTTCGAACTTTTCGTAACTGGTTACATAAATAGCTATTTAAGGCTTTTTTTCTATGTGATTCCAGTGGCGTGCTTATTTTTTTACTGCTGTCTTCCTTTTTCTCAATAATTGATATAACTTTCTTATATTATATGGAACTCATAATCGAATATAACTTTAAAAAAATTTACATTTTTAAACATTTACTACGACGAAGTATGTCTATAGTTATGCTTACAAATAACTGAAATATGAAGTTAACTTGAAATGAGTAACAGATACTCCAATAACAAATTACTTTTTCAGTATTCTCAAGCACATTAAATTAACTAACGACTAAAAAATTAATTTTTGAATTAACGGTAGAAAAAAAAAAATACAATAAAAAAAAATTAAATTTTGAATCAAAAGTTAAAAACGCAGTAATTTCAAACATTTGTGTGGTCATAGGAACAAGAAATAAATAAACGTTACTTTTGATAGCTGACAACTTGAATAAAAACAAAAAAGCGTAATATTTCAGTTATTTTTAAGATTAACTATACATACTTCCTGTGTAGTAAACGGCATAAAATGTATATTTTTTAAAGTTACAGACAACAAAGTTAGGTAAATTTCTGAGAAAACAGAATACATTAGCAAAAAACTAAGCACGCCACTGGAATCACATCGAATAAGTGCCTTAAGAATGTTTAAGTTTTGATTCGATATTTTAATAAACAAAAAAGTTGTGAGTAGTTTTCAAAAAACGTTCTTTAGCGCCGCAAACTGACAAGATATTGAAATATGGTTTTTGACATTAATTTTTTCTCAAAAAATCGATTTCTAGACATGTTTACTAGTTTTTTTCTGTCTAGCCGGAAAATGGGTTTTTTCTGTGAAAACACACAGTATAGGCGTTTCAATTTGAGTAACTTTGATCACCTATAACTTTTTCGTTTTTAAAGTTATCGGAATAAATAAAATCTACATTGCATAGTTGACTATTTTTTTCTAATTTAAAAGAAAAAATCGAAACGATTTGGAAAGATCTTAAGGTTATAAATATATATTTTTAAAATTTTAAATTAAAAATTTACTTTGACTGGCCAAAATCTTGGGAACAATGGTAGAAAACTTTACGTAAGATGTCAAAAAAGAACATCGGGCTTTTTGGTTCAAGAACTGCCCAAAATCGGTAAAAAATTGTATATTTTTAATTTTATCAAGTCTACCCCTTTATTAGTTTTGTGAAGGACAAAAGTTATCGTTTATTATATTGTGGTGTATTAGGTCAATTAAAATGTCGAAGAAGAAATAATAACTCGAACTCCTATACAAACTGTAAAAACTTACCGTATATCGTGCCATTCAGGTCTGAAATTCTATTCCTTCCTATATGAAGTCTTTGAACATGCAAGGGAATTGCGTTTTTGTCTATCCTGGATATTTGATTTCCCGGTAGTACTAAAGTTTTCAAGTCTGGCAAGCCCTGTAAAATATTCGAAGCAATTTTACAGTTATATCAAGCGCTCAGAATAACAGTATGCTTACTTGCCTGAAAACTATTATACAAAATTTCTTTGATTCTAGTCCTTCCCAGATCAACGGTCTGGATACTTGGCATAAATTTCCATAAATGCCATGGTACCTCTCCTAAGGCTGTGTCAGCAAAGCTTACATACGTCACCTTGGACATACCCAAAAAGGTGTTATCATCAAGATATCTGAAAAAGTTTATAAGTGTTGTAAATAGTATTTTTTTCAAGGTAGTATTTTGTATTTTGTAAATTATACGTGATCTAAATTTGAAACGTCACCCACCAAACTTATTGGAATTTTAAATGTCATTAAATTTTTAATTCTTGAAAGTCTCATTTTTCGGTTTTTTGCTTATATCTCGGAAACGACAAGACCTCTCTAAACAAAATAAAAGCTGCTTAAATTTGCTACAAGTCTTATTCCGTCAAGTTTTTTGATATCTTGTAAAGTATTCGAGATATCCGCTCTTGAAAGTGTGTAATTTTGAAAAATGAAATTTTTGCTCTTGTTGTAGGGTTTGTTGGTAAGCAAGCAATGGCTAAAATGGTCAATTCAACATTTTCTAACATCAAATTGATTCGAAAAGACTGAGCTCTTCCTGTTTCAACAGTGAACTCAACGTCGAAAAGATTCCTGTGAACCCATTCTTGCTATTCCGACGTATATCCATCAGCAAACAAACCAGACGAAGATTTAAAGCTATACATGAAATACGAATTAGCCCCGTTCCCATTAGCCTTATTCAGTGAAAGTGGGATGAGGAAAGAGACTAAGTCAGCGCTGTACAAACTATTCAACACTACGACCAAGGATGTACATGTCGCACAGCTACAAATCGTATTTGACGGAGGGCTTCTCCTTCATAAAGTAATTTGGCAAAGAGGTGCAAAGATATCGACAATCTGCAAGAGTTACATCCACTTTATCACGAAAAACTACCACTGAAAGAGATGTACTGTAGTTTTTGACGGTTATTCGTCATTCATCTCAAGCACAAAAGTAGCAGAGCAGCAAAGGCGCTATCGACTCAGAAAGTCTGCATATTTCAGCAAAGACACCGAGATAAACGTCAAACAAGAAGATTTTCTGTCGAATCAGTTCAACAAAAGCAGACTCGTCAACATGCTTAAGGTGAAGCTTGAGGACAATGGGATTAGGACCCTTCAAGCAGAAAGTGATGTGGACGTTCTGAGTTTGGATACGGCTGTGGAAATGTCGGAAACGACAGCTGTCTGCATTGTGGGAGAAGATGTCGACCTCATCGTCCTTTTGATGGGTAAAGCTCATGCGTATAAGGACATTATTTTTATCAAGCCTGGACGTGGAAAGATGAGAGATTCCCTTATTCTCAGTCTCAAGAGCTTCAGCAACAAGGTTTCAAGGACGTGCTGTTTTTGCATGCATTTCACAACATGTTCCGCATTTCGAAAAAGCAAGTTGCATCTGAAGTTACCAGAGATCCAGAAAGCGTCAGCAGTTTTTTCAGATCCTTCCTCTACCACCGCTCACGTACAAAAGGCAGGTGAAACCTGTATGTTAAAGCGGTATGGAATGCCTACAGGTACAAGTCATTCTTGAAATCGGTGGCCACCATCAAACCTGATAAATCTTGTTTTTCTCCCATCGAAGTAGCAGTAAAACAGCATTCCCTCAGAATATTCTATCAAGTTCAGCTGTGGCTAGGAAATGACCTGCCTCCTCAGATGTATGGGTGGAAGATTGAGAACAACTGCCTGGTCCCCGTGAGTTAGCAGCTGCATCGGACGATATTCTTAAAATAATTTTCTGCGGTTGTACGAAAGACTGTGCCAGCGCGAAGTATGGCTGCAAAAAAGCAAGCCTCACATGTTCCCAAGCATGCCAAAATTGCCAGGGGAACTGCCTGAATGGGGTCCCTCAAATTGACTCCGAAGATGAAGGGGATCAGGAGGATCCTGTGACCGTTTCTTTAGAGGGGTCCCATGGAGACGATAGCGAAACTAAAGATGAAAACGAAGAGGAAGATCAAAGCCTTTCCCCTCTCAAGAAAGCAAAAAATTAACCGAATTCTTCCTACTGTTGTAATGTTTAAATTAAATATCTAATTTTCTAGACAATAAACTTTTTTTTTAATAGTCGACAGTCGGCTTTCATTGATGAAATTCATCTGATGTCATTTTTCAAACGTCAATATATTGAAAATAGCTGAATAGAGATGTAGGTTATCATACATAAAACATACTTGAAATCGTTCAGGACAATCGAAAAATATAATAATATACAGGATGATCCATTTAAAATAGTGAAGTTGGTACCAATTTGCGTACTTACGGTGGTAGCTTAAAAGGAAAATCATTTTAGATTTGAAGACCCCAAAATATCGCAAATATTTAATGATGGGCGTAAATTTACCGTGACCGGTTATGTACCGGTAAGGTAAAGTAAAATTGAAAAAGTAAAATTCAGTGTGACAGGAAAATTTACCAATTTTACCAGTAAATTCCAACTTTCACCTTCTGTAGTTTGAAATTTGAGCACTCTGTAACTGTTTGAGCAGTTTTTAACAAACTTTTTTGTTCTCTTTCAAATTTTTCGTAACTTTCACCGTTTTTGAGGACAAACTAGTTTGATGCAACAAATTTCCAAATTAGTTGAAATTATGGCTTGAAATTTGAACTTTTGGGAGTTCAGGGAGGTTAAACCACTCAAATTTACCGTCTTGAGCTCCTCTTTCCAGTGGTGTAAAGCAAAAAAATGTAATGTGTCCGAAAAATTGCGTACAGAGTGACCACAAACAGTCAATTACCATACTTTCCATGCACACCCTGTATACTGGAAGCAAAAACGGTCCTGCAAACTTACGATGCTGAGTCAAGAAGTTGATGTCGAACATTTTCGGTCTCTTGAAAATTTTTTGTAAAATTCACCGTTTTCGAGTTATCTAGGAAAAACTGGTCTGCTGCAACAAATTTTCAAATCAGTTGAAATTTGAACACCCTATAACTTGGTTATTTTGAGAGGTGGTTCGACCACTTAAAAGAACCGCTTTGAGCTCCTCTTTCTAGTGGTGTAGAGTAAAACATACTATCTTAAAAATTGTGTACAGGGTGACAAAAATAGTGAAACTTCATACTTTGTATACGGGAAGCAAAAACGGTCCTGCAAACTGGAAAATTTTTGGACTGTTGCAATTTTTTTCACTTTCACCGTCTTCCAGTCGCCATCAGTTGAAATTGTGGTCTGACTGAAATTTGAACACGGTTTAAAGACCAAAATTGCCTGTAAAACCCACTTGAAGTAAGAAAATGACTGTTTTAAGCACATTTTTGGAATCCTTATTAAATTTCCTATCCTATAACCTAGAAAATCACTACAAAATTTGGTACAGCCAGGGAGAAAAGAGACGTCGAACATTGAACTGCCAGAAACACAGTTTGAAAGAACAGTCAGGGCCAAAGTCGACTGTAAAACCCACTTGGAGCAAGGAAATGACTGTTTTAAGCACATTTATGGAATTCTCATTCAATTTCCTATCCAATAGCATGAAAAATTGGTGTCAAAATTTGAATTGAATTGCCAGTAACACAATGTTTGTCGTTTACCGGTCAAAAGTAAAATATCTATTTTACCGGTAATTTACCCATCACTACAAATATTTCATCCTAAATTTTTCAAAACGTTAACTTTTGTAGTTTTCGAAATACTCTGTATAGTACATGCCTATGTTATGCTAGCAAAAAACGAAATACTCGGCTAAATCATTCTCATTAATTAACTGCGGAGAGAATGATTTTTTATAGGTGTATGTCTAAGTATTTGAAATATTCTTACAAAAGGGATTAATTAACTTGACCTTATTTAATCAACTCAAAATGCTGTAATTAGTATGATTAGGATAGACAACGCGGACATATAAACAAGAAACCAATTAATCATCGGTATGCATTTTACGCCAATCGACATAATAAGGTATCAAGAAGCAGTAAATAAGAGTTGAGTACATGTAAACCGCACTAAACGCGATTTCTCCTCGTAGTGGCGCCTAATGTTGTGGCGCCTCTTTTGCCGACTTCCGCTCCGCGTGCCGCTCACATTCTTGCATACCCCATTACTAAAAAGCTGTGCTTAAGATAGAGAAACAATACATATTAGATACTGACTCGAAACCCTTTATTTTTGAGATCTTCTATCATCAATATTGCAGCCGAAGTTAGAGCTAATTTGGTCAAAAAGATCTAAAATTGTTTTTTTTTTTCTACGACTGTTTAATAATATACTTATTATTTACTAGTTTTGAATAGATAATAACACCCATTACCTACCCGTGGGTAATACTCACAACAATTACTTACGGGCTTAGTCCACCTGCAGAAACCACCGGTATACAAGTAAAATAGAAGTACAAATGTTTTGAATGTAACAATAGTGAACGTTTGCTTCTTCATTTGTCAAATTAATAGCTATTTATGTACGACGGGCGTTAGAGAGAACATAATGTCCTGAAGGCCGAAAGAGCCAGAGGGCCTATAGCCCGATGGCAAAATTTTAGAAAACCTTAAAGAAAATAAAGCACAAGCTAATAAAAGTTTACATTTGATGGTACAACCATTTGAAGTACAACCATTCCCTTCCTGTTGTACTTGCACAACTCCACTGAAAAAATATGGAGTACTACTTCATTTTTAATAAAAGTTTGTTGCCTAAAAAGTCAAGAGCATCCTAGGATAAAGAAACGTTATGATAACGCCCGCCTATAATGCCTTCAGGTTCCATCGTGTTGTTCCTAAACCTTGATTTACCTTTCTATTACATTGTTACTGTATCTCGAATTACTTTGATTTTTGCAATAGCCGTCAAATTTTCTTATACCAAACCAAACAATATGATGGACTCAGTGATGGCTATAGTCACGTTGACAGCAGATAAGAATACTTTCAATAGAGAGTCGTAGAAAAAATATAGTATTCTACTCGTATGTAATGGATATTACTCACTCAATGATTTACCACACTAAGGCGTATAGCAAACTTCATCTTCGTTAATAATTTAATGTCCGACAGGGCTATTATTTCATCAATAAGGACACCTATTAAGGTCAATTCTATGACAGATAATGCGCTAGGGCGTTATTTTTCATAATGCCCTCAAGTTTTTTATAATGCCTTCTGACCATTTTCAATTTTTGGTGGTCATTTTGTTGAAATTGATGCACGCTATATGAACCATTCATTTAACAAACCTTGCTTTTAAACAATAGAAATATTAAAAAATGCAACTGTAAGTACCACACCACAATTTTCTGTAAAATTTTGCATAGTTCCTGTGTACACTAATTATATAAAGTGCCTATACATTAGTCACTCAAATTCACACATATTTACAGATACATTACTGAACTACATATCCCACAATAAACATTTTTCTCTAATTTCGTCTTCTAAATATTTCAACTCAAATTTAACCAAAAAAATAGTAAATAAAATGGTCCGTTTCAATTGGCCAGCAGTTCATTTATAAAAAAATTTATTAGCAGACGAAAATCCCGACTCTCATTAGCCCAGTATATTGAAGAAATTACTTCTAATAAAGTGCACGTTAAAAATGTCCGTTTTTAGAAAATATCATATAATCTTGACATACTCCTCATCCTGCACATTGAATCAGTATACAGGGTGTCCCATAAGTAATGGTAAATAATGTAATCACGTCTTAATGGGGTCAAAATATATATTTTTTTAATTCATTTTTTCACTTCACTTTTATTATCTACTCAGTTTTAAGCCAGCTAATAGAGGTCGCCATCTAAAACCAGTGATTGGCTTTAAAAATCACTCTAACTTCTTTCTAGTAAGGCGAATTGACAACTGAAATCTAAGTATCGGTTTTCCAATATTTTTTTTTACAAAAAAGGTATACTTAGTTGGCATCCTTAAGATAAACAGTTTGCGAGATATTTGCAATTAAAGTATTCGTGCCAAACATGATTGCAATTTGTAATCTTCTTGGAGGATGGAGCCTTAGATCATTTCTCATTACAAGTGAGAAATTACTTTTTCAAAATTTTATTTTTTATTTTCTGACCAGCACCAAGTTTTACCTGAAGCATTTTGTGTATGAAGAAGAACAGTAATAGACAGTTACTTTAATTTTTTGATTTTTAAACTCAAATCACTTAACAACAAAACAAAAACACAAAAAAAAAAGATAATGTTTTACAAAGAAAAGGTTAAAATTAATAGTTAGTCCGTTTTTTTAGGTAAAATGTTCCAACAGAGTACATTGAGGAAAGGCGTAGCGAGATTGTCTATTTTTATTTTTTTACCAAGAAACTTCAAGTTATTCGTGAGTAATTAAAAAAAAACAACTTCACCCCCTGTATTTCTGTTTTTCGTCTGAGGTAAGTTGTGCTAAATCGAATTATTTTGGTCCCTTAAATCCGCTATTAAATTATTTACCATTACTTATGGGACACCCTGTATAGTTGTGTGCAAAATGTTTCTTTTACGCCAATATTTTAGAGTACTTTAGACTGAATAATTCTTAGGGTACAAACTTTTGACCTACGGTCTCAGAACCGCAAGTCGTCATTTAAAGAATAATAATAAAATAATAAATAAATTTAACAAGCAAAGATATACCACGTACTTATTAGTAAATAACGTACTTGGTCCATTAATATTTCTCATCAGTTAATTTAATTAAGCAGCTCATATTTTTATTTGTGGGTAATTAATCAACTAACGATAGGAGGATCTCGTTACCCTACAAGAATTACACTTACATATGAGAATGGCTGCTGACATCTACTCAAATAATTATCATTTTATTGGTAATAAAACGACCATTAAAGTGGCGCCTCGGTTTACGATAAAATCGAGGAATGAATAATAAATCATTTTATTGGTAAATTGTATTAAGGCGGAGATTCTATTATTTTTATCCTAAATTTCAATGTTACGACACTAATAGACTGGCAACAGTCAGTTCTAATCAGAATTCCCCAGTTAAATAATTTTGAATTATCTAATGTTAATAGTAGTTATTGAAATACTAATCCATTACCAGTGCAATGCTGCATATTATTCATCTTTATTGTGTCTAACAGGCAGACAATACTTATTATTAATTAAAATCTAATTTATTATTGCTAAAATACACACTTTGTGCAAAATGTTCAGGACCATCCTAATATTTTGGAAATCACGCTTCCTATAAAAAAAGTCTGTATAAAAGTTGTAGGGATTATCAAAAGTTTTAGGATATTTTGTAAATGGGGATAATACATCAAGGTGCTCCATAAAGTACGTACATATAAAAATTGTTTTTTTTTTTAATTATAAATGTATTGATTTGGATTTATTTTCTTAAAACTGCTGTAAATTTGGCACCATTTTTCTATTTGCTCGTTCTATACCTAAACTAAGCAGTTTGATCAGAAATGTTGCGTTCTCATTATTTTTATAATTGTCGATATTGGTTAAATGAAAATCCTCATTCGATGCAAGAAGCACATAGCTATGATACTAGAGAACTGATGACATTTTTTCATGTTAGAACATCTAATTATTTCCTAAAAATGTTACACATTTTGATATACGCCTAAGGAAGTTTCTGTCGAGTTATATCTTCTTCTAAGTTTTGTTTATTCAATAGTCAGTAGTCCTGTACTAAAAAAAAAACAGATTTACGCAGACCAAGAAGAAGACCGGGGTATTTTGCCCAGATTCTTAAGAAAATGTTGGTTAGGAAATGTTAGGTATGCTAAAACAGAATTATTATGTTAGAATGGAAAACTATCTCCAACTGGAAAATCAGTCAGAAAGTGGATATGCACGACACTTTTCACTTTTGACACTTTTCATCTTGTTGGCTTTGAAGTTCTATATGCCAGCTTATCACATGCACAGTTGTTGTACCATATTTAACCTTAACGTAACAAGTTCTACGACTGGTGTTTCGATTTATAAATACAAACAGAACAAGCCAAATACCAACTTTTTCGTGCGCAAAATAGCGACTTTGCACACGCGAGTAGAAAAACGTTGTTAGTTATCAAGCTGTACCTATACAATCTTGATACGTAGTTTTTCTAAATCTATGATGAGTGAACAGAAAACGCGTCTCTTTTCCAAAAATGTTGTAGGTTTTAAATTGTGATCTAATTCAAGACTTGCCAGTTTTCTCATCTGCTTGACGTCATTTAAAATGATTACAATTCTGAGTAAAGCTTTTCTTTTTTAATAAATAAACTAATAAAAAAAATTAATAATGAGACTCACCCCAAGTAGTCGTGATTGAGTTTGATACTTTCAATCGTGACGTTGATTTCTCGGAATTGTCGATACTGCAAATCTTGCAGATTAGATCTATCCAGCCTGAGGTTGATTTTTTCATGCGGATGAAAGTGGCCTCTTAACAAATCGACTACCTGGAATTAACATTAGTTTATGGACGTAATCCTTCATAAACTAACATCTTATAGAAAAACCTTTTTTTTAAAGACAAAAGAAATAAAGTACTGCAATTTTTACACCAAAGATTTTCTATGGAATTTGTAATAATTTTTTCAAGATATTTAACGCAAAACCACAAATTTTGGAAAAACGTCAGAAACCGGGAATTGTTATGCAAACTACCAAAAAACTCCAAAATTTCAAATACAATGGCACCTTGAAAATACGTTACAAAAGGAAGCTACGTTTAGTAGTAACAACTTTGATTAAACTTTTTTTCTCTGTTTTTTGAAATAAAGTGAAGTCAATAGTTGCTTGAATGAACTTGCGATAACTTGTGAGGTCACTTTGAACCATTTATTTTAATAAATACTTCTTAAAAATTTAACACGTAAAATGCTATGTTGCGCGTTAAAAAAAAAAGCACTGTACTAAAACGTTATTTGTGGAAAAACAACATACTTTCATTATGGAGATGATTATTACGAATAAATTTTAACACACATAAACACATTAGATACAACAGTCAAATTTACAACAGAAACTAAACAAAATAACGAGAGTCACTTAAATTGCAAATCCAATCATCCAATAATAATAAAAAGGTATAAAAAGTTTACTGATAGAACCAAAATTATTTGCAAGAATCCACTGAATGATACTTATTTCCTTGAAATAAAAAGTAAATTCATACGATTTACTGCACTGGCTTTTCGGGCTCGTGCGTAATCATCATACTCATAGGAATAATAAGTATCATTCCGTGCTTGTAAGATAATATACTAGAATATATGACCCGTGTGGTATGGCAAATTAATGGACTCGTGTGATCACTAGCAATAATTCCCACAGTCGTGAGTGTAAAAATGCTTATACCACACTAACACTAGTAATGTAAATAAGTATTATATGACGGCTTCATCGTTGATAAGGTTAACTATATTATAAGTTGTCAAATACGTCTGAAAGGCATTATCACTAAAACATTATTAAATCACTAGTTTATATTGAAACGCAATGCGTTGCATTTGATTTTCTTCTTTAGGAAAAAATGGTCAAAACTGTGATAAAATTGATCATTACGTAACTCAAAAGAAGCTATGTAATGGATCATTACCATGCTAGTCGTAGATGAATCACTATTACAGTGTAGCTGATAGAAAAAAACCTGCTCACCACTGCATCACCCTGCTTTTCAAGGGTGCCAAACTCAATGCTTGACGACAAAAAGTTTCGAAGTTACCTCAGTTTCTTTTAAGCAACTTTTGACTTACCTCAACAAAAAATTGATCAAAGTTATACCAATAGCTTGCTTTAAATTAAAGTTGTCAGTGCGCCCACTTGTAGACGTTTCCCGAGCCTGAGTCGCAAACTTTTGTATGGGGCAAAATATCAAAAATAAACTCTCCACGTCAATATATCGCAAAGACGTCGTACAAAAGTACAACCGGTCATAAGTTATTGACAGGTGTACGTGTTATGTCATTTGAACAGTTACCTGAGTAAACGAGAGCATATTCTCGCAAGTTATACTAGTAGTTCGTGTCTGGGGAGCTATTACTTGGCAGTCACATGGGAGTATATCCCTCCATACGTGACATTTAATTGCACCTGATGCTTCCATGGCTGCTATAATTAGTGTCACAAATAATCGTACGATGGTTTTGTCCATTTTTCTTCAAGATCTGTAAATATAAAAATGCAGGATAAGTAACCAACAATATCTTCGGGTAATTTAAAAGGTAACTGTGAATACAATTTAAGCAGAATGTGAGAAATCAGTGTTCTTTTGTGCTCCATTTTGCGTGCACAAAATTGAATTTTGCGCACGATTGCTTTTGCAGGGTTTTGACTCAACAAAGTTGGTGTTTTGTTTTGTTTGTATTTTTATAAATCGAAACATCAATCGTAAAAGTGTCTCCATATATCCGATCCACAAATATGACAGACAAATACAAACCTTCACTTAACTTTTAAAGTTCTAGTTATATTTGTTTTCTGTGTGGTTAATTTGTTATCAAATGGATTTTTCAATTCATCGTCTTCTGATGAAGAAGTCATGGAAATGCTACGAGTGGCCAAGGCGTTTTCGGTAAACTAACCACAAAAATATCTATCAGAATGTAATCAGCTCTAGAATTTCATCGTTCGAAAACCCACTTAAAAAGTTCCTATATTGGTTAAATAATATTGGATAACAGAACGATTAACGGAACTAGAGCTGAAATGGAAAACCCCCACAACTGGACAATAATAAATTCCCACTTCCTCACAAGACTAACTACACATTGGAACATTTTACCTAAAAAACGGACTAATTTTAAAGCTAACTTTTGTTAAATTTATCGGAATGATGACTATTTAACCGATAGAGCTTGATGCTCAGAAACTGGGCATCCAATATTTTTGTATGTAGTTCCAATGTTGCCACATCTTCATGAAATCAGTGGCAACAACGGATTTTTTGTCTACATGTTTACATACTTTCGATAAACAAGATGCCACAAATTGGTGTGTATGGGAATCTCAAAAACGTTGAGATATACCGAGTTGGTTAAATTACGGCAAAATTGCGGTTTAGAAATATGTTTTTTTTACGAATGACCGCAAAGAAGCTACTTTGCACAGTTTTACATATGCAAAGTAGTAATACGTGCGCAAAGTAGTTTTCCCGCACTTAAAGCTTATCCGAACTCGTTCGTCTAACTGCTTACACGTGCAGAAAAACATAACTTTGCGCACTGATTAGGAAAACTACTATTTTTTAAAATTTCAAAAATTTCGATTACTTCCGGAAAAAAACTAAATTTTAGATATTAATTTTCATTTTTATTTTTCAAAATGATAGTCCATATTGCTCAAAGAGATTTCCCTGTAAGTACATACAATCAGAAATGACACAAAGTCCAAATTAGTTTTATTAAACGTTATTCGAGATTCACCTGCTAAGGATCTTCAGACGACTAAAACAATATGATGCACGTACAGATAAACTATTACATTAAAAAACTTACGTCCAATGTTTTAAAAACGCATACTGTCACACAAACTTTTAAAATGGTACTGATGGAACAATAATATAATCTATATCTGTTCGCAGAGGCAATCCCTGACTGGTTTCCAACTCAGAAACAGTAAATGTCAAGTTTCATTGGTTGAATGCTCACGTGACTATGACGTTTTCTGACTTGTGACCAATGGATGTATCTATTTCTCTGATTACTAGTTGGAAATTCTCTCTACGAACAGACCTAAAGTTAGAAAAAAAGTGCTAAAATTTAGTGAGAAATTCTTCTGCTGATAAACAAACGTTCGAACAAATTTATCCGTCGAAAATATCATCGTCCATGTTAAAAAATAAACAATTTTAATTTTGTTGTTGTTTTTTATAAAATCGTGTAAAAAAGTAAACTTTTTTCAATGATTTTTAGTGCAAAAAGTTTTACTTCTTTGCACCAGTGAAAGTATTTCTTGCACTATGTTATATTTGCTGTGCTTTTGTCATCAAACAAGTCGATTTTATAAAAAATGTTGTATGCAACCCATGCAAAAAGTATATTTTTGCACTTACTTTCACTTACGTGCAAAAAAGATGTACTTTTTCCACTTGTTGTTGCATAAATAACTTATTATTTGATGAAAATAAATGACACTTTTTCATTGCCACTTTTCCTCCTCTATAACATGGCAATAAGTACCATATGTGAAATCCAACGTTTCGCTTTTTGCTTACCATCATCAACTTTCATTTTTCTTTATGGGCGCCATTTTGAATTTTTACATTTTCGAATAAAAGGTTTTTTCTGGTTACGGTGTGTGTCATATAATATGGTTCAGTCTTGCAATTTCGCGTAAATAACAAAACTTGACTGATGAAAAATTATGTCATATGACCATTCAAAATATGAAAAAATTGATCGATATGTCAACTGGAATGAATATAACAAAGCAAGACTGTGTAGAAGATACTTATGAAGTTTGTATCCAAGCAAGACCAATAAGGTATCCGTTCTCCACAACAAGAAGTCGAGCCAAGCGACCACTAGAACTCATACATACAGACATTTGTGGACCTATTCATCCAGACACATGGGATGAGAAGAAATACTTCTTGACTGTGATGGATGATTATACTTACTATATTACTGTTTATCTTCTAAAAAACAAGTATGAAGCCAAAGAGTGCCTACAAATTTTTACAAATGAATGCTGCTAAAGGAACGAAAGTTACTAAAGTTTTCACAACTTATATAATTCAGAGTAATTTCTGTTCACAAAAAAAAATAATTTCAACGTATTAACTCTATATTTGTACTAATCATAAGTGTTATGCTATTAAGAAAAATTATAATGTAATAAAAAATGTTCACACAAACATGCTTTTATTGTGTTGTTCTTACAATTACAGTTATTAAGAACAAATGGCGTATTGGTTGTCTTGCTTTTCTTATATTTATTTACGCCTCAATTGAATAATGTAGTATTAGTAATAGAAAGAGTAAAAATTACTTGTTTGTTTTCGATTACAGATGATATTTTAGATGACCTGCAGTGGAACTATGTAAGGGAATAGAAAATAAATTTCTTTCTTTATCTCTTTTTGACTTGCATGTCCTACTATAAGTCTGCCTTCTTTAAATGCCTGTTTCTATCTCTATCAAGTTACACAGTATCCCTACTGGTATTTACGTGAAACTGTATGAACAATGCATACGCGATGATCTCCATCTAATATACTCTGAAAAGCAAGAAATAGAAACGAAATCAATTTTCTCCAGCTGGGCGTTTTTAACAACTGTGCGTAAAGGGGGTCATTACGTAACGGAAAAACTATGTGTAAGCGAAATTGCTGTGTATTTTTAACTAACAGAGTGTCAGATATCAATCAGAGTTCCTGAGAGGATTCATGCTACTAAGGGCCGGTACTTAAGAATAATTTATTACAAAGATAATATCTATAAAACCTGTCAAATCAAACGGTACTATTGCTCAATTCTGTTATTTCTATAGATATTATCGTAAGAATAAATTTGTTCAAAGGTGCTACACATGATGTATAATACCGTCACATCCGTTCCGTTGTGTGATGTGTGGTTTGTAATCACAACGTTTTGCTATGTCTTTGTCGAGAGCATTGATTTGCAATGATTGTCTTTTCTTTTACTTTACCATTAATCTCCTATAGACAATTTAATTTCTTTTACCTGTATAGGACGTCTGTTTGTTTGCCACTCATACAGCTATTAGACATACTTACTCTCTCTTAGTAAAGACAGTGTTTGCGAAGTCTACGAAGACCCAATACAAAGTGTAACTGAAAGATCGTCCATGCACATTTCCATCGAAGCACCTGCTCAATGCCAATAGTGTAGGTTGGTACACACTGCAAACAAACAAAAAAGTACTTATAAAGTGATCGAAGTGAGCAAAATATTAAAATGAAACTTATTTTAAGGCACTTATATTATTTATTATCAAAGTCGAGCGCACCAATGTGCCTTGGTAGCTCGGTTGGTAAATCACTGCGCCGGAAACGCAAAACCCGCTGGTTCAAATCCGTCAACAAGGGTGAATAAGATGTCCTTATTGTACAACAACGAAAGTTTGTGCTTTTTCGGGCTAGAAGGATGGACAATTCGCCGGAGTTTTACACGCTATTTTTTCTACGACTAAATGGAATTACTTACCAAATTTCACACAAATAAACACTCAATGTTTGAAACGTTTCCGTGTTTACATTATCACTTTTGACGCAGCCAAAGTTTGACCGGTGGGTGACAGCTGATTAACTTCGTCTTTTAGGTTGAGGTGTTGAATGGATTTGATCACCTCCCTCTGTACAAGAAAGCCAAGAAGGTGCATGCCAAAAATTCCAATATGGCCGAAATATGGGATTGACAGTTTGCATTTGTTTGTATTGTGGAAATTGAGTTTTTGGATGATTAATTAATTTTTAAGGTTTAAAGTCAAGACTTGGGATTACTTGCCAAAGTAATTGTTGTTTATATGTTTATTGTTCTAGTGAAAGTGTAGTTTGTGTTCATTTTATTGTGTTATCACTATTGTTATTGTTCCTTCATTGTTGAATATAATAATAAATAATAATAATATAAAATAAATAATTTGTGGTTGGTTTTTTAACTTAAATTCTATTGCCTCTACAATATGCCGTCCACTGGTTGTTTGCCAAATTTCTAAAAGGAATTTGGTGAAAAGCCCAAAAGTGTCAGTCTTTTACTTTCCAAAAGACCCTGCTCGAACCCAACAGTGGTTGAAAGCTTTGAAGTGGAATGATTTTACTCCAACACAATACTCAATGGTAAGTACAATATGCTTTCTCATTCAGTAAACTTATTGCCTCTTACATACATTGGTATGTGACTTATGTGAGTTACATTTGAGGCCGCCTGCATTTTGAAAGCAACAAAGGTTTACTCTGAAGAAACAGGACAGCTTTTAGAAGTTCTATTGGCACATTTACATTTTAAAAGAAAGGTCTTGGTAATAATATAAAACCCATTTACCAGTTTTGCTTACCTAGATTCAAGGATTTCCAAATTTTCTTTGATTGAGCAGTTTTTACATTAGTTTGTTGTACTTTCCAAGACAAAGGGTTCTAACCAAACTTGCTTTGGCTGGACTTTATTGGATATAAAAAGCCATATCTATACATATCTGGATCAGGAATGAAGAGTTGTTTGATTTTTCACTCACACTTCTAATCAACTACACGAAAAAATAAAAAAAAACATATTTTCTACTGCATCTCCATAGGTTTGTGTACAAAAAAAAATCCGATAACGCCGCCATTAAAAGTAACATTCTAGGCTTTCTTGTAAAGAAGGCGGTGATTTGATTCATTGTAAATTTAGTAGAAGTTTTTATTCTTTAATTGAACACTAACTGAAACTGCCTCAAAACATAAGCCAAAATGCAATGTTTTGATGCCAACTGTCAGTGAGGATGACAACCAGAAGAATTATTTTGTTTACGTTCAGGATTAGCTATAATTGGTCTATTTCATATCGCACAATTGCGGTTGCACTTTAGAAACCTAGTTGTTAATTTATTAGAACACGGTGCTTTTGAAAAACCGAGGGGGATCATACCGTCTTCTTAATGAAATCCGGAATCGAAATATTTTGCAAGCCGTTAATGAAAACCCAACCGGATCTGTTAGAATGGTAGGACAAGATGTAAACGTACCAACATCAACTGTTCACCAAGTTCTTAAAACTTCTGGATATCATCCTTATAAGCCAACAGTTGTACAAGGACTTTTGGAGATTATCCCAGAAGACTACAATCAATGTAAGGAGGACCCAGAATTTTCTAATTTTGTTGTATGGACTGATGAAAGCAGGATTACTAATTGTGGTGTTTTTAATAAGCACAACAGACATTTTTAGGCTGTAGAGAATCCCCATGAGGTTGCTGAAAGATCGATGCAGACAAGATTTGACTTAAATATTTGGTGTGGAATCATTGGTATGCAATAAAATATTACTTTTATAATAACGTAACTGAGCAATGTTTCTCATTTTAGGAAATCGTTTAATAGGGCAATTTACATTTGATTATAATCTTAATGGAAGGAGGTATTTGGATTTAATGAGAGCTGAGATCTTACCAGCTCTTCTAGAAATTGTGCCAAATGAAGCTAAAATCAGCTTTATTTGAAAATTATGGTTTCAACAGAATGGCTGTCCTGCACATAACACAGCGCCTGTTATGGATTTTCTTTGAGAAAATTTTGGAAACAATGTCATTGCATCAACGGTTCAATCCCATGGCCAGCTAGATCCCCAGACCTATCCCTTTTAGATTTTATCTTTGGGGTCATGCTAAGAATGAGATTTATGAGTTTGAACCTCCTGCAAATGTTGATGTTCTCCGAGAAAGGGTAATAAATACTTTTGCAATGATAAACCGATATACACTTGGCAGAGCCGTAAGTAGGGTGCTAAAGAATTGCGAAAAGTGTCGACGAGCGAACGGAAGACATTTTGAAAATTTACCAGATTAAGATTAAGTTACGTTTGGTTAGATTGAAAGCTAGTTTGGACCGTAATTACATACTACATTTTCATCATTTTGTAATCGTTTAGATTTTGCATTAACGTAATTTTAAGAATTACTGTTTTTTAGCTTTTTTAACATAAAAGAACATTTTTTGTAACATGTAATACATTATTTTAATGCAAACAACGTGCTCTTTTTAACTAGATAAAAAAAAAACAAAATGGCGTCCATAAGAAAAAAAGAAGTTGATGATGGTATCTCGAGACCGAAGCGTCGGAACTGAAAACAAAATACACAAAAAGATAGGCCTTAAAAAGTTGATCTAACAATGTTTAAGCCAAGTTTTAAAATTAGCTAAAATACAGCATTTTTTTGAAAATGGTCGTTTTTGGTTTTTCGAAAATAATTCAAAAACGAAGCAAAAATTAAATATTTTTAAATCGGTGTTGGATTGCCTATTAAATTCTCTAAAACTTTCCCCATTTAACCTTTGCAGTAGCTCTTACGGGAAGCGAGATTCCTGTATAGAGTATCGAATCTTGGACATACTGACGTATATAAAATATTATAAAAGTTTAAAGCGTATAAAAATTTACCGCGGATGTCATGAATGACAGGAAAGTGATTTTTGGGTGAAGTTCGCAAAAAAAAAGTAGCAGAAAGGAACAAGGATGATAAACCGGCGACACGTGTTTCTGCTTTTTGGCTAGGTCAATAAAAGCTGTCTAAACCGTGGATAATATAGGGTTTTTTCCCCTGTTAACCATATTTCTGATGGTCTTTTTATTGAAAATTTAAAATTTAAGAGTCAACCTAATTTATCTCTCTCTATCAAGTCAAGTATATTTCATATGTCATATGTCTTAATAGGCATTGACATTATTATTTACCTAGGTCGATAATATTTCTTTTTTTGTTGGGTTTGTGCCAGACTAGAACTAGAAATTTGTCTCTATTTTTAACCTAGGACAACAATGACCATGAAGGTAGAGAAAACTAATTTCTCAATTAATAATCGTTCAATAATGATATGTTTATCATGTTAGTAGTGGAAAAAAGAATTATGGGATGTTTTCAAAACACACGTACATTTTTTAATAGCTATTTATGTAACCAGTTACGAAAAGTTCGATTTTGTGTAACGAAGAAGATGTTTGTAGGGCAAGCGCAGCGAGGTCCTACAATTTGAATGAGTTACACAATAAGACATTTTCGAAACGTGTTGCCTACATAATTTTTTCTAATTTTGACCAAAAAGCGGTAAAAACCATCTTTTAAAAGTGATTTAACACAAATATTTACTTTCATAGCACCTTGTATAAACTGTGACAACGACATGTTATGATGTATGTCGCCCATATGTTTCTACGGAAAACAGGGAGTGATGAAATGAACTTCTCATAACTAGTTACATAAAGTGATACTTTTCGTAACTAGTTACGAAAAACGTAAAACGTTTTGTCACTCTAATCAGTTTTGAAAAGAGTCACTTTATATGCCAAAATTAGAAAAATTACTTTATATCCCGGGATCTTTAATCAACTTTTCAATTATTTTGAGCAGGATTCCTGCCAGTACAACGAAAACCAATCTTATTACATTATTGATTATATTCATGGAATTGTCCTATCAAATACCATTCGAGCTCAGATTTTGAGCAGGATAATTTTTCAGCTTATCTTCTCATACTTTCTTTATGGTACAAAACTCGTCCTGTTGGCACAAAAATTATCGGGGGTAATTGCACAAGTGCATAAAAATTACCGATAATTTTGCATGAAAACTTGTTATCTCTTAACTGCATGAGTTTATTTTTATATTTTTTGGCGAAAGAGCCCGACACCGAAGGTGGAGAATTTTTGTCGTTCTTTGCAAAGATGACAAGTTTGAACGCAGAATTATCAGGTCATTTTTAAGGCACGAATGTAATTTTGGGGAATATTTCCCGAATAAAGAAAATGTTTTGGTTTTGCTGCAACTATAGATTGCTCAATGGAGCTCAATAAGCAAGTTCCAAACCGTTCATTAATTTTTATTGAAATCGGGTTTGACATTGTTTGGTTATAAAAAGTCAAAAAACTGCGCAAGGACAACAATTAGTGTACTAGCAATAGGCTCTACAACAATGCAGTCGTTATAGATACGTACAGTGCAATTATCGAAATGCAATTATCACTTTAGAATGCAATTATCACTGTCATTTTGGTGAAAATGCACTGCTCATATGGGACATTTAACACATGAGGAAATATTCCGGCTAAATCTGAGTTCTTATGATATTGCCACCGATAATTTTACGTCGTCATGAAATCATAAGAATGCCATTGTACGATTGGTTTATTTAATAAAAATTAGACTTTTTGGTGACATTTTGAGAAATAATTTCACTAAATACCGCTCGAGCTTTTCAATTAACCAGATAATTTTTATTGTAGCATATTTTCCTTACACATTTCTCTTGTCCTAAAGGACTCGTAAAATTATGGAATATCATGAAAATTATTGGTAATTTTAAAGCTCTCGATAATTTAACATTAAATTTTGTAAATTTAAATTTTAATAAAATTTTTTAAAATTTAATAAAAACATTCAAATTTAAAATTTTATTAAAAATGAAACTAGGGGTTTAGGCTGTCGATTAATAAATAATTCATTTCTGTTTAGACGTACCTCATAAAATATTGCGTCTTTTTCGAAAACACCCAGTAATTTCTTTTGTAGACCAAACATTTAAAATCTTCCAAACCTAGACAGATCAACCAAGCTTATGAAATGACATGTGGAAGAATGTTCTAAAATTATCTCAGCTATCAAATGCACTGGGTTAAAAACCCTGTATATCTGTGCAAAATCACTGTGAGTTAAAATTAATTCTATTCTGTTTTTCAAAGTGGATTTAATTGCTTTTAGTTTTAGTACTCTCAGGCAACGTCCATAAAACGTTTTAAAATTTTGCAGAAACATATCTAAATATTCAAACATTTATATGATAAAACACAAAAAAGGCTTGTGCTAAATATGAATGGGTTTCTAAATTTTCTTAAAAGGTTATTATCTATATTTCTATGTTAAACCATTTATTCAACGCACGGAAAAACTCGTTTTTCATTATTCTAGGTAGTAGAAATGAAAATACAATGTTTTAAACGAAGTATAATAAAAACATTTTGTTTAACTGTTAGGAATAAGGTAATGTAAAAAAAGACAAAATTAAAGAGAAACTAGAAATAATAAAAATTGTAGCTACAAAACCACGTAATAATAGAATCATTGACAGCAACAACAATATTTGGTTTCTAAATACTTTATAATAACGGGCGTTTAGAATAATAATAATAAAATAAAAACAAAACTTACTTGGGAAGCTCAACAAAAAAAAAACGTGTCACACGTGAAAAAAAAAACACGAAGTGTCATGCTACACTTAGCACCCCCAAAGTTATTAAGAAAGTTGAATCAGCGCGCGCTTTTCTTTAGTACTGTCTGCCCAATCTATCGAGCACTGGTCCACTACTAACCGGATTCTCCGTTTGACAACTCCATAAAATAACAACACACGATTTGCCATCGGCGAGGACCCGAGAATACTCTTATCTTGCAGCACCCCGGCGCCTGCTGTTGCGGAAATAGCGGGAAGATTAGGCGCCAGCGCCACTGAAACAGATACAAGCGACATTACTCGAATGGACATCGGTCGCATCTTAAGAATGCGAACCTAGAAGTTTTAGAATGCGACAAAGACGTCTACTTCATACGAGTACTAGGTACTACACGCCAATTATCTATCAGATCGATTCACTGAATTACGCACTGCCGGTTGCCATTTCTGGTAAGTATCAGTAGACTTTCCTTATAATGATGATAGAATTATTTTGCTTGCTGCCTAAAAAATAGTTTTAATCAATATAAGACAACCCACAAATATTGGATTCTTTAGGGTGAGTCAGGGTTGAACGGCCAAACTTATACCATGCCTAGAGAATTGGATTTTAAGCAGAAAGTTGTAAGAAGTTGTGTCCGAAAAAGTTTATATTACACAAAATTCTTATGGCCGCCTTCAAGATGGCTTACAAAGTTATCATCCATATTCGCAAACCAATGACGATAGATTTTTTCTAATTACGTCATCGTGTTCTACGTAAAAAAGTGCCTTAATGTCTTAGTTTCAAAACTCTCTTTGGCTTTGTAAAAATGCCATATATACGTCATCAAAACACGGTTTGCTATCGGCTAATAAGGAAGGAAGAGAGTTTGCTAGCGGATAAAAAAATCGGATAAATTTTGCTGTTGATTTCATCGTTTCCACGGATTTTCACTACACTTCTATTGTTACAATGTCTCACCTTGAGATTTTTGCTGGCACTGTCAATTTTGATGTTTGTTCGTATTGTTTTGGTTATGGCTCGCTTCGGATAGAGTTCTACTGCAGAAAATCAAAAGAACCAGAAGAATGTATTTCTGCCAGTACAAGGAAGTCGCAGTCTTATTATATTATTGATTATATTCATGGAATTGTCTTATCAAATACCATTCGAGCTCAGATTTTGAACAGGATAATTTTTCCGCTTGTCTTCTCATACTTTCTTTATGGTACAAAACTCGACCTGTTTGGCAAAATCACAGGTTTCGTGCTGTTACAACCAAAAAGAAAGTGTTCTAAGACAAGCACAAAAATTATCCGGCCAAATCTGAGCTCTTATGGTATTGCCCCCGAATATTTCCCTCATGTGTTAAATGTCCCATATGAGCAGTGCATTTTCACCAGAATGACAGCGACAATTCCACTCATGTACAAAAAATGCCATATATACGTCATCAAAACACGGTTTGCTATCGGCTAATAAGGAAGGAAGAGAGTTTGCTAGCGGATAAAAAAATCGGATAAATTTTGTTGTTGATTTCATCGTTTCCACGGATTTTCACTACACTTCTATTGTTGCAATGTCTCACCTTGAGATTTTTGCTGGCACTGTCAATTTTGATGTTTGTTTGTTTTGTTTTGGTTATGGCTCGCTTCGGATAGAGTTCTACTGAAGTCCCAGTCTTCAATATGGAAACAATTTAGTCAGTTTTGTGAAGAAAGGCAGTTCGAACTGGAGACACAGCAATCAGTAGACGATATTGCACTTATACTCATGGATTGGGGATTTAATATGAAAAAAAAAAAAACGGCGATGATTATAAGGAGTACGTAATCTAGAAAGGTACCGTGTTACTTTTAATCCTTTTACTGATCCTGGTTTCAAAAAGTCTCGCGACGCACGTGATTCTAAACGAAAGAAGCTGCAAAGTGACTACACTAAAGGTAAAGAAAGTTCTGTCGCATTAACTAAGAGTGAAATCGACAAAATGGCGTTAATATGGAATGAAGACACACCAATAGGCCTATTAAAAATATTTTACCATGTTGTCGCATACGAGCTAGCATGGCGCGGAGGCGAAGCTGCTAATTGTAAAGTGTTTTATTTCAAGGAGGAAAGGTTTAATAATGGAGACTTGACTGGCCGCATCGAGTACAATTCAGTGTTTTCAAAAAACTTGTCAAGGTGGCTCAAAACAATGTTGCGACAGTAAATGGTTAGTAAAGAACAAAGAAAATCCTTCTATTTGTCCAGTAAGATTATTTTACAAAATTTATCACACAGAGAAAATCATATTTTAAGTGACAGATTCTTCTTAACTCCAAATCCGTTCTGGCAAAGTAACACGTCAAAAGGTTGGTACAAGAATGTTCCTATAGGAGTTAACGAAATACTCAAGTGGACAAAAACCTCCGCCGAAAAAATTGGTTTGGACATTAAAAGAAGAAAGATAACTAATCATTCTCACCGCTCGAGTGCGGTGTCAAATTTAGCAAAGGCCGGTGTTAGTGAACAAAATTTAATCAAAATTACTGGGCACTCCTCAGCAAGTTCCATAAAACCTTATTTACAACTTCACACTGATCATCATTTAAACCTTGTATCCTGTCTCCGAGAGCATTCTGAAAACTTTGATGCACCTATACAACCATCATCGAAGAATCTATTTCAGTTACATCAACAATCAAGTGCTACAGTTACAAAAGAATCTACATCGATCCTAGAAAGTAGCCTTCAAGGTGAAAGTGCAAGAAAGAATTGTGTTTTTAATAACTGCGTTTTTAATAATTGTTCTTTTTAATGTGTAGTGTTTTTATTTGTTTAAATACTCGTTTCTAATAAAATTGTTGTATTACCTTATATTTCAGAATTATATTCATGGAATTGTCAAATACCATTCGAGCTCAGATTTTGAGCAGGATAATTTTTCCGCTTGTCTTCTCATACTTTCTTTATGGTACAAAACTCGACCTGTTTGGCAAAATCACTCGAGCTGCGCTCTCGTGATTTAGTTACAACAGGTCTCGTGCAGTTACACCAAAAAGAAAGTGTTCTAAGACAAGCACAAAAATTATCCGGCTAAATCTGAGCTCTTGTGGTATTGCCCCCGATAAGACCTCCTTGTTCTCTTCAACAGCAGCATTACGAACTTGAGAACGACCCACACGGTCAACGTCTCTAACACCAAATTGCCCTGTCTCCCGTAAACTTCTTTCAATCCTTGCAAATGTCCGGTAATCTGGAACTCGTCGATTTGTATATCGCGCAGCGTAAACGCGAACACTCTCACGCAAGTTGTCTTGCAAATCCCTAAGATTTTGATCAAGTCAGTCATTTCTTCATTTGAAAACCCCATTAGCTTTGTTTGAAACACTTTTTTTAAACAGTCACCAACGTCAAAACTTTGATAGTTAATTTGTAGTTATCAAATTAACTGGTGGCTAGGTTATTTGCAATAAAAATGTGTAAAATGGTAAATAACAGGGGGACACAAAAAAACATTTTTTGCGGAAGAACTATGATGCTAGAAAGATTTTACCAAGATTAGTAAAGCCTTGAAAAGGACCAATACATCAGATTAAATAATAAAAAATTAATTTTAACGACGATATAAAAAGTTCTGGTAATTTTTGAACCTAGTCAGTTAAGAACTTAGCACTTGCCAAAGGCAAATGGACGTGGTTGTTTCATCAAAACATGAGCCTTACTTAAAGACAAGTCCACAGCAAGTTTCATTCAAATCCATCGAAACGTTCTCCAAATATTTCCGAAAATAGATTTTTTTTAACTTTTTTTAACTCACCATCAATAGCATTGGAACCATAAGCTTTTTTCTGATGACTATTACGTCAAATCGTCACCTTTCGATCTAAAGAATGTCACAGTACCCTTTTGATCATGTGCTTACTGGACACCCTATATATTATAACGCCCTGAAACCTTTTTTAATATTAGCGCTGGCATTTTTTTTCTTCCATGACATAAAAACTACCTGTACCCTATCCGTGACTTTTTTAATAAACTTTCATTTTCTTTTAGATTTTGTCAAATTTCGTCCAGCTTTTGCCATTTTCACTGACTGACAGGACTATCAAAGTCACATTATTTAGGTAAAATAAACACCGAACAACATACCGATAAAGGCATTGCCAGAAACAGTAAATAATTGGTGAATAATGTCCACGAGGACGAAACCTATCACTCGGGCCATAGGCCCTTTGGCTGTTTCAGCCTTCAGGACATTATGTTCTCTCTAGCACCCTTGGTACATAAATAGCTATAATTGGCCAACTGTCAAATTATGTCAGTGTGACATCACATTTGCTCTGCTCGCTCCATGCAACGTGAAAACGAAAGCGGCCTTAGATTAGGCCCAAAAACTTTCTTTGATATTTCGTGGTTGCCAGCTTGAGCGTTTGTTCCCGATGACTGAAATTTTTGTTTTTGTAGATGAAGACATATTGTTAAAGTACGGTTTTAGAATATTTAAAAAAAATATTTTTTTTTGTTACCATGTTACTGACTGATCAGGTAATCGTCCTTAGAGAGAACGGGAGGTAAAAGGGGATGGTCTAGTAAAGTCTAGTTTGGTTCTGACGTGTATGTAAATTATTTTTATTATACAACAGAAAATACTACATTTTCAACTATTTATAAAATACAGTAAATATGACATTTTCGGAACAGCGCACGGAAATTTTTTCCCGATCCCTCTTTCCGTGCGCTTAATAATAAACATAGATATCCATGATACTAGATATCCTATGGCAACCCGAAGAAAAAAAAGAAACGAGTAATGTGTCTATAGCAATAATTTATTTATTAATGACAATTTTATTTTCTGTCAGTGAAAATTAAGTATTTATGTATTTATTACATTTTGCAAAAATGAATTCAGATTGTGAAGAAAATCGGGATATTCCCGAAAATATCTTACAACGAGCGGCAGAAGTGAGTGCAGATTTATTACCAGTGAAATCCAGGTTGAGATATGAACAAGAATATAACAGTTTTACCGAATGGCGGACTCAGAAACGAATCAAAATTGTGAGTGACGATATTCTTTTAGTATATTTTTCTGAAAAAGCCAACACTATGAAATCCTCCACTTTATGGAGTCGATTCTCTATGTTAAAGAGTTGTTTGGCAATAAAAGAAAATACTCCCCATCAATATCCAAAAACGATTGCTTTTTTGAAACGACAAGCTGTAGGATATAAACCAAAGAAATCCAAGATTCTTACAGCAGAACAAGTAACCAAATTTTTATGTGAAGCTTCAGATGGAGAATATCTACTAGAAAAAGTAATTTTAGTGTTTGGCATCTTCGGTGCATGCCGCAGAGATGATTTAATACGTTTGAGTTTAGATGATGTGAAGATAATGGGCGTTTCCTTGTCGTGTTCTTACGAGATGGAAAAACTCACAGGTCAAGAAGTTTTACCATTACCAATGAAAATTGCAAATTCGATCCCTGTACATTTTACCGTAAATACGCAGATCTCCGCCCTAAACATATGGAGAGTAGAAGATTATTTGTTGCATACCGAAACCAAAGATGTTACGCTCAACATGTTGGGTGCCATACTATCAGTGGTATTCCAAAACTTGTTGCAAAATACCTAAAACTAAAAAATCCCGAAGAATATACCGGACATGGGCTAAGGCGCTCTTCGGCAACCATGTTGGTGGAAAACGGCGGTGATTTGCTCACTTTGAAAAGACACGGAGGATGGCTTTCTTCCAATGTAGCAGAAGGATATATAGAAGAGTCCATACAAAGAAAAATTGAAGTATCACGGAAGTTGTTTAGCCCTTGTAACTTGGAAACTACAACATCTGTAACAGTCAATCAAGAGAACCAAAGCACACACAAACACTCCGCTTCAACATCTTTAGCAGAGTCTTTAGTTCGACAAAAAGAAATGCAAAAGGGATTGAGCTTCAACAATAATACGAATTGTACAATAAATATTACTATTAATAATAACGGTTCTGTCCAAAATTAATTTTCTTAGAATTACCTACTTGTATTTTTTTGTTAATTTGAGTTGTATGTATTTACATTTTTACTGTTTTAAAAATAAAAATAAATATTCCCGATTTTCTTAATAATTTTTGCGATATTTCTTGTTTATGTTGATTTCAGGTACCTAAGTATAATAAAAAATATCGTTCATTACTCGTCCAGAAATGGATTTTCCGTTCTTGCATGACTTTCCGTGTTCGGCTGCGCCTCACACGAGAATTTGTCACGCGCGCACGGAAAAATCCTCATTTCTGTACTGGTAATGAAATATACTATTCCGTTCTTGCATGACTTCCCTTGAGAATTTGTCACGCGCGCACGGAAAAATCCTCATTTCTGTACTGGTAATGAAATATACTAATTATTTTCAAGCATATATGTAATAACGTTATTTCTTATGTGTAAACCAGGTGGAAAAACAAAAATTACTTGCTCTCAATTTCCACCCGGGTTCATAGTCGTATAATGAAATTATTATTCCGAAGAGCTTAACACTTTGGGTGAATCGCGCCACGCTTTGCGTAGTACTGATAGTGGACCCAAATGGTGATGAATGTTAAGCAATTATTAAAAAAAATACACAAAAAAATACATGTCAGTTAAATGGAAATTATTTGTATTTCTTAGTAAACTAAACTTCAACAAATTCTTCACGTAATTTGGCCCACCGTGCGTCCTTGCGCTCAACGGGACGTAAAATACAAGGTCAAAAAATCAGGTTATTCGAAACTCATTGGCTCACAACAAAAATGTTTGAAAACTCCTGATCGTCACGATCACTTTATAAATATTCTTTCTCTATTCTTCTTCTCTTTATATTAAGTGCATGCAGAGCAAAAAACATAAAGAAAAAAGTTAAGTTCCTCATTATCGTCTTATACCACAAAAGGATAAATTTATCCGTGCTTACATAAACTTTATTTTTTCGTTCGAGTTTTTAACTGGTGCATTTGGTTCACTAAAACCGATGACACCCTGCTCATGATATTATAAGCGGCTTAATTCGGCCAGAATTCCAGGTGTCACTAAAATATTCGGAGTTTGTCCGAAAACAAACCGATAAATAAAATACATGACGCCAGAATGGGTGCCCTGGGTATATTTTAAGAGTCATAATGCCTAAATTTAAGCGGTTCAAGTTATTTTTAGATATGCAACAAGTCGCGTCTTTAACGGAGGATTAATTGAGATTTAAATCTCGTGTAAGAAATAATGAGTACGTTTTCAGGGAGCCATAAATAAAGTGCAGGAATGCAGAACCACAAAATAGATTCCCTGTGAACTGATTTATGAACCGGGATTTGAAAATGAGTTTGTTTTTTTTCCGTAGGCGCCAGATTGTTGCGATCACTTACAAAGTATCAGAGGAATTTCGAATAATTTGTGCTACAATTTATGATTTCAGATTAAACTGGCGCGCGTTTAAAAACATTTTTAAAAAACAGAGTTGTGTAATTTACTTAACGTTTATTATTATTTATTTTAATTTACAAATAATTTTAGAGATTTAGATTTACTTTTGATATTAATTATCAATCAGATTATGGTAATACGTAGTTATTTACGTAACAAGTAGAATATGAATATTATTAACACACGAATGTAAAAATTTGGACGACGAGACCGTGGGCCGTCAATAACATATCCTACGCGTTATTTCAATGGTTAATTGAGTAAAATTATTTAGTTTAAATAATAGAATACTGAATATGGGTAAGAAGAATTTTGATTAATGTGGCAACAATCGAAGGTACCATAGTGAAATATATATCGGTGAAAGTGTTCACCGATCATTAACGAACTAGTGCGGTAATAGTATATTACGTAACTAGTGCTGTAAGAAGCATTTTACACACGATATCGAAAAAGTTACGCACGGAGCCGCATAGCGGCGAGTGTGTAATTCCGTGAGTGCGGAAAATGCCTTAGAGCACGTGTGACGTACTATACTTTACCTACGACCAAATGGAAAGTCCTGTTTTCGCAATTCATATAATTCAGAGTAACTTTTCATTAAAAAAGTATATTTTCAACGTATTGACATCATATTTGTACTAATCATAGGTGCCACTAAAGAAAAAAATAATAACGTAATAAAAAAAATTCCCAAATCATGTTACTTAAATAATTATTAGTGTTGCTCGTAAAACTAAAATTACTTAAAACTGTATGAACAATGCATTACGCATGATCTCCTTCTAATATACTCTGATAAAGGAAGAAATGTAAACAAAATCAATTTTTCCCAGCATTAGAGCAATAGTTTTGTGGCCGATCTTAAAACTGTGGCTTTTTTTACAGCTGTGCGTAAAGAGGTTCATTACGTAACGAAAAACTATGCGTAATTAGCTATTTACAGGTTTTGGTCGTAGGTAAAATGTTATTATGATACTGAAAATAGTGCGAAATTATGATAATATATAACTGTTATAGATTTTCTTAACGTATTACTTTTCACATAAGTGATACATGAAAAACAATAATGAACAAAATTCTGAAAATTTAACAGCATATATCAATGTCGATTGTTAGTTGTAACGGGTGTACACCCTGATTATTATAACTTTAGTTTCACATCATAACACAGGTGATTCCATTGCCAACCGAACTTACTGGACAATAACATTACATAGATACGGAAATTTAAATTACGCGCCTTAAAATATGTTGGCAATAGTGATCAATGTTGTCGTCTGTTTTCCGATTTCCTTATTGCTACCGAACTCTTCCGATAACCGATTATCTCACCCGTTCCTTATACGTCTCTAAGTGTCAAGTTTGACGTGAATAACAGCATTTTCGAAATTTTTTGTCACTTGTGATTTGTGATCTTATTTTACGTTTCTGCGGTCATAATATAGGGTGGTCCAGTTTTAAATGTCCAATAACTCCCCAATCGATAGACCATCAAAAAATAAGTTGACATGCATTATGTCATTTTCCTGAAGAACGCTTCCTAAGGAAGAAGCAGACCTCCAAAGTTCAGTTTAAAAACTCGTTTTTTTGCTAAAACTGTCATACCGTTGGACCAATTTTGAGCAAATTTGGAACAAGTATAATTATGAAATGAGTACTCGTTAGGTGATGAGAATGACATTCTTCAAAATTGTTTAGACGCGTCGATATAGGGGGATAGTCTTTATTTTCTACGCTCACTGGATATTATTCAAAATTGACAAAAATGTCTACTTGGGATATTGTATTTTTTACTTTAAAATGGTTCAAAAGGATTCAAATCTGGTCATCTGTGAGGTTTACGAGTTAATTTTGATACTGAAAATAGTCAAAAAACAGGATTTTTAGACTAATGTTTACTAACTTTCAATTTTTTAGACTATAGGTATTGTAAAACTGATTTTCAAATTAATTTTTTTGTACTCTGGTAACACTCCGAATTTTCGAAGTAACTTAATTCTAAAAATTAATGTTCAACACTAGTATCGTAGCATTTAATGCCAAAATTGTTTAATTTCGTCAATGAAGAGTCTGAAACTTAACTTTTATTATAAAAAATAGTTTAAAATTCGATTTTTCAGTCTTAAAGCACAGTGAAGCGTCTAGAAGTCAGTTTAATAAGCGTGAAATGGCATGTTTAAGCCTATGGAAGAGGTAAAAATAGTTTGTAAAAACTTGGTAAGAGATAACCCTAAAACTCGATTTTCCAAGCTGAAAGCAGTTTTAAAGCCCTAAAAATAGTCGAGAGTTACAAGAAAATTAAAAGCAAATTAAAAAAAATTGAAAAGTTAGTCTTCAAGTCAATTTTCATGAACCTAATGTCAATATCCTGTATTTGAGACTATTTTAAGACTAAAATATTGAAATGTATTTTCAAATTATGAAAACTTACTTTCGTAGTCACTTTTTGGTGTCCAAGTCAATTTTCAAGGTTGAAATGTGTGAATTTGTAGTAAAAAAAATCCTTAAAAATAGTTTTTCATGGCTACAATTCAATTTTCAAAACTAAAGTCTTTCAATTTGTCTGGAAACTATGAAAACTGGCTACAAATACATTTTTTAAGCATCTTAAGTCAATTTTTGCCGTTTTCAAGACCACTTTTAAGTTGGGTTGGGTTGGGTTTGGGTCTTTGAACGTAATAACTCAATTATCTCGTAAACAAAGTTTCAAATCAGAATTTTATAAGAGATACTTATTTTGTCAAATTGAACAAGTAAAGCAAAAAAAAAAACTGAAACTTTTGAAAAATATCTAGTAACGTAGAAAATAAGGCAGAAAATTCCATCTTTCTGTATTTTCACCTCTGTATGTACAGTTTCGACAAACGTCATTAACATCACATAATGAGTATTAATTCATATGTATTTATTCAAAATTTGATTAAAATTCCAGCGGTCTGACAGTTATGACAAGAAACCGATTTTTTAAACTGAACTTTTGTGGACTGTATTTTCCTTGAGAAGCATTTTTCAGGAAAATGACATAATGTATGTTAACTTATTTCTTGATGGTGAATTATTGACATTTAAAACTGGACCAGCCTCTGTATAACAGTTCACTTGTGAACAAACAACATTCCAAGAGTAACTTGCCATTTAGCTGTCTGTTATGCCAAAAATTGTATTGTCTTATCAAATACCATTCGAGCTCAGATTTTGAACAGGATAATTTTTCCGCTTGTGTTCTCATACTTTCTTTATGGTACCACACCAAAAAGAAAGTGTTCTAAGACAAGCACAAAAATTATCCGGCTAAATCTAAGCTCTTATGGTATTGCCCCCGATCATTTTCCATTCTAGCATGTGTTCCTTACAAATTTCTTTTGTCCTAAAGATCTCGTGAAATTATGGAAAACATGCTGCCATGAAAATTATCGGTAATTTTAAAGTTCTCGTGGTATTACCCCCCCGATAATTCTTAAGATTAAATGTACTTGTGTGACACACATGTTGGACCGTATTATTTTAATGAACTTTGACATAGTAAAAATGTGATTGATATAAACGCATTTATTAAACCTAAAATATACCAAAAAAAATTCTTTCGGCGCCTTTCAATGGCCTAGGCGGAGTTAATATAATTTTGAAAACAAAAATATTTGTCTTATAAAGTTACACAATCGAGCAATAAATATTATGGCGTGAATATTGAAACAATTTTTGATTGGCATTTAACTGGATGATTAATCAATTACTACAGTTTATCGCCGACTAATAAAGCAAAACATTGACTGCGTGAGATCACTGCATTGGCGCACAAACTACCTATAATATAGGCATATTAATTGTATATTTCTTTGTTGCTAAGAGTGTTTATTATTGTAAATTTTAAAAAAATTCTAGAAAAGCTTCCATGAATTAAAGAAATCCTAACAGCAATTTTGTAATAAATTATAAAATTTATTTGTCCAATATTACAACAAAAGATTGGTACTGGAGGTGGGTAAAAATAAATTAATAATATAGTTACGCCGCTGGTATTTATATTGCTATAATCTTTGACGGCACCAAAAAAGTCTTAAAATTTGAATAATGGTTTATAGGTTAGGGGTCAGTCATCATTAATAAGTTGTTTATTCTTTTTCTATTAGACTTTGGCGATCAACAGAGAAATTGTCAAAAAAACAAAACCGATAACACTTTCAGAGTTTATCAGTAAAATTTGATTCACCTTATTAAAGTGCCACGAGGCGCCAAGAGTTCCGTCCATTCATTCGGTTCTTTTAATGATAATGTCCTAAAAAGTGTGATACATGTTGCCATATTAAATGATTCATTGATATCTATAATGTTAATGCGGTTATCGAAATATTGTTTTCCAGGTTACAATCACAAACATATTATGATTGTCAATAAAGTCTAAGAAAAAACCAACAACAGCAACCCTAAATATGTACAGCTTCTTTCACTACAGTACCTACATTATGTGACTAGGAGTAGAAGAAATAAAAAGAGACGATTAATGCGTGGAGCTTGGTAGATTATTGACAACTATATTCGTAGATTTTCTAATTTTAATTTCCTACAATTAAAACATAAAATTGTAAGAAAATGTGATCATTTTCTTACGGGTAGGAAATGATTAGTATCCGTAGCAACAAAACAGCAGCACATTCCCCAACATTTTGACACATTCAGCTAATTTTTTGATTGATTGTCAAATAACAATTTTTCCGATGATAAAATAATTGAAAACCTATCCAAAACTGCTGGATTCAAAATGGGAGGCACATTCTTCCATGCCGTCTGCTATGCTGACGATACTGTCCTTATTGCGGATTCCGAGGAAAATCTCCAAAGATTACTACATTCCATCAACACTCAAGCAAAAGAATTAAATATGGTCATTAACACCGAGAAGACCAATGCTTAGTAACATCTAAAGAACCGATAAGATGCAAGTTGGAAATAGATTCTAAAATTATAGAACAGGTAAACCACTTTAAGTATCTGGGAGCAGAAATAACGAGCCATGGAAATCTTTATAACGAAGTTAGAGAGCAAACAATGAAGGGGGCTAGAATTTCGGGATGCCTGAGAGAAATTGTCTGGAAGAACAAATACCTTAACACCGAAAGCAAAACCAGAATATATAAAACGGCCGTAAGACCTATCATAACATACGCGGCAGAGACAAGATCAGACACAAACAGAACTCTACAACTGATGAGAACAGTCGAAATGAAAACATTAAGAATCATACAAGGCAAAACGCTACACGATAGAATTCGGAATGAAGATATTAGGCAACAATGCGAAATTCAGGACATAGGAAGGTGGGTGAGACAGAGACGAAGATTTTGGAACAAACATATAAAAAGAATGGAGGACAGCAGACTCGTCAAAGCCGCAAAAATGAACAACCCAGTAGGAAAAAGATCACAGGGAAGACCACCAAAACGATGGCGAGAATGCTGGACATCATCCTCCGGGAAGGACATGCTGGCAATGAACAAAACAAATTTTATGTTCCAACATTATTTTTAATAAACATTACTAAATCAATGAAGTAAGTGTTCGAAGAGCGCAACCATTCTGTTGCTGGCAAGACCCTAATCGCAAATTAAACTCTTGCTTTACATTTTCTAAAACCTCAGGTGTTATTAATTGGCATTCATGTCTAATCCGTTCATTTAAATCCTCGATGTTTCCTGGCTTCACCTTATAAACCTGATTTTTAAGGTAACCTCCATAAAAAAAAATCTAATGGGGTAAGGTCTGGAGATCTCGGTGGCCAATCTATTGGCCCTCTTCTTCCAATCCACCTGGGTGCGTATTCTTGAAACGAGGGAAGGGAATTAGCAAGAGAAATACCTGTAGAATGTGACAGGAATCCGCCATTGTCAGCTTCTTCTGTCACATTCTATCATTCTATTGAGAATTCCCTTCCCTGCTTTCAAGAATAGGCAACTTATTTTGATGTGCTATCGATTGGTGAATTATTGACATTTAAAACTAGACCACCCTGTACAACGTGGTAATCTCAGTGGCAGTATCAAATTTTAGATTCGACGTTTCGTGTTTTAATTATCTTCTAATTTAATTTTTCTTATGTATTCAAATAATAAACTTTACTCTATTATTGACCCATCCTCTACAAACGCATCTAGATTATTACATGAGAAAGAAACTAATAAAAACTTGATGAACTCGGCTAGCGGCCTTATATAGAATTAATTATGGCTTTTTCCAAGCTGACAGCTGACATTGTGAGCGCCTATGGTGCGTCAAAACTGATACAAAAGCGTTCTAAAAAGTAACTGCAATTAGTCGTAGAAAAGGTAGACTGAAAAAATCGTGGATTTCAAACTGCTGTCCTCGTATCATAGGGACATCTTATCTACCATTGTTGTATATTATACTATTATACTACACAATTTTTAACAGTTAATAAGCTCAAACAATAATCCAACGTTGTTTTTCATTCGCTGTTGGAATGCTCTGAATGATGAATTTTATAAAGACCTGAATTTGCAATATTAAATGATAGTTAGAGAAGGCAATTTATACAACAACCTTTGACCTACTAATAAAAAAATTAACCAACTTGATTTGTTTGTAATTATCGTCAACGTTGAGTAGGCGGTAACACACGGCAATAGTTAATTGATTAATAAATCCCATAAATTGGTACACCCAGCATCACACGTAAGCAAAGAAAAATGTTTATAATGTGTTTATGATGTGATAAAATGCCAATAAGTTACATTCTTTCTCTAGTATACAGGGTGATTTATTTATATTCAGTGATCACATTCAAAACATTTTTTTTTTAAAAGTATGATGGGCCAGGTCGTGTCTAAAACTTGCGTAATAGAAATAACTTTTATAGAATAAAATATTTTCGATTTTGTGTTGTTGCCTGATCGAACAAAAAGTTTGGAAACGCGCACCGACAAATTTTGTATTTATGAATTGAAACACCAGTCGTAAAACTTGTTAAACTGTGACGTTATTGTTAAATATGACACAAAAACTGTATAGTCAAAGCGGAATTTATAAAGGTCCAAAAAGTGTCCAAAAAATCTGGAATATTGCAAATATCTCGAAAACTGCTGCTGCAAAAAAGTTTTCATATTGTCATAAAAGCGCATGACGTGAAGGTGCAACGAGGTTTGCAAGTATACAGGGTCACAAAGAATACCAACTTTGTTAATTCATACCTAACATCCTGTATATTACTTCAGTTTTTAAGAATAATCATAAAGACCACCCTGTAAAAGTAGTAATTCTGTAAATCGTTGAATTGGTCTTTATGAGTACTCTTCTAGAGATCTCTTCTTAGATCTGAAGTAATATACAGGGTGTTAAATTAAGAAAGTTGATATACTTTGTGACTGACCCTGTATACTTGCAAATCTCATTTCACTCTTATATGTCATACGCTTTTATTTACTAAAACAATATAAAAACTTTAATTAGTAGTTTTCAAGATATTTGCAATATTCCAAACTTGGACACCCTGTTTTCATAGTTGTTGTGCAACATCTCGTGACATGTGTACTCAACTCTATGAGTTAGAAAGTACAAATGGCGTTTCCAAATCAAGGATAACCCCATTAATGCCGCATCATTCGGTAAACACCGATCTAATTGGAAAATGGTGAGGTTCTGTTTTTTTGTTTATCAAGCCCTATAGCCTTGCAAAATATAAACTAAACTGCAAAATATAAAAATAATGCCCTTGGTGCATAAATAGTTATTACGATTGCTGTCCAGAGCAACGGCCATAATGCATGCCATTATTGAAAATGTCAGTGTCACCAGTTTGATGTACGTCAGTATTCAATTGTGTATAGTTTTGATCCTGTTTTTGAGTATCTACGCAGTAAGTTTAGTGGTGTTAAATTATTTAGCACAAAAAATATTGTATGTAGGTATTACGCGCACAATGTGACTTTAATGCGATCAAATTATTGCTATGATCATATTTTTTGCTTAATACATAAATACCTATTTTCTGGCTGCGTCAAAAGTGATAATGTAAACACGCAAACGTTTCAAACATTGAGTGTTTATTTGTGTGAAATTTGGTGATTAATTCCAATTAGTCGTAGAAAAAATAGCCTGTAAAACTCGGGCGAACTGTCCATATTGCCCCCCCTCCGCCTTTCGGCGTCGTGCTCAAATTTTCGTCCTCGTGCGATAGGGACATCTTATTCACCCTTGTTGTACAAAAGTGTACTTTACCGCACGATTTTTTATGGCTAAAGTAGCACTTTTTCGCTCTAGTGCGGTAATAGTATATTCTATATTAAGAGCGGAAAGTACATATTTGCCGCTTGCACATGAAAATTGCAACTTGAGGCGAAGCCGAACACTGCAATCACTTTCCGCTTTGAAATGGAAGCGTACATGAGGTACTTTCAAAGTCAGTCGTCGAAAAAAACATTTTTACCGCACGATTTTGGCTGCATTTTATTAAATTTCGTCCTGTTATTAGTCAAATATTCAACGTTTAGCAACGATTTAAAAAATTTTTTATTCACTAGATGTTTAAAAAAATTTTAAATCACTCTGAATGACATTTGCCTATTTATAGGTGTAAACAAACAAACATCAGTGTCATCAAGTCGAAGTTTAATAAAATATTGTATGAAACACGTGACTTAAACCGGTTTTTCACTCGAAAAATGGTTTAAGTCTCTTGCTGTATAAATAACTTATGGAATTGCCTTTGAATGTTCTGAACTTCATTTGATGGTTTCTAAATTTAAATTGATTTTTTTCGAATTGCACTTGATGATTTCTGAATTACAGTTCGATTATTCTGAATTACGTTTGACCTTTTCTGAATGTCACTTCGCCTTTTCTGAATTACATTATTTGGAAATGGTGTAGAACCAAAATGGATTTTCATTATTGTCCTAGGAGGTAAAAAAATAATGTCTAGAATTTGATCCAGACTAAAGCGTTACTTTGCTTTGATTGGCTCTACAATACAATCCACTCATGTTCTTATTCAGAAATTACGGTTTTCCTGAAGATGCCAGGGCTAAATTTGTGATCAAAATCAACGTAAACAAACGGACAGGACACACAGCATGGTTAACAGTTAACGCCATTTCCAAAGTTGTCCAACAGAGGGCGTATGGAAAGCCGCTTGAAAAAAAAGTATATGCTACACGGACGTGGAATGCGATTATTGTGCTTCGCTCAGTTGTCGTGTTGCCGACCTCAGCACAGTAATCGCCTCTTTCTACTCCTAGTAATCTAAACTGACAACCGGCCACCTGTGAGAAATTGAAAACGTGACTGGTTTTATTTATATTGTAACCCCTTCATCTACATATCTATAGCAGGATCGTAGTGTCTTTTCCGCACTTGATAGCGAAGAACTTGAAGCAACTGCAATCAGTGTTACTACTTTATGGTAACTACCATCTACAGTTGTTATTTTTCGGTAATCATATTACGTTTGAAATTGATATATGCATCTTTTAATTAAAACTTGAACTATTTTCTTGAGATTTATTGATGCCAGCTTCTACTATCAAATTTGTGTGCCCAAGCTCTATGAGTGCCTTTTTCGTCCAAAAGCCGACAACCACTCTTACTACACACTTCAAATACTTTTTAGAAATGAATTAAAATGAATTATCGCCAATCAATTTTGGAACATATAATTTATTACATAACAAATAACGTGACACCTTCTTGTGTTTCGCACGAATTGAAAAATGATATACATACTGAAATAATTTATAAAGAAAACTTTGCATACACCACAATAATTCATGTTCATTATTTACATTGCATAAAATTATTGTTCTTAAAAGTATGGTTGTTAAGGAAATAATTGGCTAAACGGTCACGCTGATTTAAGATGTACTCGCTTTTTACTTTTCCTTGGGTTTAAATTCAATTTTTCTCGTCTTGAGTGTCGAAAATTTGAACCTCTTCACGTAGTACGAAATGGCAATAAGAAGAGTGAATATTCCAATCGCCTTAATCGTCATCCTCTTGCGATCATCGAATTCCGGCTCTGACGTCCATTTCAAGAAAGTGGCTACATCCTAAAATTGAAAAGTAAGTTAGTGGCCGACGTTTTCTCAAAGCTGATATGAAATTGAAAAAATGACTCTTTTATTTCATTAAAATTAACGCCGGCGAAATTAAGAATAAATACCGTACAATGGGTATACCAAATTATTTTTTTGTTCTAATTAGAAGTACTCTTATAGTTTGTTATTAACGATACAAGGCCGATAACGGGTATACAGGGTAATTCAAATTCGACCCTCACCATTGGGATCTCAGAAACCATAAGAGATACGAGAAAGTTTAAATTGGGGCAAAGTTGCGCAATTTAAAGCTCAACCAAATGCTGTTTTAAAATTTTTGATTTTCCGAGTACTTCCGAAGATATCCGAAAAAAACTGAAAATTTGATTTTTTGTTTTTATTTATTTCTAACCTTATTTGAAGAGATATCCCAAAACTAAAAGCATCTTTTCATTGCCACTTTTTCCTAGCTATTCGATGATGGATACAAATTTGCCACACGACGTTTCGTTTTCTGTCAGTCATCATCAACTTTCTTTTTTCTTATGGGCGCCATATTGGATTTTCAGCCCACCAAATAGTACGTTTTATTCTGATTTTAGTGATGTATAATAACTTATGATTTGCTTCATAAATAACAAAATAATTCAATAAAAACTTTTTTTACTTTAGTTATTGGCTTTGAGTTAATGGGCCGTTTTAAAAAATGTCATTATTTGACAGTACTTGTCAAACACGATAATTCGGATGATCATTAGAGCGTCAATCATAGTTAAAAATGTATCTAGAAAAGAAACCCCCGCAGAAAATGTTATTATTATACAAGCATTGCTGAACTATTTAGGTTAATCAGAAAAGAGATTTGTTAGCATTATCTCTAACTTAAAAGGCTTATTTATGTTTCCAAGAGAAAGATCATCATTTTAAGAACTTTTTTGCCAAATTTCAATTTTGTATAATGTTAAGTGCAAGTTTATAGTTATTTATACAGTAAGTGACAAACCATTTTTTATTCATTCATATTTATTCGAGTGAATAAACCGGTTTAAGTCACGTGTCTTATACAGTATTTTATTAAATTTCGACTTCTTATATTAAAAAAAAAAAACTAAAATTACAGTTCTATTAAATTTGCACCGCGCCCCGCAGATGTAACATTGATGTTGGTTTGTTTACATCTGTAAATAGGCGAATGTCATTCAGAGTGATTTAATAGTTATTTATACAGCAAGTGACTTAAACCATTTTTTATTCACGAAAAGAACAACTAGGTCAACAAGCGTAGCGAGTGGCCTAAGCTCTTCGAGTGAATAAACCGGTTTAAGTTAAGTCACGTGTACACCTTTGTGACTAAGTATGTTCAGGCCAATTGCGTGTGACAAGTACTAACAAGTAATCTTCATAAAACGTCTCATTAACAAAGCTAACTAAGGTAAAATCTCTAAAAGCTCTAATGATCGTCCGAATTATCGGGTTTGACAAGTACTGTCAATAATAATGACATTTTATAAAACGGCCGATTAACTCAAAGCCAATAACTAAAGTAAAAATAGTTTTTATTGAATTATTTTGTTATTTATGAAGCAAATCATAAATTATTATACATCACTAAAATCAGAATAAAACGTACTATTTGGTGGGCTAAAAATCCAATATGGCGCCCATAAGAAAAAAGAAAGCTGATGATGGCTTCCAAAAAACGAAACGTCGTGTGGCAAATTTGAATCCATCATCGAATAGCTGAGAAAAAGTGGCAATGAAAAGGTGCTTTTAGTTTTGGAATATCTCTTTAAATAAAATTAGAAATAAATAAAAACAAAAAATCAAATTTTCAGTTTTTTTCGGATATCTTCGGAAGTACTCGGAAAATCGAAATTTTTAAAACTGCATTTGGTTGAGCTTTACATTGCGCAACTTTGCCCCAATTTAAGCTTTCTCGTATCTCTTATAGTTTCCGAGATCCCAATGGTGAGGGTCGAATTTGAATTACCCTGTATACCAAGCGAGGTTTGGAACCAACCGAGTGTGTTATTTACTTATAGGCCGTGTGCCGTTCAACGGTTAATTGAGAAGTGACCAGAGATATGGACCTAACCGACAATTTCCTACCTTAAAATAAACAAAAAATTAATTGAAGATTACTTGAAAATTTAACTTTTTTGCTCGCGCTCCTTCCCCAACATGTATAGTACAGTCATAGTGCATTAAAGTCAAAAAATTTACCTATCAGCCAAAAGCCAATAAATCAAGCTCAAACCGCATCAAACTCTGTTGTTTCGTTTCGAAACGCCAAAAATTTAAAAATCACTATCCCAGTTGATGTGGCACACTGAACACAATAAGAAGCATTTACCGGAATATAATTTTTTCAAGTTTATTGTTGATTATTTCCTTCATTGTACCAGCAGCCAATCAAATTCCGAGAACCTTTCTAGTTCCACCAATGGAAACCGTATGTACTGTACTGATTAAATCCCTGGCTGCTAAAATTTAACAGTGATTAAACACCTCCTACCTTTTTCGAATACGTTTTTTTTGAAGAACATTTGATATTAAACGAAATATTTAGACACATATAAAATTTAAGCTATTTTCTTCAATATTAACAACTAATAAATCACTATAACGTAGTTTCCATTAAAAAATTACATAAATTAAAATATTATGACGTCTGATTGTCAATCTGAAATGTAAACAAAAATATACATGGCTGAACGAAAATCTGTCGTCTGCTGGGGTGAGTTCAATATTATCATTAATTTCATCACGTTTAGTTTAGTATTTGTGTTCTAACTAAGGTGTTTTCTTGTTAATAAACTAAAATGTGAGTTTTCAGGAAATAATCTTGACATATACCCCTCGGCGTTCACGTTTTATCACGTAAAATGTGCATTGGTAGGTTTTTTGCAAAATTTTTCTTTTAGGCAAATGGTTTCAACTAAATAATTCTTTGGAAAAAATTTTATCGTCGAATTATTTAGTCTCAATCATTTTCCAAGCAAAATTTTGCAAAAAATCACCTATGCACAGTTTACCCGATAAAACCTGAACGTCTCGGGATATAACCTATGATTATTGCTTTTTTATTTCTAGTTATTTAGAATAATCGGTATTGATATGAATTGGTAAACTCAGATATCACGTTCCTTGGTCGGTAAGTAGTTAAAACGAAAACAGTGAGAATGAACCCCAGAAATATACAAAAGGTAATTAAAAATTACCTCAAAATAATTGAGTTTACGTTCAAGTTTTAGTATCAGATTATAGACATGACAAGAAAAGAGAATTTGTGAATATGCCAAAAAATAAAAAATTACCTTTGCTAGTTGACTGGCAGTAGCTGGAGTTCCATCTGAGTACTCTAGAACTTCATTGTACAAAGCTTGTGCCATGGAAATAGCACCTCCCGGGAAGTAGGGATTGTAATACTGTCCTTCTCTCAATACAATACCCGCCGGAGCATCGTAATAACCCGTGAGCAACGAAAATATGTAATCTTCGCCTAAATTGAGAATAACAATAAATTTAGTAACAAAAAAAAATGGGTATAAATGTCTTACCGCCGTGTCTGGCCAGCACGATGTAACTTAGATCGGGCGGGAAGGAACCGTTATTCGCAGCCCTGGCAGCCTCTTCATTAGGATAAGGGCCAGGAATGTAATCGGACAGTTTACCTGGTCTCTGGAACTAAAATAACAAACATTCAGCAGAGTGTGCAAAACGCAATATCGTATAAAAAAAAACGTACCATGTTACCAGCTTCATCGGGGCCGTCGGTGACCATTTGCTCTTCGGCTTCTGCTTTCGCCTCATCTTCGGTGTGAGACACTCCAACTAAATTACGGTAAGCGATAAACCGCAAAGAGTGACAGGCCGCGCATACCTGTTTATAAACTTCATAACCTCTTCTGATGCTATATTTCGAACAAATAAACTATTGTAGCCATCTGAAACCATATGGAAAAAAAGCGCATTTACCTGGCATGATCTAAGGAACTAAACCAGCCGTTATGGCTCCAGGGATTTTTTGGCGGGTGCAATTCTAAATCCGAGGCTCTGACGGATTGGTCTAACGCATAAATAAGGACGCCAGCGCCCCCAGCAAGGACTCCTAAGCTACCTAGAAGCTGCAATATTGCACAAAAATTAATTCACTTGTATAATTTTGAGCAAATAAACTTGATTCAGATACACAGGATTGTCGTCAATTTTGAAAAACATTTGAGCAGAAATTATACAAGATTTTTTCTTAAGTGGTATTGGTTGGATTAGGCCAGAAAAAAGCAGACGTTTATTGTCTACCACGAGTCGACGTTTCGACCACTGTTGGTGGTCATCCTCAGGACTGTGTAGTTTAAAACGCCTTAGTAAGGGTCTTCAAAATGTAGGACACATGTAACTCCATCGTTGCACACATTTATAAATTGAATTATTTGTTCTAGATTCAATTTTGTACTATTTATTTTTATTTTTTTTTTAAAGTAATCAGCGTGCTTGTAATGTGTAGTGGGATTCACTTCTTGTACGCTTTGAACACCATTTAACTCGGTTATTTCGATGTTTCTTCGAGTCTAACTGCCTATTTATCATTTCAGCATGCCGGATTTTGGTACATACCAAAATCCCAAAACCAAAATATGCTATTTTAACCTAACCTACACGATATTCAGAGGCGAAAATGAACAAAAAAAAAAAAAAGGGGATATCTATTTAAAAAAGTTGGCTTTGACATCATCAAGTTATTATTATGTTTGAAATTATATGCAATACATTTGCCACTTCCTGTATATCATTAATTTGTATTACTTACAGCTTTTTTTGCTGGTGTCCATTCCCTTGCAGTAGAGAAGGAATTCACCTAAAAGAAAAAAACAATCTGAAATTTTTTAGTAAAGTCATAAAAAATTACATTATACAAACACAATCCAATTGTTTTTTTCAACTCATTTTTAAAACATAATACCCGAATAATATTCCAAACTCACAATATTTTAAGATTACATTTAACTATTATTACCTCGATTATTACCTATGCCTTGGTCAGAAAAAGACTCAAGTCCAGCATTGATTGAACGCAACAAAGTAAAAAACAAAACTATTAAGATAACCACGATAATGAAACAACACCAAAAACCACTATGTTGCAAAATCAACTGCAGAAATCCTTAATGCAGTACTTGATTCACTCCGGATTGTTCTACATCTAATGCCCCCAATGAATCTACAAATGTTCAATCAGCATTATTCACAGTACATAAACATGTCACAACACTGGCAGTCAGATTAGGACAAACAGAAAAAAATAACATTGAACTGAGAAATCAAATTAAGGATTTAACATTAGGCGTTGGAACTGCACTGCACTTCTAAAGCCCTTCACCAAGTATGTCAACCTTGAAACCTGATAAATCATCATCATTTAGCGACATGTTAAAGTTTGTTCCAGCTCATAATAACCCTGGGTCTCCCAGAAGTATTACTGAATGAAAAACGCCACCCCAGTCTAAAACCAAACACAAGACTATAGGGAAAATAAAAGGACAAGCCGACCCTAAGGTTGTTCTACAGGAATTAAAAAATAACACAAGAACCTCAGGTGTACCTGATACTTTTAAAAGGGTAAAACAACTGCCAACTGGAAGCATTATCATTGAATGCCAAAATGCATCTCAAAAAGAGAAACTAAGAACTAGTCTTACTACCTATGACAAAAATATTGAAATTAAGACAATTTCAAATACAGATCCTATGATAATGATTACTGGAATCCTTAAATGTTTTATTAAGGAATTTGTCAATGAAAACACAGATATGTCAGTAACTTTTGATTCTGATGTAGTTGTACCATTTTAAATTTATCACCAAGAGGGATTGTAAAAACAAAACAAAAGAAAATTTGATATTTCAGACACCACCTGACATCTTCAGATGGTTAATTAGAAATAATAGCCTTGCTTTCGACCTCTGTCCAGCATATGTACAAGAATACACAAATGTTGCATTGTGCTTTAAATGTTATTTAGTCATGTTGTCAAATATTGCACAGCAAGTGAGTGCTGTCATCAGTGTAGGGAAGCACATAGTCATACTCAATGTGCTGTAACTACCTCTGACTGTCCCAACTGTAAGCGCTACAAACTAACCAACAGAAATCACACAGCAATGCAGCAGCACACAAATTACACAAGCTCAAATTTTTTATGCTAGATGCAGACAAAGCACCAACAGAACACTCACTGACTGTTAAAAAAATAGTATCTCCTGAAGTTTCTGACATTTCAAATTGTATACCAAAATGTTTGTGGCCTAAGTACCAAAACAAAAGACTTTTATAATGCAGTGAATTTAACTGAAAATAATTATGATGCAATAGCTGTGACTTTGTTATCAAATAGTGTCTATGATAGTGAATTGTTATATTAGAAATTAGAATATTGTTCAATTGTATGGAGTCCATACTATAATAATCATAAATACTTACAAGTAAATACACTATTGAAAGAGTGCAAAATAGCTTGCAAAATAGATTCCTTGATAGATTCTTAAGATAGGTACATACAGGGTTATTCATGTTATTCGACACGTAAGATTGTGACTAAACTAATCTTTCAAAAAAGTTTTGATTCTGGGATGGATATAGTATTATTGGAGGTATATTTTAAAAATATTTTTAAGATGTATGGGTTGTCCCAAATGCAGAAAAAGTATCAAAGTCATGTTTTTTCATTTAAAATATGTCACATCATTTTTAAGCTGTCATTTAAAACAGTTTGAATCTGTGGTAATTTCTCAAGGGCATCAAAAATCAATCAAAATCGGTGCGACTTCGAGAAATGTTGACTTTCCAAGAAAAGGCGAACAGTTAGCCATAGGAGACCTCAATAATTTTCGATAGATAATTAAATTTTGCATCTACTTTAACCATAAAATAAGTGGTATTCAATTTGATTTGGACAAGTTATTAAAGTTTAAAGCTGGCAATTATTGGGTAAAAATGTTGAGACATCCTGTATGAGCTAGACAATTTCTAACCCACAGATTCTAAAACTTGATCATTTAGTAGTTCCCAAGCCAATTTTGATTAATAAAAATCAAACAGAGTTTGAGTGATTAAACCTTAAAATTTGTTCTAAATTTTTACAAAATAAGGAATATCTGAGAAAGTGTAAAGTTTAGACCTGTCAAACCTCAATGTAATTATCTTTTATTTTTAACGTAGATTCTGAAAATCAAATAAAATACTAGGTATTTTTTTTATTACTAGGTATTAAAAAAAGTTTTATAAACATTGAGGTTGATTATCAGTTTCTTTAATTCATTGGATATTGGATGACTATCAAAAAGCCTCTCATTTTTTTTCAAAACTTCCAGGTGCATTATTTTATTTCTAAAAATACATTTCTGCAGCAACTTTTCATGTAGAACCCAGAATGTAGTATAAATAGTTAAAAAAAAATTTTAATATTAAGTGTAATATGTCATTAAAATGGTAATTTTAAGATCTTTTCAAAAATAAAATAATATACAGGATGTTCCATTTAAAAACAATTTTAGGTGTGTATCTCAAAAACCATGTCCAATAAAAAAAAACTGTTTACACTACTGGATTCTAAGCAAAAAATTGTTGTGGAAATGTATTTTCAGAAATAAAAATCAATGCTAGACAGTTTTGAAGAGAAGTATGAATTCTGCAAAGCACCATATCTGTAAAACTGTGACAGATATTCAGCAATGGTTTTTGCCATTAGGTTTCTACCATTCTTGTCATCTTATTTTTTTCTACCAAATTTGAGCTTCAGACAACAACATCCCTTATGGCCTATCTTTATTAATAAGAGCACTTTCCATGTAAATAGGTCCAATTTAGCAATCTTAATTTTAGTGACACCTGTTTTGAAATGAATGGGAAGGAATGGAAGGGAACAACTTACAGATCAGCTGATAGGGAAATACAATACAATGTTCACTCATACAAAGAATAGTGTGTGCATCAGGGGTGGTAACAGCTTTAGGGATCTCAGACAAATTAAAGCTTTACCATGCTCAGCTGGAGGCTCAGCCTCAAAACTTTGTCATAAATGAGTGCTGCCTTATTGTTCTTGAATATACTATTCTGTTAACTTGGCCACAATTTCTTTTAAATTTGTATTTTTCTATGATATTGCACAAAGTGAACTTTAAAAATAAACTTTTATTGAGTCTCTTATCATTCCAAACTACTGAAATCAATGGAAGTGTTTCTGTTAATATAGGCTTTCAAAAAATGTGTGGTTTTACTTATTTTGAGAAGCAGTTTGGCAAATTGTTCATCCTATAAAATTTCCAATTATAAACAATGAGGTTATAATAGAGATATCATGATGATATAACACTGAATTTTGGAACCTAAAGATAACCTATAATATGGATAAAAGTAAAGGGCACACTGCAGTTTTTCCTGAATGAACTTTCAAAGATATTAAACTAGCTGAAGCAAACACCTACCTGCCTTAAACAATGTGTCCTATTGGGCTTTAATATTCCAGCCCCACAAATTCTTCCGACTCGAGCAGCCATATCACAAAAAGGGTTTTACGTCGATGTCTAGTTACGTAATTTTACAGAACTTTCGGCCCTTTTTCACGCGGTATTTGGATGCGAACTTACAGCCCAAAACCAAAAATCTTCGATGATTCTTCTCTTGAAGGAAAAACCGAAGATTTTTTCAGCTTTTTGACATTTACGTAACTTTAAACAGAAGGCTCACTGCCACCAGCAAACTAGTGTCTTTATTTTTATTTTGTTGGTAGCGAAGGCGAATGTCAAATTCAGTAACATTTGTGAGCAGTTGGCTGCGCTGAATGGCGTAAATTGACAGATGAGATGACAGATGATATTACCGACTAGTAGAGATGGGTCGAGGAAAAAATTCATTTAAAAAGTTAAAAACCTTCGACATCCGGTAAGGTTAATGTTAATGCCTGGGATCCTAAAGGTGCGTACAGACTTAGCGAGACGCGCGCGAGACGCGCTCGTGACGAGCTTCGTACGATACTTTTGACCAAAGAGCGTCTCGCGAGTCTCTCGCGCGCTTTTTACAATTCCAAAACTTTGACGACACAAGGAGTTTATTTTCCATTTAGAAGTTGATTTATCCACATATTTTCACGTCTTCCCAAGTTTTATTTAAATTTAAAGCTTGGGTTATTTCAACCCAAGCGTCAATTTTTTTATTTTTTCTGAAATAGTTCGGATCGGTTGGGTTCCAGAGAAATGGTTTCGATTCATACAGCTCAATCATACGGAGCTGCAACTCATCATTCCAGTCATCCATGTTTTAATAAAATCCTTAACTTTCACACAACAACAACACAACTTCAAATTCACACAACGCTACCGCCGTTAAAACTAACCAAAAATGCAAACTTCCCGATTCCGTCCAGACTAAGCTCCTCCTTTCCTTTGATGTCTCGCGGAAAAACCGACACGAGACGGATAGCAACGCGCCTGCAACGCGACACTCGCGAGCCTCTCGCGAGCCCCGTCCACACATTGAGAATTGGCATGTCTCGCGCGCGTCTCGGGCTCGTCTCGCGCGCGTCTCGCTAAGTCTGTACGCACCTTAAGAGGGTAGGCTCTTTAAAAACGCGTCGACCTTGACTTTCTTTTATTTTTTCTGGTCGAACGGTGCATAGTAGGCCAAAAACGTATAGAACAGAAAAGTTGCGCAATTTCAAGGTGTATTTACTGTAAAAATGTCAATATTGTCGCTCGAGGCGTTTTCGAGATATTGACCGAAAAGCAAATAAACGCCAACGCCAAAAATAGCGGCGTTAATCGAATAAATTGAGCGTATTGACTTTGTTGCGTGCAAATGTAACCTCAATTAAACAAAAATCCTTAGTTTGGCGGGAAAATTATTAAGTTTGGCAACATTGACCTGAAAACTTTGAAATTTGGCTAAGAAACTTGAAAAATGACCCGGAAACATAAAAATTAACTGAAAAACTTGAAAATTGATCAGAAAACTTGAAAAATTAACTGGAAAACTTGAGAATTAACTAAAGAACTTGAAAATTGACTGCAATATTTGAAAAATGACTAGAAAACTTGAAGCCGTCCCGCCACTTTAAGTTAGGGACTGTTACTCGCCGACCAACCCGGAGACCAGTGACCTCCCTCTGGGGATGACCCCAGAGTTCCGTAATTTAGTCGAGCTACGGTGCATCTTTTATACTCGTCAGCGACCTCATTACGCTAACCTTGCTGACTTGGTTACTGGGTGTGCACCGTAACTACCAATGAGTAAAAAGAACAAGTATCAGGAGGTAACAATAATACAAATTATAACCCGTTTGTGCATTAAGCGAGGGGGACGGAAGTCCACCATCTTTGATTGCGCATTCGCCTACTGCGCAGTTGAATTGACGCAAATTCATTGAAAGTTTGGAGTTTCAAACCCGCAAAAATTTGTTGTTTGTATTTGTTGTAGTATAGTGTTAGTTTGTTTTGTTTGTTTGTGGTTCTTTAACAGTTGAGTTTTGCAAATTTAAATTAAGTTGTACGGTGGACAAGATTAACAAGTATTGACGGCCGCCATATTACTCCCCCCCCCTCCCCCTTGTTTCTGTCACCCACTTTGTTTGCTATTGCTCCTTCCTGCTATGTTTACATTTTTTTTATTCATTGGGAGAAACAATGGCGGCGCTGTTATTTTTTTAAAAACATGAAAAACTTCCGTTTTTAAAATCCGGTAAAAATGACCATTTCAATATCTGGATCCAGACACTTAAAACTCATAATATTATATAAAACATATATTTAACATATTCATGGAATGTATTAAATAATACGCGGCAACATTTTGAAGCACTCTTACAACAATAATTATTATTATGGTAAAAAGGAATGGTACTTTTGTTAGTAACTAGTAAAAAAAAATAAAATATATACAAAATGAGTCGGAGCTCAAACGAGTATTATGTCACTCGGTTGCGAATGTGGTACAGATCTAAAAATATATTAAGTGAGGATTTAGTGCCATTCGATTCGTATCGTTTTGATAAATTGTCTTTTTTAAAACATTTCAGAGTTTAAAAGTACTGATTTGGAACTTCGTAACCTAGTTTGTAAATGTAAACAAAAAACAGCTAAAGCTAATTTGTTCATAGTATAAAACACAACTTTTCACAATATGTGAATACAGTTTACCTGCACAGTCAACCTAATTTGACTATCTAGTTAGCCGTTTTAAGTTCCTTCGGCTTTCTTTTGAGCCGATGGCGTTGACTTTTACTTTGGGAGGTGAAGAAGGCTCAATTACCTGAAAAAAATCAAAACTAATGCTATTCAAAGCAAAATTACAAAGAACTCATACCTGAATTTTCCGTCTTACGTTGGAACTCTTAACAATGGCTGCAACATTGTTTAAAGACTTTCGTTTGTCTTTTGTGGCAGCAATAACTGATCGGTCTTGAGTATTATTGTGCTCAAACAGAGCTTTAAGTGACTTAGGTGGATTGCGAGTTTCCTCGGCAGCAAATGACGAACTAAGGTTCCTCTTTACCGAGATTGGCGTATGTGATAGATCGTAACCGGAGAAATAACCTACAAAATAACCATCATTAACCAGAAGATGCAAAACGGCTGTTCATTTGGGCAAACCTGAAGAGAAATTCTGAGGTTCTGCGGTGCTGTTCAGAATCGAGCTGGCGTTAAAATCGAGAGAACAATTGGTCAAATCGTCCAATTTTATGCGTCTTTTCACTGAAGACAAACTCAGAACTAATCCTTGACACCTGGAAAATCATTAACAATAACAGCTAAAATTCACTTGTGTGACAATCGTTACTTGTCAAAGAACTTTTCCGGATCATAGGAGAAACTCTCGCACTTTTGACAGTAAATATAGCCGCAGGAATTGCACTGCGCTATCGATTTCTCCACCACAGACGGTCGAATACATTTAGGACATTTGATTAATGATTGATTGGAGTTTAAGCGGTTTCCTGCAAACAATAACACAATTACAACATCACAAAACTTACGAAACAAAAATTCTGATACCTGTTTCCACGAATTCCGCAAATTTACGACTGCCTGGACTTAAGGAACCTTCAGGAAATAGATCCTGACTTTCGGGACTGCTTGGAGGAGTTATTTTGTAATTCTCTTTGTTCCGTTTGTGACACTCTTGGAATGTTCTAAAACTGGAAAAAAATACATATGAAAAGTTAGTTCACTTTTTTTGAGCTCAAATTATGCAGGCTAGAATTAATTGTAAGCAAAAAACAATTCAAATTTTTATAGCGCTTTTCTCCCGGATTGTACCGAATTGGTAGTGTTTTTTTAGGTTATCGGATAGGAAATTTAGTGAGGATTCCAAAAATGTGCTTAAAAATGTAATCGGGTCACTACAAGTGGGTTTTACAAACGATTTTGTCGCAGATTGGCCTTTAAATCGTCATTTTTACCGTTCAAATTTGTGACACCGCTTTTCTCCCGGACTGTACTAAATTGTGAGTGTTTTTTAGGTTATTGGATAGGAAATTTAATGAGGATTCCAAACATGCGCTTAAAAATGTAATCCGGTCACCACAAGTGGGTTTTACAGACAATTTTGTAGCAGACTGACCTTTAAATAGTCATTTTTACCGTTCAAATTTGTGACAGCGCTTTTCTCCCGGACTATACTAAATTGTTAGAGTTTCCAGGTTATTGGATAGGAAATTTAATGAGGATTCCAAAAATGCGCTTAAAAATGTGATCCGGTCACTACAAGTGGGTTTTACAGACGATTTTGTAGCAGACTGACCTTTAAATCGTCATTTTTACCGTTCAAATTTGTGACAGCGCTTTTCTCCCGGCCTGTACTAAATTGTGAGTGTTTTTTAGGTTATTGGATAGGAAATTTAATGAGGATTCCAAAAATGTGCTGAAAAATGTGATCCGGTCACTATAAGTGTGTTTTACAGACGATTTTGTAGCAGACTGACCTTTAAATAGTCATTTTTACCGTTCAAATTTGTGACAGCGCTTTTCTCCCGGACTGTACTAAATTGTGAGTGTTTTTTAGGTTATTGGATAGGAAATTTAATGAGGATTCCAAAAATGAGCTGAAAAATGTGATCCGGTCACTATAAGTGTGTTTTACAGACGATTTTGTCGCAGATTGGCCTTTAAATCGTCATTTTTACCGTTCAAATTTGTTACACCGCTTTTCTCCCGGACTGTACTAAATTGTGAGTGTTTTTTAGGTTATTGGATAGGAAATTTAATGAGGATTCCAAAAATGCGCTTAGAAATGTAATCCGGTCACCACAAGTGGGTTTTACAGACAATTTTGTAGCAGACTGACCTTTAGTCATTTTTACCGTTCAAATTTGTGACAGCGCTTTTCTCCCGGACTGTACTAAATTGTTAGAGTTTTCTAGGTTATTGGAAATTTAATAAGGATTTCAAAAATGCGCTTAAAAATGTAATCCGGTCCTCGATCCGGTCACCACAAGTGGGTTTTACAGACAATTTTGTAGCAGACTGACCTTTAGTCATTTTTACTGTTCAAATTTGTGACAGCACTTTCCTCCCGGACTGTACCGAATTGTTAGTATTTTTTTAGGTTAATGGATAGGAAATTTAATGAGGATTCCAAAAATGCGCTTAAAAATGTAATCCGGTCACTACAAGTAGGTTTTTAGGGTAATTTTGCCGCAGACTGTCCCATAGACCATAATTTTTTCAGTTCAAATTTTGACAGGGCCTTCCTCGTGGACTGTACTGAATTTGTAATGTTTTTTTTAGGTTACTGGAAAGGAAATTTAATGAGAAATCCAAAAATGTGCTCTAAAACGTGACCCGATCACTACAAGTGGATTTTACAGACAATTTTGTGGCAGTTGAAAGTGCAACTTTGTGGAGATTGACTTTGTATTTTTTGATTACACTTAACATTGACAGAGTACTTTTACCAGAACTTACAGGATAAATCTAACTAATTAGCAACTGTTTGAAAATAACAATTTCAAGATAACTTACCGTCCACACGCTCTCCAACTCATAAACAAAGCACGCTTGAAGTCCTCATTAACCTGGGAAAACCTAAACAAATCTCCATTAGACAAATAAGTGAAGATTTTATCCATAATCTCTACGGTATTAAGGATCAAGGGTAGTTTGTCTGAACTGCGTTTTTCGGTAACCAACACGCTTTTGTTGCGACATTTGTCTGATTCCACCTTATCGATTTTTTCTAAGATTTTTTGTGGTGTTGCTGGTTTTCTTAGGGGATGCAAGGGTTTCAGCTTGGAGTAAAGTATTTCGTGTTGCTCTTTTAAGGGCGAAGGCACGCTGCACGCTGAAGAACATTTGGCAAAAATGCCGCTCTTTTTAGGAGTGCTATCAAACACTTTCAAGTGAGACTCTGGCGTTGAAGGGGGTGTTACCAGTTTTCCGCAACTATGCAAAAAAAAAGTGTGAAAACAACAATTGGCTCAACATAAAATAAAACTTACTTGTTTGTTTTTAACAGTTTGGTTGCCGGTCCGTCGCAGTTGTCGGTAAAATAACATTGCTCAATTTGAATGTTTTGAAACTGTTTTGCTAGACTTTCATTTAAAGTACTTGAAGCCTGCGGCGTTGACGAACATATCTCACTGAAATCGTCCAGTTCCAGATCATCTCTATTGTGGATGATGTTCTGAATGTAGTCGGGAAACTAGAATAACACATTTCACATTATCAAGTTTATTATTTCCAATCGGAGGTTCTGTAGTATACTTTGCGTTTCTTAGAGTTGTTGTGGTACAGCTGAGGTGTGGATTCTGTCATGTTTCTAGAATGGACCAATGAACAACTGTCTGGACTCGAATCTAGTGGGGACAGTTGGTTAGAACTGTTGGCTCCTTTTGTACCTTCCATAGTGTTCAAATTCTACTCAACTGTTCTAAGAGCTGGAAAAAACACATTTTTTTTAATGAAAATTATAAATTGATGGTAGGGTATCTGAACTATGTTTTTGTAGAGATGATTGTTAAAATCCTTTTAGCTATTTTGCTTTTGACTAACTTGTCTATAAAATGTTTGTCAAACCTGTATTAATGCCTTTTTCCTAACACTTCCAAGTTGATTTTAAGTACACCTTAAGATGTGATATGATCAAGGGTTTGATGTGACAGATTAGGTGCAAAATATTACAGTTTAAACTCTAAACTAAACTTTTCTAAGCTGTCCTTAAACTTAACAGTCAGTGGCAAAAAAATCAGGAGTTCCAAAGCATACCTTATGTCCAGGCATGTCCCTTTTTCTATAACAGTCTACCTATCTATCATAAGAGATATTATCTGTGTGCTAGTTACAGTCTAAACTCCAAATTTTCAGGAAACAAAATTAAATCAATCAAAAGTAAAACATATTTACTAATGTAGGTCAATTTGACCACTGGTCTGAAGAACTCAATTACAGTGTACATCTAGTAAATACTCAGTCACACATGCTAAGTGCACCCCCAACTTACCTGACTGATGCAACTCGGGAATGTTACAGTTTACGACTCTTTAACTATTCTGCAGCGCGTCTACAGCCCCATATTTGAATAATAAATTAATATAAACAAACTTTAATAAAATGGCGCCATCAACAAAGCATCAGAGGTTTTTGCGGGATCCGGGTTTATTGTGACCGAATTACATTCCTATTAAATAATAGACTCGTACGAATGAAAACACAACCCGCACTGACAAGTTTAAATAAAACGGGGAAAACAAATTAGAAAATAACAACTAAAATAATTAAAAAAGGAATAGCACAAAACACAGACAATCACTGCTATTATTTTGTTTTAGACGGTTTGACAGATTTGACATTTGATAATTGACCATTGTCAAATCATTTCTTCTGGCAGACCGGATAGACAGCGTTGCCACACTTTTTAAAACCTTCTAGTGCCTGGCGGGTTTTTTGAATTATTTTTGAGTTGCAGACCGTCAAATCTGTTTATTAATGTCTATTAATAATGTTAAGATCTTTTTACTTGTTGTGTTTACTTCTATAATAAAAAGTTGTCGAATAGTATAATTCAAGATTCGTCTGCAACGTTGAAAATTACTTAGATCGAATTTAGTTAAATACTCTAGTAGGCCGTGATTTTAAATTACCGGAAAACTGCCGATCGCAATTTGTTTATTGTTAAAGTTTTGACGTTTTCGTGACTTTTTCCTGTTTCTATTTTGCGTTTTGCTCTTATTTTAGACGAAAATGTTTATAGAAAAGCAATTTTTCATTAGGCAACTTTAATTATAAATTTAAGAAACCCGTATTAAATCAAACCACAAAGAAATACACAAACCGAAAGCCCCTGGAGTCGAATCGGATTTGAAGGTAAGCGAAAATGTCGAATTGGGCTTTTGTCGGTACATTGTAAAGCCGTAATCAAATTGTATAAATCTCTTCGAGAATCGGAAATTCAAATGGTTCAATCCTGTAATATTTTATTTAAATAAATTTGCTGCGTTGCTACCGTGGCCCGGCTTAAATACCGTTCCTGGCAAAATTCCAAAAGTTGCCTGGGCTGTGATTAAAATTTTCTGCTTTGTTACTGAAGTAATATTAAATTAAAAGTGTCTTTTAATTAATCAGAACGAAACGAACCGATTGAGTGGGAATGAGGATGCACAAGGGAGAGTGAAAGCGCGAAAAATGCCTGTGCCTGATAAAGTGTGATTAACACGGCAACGTCGCAAAAGCAGATTTGTGATGTTACGTCACACTTTCGAGACACGCGATTGGTCGACGCCATCTTATCGTCAGTTTTCAGTTTTAGTTGTTGAATAGAGATAGTGAAAAACGGCATAGTTTTTAGTTTTTTTGTGATACAAATAGGACGAATCAATGTGCGTGGACGGGCCCCGAGATCAGCAAGTAAGGATTTGTTAAATTTAGCCCTTCAGTTGACTAATACGCCATACAGATCGCTTTAAAAATCCGCAGCTTTACTGCAGTCAGTGTTTTCATTTTGGTGCATTGTTGTAGAGTTGTCCCGAAAATCGCCCGGATCTGGGCCGTAACACACAAAATGGGTAAAAAAAACCGTTTTACCTTAAAAACAGAACAATTTCACTTATGTCATCGCATTTTTAACTGCATTAAAACAGTTTCTAACATCTTCCATTGTTTACTATTGATTGGTTTAATTGAGCAAAGTGAAAGGAGCTAGATCCGCTTGCATTCGGTCTAAAAATCAGTTGGAAAGCGATGTACGCGGAAATGGGCCACCGAAAGTGGGTCAAGTCTATTAGGAAAGTCAAACTGGGAATTTCAGTCAGAAATTCAGTTGATTAACCTAAAGGGACTTTTTTATAAGAAATCACTCACTCCCAGAAAATCTTAATTATATTTGACTGCATTTTTTCATAACAAATAACTTCAACCTTATCAACTTTGATTATGATTCACCATCTTATCTATACTAAACTGAACAATGTATCAACCATAGTAAGACAGTTAATTTGTATATTTTTTTCAAGGCATAGTTGCAAGGCAACCTTCCTATCTGGTCATGTCTAGTGGCGGCACAACAATGACACAACAACAACCCCAACCGAATGCTCTACAGCAGAGCAATGGATCTGGTCCAATGAGTGGCAAGAAACCATCTAATGGCAGTTCAGGGGGCCCAACTCCTGCTGGAACCCCTGTACAAAATGGGACTGGTCCTCAGGGATCTAGTTCACCACCATTGACCAGTAATGCACCCAAATATGGTAGGTTATTTCATAGTGGATCAAAGAAGGAAACAGTTTGATTTATTAATATTATGCTGAGTTTCAACTTTCAAGCTCATAAATTTGAAGATTGTTTACTTCTTAATATAAGGGTTTGTTTGTTTCTATAGGTGCAGGTAGTTAAGTTTCTGACTAATCAGAGAACTAAAATAGATTGATTTATTATTCTTTTGATACTACAACACTGTATGTTTTTGTTATAGGTTCTAGTCTTATTTGGTTTATCATATTGGTAGATAACATTGTTTTGTTTATTCTTTCTTCTGGCTGCTAATTTCTTATGAATAATATGTTGTCCAAAATCGGGTGTTATTTAACAGTTGGATAGGACAAGTCAAGACAATTTTAGTGATGGTTTTTGGGTTCATCTTTGATACTTTTCTGCAAGATATGTGCTTGGGATAATACCTAATGTCGAGCCTAATGTAGTTCATAATTTGTTTAGTTTTTTTGCAATAAAAGGTGCTATTTTAATAAGTAACTAATTTTCAATCCATACCATCAAATGCAAAAAATATCAGGAATTTTTTGTAAATGTTTTCTTGTTTTTTATATTTCTATTAGTAAGGCTCCATGAAGGAGTCCATCTGTTCCTGGTTCTATTATCTCCAGCATACTCAGAGTTTGAGTTTTTTTTACAAATTCTACAACTCTACCAAACTTTTTTAATTTGATTCACATGTGAAATGTTAGACTGTCAGTCCTGTGCATTTTGCACATATACACTATAATTCTACTAAGTTACAGTATGGGTTTCTTACATGTTTCATGATTTTTTAAATGAACTTGTTCTCAATCAGTATAAGTAACACTTTTTTTAGAGTTTTGCAGTAACAGAACATATAGACAACTAAATATTTTTTTGTTATTTTTATATTCAAAGTTAACTCTTTGTATAAAAATACTGTGGTCAATTATTGGAATAAAATTGTCCACCCTAATAACACTAATACACTATTAATTTACCATTGTTGTTTTCTCACCTTTTGCACAAGCAATACTTTAGTAATTATAAAGGCATAGAGTGTGGTTTAAGAAAATTTGATAAATGTAACCGTTTCCGGTATATAACCACATAAAAAGTGGTGGTCAATCACTGGACTTTCTTTGTTCTGGCTTCAATATCATGAAGAAAAAGACAAAATAGAAAAAGAAAAGGCAAAACAAGAAAGAGCATTGTTAAAAAAAGGAAGAAATACTCAAAAATAAATAAATATTGACCTGACAGTGACAAATGAGAAACAAGCTATTTAACTTGTATAGGTACTTTTTGAAATATGGTTGATTACTGGTGCTGTGGTCAAAGACAGGGTTGATCATGGTCAATTACCAGACCTTTAGTATTTTTTCTTTTTATTAATTTATTTTTTCCCTAAGTTTACAAAAGACTTTTTGTTTTAATGTTTTTGGATAGTGGAAGTGTTAAAGGACATTTCTATTTGCTAGTATTTGCAGAAATGTTCCATTTTAGATAAAACCCCGGTATTGCATTTTGTAAATACTTTTAATAAAACTCAACTCACATTTTGGGTGGTGAGAGCGTTACTTAAAACTAAAATACATACAGCATTTCACCATCCAAATAAAGCTGATATAGGTATAAGTTTCTACACCATTTACACATGTAGTGTAGAAAATATAACTTGGATTTTAGAAAATATAAGTTGGATTTAAGAACTTAAAAATTGTATTTCAGTATCGTAAATTTGATTTTAGAAAGCGTGAGTTCTATTTCAGATTAGTCAATTGTATTTCAGAAAAGATCTGTTGGATATTAGAATAGTTATTTTAATTTCAGAATTTGTCACGTGTATTTTGAAAAAAGTTATTTCAATTTCAGAATTTTATTATGTTTCTGTCTGGTTATTAGTACAGGGTGCTGCATTTTCGATGGTTTTACGGGGTACAGAGAAAACGGTAATAGATAGAAAAAAAGTAGCATACGTGTTTCGATCTCATTTTCTAAGCTGAGATGACTGGCGAAGAGTGGGCTGCGCAAACTTCTTTTGTTTCAAAGATACGGGGGGTTTTTGAAAATTGGTCATTTTGGAACCTCCTCTGTATTTCATTTGCTATTAAAGTTATCAAAAAAGGAAAAACGGTTTCCGGTAGAAGTTTTGACGTAGAATCCAATGGCGTAGTCTGTTTTTTTCTATTACGTTTAGTTTCTGACATATGACACTAAGTTATATTTTTTTTAATGGAACACCCTATATATTTTTAGGTCATTTAATTCTGTTGATTTTTACTATTTCAACAGTGTATTAAAACATATAAGTTTGTAAACGTTAATCTTCGTAATTAGAAAAAAAGCGTTTTCTTAATAAAAAAGTGCTAAATAATATGTATAAAAATACCCACAGTCGAAACCAAATTTGGCTATATTCATATTAACATGTTACATGTCGTTTATAAACAGTTTTTTTAACTTCTACCTTAAAAATAGAAGAAAATAGAAATGGCCACTTTTCTTATTAAAGTGACGATAGAACTGTTTGTAACTTAGATTTTTAATAAGATTTATTAAAAATATTTAATTTTCTGATGTGTTAGCTTATATGATTTCCGATTTTGTTTGGTATTTTAGATATTGGCCTTTTTTTAGCTTAGCAAAGGTCCTTTTTTTAAAATAACAAGATTAACCTCTACAAACTTATATGTTGTAATACACCGTTGAAAAGGTAAAAATAAACAGAATTAAATGAACTAAAAATATATAGGGTGTTCCATTTAAAAAAATATAACTTAGTGTCATATGTCAGAAACTAAACGTAATAGAAAAAAACTGACTACGCCATTGGATTCTACGTCAAAACTTCTACCGGAAACCGTTTTTCCTTTTTTGATAACTTTAATAGCAAATGAAATACAGAGGATGTTCCAAAATGACCAATTTTCAAAAACCCCCCGTATCTTTGAAACAAAAGAAGTTTGCGCAGCCCACTCTTCGCCAGTCATCTCAGCTCGGAAAAAGAGATCGGGACACGAATGCTACTTTTTTTCTATCTATTACCGTTTTCTCTGTACCCCGTAAAACCATCGAAAATGCAGCACCCTGTACATTTTTTTAATTTAATATCACTTACAGAAAAAAAAGCGCCCATCTGGAGTATTAATTTATATAAAATATACAAAGAGCAAATTGTTCTATAGTAACAATTACGAGTTACAAAGCGTCATCAAGAATAACTTTGTTAATGAATACAAAATTTACATCCAAACTGACATATCTTCATTTGCTAAAACTTTGTAGCAATGACAGCACAATTACTTTGACTACAAAAATGTTAGTATGAAGATTTCTGATATACAACTTTAATTTTCCAAATTACAATTAATCGTGTCAAAAATCCAACTGATCTTTTCTGAAATACAAGAATCTATTCTAAAATACAATTTGCAATTTCTAAAATCTAAGTTATTATTCTATAATTGAATTGTACCGTTTCTGAAATACAAGTGACATTTCTAAAATCTTTCTAAATTACATATGTAAATGGTGTAGTATTAGAGGCACTAGCCGACGTATAAACAAAGTTAATCAGTGGATTCAAAATATTGGATATTAATTACACTCTTAATGCTAGGAACGCGAATATCAATTTTGCATCTTAAGCTTATGCTTAAAAAGCCAACAAATATTCAATTACAATTAAAATAATTGTTAAAAGAGCTGTAGATTTTTTAAATAAAAATTTTACTTAACTGGTCAATTCCAGTTTTATTTGATTTTCTGCACCTGTAATCATTCTGTGAATTTAAAATGCAATTTTTAGGCACTCTAGTTCCAAACCGAATATTTGTTGGAGGCATATCAGCGAACACCACAGAGGGAGAACTGATGCAACTATTCTCTTCATATGGTACAGTCAAAGCAGCAAAAATAATCCAAGATCGTGCGGGTGTGTCTAAAGGCTATGGATTCATCACGTTTGAGAGTGAGGTAAGTAAATACTGAACTAAAGATTTCAATGAGTGTGAAAGTTGTTTTAAACCTCAACTAAGGAATCGTTTTCAATGTGTTAGATATAGTTAAAATGTTTAATTAGGATGACGCTCGTCGTCCATTACGCGATCCCGACAATATTGTTCTGCGCGAACGAAGACTCAACATCGCCCCAGCAATCAAGAAGCAGCCATTTGGGCGACCGCCGACTGTGCCCCCATATGACACGACCGGACAGGCCGATGGTCGGTCGCCTGCCCCTGCGCCCCACCAATCTTTGCAGCCCGCCTTACCACCATTTTTCTTTCCGAGTGCTCCTCAATTTTATCCCAGTGCTTACTATCCAGCGCCTCCGGTGCCCACGATGACAGCGGCACAGGCGCAAGCGCAAGTCACGCAGGCCAATCAAGAACAAGCTGCAGCCGCTGCTGCTCAACAAGCTGTTTATCAGAGTAAGTGTCTATTTTTATGATCAACATTTTACTAAAACCAATAAATAACAAAATTTGATTTTTTTTCCTATTTTCAGCTCCTCCAGTGTATCAAGCACAAACAGGACCTCCACAAGCGGGTCCCTACGGTTCGATGATGTTTCCACAAGCTTTCTACGTGCCGCAACAGTATTCTATAGTGCCGGTAAGCCTTATTGTTTTACTTCAACGATTCGATCTATTCCCGATTTTGTGTGTTAATAAATAACCATGAGATGTTGTGTTTGTCATTAACGCCATCAGTCCGCGCAAGCGTGCCTCGGGGGCCCTTTGGAATGCGCCGTGGCGGGACTCTATCCCCCATCCCCGCAGGCCTATGTGTTGCTGGACGCGGCGGGTGCCGCCCCCCAGCTTCAATATTGAGGTTCGACCCCGTTCATTCTTGTAATGATTATTTTCCCGGTCCGTTCTATTAATCGTAGCTGACCTATGTTCCTGTCAATTTATTGGTTCGATTAAATTGCTGTCAAAAGGTTGAATTTCCAAGTTTAGAACCACTTTATAATCATATTAACCTTATGTCACTAGTGTTACTTTTGTTAGTTTACTAGTATCTATCTACTTAAATATAATAAAATCTATAATTCTTAAAATGTAATATAACAAGTAAAGAGACATTCTCTAGGAACAACATTTTTTTATAATCTCATAAAAAAAAAACACTTTACTCAAAGCTTGCTCTCCACTGTTTAAAGTTCTTTTTTGTGCTTATGTCACTTAATTTAAGGTCCTTTGTTATAAATACTATGCATTGGAATCCTTCTGGAGCAAATTAAAAATTTGCCAAAATTTCTGTTTTGACAAAATGTGCATTTTCTAATTTTTGTAGTTCCTTTATTTAAACTCGTACTAATTTCACTAACCCGCCATTAGAAACAGCTTGAAAAATTCTACAAAATAAGCGAAAGCTGGTATCTCAAGCTCTATCCACGTCCGAGATATTAAATTTGAAAGAGCGGTTAAAAAACGCGCGTAAACTTTACAGACATATGCAACGGCTGTATTAAAAACTATTAAATAAAATTAACAAAAATATGTGAGTTTCAATTTGGAAAAAGGCAACTAACAACACTGTCTAATTATTGTGATTAATTGGTTTGGAGATAGGCCAGCTACGTTGAACAGACCGTGAGTGTGTAGTGTTTTTCCTATGTGATGAAGAGAAACATTTATCATTTGCTTTGAATGAAGCACGACTTTTTTCTTTTGAGTGTTTTAACCAAATTGTTTTTAGCTTTTGTTGCTATAGAAATTAAGATTTTGCATCAAGAATAATTATTGTTTTATGACTAGTTTTGATGATCAAAAACCTCAATTTGTTTTAAGGAGACTTTACACATTAGTTGCGCCAATAAAAACTGGTGTGCATGTAAATTCAATTTTGCACCTGTAACAACGACTTGCGCTTTACATATCTAGGTGTTGTGTCAACACGAGAGGATCAGAGGAATCGGAGATACAACATCGAATAATATCGGCAAACTAAGCCTACTTCGCTCTGTCCCATATATTCCGCTCCAAAATCATACACAGAAAATCAAAAATCAGGATATACAAAACCATCATCAGGCCGATACTATGCTATAGATGCGAGACATGGGTCATGACAAAGAACTCACAGAATAAACTGGAGGTGTTTGAAAGAGGAATACTAAGATGGATCTTTGGGACACTAAATTAAAATGAGATATGGAGAAGAAGATATAATCATTAAATCTACCAACTTTTCAAGGAGGCAGTTTTCGTCAGACTACAGAGGCTACGTAGTAAGAATTCCGGATAACAGACTACCAAAAAGGGCCCTTAATAGTAGGATGCAGGGCAGAAGACCAAAAGAGAGACCACGGAAAAGATGGGAGGATCGAGTGACAGAAGACGCGCAAAAATTGATAGGTGTGAGAACCTGGAGGAGAGCGGCGTTGGATCGACAGTGTTGGAGGCGGAAGATAAAGGAGGCCATAGGCTCAATTTGGGCTGTAGCGCCATTGGAGAGAGAGAACAACGACTTGCATGCAAGTTAAATGCACGCAAAGATTCAACTTGCATGCGTTGTCGTTTACACGGGCAAAATTGAATTTACTGGCACACCAGTTTCTATTGGCGCATGTAAATCTATGCATGTGTAAACTCTCCTTTAGCATGTGTTTTGTAGTAGATTGTATAAAACGATTTTTTCGACGACTGACTTTGAAAGTACCTCATGTACGCTTCCATTTCAAAGCAGAAAGTGGTTATTCGCCGCACGTGCGCAGAAAGTGAATCATTTTCTGCTCTAGAGCGTTTTTGCTTTCTACTAACAATCTACTCACCAACTTTTTTGGCGTTTCCACCTGTTTGAAATAAACACATACCGTCAAAGTGATTTATCGGTGACAATGAGTTCGAAGGCCGAAAATGATATGAGTTGTCCTTCTACTCCACCCCACAGCAGTCGTCGAAAAAATATCGTCTATATTTTGAGCCGAAAGTACTTTTGCCGCTTTTATATGATTGCAGCGTTCGGCTTCGCCTCAAGCTGAAATTTTCATCTGCAAGCGACAAATATGTACTTTCCGCTCTTAATATAGAATATACTATTTCGAGTTTTGATTATTTTTTCACTAAATGTTATTTTTTAATGTAGGGTTTTTTTGTAAATACGCATGACCGCCTTGCTTGCTAACTAGGTGTTTGTGATTTTTTTACAGTATTACGAACCGATGTACGGTGCGGGTGGCGGAGGCCCATCGCCAAACGGCGGTGTGCCTCCCCCGTATGTGTCCGCGGGGCCAATCAGTAATGGGGGCGCTTCGCCCCCGCGAGGTCCTTGCTACGCACCTGCCCCCGGACATCCCGAAACCGCCATCGTTTACACCGGACCGCCTCCGCTCTTCCACGCCGCCACCATCGACCCAACTACTGGAGCGCCGGGCCCCATTTACGCACCCCACGAAGGCACCTTCGACTCAGTGGCCCTTCACACAATGGCACATTTGGGGCCATTGTCGTCGTCGCCTTATGGCTTAAACGAGGTAAAATTGATGAGTTTGTTTATGTTAGCGTGAATCTGGTTCTATTAGTATCTTCTCAACTAACAAGTTTTTTTTGCGGTAACAGGTCTTTCTGTCATGAATAGTTTAGGGATTTAAAAAGTAACTGAAACATTGACAATTTAACCAACATTTTGATATAACTGAATTGACAAACTTGCGTAAAAAACACATTAACCGGTACGCAGGATGGATCTTTCTCTGAACGTCCTGACGGGAGCGGCACGCCACGTTCGATGACGACAGGCACGCCGCCTTCGGAGCAGCGCAGCACTGCCACTCCCGTTGTGTCAGTATTGTCGCTGGACTTCCAGCAAGAGAAAGACTTTGCCTCGTTGCAAGGGGGCCGTCGTCCGCCCCAGCAACCGTACGCCCATAACAATAATAACAACATGCAATACCGCCACACGTTGCCGCCCACACAACAACAACAACCGCCCCCGCAACAACAGCAGCATCGGCGAGGGGGTCATCACATAAACGGCGCCCCTCCCAGGAGGCCTTTTAACAACGGTCGCGCCTACCACACACCTCATAACACGCAATACATGCAGGTATTGTAATATTGTAGATTTTTCAGTGTTTTTGAAATTTAGACTTTTGTGTTTAAATCACGTGAAACAGGTGACAAACTACGCATGTTGTGAGTTGGGTTGGACTAATCTTGTTTTGAAAAATCATCGTTTGAGAGTTCAATCACACTCAAAGATCGTTTGTCTCTGTCTCTAGTTTTAGACTTAAAAAAGCTATGTTGTTATCAACATTAACCATAACTTGGTAATTATACCCTGATTATTATAACTTTAGTTGCACGTCATCAAGGTGAAAATGGGCGGCGTTGTCAATGTTATAAAAACCGAATCAGAACCGTGTTTGTTTACATTTTGAATTGTATTTGCAGAAAGGTCTGAGTGGTTTTTAGTGTTTTTATTGAACTTGTGGGTCATAGAGAGTGAGGAAAGCTTAGTTTAAGCGTGTTTAGAAGACAGGGGTTTGAGATCTGATGTGTTTTAGTCCGCATTTGTGTATAAACTGTGAATAATAATGGAGATATGTTTATTTGCGTAGATTTTCAGGTAGGGGCTTCTTAACAATTTAATGTTTTTTTATTGGTTGAATAAGCTTACTGACGAACGTAAAATAGGATCCCAAATCACGACAAATTTGGAAAACGCTGATATTTACGTCAAACTTTGACACTTCGAGACGTATAATTATCGGGTGAGATAATCGGTGATCGGAATAGCTCGGTAGGAAGAAAATCGAAAAACAGACCACAACATTGCGCATTATTGCCGACATATTTTAAGGCGCGTAATTTAAATTTCCATATCTATGCAATGTCATTGTTCAGTAAGTTCGGTTGGTAATAGAATCACCTGTGTTATGACGTGCAACTACAGTTATAATAATCAAGGTATACATAACAACATTTTACTAAAATTACTGCGGCTATTTACAATGACAGGTCTGTGTCCATTACTACACTTGGTCAAAAGGGTTGTGTGACATTCTTTAGATTGAAAAATGACAATTTGACATAATTGTCATTAAGAAAAAGTGTTTGGTTCCACTGCTATGAATGGTAAATATTCTAGAAAAAAATCTATTTTCCGAACTATGTATTTGGAGCACGTTTCGATGGAATAAAACTTGCTCTGAACTTGAACATGAAGAATTATGTTTCAGCATACATTGAATTAATTTGATCTCTCAATGTGTTTGTTTTTCATAAATGTAGTTATTTTTACCTACATTTCCTTAAAAATATGAACAATATAGGACAGGCCTGCTTAAATTCAGTTTTCTTTTTTATTCAGGATAGAGCAATGTGGCATTTATTTATGTCCAAGTGAGTCAACAAAATCAACGACCTGTCTTGTCTTCAATTTCACCTGTTTGCTATACAAGAAAGATTTTAAAAAGTAAAATTTTATTTCTGTTACAGATTAACAACATTATCAATAATAATGAATGTCTGTGGTCCACGTAGTTAAAGCACCATAACTTGTTAACACAAGATCTCAAAATATGTAATAAATATTCACAAATAACATTCAACACTAAAATCGCAAACTTTACTGAAATGTGTATTTAAGAGCTCCTGTTATTAACATAATTGATGTTGTTCAATTATATTAACAAGAAGTGGAAGAGACAGAAAACAAATACTTTTAACTTCTATAAAAATAGCTTGTGTGTCTTATTTGACGTTTTTAAATTTACATTAAAAGTCTCACATATTTTTTTCTTCAACAGCAACCTCCACAAGGTTCGTTTATACCGCCGGCGAGACGACCGCGCAAACCCCAGCGTCGTGCCGGACCCGGCAACGCCGCCAACGAGATTGGGGCCGGAGACGCTCCGCTGCCCACCTCGCAAGACGATCTCTCCGCACACGTGGAGACGCTCAAGATTTAAGTCGCCCGCTTCATTGCCGTAGCTAAAACAAACGTGCGTAGTACTCAGTGATTTTTTTCTGGTAAAACAAACGGAACATGCCGGATCGTGGCACTTTTGGTGTTTTCTACCACTCGCCACGTAATTTTCCCTGAGCATTGGATTTGGTCCTGCCTCGGTCCGGTATCTTAAGTCGAGTTCCTATATTTTTTCTTTCTACGGTAAGCTCAATCGTATGGTTGGTTGGCCGAGAAAACGTTGAATTGACTCGCGATTTGCTATAATTGTGGAGTTGGTCATAAAACAGGTCAGACTTACAAAAAAAAACCATTGTATTATATTAATGTAGTAGCGGTATAATATACTTAAGCGACTCCGAATTAGGCGTCTTGTCCATTTTTTCTGCTGCTGTTTGTGTGTGAAATGCGTGTCTGTTGGTGTATATTTATAAGGTTATAATTACCGTTGGGGCCTTGTATTTTCGAGTTTAGAAGGTCGAAGGCGGTTGGCTGAACAATTTTAGGGTTAGATGTTTTTTTTTTGTAGCGCAACCTAGACGAAACCGTGCCTCAAATTTCATGATGTTTAACTACAGTTTTCGATTTGACGATTTTCGTTCTTTTTCAAATTACCGACGTGACAATATTATATTTCTTCGGCATGGCTTGCTTTCCGTCTTAAATTTCCGCGATTGTGATTTCCAGCAGCGAATCCATCGCGTTTTCATCTAAAGTGAGATGCCATTTGTTAACTTTTAAGGTCAGAAGCTAAGTCAGTCGATGATAAATCTTCTCTCTTAGATTCGTAGTATTACAAAGAAACTTTTTGTAGATATATTAATGATACAGCAGAAAACGTTAAAAAACGAAATAGAAAACTATGAGAATATTAATATATATTTTAGGTTATATCTAATTAAGAAATAAAATATATACAACATTATTAATATACATCATATAGATTATATTTAAAGGATTCTCTCTTACTTGTTATTTAATATGTAAGGTTGCTCGGTTTCTTTGGCTAAGGGTTTCTTAAATTTTTTCGGTAAGATTACGTGTAATTGCCCGCCAAAATATCTGGCTACAGTCGAATATACAGAATACAAATTCTGACAATTGACTGCGTTTAACTGGGATTTTATTCGTTTGAAACACTCTGGCATCACTGAACGGCAATAATGTTTTGTTTTTAATTAATTGAGTTTTTTAACGAATGGACCGGTTACTAAGGCGTTACACGCGCTATCTACAAGAAAAATGAAACTTGACAAAAAGTGAGATTCTTGCTCAAAATGGTTGCCATTTCGTCTAGATTTTTCCCTTGTAGCTGTTTTACGGTGCAATTTTCAATTAATAGTGAAACTCTTTCGAGAGGCAGAAATACGGTAGTTTGGCAACACACGCTAATCTTTGATAGTTTTAGTTGGCAACAGTCCAAATAGTTTTAGGCAGTAATTTTGTACCTAATTTATTTGAAAAGTTGCCAACATTGTATAGTACAAAACAGTCAACAACCAGATAAGAATTCAAAAAGAAGTAGTAGTCCATATTCTTTCAGTGGAGTTGTATGAGTGAGAAAGGAAGGGAATGACAAGCAGTCGTCTTCACAATACTTTATTTCAACCTTCAAAAGGTAAGGTCTCGACCAGTTTCGGCCAAATAAATGGCCATCTTCAGGAGCTCAACTAATAAATCAATGCGGCCGGCTGTCTTTTTAAAAGGGGAGACCCATGTTATGAAGAATTAGTGAATTGTTCATTGGAGAAGGTTTCCTGTCTGATTGCCTCTGCTGGGGATGGTAGATTAAATTTAAATTTTTTATTTTCTCCCCATAGGGGAGCCCAGCCCTAATAAAATGGGTCTAGTTGTAACTTTAATTTTATTGTGATTAAGTATGTAGTGTCAGGTTTTTTCTTCATAATGACCCCTTAAATTTTTTTTTAAATTCACTAATTCTTCATAACATGGGTCTCTCCCCTTTTAAAAAGACAGCCGGCGCATTGATTTATTGGTTGAGCTCCAGAAGATCGCCGAAACTGGTAGAGCAGATTTACTCTTTGAAGGTTGAAATAAAGTATTGTAGAGACGAATGCCTGTGTCATTCCCTTCCTTTCGCGCAGATAAGAATTGTCTCCATTAATTAGAATATTTCAACTCTTAACAGAAAATTTGCTGATTTTTAACGTTTTATTGGATTTTGTCGTATAAAGCAATTTTTCTTATTATTAATCAAATAATTCAAGCTTTCAAAATTGTACAATCATAAAATTCGCTAATCAGTATTACCGCAAACTATTTTCCGTAAAGTGTCATTTGGCTTTTATGCCCGTTAAGGTGCAGAACAGTTTGACTTTACTTGACAGTTGGTTAAATTACGTCATTGTGTCATCAAATTTGCTCTGCACTCTCCCTAGAGACTACTAGCAGTGTTGCCACACTAATTTTTTTGGACTAGATATTTTTCTAACATGACTTCTCCGATATAATGGTCGGGCTTAAAAAATTTTGACTGAGAGTTTCCAGTACAAACAACGTCGTTTACATTCTGAAATTGCACTTTAGCCCCGAGCCAGTTATTTGCGTTTTGTCTGTGCTCGTTTTCCTGCTGTCATTCATCTCTGTCATTTACATGTGTTTGCTGAAAAAAATTAAACACGAGTGTAGTGTATTTTTTCCTTGTCGGTTCCGCAGCTTAGTTCATTTTGTTCATCACGTTCACCTCTCTTCGTTTCCTGTTAAAAAACGATTGTGTGCGTTTTTTTTTTTAAATTTTTGGGCTGTGACGTTTATAACATAATATTGATAATTGTTGAAGTTTTGTAGATTTTTTATGAGAAACTCGCCGGGCATCGGCCGTTTTCGTGCCTCCACCTCCCGTACACACAAAATCGCCCGCGCGCGTACCGAATACTGAAAGAAACAAACGATCAAACTTGAATCCTTTATAATCAAAAATTCAATACAAATTAATTGCGTTTGCAAGCACAAACTTGTTTAGTTGGTTTTTTTTTTACTAGGGAGTCGTGACACGCAAAACAAACAAAAAAAATGCCAAACTCGTTACGTTAAAAACTCGTTTAGTTATGTGTTCTTTAAGGGTCGTTTTTTTTTTTGTGTTTGTTGGATAATATCATCTGATTTTTTTTTGTCGAAAAACAACGAGGGGCGTGTCTTGCGCAAGTGTTTTTTCTTCTGGCGTTTTTTGAAGAAACCACTTGAAAGCGTTGATATTCCACAGTTTAATAATAATTACAATTACAAGCGCCGTCCCCTTGTACAGTTAAAAAGTAATATATTAACATTATCTGTTTTTTTTTTTGTTATCCAAAGATTTATTTAGAATGTAGGTTTAGATACGTACTTTGTAAAGTATACATAAAATAGCTCTTAGCAGTTTTTAAGATATTTAGTAATTTATTATTAGCTTATGATAGACGCATAGTCCGTAAGATTTAGTCTTTAAGCCAACCACACATTATATCATACCTAATGATATAGTATTCAATGGCCAAACGTCCTATTTAGGCTAACCGATGTTTTTTGATACTATAGATTTTTCGAAATTTTTTTGTCGTCTTCAGAACGACTGTTTGATATGAAAAATGAACTTGCTTCAGCGCCAATTTTCTTTTGTTTTGTTTTTTATTTTGTCTCGCCCTCGTCCATTTTTATCCTCTCCTTTTCCTCGTTACCGCTGTTGATTTTGCGCAATTGATGCACATTCGTACCTGTTTATAAAAACGATAAAAGTGTACATAATTTGTTTTAGGAAACGTTGTTGTGACGGATTTTTGGTTGTGCTGCCAAGAAAAAATTGATTTGCAGACATGGGTCAATTACTGTGTTGTAAGCGTTAAAATTGACTGGTTTGGGTGTGTTTTGGTCAATTCTAGATTAATGTGACTGGTTGTGTTAGGAGTGATTTGCCATATTCTAACCAAGTAAAGAGAGATGGGTGGGCGTCAAAGTGCTGCATTGTACTAACTAAAACCTTACTCTTACTTATTTGGTGGTCCAGTTTTAAATGTCAATAATTCACCAATCGATAGCCCTTAAAAAAATAAAAAAAACGAACGCTTTCTAAGGAAGTCACCGATCTCCAAAGTTCAGTTTAAAAAATCGTTTTTTTGCTACAACTGTCAGACCGTTGGACCAATTTTGATCAAATTTGGAACAAGTAATTCAATCTTCAAAATTGGTTAGACGTGTCGATATAGGGGGATAATCTTTATTTTATACGCTCACTGGATAATATTCAAAAATGTCTACTTGGGTTATTGTATTTTTTACTTTAAAATGGTTCAAAAGGATTCAGATCTGGTCATCTGTGAGGTTTACGAGTTAATTTTTGACACTGAAAATAATCAAAAAACAGGATTTTTGGACTATTGTTTACTGGCGTTCAATTTTTTATTAGACTATAGGTAGTGTAAAACTCATCATTCAATTCAAACTTTTTATTTATTCAATTAAAAACTGGTAACAGTCCCAATTTTCGAACTAAAAGGATTTATCAGTCATAAAGCACAGTGAAGCGTCTAGAAGTCAATTTAATACTGACAAAGCGTGAAAAGGAATGTTTAAGCCTATGGAAAATGTAAAAATAGTTTTTTAAGTCTGCTATGCCAAAAGCTTGGTGAAGATAACCCTAAAACTCGATTTTCCAAGCTGAAAGCAGTTTTAAAGCACTAAAAATAGTCCAGAGTTTTAAGAAACTGAAAAGCAAAGTCTTCAAGTCAATTTTCATCCTGTATTTAAGATTAAAATATTGAAATGTATTTTCAAATTATGAAAACTTACATTAAATGCAAATTTTAAGCTTTTGATGTCACTTTTCATTGGTTCAGAGTCACTTTTTGGTGTCCAAGTCAATTTTCAATGTTGAAATGTGTGAACTTGTAGCCAAAAATTCTAGATAAAGTATTTTTTTGATGGCTACAATTCAATTTTCACTTCTAAAGTATTTCAACTTATCTGAAAACTATAACGACTGACTACAAAGACAATTTTTAATCCTCTCAAGTCAAATATTTCACCGTTTCAAAGTAAATTTTCTGGTTCATAAGTCAATTTTCATAACTAAGTCTATCTTTGTTCTGGAAACTATGAAAACTGGCTACAAAGACATTTTTTAAGCTTCTTAAGTCAATTTTCATCGTTTTCAAGACAAAGTTGGGTTGGGTTGGATTTGGTTCCTTGAACGTAATAACTCAATTATCTCGTAAACAAAGTTTCAAATCAGATACTTATTTTGTCAAATTGAACAAGTAAAGTAAAAAAAACTGAAATTTTTGAAAAATATCCAGTGCCGTAGAAAATAAGGCAGAAAAATTAAAACCATCTTTCTGCATTTATACCACTGGACAGTTTCGACAATCGTATTTCTTCTAAATTTGATTAAAATTGCTTCAGCGGTCTGACAGTTATCACAAGAAACCGATTTTTTAAACTGAACTTTTATATGGACTGTATTTTCCTTGAGAAGCATTTTTCAGGAAAATGACATAATGTATGTTAACTTAACTTATTATTTGATGGGCTATCGAATGGTGAATTATGGACTGGACCTGGTATTTGTCTAATTCATATTTTTAGAAAACACACCCAAAATGGTCACACCCGAAATAAAGACTCACTAGAGTTAACTTCCATACCAAAAAAAATGGTGAAACTTTGGCAATTATATCATTATTAAATAAAGCAATAAGTTCCGTCAATCACTGTTATACAGAGACTTGTCAATTTAAAAAGAAACTTGTTTCTAATTTGTTTGTACATAAAGCGCGACGAAAACACTACATAATTACATATACACCTACTTATATAAAATAAAATCCAGAGATGCTCTACTCAAGGTTGTGCATAAAAATGTTTCTAAGGTTGTAAACTAGATTATGTATAAATCTTGTCTAAAAAGGTAAGGTTATTAACATACTAAAAAAAGTAGGTTAGTCATATATTACTAATGCAAAAGGCTAATTTAAAAAAACTAGACCTAAGGAATGTACAATAATGAAAAACTGCGGACTCGTGAAGGAAATGAAAAAACCGTTTTTAAAACCCGCTTCGGCAACAGGAATAAGTAAACAAAAAAAACTAAAAGGTGCGTTTTTTACTTTTTATAATATTTTATAAAATGTGTATAATACATATGGAATATGAAGAAAGTAAGTGTTCGAGCCAAATGTTTTGTGATATTGGATGTTTGCGAAATGTGCGCAAACTTGTCCTTGTGTGTTCTGTCTGGAGTGATCTCTAAAAAGTGATTTTCAGGGTTTCCAGCTATAAAAAGAAGTCAAAATGTTTTCTGGCATTTAATTAGAATGACGCAAAAAAAGTAGGTTTACCGTGTAAATCATTTTGAACCGTATTACGCTATACAAAGTGATCTAGTACAAAAATATCCTCAATTAAGAACCCGTCAAAGGATATGTTATTAACATATTTATTATACAGGGTGTCCCATAAGTAATGGTAAATAATTTAATGGCGTATTTATTGGGTCAAAATAATCCGATTTACCACAACTTACCTCAGACGAAAAGTCAAGGGAAACAGAAATACAGGGGGTCAAAGTTATTTTTTTAAAATAGTATTTTTCAAAAAAGTTTTTTTCTGAAATTATAAATTTGGGGCCTTTAGAGGGCGCCAGTTGCCCTGACAACTGGAATCCGAATATCTGTTCACCAATATGTTCTAAACAAAAAAGGTATACCTTGTTGGTATCCCTAAGATCAATAGTTTTCGAGATATTTGCAATTAAAGTATTCGGTGCGATGCATGTACAAGAAAAAATTGAAAAAATAAATAAAAAATTGGAAAACTTTTCGTCTCGGGTAATTTGTGGTAAATCGGATTATTTTGACCCAATCTAACAATATCATCATCTCAGAAATACGCCATGAAATTATTTACCATTACTTATGGTACACCCTGTATACAGGTGTAGAAGGCTTGATTTTCAAATATCAAAAAGTATAAGACATTTTGGCTATGTTATATCTTATGGCTTCTCCTATTCTTATCAGAGTAATTTCCCATACAAAAACATTTCCAATTTACTCATACCTTAGTATATGACGAATAATTGCAAGCGGAAACCCTGAAACGCAGTGAACCTTTTTTAAACTATAGAGTATTTAAAACAAAGTCCTTTTTCTCTCTCTCTTTTACTTAAATATAGTAAGCTCTGCTATATAAACGATATATTTAGTAAACAACCAGTACCTAATACTTAGTATATTCATAAGTATATAATTACTTTTTAGGTAATAAAATGGCCCTATATAGAGGTAATAATAGTATATTATTAACCAAGGTTTAGACAGAAGCTTTTATTCACCATATGTCAAGTTTAATAAAAGCTGATAAGGTCAATAAAAGCTGTCTAAACCGTGGATAATATAGCGTTTTTTCCACTATTAACAAAATTTAGGATAACAACAAAACAGCAAAATGAAGATACAACCTAATTTATCTGTCTCTGTCAAGTATATTTCATATGTCATATCTTAATAGACATTGACATTATTATTTACCTAGGTCAATAAAATTTTATTTTTTGTTGTGTTTGTGCCAGACTCGAACTAGAGATTATTGACCTAGGTCAACAATGACCATTAAGGTAGAGAAAACTAATTTTTCAAGTTACTAATCGGTCAATAATGGTATGTTTATCATGTTAGTAGTGGAAGAAAAAATATAAAAGATACTAAGATTTTAGATTTAAATTAAGCTAATATATTAATACTATCACAAAGAAATCACAGCAGTGGCTTGCAAAAGTTTGATTTATACTGACTGTGTTTTACTTTTAAGGTGAAAAAAGGGTGCGTATATCGAAGCAGTTTGATTTACGGGTAAAAGTAGAAGATCGTAAGTCGAAAGTAGTACAAACAGATATAGAGTTTCCATCAAATCAGTGATCTTGACAGTCAAATGACATCGCTCTACTTACTATACATTTATGGTAAGTCCAGATGTGCTGTATTTGCCTAAATCACAACACTGTTTGTAGTTTGAAATCACAAACTGTGCTGAGATTCGCACAAATACTGCAAACTAGAGTTTAGCATTACAGTCTATACGCAGCATTGGCAGTTTTAAGAAAAACTTATCTCTTCTACTTCACCTTTTAGGGATTTACCGGGGAATACAATGCGAAAAGAGTGAAATATACGCGCTCGCAAAACTGTGAAACTCGAATCAATGCAAGCCCAATTTATTTTGTAGGGGCAAACAAACCAAACCGAATCCGCTGTTTGCAAGCCACTGTTGCTCTGAAAAAACGTGACAAAGTGAGATATTACTGTAGAATATAGCGGATACAAAAAAAAAATAAAAGATAGCTCGTAAGGACCTATGTACAAACTTACAGGATAATAAAAACCACAATATATGATATTATATAGTAAGAAATCGTCATTTTATTAATATTCTAGAAAGGTGGTCAAAATAAGGAAGAAAAAATACGCTGTTAATGGTACAAGTATCTTTAATGTTCGATCAAAGCAAAAAAAACACCGGAATGTACGGTAAAAAAGTAATTTCGTTTTAGAAATATCATCAGATCAACAGTTTTAACCAACACTATAAATTACAATATTCAGTACAATATATGTATAAAAAAAACCATTTATATTCAATACTTTGGTATAATATTAAATCTCATTCACTCCCTATTTAAGTAATAAAACCTTATTCGCTCCAAACAAACTCATTTGTCATTGGATCTTCTTCTTCTTTAGCACTAACCAGCACTTCGCCCTCTTTAAATTCTTTTCCTGCAAACTTTTCCAATCCTTCTCCCTCGTAAGACAATAACGGTGAAATCTCCACTCCCCCGTGACACTTTGCCCCCACGTTCTCCAACCAAGTCTTGTGCAGCGCCATCAAGTCCGCCTTGGCTGTGGGAAACGAGAACTTGTCAGCCACTTCGCTATTTTTCACCGGAGAAAACTCTTGCGACCGTTCCACCTGCCAGAACAGCGGATTTCTACTGTAACCGACCACGTCAAAAACGAACTTTTCCAATTTGATACAGTTCGGATTGATGGGGAAAATTTTGTCTCCCTCTGGTCCCACGTAAGTGGCCGTTTTTCTAGCCATGTGCACCTTCAATTCCGGCTCGTGTTCGTGGCAGATTCTTGCCAAGAAATCTATATGAAACAGATGAATGCAAATGTTGCCCACACAAAATATTAATTCTTCTCCTGTTGCATCGCGCAGTCCTAAAGTAGACTGTGACAATTCACTATACTCCAAAATGTAAACCGAATCATCTACGTTCACTACTATCCCCAAAGATTCGTGAGGATCGTCACGTTTAATCACCTTAAGACCTGCGTAGATAATTTAATACTGGTTGTTTATATTGTAACACCAAAACTCACCAAAATCACTATGGTCCTTAATGCATTTTCCCAGGAATACCGGGTCGGCTACCTTAATCAGCATATTATCCACACTATGAACGTGAATATAAGTAACACCTTTTGCTTGCATGTCTGCTAGCATTCCTTGGCGAAGCAAGGCTCTGTACATCCCTCCATTACCTGCGCGCGAAAAATTATAACAGAAAAATTAGCAAAAGCTTAAAAATACCATCAGGAGCTGTAGCAACTTCGTCTCTCTCCTCCAAAAATAGATTCCCGTCCATATCGAAACAGGGAAGTTGTTGCTGTTTGAACAGTTTGACGTTTTCCTCTTTCAAACCGAAAAACTCGTTTTGGTAAAGGAATTTTTCAGTCAGATCGTGAGTGGCATCGCTCGTCATTACGTACCAGTAAATTACCGCATCACTTCCTTCTAAATAACAGTAAAACCATATGATTTGCAGTTCTTAACATCTAGTCAGTTTGAAAGTTGTGTGTCACACAGTCAGTTCTCTAAGTTACAGTTAATACCTAAATCAAAGTACAGCTGAACCTATTGACGTTTCAAGATAAGAGATACTCTATCTGTTGAGTTTCGGTCATTCCAGCTGTCATTTCTCCGTTTGTTTACGTTGATTTTAGCATATTTTGGTTAGGAATTTAGCACAGGTTTCATAAATATGAAGTGACAGTGTCATATTATTTATAATGTTAGGTTAGGAACGTGTTGCTCGATATTAGTTCAAATGGCGCTGCGATCTTAACTTGAAATGCCAATAAAACTGATCTAAGCTCTAAATTGAAGTTAAACAGGCCTTTAAGATCTTTCTTCATTTTTTTTCTTTAAATGTTATTTGTCAGCTAAGACATGACAACTTTTAAAATGAGTGGTCTCATAGCAAAACCACCAATCTTCAATTTTTGTTGTTTTCAGTAAAACAGTAGAAACTGTTTGGAGTTTGGCAATTTGCAACATATGTTTGGTTTTAAATAGCTTTTCACATGAGAAATTTGCTGTTTAGGTGCAAATGAAGCTTACATAACTCTAAATAACTTTTCTGTTTCTTAAATGCAACAAAAACTTTAAATCAGTTTAAAAATGGAAATTGGCATTGACACTACTGAAAAGTACTAAAACAGTTTACACAATTCACCACCAGAGGTCAGACCTTCAGTCTTAAAGTGAATGTCATCTCAAAATGACCTAATTTGACAGTAAAATTGTGGTTTTTGTTTTCTTAAATTACTCATCCTAATGCCAAACTAGTATACTGGCTCCATGGAGGATAAAAACAAATAAAATCTTAAATTAAAAAAAAAGTGTTTTACCAATTTACCATTTTTTTCTTTGGCTAGCTCCATCAAACGTTGTATTCGTTCGGCCTGAATTTGAAAAAGAGTCTTTCCTGAAGGTAATCCAGTAGGACATAAACCTTTTGGAAAGCAGCTCCCTAGTCTGGTGCCTTGTCCTCCACCTAACACAACAACAGCTACTGTACCTCTAGATATCTCTTCCAATCCAATTCGCCTATATTCCTCGATCTCATTGTGGGAAAACTCTTTGTCAACCTATTTAAAAAATTAAAACTTATTTGCATGTCAAGTGGATTTTCATGTTTAATTACTTGCACATCTACAGGCACCATATCATCTTCTTCCAGATATTTTTCCGCGTAGACGTAGTCCTCTTGGGCCTTGTGCCTCATACGAAAAATTTCTTCAAAGTCAATACTCTCCAATTGATCCATAAAGTCTTTCTGAGACTGGGGTGACAAATCATTCCAGTACTTTAAAAGGTGCTCATGTTTGTAATCCTCCAGTCGCCTTTTCATTTCCTCATATCGCCGTTCCATTTCCACATGATCCATTGTGCTTATTGAAATAAACTTTATTGATACAAAAGCAAATTAAAAGGAAGTTTATTTAAAAAAACAAAAACAATTTTTGTTCGTTGAGGTTAGGATTCTCCCTTGTCACTCTCAACTAATGTCAAATGTTACAACGTTGCCAGATTATTAAACAAAAATCCTGCTTTCTATTGGAGGAAATTTTAAACTTTGACACTTTTGACAAGTTCAGCAGCAGGAAATTAAATGTCAACTTTTTATTTATTCATTTATTAGCTTTAATTAAAAAAATTAATAACAAAAAAATAATGCAACAAATGAGTACGAGGAAATGAAAAACTCACCAAATTACCGAGAAAGGTAAGTCTGCAACAAATTACTTTCACTCTCAAAAATATTAGGTTGATGGCCTTTTTTAGATGGATAAATATACAGTTGACTTGGACCAAGTCCTGAACGATTTCGAGTATTCAGAATTGACCGATCAGCATCTAAAAAAAGTTCCAGAACAGCAACCTTTCCAGCCACCTCCAGTGACTAAGCACAGCATCAACAATGTTTTTCACAGCTTGAATGAGTACTTAAACAGCGAAGTTAACACTACATTAGAAAATAATCATTTAACTGACAATAAAGTAGCTGATAATAGTTTGACAACAACAACAGTGCAAGAAATCAAGGAAGATGAAGCATCCAACTCCCTGGAGGTTCCAAAGCCTATTTTACCTGAAGTGGTACATTTACCAGTGGTGGTTACAAGTGACAAGGTAGAGGAAGAAACAGAGGAGAATACTAGTTACAATAACAAATTTGAATGTGATAGAAATGTTAATTTAAAGTCTGATAGTACACTAAATCAAGATGATACTGAAGACCAGACTAGGGAAGAAAAAGCTTTAAATTGTGATAATGTTAATAACTCTTTTGATAATAATGTTATAAGTGATTTTGGAAATGATCAAGAAGAAGGAATTCTAGTTGATTACTTGACTAATGATGAAGAGGTAAATACTGAGCAGGAGAATCTACCTGGAAATGCTGATGAGGCTGTTAAAGAAACTATCCAGAGTAAAGTTGACAAGGATGAAGCACATGAAGACAGTGAAACTGAAGCTATTCGAGACACAATTCAAGTAAGTAAATTTAGTTTTAAATAATTAAATATTGTCAAATATTGTCATTTAGTTATAATGGTTGAGAGCGAATATTTAAAACACAATCCATGTTTAAGTAACCTGAAACATATTAGCAACTAGCTTAGGAACTAAGCAGAGTGAAAGTGACATCATTCTGATCTATTTTATTAAAATCCTAATTTGACCTTCTGTTAAATTACCTCATTGTGATGTTAGATTTGCTCATTAATAGCCATTTGTACTTGTATGGATCACATTTTTTGGTATGTCAATATAACCAAGACAGCAGTGCTAATTGGTCATTTCTTCTCTTCTTAGAAGAGAAAAAAAAAGTTACATTTAAAGGATTCTATATCTAAATATAACACAGTGTTTAATAATGGAGTTGTTTTAGAATATGGAAGGATCTTTACTAATTGAACCAGTTAAACTGATAACTAGTCCTGTATTAGTTGAAACATTAGAAAACCAATCCAATATTATACACACCACCACAGAAAATATCACTGAAGAATCAACAAATCAAGAGGCACTTGAAACTGATGTCAATTATGAAGAAACTGAAGCAGAAAGATTTGAGAAGGAATCCCATATTCCAACTGAAGTGAGCACAGAAGCGCAGCCATGCGCGGTAGGATTTACAAGTGATTTAGATATAGACGAAAATGAACTGAACAAAATGCTGGAAGACTTGGAATTGGAGGTTAAGGAAGAATTTGAGTCTGCTAAAGAAGATAGTGATGCTGAAGGCCAAAGTGAACTTGTTAAGGCTACAGAGCCTACAATAGCAGAACCTGAATGTGCAATAGAAGTTTCTAGTGGTAATCAATACTAATAACACTGTGCTAGTACCCTAGAGATTTATTTTACAAATTTTAGATGAAAAACAAGGTTTGGTAGAAGAAGTGGTTTCTGAAGTGCAACCGGAAGTGGATAAAGAAAAGGTTGTAACTCCAAATGAGCCTAGTAATGAAGAAAACCCTAAACTTGAGGAAGTGACAGTTAGCAGACCTACAGAGTTGCCTTTAAACAATAAGACGGACGAAAGCACTAGCAGGAAAATTGACTTAATTGGTATGGAAGTACAAGAACCGAAATGTAAAGTTTTATAAAAATACAACTCACAACTGGTTGTTGTTTTAATGCGTGCAGTCTGAGTGAATGTTTAGAGTGTGAAATTATAGGTAGTCCAGGTTCAACACCTTACAACAATGTTTACATAAACAAATCAATTGAACCAAAAACGGCGCACGAGGAGTCCGACTATGCCAGTTCGGCCAGTCCAACTTTTTCGGATTGTAGCACTGGCAGCACTGGAACGGCCAGCACTGCATCCGTCGAAGACTTGGTCAACTCCAAGTTGAACAGTAAAAACGAAAAAGAACCGAAACACGCACAGGAACAAGTTACAAATAGCACTCAAGGTGGGTGTTAACATTTTAATACTAACCAGGTTGAGTTGGTGGTTTTGCAGAAGCTGGTGATGGTGATGCAGGCGCCCACTCACTAGAGGGCGGTGACAATCCTAGAGTTAGTGACAGTGGTGATCCACCAGGGGTTGCAAACCCTGAATCCAGTGAAAGAGCTTCAGGTAAGTTTCCACTTAAGAGGTGAATAAAAGTTTAATTTTTTTTTCGATAACAGATAAATCGTGGTTGGGTAAGCAAGCACCTCTTTGGATACCGGATGCCGACGCCGCGTCCTGTCTGCACTGTGATGTGAAGTTTACGGTTATCAAACGACGGCATCACTGTAGAGCTTGCGGTCTGGTTTGTAGAATCCATTTTATCTAAGAAGTTTCCTGTATATTATACAGTTGAAATATTTAGGTTCTTTGTTCTAAATGCTGTAACTTGAAGTTTCGCCTGGAATATTTGGACTCTGAGGCCCGCGTCTGCAATAAATGTTACGACATTCTTAATGAGTAAGTTCATACAGTCAAAGAAAAATAAATATTAGGGTTATCATCAAATTTGAAAAACTAAAACTGTTTTTAAAATAAGTTTATTTGATTGGTGGTAACAATGAACGGTATTGCCAAGTTTAAATAGATACAGAGTTGGTCCGTATATTTAGAAGCTTGTGACGACATAAATTGAACAATTATAGGTTTTCTTAAAAACAGATAATTTCATATATTTTTTTTTAGAAAAACACAAAACTTCAGCAACTCTTAAAAAGGTATTTTCTTACTCAATTGATATGACAAAGACATTGTTCAGATTTTAGAATAGTTAAGATAACAAAAACTAAGGTAAAAGTAAAAAAATATAACTAAATCACAGACCATTCAAATTAGGTAGTATTTAGGTATTATTTTGACAGGTGTCACGTGAGTGGCTAAGTAGATGGTGTTCCCTGACATGTGACAACTGTCACAAACAACAAAACTGTCAAACATTGTGCAGCGTGGTCAAAAAGCTGCAGGAATCACAGTAACAGTTTTCTTGCAGTATTCAAGAGAATATATGGTTTTCGATTTCATTACCATTATTTTCACAGTTGTCACGTGACTGTCTATGTAAATGGTGTTTGAGTTTTATGTGACAGTTCTCACAAACGTTAAAACTGTCAAATTTTACCATAATCGGAGCATGGAGCTGTAAAAACAACAGTGTAGAATAATAGTTAACTTGCAGTATTCGAAAAACGTTTTTTCACGTGACTATCTAAACAAATAGTGTGCCAGTATCACAACTATCATTAACGTCAAAACTGACAACTTTTTCGCAGTTTGGGCATGAAGCTCTAAAAATCACAGTATGGAACAGTTTTCTTGTAGAATTTGAGACAAATCGTGGTTTTTAGCTTCTTGTCCATTATTTTGACAATTGTCTCGTGACTGTCAAATTAAACCGTGTACCAGTATTTGCACAGACAGTAATTGCTGTCATAGACGTCAAAGTTTGCTCTACTAAAACAAGAAGCTGCAAAAATCAAAGTTCAGTAAGTTTTTTTTGTACTGTTCGACGTGTTGTACACAAGACGTGATTTATAGCTACTTGATTCATAATTTGACAGTTCATAGGTTCCTGTCTAGGTAGATAGTGTTCTAGTATCATGTGACAACGTCCGGAAACGTCAAAACTGACAAATTTTGCCTAGTTTGGGCATGAAACTCTAAAAGTCACATTATGAACCAGTTTTCTGGAAGTATTCAAGACAAGTCGTGGTTTTTATCTGCTCGGCGATTATTTTGACGGGTGTCACGTGAGTGTCTAATTAAATAGTGTACCAGTATCTCGTGATTGCTGCCACATACCTCAAAGTTTACGTCAAACAGGTTTTCTTCAGAGCGTTTTAGACATCACAATGATGTAATTTGCCAGTTGGACAAATTATCGTTTTGTCAAATTACGTCATCGTCACGTCAAAAACGGTCTGCTCGCTCCATGAAGCTTGAAAACGAATGTGCCCGAAATGTACTTTTAGAGTTTCATGATCCCAAATTTAACATTTGACTTCGTCAAATGGAACATATTGTGCATTATTCTGTTTTCTGATTTGCTTTACATGATATTTCAACTTTTATTAACTATGTCTTATGAATTAAATCCATATATATTTTTTTAATATCTTTTGCCAACCTTGTGCACTAAACTGAGGCATTTTCCCTTTTATCAATATTTTTATTGTTTAACTTAAACGAATCGGTTAATAAAGAAAAGAACCCCTTTCCTGTAAGAAGTTTGTTTAAAATTTAAAACAATTCTCAAAGACCCTAAAAAAAGGTTAAAACAAAATAATATGTTTAGTTTTAATTAGGTTTTTACACTTTGGCATGCATTTTTTTTCGTCTGTGCCGTGATTCTAATTTATTTTGATTTTTCATATACGTTGCACTGACGGATGTATATCGAAAATCAATAATAAATTAGCACACATTTTTTTAAATTTATTAGATCTACTCCAAACAACGCTGGTGCAGACCAATCAACGGACTCGAGTAGTTCGTCAGCATTTAGGCCGAACCCGAACAACCCCCTGGAGTACTGTTCTACAGTGTCGCCCCTACAGCAAGCGGGGCAAGCAGGTGCTCCGCCCCCCACCGTTATGGTCCCGGTAGGCGTGTTGAAACGCCAGGGCTCCAACAAAAAGTCGAACAAATCTGTTATGTTTTGTGACGGAATCGCGCCCGGTAGCGACTTAACCAATTTGGATCAGGACTTTAATTACCACCCTGATTCGAAAAAAGTCAATAAATCACCAACTAAAAAGATTGAGGTGGAAAATAGGACGGACGTGCAAGAAAAAACGGTTTCTGTGACTGTACCCACCGCAAAAATTGGGCGAAACCAACCTAAAATCGACGAGGAAACGGGGTGTTTTATACCGAAAAGCGAGACTAGTTTACCACCAAGTATTACCATCAACAAAACAGACATTCTGTATTCAGAATGTTCCAATACCCTAAATGTAGTGGAGACACTGAAGAACGGCACTCTGGTGTTTGCGCTGACGCAAAACTTGTTCGTGCACGTTAAAATTGTAAACAGTAGGTTGAGTTGTTTTTACAAAGTTGCTTAGAAGTAAAAAAGTGATTTTTCAGTGAACTGTTGCGTGAACAAGTTGGCGTGGTGTTTCAGTTCTGAAGGTCTCATCAACGTCGGTTCGGACGAAGTCGTTTATCTCATCGAGTACATTGACGAGGAAAGTTTCGTACCTAAAGACATGTTCTATCATGTTCATAATTTATATCTGGATGCTGTCAAAGGTAAACACCATAAATTTTAAGTCAGTTTAGACTATTTATCCAAATTTGACTCTTTATAGGTACTTCTATAAAAGAACTAGGACTATCCTTGCACAACACTTTCAATTTTTTGGATTCGCGTAACCACGCGGGTTTCGTCTACATCAAACCGACATTCCAGTGCTTAGAAAATTTGATTGTACCTCAGGAACCATTTTTGATAGGGATTTTAATACACAGGTACCACCAGTCACTTTAGTGAGTGAATGATTAAAGGCAGAATTGCAGGTGGGAAACTCCCTGGGCCAAACTACTGCCCCTAAGGTTAATACTACGATTAGGGGCTGAGTACCGGTACTACCCCAGTCCTTTAATATCGACGCGTCATCGGGACAGCGTTTTTGTGGAAATCGGTCATACTATCATCAATTTACTGGCGGTATGATTGCTTTTGTCTCATTTTAAAATATGTGTGATTAATTGTATGCAAATGTAGGATTTTAGAAACTTCACCTACACCCTACCGCAAATTCGCGGACTGATTATTCACATGGAGGAAAAGAAAACCACCATAACGATACCGAAAAACCGTTACGATTTGGTGATGAAGAGTATGAACAATTCAAGCGAACATATTCTGGCGTTTGCGGGGAATTTTAGTAGGGAGGCAGATTCGCATTTGGTTTGCATTCAGGACACTCAAACGCATGATAATGGGTATTCTACACATGCTATCAATATTCACAACAAGCCTAGAAAAGGTAAAGTGTAGACTAATAGTTGTTATTAAAAAAATAGTAATAATATAGACTTATAGAGGTACAGGAATTTCAATATTAGGCTTACGAAATAGAAGGTTTGTTCCAACCGGTAGTAATATTATCGTAATTTTATTGTCAGTAAGAGCGTTAATGCGGCTGCGTGAACACAGTAAAACCACTTTTTGAAAACTGATAAACTGCGGTTGAAACATTTTCTAAACTATCGGTAGTTAGACAATAGTAGTGAATGAATTTTTGGTCACCTACATTTTACATTTTTTGCCTCGGAAAATCGGATTTTGCACATATTTGCATGGTCACGTGACTGTTTTTGACTAAATCACGTGACACGTCTTTTACAATAATTTAAACTTTTACCACTGTCAAAAACAAATTTTCACAACTTAAGCTTAGTTCTCATAACCGCGTTTTGCGTCTGACGTCACTTATTTCCTATTGGTAAACAGTAAATTTTCAGCTGACAGATCTGGCGAAACTTTTTTCCCTGTTCACAGTAGTTGCCTCTAAACACGATATTTTTAATTGTCAGTTGTCACAATTTGTTAATGTTTTGTTTATTTTTGTAACTTAACTGTTACAGTTTTAAATAGGTATTCTGCTATTCAGCTAATTCCGAGGCTAATTCAGCATGTTTTGCAGAAGTGTATTCTTCATTCTTGTCGCATTGGAAACAAGGAGGAATAAAAATATCTTCTTTTCTCAAAGTTCCATGGCAATTGCCACATAAAAACTAAAAATGAATTTGAGATATTAACCTATATTTTATATGAATATAACCATACACCTACCTCATTTCTGCTGTGACTGCCGTGTTTATTCATTTTTTTTCAGTTTTGCCATTCAGATATAACTTTTGCCCTCTGCGTCGTCTAAAATGTCAAAACACTAGAAACAGACGCAAGAAGTTGAAAATTTTCAGCTTCCTGCGGGCTGTCTTTTGCTTCTACTAATAGGAAATAAGTGACGTCAGACGCAAAACGCGGTTATGAGAACTAAGCGTAAAACTACCGTTTTTATGGTCACGTGACTGTTTTTGACTAGTGCCCTTTGCCTTTATGATGTTGCTAGCCCCAAAATTGCATATTTATTCACGTGACGTATATTTTACTGTTTAAGCTACATTTACAATCACTTCCAAGTCGATTTCAAATTTGACAGTTCCCTATTTACTTACCATTTACAATGACATGGTAAATCTGTAAAATTTTAGGTTAGATACATGTAAACACATCAGCATTTAAAGTGTTATTGTCGTCGTATACGCAATATCTAGTTAATCTAATACAAATGTTATGTTTAAAAGACAAAAATTATTGGAAAATTCAAATTGTAGTAAACAAAACATCGTTCTAACCTATAAATTGGTCATTTTGCTTTTATCTGTCAAGCAGCTTGACGCACTTCAAAGTGCACTTTAAAGTCAAGTTGAAATTATTTTTAATGTAAATGTCACTCTAGACGTCCACATGTCAAGCTTGCCAATTTCATAACAAAATTGACTTTGAAGTAAATGTAAATGCAGTTTTAAGCGTTTCCAATTGTCTAAATTAGATTTAGTGAATTTTTACATTTGAAACTACATGTTTATAGTCACGTGACTGTTTTTAACTGTGTCACTTTGCCTGTACAGAGTTGCCAGCTCAAAAATTACTAAGTTGAGTGACTTGTATTTTACAATTTTTGCTTCCACAACTGCTCAAATTGAATTTTGAACATTTTTGCAGGCTACTCATTTTATGATCACGTGAGTGTTGTTGAATAGTGTCACTAGGCACATACAGTGTTGCCAGGATATAAATTGCTTTTGCAAAATGGCGTGGCGTGTATTTTACCATTAAAACTTTTACCAATGTCTAAATCAAATTTTGTAAATATTTACAGCTCAAACTACCTTTTTTTATGGTCACGTGACTGTTTTTTTTTTAGTAGGGTCTGCCTTTACAATGTTGCCAGCTATATTTTGATATTTGCATTTTTATATTTTGTCAATTTTGTATAATATAAAACTAGAGTATTATACTTAAATCTTAAAACAAGGGTGTACCAAACGATTCTGTGGTGAATATGGCGGTATTTACTGGGTTTGGGTTTCCAATCGATTCTTTAGATGATATGAATTTGGATTTACATTAACCAAACTAAATTAAAACTTAAATTTTAGAACTCTTGGTTTTTGCTCTTGAGTTGGAATCATTCAAATAATAATTTTATTCTCTATTGGCGTTTCAAGTTATACAAATAGCATTATAAATAAATGACACTGTCAGTTCATACTTATGAAACCAGTGCTAAATTCCTAACCAAAATCAATGTATACAAACGAAGAAATGACAGCTGAAATGCCCGAAACGTGTTTTCAAAACTGATCGCCAGAGGGAGTACCTCTTATCTTGAAACGCCAATAACTCTGGTTAGGACGACAAATTGTCGATAATCAGTAGTTCTAAATCAATACTTTGTACAGTTGGAACAGGTTTTTAGAAATGCGCATGCCTCTGTTAGTAATATTACTAATTATTACTCTTGGTCGGAACAAACCTAGTAAGAATAGGTCAGTTTCTTTAGAAAGTTGCTTTGGACAGCTGTCTAATGACTGACAATCAAATTATTCACTATTCAAGTTTCAAATTTCAATAAATGAATATGGTCTTGTTGATCAAGTTTTAAATAAGTCAATTCTTCAGCGTGAAACAGGAAAATGTGAAAATTGTCTATATGGAAGATTTAAGTCAATTTTTGCTTCAAATGTCAAAACATGAAAAATGTCTTTTTGGTCTTGGCTTTGTTATGTAAATTTTCATCAAATTATTGGCGTTTCAAGATAAGAGATACACCCTCTGGTGATCAGTTTTGAAAACAGTTTCGGGCATTCCAGCTGTCATTTTTCCGTTTGTTTACATTGATTTTGGTTAGGAATTTAGCACAGTGTCATGTTATTTACAATGTTAGGTTGGGTTGCCCGATTTTAGTTCAACTGGCGCTGCGATCTTAACTTGAAACGCCAATCGACTCTTCAAGTCTCAAATGTCAAAGCCTCAAACATGTTTCGTTGGTCAAAAAATGTGAATGTCAAAACATGAGAATGTACATTTGATTTATTAAACCCCATTTGCGCCAACGTATTTTAAACTAAGTTTTGGTGCAATAATAGACAATTTCCATAACATAAATTTGAAAGACGGATTCGATTCGGCGGACTGATACAAAAGGAGTTTCTCCAGCTTTGTCGGAAGCATTGGCTTGAAACGGTTCTTATTACTGACTTTCTATGGATAAATCTAAAATGTCCATACATCAAACAATTTTGAATATATTTTTTTTCAGTAACTGGAGCCAGTTTTATTGTGTTTAACGGTTCTTTGAAATCGAGCAGCGGCCTAACGGCCAAATCCAATATAGTGGAGGACGGCTTAATGATCCAGATTCCCCCCGAGCACATGGAGAAGATTAGGGAGAATTTGCGCAACATGAAGGATCACACTGTAGCTTGCGGTTGTATTAACGCCGCAACAGACGAGACGGTTAATATTGTGTGGGGCGACAGTGACGTCGATTTTAACAGTGGGTTCGTTCTTATTTTCTTAAATAAAATTTAAAAAAAAAAATTTAAATGTAAATTACAGATTGAAAATATTACATTTTTGGGATCACATGATTGTTGTTGACAGGTGTCAATTTAACTTTACAGTGTTGCCAGCTGCAAGTTTAAATTGTTCTGATCACGCGACGTACATTTACAATTTTAACTTTCTCAACTCTTTTAATGTAATTTGCAGACTTTTCAAGGTTAAAGATGACATTTTCTAGGTCACATGACTGTTGTTGACAAGTTTAAACTTAACTTTACACTGTTGCCAGCTGTAAATTTAAATTGTCACTATAATGTGACGTGCTTTTACAAATGTAATTTTTCTAATTGTTTAAATGTAATTTACAGACTTTTCAAGGAAAAAAAATGAAAATTTTTCAGGTCACATGACTGTTGTTGACAAGTGGCAATTTAATTTTACAGGGTTGACGACAGCTGTAAAGTCATGATCACGTGACGTGTTTTGACAATTTTAGCTTTCCCAAATGTTTAAATGTAATTTACAAACTTTTCAATGCTAAATATGACATTTTTGGGTCACATGACTGTTGTCAATTTAACTTTATACTGTTGCAAGCTTCGAATTTAAATTGATTAAATTTTTGAACTGTTTAAATGTAATTTACAGACTTTTCAAGGAAAAAAATAATATTTATATTAATTTTCAACAAAAAATAAGTTTCTGCATATTAACCACCACTAAGATTATCTAAAAAGCTGTAACTCTTGACAGGATCAAATCTCCAGTAGACTTAATGGACATGAAGGGAGTGCCTTCAATACGAGTGCACAACGGACAAGACTACTATTGCAGTAGTAAAGCCAGATTAATTAGGTGGACTGAAGTGTTCATTTTGCAGGTATTTGAAACTCAAAATAAGTCATATCCTTGCACTAAATAGGTCGATTTTGATTTATACAGAACGTGGAGGATAGTCCGCGCAATCAAGATCCCGTGGACATTAGTAAAGTATCTGAAAGTATTGCGAAAGCGTGCTGCGCCGCTTTGGTTAAGTATCTGGACCTTTTGATATCGAACAGTTGTCAGAAGATCGGAATTAGGGCGACGTTACACGTCGAAAAAGTAACTGAACCCGTTCGATTTTTTTACATTTATTGTAACTAACCAATCTTTTGTGCCCAGGTGTCTTACTCGGCAGGCAGTAATGGATCCAAGTTAGCTCCAATATACATGCGCAGCTTGGATAACGAATTAATTCCAGTGCTACACCGCATCACCTCTAATAATTTGGGCGATAACGCTATCATTTTGGAATTGGTTTTCCGGATATTAAACGGGTAACATTACCATCCGCCCTACGGGGACTATTTAATTGACAAAGGAATATTTTATATTGCTGTTGCCTGAGAGTATTTTTTTCTTTAGTTACTTTCTACTGCTGTTAAATGGAAATATAAAGTCTAACTTAATCTGATATAAGCATAATGTAAGTATAATAAAATGCAACAACTTTTATGGCAATTGGTGGGTTTATTAGTCTTATATTTGTATATTGTTTGATTTCAAAATGTTAGGAATCTCTGGTATTCGGTTGCCTACTGTATTTCTATTCTAAATTGAGAAAAGCTTTATTGGGGCTGCAACTGTTTTGTACATTTATTTATTCAGGACTATGTGGTTATTACGGAAGATTTATTTAAATTTTATTCCAAAATACTTATATATAATGTACTATATCTTTGTTTTTAACCGAAATATTATATGTTAATAAATTTACAACAAATAAAAAGTTTATTTGAATAACTCTACACCTACACACAATTAACAGTTTATTATAATTAAAAAACGAATTATTTTTAAATATTCAGATTTTCCAATTTTTTTCGGAAAATTACCGGAAACTTTCTGAAAAATGTTATATACTTAACCTCAACATTTTTCAAAATATTATTTATAAATTTATTCCTTCGGGACAAAACATTCCCGGTATAAAAGCTTTAATCTTTCGGTAGCGTGACATTTCTACTATATATGGTATACAGGGTGATCAAAAGACAATTTCAAAGGCTATAAATTAGTATATTGAACCACCCTGTAACTGTCAAAATAACAGAATTATGGACTGTCACAGTAAAAACTGTCAAAATCAAACAACTCAGTTTTAACAGTAAATAACTCGCTTATTCGACGTTTTAGGTAAAAACGCTATAAGGGGTAGTCAAAAGAGAATTTCAAGGGCTACAAATTGGTGTAGTGAACCATCCTATAATTGTCACAATAACCGAGTTATTGACAATACAATGGAGTAGTTTACAGGGTGATTCAATGAATTTTTAACATCCCTGTAACTTATTTAATTTTCATTTTATAAAGAAAATACCAAACATGAATCTTGTAGATATTTGCATATACTTTATTCCTAGATCAGTATACAGGGTGTCCCAAATTTCAGCAACAAACCAAACTTATCATTTTTTTTCGATTTTTGGAACGTCAAATTCTAGGCCTACTTGATGTAAAATGTTTGTATCGATATTCAATTGTTTTTGCTCCTACAGCCTTAATTTGACCACTCTCCTCGAAAGCAGAAATTTCCAATGTGTGCGAAATTTTGGTCAGAAAATCGTCCATAACTCGCTTATTTGACACACCCTGTATAAACACACCAAAAGAAAGCTAATGAACATGGGGTTATCACGTGACGTTAAGCGGGCACACTATGTTGTCGTTGTCCCGTTTATCCGCTAGAGGGCGTCAAAGTTGACTCTCGTTTTTTGCAGTTTTTGCTCAATATCTCAGGAACGTTTCCGGTTAGAGGTCTGAATTTTTTTACCACAAATGGTAAACCACCTCGATGGGATACACTTTAAAAAATTAAAAACTGGAATTGTCAAGAAATTTCAAGTACAACATTTTTATTTTCAAAATTAACGTCAACTGCCTAAATATCTTCAAGTTAATAGTACAAAAAATGTAAAAAACGATTTTTTTTTTGAATTTTCAGATTTTCCAATTTTTCCGGAAAATTACTAATATTATTTTACTTATATATATTTACTAATATTACTAATATTTTCTGGAAAAATTTCCGTAAATTTAACTTTCCGGAAATTTTACATCCCTGCTCCCATCTCCCAACAAAGATGAAACAAAATCAAACAATGTGTCACGTGACTACTTTATTCGCTTATCTCATATTTGTCACGTGACAAGAAAGTCAGTTTTACATAACTGTCAGAATTATAACCTTAAAATAATTTTCCGGCAACGGCATGTGGATGTGGTTATGTTTATTATTTTTTACTCCAAAAAAAGTTTAATTTTCCTTACTTATAATAAGCTAAAAACAGTCGTGTACATTCCTGATTTATCAGAAAACATTAAACTAACATGGATACTCAGGAACTACTGCTGACAGCGTCACAATCGTCCGTACAGTCTTCGATTACTTTGTGGGACTACAACACCAAAAACACCCTAAAATCCTATAAAAATGGGGGTGCCGTCCCCGAAAACTGTTTAAGCGTAATAGACCAAGACTACATACTGGCAGCGGAAGCTAACAAACCCCTACTGCACGTGTGGCCTTTAAACAGCCAGGAGATTGATAAAACTATTAGGTATGATTTATTTCCATCTATCTCTGCACATCCACTTAACTTACATATTTACTTAAACTCAATTTGCTATGGAATTCGAATTGTCTCCGGGTATCTGAACCTAGCGGCCCTTAAAATATTGTACTTTGCCAACTTTGAATTGATTATGAAGTATGCAATTATGTTTTGGGGTAGAAATACTTCAATACAGAATGTATTTGTAATTCAAAAAAGGGCAATTAGATTAATGTTCAAAATGAAATACAAAGATTCATGTAGATCCATTTTTAAAAAAAATAAAATAATGACAGTTTATGCAATTTATATATATATGAGTGTCTCATCTTTCTGAAAAAGAACCAAAACCTATTTAACATCAAAGTCAATCATACATACAACACAAGACAAAAAGATGTAAACTGTCCAAAACATAGATTAACACTCACTGAGAAGAATGCAAAATATATGTGTATTCGCCTATTTAACAACCTACCAGACAGGCTGAAAACATTGACGGACAAAAGTTTCAAAAAAGAAGTAAAAAATTTACTAATTGAATTAGAACCCTACACTATAGAGCATTATTTTGTTAAATAAAGATTGCTTATTCTCTGAAATCTGTATTTAGGGAAAAATCGCTGAAAATGTATATAAGTATCTTTAAGTACTACATAGTTCATAGTTTACCATGACGCTATTTCCTTTGTATTAGTTGATAATGTACATTGTACTCTATTCTAATCACAATTCGAAATAAAGACTGTTATTATTATTATTATTATTACAGGCTTATACTACCCGGGCCGGCTACATGTCTCTCTGTGTGTCCCCACAACACTTACTTGGCTGTAGCAATCTCTACAAAATTATATGTTTGGCAGTTGTGTTCAGGCAAACTGTTGTCAGTGCAACAAAGACATTATCAGCCAATCACTTGCTTGAAATTTTCTAGTGATGGAGAGTATGTGGTTGTGGGGGGTGAAGATGGGCTTTTGGTGGTGTATTTTCTGGCCAATTTAGTTGCAGTACACCATAGTTTGTTAAGTCAAAGCACTATAGGACAAGTTGAGCCTGTTTACACTAGAAATGATCACAGTATGCCTATTAAGGATATTCATTTAGGTATGTTTTATGATCTTGCTAGTGTAAATTCAATCTAAACTGTCTTTAAAAGGATGTTTTGGAAGACAGTCCAGAGTTGCCACATGTTCAGCTGATCACACAGCCAGGTTGTACGAATTGTCAAATGGAGATCTGCTACTCACATTAGTGTTTAATGAGCCACTCACAGCCATAACATTTGATTTGCCTTGCTGGAAGCTGTATGTAGGCACCAAATCAGGTCTGGTCAGGCAATACAACTTGAAAAACCCTCCGCGAACTCTAAACCAACACATAGACAATGAACATTGCAAGGATTATGTGGGCCATAAAGGAAAAATTGTTGGGATGACCTTAAATTTCAGCAACACCATTTTAGCAACAGGCGGCGAGGATCACTTTGTAGTCACTTGGGACATTCTCAGTCGGCAAATGATACAGAAATTCGAACACAACGCGCCGGTAACCTGCTTGAAGTTTGTACAAAACTTTAGCAATTTTCACGAACAAATTTTGAAGCCGCGAACGATTATTAAAACCTTAAAACGCAACATGGAAGAGGATATAGATGATTTGGTAATTTCCCAAGTTCAAAGTGATGATATTGAGTTCTCTGATGAGGAAAATGGGGTGGAGAAAGAAGCCTCTAGAGTAAGATTAGAGAGGGAAAATGTCACATTGAGAGTTATTAATTCACAATTGTTTAATACTGCCTTGGAAATAAGTAAAAAATGTAATGGAGATTTGAAATAAATTTTTTTGTTTTTCATGCCGGAAAATTGTATTTTTAGTACTTAAACATACCAAATTGTATTATCTGGTTTTAATCAGCAAACATTTTATTACTGCCTGTTTGCTTTTTATAGTAAGACACATTAAGTTGTTAATAATTATTAACGCACATTATACTGCGTGTATATCCAATCTAATTTAAATGGTTGGCTGGAAGCCCACCTTGGCCTTCTTTTAATGTTAAATATAGACCGAAGTTTCGTATTTATACATTCAGTTAAATCCAGACAGTGTTTTCGTTTAGGTTAGATTGTATTTTTCAAGTTTGGCTGGAAAAAGTTCATCGCACCACCTACAGCGCATGTACGGTTTAATTTACTGAACAAAATAAACGAGAGATATCATTCATATTGCGGGTATTTAATACATATGCAAACGAAAGATAACGCTGATGTGCGGTAAATGTTATCCTCGACAGTGGATTAAGTGCGTATAATCAAACGTGTATAGTCAACAGGAAAAATGTCTGGAGTGAAGGAGTTTGAGAGTGTCGAGGAAATCCTGGAAAATGACTTGATTGGAGAGAGGTACGAGAAAGTAAGACAAGTGCTGTATGGTCGACCGGTCGTGTAAGTTTCCCAATCAAGTGAAATGGTGATTTTTGGATGAGGTTTTAATTTCAGAAACCTGCAAATACCCGCTTCGTTAAATAATGAAACGTTTCAATTAAAAGCCTACAGCATTCCATGTCCAGAAGAACAGTTACGAGCACCTAGATTAATTAGAATTGGTCTATTTCAGGTGTGTGTATGCGCAAATCTATTATTATTTGTTTTTTATTATAAAAAAAGCACCAAATTTTGTTATGATATATAACTTAAATCAAATACAGGGTGGTCCAGTTTTAAAAATGTCAATAATTCACCATCAATCGATAGCGCATCAAAAAATAAGTTGACATGCATTATATGTCATTTTCCTGAAGACCTCCAAAGTTCAGATTAAAAGAATCGTTTTTTTGCTACAACTGTCAGACCGTTGGTCAAATTTTGATCAAATTTCGAATAAGTAATTATGAAATGAGTACTCGTTATGTGTATGATAGTCTTTATTTTCTACGGTCACTGGATATTATTCAAAATCATACTTGGGTTATTGTATTTTTTACTTTAAATTGGTTCAAAAGGATTCAAATCTGGTCATCTGTGAGGTTTACGAGTTAATTTTTGACACTGAAAATAGTCAAAAAACAGGATTTTTGGACAGGTAGTGTAAAACTGATCATTCAATTCAAACTTTTTTTATTCAATTAAACACTGGTAACAGTCTGAATTTTCGAACTAAAAGGATTTATCAGTCTTAAAGCACAGTGGAGCATCTAGAAGTCTATTTAATACTGACCAAGAGTGAAATGGCATGTGTAAGCCTATGGAAAATGTAAAAATAGTTTTTTAAGTCTGCTATGTCAAAAACTTGGTGAAGATAACCCTGAAACTCGACTTTCCAAGCTGAAAGCAGTTTTAAAGCCCTAAAAATAGTTCAGAGTTCTAAGAAAATTAATAAATTAAATTAATGTCAATACCTTGTATTTAAGACTATTTTTAAGATTAAAATATTGAAATGTATTTTCAAATTATGAAAACTTACTTCAAATGCAAATTTTCAACTTTTGATGTCACTTTTCATTGATTCATAGTCACTTTTTGGTATCCAAGTCAATTTTCAAGGTGGAAATGTGTTAACTTGTAGTCACACCACTTGTAGTCAATACAATTACAATTGTAGTCAATACAATTCAATTTTTACTATTAAAGTTTTTCAACTTATCTGAAAACTACTGCAAAGAGTTTTTAAGCCTCTCAAGTCAATTTTCACAGTTTCCAAGTCAATTGTCAAGGCTAAAGTCTTTCAATTTGTCTGAAAACTGGTTACAAAGACAATTTTTAAGCCTCTCAAGTCAATTTTCACCGTTTCAAAGTAAATTTACTGGTTAAATAAGTCAATTATCATAACTAAAGTCTTTCAATTTGTCTGGAAACTATGAAAACTGGCTACAAAAAGACCCTTTTTAAGCTTCTTAAGTCAATTTTCATCGTTTTCAAAGTTGGGTTTGGTTGGTTTTGGGTCTTTGAACGTAAGTCTACTAAGTTTCAAATCGCAATTTTATAAGAGATACTTATTTTGTCAAATTGACGTAGAGAATAAGACAGAAAAATTAAAACCATCTTTCTGTATTTTATACCACTGGACAGTTTCGACAAACGTCATTAACATCACATAATGAGTATTAATTTCATATTATGTATTTGTTCTAAATTTGATTAAAATTTCTCCAGCGGTCTGACAGTTATGACGAAAAACCGATTTTTTAAACTGGACTGTATTTTCCTTGAGAAGCATTTTTCAGGAAAATGCATAATGTATGTTAACTTATTATTTGATGGGCTCTGGAATGGTGAATTATTGACATTTAAAACTGGACCACCCTGTATTTACTTTTGAAGCATGGAATTCCTTTGCCCACCACGTCAAAAATTCAAACCATGAAAGATGCATTGTTCAAACTGGCCAAAGAAGCCGTAGAAGCTGCTGCTAAAATGAATGTTAATGTTTTTTGTTTCCAGGAAGCTTGGAGTAAGTTTTTTATTCTTTGCATATACAGAGTGTGACATATTTCTTGTAGATATGCCTTTTGCCTTTTGTACCCGAGAAAAGTACCCTTGGTGCGAATACGCCGAATTGGCGGAACACGGCCCAACCACCAAATTTCTTCAGGAAGTAAGTTTCTACTCCCTTTACCAAGTATAGTGAAGCAAACCAAAAAATTTCAGTTGGCCAAATTGCATAATATTGTTATAATATCGCCCATATTGGAACGAGACGAAATTCACGGCGACACAATCTGGAATACGGCTGTTGTGATCGATAATCACGGTGACTACTTGGGGAAGCACCGAAAAAACCACATTCCAAGAGTGGGTGATTTTAACGAGTCCACGTATTACATGGAAGGAAATACGGGACATCCAGTGTTTGAGGTATATTTCAAATAATTATTATTTTTGTATAACTGTTTCTTTAATGTTATAGACCGAGTTTGGAAAAATTGCCATCAACATTTGCTACGGAAGGCACCATCCGCTCAACTGGCTGACTTTTGGACTTAACGGAGCTGAAGTTGTTTTCAATCCTTCAGCCACAGTAAGTAAAACCCGCTTATTTTTATTATTATTTTAATTTTTTCCTGTCAGACGACTGATAAAGTCTACGTGTGCAGTATTTGAGTAAATCTCAGAAGGAAAAAAAAAACTTTCTGGTCATCAACACAATCACAAACTATACTCGAACTATACATGTGATTTACACTGCACTAATGTGGACTTACTATAAAACTTATTTACAAAAAAATCTACATAATCTACATATCTACATAATTTAGGTGGGAGATTTAAGCGAGCCCCTTTGGGGCATAGAAGCAAGAAACGCAGCTATAGCTAATGGGTATTTCACGTGCGCCATAAATCGCGTGGGTACCGAAGTCTTTGAAAACGAATTCACTTCGGGAAACGGTAAACCCGCTCACAAGGACTTTGGTCATTTTTATGGTTCCAGCTACGTTGCAGCACCGAACGGTTCCAGAACCCCCGTAACTAACACTTTTTACTCTAAATTTCAGGGCGTATATTAAATGCATTTTTTTAGGGTTTGTCAAGAACTAAAAACGGACTTTTGGTGACTGAGATTGATTTGAACATGTGTAGACAGGTGAAAGACCACTGGGGCTTTCAGGTTGGTTGCACTTACGTATTGTTGTAATTTTCTGCCATAATCTATTTTAGATGACTCAACGTCTGGACTTATATGCGCAGCTGTTACCCAAAATATTGGATCCAAATTTTAAGCCACAAATTATTAGAAAATAAACTAATTTTGAAGTGTTAACACGTTGAAATGCCTAATAAAATTGTTAAAAAAATGCTTCACAAATAAATGATAACATAAGAAAAATTATAAATACAAATTTTCATTGCAACAAAAATTTTCCAAGTGGTCATGTGTGGAGGTTGGTTTAATGGTATTCGAAGTCCGAACCGTTATTAAAATACAATCTTTTACTGTTACTGGTACTATTACTTCATTCTATTGCTGCAGTGGCTTCAGTGGTGTCGGTATACCTATCTCGGATGGTTTTGCTTACACGCATTTGTCAGGTGTGCACTTTCAAATCGATCATTTATTACGATTAAATCTTCAGTTAGTTCTATTGTCTGACTTATTGCCGGAAGGTTTCAGTGGTAAGTTTAATCAATGAATTTTTTGACTGCATTAATGAAATTTGTATAGTTTTCTGTGTGGTAGACAGTGACCTACAAAATGTTTGTATCAAATACGTGTCAAGAATTATTTACATGATTTGATGCCAAGAGAGAAATCTTTTTTTGTTTTTTTTAGAAGAACAAGCAAAACACGTTTGGCGACACAGTATAACATAATAATAAAAACTCAAGGTAATGCAGGCTCAAACATGTATTTTTTAATTAAAATTATTGATGAATTTGATTAAATAACGTCAACTCCATTTTGCTATCATTAACTAAAACTATAATTATTCTTTTAACGTAAGCATTTTAATAACTAATTAATAAGAAAGCTCGTCTAACTAGTAACTAGGTATGCTGCTAATAGGTTACTAATGATCTTCTTTACAATGTTAACATTGTCAGTAATGTAAGTGTAGGTACCTTAAAGTAAACAGTCAATAAAATATAATTGTTAGTTATAATTACATAATAATTTTGTTTAAATAATTTAATTTCAACGTCCCTTTATTGATTAATTATTACTAATACTTAGTTATAATTTTTTTACAGAGCAAATTGAACAAAAACCGTTGAATTTTGTTTAAAAATTGCCATTAAAGACAAAATATTCAATTTGAATCAACACTTTTGATACGTTGATAGTCAATGCAATCTTTTCCCATTAATTATTTTATGTTAATACCTTTATGGGCCTTAACCAATCTTCTAAACTGTCAGCTGTCACTTAAACTTTCCAGTTTCCCTACAACCGGTGAATATATCGATCTCTTTCTTCAAATGGTTAAAATCAATGTAATAGAAAGAAACAGAAAATATAAATTAATAACACAAATTTGACAGAACTCTAACCTTAAAAATGTGGTTTTGTTTGTTTACATTTCCAGTTTACTTACAAAAATTAAGTACTTCTGCCGACTTTCTAATAAATTGTGTTTCTTTATCGTTCGTCTCTCCCTCAGGACCTAAATAAACAACATGGTGGGTGTGAAGCAGTTTTACGCTGGTAAAAACATATTTATTACGGGAGCCACTGGATTTGTGGGAGTATGCCTTCTGGAAAAGATCCTGCGAACTATTCCCGATCACGGTACCGTTTACCTGCTAATGAGGCCGAAACGAGGAAAAGAAATTGAGACGCGCTTGGAAGAGCTTAAAAAGAATCAAGTTTTCCAGCGGTTACTCAAAGAAAAACCAGTTGAAGAAGTAAGTGTCTTGATCTTGTAAAACCGGTTTTTTTTTATTTTAAAGTATTACACTTTCCACTTCAACTTTGTTCATAAATTTAAGTTCACAAGTGACAAGTTAATAAAACAGGTTTAATTGCTATGTCAGTTAAGTATTACTTTTTTTATGATGATGATATTTTGATAGATCTAATATGGAAACAATTTTTCAGGTTTTTGCAAAAGTGAAACCAGTTGCTGGAGATGTGGGCCAGGAAAATCTTGGTCTCTCTGAAAGTGACAGAACCTTGCTGTCTCAAAATGTTAATGTTATTATTCACAGTGCAGCCACCCTGGATTTTGGTGACACCTTAAGAGCCACCGTTGACATTAATTTGTTAGGTAAGAGCTTTAATTACAGTTGTTTGCAGTGCAATTACACTAGTCCAGTCAGCAATTTATTAGTAGCCATTTTGGCCCAATTAGATTATTTTGTTATTGACCTGATTAAAAGTGTCATCTGCCAAAATTGTTTCATAATACAAGATCCTATATAAGGTGAATGCAGTTTTCGTTGGCGTTTCCTATATGATAAGTATAGACAAACAGTGGCAATGGAACTGAAAATTAATTTAAGTAAGCAGGGTGAGATGGCACCACTAAAGGCATATTCCCCTAATTTTAAATAGAAGGATCACATAATCTTTAAAATTAAATTTAATTATTTGTGAAAATAGTCACGTGAGCCGTGAAATAATATTTTGTTATTTACAGTCACGTGATCTTCAGGGTTCCGTTTTGACTTTAAATAAGAGTCACGTGACCTTTCAAAATAAACTTTGAGTATTGAAAATTGTCATGCGACTTTATGAACTGTAAAAAGAGTCACGTGACTTTTCAAATAATATTTTTAACATCTAAAACAGTCACGTTACCTTTAGGATTCCCGTTTGACGTAAACACGTTTTTAATTGAAAATTCATTATAAAGAGAGTAACATGTGTCTTTAAAAATATCAGTTTAAACTGAAAAACGAGCATGTGATCCTTTCAATAACATTTTGACATTCAAAACTGTCATGTGACATTATAAAATCTATTTTAAATCTTAAAAGAGTCACGTGACCTTTAGGATCCGTTTTGAAGTTAAAACGAGTTACATGGACTAAAAAAAATTTAATTTGAGTATTGAAAATCGTCACGTGACCATTTGCACATTAAAAGAAGTCACGTCATTTAAAAAATCTCAGTTCAAACTGAAAAACGGTCACGTGACTCTTTAAACATTATTTTGCTATTGACAGTCACGTGACCTTCAGAATTTCGGTTTGACATTAAAAAAGAGTCATGTGGCTTTTAAAAAATGTTTGATTATTGAAAATTGTGACGTGACCATTTGCACATTTTAAGGAGTCAGGTGACTCTTCAAATAATACTTTGACATCTAAAACAGTCACGTGACCTTTAGGATTTCGTTTTGACGTTAAAATAATTGAAAATTGTCTCGTGGCTATTTGCACTGTAAAGCTTATATCTATTATAAAAAAAAAGTTTTTCAAAAGTGTGATTTTAAGTGAAGGAAGTTAAAATTTGAGGTAAATGCAGTCATAATTACTAATTTAGAATGTCCATAAGACTACAGTGACATTTGAGAACGCCAAAACCTTAACTTAGTTTGAAAAAAAGTATAAATTGGATTTGTGACTGTCAAGAAGATTAATTTCAAGTGTCAAAGAACACAAATTGACTGTTTAAAACGTCAAAAGCTTGTCACTGAACAGTGGGTAGTTTGTGATTGGTTAAAAAAAGCAGCTTTCAGCTCGCTGGTTTTTTTTGACCAATCACAAACTACGAACTGTACATGTGAACTTACTTGCTTTTTACAAGCATTTCTCAACAATTTCGTGGAACAAATCTTTACTGGGAAAAGGATTTACGATGTAATACTTACAGTGCTTGCTTTTAGGTCAATAACAGAATATTTATGGGCGTAATATAGTATGGTTTAAAAGGGCGCCAGCAAAGAATTCCTTCCGTCTACGACTACACAGCGCAGGTCGTAAATTTGCCAAATTTGAAAATGTGAATTGTTGGGAAACAAAAGAGATGACCCAGAGCAGCCAACTTTAAAAACGGTTAAAAAGGTTTTATCATTAAATAGACATTTAAAACTGTCATGTGACATTATAAATTCCATTTTTAATCTTAAAAGAGTCACGTGACCTTCAGGATCTGTTTTGACGTTAAAAAAGTCACGCGATTTGAAACGAAATAGTCGAAACATAAAAACTGTCACGTGACGTTAAAAATTACATTTTAATCTTACAAATAGATACGTGATTTAGTGGATCAGTTTAAAACTAAAAAAACGGTCACGTGACCTTCAGGATTCTGTTTTGACGTTAAAAAAAGAGTCCTGTGACTTTTAAAATAAATAGAATCTTTATTATCGTTACCTCAAACCAGAAATTCTTATCTTGTTTAGTTTTCAAAATGCGAGTAATTTAACTCAAATTTATTTGAAAAAATCAAGCCTTATGCAGTTTAGATGGGATAGCAAAAGAAAGCGGATTATAGGAAATACTGCAAAAGTTGGCAACTATGTCTGCAATGACGAGCTGTATTAGCGCCATCTCTTAGAGTTTACCTACAACCGAAGAGGCCCAAATACCTTAGGAAGCCCTTGAAGCCTAAACGGCTTCCTTTTTGGGTGCCACTTTAATTACATTGCGCTGGTTGTCTGTACTTAAGGTCGATCTAGAACAGATCAGATGTGACGTCACAATGACGTAATTTAACCAACTTATGACATCACAAGATGCGCTCAATGTGTTACTGTGTCCTACATTTAGCTGAAATAAAATGTATAAAGATCCCATGAAAGAATATTAATTTGTTTTGATAGGTACTAGAAGAATTACAGAACTAGCGCGTCAATGTGCCAACCTACAAGTTTTGGTGCATGTCAGTAGCACCTACGTTAATTCCTACAGACTGGAAGCTGAAGAGGTTTTTTTGTCTCATTTTGTCATTAATAAAATAAGTTATTTAATCGATTAAATAGGTGTTATACCCGTTGACACGTGACCCTGATGAACTAATCAAACTGATATCCAATCTAAGCCCGGAAGAACTGGAAGCGAAAACTCCCGAAATTTTGGGAGAGCACCCCAACACTTACACAATTACCAAGCACATGGCCGAGCACGAGATTAAAAAGTGCGAGGAGCAGTTTCCTTGCGCTATTGTCAGACCATCCATGAGTAATTTTTGCCGTAAAATTTAACAAGCACTGGAGTAATTTCTTTGTAGTTGTGGGAGCCTGGAAAGAACCCGTTTCCGGATGGACAATAAGCAAAAATGGACCTCAAGGATTTTTAATGGGGGCGTCTAAAGGTGTGATCCGCCGATTGCCAGTGGCTAAAGAGCTGATTTACGATTATATACCAGTGGATATTGTGGTTAATAATTTGCTGGTTGCTGGCTATCATGCAGGTAAAATTTAACCTCTACAGTTACAGTAAATATTTAAACTCTTTGAAATTTAGGAGTAACAAAAACCAAAAGACTGGAAATCTACCAATGCTCTTCCAGTACTAGAAATCCGTTTCGTTGGGCGTCAGTGGAGCAATCCATCAACAACTATTTGCATAAATTCCCTTTGGCCGGTGCCGTTTGGTATCCTTACTTGAAACTCCTGGGCACAATCACTCACTACAAAATCTCCACTTTCTTTGTTCACATTTTACCGGCAATAATACTGGATACAATCACTCTATTAACAGGAGGTAGACCAATGTGAGTAACAGCATACAAGAGTGTGTCAAAAGTGTCTAAATTGCCACTTACAGTCTGATGAAACTGCACCGAAACGTCAACACATCCCTGGCACGTTTGTCTAAGTTTATTTTCACCGAATGGAAATTTTCGGCCGTTAAAACCGAAGAATTGCATCGATTTCTGCAAGACAATGACAAAGATTCCTACGGTTTGGACTTATCCGATTTGGTGTGGCCTGTGTATTTCGACGATTTAACACTGGGCGCTCGTGTTTACTTGAGCAAAGACCCGGAGAAAACGTTGCCTTTCGCAAGAACGAAAAATTTAATGTAAGTTCCACAATAATTGTAGTGTTCAAAAGTGGTTTAATCATCATTTTTCAGTTTGCAAATTTTGAATCTTGTATTACAAGTGGGCGTGGTCTGTTTAATATGGTGGGCCTTGTCAAGAATTACCGGACTGTCTATGACGTTTTCCTGGCTTATTTTCGTACCTTTAGGTGTGGCCTTTCTACAATATTTGTAGTTTTTTTAGTGTTTTGTAGTGACAAGCTATAATGTGTGTATTACGGTCTATTGTAACTTCTGTTTGTTGATGTAGAGCTAGTACGGGTTTAAAAAATCTCAGCTTAAGTAGTAGGGCATGCATTTAAAAAGACCCTTTTATTATAGCAAATTTTTAATATTTCTCTCGAAACTAGTGGTCTTTTGTTTACACTTTGTTATACTATGTTTGAGGCTAATTAAAATTATAACTTTTTTTGTCATATTTGATTGTTATTATACCACTCAAAAATGAGAAAGTCCCGAAAACTTACATTTGGAAAAAATACCCAAAAATAATTGAATCTCTAGAGACTGACTGGAAAAAAATACAAAAAACGGGTGAAAGCGATTTGACACATTGTTTGTGGGGTAAACTCAAGGATATTAAACAGTACAGGATTGCTCGATCGGCCGATTTTGTTTCCCGGCGGCGAATGAATTCTGACGTCACAGTGGGCCTTCGGGTGCACAATACGCTAAATATTCGCCCGAGATGCTATGTACGAGATCATGTTCGTGAATGATCGACTGCAATCGCGCATCGCGCAAAACAATCGCGCAAACGCGAGAGACCCATGGTGACGTAAAAATCGTCACCGGCCCGAGCCGATACCGGCAAGATTGCGCTTATGGGATTAAGCACTCCTGTACTGTTTACCGTCCTTGGGGTAAACTTAGTCAAAATGACAGAAAAGCCATGTTTGAATAAATAAGGCTATCACGTGAAGTTGTACGGTTTGGTCATTAGAGGGCGTCTCATTATTTTCGTAATTATTTTGTAAATATTTCGAAACCGGTTCACTGTGTGAAATTTTTACCACAAATGCACTTCAACGCTACTTTTATTACATAAACAATAAAAAAAAAAACCCTTTTCAAGGTCACGTGCAAAATCGGGAAAATTAAGTTTATGGAAAAAGAAAAACTGGAAAATCAGAAAATTTAAAAAAAAATCGTTTTTTTTTTACATTTTTGTACTATTAACTTGAAGGTAATTTAGGCAGTTAAGGTTAATTTTAGAAAAAAAAAAATAATTTTTAATTAAAATTTCTTGACAATTCTAGTTTTTAATGGTTTAAAGTCAAACGGTGCGTGGTACCAAAAAAGTGTATAGAAGGTAAAAGTTGTATCTCATCGAGGTGCATTTGTGGTACAAATTTTTAATGGGGGCGTCTAAAGGTGTGATCCGCCGATTGCCAGTGGCTAAAGAGCTGATTTACGATTATATACCAGTGGATATTGTGGTTAATAATTTGCTGGTTGCTGGCTATCATGCAGGTAAAATTTAAAACCTCTACAGTTACTGTAAATATTTAAACTCTTTGAAATTTAGGAGTAACAAAAACCAAAAGACTGGAAATCTACCAATGCTCTTCCAGTACTAGAAATCCGTTTCGTTGGGCGTCAGTGGAGCAATCCATCAACAACTATTTGCATAAATTCCCTTTGGCCGGTGCCGTTTGGTACCCTTACTTGAAACTCCTAGGCACAATCACTCACTACAAAATCTCCACTTTCTTTGTTCACATTTTACCGGCAATAATACTGGATACAATCACTCTATTAACAGGAGGTAGACCAATGTGAGTAACAGCATACAAGAGTGTGTCAAAAGTGTCTAAATTGCCACTTACAGTCTGATGAAACTGCACCGAAACGTCAACACATCCCTGGCACGTTTGTCTAAGTTTATTTTCACCGAATGGAAATTTTCGGCCGTTAAAACCGAAGAATTGCATCGATTTCTGCAAGACAATGACAAAGATTCCTACGGTTTGGACTTATCCGATTTGGTGTGGCCTGTGTATTTCGACGATTTAACACTGGGCGCTCGTGTTTACTTGAGCAAAGACCCGGAGAAAACGTTGCCTTTCGCAAGAAAGAAAAATTTAATGTAAGTTCCACAATAATTGTAGTGTTCAAAAGTGTTTAATCATCATTTTTCAGTTTGCAAATTTTGAATCTTGTATTACAAGTGGGCGTGGTCTGTTTGATATGGTGGGCCTTGTCAAGAATTACCGGACTGTCTATGACGTTTTCCTGGCTTATTTTCGTACCTTTAGGTGTGGCCTTTCTGCAATATTTGTAGTTTTTTTAGTGTTTTGTAGTGACAAGCTATAATGTGTGTATTACAGTCTATTGTAACTTCTGTTTGTTGATGTAGAGCTAGTACGGGTTTAAAAAATCTCAGCTTAAGTAGTAGGGCATGCATTTAAAAAGACCCTTTTATTATAGCAAATTTTTAATATTTCTCTCGAAACTAGTGGTCTTTTGTTTACACTTTGTTATACTATGTTTGAGGCTAATTAAAATTATAACTTTTTTTGTCATATTTGATTGTTATTATACCACTCAAAAATGAGAAAGTCCCGAAAACTTACATTTGGAAAAAATACCCAAAAATAATTGAATCTCTAGAGACTGACTGGAAAAAAATACAAAAAACGGGTGAAAGCGATTTGACACATTGTTTGTGGGGTAAACTTAGTCAAAATGACAGAAAAGCCATGTTTGAATAAATAAGGCTATCACGTGAAGTTGTACGGTTTGGTCATTAGAGGGCGTATCATTATTTTCGTAATTATTTTGTAAATATTTCGAAACCGGTTCACTGTGTGAAATTTTTACCACAAATGCACTTCAACGCTACTTTTATTACATAAACAATAAAAAAAAAAAACCCTTTTCAAGGTCACGTGCAAAATTGGGAAAATTAAGTTTATGGAAAAAGAAAAATTGGAAAATCAGAAAATTAAAAAAAAAAATGTTTTTTTTTTACATTTTTGTACTATTAACTTGAAGGTAATTTAGGCAGTTGAGGTTAATTTTAGAAAAAAAAATAATAAAATTTTTACTTAAAATTTCTTGACAATTCTAGTTTTTAATGGTTTAAAGTCAAACGGTGCGTGGTACCAAAAAAGTGTATAGAAGGTAAAAGTTGTATCTCATCGAGGTGCATTTGTGGTACAAATTCAGACCTCTAACCTGAAACGTTCCTGAGATATTGAGCAAAAACTGCAAAAAAACGAGAGTCAGCTTTGACGCCCTCTAGCGGCTAAACGGGACAACATAGTCGTGCCCGCTCAACGTTACGTGATAGCATTGTCTGTGATAGCCCCGTTCATTAGATTTCTTTTGTTATAGGGCGTGTTTATACAGGGTGTTTCAAATAAGCGAGTTATGGACGATTTTCTGAAAAAGTGCACCAAAATTTTGCTTAAATTGGAAATTTCTGCTTTCGAAGAGGGTGGTCAAAGTAAGGATGCTAGAGCAAAAACGATTGAATATCGATACAAACATTTTACAACAAGTAGGCCTAGAATTTGACGTACATTTCAAAAATCGAATAAAAAATTATAAGTTTGGTTGGTTGCTCAAATTTGGGACACCCTGTATACTGATGGATTATCTAGGAATAAAGTAGTTATATGCAAATATTTACAAGATTCACATTTGGTATTTTTTTTATAAAATGAAAATTAAGCAAGGATGTTAAAAATTAATTGAATCACCCTGTAAACTACTCCATTGTATTGTCAATAACTCAGTTATTCTGACAATTATCGGATGGTTCAATATACCAATATGTAGCTCTTGAAATTCTCTTTTGACCACCCTGTATAACGTTTTTACCTAAAACGTCGAATAAGTGAGTTATTTACTGTTAAAACTGAGTTGTTTGATTTTGACAGTTTTTACTGTGACAGCCCTTAACTCTGTTATTTTGACAGTTACAGGGTGGTTCAATATACCAATTTGTAGCCCTTGAAATTGTCTTTTGATCACCCTGTATACCATATATAGTAGAAATGTCACGCTACCGACAGATTAAAGCTTTTATACCAGGAATGTGTTGTCCAGAAGGGATAAATTTATAAATAATATTTTTTTCAAAATTCATATTATTTTGAAAAGTTTTGAGGTTAAGCATATAACATTTTTCAGAAAGTTTCCGGTAATTTTTCGGAAAAAAATTGGAAAATTCAAAAATTAATTAATTAGTTTTTTAATTATAATAATTGTACCGGGTGACCCAATAAGACTGTTCCTCGACCATATCTCGGGAACCGTTCGTCGTATGATTTTGGGGTAAACATTATTTTTTTAGGTAAATCGGCCATGAAGAATCGCTGGAAAATATTTTCAAGTTCTAAAAATGACCACCAGAGGCCGTAACTGCCATCTTAAATTTTTAAATTGCATTTTCTATAAATTTTGCACGATAAACTAGAATTTTTTTTCCCACATTTTTAAAGCGAACCAATTTATCTCTCATTTTCGTAAAAAACAAATTTCCGTTATTTCAAAAACCAAGATGGCGTGGGGTGTTTAATTGTTTTTGCAATAACCTGCTATAACTTCTTAACGGTTTGACCAATTTTAACAAATTTGGTATTGCTGAAAAGAGCATTTCTTGGACAATAAGAATCAATCAAAGTATAGTTAATTTAGTTGAATCCTTCTCCCTCAGGGGGCTAGTTTTGACACCAGGACTCAAATTAAAAAAAAAATAAAAAAACAATAATGGAATGATATGACTTTTTCTTTATGAAAAAGTAGCCAAATAACATCCAGTGAAACAGTGAAAACCGTTTTTCAAATTCTCATTCCTAACCTGAAATATTGCGAAAATGAGATTAATGGATCTTTGAAGACCAAGGATCGCGCAGTAAATTTCATAAAACTATTAAAATTTTAGCTGCATAATGAATAAAATGTTATAGAAGCAATTGTGAGTTTAAATAGAATTCATTTAGACATTATTTAAAAAATACCACATATCATCAGAACATTTATGTTGCTCCTAGATGAATTGGTTCATTTAAAAATGAGGAAAACAAATTCTAGTTTATTGTGCAAAATTTATAGAAAATGCAATTTAAAAATTTAAGATGGCAGTTACGGCCTCTGGGGGTCATTTTTAGAAATTGAAAATATTTTCCAGGGATTCTTCATGGCCGATTTACCTAAAAAAATTTTTTACCCCAAAGTCATACGACGAACGGTTCCCGAGATATGGTCGAGGAACAGTCTTATTGGGTCACCCGGTACAACAATCTAATATCAATTCAAATAAAGTTTAATGTACTTTTAATCATTTACCCCCGTTTGCACCGTCGTTTTGTGAGCCGAGCTTAATTTAAGTGTGGGTCGGACTGTGACAGTACAGGTGACAAAAGTCACACTCTAAACCACACTTAACTTAAGCTGTGCTTAAAATACGACGGTTAGATGTCTTAAATTATCTCATTAGAATGCATGATAAGTCTTATAATAACAATGACAAGCGCTTTTACATCTCTGGACGTCAGATTCATGTTTTCCAGGCCGGAATTAGTTAAAAATTACGTTTTGTTTGGGTTAAATCCAACATGACCGCGGTTAGTATAGTTGGCCAGAAAAACTGGCAAAAATGAGAGGAACATAGGAATAGTTTACATGTGCATCATTTGCCTAAATCTTAGTGGGCAAGTAGTTTGTGATTGGTTAAAAAAAGCAGCTTTCAACTTGCTGCTTTTTCTTGACCAATCACAAACAATACAGTCACCAAATAGAAAAACTTATATTGGCATAAAACCAGAAAAAGTGCCAAATGGGCACAATTCTCTTTCTGTTTAGTGCTGCTAACTTTTAAATGCTTTATTTTCCAGACACAATTTTTTAGACAATCATTAATATTAATTAAGTTAATAAACTAGAAATTATGTTTACTTCTACCAGACTTAAACCAAATCATCCATCTTTCAATAAAAACGTTAAAAAATGACTTTGACACTAAAATTATTATTCTTACAGTAATGTTTGCATTTTTAAAATCGGAAATTGATTGTTTAAAATGGCTAGGGTGGGTGTTAATGGATTCGGCAGAATGGGCAAACTTTTAGTGAGAACCATGGTGGAACGGCACCCCACCAAAATGGTACCGGGTGTGGTGAACGACCCGGCCATAACCAGCCCTAAACAAGCCGCGTACATACTCAAACACGACTCGGTTCATGGAAAATTCTATGGAGACGTTTGTTTTGATGATAAGCACTTGATAGTTAATGGAAATAAGGTGGTCGTGCATAAAGAAACTGATATCAACAAGGTAGTTTATTTAGTATTTTTTCCACTGTTTTTAATTTTTTTTACTGGATTCAGGTTCCTTGGTGTCACTCTGACGTTAACTATATTGCCGAATGTTCGGGGAATGTCCGTACAATAGATCAGGCGAAACAACTGGTTAGTGATGGTAAAGTGAAGAAAGTTCTTATTTCCGCACCATTATTAGACGCTCCCACTCTGGTGCTTGGTGTTAATCATTGTGACTATAAATCCTCAGATAAGGTATTGTACTTAAATCACTTTTATTTGTATTGTATGCTAATAATAAAAAAAAAACAGACGTAATAATCAAATGTTCTATGTCATCTATTTACCTATTCCAACGTTCAGGTTTTACAAATTTCCATATGTATGGATAAGCTGTAATTTTTAATTTTCCACACCTGCACATTGAATTTTTGATAAATCGTAAATAAAGGTTTAATACTGTAGCGGCCAAAAATAATTGTAGGTATATTATTTTAGGTCATCTCAATGGGTTCGAGTACCATGAACTGTATAGCTCCGTTGGCCAAAGTCATTCACGAAAAATTCGGTATCAGAGAAGGTAAGTATATTGACGTAATTACCGTCTCATGGTGAACGAATGTGACGCCCTCTATACTAGAAAGCCTAAAATGTCACTTTTAATGGCGGCGTAAGCGGTTTTCGATTTATACATATATATATTATATTTTTATCATTTCGTGTAGTTGATTGCAAGTTGTGAGTAAAAAATCAAAAAAAGGTTCATTCGTGATCTAGATATGTATAGATAGAGCTTTTTATACACAATCAAGTCCAGTCTAAACAAATTGGTTAGCACATTTATCATGGAAAGTACAACACACAGCAAACTAGTTTAACCGCTGTTCAATGTAAGAAAATTTGTAAATTCTTGAAACTAGGCAAGCAAAACTGGTAAATGGTTCTTATGTTATTTCCAAGAACATTCATTCAAAATTATTTTTGTTGCTCTCACAATGAAGGATACTTTAAAATGTAACTCACATAGTAACAAGTACCTAATAAGATTACTGTACTAGAAAGCACTTGTACCTACCATAGTGTTGGAGTAAAATCACTTCAAAGTGTTCAACCACTATTGAGTTAGATCCGGTTTTTTGTAAAGTAAAAAACTGACACGGAGTTATATATGCCTATTTCCGTAAATCCCATGGGACTATGCTGACACAACGGTTCCCAGGAAGATGCTATTGCTATTATGCTTATTCTACATTTTAGGTTGCTTAAATGTATTTTATTATACAGGGTGTCCCACGACGAAAGACCTCGATTGATATTGGAAAAAGTATAAATAGGAGAGTTTTGAAAATTTGGTAGGATACTGATGTGGGCATGCCCAATCCAACTAAAATATTTTCAAGATGGTTGCACTTCCGCTTATACCGGAAGTCGATCACAACTTTCTTATTTTAAATAGAACACCCTATATATTATTACATATTTGGATTCCTCACAAAATTCTGACCAACTTTTGTATAGAATGCCCTATGCCTATCTCTAGCCGTTTTCGAAATATTTGATGTTTTTCCAAAAAAGTGACAGTTGCAACGCTCAACATATTTTTGTACTTTGTCAAAACCGTATTTCATTTTGCAATGAAACTTTGGGTTATTGTAAATAAAGGATCGTTTTATTAAACTGAGGGTGCGTAACGACTCATTTGTATACAGGGTCGTCAAAAAAAAATCATAAACTTGCCACTAAAAAAAATGAAAAATCTCAAGTTTTTTAAATGGAAACCCCCATTTTTTATGACGGAATCATTTTGAGCATTAAAAATTACTATAAGTTTCAATTTACTTGCCTATACCTAAATCCAACCCATTTCGTTTTATTTGAGAATAAACATTTTTTTATTAGGCTGCATGCTCGGGTGCATGGTTGGAATTAGCTGGTACTCTAGTTGGCCATGCTTTTGACACACGGTGATATTGGAGACCTGCAGGGCATGTTAATAACACTAGTTTTGAGTGTTTTGACAACTGCAAATATGCCGTCGCAGTTACGTTATTCAAACCAAGATTACTTAAATCTGTTTATTATTTACGGAGAATGTGATAAAGTTGTGAGTAGAACATGTGAGGTATTTGCCGCTCGTTATCCAGAAAAACCAAAGCCATCACGAAAAGCTGTCAAGCAAATAATTGAAAATTTTAAGAATACGGGATCTGTGAAGATAAAAGCTATTAAAACAAAACCAATCCTTAATAATACAAATGTAGAAATTGCAATTTCTAACCAACTTTTGTGTACAATGCCTTATTCCTATCTCTAGCCGTTTTCGAAATATTTGATGTTTTTCCAAAAAAGTGACAGTTGCAACGCTCAACATAACATGCTTTGCAGTTCTCCAATATCACCGTGTGTCAAAAGCATGGCTAACTAGAGTACCAGCTAATCCCAACCATGCAGCCTAATAAAAAAATGTTTATTCTCAAATAAAACGAAATGGGTTGGATTTAGGTATAGGCAAGTAAATTGAAACTTATAGTAATTTTTAATGCTCAAAATGATTCCGTCATAAAAAATGGGGGTTTCCATTTAAAAAACTTGAGATTTTTCATTTTTTTTAGTGGCAAGTTTATGATTTTTTTTTGACGACCCTGTATACAAATGAGTCGTTACGCACCCTCAGTTTAATAAAACGATCCTTTATTTACAATAACCCAAAGTTTCATTGCAAAATGAAATACGGTTTTAACATAGTACAAAAATATGTTGAGCGTTGCAACTGTCACTTTTTTGGAAAAACATCAAATATTTCGAAAACGGCTAGAGATAGGCATAGGACATTCTATACAAAAGTTGGTCAGAATTTTGTGAGGAATCCAAATATGTAATAATATATAGGGTGTTCTATTTAAAATAAGAAAGTTGTGATCGACTTCCGGTATAAGCGGAAGTGCAACCATCTTGAAAATATTTTAGTTGGATTGGGCATGCCCACATCAGTATCCTACCAAATTTTCAAAACTCTCCTATTTATACTTTCTCCAATATCAATCGAGGTCTTTCGTCGTGGGACACCCTGTATTCCTAGATTACTCTCTACTGTAACTTCGTATAGTTAAGTCGCATTAATTGTAAACTCTTAATAAAATTATTCTTTTTAAAAAGAGTTTCTGACGTCGAGTTTAATTAAGTACGGTTGGGGAACAAAAATAACTTACGCAAATAACCTCAAGTTTTGATTTTAAACCGTAAAAATTCATGTAAACCTCAAAAAGCTCAATTTTCACAATACAAACTGTCACCACTATTCCCGCCATATTGGAATTTTTGACAAGCACCTTCTAGGCTTTCTAGTATAGTAGGCGGTGGATCCTCACATTCTAGTGGTTAAATGTCAGTGTGACAAATGTCATTTTCAAACAAATTATATATTATTCCATGTTTTGCATAAAGCTTTCATTACGACCGTCCAGTCTGTTATGTCCGACCAGAGCCTTCTAGACAGACTCGCTACAAAATCAAACCGTTTGAAACGGTCCGCCATGTTGAATATTGTTCCAGTGGCGTGTCAAGAGATCAGTACTATTGGAAAAATTCTGCCCGAACTGCAAGGGAAAATAACCGGTAAATAATTTTTGTTTTTGTGTGGTTACGTGATCTAAATTTAAGTTTTACTTTGAAACTGGTCACGTGGCTTTTAGAAACTTGGCAACGTTTTTGACGTGTTTTTGACGTAATTTAGCAAAAGCATCATCGTGACGTCAAAAACGCTCTGCTCGCTCTATGGAGCTGGGTAACGATCACGTAACCAGCACTGTTGCCACTTATTAGAATCATAACAGAAATCGCAATTTCAGGCATGGAACTTCGAGTTCCGATTTCGGTTTGTGGCTTGCTGGACTTTACGGTCAGAATTTGTAAAAGCAGCAAATTGTCGGACATCAACTACGCCCTTAAGGATGCCTCTCAATGTTCTTTGAGCGGCATTTTGTGTTACACGGAAGAAGATGCGGTTTCCACTGATTTTATCGGTACAACACATGTACACTACTAAAAATGAAAAAAACCTTGTTACCGCTTTATTTTTAGGCTGTACATGCTCTTTGACGTATGACGCCACAGCCAGTATGCAGCTGAACGAAAAATTCTTTAAACTGATTGCTTGGTTTGACAATGAACGTGGATACTTAAGCAGAATGACAGATTTGTTGGCGTTTATGCACGAAAAAGACAACGAAGAATGCGAAAAACCATCAAAATAAAATATGTTTTAAAATTGGATTTTTTTTGCGCCTAGCACTGGATTATCACAAAAATCATTTGTGGTGAAACGCGGAAACATTAGAAAAATATGTGTCCTCCAGCCGTCATTTTGGTCAATCAACTGGAGAACAAACAAACCGTGGTCTATGAAGACAAATTCATCACTAATTAATTCTATATTGATTTCGGTTGTGACGTTATACTAATTTAGTTTGATTTTCCGGTTCCACATCAAACGCATATTAATTTAGGGTTTTTTAACCAATAAATCAGTGGTTTTACCGCTTAAATGTTTTTGTATCCGTTAAAATGATGGAAAAATAATCGTTTTTATACATGCTAATGATGTTTCTTTTTTTTTCGTTTACTGCATTTCTCTTCCAAATCCAATACCCGAGTGGTACTATGGACATTGGCTCAATCGGCCTTTAACCTTATAAAAGTGAAAAACAATCAACAATATCAGTCAGAAGATTTTTAAAGTTTGTGCATACGATTTCGCTTCATTTAAATTACCGTTAATTTATGACCTAGACGCGACAAGAAAACCTGCAGTGCGCGTATCAGACGCATTAGTGGTACCAAAACTTTTAAGTTGGTTGGTACCAAAAATCAGTGATTGGTGTTTTGTTGTTTTGTGATATCACTTTGTTTGGCTAAAATGGTCGTTCTAGAATACAACGGTAGGCAAACATCTTTACTTTACAATTTTGTTACTAAAGTACTAAGAAATTTAGATAAAAATTAGTAACTCTTTATTCAATTTGCATCCATTTATAAATCTAATTTCACTTAAAAACATGTGTTCCACTCTGTAATAGAAACTTTTATGTTTTTTAGGTTTTTGGTTAAGTGCAATTATTATAAAAATAGTTCTGAAAAATATAGTTTTTCAAGTAATTCAATTAAAACCACCAGTACGCCTCGGAAAGTATAGAAAATTCAAAACTGTAGTATGGAAGTTATATCCATAGAAAATGTGGTGGGTAAAAAAAGACAACTTTTACTATAGTACTGCAACAAAGATAGAGAAAACTTTTTTAAGTGACATGTGTCAGACTACTAAGGCCGCATTTGTTTTCAAGCTCCATGGCGCGAGAGCAGAGCGTTTTTGACGTCACAATGACGTAATTTGACAGTTGGTCAAATTGTGATTTTGCCAAATTACGTCATTGTGACGTCAAAAACGAATGCGGCCTAAAGCTAATTTGACAGTTGGTCACAAGATATCAATCAAACTTTTGAGGAAGTTATCAGGTGACCAACTGGGTGTTTTCGTTTTGCTGTTGATTTCGCATGGATAATTAGAAACTTCCGGTTTGATATTTGACGTTGATATAAAGCAAACCACTGTAACGGCCGGTTACGTCATAGTATGTGTTTCGCAATTGTTGCATTTGGCGTGTTGCATGCGTTTTTCAATTGACAGTAGTGACAGCTTTGTACAAAAATATGTCACAATCATATCAATTCCGTAAATCGCAGCATTGGGGGGGAATTTGTGATTGGTCAAGAAAAAGCAGCAAGCTGAAAGGTGCTTTTCTTGGCCAATCACAAACAATCCCTCATGTTTGTTGTGGGACACCAGTGACATTTGACAGTCTAAATTGAGACACTTAGTTGTTCTGTGACTATTCCTTAATTGTAATTTTCGCCTGCAATAATAATTATGTGTGTCAAAAGACAATCAAAGACAAGGACGCACGAGCTCGAAAATTTAGTAATTGAATTAGCCGTCTAAATACAAATTAGGCATAGACGGTCTTAAGTAATATAGGCGTTTAATGAGTATTCACTTCTTTGATAATCGATTTTTAATACGTTATCGACCTCCTGACGTCATTTTGTTTGATGCTCTGTTAATACGATTTCAACGTTTCCAAATGTACGGAATTTTTTTTCTCCATAAATCCATAATCGTAAATAATAATTATTTTAATATTTACTACTAAAACGTCTCATTGATCAATACTAATTAACTTTTTACGATATTACGTTATGGCAGCTACTATACAGTGTGGTCCAAATTGGTGATGCATGTATGGGGATATCCGTTATCGTAAGAGATACAGGATCGGTTAAATGGGAAAAGTTTTAGGGAATTCAATGCCATATTCATACCCGGTTTTGAAATTAGATTTTCATTTGCCGTTTTCCGGGAAATTGGGAAAACGTGAAACACTGCATTTTTAACTTTTTTTTAACGCCTAAACTTGTTATAATCGAACTCGTGGTTGCATATATTATTATAAACCAGCTTTTTTTGTTAATCAAATCAGTGTCAATACGTGTTTCAATTTTTTGTTATAAATTACCATACTGCACAATAGAATCCATTAATTTGAATAGACGTAACCAATTTTTCGAAAAAGTATCACACAAACTAGCAAATGACGTTAGATTTCCTGAGAATCCTGGACTTAAAGGAAATTGAAAACTCCTTAAATACAAGGTGTAAGCGCATTTTTATCTATCACTCTGTATTTTTTTAAATGTTTTATGCACGAAAAACGCATCACTGTTGAGCCAAACCAGTGTAGAGCCATACTGTTTTAAGGAAATTGGATAGAGAAGGATACAGATACATTAGGTTTGCACTAAAGTTGCCAATCGAATTGTGCGGTTAAGCCACGGATGTGACATTTATCAAGTAAAATGTTACATTCATAATTATCTGTTGATTTTAATGATTTTTCACTACCATTTTTATTGCACTACAAATTTCAATTATAATAACATTGAAGCTGCTTAAAAGTATTTAATCACACACATACAGGGTGGTCCAGTTTAAAGTGTCAATAATTCACCATTCGATAGTCCAGCAAAAAATAAGTTGACCATTATGCCATTTTCCTGAAGAACGCTTCCTAAGAAAGTTGATTTTAAGGGTAGAAATGACTTTACTAAAATTAAAGATCTAAAAGTCTATTTTCATCACTTTAATTGGTGTACAACTCAATTTTCTGGATTAAAACAAGTCTAGAATTCAATGAAACACTGGTAACAGTTCAAATTAAATTTTCGGACTATTTCAATTCTAAAAAATAGTGTTCAAGACTAATATCAAGACTAAATTTTTTACTTTCATCACTGGAGTGTCTGAAACTTAACTTTCACTATATTCACTATTATAAATAATTTTAAACTCGATTTTTCAGTGTTAAAACACTAAAAGCAGTCCAAATGTGTTGCACCGATGAGTGTAGAAGTCAATTTAATAGTTTTTAATTAATAAATGACGTTTTCAAGACTAATGGACAGTGTACAAACTGGCTTTCAGGCCTGATCAGTCAAAACCTTGTGAAGATCGATAAGAGCCTTAAAACTCTATTTTTCAGGTTAAAATCAGCCTTAAAGCAATAAAAAAGTCTAGATATTTAAGAAATGGTCAAATTATTCACACTGAAGTGTGTAAAAGTCAATTTAAAATAGTGACAAAGCTTGAAATGGCATTTTAAAGCCTTTAGATAATGTACAAATTGTTTTTTAAGTCTGCTATGTCAAAAACTTGACGAAGATTTCCAATCTGAAAGCAGTTTTGAAGTCTTAAAAATTGTCCAGAGTACTAAGAAAATAAAAAGCAAAGTAAAAAAAAATGAAAAGTTAGTCTTCAAGTGAATTTTCATGAATCTAATGTCAATATCCTGTATTTAAAACTATTTTCAAGACTAAAATATTGAAATGTGTTTTCAAATTATGAAACTGGTTCAGAGTCACCTTTTTGTGACCAATAAGTCCATTTTCAAAGTTTAAATGTGTGAATTTGTAGTCAGAAATTCAGTACTAAAGTTTTCCAACTTATCTGAAAACTATGACGACTGACTGCGGAGACAGTTTTTAAGCCTCTCAAGTCTATTTTCACAGATTTCAAGTCAATTTTCAAGACTAATGTCTTTCAATTTGTCAGAAAACTATGAAAACTGGTTACAAAGAAAATTTTTAAGCCTCTTAAGTCAATTTACACTGTTTGCAAGACAATTTTTAAGTTGGGTTGGGTTGGTTTTGGTTCTTTGAACGTAATAACTCAATTATCTCGTAAACGAAAGTTTCAAATCAGAATTTTATAAGAAGTAGATGACCTAACCTAACCTAACCTACTTATTTTTTCAAACTGAACAAGAAAAGTAAGGTCTGACAGTTATGACAAGAAACGGATTTTTTTAACTGAAGTTAGTTTGTGATTGGTTAGAAAAAACAGCTATCAGCTTGCTGCTTTTTCTTGACCAATCACAAACTGGCAACTAGTGAACTTACCATAAAGATACGTTTTGGGCCAAATTGCCAAAACTACAGTATTGAAAACAAAATACATGTTAATAGTCGCAGTTCAATCAAATTCAATGTAAAGCAACGTTTTTATTTCTAAACAGGCTGGAAACAGGAAACAGGAAAGGTGAATGAACGTAGCTAAAACAGTATAAAAAAAGTAGAAAAAATGCACATTTTTCCTTGTAAGTATTTGTTATTCACCAATATTACCATCTTTTACCATAACCTGCATTGTTGTGATTGTGCTATTGTTTTCAAAACCCGATATAATTATTCTCAAAGTACAGTTGTTTTAATAAAACATTACATCTGATTTAGTAGGCAATTTTGCCTTACTATAATGTGTTAAAATTCACGTTGGGTGGTATATGGATATTATGGAAACAATAGGTAATAATCACACCAGGCGACCTTAACGTAACGATTTACCAGCACGTTTTATTAATTATAATAATAGTCAATTTAAATTAAGCGCCCCTAATTTGCAGGAATTAATAATAACGTCATAAACCACAACCACGACGACAGCTTTGTAACTTCAGACAACCTTTGCCACCTCCACAATGAAGATCTGACACCAGTTCAAAAGTTTTACGAAAATTCCCATATTCTAATTACTGGAGCGACTGGATTTTTAGGTATAATTTACCGACCCTACCGCCAATGTGAACAAAATGTAAATGTGTATTTTTCAGGAGGAATTCTAGTAGAAAAACTTTTAAGATCATGCCCGACCATTTCCACTTTGTACCTGGTGGTTCGAAACAAAAAGAACAGCAACCTGGATGAAAGACTGGATAAACTGTTCGAGGATGTTGTGTTTGACAGGCTTAAAAAAGAATGCCCAAAATATAGACATAAAATCGTTGGAATTTCTGGAGATGGTTCTTTGCCCGGTTTAGGTTTAAGTATTGAGGACCGAAAACAGCTCATTGACAAGGTAACAGAGATTTCCACAACAATCAACAATCAATAATATTTTTTGTTAAGGTTGACATAATTTTCCATGTGGCGGCAACGGTACGTTTTGATGAAAAGCTGAAAAACGCGGTAGCGATTAACGTGAGATGTCCCATGGATTTGATAAAGCTAGCCAAAGAAACAACCAACCTAAAGTCGTTCATGCACGTGGGTACTATCTACGCCCATTGCTTGCTACCCTGTATTGAAGAAAAAATGTACCCACCTGCTTTAGATCCTTATAAACTTATATTATTGACTGAAAATCTTCCTGATCAAGTTCTGGATGATATGACTCCCAAGTAAGTACCCCCAACAATTTTGTGACACCCTGTGTACTTAAAAATATGTTTCTAGATTACTAGGAAAATATCCAAATACATACACCTACACCAAACAGGTTGCTGAAAATATGGTGATCAAAGAGGCAGAGGGTGAAGTGCCCTTAGGAATTTTTCGACCAGCCATTGGTAAGTATTGAATTTTCAACCAATCACACGCTAAACTTTGTTTTTCAGTTATATCAACCTACAAAGAACCTCAGCCAGCTTGGATTAACAACCTGTATGGACCTACTGGTGTTTTTATTGCAGCTGGACTGGGTTTACTACGCATTTTGCATTGCGATCGTGCAGTCAACGCTAATCTAGTTCCAGTCGATATGTGCGTCAATTCACTGATTGTGGCAGCCAAAGAAGTGAGTGATAACTTCTTACAAGGTAAAAAATGGTTACTTTTTTGATTGTGAATGTTGAGATTTACATTTCTTGCAGCACGAGAAGCAGATGAACAATTTCAACCTCCTATTTACAACTATGGATCCACTAATGAGCAACCAATCACCTGGGGCAGTTTTGAGGAATTGACCTCCACTTACGGCATAAAAAGTCCTTCCTCCAAAGCTATTTGGTATTACTGTTTCCGCCTGTGCAAGTACTATCCTGTATACTTGTTGCTCAGATTTTTTCTGCACACTGTACCAGCTTTGTTGGTAGATGGCGTCTTGCTATGTATAGGCAAAAAACCCAGGTAAAACACCCTCACCACCTCAAACTAACATTTTTAACTCAATGTTTTTTGACACAGAATGATAGAGGCCTACAAAAAAGTGCACAAATTCTGCACGGTAATTTCCTACTTTGCCACCCAAGAGTGGAAAATTCAGACTGATAAAGTGCTGCAACAGCAGAAAAACTTGGGAGAGAAAGACAAAAAAATATTTTTTAGTGACCTGCTTGATTTAGACTGGGATGCATATTTCGAAGCGTACTGCACAGGTGCACGTGTTCATTTGCTAAGAGACCCTATTGATAATTTAGATGCTGCCCTAATTAAATGGAAAAGGTACCTTTTTTAAAAAACAAAATGACATTCCACATACATCATTACAATTAATGTTATTTCAGACTATACTATGCTCATATGACTGTGAAAATGCTACTCTATGCTGGTGTGGTTTGGTTCAGCTACTGGATAATCAAACTATTTTACTAAGGTACAAAATATTGGGATAATTTTGCTGTAATTTAGTGAAATGTGTAAATAAAGAAACTAGTCTGTGTTAGTGTTTTTTTATGATTACAACAATGTCTTTATAATGTAAATGAAACAATGAGAATACAGTTATGAAAATTTCAAAGTTATACTAGTCTTGAAATTGACTATGGAGAATGCAGGGGGCAGCTGCACATTTTTTGCCCCCTAATGAATTCCCACGTTACTATTTAGTTAGTTCAAGGTGTGAGGTATATACACTAGGACTACATAAAGTTGGAAACATCCAAAAATATAAATTTTCCAACAGAAAAGGGAAAGTGGAAGTAACTTATTTTAAGCTTTAACATAAAGTTATCAACTTACTTGATAGTCTCTCTTCATGAGATGATTGACCATTTACCACAACTAGGACTATTTTTGAATTTTTATGTGTTCACATTAACAAAATACAAATAAACAATAAGTTTTATGGTAAATAAACTTACCCATAACATAACCTCCTAACCTCAGTTTTTAATAGCCCCTTTGACGTACCCATTCGGTGTCACTTGTCAACTTTGAGAGACAGTAATTGCTTTCTCTTTCTACTACATGTTGAAAATGATAGAGAAAAACAATGTTGTGGCGACACTGTCAGCAGTGTCAGCCGGCAAGAAGCAAAAAGAAGAATAGGACGCAAGGACCTGACTTCAGGGCGATGACGAGACACTTTAACTCAGGATTACAACACAAGATGGACGATTCTTGCTCAATGCTTACGTTTTTCGATCTCAATCATTTTCTAGTTAGTTCCTACAAAAATCTGTTATATTTGATTCTACATTGAATTCGAAGGGATTCAATAAAGTGGAGTGTTAAGTTGGTGAAGATTATTATTTTCCTTCTCCTTCTATGACACCCTTCATTGGTGACCCCGACACAAAAGAATCTACAAGCCAGAGTCAGACTTACTTTTTGGACGTTCTAGAACGCTGAACCATTCGAAAACTCACAACTCTCGCACCACAATGGCTACGGAACAACAAGGTACTTCATCATCTCTATCACCTTCAGTTGCAGCACCAGCTCCTACCCACATGGTAGAGAGAGTATCCTTAAAAGTACCACCTTTTTGGCCAAACGAACCGGCACTATGGTTTGCTCAGTTAGACAGTCAGTTTGCTATTAGTGGTATTGTGAATGACAACACCAAATATAATATTGTTGTGGCTAACCTAGACTTTAACCAAGTCCAACTCGTGCGTGACTTAATAGCACAACCTCCTACTGCCAATCAATATGGAACTATTAAGCAGGAACTCATACAGAGACTATCCGCTTCTCAACACCAAAAAATCCACCAGCTTCTTCAACAGGAAGAAATGGGTGATCGAAAGCCATCCGAGTACCTCAGGAAGCTGCAGAGTTTAGCACCAACTTCCCTTCCAGAGGACTTTCTCAGAACATTATGGACTGGAAGACTTCCCCAGCAGATTCAGACAATTCTAACCACTCAGGAAGGTATGTCACTAGACAACTTAGCCAAATTAGCTGACAAAATTCATGAGGTATGTACACCATCTTTAGCTTGTACAGTTTCTAGTGTAGATTCTGATATACACAAACAATTGGCTGAAATTGTTAAGCGTCTGGACAGATTGGAGACCAAAAGTTGTTGTCATAGACAACCACGCTCCAGATCTAGGACATCAGAGAGAACGACAACCAACAGGGCCTCGAACCAAAGTACTCTTTGCTATTATCATTCCAGATTCGGTGATAAAGCAAAAAAATGTAATAGCCCATGTTCTTTCACTATCTCGGAAAACTCAAGGGGGGAGAACCAGTAGCGGCGGGTTTTCTACCCTCCTCAAACCCGCGCCGCTTATTTGTGACTGACAATTCATCAAAAATTCGTTTTTTAGTGGACACCGGCGCCGAGGTTTCCATTTTTCCATACACTTTGCTTAAAGAAAGGCGTCCTCGCTCCAATTACCAGCTTTTGGCAGCCAACAACTCAGAAATTTCGACCTACGGACAGCGTACTTTCACCTTGGACTTTGGACTTCGCAGAAGCTTTCGTTGGACATTTCTTGTGGCCGATGTTTCACATCCAATTTTGGGAATCGACTTTTTATCTTTTTACAACATTATTGTAGATAGCAGAAAGCTCGCAATCTTTGACAGGACAACTGGCCTATCAACCATTGGAAATAATGCCAATTCTTACGGTCCTTTCATTCAAACTATGATTGTCCTTACAGAGTACCACAAACTTCTCAAAAATTTTCCATCACTTACCCAGCCACGCAACCAACACTCCAAAGCCAAACACAACACTGTTCATACCATTATAACTACCCCTGGCCCACCTGCATCAGCTCGCCCTAGACGTTTGGCACCTGACAGACTTGTCATCGCCAAAGAGGAGTTTCAATCCATGTTGGAACAAGGAATCATCCGCCCATCAAAAAGTAGCTGGTCCTCACCTTTGCATCTTGTTCCCAAAAAGGACACTTCTTGGAGACCGTGTGGAGACTATCGAGCTCTTAATGCTCGTACCGTTCACGATTCTTATCCGATCCCCAACATCAAGGACTTTACTCATGGATTGGCCAACAAGAAACTATTTTCCACCCTGGATTTGGTTCGCGCTTACAATCAAATACCGATTGCTGCTGATGATATACATAAGACTGCAGTGACAACACCGTTTGGTCTGTACGAATTTGTGTACATGTCCTTCGGGCTCAGAAACGCTGCTCAAACATTTCAGAGGTTTATGGATGAAATTTTCCGTGACTTGGATTTCTGTTTTGTCTACATTGACGACATCCTTGTTGCCTCTGAGTCAGCCGATCAACATTTAGAACATTTACGTATGGTATTCGAACGTTTATGCCAATATGGAATTTTAATAAATTCGTCAAAATGTGTTTTTGGCCAAAATAAAGTTCTTTTCTTAGGTCATGAAGTTTCGGCAGAGGGCATCAAACCAACAGACGAGAAGTTTTCTGCTATACGGAATTTTACCAAGCCCAACAACACTCAGCAACTTCGACGGTTTCTTGGGATGTTAAATTTCTACCGTTCATTCATTCCCAAGGCTGCTGAGCTTCAAGCACCATTACATGACTTACTTAAAGGTAAGCAGAAAAAACAGCAACCAATAACTTGGACTGATGTTGCAGTGAAGGCATTTGAGAGCTGTAAGGAAATCCTCGCTGAAGCCACCTTTTTGTCACATCCCTTACCTTCTGCTCAACTCATTCTGTCTACAGATGCGTCGGATTTTGCTGTAGGAGCCTCCTTACAACAAAAGAACAATGATCAACTTCAACCATTGGCTTTTTTCTCTCAGAAGTTAAATACTGCTCAGGCTAAGTATAGTGCTTATGACAGAGAACTGTTCGCCATTTATGCTGCTATTAAACACTTTCGATTCATGTTAGAAGGCCGCAGATTTACTGTTTTTACTGACCACAAACCAATCACTTTTGCTTTCTATCAAAAAAGTGACAAGTGCACTCCTAGACAGTTTCGATATTTAGATTTCATTGCACAATTTACCACTGACATTCGCCATGTTCAAGGTTCAGACAACATAGTAGCAGACTACCTTTCCAGACCTGAAATCTCGAGTATTGAAGATATTCAGATTAATTACCAAGCAATAGCTGCAGATCAGACTGACGACGCAGAACTAAACCAGCTGCTTACTGACTCCAGTTTAAATCTTCAACAGATTCAAATCCCAGGCACTGATGTTCAACTTTACTGTGATGTTTTTGAAAATAAATTTCGTCCTTATATCCCAGAAAAACATCGACTTAGTATTTTCAGAAAGCTTCATGGAATTTCTCACCCCGGTGTTAAGGCAACCATCAAGTTTCTGACCAGTCGTTTCGTATGGAGAAACATCAAGAAAGAAGTAGCCCTTTGGAGTAGGCAATGCCTCAACTGTCAACGCTCCAAAATCAACCGACATACTAAGACAGCTCACCAGAAAATTTCTATGCCTGACTACAGATTTGACCATGTCCACATCGACATAGTTGGACCATTGCCATCGTCCAGTGATTTTCGTTATGTGTTAACAATGATGGATCGTTTCACTAGATGGCCCGAAGCAGTTCCAATTAAAGACATGTCAGCAACCACCATTGCATCCACCTTTATTTCTACTTGGATATCGCGTTTTGGTGTACCCAGCAAGATTACTTCGGATAGAGGGAGACAATTTGAATCAAGCTTGTTCAAAGAACTTTCCAGATTCTTGGGTATTCTGCACATCAAAACAACATCATATCATCCTCAAGCAAATGGTTTTATTGAACGTTTTCATAGGACCCTTAAAGCAAGCCTCATTGCAGCCAAGTCGGATCGTTGGACTGAAGTTTTACCAATAACCTTATTGGGTCTTCGAAACATTTTCAAAGAGGACATTGATTGTTCACCAGCTGAGCTTGTTTATGGAACCACTCTTAAACTACCAGGAGAATTTCTAAATTCATCCACTGAACCAGCCAACGAAAATGAGTTGGTCAGCAAACTCAGAGCAACAATGTTAGAACTTCAACCTAGACCAGCATCTGATCATAGCAAGATTAAAACTTTTATCTCCAAGGACCTTTCAAGTTGTTCCCATGTTTTTGTGCGAAATAATGCAGTAAAACCACCTTTGACAGCGCCTTACTCTGGACCCCATCGTGTTATCTCCAGAAGTGACAAGTTCTTCAAGATTGACCTTGGCAATCGTAGTGACAACATCACAATAGACCGCCTAAAGCCCGCCTATCTGCCAGATGATTTCCAGATCCAGTCCGAACATTCGTATGCGCGCCTTGAAGAAGTTCGAAAATCTCCCGCAACGTTGCCAGCTAAGACAAGGAAAACAGTTCGTTTCGCGACTTTGTCGCTGGACGGGGGGTACTGTGGCGACACTGTCAGCAGTGTCAGCCGGCAAGAAGCAAAAAGAAGAATAGGACGCAAGGACCTGACTTCAGGGCGATGACGAGACACTTTAACTCAGGATTACAACACAAGATGGACGATTCTTGCTCAATGCTTACGTTTTTCGATCTCAATCATTTTCTAGTTAGTTCCTACAAAAATCTGTTATATTTGATTCTACATTGAATTCGAAGGGATTCAATAAAGTGGAGTGTTAAGTTGGTGAAGATTATTATTTTCCTTCTCCTTCTATGACACCCTTCAATGTTTTGTCTAATTACATGTGTCATTGTCACCTAAAAATAAACATTGATGTGATTACTTGTCTCAAAAGTTCTCTTATTAAAGTAATTATTATTAAATTAATAAAGTGGCGAGTGATAACAGAAAGTAAAAACTGTTCACGAAAGAACAACCATACGTAAATATACGAGTATGTCGGTCCCCGTTATTATCCAGTCGGATGGCAAAAGAGCCATGGAACAATTATCCAACTTAAGTAATGAAGAACTGGACGCTATTCTAAACCAGGATGAAAAAATTGTTGAAATTATCGCCAACATTGAAAATGTAAGACTATTTTAACTGAACTGTGCCTTGATACCGTTTGTTTTTCATTTCAGTCCTACTTGAATGAGCTGGCACAACAAAAGGAACACATCATTGCTCAGAACAATTCCACAGCTGAATACAACTTGTCCAAAGAACCAGAGCTAACAGAAGGACGTGAACAGTTAGCCTCGTTATATGAAGAAGTAGAAAGGCTTACCAAAGCGGTAGAAGAAAAGCAGACAGAACTAAGTAGGTTTTGCAGTTTAGTCAAGTGAAAGTCAGTCACTGTAATAAAAAATTTTAGGAGAAAAAGGTGGAGACATTTCAGTGGAAACAGCTCTAGCTTTGCTGCAAACAGCAGCTAGTGAAATGGAAGAAGAATCAGACCAGTATGCAGGAAAGTTCTTGGAGAGTGAGGTTGAACTGGATGAGTTTTTGGATAATTTCTTAACCAAGCGCAAATTGATGCACACACGACTAGTCAAGGCTGATAAATTAGCAAAAATTCTACAAAGAGGTGATCCCTCATTAGGCATTGGGGTGCCTAACTACATTAATGCTCCCCCAGTCAGTATAAATAAAGGCTACTTTCCTGGTTTGCCAGTCTCACCTCCTACTGGTGGTGGTGTCCCATATCCTATGGGGCCCTTAAATATGCCCATGCCTCCTACAATGCCATACTATCAAAATCATTATTGAAACTGTTTTACATAGTTTAAGAGATTATAGACATTAGGTTCATAATTTAGGATTTTAGCTATTTATGAATCTTTCTTGTTAGAATGATTTTTCTGTACTATAATAATGGCTGAAATTCATCAGGGTTTCTAAGTTCCCAATTAGTCACCTATTTTTTATGTTTTGTGTCAATATTTAACTGAAATATTTTATAGATATAAATATTAAATTGTTAAATATAGTTTATATGTCAATAAATTGTTGTTAAAACATTTTATTGTCTAATATTAGGCAAAGTTTTAGAGTTGTATTATTTTACAAGTTAATCAAATATGGACAATATTAAAAAAATATTTATTTATACAAAACATAATCAAAAAATTTAGGTTAATCAGAAATTTCCAGACTTTAATTTTCTTCCCAAACTGATTTTCTCAAGTTATAATTTGGTATCACAGTTCACAAACACCCTGTATATGAAAGTGATAAACGTTCAAAAAAATTAAGAAGTGGACTATTTTTATCAGAGTCAACTGAAATACTTATTTGCCATCAAAGTGACTACAGTAAAACACATTGTATCTAAAATTCCAAAGTTTCTCTTTATTTCAGTATACAACAAGAATGTTTAGAAAGACACTTTAAGGTGTTATAACAACCCTTTTCAGGAATTAAAAATACTAGTATATTTACAACATCACAGTTGTTTTTGATGTCACGAATTTAAAGTTTTGTGTTTCATTACAGTTACTAGACTGTATTCTTTAAAATCAGTCACATTTCAGATTGGTTGTATACAGACACAGGGGAGACATACTATATTTCAGTCAACATTTACTTATAAATTACAGTTTAAGTACCAAATTCGGCTTACGTTTAAAATCCGTATAAAGGATGATAATACACAACCCAAGGGATTAACTTATTATAATTATCTAGAAAATATTTCCACGGCTGATCAATTCCTCGGTACTGTAAAAATAGTTTTCTGTCAATTTTAAGTAATTAAACCGGTTCAAACTGGACAAATATTCAAAAAGACTGTTACACACTTAACATCCTCCGATATGTGCAAGTGTATATTGTTAAAGCCAAATCAGAAAAGGTTCAATTTTGGTCATAATCGTGTAATGTTGCGGATTTTTCTGATGTTCTCCAGTCGGTACTCTAAGAGAGCAAACGGTACCACTGAAACGATCATTACAAACGCCAGCAAATACAGTTTCATGTAGTTGCATAGGAAACTGTGAAAAACGAAGGCGAGAGCAAAACCAACAAATTTAAAAAAGGCCCGATTGGCAAAAGCTGCCTCCCAATGATCCAAATACTGTCCAGTCAGTAAAGCTGTAACAAAAATTTGATACCAATCAAAATAATTAATAGGAATCAGTGTTGCCACATCTCTAACTTAAAATACATACTGAAACTGATCATCTCCCAAATGGCGTGACAAACACCCCAAGCAGCCGATATAACGTAGAACAGAGCCGGATCATCTTCAATCGGTTTCCACAGCAACAGGACCATAATAAGACAAATTTGGAAAGCAAATCCGACAGCTGCAATCAAGCAATTTCGTAACTATATAGAAATGTATTTTCTGCAAATTTTTATCACTCACCGACCACATAGTAACGTTTGATTGTCCTCAGCAGCATGCTCAGAGTGCAAGCGGCCACGGATTGCAGCAGCCCCATGGCCAGAAATACCAAGTTGAGCCGGTGGATCCCCAAAGTGCACACCACGTACGACTAATTTAAAGTTTTGGTGTTGTTTTCATAGGTTATATCCCGAGACGTTCGAGTTTTATCGGGTAAACTGTGCATAGGTGATTTTTTGCAAAATTTTGCTGGAAAATGATTGAGACTAAATAATTCGACGATAAAATCCTGAGACCACAGGTCGAAGGATTTTTTCCAAAGAATTATTTAGTCGAAACCATTTGCCTAAAAGAAAAATTTTGCAAAAAACCTACCAATGCACATTTTACGTGATAAAACGTGAACGCCGAGGGGTATATGTCAAGATTATTTTCTGAAAACTCACATTTTAGTTTATTAACAAGAAAACACCTTAGTTAGAACACAAATACTAAACTAAACGTGATGAAATTAATGATAATATTGAACTCACCCCAGCAGACGACAGATTTTCGTTCAGCCATGTATATTTTTGTTTACATTTCAGATTGACAATCAGACGTCATAATATTTTAATTTATGTAATTTTTTAATGGAATCTACGTTATAGTGATTTATAAATTGTTAATATTGAAGAAAATAGCTTAAATTTTATATGTGTCCAAATCCCGTTTCGTTTAATATCAAATGTTCTTCAAAAAAACGTATTCGAAAAAGGTAGGCGGTGTTTATTCAGTAAAAAATGCTTGGTGTTACCTTAGAAAAATCAGCATAAATAAAAGCTTGCTCCAGTCCCATAAACACGGCCAAAGGAGCGGCCATTTGCAGTCTGGGATCTGAGAAACTGTCCTTGACGGCCCTTAAGGCTGTTAATCCCAAGCCTCGTTCCAAAGGGTCTTGGTAGGTCTAATTTTGAATATAGTCAGTGCATATAACATGTTGTGCTATCAGATTTAAATTAACGTACTAAAGTCTTGATACTGTCCAATCCCAAGGCGGAAAGGACAAAAGCCAAGGCGCACGCGCTTCCGTACACGCCAATTAGGATCTTGGACGACTCAAGTGGTAGTACCCTAAATCCGGATTGTAATGAAGAATTTCCTAATAAAAAAATCGGACAAGCCTGCGCTCCGCAAAGTCGTCCTTCTTCATTGCGATCGAAAATATCGTCCAAAAAGGAATTGTAGTCGTAAGGACTGGACCCGGTTACTGCCACTGATAGTGATTGATTGTTACAGTGTAAAGTAGTATTTGCTAAACAATCATCCTGCAAATAATTAATTGAAAACATGGTTAAAACCAATTGCGAGGTAGTAAGCTACATTAATGGACGCCACAGTTCCGTTCTCATACTCTACGCTCAACAGTCCAGTATTTAAGTTGATTGTAAAATGGATAACCAGGAAAGATACCACAGATCCTAAAATCAGTCCCAGATCGTGGGCTCCCTATTAGGAATGCCAAAAATCACAGTATAGAAGAGTAAAGGGATAGAATCGTACCTGAAAAGCTCGTGCTACACGTCTAATGATACAAGTTCTCCTAGCGTATCGGCTATCATCATCATCTTCATGGAACAGACCGGATATCCGATGAGTCAAAATCATCAGGAAAGTAGTGTGAGCGCTGGATAACAACCCCAGTAAAATACCAAGTAAAAAACTCGCTGGTACGGTCAAATAAATGACTGGGTGAATGTGACTCGCGTAGAAAACTACCATGCCGGCTGGAATTAAGTTTCCAATAAGCCGGAAGTTGTGATTTTTGAGCCTTACCGTAACAAAATGTGGCCACAACAGTGGTTCCCAACATTCGAATAACGCTGGGTGCCAACAGCGCCGTAACGGCCGCAACCAGAAACACTTCGGAACTCAACAGCGAGCCGGTGTTGAACTCGAACCCGGCATTGGTCAGCGACCGCACCCACACCGACACGCTACTCTGAAGAGACAAAAATGGCAGAAACGCGGACGTTGTCAACAAATGACAAAAACACATCACTACTAGGTTGACGATTAACAGTCGACGACTGTAGGCGATTCCGGCCGGTCGACCTACAATTCATTATTTAGCGTATCAGTCTGATAACAATGACAGTATTCAGTCAATTTAACAGTTATCATGTGACCATATTCACACATTCATAAGTGGTCTAGTGTGAGTGTTTGACATGTCATTACGTCATTGGATATGCACGACCAAATATGACTGTCTGAACTATAATGATGAGTATAGTTTTGAATGTAAATCGAATACCTATCGAGCTGTTATGAGCGCCACCCCTTACAACAGTGAGTAATCTGCGAACTGAAGTGGCCCCAATGGAGCTTGCCATAGAATCTATCCGTTTGATTGGACCTCCGCCGTGCATATGCAAGTTGTATCTTGACCTGGACGAAATCGGCGAATAGGCGGCCATGTGCTAAAAACCCAAGAATGGGGTCATCAACTATAGTCCAATTTTCCGTTCAAAACAATAATATTGTAAAGTTTCCTGTTTAAAAATTTGTTTTAACTGATAGTTTTAAACTTTACGCCACTAGTTTTTTTTATAAAAAACTGAATAAATACTAAATTGAGTTTGGCACACCCCTGTGCGTGACGTATGTATGGGACAATTCAATATGCTAACGTAGGTGGAATTCTTCATTCATAAGCACATTGTGTATTGCCGGTGTTTTTTTGAAGGAAGGAAATCTGAGAGAGAAAGAGAGAACTGTGTCAACTGTCAGCAGTGTCAGTTTTCAGTGCTTTCATTAGGCCAATTTCCTCGATCAAAGTCGTGGCGACACTCATTCACAGTAGTTAACTTTTGTGACGTCATAGTTAACTCATGTCATCTGTCAACGTGAAACATCAATAAAAAGTGGTTTGAATTATTTGAAATTTGATTTGTTTACTAACAGAACAGCAACCTCTACTAACAGAAAAGTTTTTATACTTTGTAGCAAATTACTAATGATTTAATTTTACAAAATAAATCAGCAGGTCACAAAATAACAAAAAAAATAAAACTCTAGGCTAGGGTACTTCTCAAAAATTAAACTCATCTAAAAAGAAAAAGATTACACAAATAGGTAATCATTAAAATTTTAATTAGGTGAAGGGTTCCTACATGTTTTTAACTGTTAAGCTATTTCAGCTTTGCCATTTACGAAAACTGAACACTCCATTATGAATTTAAATTACTAATAATACTAATACTAATCAAAACAAACAACTTTTACACTTTTAACAGCTCCTGTTGACACGAATTTAACCTAACAATCCTAACAATGCGGGCAAACCATCCTCCAAGGCAGGTTAGGTCGTCTGGTTAAGTTTGACGTCATGGTTTAGACCATAAGTCAAGGAAAATTCAGTGGTTAAGTTTAATCTTAACCTGGTTTGAGTGGTTTAGTCGAGGAAATTCGCTTATTGTCGACTGGCGACTGCTAATATCCGACGTACGTTCATATACTCTATCAAAAACTAGTCCCCTTATGACGTCAAACGGGATACAACGTATATAGGGTGAAACAACCAAATAAAATTTTTATTGTCATTTTTCTTAGGTTTAAATGCTTCTAAAGCCGAAAACAAAAAATACGTGTTAAATATTTTTTGAAGCGCTATCGATTAACAAAATAAAAAAAAATTGGTTGATGACCCCATTAACCTCCTTTACTGCCTTTTTCAGTTTATTGTAAATACCACTTTCCCTACTTATTGTTAAAAAAAAACGTAATTTTACCTCCATCATGAGTTGTTCATCGTGCACCACCTTCTGGGTGTCGTGGGGGTTGCTGCGCGCTTTGGTAATTTTCGCATGACCAGAATATCGATGGAGTATTCTAGATTTTTCCTCACTGGTGAGGCTGGAGTTGTAAGCCCCACCACATAGACGTCCCAAAGCCGGTCCTGGTTTGTAAATGGCTGCATCTAGACCACAATGCACTATTCAGTAATCCAACTTGTGGTACAGGGTTGAACTCAGTTTTTTTTTTTATCAACGATTTACTTAACAACCCAAAACTTAATTAATACGAAGACCCCGGTTTTACCAAAACCGACAAAGGTTAAAGCAAATTTTGATTAGTTCAACACGTGTCGTTCGTAAGGGAATTGTGGCCCCGTTAAGTTAATTAATAGGTCAGGGCGGGATGTATGGACCAGAACATTAATAAATTCGACAGATCCCTTGATGCCCATGTTTCCGCTCAATTTTCCACCAAAACACATTAATATTTTATAACCGGTAACTCTAGAGATTCCTTTGCCTACGTCTACTTTTATAAAATTGTTGTAATTTTTTAAAGTAAGTAAACAAGTCAAATCAAGCTCATTGTTTTTAGTTAGTAAAAGTGAGTTTTATTACTTGTTTCCATATAGTCATCGCTTCTGCTTAATTCGTGAAGGTTCGGAAGACTTCCCATATTTCTCCTCTCGCAATCCAACGCTTTAACACTACATGTTAACCACCACTTTTGCTTATCCTTAACGAGTTACCGCTCCGTTAACTCCCAGTTGATTGGCTGGTTAAGTTTGTCGTGGTGGTAATAGGAAAGCCCATCTACAAAAAATAAACAACATTAACAACACCAAAACCAAACCGTTATGAGAGTCTGATCGTAGTTTGTGATTAGTCAAGAAAAAGCAGCAAGCTGAAGGCACGTCACATGACATAATTTGACAGTTAGTCACAAGATATCAACCTTCTGATGATGTGGTCACGAGACCAAGTATCGACGTCACATCACTGATTTGTAATATACCGTTGATTTTGTTAAGGAATTGCCACACTTGTACATGTTTTATGAACGCATGATTGATAAAGCAAATCTTTCCATCGTTTTTGCACGTTAAAGCATATAATCTGACGGAAAAAGGGCAAACGCCGAGGGTAAAGAACTATTTTTATCCCAAGCCCTTTAATCTAAGGATGTTTTTCAATCCTTAAGCTAATTTATAACTTTGTTGATTATATAGCCGTCCTTAACGATTTTTACGCTAATAGGATTAGTTAATAAATTGTTTTATGTTCAAGAAGGTTTGTTGTCTCGACATAAAAACCAGTTAAGGTCCGTTAATTAATAAATTTTATGACTAAAGTTGCGAGCTACTTTAGAAAAACTAATAACCAAAAATTCAACCATAATCAAGAAATCTACATTTTTTCAAATGATTAAACATTTTCTTGTTTTTTGATAACAATATCAACGACTTCACTCAAGGATCAACTAATTACAGGCTCCATTCGCCCGTAATTACGTTCAACCCAAGACAAAATTGCCGTCTTACTGGTTTCTCGATTTTTTCCTGCTTCTTCGTTTCGTGTGTATCCTTCATCTCCGCCAAATAGTCTGACCAACCTTGAACGAAGGAAATAATCGAGGAATAATCTAAACAGTCATTGCCAATGTCACGGTTAATAGAATCCTCAATGCCGTATATTTTGTTTATTTTTTTATGCTAAATTAAACTGGATGCGTGTCTGGGGTGACAATCAGCATCAAAAGATACCGCCAGTTAATTATTTAGGGAAAACAGGATTGTTTTATTTGATTTTAATTAGGATATTTTATCTAAGCAATGGGACCAATATAAATTCCAATAAAACAGTATTATTTTTGTGAATATTAAGTTGAACTAATTGTAACTCTAATAGCAAGTCAACATGTGCAGTATTTGCATAAATCACAGCATAGTGTATCTAGTTTGTGATTGGTCAAGAAAAAGCAGCCAGTATATAGTACAGTAGCCTAGTATTTCGTGACGTCATTTGACAGTCGGATGTCAGAATCACATGATTCATTGTTCGGTTGAATGATAATATCACATGTGCAGCATTTGCGCAAATCACAGCACTGTTTTAGGTTTGTGATTGGTCAAAAAAGAGTAGCAAGCTGAAAGCTGCTTTTTTGACTAATCACAAACTACCCACTATGTTGCGATTTACGCTAGTGCGTATGAAGACTTTGTCATTAACGTTACAATTTGCATCTGTCACAAAGCAAAAAATTTTCTCACATCTGACAAAAAGTACTACGTTTGCCATTTCTACAAACTTTAAAGAAAGTCGAAAAATTCCCTCTGATAAATTGAATTTATCGTGTTTTGAACTCGAAACGTCCTGAACAGCATCCCTAATAAAAGCTCGTCCACGTGAAGCTAGAGCAACGATTACGGTGACCGTGACCTGGAAAAACTACCGTTCTGTCAACAAAAAAAAACTTTTGTGAGTCTTTGAAACTTCTAGACCAACCAAACAATGGCAGGACATCCATTTACTAGCCATCTGGGAGCAGAAATAGATATAAACGATTCTAACACAAGTTTTTCTGAGGTCAACTAGTGGAAACTGTCCAGTTTCTGAAAAATTTGATTGCTATTGAGAGAAGAGAATGAAGTATTCCAAGTGAAACCGCAGAATCAACTAAAACTTTCCAACTCATATACATAATGGGGATAAATTAAACGTTTGTCTGTGTAAAGCTACCCTTCGGGTTATAACTGGGGAGGATTTAATAACAGGCACGTGGAATATAAAATTATCCCGAAACTTACTGCAAACTGCCAGTGCATTCGTTACAATAACGTTACAGATTTTAAGGTTGGTTTTTTGATTTTGTAGTGTTTTACTATAGTTAAATTGAAAATTTTTTGTTTGCAACATAATTAATTTCGTTTTTATGTGAGAGAAAGTCTGGACTGTTCTGTAGCCGTTAGGAATACAATAAACAATGATTGAACATTTTGTTTAATGGTACTAACCACAATAAGAGGATTTGTTAACCTCAGGCAGGTAACCATTGAGTTTGATTAAACAAAATTGAATAGACAAAAATCAAACTTACCTGTTGTCATTGATGGCCAGTGCGATGCTGTCCAGTTCGAAATTATGCACTCTGATACAAAATGAAAAAAAAAATGGCGGGAGGGGGTGGTTTTTTGCCGTCCAATGTGTGGCAAAACCGAAAAACAGCAGGGAAATTGAGAAGCCCGTGCCGATCATTCGCTGAATAAATTCAGGGTTAGAGCGTTCTGGATGTTGCTCATTTTTGGTAGAGATGCTGCGCAATCCTTATCGATTTTAAAACTGTATGGAGCCAAACGGAGAGCTGTTTGCATATACCGAGTGTCCGGGAGAAACCTAAAAAAAAATTGAGTTTTGAATAATTAAAAAGTTTGGCAGTACAGTAGGAAAAATTAAAGCCTGCTAAGACAAATTTTTACAAGTGTCACCTTTTACTGTTCCTGTCAAGTTTAAAAAACTTTGTATTCTGAGAAAGGGAAACAGTTGACAACAAGGATAAGAAAGAGACTGGGCTCTGAAAGGCTCTATAGTTTAATTCGGTTAAATAACACTTTCTATTTTTTTACAAATGAAAGTCTATTACTGCGATTTAAAAAGTGACATTTGACATTTTGTTGTAAACTGGCAACAGTGCAGCTTTTTCTGTAACATAAATGCTTATTTTTTTCATACATTAATTACCACGAATACAATTAATTGTATATTTGCCATACCTAACCACAGTCAAACGTGATTTTTTTGTCGTCTTGAAATTCCATCGAGTAATTGTTTTCGTTACATGCATATTAAAAGTGTTTTCTGCACAGATGAATGGGTTCATGTCCTTGTATGTTTTAGCAAACGCTCATCACCTCTACACTTGTCTTACAAAGATTAGAGAGGCTAATTAACAATGCGTGGTCGATATTTTTCCATTAAATTACAATAATATGTATAAATTAATACAGTAACGTCTTTTAAGGAGTGGAAAAAAGCCAAGGTTGACTTTTTTCGCTTATTTATTGTTATATAACGGATTATCAAATTTGCTAAACACTAATTTAGAAGGCAATATATGAAATTTGATCGGCTGTCTCACACCTATTAAGATATAGGGAGTAAAAAAAGGTTTGATTGCTTTCATAATTCATAAACGTTAATTTTTTATGGAGAGCAAGAAATTGTCAAGTTCACCCTTTGACTTTCAAAGCTTTCAGGATATTTTAATTTTTCCAAACAGTAGTAATTTAATTACAGGATTATCTTGCCAACATGTAAATTCGACTACATAAATATTATAAACATATAAAGAGAAGGTTTTTACATAAACTACAATAATTACATAACTAAGGTTTTTCTTACCGACAATAATACAAACTATTGTCAAACGACCTACAGTTGACATTTTGTAAGAAAAATATGTAATATACTGCTCGTTTTGAGGCTCATCTTCTAGTGACCAACTGTCATATTTTTACCCTCGTTGTCTGGTAGAGGTGTCATCTGATCACCATCTGTCAAGTACAATCTCTAGCTTTGGCAGCCTGTGTCAAAGTCACGTGTGATACAGAATGGACTATTCAAGGCTAGTTTTATATTTATAAATTTGTAAATCTATTAAAAACATATAAGTTAATCAATCATGATTAGTGGCGGTAGCAGACAAGAAACCAATTCGGAAGTTTGTTTTGTTATTAAATCGTTATCAGCCTCTTTGATCTAGCGTGACTGCGCATTTTATATCTTGCTACCACCGAAACCACCTGTTATTAATATAGTTTTGACGTATAAAATTTTTGTTATTATTTTATTAAGCAAAATTTCCTAAAATAACTAAAACTGCGCATCCGTTTAGTCGTGATACGCACTTTTCTTTCACCTTTAAGGTGGGGTAAAACCACTTTAACCGCAAAACGACCACACAATGAATTCTGTAGAATTCGTCGGTGACAAAATACTAATTATTGTATAATTTTATATAGTAAGTTGTTTGGTCTTCATGGACCAGTTATTGCGACCCTGAAAATGGTTGTTTTGCTCTTAAAAACGTCATAAGTACGGATTTAGCATCTTTGTTGTAAATGCCAACACAGTGGGTAGTTCATGATTGGTCAAAAAAGCAGCTTTCAGTTGCTACTCTTTTTTGACCAATCACAAACCTTAGACAGTGCTGTGATTTGCGCAAATGCTGCACATGTGACCTTATCATTCAACCGAACAATGAGTCACGTGATTCCGACATCCGACCTAATCCTACTGTCAAATGACGTCACGAATACAGGACAATTTCCTGGTAAATTATCACGACCCTGAATTTAATTAATGCAACCAAGACGTTGTAATGCAATTAAGTAAATTAAGATGGTACTTATCGTCATATTAAATATTTTCTGTTCAAATTACTACCGTGTTTCCTTTCCTTGAAAATCACTCATCACATTGTTTTATTATCTACAGATCATTAGCGGTACCCGTAGTACCAAAAAATGAACCATTTTCTTAGAGCAACTTTCGACCTATTTCCTTGACAGTGGATATAGTCCAATCGCTTAAAAAAACGCATTTTGTAGAACAATAGTAATATTTAACAATCGGCCAATTTTTCAAGGTTCACCCGGTATTCCTTTTTTCAATTGTGGGGTGGGGGGACAGGCCGACCTGCCCGAACAAAATCCAAGATCTAATAATTGAGTTCTGGTTCTTGGTAAATGGTGCCGGGAACCCGTTTTCGTTCTGAAGTAGACACGAGAGACGCGCTTTTTTTTGGCGGTTTCCGGGTGATTTCAGGGTGGGTTCCTTGCATTTTGTTTTGGCAAAATTCAGTGACACATTTAAAAAATAAAGAAGGAAAAAAATTAAGGTAAGTTGTTTTTTTTTTGTCTTATGGTTATTTTAGTAGCTTTAACATTCAAAGTTAAAATAATAAGTGCTGGTTGCACTCTGTATAAATATCAAAAATTGTAACATTTTTTCGCCTACTACAAAAAATAAAAATTGTTAAAACTTTGCTGCACAGAGTGTGTTTGTCTTACAAATTTTAAAACTTATTGATTTTAGTACTTTCCAGTTGGAAAAATAACAGATTATTTAACTTTCACTCTGTATATAGGTAAGTCTTTTGTGTCATTAAATGTCAACACAGCAAAAAACAGCCTACAATCAGTTTTTTGGTCCCACTTTTTATCTCTAACAATATCATATAAAAACGATTTATTTAAAGTTAGATCTTTGATAGGTTAAGGTAGATAACAGAAGCCCAGTTTTCAATAATTTACTAATCAATAAGATTGGACATTTTTTGATCTAGCATGCATTTTCCTTTGGGATTATCCAGTTAAGTAACGCAACATTAAACCATATCTGGACAGGACTAAAAATAATTTTTTACAGTCATTTTCCGCCTTTGAAACTATCGAAAAAAACTAGTTTTTAATTATATTCTACAATAACCGCATCTCTGCATACATTTAAACTTTCAGTTTTTCTGAATATTGTACTAAATTACTCTGACTGGTGTAGGCATAATAATATGCAAGATTTTGCTTCAGCATGCAATAAAATAACTCTTCATAACTTTACAAATCTACATAATAGCATGTAGAGTAGATTTCAATGTCAACAGGTCATTTAATGACCACTCACTTCTAATTTAATATCCGCTTTGATAAAATATAAAAGTAATACAACTGAATTACATTAATTAGGTGCTAGATTAAACAAATTTGGTTGACTATCGAAAGTAAATTAATTTTATGTAAACGATCGTGAACTTGACTTACTCAATTATTATTACCGGATTAATGTTCGCCAATCACGTAATCAATCAATCAAAGCACAACAATGCAGATTATTTAACAGTTCTTATTTGATATGTGAGAATTTCCAATGTCTCATTTAAAGAAGTGCCAGTACCCGGTAAAAAATCTAACCGCAAATGATTTTGGTTAAAAGCGGAAAATACATTAATCGCTTTATAAGTTACGCTATAATTAGCAAAAGCAGAAAAAATAATGCATATATAGGTGTAACAGAGCAATGACTGTGTAGATTTTAATGACTGAATGTGAATGGAAAAACATGTGCGAGAATGTCAGCCTTAATATTATCCTAAGTTTTTGCGTGAAAAATGACAGGAAAAATACATTTGGCGGTCATGTACAGGGTGTCCTATTAATAGGTCTGTTCGCAGAGGCAATCCCTGACTGGTTTCCAACTCAGAAACAGTAAATGTCAAGTCTCATTGTTTGAAAGCTCACGTGACTATGACGTTTTCTAACTTGTGGCCAATGGATGTGTCTATTTCTCTGATTACTAGTTGGAGATTCTCTCTGCGAACAGACCTAATATACCGACAAAGTTACTTCATACACATTTGTCATGTGTCAGAGTTTGCCGGATGTGGCGTCATTTGACAGTTCTGATGAGGTTTGTTCGTTTCATGATGTGACTTTTTCTCTATTATAACAGCAAAAATTATGATGTTGGAACTACGTAAAAAATTGGCCTTTTTGTACCCCACCTACGTTTTGGCCATAGTGTCCATAGGTTACGTCCTGGGTGAATTGGGACATTACCTGATTGGAGTTACTAGCAAAGCCATTGCTACCGACTTACATTACGGTAAGACTTATTTACATGTAAACATAGCTACTACTGAAGACATTTTTCCAGGAGACATCACTTGTCAACTCAATAATAGCGAACTGTATTTAAGCGACTTACCGGTGGTTTGTTCTGACGCGAACAATTCTGACACTTGTACGTCCCTGAATATTGACGGGGAACCATATTGCGAGTGGACCTACAACGGTTTAGGGCTGGACTATCAAATACTGGCGGGGCCCAGCTTTATTGCCGTGTTCACGGTCGTCGGAGTCGTTATGGGTTTCCTGGCAGATAAATTCAACAGGTTAGTATACGGAAAGTTGCTAAAATCAGTCTTGTTCCGGATAAAAACAGCAAATTATAAGGTGTGTTCGCAGAACGAATCTCCAACTAATAATCAGAGAAATATGTCCAGCTATTGGCCATTACCCTTAAAATGTCAATGTCACGTGAGCATTCAACCAATAAAAGCCAACAATTTCCGATTTTTTAGTTGGAAACCAGTTTGAAATTGCCTCTACTAACAGACCTATAAGACGCACGTGAATAACAATACGAACGATTGATTCTTTTGTAATCAACTGTCAAATTGCGTTACATTCGCTTCGTTTCATCGATTTAATTCAAGCTGAATGCGGTTCAAAAATTTACAGCTGATTAACGCAGGAACGCGATTTATTTCAGAATGTTTTGTTCCGCAAGAATAATTTAAAGACATTTATTAAATAATTATGAGTACGACCCTGTCCACGTGCCCTAGCAGAGCGTACGTTTTTACGACGTCATCTGACATTTGGTTAGATGACTAATGAAACTTCACAATGACGTAATTTGACAGTTGGTTAAATTATAATTTTGAAAATTGCGTCATCGTGACGTCACATTCGCTCCAGATGGAGCGGCAAAACGAATGCAGCCATAACTTGCTGTTTTCCATTGGCAAGTGGATAAATTGCTAATTTTTGTATTAACTTACAATAGGGTGCGAATGTTGGCCGTTGCGACTGTCGTGTTCTCGGTGGCCATTATTCTGAGCGGCAGCGTCAAAGAGTACTGGCACCTGGTGGTGCTCAGAATGGTAATGGCGGCGGGAGAGTCGGCTTGCAACCCCCTGAGCACCGGGATACTGTCCGATATATTTCCTGAAGAGAAACGAGCTTTGGTGATGTCCGTTTTCAATTGGGGCATCTACGGTGGTTACGGTAAAACACTTTTGTTAAACGCCATACGCCATTTTGTTTTTCTGGAAGTTTGACAGAAGAATTTGTAACAGTCATCTGTCAATTACAATAGTTAAAACAATGAACTGAGTTGATATAGTACTGGAGAGTTTTCAACAAGCTTTTTTTTAGGTATCGCGTTTCCAGTTGGAAGGTATGTGCCACCACTGAACGCTTGGGGTTTAGGCTGGCGCGTTTGTTACTACGCCGCTGGTATTATAGCCCTGATTTTTGCGTTTTTGACTTACTTTACGCTGAAAGAACCAGAACGTCAATCGATTGGCGAGGATGCGGCCCAATCAAACCCCGACGCAAAAAAAGTCACCATCTGGTAAATATTTGCTTTTCAATGGTGCGTTTAAAATGACCCAAGATCTAATTTGCGTAAGGACCGTAATGAAAGAACCAAGAATCATAATGTTGTGCCTCGCCGCCTCCGTAAGACACTGCGGAGGAATGTGTTTTGCCTACAACTGCGATTTGTATTATCAACTGTATTTTCCTGATTATGATTTAGGTTGGTAGCTGATGTCACAGCCATTTTGATTAACCAGTAGGAAAACGTTTTAGGTTGGTGGTTGTTTGCTGTGACCATTGTGATTGGTAGTATTGGAGTGGTAGCAGGTGGAGTAGTATCGGACAAGTTTGTAGCCAAAATGGGTGTCAGATCAAGAGTGATCATTCTGGCATTAAGCCAAATCATCGCCACCCCCTTCGCTTTTGGCAGCGTCTACTGCGAACCAGTTGGTGCTATGGTCAGTTTAGGGTTCTCCTATTTTTTCGGTCGGTTATTTAGTATTTCTCTTTCATCGTGAAAAAAACTGGAAATTTGATTTTACAGCTGAAATGTGGTTTGGGATTTTGTTCGCCATTTTAGTGGAAATTGTACCGTTGCACGTGCGCTCCACGACTGTAGGCATTTTTCTGTTCGTCATGAACAATATCGGGGGAAATCTTCCTATTGCAGTGGAGCCCGTATCCAAATCCATAGGCTACAGGGAGAGTCTATACATATTTTATGTGGCCTTTTACCTAATAAGTAATAAATCTCTATCACGCAATAGTGACATACTAAACGGTGCAATTTACAGGCTCAATCATGTTCTTGTTTACCGTATTTCTAATGCCGGGTAGTCCAGAAGCAGCTTCACAACCTGCAAAAGAATTAACTGGAGTAGACAATTCAATGTTTACCACTCGCGATGAACATGCCTTACCCACTATTACGTCACTAGTGAGGAATAACAAACGCACTGACACTGAGAACAGCAGACTGTAAACATAAATCTTTTGGACGTTACGATATAGTGATTGTATATAATTTACACTTGTACATACAAGTTTCTTTTGTAATTTAGACTGGTTATAAGTCTAAAAGTTTTTGTATTGTTAAAAATATAGAAATATTAATCTTCGTTTGAATTTATTCTTTAATAATCCATTCACTATTCGAAAGGGCATATAAAATACTACATCCCTATACCAATTGACATCATTGAACAACTTGTAAAGTTGCCACTGTTGTTATTTACAGACGTAACTGTCAAAATGACGTCATATAGGTCAACTATTTTGATTAATGTCCATTGTCAACCTAAGCTAAACGTCACAATGGACTTTTTTAGACAATCCCAGGATGTGCAACAATCTCGGCCTCATTATACAAAAAACATATAATGGAAATAAAATCCTGTGCCGTGTACAAATCCAAAGGCAACGTGACAACATTGAAAACGTACATCTGTGACGAAAACGAGGTGTGTTGTGAAAATGATAATGGGTGCTGCCCCCTTCGTACTGCCAGGTACTACGAGACTTGGGGTTTCTGGTAGGTAGAGTTACAATCGAAGCAATCTTACAAAATTCGGTGGATAGGATTTTCGTGTTTGGGGTGGTACTGGCTTGCTATTTGTTATGTTGGTACTGTAAAAAACTGGAAAAAAACCGGCAAAACAGGAGGGTTGATTTACGCAATAGAGGCAATGAAGTTTTACCTTCGCGTACTGCTGGAGGAGTGGATCGTTTGTTGGAAGCATTGATTCTCAACTATCGTAGCCGTTAGTTGCAAATGTTTTCAAAAAAACATTATTAATAAAAAATTATAGGCTTGACGAATCAAACTGACCTTATCCAGAATTTGGATCACACTAAAGTTGAAGCGTCTCCACCCACCTACGATGAGGCTTTGCACATGCCCGGACCTAGTCAAAGCAGTGTTGCCATCACTGTTTTTGAAATTGACAGCATTCCCAGTTACGACGAGGCAATTGTGAAATTGTGACCACAGGGAAAAAAAAAACAAAATTCGGACGTTTTAACTTATATTTTGAGTACTTTCTGTATAATTTAACATAAAAATTATTTCAGTCACACAACATATTATTTTTGGTTACATTGATTCCCTGTATTTTCCACGAAACATTATAATATAATAATTACGCTGACGACTAGCTCTGGATTCATTTTAACGACCAGGCCGAGTGTTTCAAGGGAAATTATTATTCAAATTTCTTAGGGGGTGTCTATATTCAATCGATGCGTAAACACACTCCCAAAAATTGTCAACAAATTTGCACGGTTGCTGCAATCGAAATAAAAATATACCCTGTTCTTAGCATTAATTTGTATCTCTACCTTTAGTTAACATGCTCTAATAAATGCTTTAAATAATACTTGCGTCCATCTTAGTAGAAGGGAAACATGGTTTATCAACTAGTGAAAAACCTGACCTAAAAGACATAAATATATACAGTACGGCTCTAGCTAAGTAGTCTGAAGAAAATTGCAACTGAACTATCACAAAATAAGAATTATAAGCTAATGTGCCACATATACAGGATAGCTAACTATTCCCCCTGTATACGCGTCTAATAATAAAGCTAACGAGTTAATTTAGGGAAAACTTTAAAAAGAAGCACCTAGATTTTATGATTGGCAGTGGTAGTATCAAAAAACCCTTAAAACCGTTTTAAAGCCTTTTGTCGAAATATAGTCCAACCAAACTTGAAAAAAAAAACAATGTAGAATCAATGACACTATTAATATTAATAATTTATAGTAATAAAGAATTGCTACCCTATGATCGGTATGTCGCCTACATTAGCGAACCTGTACATATAACGTGTTTAAAATAATATACACCCTATAAAGCCAATATAAAAGTGTTTTCTAAAAAATGTTTTTTTTTTCTTTTTATGGTATACTTGAATCGATCTTCGTGACTTCGCTTATTTCAATCCGCTACAGTTCCTTCTTACGTTTGAGTAAACTGGTAGCTCACGAGTCCCATCTGATCTACAAATAAGGTACTATGTGCATTAGGTGTATAGCAAAATAAATGGATGCAATTAGTGATGCCATTTTGACTGACAATCACTAAAAGCAACCAAAACATGCACTATCCTTTGACAATGAGACTGTGTTTAAGGAACCAAAAAAATCAAAGTACTACAGCACTTACCTTGAAAACAAGCAAATATAGTGTCAAAGGGGAAAATTGCGCTTAGAGGTAACTTAAAACTGCAATAAAAATTCAAATTAGTGACGAACAAAATTAGGAAAAACCCAAATTAATCACAAAAAAAACAAACACAAAATTTAACCGTTACATGGTTATAACAAACGCAAGTCATAAAAATGTGTGTGTGACGCTCTGTAAATATGTTACGGCTAAACTAAAATATGCAAAAAAAATATAAAGCTTCAATAATATGATTTATTAATATACATGCTCCATGCACAGTTCTCTTACTAAAAATCTTACGGTATATTTTCGTCTATATAAGGGTAAAGCAATCAAAGATATAACTTACAAAACGATATATACAAATTACAATTTTTGTTGATTTTAAGAATTTATCTCTTAAAGCTTGGTTAAACCAACATTTTTGTTTTGATAAGTAGAACTTATGAATTGCACTTTTGGAGTTTTGAATTTGCAAGGACCAAAAATTACTAATTATCATAATCGTTATGATACAGTGCATTCTAATTAAAACGTACCATCCTGACGTATTCAAGAAGTGTACAAAAACCTGCATAACCTATTTTTATAGCTATTAATGTAACTGGATTATTATGCGATTTATAATAGTCGTGGACATGTCCGAAACGGTGTTACATCGCTAATAATCGAGTTACATTCAAAGCTTTATCGTATCATTGGCAACGGCGATGCGAAAACAAAATCAACCAAATTGTATGTCATTTAATTTTTGTTATCCGCATTAAAATCATGCAAAATTTAGATATTCCTGATAATATATTGGTTGTAGCCAACACTATAAAGTTGAACTTGCTTCCGGAAAAATTGAAAGTCCAGTATGAGGAAGAATATGAACAGTTTTTGTGTGGCAAAACCAAGTACAAGTTCGAGGTGCAGAAGAAACGGTGTTGCTAGCATATTTTGCAAAACTCGCTGCAGAATATTCTGCTTCGTCCTTATGGCCAAAATATTCCATGTTTCGAGCGACCTTAGAATTGAAGGAAAGAGTGGAAATCGACAAATACGGCGCTTTAATGCGTTTTATCAAGAAGAAAGACGTCTGATATAGAGCAAAAAAATCAAAGGTATTTACAAGAGAACAAATCAACGAATTTGTACGTTCTGCTCCAGACAAGGAGTTTTTGATGTTAAAGTGGCCTTTCTAATTGGAATTGAAGGAGCCTGCCTAACCAATTAATCAAGATGACCACGGAAGATGTTGACGTTTTAGAGGACAAGTTGATTGTTACTATTCCCGACTCCAAAACCCACAAGAAACGTACGTTCGCGATAGTATCTGAGGGCAAGTCAATCCTGTGCTTTTATTTAAAAAGTATGCAATGTTAAGGCCAGGCTACGTTACTCACCGAAGATTGTTTTTATCATATAGAAAAGGAAAATGTACAGTACAGCCCTGCGGCATTAATTTCTTCGCTAAACTACCTAAAAAAATAGCTGAGTATCTTTCACTTAAAAATCCTAATATGTATACTGGTCACTGCGTTAGAAGATCTTCGGCAAATTTTCTTGTTAATGCTGGAGGGGATATATTGGATTTACAAGAACTTGGTGGATGGGAATCAACAAAGGTTGCTAGAGGGTATCTAGAAGAAAGTGTGTCCAAGAAAGTTTCCATTGTTCGCAAAATTCAAATCGGCGATGTCTCCGGCAGTGGATTAAGCCCTAGGGAATCGGATGATTAATCAGCCTTCAGAAGACATAAATATGATCGTGGACTCCAAAGGCAGTGGAGTATGTGAAAACTGTCAAAACATTCTTTTGAATATTCATGAAAAGTCGTTTTATGAAGGAATTAGTACATTTATGATGTTGATAATTATTAATAAAGATTTCATATAAAATCGTTTTAATCTTCAATGATACGATAAAATATTTAAACATGACAGTTCTTGGTGCAGGAACGCGCTGTATAACTCCCTGTTTGCTTTGGAACTTTATAGTAGAGCAAATTCTATATAACTTTGAACTATCATTCAAAATTTAGTGACGTAAAAGTCTATGCACAATTTACTTTTTAAAACGGATTTGGCGTAAAGTTTTTGTCTTTTAATTTAAAATATTGCAATTTAATAGTATAACGGTGGAGCTGTCCTTATTAGAAGAAATCGATGAAATAAAATGTCGATTATATAATTTTAAATAAATTCACACATCTTGATAAAAAGACCAAATTTTGGTTATCCTGCTCGTCATGCATTATTTAAAAAAAAAAAACATATTTAAAGCTATTTTTAATTTGTGAATACTTCTGCAAAACAAAATTTAAAGCAAAAGCAATCAACAGAGACAGTCCAGTCAATTATCAACCAGCTGAACCGCCTCCGGACCTCAAAAACTACTAACGGCAACAACTAAAACCTGAACTACATCACATCGACAAACATCTCACACGGGTTGCCCATAGCGATTTTAAAAGACTGTCTACTACCGGCTATATCTTTAGTGCCGCCCCCGGCCGCCACTTGGGTGCCGCTGCTTCGTTCCGAGCCGTTGCTGCTGCCGTTTCCGTTGCCGCTAGTGCCGCCTCCGTGATTCGGTTGTCCCGATCTCGGGCCCAACGACGTCAGATCCGAGTCGCTAGCGCTGCTATGTCCCGCTCCGTTATCTTTCAAGGGATCAGAGCCGTTTGAACTGCCCCCTATAAGATCAAATAAAAGTTTTCTTCACTCAGGATTGTGACGTATGTTTATATAAATAGTAATTCAATATTGCAATGCAAAATAGTGTTCCCCACAAAACATGAATGTCTGCTATCTATCTCTATTTCTTTGTCAGTTTAAATGGAAATTTGACTACACAGCAGGGGAAAATCACCTGCATACATATTATGTACTGATGCTTTGTCATAGTTGTCCTTCCCAATGAAATCTTATTGACATTTGTTATGCATGTCTAGTTGTAGCAGATCGACACTAAAAATTTGTTAATTTTGCCTTTGTTACGATTGACTGTCTTCACTGTAACAGATGCAAAAGAAGTCCTCATGTGCAGCATCTATTCGTGGTTTGGGATTGGTCAAGAAAAAGCAGCAAGCTGAAAGCTGCTTGTTTTGACCAATCATCCACTATTTTGTATGTACGCTAATGCTGCACATGTAGACTTGGCCTAAAAATAGCCATGAAAAGTGGTGGATTTTAAACTTAGAGGAAAGCGAGAAGAGAGACTTTTTGAGAATTGAAATCTAAACTGCTCGTTACGTCAACCAAACGATATTTTGAAGAAAAAAAATTGATACGGTTTACACAATTATAAAACCTGATGTATTGGCTTATTGCTGGTGTGGGAATCATAATACAGTTCAGACAAGATTTTGTACATCAGCAATAAGCTAATTAATCAAGGCTCATAACAATGCAAAAGTACAACAAAATTACACAGGATGATATTTCACAATAAAACAGTCTGGAACAGATAGAAATATGTAAAAAAATAAGAACAAGAGTACACAAATAAACAATTAACCTTACTAATAAGCTTTGTAACACAAAATGCACAAAAAAAGGAACTAAAACAAAAACAACCATACAGAACAAAGTTTTATTTACAACCGTTGGCAAAAAAAAGAAAATAAGTGAAATGCATGCAAAATCAACTTAACAAAACCTAAAAACTAAAGGAGACATTTAACATAATAGTAATTTAAAAAAATAAAATAAACAATGGCACTACAAGCGAGTCTTTTTAGGTTTAGTGTAGGTCAATTTACTGGAGAGGAACTTTACTACTTATAGCCGAACTTTAGTAACCGATTCGGCCTAAACATATCTCAACTTAACTTTTAAATTAATTAAAGAAACAAACAGTAACAGTTGCGAGTATTATGGTAATTGCTATTTCTGGTGCGCACAAGTTGTGTGTTATAGGAACCATTTTAATCACCAGTTCAGTACTATACTACATGTTGTAGTTAAACGGTTAGATAACGCCCATCCCGAATCTCTCGCTTTAAGACGATTGTATGAGAAGGACATCTGAAACAAACAGAGTTACCTATTCTGATTTATCGTCGTGACTTTGATCTACATACCTAATTTTTCTACTATTGTGTTTTTCGGTTTGTAAAGGTCGCTTTGTGTAGCACTTATGGATTTTTTTAACTACGTTTACCACTGATTTTACGTTTAAAATGATAGGAAGGATTTCACCATACCGGGATAAACTAGATACGACAAGCGGATAAATTACAATGACATGCCAAATGCAACACCTAATTATTATTAATAAATCCCTAAAGGTTAGAAAATCACAATTTCCGTATTCTGAAACATATGGCAACAAAAACCTAATTTAATAAAAATAAATAAATTGCGACGCTATACAACACGAAATAAAGTCCAGAGTAGTTACTACATATGGTCTACAGAAGCACATCGAACTTACCGCTTCCGCTGAGCACGCTTTCCTCCTTATTGTACCCGTACACTGTGTTTTCGCTGTAGAAGGGCATCGGCATGTACTCCAACGGGTTGTAGGTGCCGCTGTAGGGCATGTAGTTGGTCACGTTGGGCAGAGGACCGACACTGTCTGTGTCGCCTTGCAGTTTCAGGTTGCTCATGGCGGAGCACAGATCGCCAAATATGTAGTAACACTGAAAAATTGTTCAAATTATCAAATCAAGTAAATTGTGAGAGAAGTTCCTCCAACAAAGAGACTTTAGCCAGCTGGGAAAATTGCCAGAAGCCGTTAAATGCTACTGAAAACCTTCCAAACATTGCCAAAAGCTTCAACAAGTACCTTAAATCTTCCAAGGTTTTAAAATTGCCAGAAGCCACTAAAAACAAAGTTTGACGTCAACAACATCGTGTGGTAATGAAAAAAATATAGGAAATCAATGAAAGGAAGAGAAAACCATGAGAATTCAATGGACCAGAGAAAGATGGTGACAAACAAAGTGACATCTGTCAGTCCGCCTAATTCAGAGGTTACCAAAGTGGTCCAGGTGGAACCCCAAGGGTCCACGGCAGACCCAAAGGGGGTCTACGTTAGCGTAACAAAAACATGGGGGTTCACAATTTGTAGGTGGCGGTCCGCAACGCTTGCTCAGGCGTGCAAGGGAACGAAATACGACTTGTGTGTGCTTGCAATCTCGCATGAACTTGTTTGATTCTTCACCAATATAAGTACGAATAACGAAGATAAACGTTACTCATTTGTTTCTGGAGTTGAATTGATGTTAGTGTTTGCCGGTGTCGAGAAAAGTAAGTTCTTTGCCTATTTGTTATAATTTAAATTTTATGGATTGTTCATTTATTTTACAATTTTTAGGTAGGTTAAGTAGGTACTTGATTTTGTACAGTTTGTCGGGATCAGTTACTATTTTCATAAATTCTACTTGTCTTTACATATTTTTTTTTATTTACAGGTAAACTGATACGAAACATGGCTGAATCTAAGAAAAAATGTCGACAGTACAGTGTCGATTATTTAAAATTTGGTTTCCTTCCATCAAAAACAGACAAGCGAGTGCCCATATGCCTTTTATGCAACAAAGTTTTGAGCAATGACTCTATGAAACCATCGAAGCTCGAAGATCATCTAAGAAGGTGTCATCCTGATAAAATAGGTAGAGATTTGAAACATTTTCAAACATTGAAGGAAAAATATGAAAAGAAATCAACCCTCCAGAGTATGTTCGCTTCAACGTCTGAAAGTAACGATGATGACTTGCGGGCATCTTACAATATCTCATTACTTATAGCAAAATCTGGAAAACCACACACCATTGGAGAACAGTTAATTTTACCCGCTGTTGAAGAGGTTTTAAAAACTGTTCTGCACAAATCTTCATTTGACATACTCAAAAGAATTCCTTTGAGTAACAACACTGTACAAAGACGTATTGATGAAATGAGCTCTGATATTGAACGTTTCTTGTGTACTTATCTACAAAAAACTCATTTTTCTATTCAACTGGACGAGTCAACTTTACCTGGTAATGAAGCATTATTATTGACATATGTTCGATTTGTTATGAACGAAGAAATTCACGAAAAGCTACTATTTGCAAAAACTTTGAAGACGGACACTAAAGGTGAATCAATAATTAATGTCCTGAGTGATTTTTTTTAAGAAAAGTCGATTCCAATCACAAACGTTATGTCGGTGGCAACAGACTCCTGCCATGGTCAGGCAATATCGTGGGTTTGTAAGTTATCTTACAAGAAGTAACTGCAATTCACTGTGTCATCCACCGACAACACCTAGTAGCTAAAAATTTGAGTGATAGATTGCATCAATCGCTTTAATTTGTGATTAATGCAATTAACAAAATAAAAAGCAATGCATTGAATACGCGTTTATTTGCCCAACTGGTTGCGAAAGGTGCATGTTTAACAAGATTTTACGCACTTTTTGAATCAGTTTTAGAAGATCACGATTTAAAAAAGAAACTGATCAATTTAAAACCAGACATCGCATATTTGACAGATTTGTTCCACAAGTTAGTTTGTTGACAAGGGGACAACCTCAATTTAATAAAAACCAAGAGTGTAATTTCAGCTTTTCTTGGAAAATTGAAATTTATGAGGCAAAATATTAGTCGGCGAGAATTTTCCCAGTTTTCAAATTTGTCACAGGTAGAATGCCTTGATGAGAATATTCAGACATAGGTCCAACATTTAATTGCGCTGCATGATGACTTTAAAATCAGATTTGAAGATATTTTGGCTATGGAAATACCACCATGGATCATAAATCCATTTGATGAAACTGAAGTGGGGAATGTGATATTACAAGAGGAGCTACTCGATCTTAGCACTAATGAGGAGCTGAAGGTGAAATTTAAAAGAGGGTATCAAACATTTTGGCTGCAGGATACCCGAAAAATATCCTGGACCGTGGGGAATTGCGAGAAAGCTTTTGGTGGCGTTTCCCTCGTCATATCTAGTCGAAAAAAGTTTTAGTGTCGTTACAAACCTTTTAACAAAAAAAAGAAGCAGACTGAATATCACAGAACGGGGAGATTTGCGGTTAGTCCTAACAAAACTGAAGCCAAACATTGATAATTTGCTTTCAATCCATCAAGTACATCCCTCCCATTAAACTTGATGACTATTTTGTGTTTGCCATTGCAGATGTAAAAGTTACGTTATGTTTTTATTTTTATTAATAGAATAAATACAACACAAGAAAATACACAATTTTTTTCTTTTTATTTTTACCACTCCTACGGGAGTTTTCTGAATAAAGTAAGTAAGAATTAATTCGTTAACTGCTGCTAACTGTGAGTACATGTCAAAAAGTAAACTATACTTTTGTTCCACTCACAGCACAAAATCAATTAATTAATTGACCAATTAATTTGGGAACCTCTGGTCTAGACCATTGATTTCTAATGCATCTTCTTATCATTGGGAACATCTCTTATTGCCACCAACTTAATTTTCATACAAATAATATTGTTTTATTGATGTTGCACATGGAATTTGTAACATAAAATACCAATATATGACTGAATAGAACTAACTCATTATTTTAGCCTAAATGGTAGGAATGCAAGAAAATTTAGTTAAGTAATGGATGGAAAAGGTAAAAAAAACTGAATTCGAGCTTTAAACCGACAAATTTCCACTGAAACTTCAGGGTGGCTCAAAAAAGCCAAAAATTTTGTTTGACTTTAACGCCATTTAGCGGCCAAACTCAATTTAAAAAATTTTTGTAATGACGTTGTAAACTGACCTGTTCGGAAAATGTTATCTTGTTAACGGTGTGTCGAATAAAACCGGCTTTCAACAGATTAGAGGCGTACTTTCGCGCATCTCTCCTCTCCTGGAAACCCTCCACGTGTGCCAATAACCAGTCAATCATATCAGTCCCAATGAAAGCATTGGGAATGGTGATTTTCAGCCACATTCGATCGCGAATCTCCAGGCCGCTGTCGGGCCGTTGCATCGCCTGCACTATTTCCGACATCGGCGAGTTTATCGTTAGCGGTTCGGCTAAATCTAAAACACTTTCAGTAAAGTAACTGAAATCTAACTACCATTGAAAAAAGAAGCCATAAAGGTTAAAACAAAAAGTGCTAAACTGGAAGCTGCGGTGCATAATACCTACCGGAACCGAGAAGACACTCACGTTCATTGGCTGGAATCGTGCTCGCTATAGAAGTGCTGGAAACTGTGGAGCTGCTTGGAGGTCTGGCTACTGGATCGCCACGGACTGCTGCCGTGTGAGCCACCCAGGCACCTTACATTTACAAAAAAACTAGTAAAAACCTTTTCACTGAATAAAAAAACGTATTTACCAGGGTCTATAGGCCGCACTGGCTCAGTTCTAGGGATTGTAAAGTACCCCTTTGGATTTGGATCCCAACATTTGGCCACCACAAGTTTAATTGGTCTAAATCAGTAAAATTTCAGTTTGGTCTACTTTCTTGTTAGTTAACTCTTCTTACCCAGGCTTTTGCACTACCTCTCTCAACACTTTAACAGCCTCATCATTGGACATGTTTTCGAAATTAACATCATTCACTTGTAAAATCATATCACCAGGTTCTATTCGGCCATCTAAAGCTACCGCCCCCCTAAATACCGCACACAAATATATTACCAAACAAAAAATGACTAAGACAAACTCCCTACCCTTTCATTATGGACCCAACGTAAATCCCACCGTCCCCACCCTTATTGCTCTGTCCCACTATTGATATGCCCAGAAAGTTGACAGTGTCCATATTCAAAGTTACAGTGATTATGTTCAAAGACATGGTAGAGTCAGTTATGCTGGAATACGAACTTGTGCGAGACATTGCCTGAAAAATAAGACTCTCTTTTCCATTCGAATGGAGCAAACTGAAATATTTACTTGGATTCGTTGCTTTCGCCGTCTTTGTGGCCTTTTACGACCGGCCACGTGCAACCGGCTTACGCTAGAACATTCTGATAGAGCCGTATGACGTCCGGTCGTTTCTGACTGAAAACTGGTGGTTTCTATGTCTGAACTCACTATGGAAGCAGTTTCATACACCCTAAATAATGTTATCTTATGGTTAAATACCGACAAATACATAGTTTTATTTAATTTGTTTCCAAACTTACCTTGGTAAATGACCATTAATTCTGGAAGAGTATTTATGGTGTCTTCTACCCTGTCTAGAACTGATAATGGACTCTGTGTCCGTACAAACAGATTCGGCGGCTTGCGGAGGCAAACGGGATTCACCCACATGAGATACGCTGTCCGTGCATTGTGAGCCCCCATCGGATTGATTTGAGCCTTCAGCAGACACAAGCTACCCAAAGTAGACAAATAAAGTTTCTTTCTATGAGTTTTACCTGCTGTAAGGCTAAGGCAACTAATCTTGCATTATATAAAACTAATAAGATTTCAAAATTAAGAAAAGATTTGAAATTATATCTATGAAATCTTATAATGAACAAAATTTTGTGTGGCATTTGTTAATAATACTCACTAAGCTAAAGTACATCAGGGCCAATGTCAACAGATAGAAATGTAAATAACCAATATTTAAATTACATACCCTGATAACCTTACTAGCAGGTTATCCAAGGAGATTCTAAACCCAAATTCACTGATAAATAAAAATATTGCATATAGTAAGTTTATTGATTCTTTCCTTCAACATCAGGTTTTGCCTTTAATTTAATTTAGTTTTTTTGCACATTGTTAAACAAGGGGTAAAGTTTTTTATTCCAAAATTTATTGGAATGCTAGAACAGCTACTTACCCAACTTACTACTCTGCCATTGAAACATGGAAGATGGGCAGTGTCTTCAACAATTTCTTCTTTGACAACTCTGCAATAATAATAATACCTAGTTCAAATTTACTAAATAAAAAAAATAGAAGAATAGGTACTATGGTTGTTTTTTGTTTTAGGGAAACACAAATATTAAGTAAATACATAAATCAAGTTTTAGTCAGTTTTTCTATAGGTATGTCTGATTACTGAATTGTAGTGTTATAATCAGTCAGTTGGTAATATGCATCAAGGAATTTCTTTGGATTCATTCTATATTATAAATTTACAAAGAAGCCAGATTTACACCACTACAGTACTATATTACTTTGAAAAATCTTTAATAATTTAATTTCTTAATTCTTTTGTTAAAGGTGTTTTTGAAGAATTTTTATTACACAAATTTAATTTGTAAAGTTTGGATTTTAGAGAAATTGTTGACAATTAAACACCTATTTTTAAGACTAATGGGTACCAAAATTTAGCAATGAAAATAAAATAAAGTGATAATCCTGCAAACCTTTAGTAATCTAATCTAATGTTAAGCCCAAAGTTAAGCTTCTTCTAGGTTTTTCTACCTTTTGGGTATTTCCTAAGCTTTGCCAACACAGGTAAACAGATGGAAAAGCAAACCCCCTATTATAAAAAAAAGTATAAAAACTTAGAATTATACATAGAAATTAGTGACCCAAAATACACATACATATCACCTGTGTCCTCATTTGACATAAAGTGGTCATGTGACCAATTGTTAAATGACATCATTTTGACCCACTGACACATGTCACTTAACAAATTTAGTTCCATCTTTGCTTAAATCATTTGATTTGCAACAGTTCTCTTTTTGTCTTAACTTTTCTTAATACAAACAAGTAAATAAAGAAAATATGCCTAAACAGAACAAATTCAGGTGGTTTAAAATCAATGTGATCTTATTCAATACTCAATAAAAATCAAATGACCCCTAAAATATTGATTATTGAGCCTTTTATGACTACAATTTTGGATACAAAAAGGTCTGGGTGAAATGTCAAAATTAACAGCAAGAGAAATAGTGATTAGTGAGTATCAGAGACAGGTCGGCTAGATTATATTCATATCACTTTAGTGAAAACTAAACAAACTACTTGAAAAACATCAAAAATCTGAAACTAAAGTTAAAAAGCATAGCCCTGAAATATCAGATAAAAGTATACATTTCTACTCAGTGTACTGTCAAGAAGAATGCTCATGATGTTTACATTTTTACATTGCACTCTGTTGCACAGACTACTGCCTCCAAATTTAGGAAAACTAGTTCTGGGTAATTACGGAAGGACTTTAATCAATAGCTCATTAGATTAAACGTAAAACTAGAACAAGATACTCACCCAAAATCGTCGTCCATTGACTTGAAGAAAAACTTATAATTAGGTCTATTGAGCACATTTTTAAAGTCCGCTAGAGTCACTTTATCGGGCGAAATGGGTATTTTCACTAAGTAGGGAGTCTCCTCGTCGTCGATGTGATAAATTACTTTTGTTTCTTCCATTTTTCGGGCTTAAATCATCTAAAAAACCATCACTGAAAGTCGAACAATACACTTTCCCATAACACGGCGGCCATTTTGCTTTAAATTTTCCTTTTCTTCATCCCCACCCTTCTAGGGCCGCCATTGTGGTTCAATGCTCCCATTGTAATTGTACTTTTTGTTTGGTTTTGTGGGCTCCAGTCTTTTAAGGGTTGTTACCAAAAATTAGCTAAAGACAAGTTTTTACTGGCAAAATTTTTAGCATAGATTGGTTTTTAGAAAAATACTATGGTGTGGATTTTTTAATTTATAATGTACAGATCACTGTAATACCGGTAACATCATTTCAGTTTAGTCATAGGCGTAGTGTAGTGTGTTGTGTCAGTACTGTCAGTGTCACAGATTACAGTCAGTGTTGAATCTAGCAGTTGAACAGTTCTAGCGAACAAAAAACACTGAAAAGTTTTAAAACTGTATTTTTTACACTTTTTTGTTGGTGCTGCAGTGAAATTAGAAGCGTTAGCTCAGAAAGTGTGCAATTCTTGTAATAAAATTTGGTAACGACGACCCTGAGTAGTTCAAATACTCACCAGTCCGCCAAACGTCAAAAAGTGGGACACAAAAATATTTCTGAAATTTTTTTGATTTGTATGAGTTTAATTCCTATGGCTGGCAGGATGTAAGTGATTTTTGAGTGGAAAAAATCGAATTTGCCCAAAGCTTATCGCAACTGCAAGGTAATACCAACTTTTAAGGTTAAGTGCTTCTAGTACATCACAGAACCCTTTCATTGCAGCCCCTAAACCATAAAGGAATGCAATAATTGGCAAAAATATGGCAGAGCGACTGCGGTTAGGAACTGAAGAAAGGGTATTAAAAATAGGACAGAGCTTTACTAATCCAAAGTCGAAAGCTTTTCACACAGTCAGGTGTAAGTACACACTGTCCTAGATTTCTAGTATTTTAAGAAATTTCATTTAAAACCCATATTTTATTGGACTTTGTCCAGAAGTTCATGCAGTTTATGTGCGCCAGTTAAGAGTTCAATTTTATTTTAGATGATTTTAAGCCAGCATCTGTGGATACAAATAAGAAAGCCACCCTCGATGTAGGAGACAATCACCAAGTAACTGTTACAGTTCCTCATTTAGGTATGTGATAATTTTAAAGTACTTGTCTAACATAATATTTGTACCAATTAAAGTAATCTCTAATCTCAGTAATCATTAATGATTTCCAAGATTTATTGTAGCAATTCTCATAAAAACTTGTAGTTTCTAACAATTAACACCACATCACATTCTGAGCTACTAGAGATGGTAATTTTGCTCACTATAGTGGTTCTCTAAAAAACAAAAAATTTAGTCTAATACTGTTTGTAATATGTTCAGTTAAATTTAGAACAAATGGTGTAAAAACCTTCTCAAATTTTACTGTTAAAAGCTATAAAAACTGTTTAGTAGTGTAGATTTTGGTTAAGAAAAAGCAGCAAACTAAAAGCTGTTTTTTTGAGAAATCACGAACTACCTACTGTACTTTTACTTTGCACATGTAGTTAAGTTTTGACTGTGATGACTGAGCACCTGACCTGTCACAGTCAAATCACAATTTAGCTTAAAAGACCTTATTAAATTACAATGAATAAAAATACAAATGTTTTACTGAAATATGTCAATGTTTGTAGATGGTGCTGGCACAACTCAAACAGTATTCAAAGGGTCCCAAAGACCTTACACTAAAGAGTGTGTTTTGATCATTGACCGGGTAACTGGCGAAATTACTCTGGAGAAATTAGCCTGTAATATTCAAGTGAAAAAAACCAGGAGTGAAATTAACAAGGCTGCTTTATCACAAGGTAAGCTATAGTTTAAATTTTGAGGCAATTGGTTAAGATGGGAGGTTTGCAGAAAGAGGGTCAGCCAATGAGAGAAGCGGAAATGGTGGAAGTAATGCACAACGGTCGGGCACTTCTCCTGTACCTAATGTGGTGGCGCATCGTGTTTCTAGTAAAACGCGCGTCACCACAAGCAGTCGCCGTCCGGATCGGCCTATTACCCAGTTAATGCCCAAACATTCACCATTGAGAGTCAGTCCCAGCCATCCCTCGCCCAGTGGGGGTATTAATAATCAAAGAAGCCCTGGGAGATCTAGAGAAATGTTTACTGCATCCAATGAGTGAGTGAATTTCATTGAGAAACTAAACAGTGTAAACCATGATACATTTTTGTTCAGGTCGCATAATTCCAATAGTAGTACACTTGCCAGCCTTCCTATGATTGGAATGGATGATTTTACCGATCCAGCGCCACCCCCTAGTCGATTGGCGGCTCCACCTCCTCCCGCTACTAACGGCAAAAGTCTATCTCCGTTGTCTGATCATAGTGACAATGAAAATCAAGTAGGAACTATGAGCGATAGGTAAGTTTGAATGGGTGTTATTTGGGAGATTATTAATGAATGTGGGTCCTGCAGCTCCAGCTCAAGTAGCGATAGCGACTCAGATAGCGATTCGCCTGATAACGTCAAAATAAAGAACGGACACGCAAACGTGCCATCTCCTGTCGCCGCTACCAAAGTGAACCGAAACGATTTGGCCACTTTGGATGAGGATCTGTGCCTGTCAGAATCGGGGTCTGATTCGGATTAGTCAGTTTCAACAACGTGATTTATGGGATCGATAAAAATAATATTCTCTTGTACGTGTTAAATGTTGTATTCGCGGACAAAACATCAGTATCGGTATGTGCATATATCGCACGTATCGGTAGGAACAACCTAGAGTAATTTTTTGCTATAATATATTACATGGAGTTATTGTACATTATTTTCCAGAAATAAATCTGAATTCTAAAAAACACAATGGCAGCATTCACTTTAAAGGCTGAACTACTTGCACAAAAATCATTGTTTTTTTCCCAGTAAATTGCCTTTCAAAGATGGTCCTAATAATCTCATACTTAACAGTTGGTCTTCGTTCAGCGACTTCTGAGTTTTGTGTCACATCCCTTATATCAGTTCATTAGCCAAACATCGAATAAAAATGCGTTTTTAATGCTACTAACAACCTTCTAAAAGGTGCCAGAGGTCTCTACAAGTGTGTTAAGCCTTCGCAAACATGTTTTAAATTGTCAGATGCCTCTACAACCATTTTGGAAGTGCCAGAGCTCTTAATAATACTGCAAACCTTCTAAAAGGTCCCAGAAACTTCTACAAGTGTCTTAAACTTTCCCAGACTTGTTTTTTAAATTGTTAGAAGCCTCTAGGGCTGTTCTGAATGCGTCAAAGTCCTCTAAATGCTACTGAGAACTTTCTGAAACGTTCCAGAGCTCTCAAACTTTCCCAGGACTGTTTTAATTTGTCAGAGGCCTCTAGGACCATTTTGAAGGTTCCATCGACCTTTAACTGCTATTGACAACCTTCTAAAAGGTGCCAGAGGTCTCTACAAGTGTGTTAAACCTTCGCAGACATGTTTTAAATTGTTAAATGCCTCTACAACCATTTTTAAAAGTGCCAGAGCTCTTAATAATACTGCAAACCTTCTAATAGGTCTCAGAAGCTTCTACAAGTGTCTTAAACTTTCCCAGACTTCTTTTTTAAATTGTTAAAAGCCTCTAGGGCTGTTCTGAATGCGTCAAAGAGTTTTAAATGCTACTGAGAACTTTCTGAAACGTTCCAGAGCTCTTGAACTTTCACAGGACTGTTTTAATTTGCCATAGACCTCTAGGACCATTTTGAAAGTTCCATCGACCTCTAACTGCTATTGACAACCTTCTAAAAGGTGCCAGAGGTCTCTACAAGTGTGTTAAACCTTCGCAGACATGTTTTACACTGTTAAATGCCTCTACAACCATTTTGAAAGTGCCAGAGCTCTTAATAATACTGCAAACCTTCTAATAGGTCTCAGAAGCTTCTACAAGTGTCTTAAACTTTCCCAGACTTGTTTTTTAAATTGTTAAAAGCCTCTAGGGCTGTTCTGAATGCGTCAAAGATCTTTAAATGCTACTGAGAACTTTCTGAAACGTTCCAGAGCTCTTGAACTTTCCCAGGACTGTTTTAATTTGCCAGAGACCTCTAGGACCATTTTGAAAGTTCCATCGACCTCTAACTGCTATTGACAACCTTCTCAAAGGTGCCAGAGGTCTCTACAAGTGTGTTAAACCTTCGCGGACATGTTTTAAATTGTCAGATGCCTCTACAACCATTTTGAAAGTGCCAGAGCTCTTAATAATACTGCAAACCTTCTAAAAGGTCCCAGAAGCTTCTACAAGTGTCTTAAACTTTCCCAGACTTGTTTTTTAAATTGTTAGAAGCCTCTAGGGCTGTTCTGAATGCGTCAAAGATCTTTAAATGCTACTGAGAACTTTCTGAAACGTTCCAGAGCTCTTGAACTTTCCCAGGACTGTTTTAATTTGCCAGAGACCTCTAGGACCATTTTGAAGGTTCCATCGACCTTTAACTGCTATTGACAACCTTCTAAAAGGTGCCAGAGGTCTCTACAAGTGTGTTAAACCTTCGCAGACATGTTTTAAATTGTTAAATGCCTCTACAACCATTTTTAAAAGTGCCAGAGCTCTTAATAATACTGCAAACCTTCTAATAGGTCTCAGAAGCTTCTACAAGTGTCTTAAACTTTCCCAGACTTGTTTTTTAAATTGTTAGAAGCCTCTAGGGCTGTTCTGAATGCGCCAAAGACCTCTAAATACTACTGAGAACTTTCTGAAACGTTCCAGAGCTCTTGAACTTTCCCAGGACTGTTTTAATTTGCCAGAGGCCTCTGGGACCATTTTGAAAGTTCCATCGACCTCTAACTGCTATTGACAACCTTCTAAAAGGTGCCAGAGGTCTCTATAAGTGTGTTAAACCTTCGCAGACATGTTTTAAATTGTCAGATGCCTCTACAACCATTTTGGAAGTACCAGAGCTCTTAATAATACTGCAAACCTTCTAAAAGGTCCCAGAAGCTTCTACAAGTGTCTTAAACTTTCCCAGACTTGTTTTTTAAATTGTTAGAAGCCTCTAGGGCTGTTCTGAATGCGTCAAAGATCTTTAAATGCTACTGAGAACTTTCTGAAACGTTCCAGAGCTCTTGAACTTTCCCAGGACTGTTTTAATTTGCCAGAGACCTCTAGGACCATTTTGAAGGTTCCATCGACCTTTAACTGCTATTGACAACCTTCTAAAAGGTGCCAGAGGTCTCTACAAGTGTGTTAAACCTTCGCAGACATGTTTTAAATTGTTAAATGCCTCTACAACCATTTTTAAAAGTGCCAGAGCTCTTAATAATACTGCAAACCTTCTAATAGGTCTCAGAAGCTTCTACAAGTGTCTTAAACTTTCCCAGACTTGTTTTTTAAATTGTTAAAAGCCTCTAGGGCTGTTCTGAATGCGTCAAAGATCTTTAAATGCTACTGAGAACTTTCTGAAACGTTCCAGAGCTCTTGAACTTTCCCAGGACTGTTTTAATTTGCCAGAGACCTCTAGGACCATTTTGAAAGTTCCATCGACCTCTAACTGCTATTGACAACCTTCTCAAAGGTGCCAGAGGTCTCTACAAGTGTGTTAAACCTTCGCGGACATGTTTTAAATTGTCAGATGCCTCTACAACCATTTTGAAAGTGCCAGAGCTCTTAATAATACTGCAAACCTTCTAATAGGTCTCAGAAGCTTCTACAAGTGTCTTAAACTTTCCCAGACTTGTTTTTTAAATTGTCAAAAGCTTCTAGATCCATTAAGAGAGTGACAGTGGCCTCTAACTGCTACTGACAACCTTCTAAAAAGTGCCAGAGGCCGCTAAATACGACTGAAAACCTAAAAATTGCGAGAAGCATTGACTGGTCATATACATGTAATTTAATGCAGCCCCTGTCTTAAGTTATAACCTAAAACTATAATCATTTTGACAATCAATCCATATCACATTTTTAATCACCAACATAAATTTTTTTCTGGGTGATTGTGAACCTGAACAGTCATAAGTCACTGAACAGACTAGAATTTAAACATGGACACAATTCAGAAATTAACTACATTAATATTATTCTGTCCACACAATACGCCGTTTATTGTCAATACTTCACTGTTGCTCTCATGTTTCACATCCTCCTCCATCAAATTGTGGGTTTTCCGTAAATGCTGTTTCACGTACGATTTATCGTTGAATTTCTTACCGCAAATCGGACATTCGAATGGTTTTTCACCCGAATGCGTGTACAGATGTCTGGTCAGTTTGTTTTTCGCGTAGTACGACTTGGGACAAATGTGACAGATGTACTTTTTTTCCCGAGCCGGTATTTTAATTTGTCCCACGCCGATTCCGTGCACTTTGGCCATATGTACCTAACAAAATTCGTCACTTGGTTAATAATTAGAAATTACTCAACCAGTAACCCAACCTTTAATACCCTGGGGTCTTTATACTCCCTCTCACAATGGGGACAGTCATACTCTCTCACGTTTGAGTGAGTCCTCATGTGCCTTTGCAGAACGCATTTATCAGTAAACTTCCTTTGACACAAATGACATTCGAACTTTTTATCGCCAGTATGCCGTCTCATGTGACTGTCATAGTTAGATTTGATTGGAAATGGTTTATTGCAAATCTCGCAACAATATTTCCAACGATTTGAGTCGGTGTGTACCACTAATTTATGCGATCTGATATCCTTGTGGGTGTTGAAGCATTTACCGCACTCGTCGCAGGGATATTCGCGTTTGTTTAGGTGTTGCTTTTCATGGATGTTTAGGTCCGTTTTTGTGATGAAGCCTTTACCACAATAGGTGCACATATTAGATCTTACTGCGTCGTGGTATTTTATGTGCTGCAGCAGGTTAGATGAGTTGCAAAACCTACTAGGACACCTAGAACATAATTAAACTCTCTGTTTGCCCTAAATTGACTATATTAAACCTTACCGATCACAAACAAAAGGTCTGACATCCAATTTATTCATCCCATGCTCCCTCACACAATGACCAATCAACTTTATACTAGAATTGTAGGTATTATCACACTTTTCACAGGCAAAATCAGATTTCTTTCGTTTTCGTCGTCTTTTAGGATTGTACAGCATATCTTCAGGTTTTTCTGAAGGTTTTTCTTCATTTTCGCTACTGCATTTGTTGTCTTCAGAGTCTTGCTCCAATCGTTCTTCATCCTCAGAACTTTCATTTTTGATATACTCATTACTGCTGTTGTCAGTCTCCTCTTTCTTTGGCACACTGTCGGTAAAAATGTGGTAAGGTTCCGCTTTCTCAATTTCCTCTTTGACATCCAGAATATCAGAAACACAACTATTTTTTTGTCGGATCAGTTCCGACCTTAGACACGTGTCTCTGAATGTGTAGGAAATGTCTAAGAGTTTGGTGCATTGTTCGCAGATTTTGTATGATATGAACCACTTCTACAACAGATGACTTTAGGTCAAAAACAGTCTGATAAAAACCAATTTACTGTCCCATATTAAAATAAAGACAGTGGTTCAGGTGAACCTTCTTAAATTATTGACTTTTTGTATTATTTAATCATTTTTGTTCAAGAAAAAAGCTGTACTATTATTGAAAAATAACTAAAAAGGCACTGTTGCCAAATTATTAGTCAATGCCAATACTGGCAGTATTCAATCCCTTAAGGCATTGACCACCAAACCCAACCATTCTTTTTAGCTTACCAATACCATTCAAGGAGCAAGCAATGTAATGTTGTATAATTTTTATGATTTTATTTAAACTATGATACTCATGTTAAAGAATAATATACCTAATACCCTACTGTTACTACTACCAATTTAATTTTATTTAAAACAATTTAAACGCAACTTACTACTTCAGATACACAAACTTTCAACTTGGTACATAAAGTGACCTGGTTCCCATCCACCTTGGAAAGACTTTCCAATTTCAACCTCGACCCCAGGCACACGCAACAAGTCATTTGGGTTCCCCGTCTGGGCATTTCACATTTCATTAACTAATTAGCATAATATTATAAAAAAATAAAACAATTCCAAAGGGGTCACAAAAAAAATTAACAACAATTAAATTGAGGTTAAGTAACAACAATGCTAGTTTGACAGATGTAGGAGCATAAATTATGCAACGTTGCCAGCTTGTGGTCAAAGCTGTATTTTATTTATAATAATTTCTTTTTCTTCTTCAGTCTTCTATTGAAAACCAACTGTCTGTTACCGTTAATTGAAAATATTAAAAATATACAAGTATTACACAAAAAATGCCTTCAAAAATGCTTTACGTTGTAAAGGAGGTAAAAACGAATGAACTACTGTCACTATTAATTGATTGTTTCTCTCTTTCTTTTGACTAACTAAACAAAGAGAGAGCGATATGTTGATCTAACCCTTTATTTTTTAAAAGTCTAGTCTCAAATACAAAGGGCGCCTAAAAACAAATTATTAACAAAATGGATCAAACCTGTCCTGAAGAAGTGGAATTAGAGGAGCAATTTATTTTAAGACTTCCAGAGGTAAGTAGGCACGTAACGTTATATCAGACAAAAACGGTTTTTCAAACTGACACAGGCTGAAGCTAACCAGCTGCGGAAACTTTTGAACACCAAACCAGAAAAAGTGAAAAAACACCTAAAAATCGACCTGGACGTGAGCAAAGCGACAGGAACAGTTTCCTTGGGCAAAACCAAATTGAACGCCTACCTGAGAAAGTTTCCTACAATAATTGAGTCGTACAAAACCAACTTGGCGGGCGACAAATCAAACATGTTCAAGGCAACTTAAAACTAATCCTAATAAGTACCCCTTTTCATTTAATTTTTGCTATAGACAGCTGATGTAGTTCATATACTGGAATGTTTCAAAGATCCATTGGTGAACGTCAAGCAGGATTTGCCGCACGGTTACAGCGCCCCATTGAAAAACGTCAAAAGGAAACGCTTCAGAAAAACTTTAGTCAACTTGGAGATGGCTGAAACTACGGAAATGATCACCAAAGAGTTGTACTACTTGTTGAGTACTGATCTACAAGCTGTATTAATTTTTTTTTGTGGTGTCGGTAAACTTGTTGAATTTGGGTGAATTTTGCAGGCTTCTACACGTTTTGAACTTATTGAAAGTGAGCGGTGCAGTGTAACCGGTGGTGAATTCGGTTTGGAGACACATTTAGTTGTTATTTTTTTATAAGATTTTTCTTTTTTTCTAGAAAAAATGTTGTTTGGACAAGTTTTGTCCAGCGATTCTGGCTCTGATGCTGAAATTGTAAGTTTAGACCACAATCTACTTAATCTTACCAAGTAATAAATTCAATTTAAGTTAAAATTTTAGGTTGTAGACTGAACTGTCTGTGCATGGAAACTGGGTTTGGATGCATGATGCATAGAAAAACTAACACAACTTTACATTATTTTTATTAATTAACAATGTAAAAATTAAACTAACTTATTACGTTTTTTCTTCAATTTTTTTACTTTGTTTTTAGTGCCAAAACCGTTAACTAATTCCTTTTCTGTTGTGGAGTCGTTTTCGGTCGTTTCCATTTTGTTAGCGGGTTCTTCATCTTCCGTCATATTTTCTTCTGAATTAAGTGCTAACTCTTCATCAAAGCCAATTTTAGCAAGACCATCGCTGAGGCTTTGCAGCCTCAACTGTTTCGCCTCCTTCTTCAGTTTTAATGTTTCGTTACTTTTGCGTTTTCGCTTTTTGTGTGTCTCCTTTGTTTGTTTGTCCTGTCCTTCGTCGCCGTTGCTCATCAAGGGGGGTAGTTTAGTGACTTTTTGCTTCATTTGAACGATATTGGACACACCCAGTGCTTTGCACAATTGGTTAAAAGCTATTTTGGCGTCTTTCGAGAAGGTTTTGTAACTGCGATACTCTCGAATAGCCACGCCCATATCAGACCAAGCAAAATAACTCTGGTCGATTGGAGAGTGTTTAATGGCGCTTAATAGGTTGAACATGTGACAGACAAATCTTTCCTTGATGTCTTTACGTTCAGGGTCCTGGCAAAGCTCTTGGAAAAACTGTACTACTTTGCTAGAGAAGCTTGAATGAGCTTCAGACATTTTTTTGTCCACTTTGCTTTTGAATTGGCTGAAAAACCTCTGGTTGCTGTAGAATATTTTCAACAACTCCGCTATCTGATTTTTCTTAAACGGTCGAATTTCTGTGTTGAACAACAGGTCTAGTAAACTTATAGCCAAACCAATGTTGCCTTCCCAGGATAACTGCATTAAGTTTTTAAAAAGAACGTAAGGCGTAAGACTGTCTCTTTTAATGCAGAACTGCATTAACTCCCCACTCAGCACCTCCAACAAACCGGCCTTGATGTGCCGTTTCATTTTGGAAGTGGCCGTTTCGGACCCTCGCAACATTTCAGAGCATTTTACCAGAAAAATACAACAGTCGGATATTTGTTCCCCCATTTCCTGCACTAACAACGTACTCTTTCCGCTTTTGTCTAGCAAGCTTTTCAGTAGATCAATCAAAATAGTATCGGTTACATCGTCGATGCTCGAGAACTTCTTCAAGCCTAGTAACTTTTTCAGTAGGCTCTTCAGTCGGTCGTTTAATGGTTTCTGATGCTCGTCTCTGATGCTAAACTCGACAGCTTGCAGTAAAGGCAGCATAACTTCAAGGGTTAGCAGCATGGAAGGATTGGACTCCAAGTAAATCTCCACTAAGTCCAAAACTCTTACCCTAAAATGGGTTAGGGTTTCCTGGTCTTTGGTCTGCTTTTTCCTCCTACCATGATTGGGTTTGAACTGTTTGAAAGCTTCTGCAAGGGCTGCATCCAGTTTTTCTCCCTCTGTATCACTCATCTGGTCCAAATCTACACTTTCCTCGTCAGACTGTGTTCCTCCATTTGAAAGCACCTGGTGTAAAGCCATCCGCAATTTATCATTGCTACTTTCTTGCTCATTATCTTCTTCCTCACTTCCACTCTCAGATTCTTCATTTTCTGAATCTTCATCCTCATCAGAGCTGCTCTCATCATCATTTTCATCTTTTGACAAAGGATTTTCGTCATTCTGGAGCACACCAAGAATCTGGTGGATTGTAGTAGAACTCATAAACTGACACAAATGGGGAAACACACTTTTAATGATGCTACGCAATAAGTGCGAGTTGTGTGACAACAAATTTAGGAACAAATCAATCACCACTTCCAACCAATGTGGGTCACTTTCGCTATCGGCGATTGTGTCCTCTGCATCGATGGTAAGATCTATGACCTTTTTGGCTTTTTTATCCTTTCTCACTCTTTCATAACAACTGAATAGTTCGTTTAACGAATCTGCGGCCAGTTTTTGATCGTTAAACAGTTGCAAACCCATGTGTAGGAACAACGTCAAAAACACAGAAGTTACACCGCTCTTTTTGGATTTCTTTTGTATTTTGTGTATGGTTTGAACAGTTTTCTGCCAGAGGGCAGTCAATTCTTCTGTCAATGGATTCCTCAAACTTAAATTATTAGAGTCGTTGGGTGTTATGGAAGAGTCAACAAATTCAACCAGCTTGGTAAGGATTAACTGAAGTTCGTCCAGTTTGGATAATTTCAAATCCAATGCTCCGTAAAAGGCACCTTTCAATGATTCTGAAAGCATATAAATGTAGGGTAAAATAGGCAAATAGTGATCTGAAGAGGGAATAATAGTAAGTCTGCATGTGCAGTATTTGCATCAATCACAGTTGGTTTGTAATTTGGGATTGGTCACAAGTGCTGGGATTTACGCAAATGCAGCACATGTAGACTTACATACTGTTCTCGCGGAGTGAGTTTACCCGTGCGTCACGAAGGCTACGTCATTTATAATCATATGAATCAACTCAAGTTTTCGTCAACAAACCGGTTGTGTTCATATTATAGAAAAGGGCGTGTCTAAATCTTCGTCACGTTTAAAATTTTGCGTGTATTGTCAGTCACAAAGTAGAGATCTTTGGCTGCAAATTTGCACTAAAACAACCTTATACCAAAGCAAATCAAAAATATCTTGACCGAAATAACATTTTTTATTTATGAGAAGTCTCCGATTGGATCATAGAATTTCGTCTAAATTTGAAACCTAATTTATTTACCAAAATTCTCAGAGATGTATCACCAATATGTAGTATTTCTTTAACTTTAAGCTCTTGATTTAGGTTCTGGATGGTTACATGTTTCTCTAAAATAAATACAACAAATTAAAAATTCAATAAGACTTTCTGAGTGATGCTGTAGTATCTCATATCTCATTTTCAGGTTGCAATCCACTTATTTAATTTTAAACCCGCTGGAAAACATTTTAGACGCTTATTTTATTTTTTCTATGGCTTTATTATTAATATGTTTGAAGAAATTTTTATGAAAAATCTATAATGCAACCCAAAAATCTCAGTCTCAGAAAACAATGAAATGTTAATAGATGTTTCTTACAAAAGTAGATATATTTTACTATTATTAACATACTATCGTTGTACATATCATATAATGTATTTCGAACATCCATTTTAATGCTTTCAGATAAATCAGTGGTCTTGGCCCGTCGATAACGTCTCGATTTACATTTTCTAGGTGAAGAAATCATAAGATTACTTGCTTGCTTTTTCCGAATCGAATAAACAGTTTTGCGGGAAATTTTCAAAGCAGCTGCAACCTTTTTTAGTATCAAAAAAAATACATCAGTAAGAATATGTAAGGTCTTAAAATTTATTATTTTTTTCCTGAACAGATGATAAAGCTTCTAAAGGTCCTCCATTGGTTTTTTCCAATTCAAAATATTCACAAAGGTTAAGAATTAACTGCTGGGCTTGTTTGTGGAGAATTTTTCCAGGCATTTTCAAAAAAAAATACTGTAATAGTAAGTAATTCCGAATTTAGGAAAAACCAAAGTTTTTGGGACACTCACAAGTTTTTTTTTTCAAAACAGGTTAGTTATTGTGCCAATTTTGGTTAGATCCTGACAGCCACATAAAAAACATAAAAATATTAATTAATAATAATATTATGAAAGTACTTAAAGAATGTTAAAAGCGTAGAAACAATAGCTCTTAAAAGAACTGTGGTGGTGTGGTAAATGAAAACTTTATAAATGATTAACAACACAAAGAAACGGAAAAGAATTAATAGTAACAAAACAAATAAATTTCGATGGTTTTCAAACTGACAATGACACATGACAATGAAATAGAAGCCCTAATCAGTAAATGTTTTTTTTGGAAGACATTCACACTTTCTGAAAGTGAACAATAGACAAGGATGAAGTCAATAATGCATGTCTACTTCTAAATCACAGGGGGATGACGCACAGGAAAACTCAGTCCCGGAGAACTGTACAACAGTTAAGTTAAATCAACTTGTTTTAACTTAACCTCTAAATATGAGTTAATTTTCTACAGACACAGGCCGAATTCGTCAGAACTGTCAAATTACGTCAAATTCGTTCTGGACGCTCCATAGAGCAACAAAACAAACGGGACCAAAAAGTATATTTTTTGACTTAATGAAATCTCAAAAAATCCAAAACTACATTTACTTTAATGACAAGGTTCAAACCGAAAATTTTACCCTGTAAAATTAATTTACTCACCAGCTAATTCTCGTCCAACATTGGCCGTTTCCGCATCACGAAACAACGAAATTCTCAACAGAAATTCCAGTTGTTCAGCCTTCCAGTCATTTTCCCCCTTCATTACTGGCAAACTTAGCAATTTGATCAATAAATGAGCACTGTACAGCCTGTCATTGTTCAACCAAGTTTCACTCTCATTTTCTGTATTAATCTTCTCACTTCCTTCAGTCACCCTCCTATAAACCAACCCTAAATTTTTCACTCCCTCCACATCCAGTGTGGACGTTATTTGTTGTACAATTTTGCTTTTTGTTACTTTTTCAAACACAAAGGTGCCGGGATCAAACAGGAGCTTTTTGATAACTCCAATTTTTACATCTGATTTTGCGGTTTCCTTTCTAAATAGTGCCAGCAATGTTTCAAACAACTTTTGCACTGCATCGTGATACTCTTTATCGCGTTGTTTTCCTTTGAAAGTCCGAAAGTAACCCAATATTTGGGTTATTAAGTTTCCAGTTAACAAACTCTCAATATTGTCCAGGGGTTTGTTATTCTCTGAGATGTTTATTAGAGTGTTGGTGAGTATTGTTAGAAAAACTAACAACCGATTACGGTTCGGAGTTTTTAAATGTTTGTCCAGTTCATTAAAAAAACTGCTAAGTAATTCTGGACTAATTATTGAGGGTGTCATAATGTATATGGGGTGTTTGAGTAGAGAAATTCTAGATAAACCCTAGTGACAAAAAAATAATCTGTAAGATTTATTTATACAAGCTATAAAGCCAAAACTTACCATTAAAATATTACCCAGATGTTCTAAGTTTTCTTCACATACAATTTCAGAGGTTCCCAGAAATGATTTGAGAAACTTTTTGTTACAACTTTTAGGACTTATGGATTTAAGACTGAACAACAAATATAATGTATCTAACGTCTGCTCTGTCCAAGGTTTTGCCACTTCTCCATTAATCAATTCCATTAAACTCGCCTGTTTTAAAACTTTAGGCACCTTATGAAGCAAATCAACTAAAAATGAGTATCCTAACAGCCCTAGATATGTGCGCTCTTTGCAGGCATTTATCAAAAGCTGCAACAACTCCTTTTCACACTCTTCATCCTCTGATGGCCACAAATTGGCATGGATTATAGCCCCACAAGTTAAGATATGACCAGCACAGATATCTGCATTTTCACCATCACTGTTCTTCCCGGATCTATGAAGCTCAGTTTTAACCAACTCTAACATATCAGTCACAGTTAAATCAAGTTTTAGATTGAGCAAAGCCAACAAGGTGCTGTAGTAGCCAGCTCGAGCTGCAAAGCTCTGAGAACCCAGACCTCTGATCAACCTTTTCAGTGCATATTTTAGTTCACTGGAGTCCTAAAAAATCCACATGAAAAAAGTGATATAGTGAAAGAATTTAATCTCAAACTTACCGAACCAGTTTCACTATTTTCAAACAGATATTTCACTATATTGGCACCACTTTTCACTCTAACATGGTCATGAGGGTTTACCAGTTTGGAAAAATTGTCCAAAATGGTTTTATCCACTTTTCGTTTCGACTGTTCAGCATTTTCCGGCGTAGCTACGCTCTCGAGTTCCATTTCCATGTTGACCATGTGGTTTCACAGAGAAAATTGAAAACCAAAACAAATTTAAATGTGTAAGACACTAAACCGAATTGAACTGAGGTTATAGTGAGGTTAAAACAGTTCTCTTCTTCTTCTTCTCTCTACAACGTGATTGTTAATTTACTTTACCCATTTACACTAGAAAGTTAAAGAGTGTTGAAACACACGTTCACCACAGCAATACACTAAAATAATAACAAAATAATAAAATAAATTAATAAATAACAAGTATTTATTTTATTATAAATATCAACAACATAACCTAAAACCTAATATCTCAAGTTTGCTATCTTCACGTTTGTTTACTTTTTAGGATGAATCACAAATTTGTCATCACATGACTACGTCACTCAACTACTTGTTGAATGTAAAGTAATTATTTATTAAAAGGCAAAGTAAAAAAGTTGAAATGATGAATTAAAATAGGAAAATTGTTCGCGAGTGATAAAGACACAGTAAATAAAACTAAGGTAAGAATTAAATGAAATTACAGCACTTAAATAAAATGGTTAGTTGTTCTGTCTTTTTTTGACTCATTAGGGTTAGGCTCAGATTAAAGAGAGACAGAGAGTTTTATGTTTATAGGTTTGCAAGCAGCTGGTGCTGTTTCTGTTTTTTTGTTTATTAATTATTGTTATTTAAATTGTATATTGTATTATACTCAGTTTTAAATAATCCAGTCAAGTAACGTTTATTGATTAGTAGTTTTAAATTTTTATTTGCTTATTCATTTTAATGTAGGTTATTCTAAATAAATAAACTGATAAGAAACCCACTGAAATTGCAAAGTTGACAAAACCACTCTCTCGTTTAGTGCATTAACGTAATTAATTACGTTAAACAAATCCAAAAAACCTGATAGGTAAGTTTTAAAAAAAATGTGAATAACCATTTCTAACCTCAATCTTCTACTAGTTGCTTCCTTGGACTAATGTTCAAAGATAGTTTCAAGTACTACAAGTCTAAAAACCCCCCACCAGCTTTGGGAAAGGTTCTTGACTTTGATGTAGCTTCTACACAATTTCAAACCAAGGTCCAACCGGTCCACCCACTTTTCTTGGAACCTTCTAAATTTTTTGGTTTAAAACCCATTGACACTTGGGAAATATATGAAGTGTGTGACCGGCCTGGGTTGTTGTTTATCAGAAATCCTTTTACAACACTTGGCCAAAGGTATTGGACTGTTAGATGTCTGAAAGACTATTCAAAAAGACCCAACAAATCAAACTTGGATCCATTCAATGTATTGCCAGATAACAAAGATTGGTGGGTGGAGAGCCAGGCTAACAACAAACTGTTACTGAACAAATTGAGATGGGTTACACTAGGCTACCATCACAACTGGGACACTAAAGTTTACTCAGAAACCAACAAGACAAAGTTTCCTGATGACTTGAAGGATATGACAGCATTCCTGGCCCGATTATTGGGTTACGGCAGTTTTGATGCTCAGGCTGCAATAGTAAATTACTATCATATGGACTCAACTTTGTCTGGACACACAGATCATTCAGAAAGAAACTTAACGGCGCCATTGTTTTCTATGAGTTTTGGACAGACTGCCGTATTCCTAATTGGGGGCGAAACAATAGACGATTTGGCAACGCCACTATTTTTGCGCAGCGGCGACATTGTGGTGATGAGTAAATCGTCCAGGTTGTGCTATCATGGAGTGCCAAAGATTCTTCAAGTTGACTCTCAAAGATGGGACACACTGGATAATGAAGATGAGAGCAAGTGTCATGTGAATAACAGTTACCAGGACACTGTCAAAATTTGTTTGGATGACAATTTGTGGAAGCCCTTTGGGGATTATTTGACTCACTCAAGGATTAATATTAATGTTAGACAAGTTTTGTTTGATGGGGAAAAAGAGTTGCAATAAACTACTATGACTGATTTAAAAGTTACCTCTTATGTTAGAAGTTATAAACTCTAAAAATATATACATTATGATACCTGAGTAATTTTTTAATTATATAACTTTAAATAAATGTCTATGATGTAGTTGTTTTTTAATTAAAGAAAAATATTATTCTTATAGGTAGAGTTTGATTTCTAAATAAACACTCTTCATCTTTTTCCTTAAGCCAAAAGGAAATTTATACTTATAACATTTTTTTATTAAAAACCATCAGATGAGTGGGGAAATTGAGGTTCCTGAGACTCCCAACTGGTTGAACGATTTGGAGGCAAAGAGAGAGCAAAAACTGAAAGTCCGACTGGGACACGAAGCCGGAGCTGGCGCCCCCTGTTTAAAATGCGAGGACAAATGTCCAGGTTTGGACTTACACTTTTGGAGGAAAGCATGTAAAATCTGTCGTTGTCCTAAGGAGGAACACGACGTCCACGATGACGACATTTACGGCTGGGCGCAGTTTCAACTTTTGGGTAGCAAACCGAACAAAATCAAAACTAAAATTGGTACGTTTTTATTCACTCATTGTGGTAGTAAGTTGTAACTGGTTTGTGTATAGTTTTGCCAGGTAAAAAAGATGAAGTGGAGCTTGAGTGGGCTCCAAAAGGCCACAAAGAGACTATCGACAAGTATTTGAAGACTTTACCACCTGAAACTCTTCCAGTTAAAGGTAGAGTACACTATTAACTACAGGTAATCGATAATTTTACGGGTTTATTGTTTGAAATAGGTTCCCAGGCAGCTCAAGAACGAAAACAACTACTTCAAAAGCAACTCCCTATTCACGACATTGATCCAGCTTTATGTCACGAGTTGAACGAAGAAGAAGTGACAAGGATGGAGGAATATATTGCACATATTAAAAACAGCTCGGTGGGAGTTGGCCAGATTGTCAACTTATCCAATGTTATTAAAGGTAATTTTTATTAGTATTTTGAAGGTTAGAAATATTGTTTTTTTTTCCAGCTAATTTGCACAATATTAGTCCTCATGAAGCTCATATAATTGCCAGCAAGTACTCCACTTCAATTCCGTTCAACGAAATCGTCAATTTACAGTCTCCGAATATAGCCAAGAATCTGCAAGCTTTACATTTAGGGAAAAAACCCAATTTGCCAGTAATGCACCCATCTAAAATAAACCCCGGAGAATACAACGCACAGAATACCGCACAAGCCTACAAATTTAAAGACGTCACACCGCAGGGTTATGTCACTTCTAGCCCAATAACGGGTGGGTTGAAACCACAATATTCAGGAGAAATTACTCCACAAAGTTACGTCACTTCTAGCCCGGCAAAGGGTGGGTTGAATCCACAATATTCAGGAGATATTACTCCACAAAGTTACGTCACTTCTAGCGCAGCAAAGGGTGGGTTGAATCCACAATATTCAGGAGATATTACTCCACAAAGTTACGTCACTTCTAGCGCAGCAAAGGGTGGGTTGAATCCACAATATTCAGGAGATATTACTCCACAAAATTACGTCACTTCTAGCCCAGCAAAGGGTGGGTTGAATCCACAATATTCAGGAGAAATTACTCCACAAAGTTACGTCACTTCTAGCCCGGCAAAGGGTGGGTTGAATCCACAATATTCAGGAGATATTACTCCACAAAATTACGTCACTTCAAGTCCAGGAGCGGGTGCGTTAACTCCGCAATATTCTGGAGATATTATTCCACAAAGTTACGTCACTTCAAGTCCAGCAACGGGTGGGTTGAATCCGCAATATTCAGGAGAGATTACTCCACAAAGTTACGTCACTTCAAGTCCAGGAGCGGGTGCGTTAACTCCGCAATATTCTGGAGATATTATTCCACAAAGTTACGTCACTTCAAGTCCAGCAAAGGGTGGGTTGAATCCGCAATATTCAGGAGAAATTACTCCACAAAGTTATGTCACTTCAAACCCAGGAACTGGTGCGTTAACTCCGCAATATTCAGGAGAAATCCCTAAACCTCAGGACGAGTATAGTATAGATGAGTTGTTGCACGGAACTGGATTTAATCCCAGTTTGACTCCAAGGCAATTCTTAAACAAGTCTGGTTATCCAGGAGTTAAAAATCAGTACGGATTTGAGAATCCTTTGTTTAGCCATAATCAATCACCGAAAAGTGTTAAAGACTTGATGTACAGCACTTATGACCCTAGTAAAGGCCCTATACCGCAAGACGTTAACAATCAAGTTAGGAATAGTGACAGTTCACTGAACTACAACCCTGGTGACAATTTGACATTGAATACATTTAAACACAATCCAACGGGATTATCGAAATACCGCAAACCGTTAAAATCACTCGAACCAGAACAATTGACAGTGCCTGAAGACCGTTTGGAACCTGAGTTTGTCAACGTTGGATCAATCCAAGATATAAACCCTGACATTAGGATGGCCACTACGCAACCAAACCCTGGTTACACCAGCGGCCAACCAGACGAGTATAGCCCGGACAGTATTAGAGAAATTATCAACAACATCAAACTGCCCGACTGTCACTACTGCAAAAAACCGTTTGAAGAAAACGAGTTTGCTGTCACAATTGATCGCGCCAGCGTTCTGTTCCATGCCAAATGTTTTAAATGCGCCGGATGCAATCAATGTTTGGCCGACAACATTTACTTCTATCACAAGGAAACCGATAACGTGTACTGCGGTCGGGACTACGCCAAAATCAAAGGGTATCCTCGATGTGCCGCTTGTGACGAACTGATTTTCACTAAAGAGTACTGTCTGGCTGAAAATTCCACTTATCATTTGAAACATTTCTGTTGTTTCTTGTGCGATACTCCTTTAGCTGGACAGGATTACACGTCCGAAGATAACAAACCGTACTGTTTGCCTTGTTTCGAAAGTTCCAAGGCGGCCAAGTGTAGTACTTGCGAGACAATTATTAAACCGGACGAGCCTGGCTGCCAGCTGAAAGGAATCCATTTTCACGCTGATGATGGTTGTTTCCGGTGTATAGTGTGTCGCACACCTCTTATGGGGAAAAAGTTGCTGCTGCGGAATGAAAAGCTGTTTTGTTCTCATGACTGTTTTAATGGGAGAAGTCAATAATTAATATTCTAATACACAAATTTTAGAATATTGTCTCTCATCTTAACGGGTTCAAAATTATCCAATCAAAATCAATGATAGTAAAAAAAGAAAGCCATTGCTAACTTGAAAAAAATATATTATTTTAAACATGCTATTGTTGCTAGGTGTTTAAACTGTCAGAACTACAAAATATTGCTTAAATGGAAATTTAATAATTTTAGAAGAAACCTATACTTGCTAATTTTTTTGTTAATTATTACACAAAATTATGTGTTTTACACAATATTTTGGTAAAAATGTTTATATGTAAGTGTACTGTGCATTTAATAACATTTTGTGATAATGTGGCCATTATTCGACTATATTCTATATTTGCATTTAAAGAAAAAAGCTAAGAAACGCCAATTTCCTATAAAGTGCCTATTATACCTATTTAATCTTTACATACCAGGTGTCCAAGAGCACCCTGGACATAGGAGATTAACATGGGAAAACGGTTTTGATTTTTTTGCGCCTGTACGGTTGATTTGATTGAAAAATCGTATTAATGAAAGTTGTAGTACCTATCACGGACTAGTTTTCTGTTTTTTTTTCAGATCTCTTACTTGAGCCCTTTCGTCGTAAAACACAAACAAAAATGCGAAAATTTAAACTTTTTACCTGCACTGTATAGGCGGTTGTCGAGCAACCGTACCAGCAACAATGAAATGTTTACCCGTTGCCCGACAACCGCCTATACAGTGCAGGCCAAAAGTTTAAATTTTCTGATTTTTGTTCATGTTTTATGACGAAAGGGCTCAAGTTAGAGATCCGAAAAAAATACAGAAAACTAGTCCGTGATAGGTACTACAACTTTCATTAATACGATTTTTCAATCAAATCAACCGTACAGGCGCAAAAAAATCAAAACCGTTTTCCCATGTTAATCTCCTATGTCCAGGGTGCTCTTGGACACCTGGTATATTTACCAATTATATACCTAGTTTATATAGTTTTATATCTACTTTATAAAATAGTAAAAATACTATTATATTTGTTTATTTCACTTCTAAAACCTGTTTGCTAAAAGTTATTTTTATTACAGACAGTACCAAGACGAATAACCAAGAAATGTTTAAAAATTCACTGGCATTTAAATAAATGAGTATAGTTTTACAGGTTGTCCTCCAGAGGCTTTTGATCAGCTGACATATTACTACTACGCTGTCGTTTAACGACCTTAGCTGCAGCTGACACATTCTCAATTTTTTTATAATCAAATGTCAACTGTCAGTAGTGTCAAAGGAGATTATTCATCTCCACCTCTTTGGTTCTTTGGTTAAAATAATTCAGCAAATTATTAAAATAAATTCGCTTTCCCAGTTAAGGAAAAAAACAACAAGTTAAAAACTGTACATATTTATGTTAAAGTGGTGTTTAGCTGTTACTTAAATCAGTGCAGAATGGCTAGGGACTACGATCATTTATTCAAATTGTTAATTATCGGAGACAGCGGTGAGTATTTGGCGTGAGATCCCTCGGGGCGGGGTTTGAAAGGAAATTATATAAAAATTCTTATAAAATTGAAGGAACTATCTGGTTTACTTATCGCATCATTAGTTCACATCCGTTTAGTTGACTAAATTGAATGTCTGTTTACTGTTTGTCTTGACTGAAGTGTGGCAATTTTTTTATTATTTAGGTGTAGGAAAAAGCTCTTTACTGCTGCGTTTTTCGGATAACACTTTCACAGGGAGTTATATTACCACTATAGGAGTGGATTTTAAAATTAAAACTGTAAATATTGAGGGACAAAGAGTGAAATTACAAATCTGGGATACTGCTGGTCAGGAGAGGTTTCGAACCATAACCAGCACGTAAGTTGGCACAAATCCACTGTTAACTGTATGTTAAGGTAGCTTTTCAGGTACTACAGAGGCACTCATGGGGTTGTTATAGTGTATGATGTAACAAATGGGGAAACTTTTGCCAATGTTAAAAGGTGGTTGCATGAAATTGATCAGAACTGTGAGGTTGTGAATAGAGTTTTGGGTATGTTTATCTGCTAATACATTTTAGTTTAGTTTTAATGTTTTCTTGTTAGTGGGTAACAAAAATGATACTCCAGACCGCAAAGTAGTTCTAACTGAAGATGCTCAAAGATTTGCTGATACAATGAATATACAGCTGTTTGAGACTTCAGCTAAAGACAACATTAATGTGGAGGAAATGTTTATGTCTATAACCAGGCTAGTGCTTAGGTAATGTTTGAGTTACTTATTGGTGGAGTGTATCTAACTCTTGATTTTTAGGTCCAAATTAGAGATGCGCGAGCGGCAAAATGATCAGAAAGATATAGTAAATTTAAGAGATAAAAAGAAAAAGAAGAGTAGTAAGTGTTGTTAGCAGAACAGTGTGTTTGAGTGCATGATTGATGCTTTAGTGTACAGAAAGGATGGCCCTAAGTCCTATTAACAAATTCTCTTCCATTGAGGTATTAATACTGTTTGCAAAATGTAGCCAAAATATGTGTGATTCCTCAAAAACTGTACTGCATCATTTGGTTTTAATTTATTGGCTGTAAAAAAAACAACTACAGTTTATTATGGTTAAGTTTGATCCCATTAAAAACAAAAATCAAGCTTCATATATGGTCTTTAAAGAAATGTGGTCCAACTGAATAATTTATACACCACACATAACCAGTGTAAATAAATATGTTATGGCTTATTTGTATTAACTGTAACATAAGCTTTATTGATGTGAATCTTTTTAAACACATACCCAAGTGTGTATATTTTTAAAATCTGATTAGTTGTCAATTAATCTAGTTAGTTGGACATGTTCCATCTAAATGTATGTTCTTTTATTGGAAAAATTGCTCTCAATTTTTATATTTTGTAAGTGTCGGCTGCAATACAGGCATATCGTCAAAACTATAGAATTTATTTATGCCAATTATGACATTTACATACAGCCAGTAAACTGTAAGTGTATTTTAAAGGTGCATTTATTATTTATATAGTTTTATTTTTGTAATAATTTGAGAGTGTATATATAACCTGATGATACATAATAAGAGATCTTGCATTGGTTTCTTACCAAAATAAATAATTGTATATTTGTTCTGTAGTTTTATTGATTGAATAAAATGGTACCATAATACAAATGTGTAACTGTTTGCCTAATGTGGCAACACTTTAGCTAAAGTTAATCATCCAAGAACTGCCGGTAGGGAAGAAAAAGAAGAGCATAATTGAAAACCTAACCTACCTTTCTTAACTTTGTTTACCTTACCTCTTAGGGTTAGGGCTTATGTAATTATAATATTTAATTTAAAACAATCAGCATTTATGAGTATGTCTCTCTTCGGACGTTTTTTGCCGACGTTTCTGAGTGTCTCAAGGTAACATTTCTTGGTAACTGGTAATACTAACGACACAAGTTTGTATATTTATTGTTATAGTAAACTGCCGACACTTTTGGCCCAAAACCCTGCAAAACTCCACTCAGTGGCCACCTCTGCATCCAACGTACCCACCTCAGCCCGCCTGGGTCCCCTATTTGGCTCAATTACCAGGTCAATAATCCGATGTCATTTTCCCAGACCTTCGGAAAGAATGCGTGTTAAAAAGCATGGTTTTAAAACCAGAATGAGTACCCGAACCGGACGCAGAATACTTATGAATCGTATACTGAAAGGCAGATGGGTACTGTCTCATTAACTAGGTTTGCAAATTTATTGTATTAATATAGTTTCTATTTAAGTGCAGTTTTTTATTTGTTTTATATCCTAAATTTGTAGATATGCAGAATATACAGTCAGCATTCAATTTTCTAATTATGTGTTGGGTGCAGGCAAAAAGTCAGTGATAAAATGTTCTTTCTTCTAACTGTAAAGTTTTAAAAATGCTTGTATGCTTTTTAATTACATTAAACTCAGTATATTGATAGTAAAATAAAAGTAAAAAAAGTTGCAATGTGTAATTACAAAAATTTATTCCCAATCCAAAATTCAAGATATAAAATTGTGGTAACACCAGTTAAACCAGTGTCACGTGACACTACATCGATTTCAAACAACACGTCCACGTGGTAAAGGTAACGTGCTGACAACATCTATCAATATAATGTCAAATTCGCATTTAACTGACATAATAAAGCATTTCATTTTGCTTGCTTTGTTAATTGTTTGACGTTCTGTAAATCCTCATTCTCAAAAAAGCAGCAAATTTTGGGTTTTTTTATTGTTTTGTAAAGTGAACCAAAATAATGGCTGCCGTTTCGGAAATTTTTTCGTTGGGTAGTATTGTATGGTGCCGCACATGCTACGACACTGAAATTGAAGGAGAAGTTTTAGCCTTTGAGCCCCAAAACAAGATCTTGATCTTAAGTATCCTTTTTCTTTGTTATTTTAGCTAGAAGTAGTTACCCTTGTTGGCTCTACTATTTTTTATATTCCTTCCCTTTACCTAGAAGTCAAATTGCTCCTAAAGTTCACTTACATCCAACTAGACCCTTTGTAATAACAAGAGGAAGGACAGGCAGTCCTCTGCACAATACTTTGTAATAAGTTCCTTAATTAATATTTAGAATGTGGAGCCACAAATGGAAACCCTAAACTGAATGACATACAGTTTATCAATTTGTCTTTGGTTAGTGAATTACAGGTAAAGAAAGAAGGCAATTCATATACTTATGAAGCACCTCAAAGCCTCAACTTACACAGGGTAAGTACATCCACATTGTGGCATTCAATCTACTAAACTTCATTGTTTTTACAGTTAAACACAAGAGTGAGAAACCAAGTGGAGGAGAAACGACGAATGTTCCAGGCAATATCTGCAAATGTATCCACTGAAGGACAAAGCCTTTTCCTAGCTCTCTCTAAAATGATCAATGAAGTGAGATGGAGGAATTCTGAAATCATTATATGGGATCAAGAGGTACTGCCTGAATAGTGACTTTTGCCCAATTTTTAACTACCTTAATGAACAAACTTATAGGTTGTGATTAGCCCTCCATATGGATTGGACAATGTCAAAAGCAACACAAACAGCAGTGGACTAAAATATATTTTAAAACTTGTGAGTAATTTTACTATTTGTTGCTAATTTGTATTGAACATTGTTCTGTGTATGTGCAGGTAGAAAAGCATCTGCAGGACTTGTCCTTGAATACTCAAAGTGCAACACAAAACAACAGGTCATCTCAGTAAGCTCTTAGGGTGTAGAATAAACAATGTAAAATCTGCACTTGTTGGAATTTCCATTAAGTGTGTTTTGGTGTAGATAAATTTAAATCACAGTTTGATTCTGGACAAACCTAAAGGGCCTAGATTTTTTGATTATATTTTTAGTTTAGAGTTACCAAATGCCCATCCCTTTTAGGAAATTTCTTCAGTATTATGATTGGTACCACTGCTAAAGTGTAAGAAGGTAATTGAGGTATCAATAATTTTTCAATTCATTTACTGCTCAAGATCTGCTGTATAATTTATTGCAATTTAGCTTGAATTTTATTTGGGTATATTTATTTTTTAAATTGATTGAATAGTTACAATAATCACAATATTGACATTTTAAGAACTGTTATTTTTTAAAGTTTTGTTATAGGCCCCTTCTATTGTATTTAATTTATAAAAGAAATATAAAAATTTAATATTTCCATTTTGTATTTTACTGCTCCTGATGGTGCCCCTAGTCTTTGCTGTAAATAATAAAACTAGAATAACAAGAAAGCAAAATTTATTGCTACATAAAATTTCACATAATACTTAAACATTAAATTGATCATAATCAAATCTAACAAAAAAATAAATTAAGTGACATAATTGTGAGCACAGTAAGATTCTGAAACAAATTTGTTATTAAAAGACTAAAATATAATTGATTTTTAACGACGCATCTACACAGAGATATGTCATCGTTTAAATATAATAATTTAGGTTTATAAACCTAAAAAACCACCTAACAGATACATGCAACACTGATAACTTTAACCCTTAATATTGTCATTATTACTTCTCATTTCATTAATTTACCCTTAGCTAGAAAGAAAGAGAAAACACTTTCTTGCGAAACGACACTTATGCCCACCCGTTAACATGTTTTAACTACATTAATTAAGAAAACTTTTTAGTTATTTGCATCACGAAATTGTACAACTATCACAAAACAACTCAATCATCATTTTTACGGGCGATCAATCCGCGTTGTCTACCCGCTATATAAAGTATGTAACCGATATTATGTAAGAGTATATAAATTGAAGAAGTTCCTATACAGTGCATGTGATTTTATACAATTGATTTATTGTCGCATGTAAGGATAGTCGATTTCTGATAAGGGAACGAAAGTTTCCTTTACGGCTTGAGGATTGCCCCATCTGAGGGCGTAGTGAGGACCGCCTGCTTTATCGTTAGTACCTAAAATCAAACAGAGATTGAAATAGTAGGAATGTGATTGCTTCACTTTATTAAATTTATTGTTTCTTGTGAAGAAGGGTTGCAACAAAAAAATATAATAATAATACTAATATAATACTTTTTTTGGGGAAATAAGAAATAATACAATCTTATGAATGCTTCTAGATTAATTGAACAGCATTTGGACTGATAAAGAGTCTTTTGACTGCTCTAGAAGCACAGAAAAGCGTTTAGAGTGTTTTGAAATTCTTTGAAAGCTTCTTTGACTAGTTGAAGAACATTTGGAATCTTTTAGACGGTTCTAAAGGCTTTTGCAAGCTTCTAGACTGTTTTAGAAGGCTTTTTGTCTACTTTACAAGCATTTTACAGTTTCTACAGTCTTTTGGAAGCTTTTACATCATTCTGAAAGCTTTCAACTGCTCTAGAAACATACGGAAGCTGTTAAGGTCTATCCCAGAGCCAGCAGCAGTTACGTCAGATTGAAATTCACTCATTTCTTATGGCGGTTTTTATTGATATTTCGCGGTTGTCAGATTGAGCATTCCAGATTCTCGGTGATTTAAATTTTTTTTTGTTTTCGTTAGGCCAGACATATTGAAAGTTTGGATATAGAGCATTTTTAAAAAAACTATTTTCGTTTTTTGCTACCTGATAGATCTATCAGTGCAAGAAAATTGTTTTGTCTATCAATTCCTTTTTCACGAAAGCATTTGGCAACATGGCATCAGTGTGTTTTTAATGATAGCAAAGGACAGAACCATATTGATTGACAAGACTCACAAGAGTGAGGTTAAGCTGGTAAAAAGCAATATATAAACAAGAGCGGAAAAATTAAATCAGTATCGTTAGTTTACTCGTAAAATTACTTTATTTGAATTGTGCAGGCTGGTGTTGGTAATGATTCTGGACTGTGTGTGTTATTTTCTTGATGGTAAGTAAACCTGCAAAGTAAGGTAAGCAACAGCAACAACTCTCTGTATGTCACATGAAATATCTATCAGCCGCAAAATCAGCCACTGTTCGCTCATCATTGAATTATTAAGACATTTTCGGTTAAGGAAAATATCAAAATATGAAAAACACAAATATAACTCAGACAAAATAATAACCGAATCGATAAATTTCAGTTGCAATGGGCCAAGTTTGAAGAAACTGTCAACAAACGCCAAACAACCAAAATTATGAATTTTAAATGGCGTTGGGCACCGCCCTCTTTACAAGAAAGCCAAGAAGGTGCATGTCAAAAATTCCAATATGGCCGAAACAGTGGTTGACAGTTTGCATTTGTTTATATTGTGGAAATTGAGTTTTTTGATAATTAAATTAATTTTTAAGGTTTACAGTCAAGACTTGGGATTACTTGCCAAAGTGATTTGTTGTTTGCTATTATTTATTGTGGTTCATATGTTTATTGTTCTAGTGAAAGTGTAGTTTGTGTTTATTTTATTGTGATATCACTATTGTTATTGTTGTGATTGTTCCTTCATTGTTCTATAATTTGTTGTTGGTTTTTTACTTTAAATTCTATTGCCTCTACAATATGCCGTCCACTTGTTGTTTGCCAAATTGTAAAAGCAATTTAGTAAAAGGCCCAAAAGTGTCAGTCTTTTACTTTCCAAAAGACCCTGCTCGAACCCAACAGTGGTTGAAAGCTTGGAACTGGAATGATTTTACTCCCAACACAATACTCAGTGGTAAGTACAATAAGTGCTTTCTCATTCAGTAAACTAAGCCAGTTTTGCTTACCTAACTTCAAGGATTTCCAAATTTTCTTTGATTGAGCAGTTTTCACATTAGTTTGTTGTACTTTCCAGGACAAAGGGTTTTAACTAAAATTGTGTCCACAAACCATCTGCATAGGTTTGTGGACAAAACAAAAATCGCTAACGCTGCCATTAACTTTAACGATTACGTTAATGACGTCAAAAGTCCGTCTCCATCAGTTTACAACTAATAGACAAGGAACGACAATTATTACGTCACACCCTGGAATAGACTTTAGACTGTTTTGAAATAGTTTGAAAGCTTCCATCAGACTAGTTGAAGAGCATTTAGAATATTTTTAAAAACAAAAAAAACCAGGTGATTAACTGAACTCACCTGACATTCTGGCACCACCAAACGGTTGTTGACCCACGACACTGCCAGTCGACTTGTCGTTGACGTAGAAGTTACCCGCTGTCATTTTTAAGTCTTCTACTGCGGCCTTAAGGAATGCTCTACAACCATGTTAATGTTTACACTGTTATTTATGTCAAAAAACTCACTCGTCTTTGGCGAAAACTGCACCGGTTAGTGCAAATTCCGTCGTGCTACCAACCAAATCCAACGTTTGTTTCAGTTGAGCGTCTGGATACACGTAGATGGATAGTACAGGCCCAAATATTTCTTCTGTCATTATCTTGTCCCTGGGATCTTTCGTTTGAACGATTGTAGGTTCAATGAAGTAGCCAGTGCTATAATTACAACAGTTGAATAATGTCAATGACAACTAGCGGAAGTGATTACCTGTCATCGTATTTTCCTCCACCTATAATTTCCAAGTTAGACGACTTTTTGGCGTGTTCAATATACCCGGAAATCCTTTTAAATGCTTTATCGTCGATAACCGCTGACGTAAAGCTGGTGTAGTCGGTAGGATCGCCGATTTTCAGCGCAGCTCTTTTAGCCAGTAATTTTTCTTTGATCTACTCAAACAATGTTACCACAACTGACTCAATTTTAATTTTATTCTACTTACTTGAGACCACAAAGATTCAGGAACGTACATTCGGCTGCAGGCGCTGCATTTCTGTCCGCAAAACTCAAAAGCGCTTCGAATGGTGCCGTTTACCACCGTGTCCACGTCGGCGGACGGATGGACAAAATGATAATTTTTACCACCACACTCACCAATCAATCGAGGGAAGTTTTTGTAAGTGCCGATGTTTTGACCTACCTGCTTCCATAAGCGAGTAAATGTTCTAGAAAAAATATTAACAGTTACACATATTAACGTTGTTTTTAAAATGTTTACTTCATGTTAGTTAGTTAGTTAGGCAATATATTTCATATTTGTTACATAAAGAGATAACAAAAAGAAACTTTGTCAATAGGCCCATAACAGGCCACATACAAGATGTTTTACGTGTTTGTACAAAATGTTACACTAGCTGGTATATACATTGTTAAAATCATATTAATAATAAAAAAAAAAGTTCTAAAGTTAACTATAGGTATTTTTACATATTCATGTAGTCATCCAGAGTATATGGCTCTAGGTTAATAAGCAATTTTTTAATTTTTTTTTAAATACTGATATGCTTTTTTGTTGACTAACTTGTCGAGGTAACTTGTTAAACAATTTTACGCACATATATTCTGGACTTTTTTCGCTCAGGTTCAGTCTGTGCCTAGGGTAACAAAAATATTCAGATCTTGTGTTGTAGTTTTGATGCGAACTTAATTGTTGCAAAAGATGTTTGTTTCTATACAGAAACATGAGGCATTCAAAAATATATAATGCATACACTGTCAGAATTCCCAATTGCCTGAAAACATTTCTACATGATTGGTTAAAGTCCATTTTTTTAACTATCCTAATAACCCTCTTCTGAGCAATAAAACAATCCTGAATACCTGCACTTTTACCCCAAAAAATTATTCCATATTTTAATATGGATTCGTAATTTGCAAAATACAATATTTTCATACTTTTCTCACCCATATACTTGCTAATCACTCTAATGCCATAACAGACGGAGAATTTTTTAATTAATTTATTCACGTGAAAAGACCAATCCAAATGCTGATCCACCCACAGACCCAAGAACTTTTTGTATTCTCTGTTACAGGAAAGCTGTCACTTCCTATTTTTACATAATTGGTTTTTTCCAATGTGGACTGTCTGTTTCGAAATAGTAGTACATTAGTCTTTTGAACGTTTATGATTAGACGATTTTTGGCAAACCATTTACTTAGTGTCTCCATAAGGTGATTGGTGTCTGTTAAGAGTTGACAAAAATTGCCGTTCGTAAGTAACAGACTAGTATCATCTGCATAATTAATTATTTCTTGCTTAGGACTTTGTATCAGAGAACAGATGTCATTGATAAAACTTACAAACAGGAGCGGTCCCAATATACTACCCTGGGCTATGCCATGATCATTATATAATCTTTTTGAATTACAACTTTGAGAATTTTTACATATCTTTACTATTTGAGCCTGTTCAAAAAGATACTGCCACGCATGTTTTGGCAACACTGTTATCTCAACCCTTGTTTAGAATATAAGCATTTAAACAACTTACGGTACACTTCCGGTGAAATTAATACCAGCCAGATGTGGTGAAGCAGTGATGGCGTCACCAAACACGGGCCCATCAGCAGGAACAAAGTTAACCACGCCCGGTGGAACTCCGGCCTCTAAGCAAATGTTGAAATTGACCCAGTTTGACAACAACGCAGTGTCGCTAGGCTTCCACAACACTGCGTTCCCCTACAACAAGCCTAGATGAACTGATTATCATTAGTGAGACGAGATGCCATCTAGTAACAGTGCTGTAAGTGTCGGAGTTTCTTGGATCTAATACTCACCATCAATGCTGGGGTGTACGCCAAGTTACCACCAATAGCGGTGAAGTTAAAGGGCGACACTGCGGCTATGAAACCGTCGATTCCACGATACCTCATGGAGTTTTTCGTGACTTTTGGGTTTTCGGATATGGGTTGGTATTTTGAAGCCTCTTTGACAAAATAGGCGTTTAATCTATAAGTTGACAGGTTTTTGTTATTGAAATCATTGTGGAAAGGGTGTAAATAACCTGAAAAAGTCGATAAGTTCGGCGGCAGAGTCGATTTCGGCTTGGATCACCGTTTTGGCCTGGCCTAGCATAGTAGCGGCGTTCAATTTTGCCCGGTATTTTCCGGCCATCAAGTCGGCGGCCTTATCCCAAATCTTTAACCTAAAAAACCTAGGGTTACTACTAATTTTTACACTAAAAGCCAATTAAAGATAACCTTTCTGACAAAGGGGTTCGGTCCCATTTTTTTTGGGTTTCTGTAGCAGTTTGTATTGCCTGATTCACCAGTTTCGTATCGGCGTAGTAGAATTTTGCCACCTTCTTTTTGTGATTGTGTGGCATCACCTATAAACCAAATAAAAATAAGCTAATCCTCTGCATTTTAAAAATTAGCAAATAACTGGACTAATAAGTTTTTAAATAACCTAATAGCTCTATAAAAAGTCACCTAAACATGTTTTTCTAATTAAATTTCAACCTGCTCACCTGGTAACGAACATCGTTCGTTTTGAACTCCTTATCCCCAATCACAATTGGCACTTCTTCTGTTTTATTCGAAATTTCATTCAATGCCTTTTCCAGCTCTGCCCTTTCGGGAGAACCTTTCAGGTACTCCAACACGGGTTCGTTTTTGGCGGGAAAATCGCTCAGTCTGACTTCCGGTAGCACTGAGCCTAGACATCTTATACCAGTTCTGGAAATATTTTATAAAATTTGATACATTTAAGTTTAGTAAATTTAATTAAAATAATCACAATAGGTAGAGTGAATTCATTTACCAAAATGTTATGATTATGTTTGCCATACATGCTTTTTTGTACAGGGTGTCCCAATAAGCCGTGCACGCCGCTGTTCCTCGGTAACTGACATTTTTTTTATTAGTAAATGCTTTACTGTTTGTTTGCACGTTTCGATACCACTAAAATGAAAAATGTCCAAAAACTCAACAACAAAAATTTAAATGGAAAGGTATAGTCAAATCTCATAAAAGTAATCCCCTATTCTCTAGGAAGAATTTTGATATTTAACTATTTTTTCTATTTCTTCAAATAAAGTGGTGGGAGTAGTCCGAAGTTTGCTTTGAAAGAAATGAAATATCTCGAAAACGGCTAATCGTGGAAACTTTGTTTTTGCGGCATTTTCTGTCCTGTATATAGAGTGTCCCAAAACAATGTTCCATTTAGTTTTCGGTCTTTTCGATAGAAGGCGTTTTTACAAAAATTGCACTTTCATCTTAGATATCTCGAAAAAATCAAATGCAATGATAATAGGATGCTATACCATAGCCATATAGAGTTTTTGAACATTTTTCATCTTAGTGGTATCGAAACGCCCCCTAGCGGTGGATATAGAAAGCTGAAAATTATTTCCAGCATTTTTCATTTAGTACTAAAAAAATTGTTCCTAGCCATACTATGTACAGTTTTCGAGAAACAGCCGCGTGCACGGCTTATTGGGACACCCTGTACAGTGCCTTTTTTGAAAACACAGGCGCCATCTGTTATTGCAAATTGAAAGCTGAAGTAATGAGGATCCTTTCAAGGTAATTTTAAGCTAGCAGCTTTGTTTTATGTGACTGTGACATTTTGCACCTAAAGTATTACATTTAAATTCCAACTTAACTCACTGAACTTAAAAACTCAAAAACTCCCCCTGCCATTAATGAACAAAGTCGACATTTGACAGTAACCTGAGGATGTTACAGTTGAACAGAAAAACGCCTCTTTCATTTTGACTTGGTGCTGTACTATATACTCCTATGTAATGGAAATTTTTAGCTTCAGTTAACCTTATCTACATTCTACATGCATTAAAAGAAAGGAATAAAATTTAGATTTTTTAAATTTATTAGATATAATAGTATATTTAATATAATAGAATTCTATTCATTCACACTTATCACATGGTACCTAATGGGCCAAATAATAGTGACTACAGCCACTGCTACAGCTGCACATCCTTACATAACCTTGACAATACCATTTGACCTGACATTTCTATTTTTACTTTGATATGGGGACCAATTAAATTTATTAGGGGATTAGGACCCAAAGATTTCCAGTTTTATGAACCTACTTCAAACTGATTATAAGAGATTAAACCTAAATTACACCTGACACAGTGTTATTTACATTTAAAAGAAGTTTAATTTTCAAATCACTTCACACCAAACAGTGCAGGTGTGAAAAAAAATGTCACACTTGAATTTGACTTGAAAAGCAAAAGAGAGAGAGGCAATTAAACTGTCCTACACCAGACACTGATCCAGTATGCATTAATGCACTTGTCCCCTAGAAATAAAGCTATTTTTAAATATAATGCATACAGATACATAAGAGGATTTCAAAAATAAATGGGTATGACCTTGGTCAACAAACAAATATTTGGCAGAGTGGCATATCTATAATTATTGTGTCTCTGATGGTAATTAAACTGATTGGAAAGAAAGGAAATTCGATAAGAGACATCCCCACACACACACACCTTACCATTTTACAAGAAAGAATGTTATGGCAAAAAGGCATTTTTTAACTGGTTAATTAATTAAGTTAAATTGAAAATATAGTAATAGTAGTAAAATAGGCTTGTGATATAAAACTATAAAGATAAATAAAGTGATAGTGGAGCAGTAGTATTGATTTTTGAAGCAAGTGGAAATTTCCATTCAGCTTGCAATCTCAAATGCACAATTTTAATGGGGGGGTCATTCACTACATGGTAAAACTCCTATAAGTTCTATTAATAAAATTTAACAAAAATCACTCATTTAAAAGGTGAAGGGGGTTAATTCCACTCATCAAATTGAATTAATGTGTGAGTAATTTCGATAAGGAGTTTCTTCAATTGGATTGCATGTCAATTGATATACTGACCTTTGAAGAGATTGGGAAAGGTTCTGTTTACACACCGATAACATGTTTACATAAGAAACCTCTTGACTTCTTGATAAAAACTGTTCAAGAGGATACACACACTTCGATTACGAAATTCAGTCGATTATTTTTTTTCGAATGCACAAGCACAACATTATTTTTGACAGTTGCACTTCGTGGCTCGACCGGTGACGTAACGACTGAGGGGGCGTGGTTTAGCAGTGTTACGTCACTCCAGTCAATTTTTGCTAATTTATTTATTTTATAATATTAAAACCCTGCTGTTTTATTAGTTTTTATGTTTTTTAGTTGGCTGTTAAGAATTTTTATAATTAAGGGATGGATTAACCGTTAGGTGACAATTATCACGTGACTTAGTTAACAACAATGAGCATGGCATCACGTGCCATAATCACCATTAATTTTGACAATTGACAAGGAATCTCCAGCCAGGGTATTGTTTTTATTGATATTTTTGATGTGTTTACAAATTATTACAAGTTTTAAGTTTTAATTTAATTTCACATGATGGCTGAAGAGATCAATTCCTTGTTAGGAGCTAAAGGGTAAGCAACAGTTATTTGTTTTCAGACCAAAACTAAAATTTAAAGGGTTTTATTCAGGCATAAAATTATATCCTGTCACTATCAGGGTGACTACACTTGTCCAGTTTGCCCCTATAAAACTGAGCTCAAAAGTAATTTGGGGCGACATGCCAAAAGCCATGAGACAACTTTGAATCTCAGTGATGAAGGTAAGTTCAACTGCCTACCATAATTAATTTTTTTTACTTACTTAATAATTTGAATACTAAAGTTTAGGCTATAATTTAGGTACCATGGAAAAGCTCAAGGCACAACCCAGCACTACAGACAATTACAAGTGTGGTTACTGCAACTTTACAACCAAATTCAAGCAAAACCTTTCCAAACATGTAGCTACACACAGACCATCAGGCAATAAACTTTTGCTGCATAGTTGTGATAAATGTGCATTTGAAACCAAGGATAAAAGTAGCTTTAAGCGACATCAACTAACTCACAAGTTAATTTAAATTGTAATAATAATTTCCTATTGGCAAATGGGTGAGATTTTAGGAAACTGGAGGAGGTGGAACACTATAAATGTTCACAGTGCAACTTTGTAACCAAACATCAAAGCTCAATGAATAGTCACATTCTATGTATTCACAATAAAGACCTGATAGAAAAGTTTCAGTGTCTTGAATGTGATTTTACTACCCACCACAAATTGTCACTAAAAAGTCACATTCTAACTCATAGGTTTGTGCTTGAGTTAACAATAATACAGTAAAAAACTAAATATTGATTGTATTCTGCAGAAAGCCAGGTGAAGTTCCTATGTACAAATGCCCTGAGTGCTCCTATGAAACTAAAAATAAACTGTTCCTGCCCAATCACATGAAAACCCACTTAAGTAGTGTTCCCTGTCCTGTGTGTCAGAAAATGATCTCTCAAAGAGGAATGCCTGTTCATTTAAAGAGTCACCAGAGTGATGATGTAAAGAAAAAGTAAGTAAATTTGCTTTGTACTACAACTTCCACATTTTTGTTAACTATTCTCTAGGTACAAATGCAAACATTGCAATTATGGCACACAATATTTTGGAAACATGAGTCGCCATTTGAAGATAATGCATTCCAACAAAAAGGATGTCAACTACAAACAATGTCCTGACTGTTCTTTCAAAACTTTAGAAAACTGTATGTTTATTTTCTATGTTTACAATATAATAACAAATAACTATTTTCTATAGCCAGACTGAAAAGACATATCAAAGAGATGCATTCCGAGGAAGCGCCGCAATTTAAATGCGAACATTGCGAGTTTAAATCCAAGTTTAATTCCTGTCTAAAACGACACGTGGAAACCGCCCATATTAACACGGACCCGGTCACATGTCCCGAATGCCATAAACAGTCGGCAAATATCTACACTTTAAGGTAATCTTGTTGATTTTCTTTTAATGGAGTTTATTTGCACTGTGAAAATGTAGGATTCACATGAAGCTGCATAAAAAGGAGAACGAAATTAAAATGTTTCAATGTGTGGAGTGTTCTTATAAAACCAGGCACAGCGGCGCTTACAAAGACCATATCAAAAGGCTCCATTGATGTTTGATTTATTGTTTTGTCTGTGATTGACTACAGTTTTATGGGGCAATTTATTTGGCGGTAAGCATGAGGTGTATCAAGTGGTTCTATCAGAATTGACTGGATCTAGAACCAGACTGATGGATGTTTTGCTAAAGTCACTTTAATTTTACTACTTTACTGACCGTCAAAAGTCAATTTTTAATAACTAAATAAACAACATTTTCAAAATAATCACTAATTATATAAATAATGTCTGGTGCTCACGTGTTATTAGTGGTAATTTTTAGCGACTAAAATTGGTCAATTAGCAATCAAAAATAAATAAATAGTGTCTCCTAATTACCTGGCGTTTTGAGGGTTCAGTGTAAACATAGTAATTATCCACAAGCCCCAGAGGTCATCATAATTGCAATGTATAAAATATAATGTAAGTAAAATGCAATTTTTCTTTAAAATGACAAGAGTAATATTGTCCTTATTGCAGGAGAAAAAGTGCAGTAAATTTCATATTTGTTCTGGCTAATTGGGAATTAATAAAAAAAAACAACAAGTCTGAAATAAATTCACCTGATAGCCCTGTTCATTAGCTTTCTTTTGTTATACGGTGGTTTTATACAGGGTGTTTCAAATAAGCGAGTTATGGATGATTTTCTGAAAAAGTGCACCAAAATTTCGCTCAAATTGGGAATTTCTGCTTTCGAGGAGGGTGGTCCTCGAAAGCAGAAATGCAAATGAAAAAGTGCACCAAAATTCCCAATTTGAGCGCTGCTAGAACAAAAACAATTGAATATCGATACAAACGTTTTACATCAAGTAGGCCTAGAATTTGACGTACATTCCAAAAATCGAATAAAAAATTATAAGTTTGGTTGGTTGCTCAAATTTGGGACACCCTGTATACTGATGGATTATCTAGGAATAAAGTAGTTATATGCAAATATTTACAAGATTCATATTTGGTATTTTTTTATAAAATGAAAATTAAGCAAGGATGTTAAAAATTAATTGAATCACCCTGTAAACTATTCCATTGTATTGTCAATAACTCAGTTATTTTGACAATTGTAGGGTGGTTCAATATACCACTTTGTAGCTCTTGAAATTCTCTTTGGACCATCCTGTATAGCGTTTTTACCTAAAACGTCGAATAAGTGAGTTATTTACGGTTAAAACTGAGTTGTTTGATTTTGACAGATTTCACTGTGACAGCCCGTAAATCTGTTATTTTGACAGTTACAGGGTGCTTCAATATACCAATTTGTAGCCCTTGAAATTGTCTTTTGATCACCCTGTATACCATATATAGTAGAATTGTCACGCTACCGAAAGATTAACGCTTTTATACCGGGAATGTGTTGCCCAGAAGGGATAAATTTAAATAAAGTTTAATGTATTTTTAATCATTTTAGATGTCTTAAATTATATCATTAGAATGCATGATAAGTTTGACAATAAAAATGACAACTTTGACAGTTGTTTTCCCTATCAAGGAAAGTCATTTTTCGTTAAAATCTCTGCATTATTGGTGCCAACCAATTGGTTGATAACGTTTGATAACGATTGAGAACATTTTGTAGGGTTCAAAGGTTTGTCATATTTCAGTCAACATTCAAAACAGACCAATAACGATTCTAAAATGCATTTATTTTCACGTAAATAAAAACAGTATAACAACTGGACTACTGTAAAAACAACTTTTTAGCCGGAACATTCGAAAACACTGCCTTGGTCACCAGAAGGCAGAACCGGGCGAAATTGGTTTCATAATTGCGCCCCACGTCTTTATAGACGGCTTCCCATTCCTCGTTCAACACTTTGTTGACGTTGTCTCCCAAAAGTTTGTTGCCATCAAACAGGTTTTCGTAATTGAACGCTATACTGGCAGGAATCATGCGGATATCGTAGCTTTTCGGAATATAGTAAGCGTCTCCGTTTTTGTCTTTCTTTTCGAACTTTATACGATTATGTACTGCTATGTTGGCTGAAAGTTTTAAAAGATAATCAGTTGATGCTTATTTTATTTTTTTTTATTTACTTACTACTTATCATACTGCAAGGCCCTGTTCCTTTGACGGGTATTATAAGAATTCTACCTTCCATGTCGTAAATGCCCTTAATCGATACTTCAGGCACTTTGCCGTCAAAAGTCAAGACCATTTGGTCGAAATCCATACTAAAACACCAGACAAATCGTAATTTTTCCACTAATAACTCGCTCGATTACTTACTGTGCCTTTTCCACCTGCATTTTAGAAAATCCAGTCAAACTTAAGTTCGAGTAGTGTTGGACTAAATGCACCACTCCAGTTCCGGCTCCTATAGTAGATTCGGGAACGATCACAGGATCGATTGAGGGTATATTAGATTTGGGATCCCCTACAGTCCTAAATTAATGAATATTTCTTATGTGGGAGACTGCAATAACTTACCAGTTTTCAGTTGTTGAAATGCGTCCTGAATGGCTTCTTTCAAACACTGATCGTCTTTAACTTTGCACGCTTTGAATTCAATTCCTACAATAAAGTTGTACAGTCAAATTAAGGTGTTTTAGGTTTTGTGGAAGTTTTACCAAAAGTTTGATGGCTCAAAACAACTAACACAAGAACTGTAGTGATGAACATTTTAAACTGATTAATTCTTGGACTAGTAAAAAGGTGAATGAATTACTTTTCACGTTAATAACCTGTATTTAAGATGTTAGCTTTTATATACCCTAGCACGAGCGCAAATTTGTTGTTAATTAAATGCTTCTAAATTGTCATTATGAAAAAAAGTATAATATTGATAATTTGCTAACTGTACTTGCAGGGACAGAGTGGTCATTAGTGATGTCAATACAGGATGGTCTGCTGGAATCAATATAAAAATAAAATAAGAAAGTTTGATCTTTGTAAGAGTTTTTATAAAATTAATAATTATGATCTGCAAAGTGTCATTTCTTATTTAAAAATGGAAGTTTAAACTATAAAGTGAGTATATCAGTACAGCAAAGCAGAAAAACGTGTGTACGAGATTTGGAAAACAGTAACTTATAATTACTTTGTCATTAAATTAACCTCAGAATTAATCAAATAAGTTTGTCCCAATTTATCTAACTCTGTACTTCCTTGGGGCACCCTGTATAGATCAATTATTGTTTTAGATAATTTAGATATTAAATCCAAATTGTCCGCACGTGGTTTAAGTAAAAAAAAAACAGCATTGAGTTATTTATTTCTCTATACTCTTTTTGTATACAAGTAGTGTGCAATTAATTACATCCTTAATAATAAAGGTCTAGTATTACTGCATTACCTTTACCACTTTAGTAACCAGAATTAAAATTATTATATTTGTTTAATGAAATAATGAGACTCCCCAATTACTACAAATTAGTGCACTGGTGATCTTAACATATACATTTCATGATGATAAAATTTGAGCCGGTCACAGAGTAATAATTTGACTTTGAAATTAATTAATCATACAAGTCCAAAGCCACAATTTGTTAAGTTGAGATATTACACTTTGTGAGAATCATTGATGGTAAGGCGTTTGCGTCAATCTCAGCACAGTGGGTATAAATAATTGTGATTGGTCAATAAAAGCAGCTTTCAGCTTGCTGCTTTCACTTGGCCAATCACAATATACTACCATCAGTGCTACAATTTACGCAAATGCTGCACATTTGGACTTGCATAATTCCATTTGATAAAACAAACTATATTTACTAAAACTAAAATGCCAACTAATGGTCAAAACAATAGTACCATATACTTGGAAGTATTTATGTTCTTAACTATAATAATTACGAAAACATAAGTAACTTTCGCGTCGACAATTATAACTAAACTCAAAGGTCCAAATTATCATGCTTTAAATAAAGAAACTGCATAGATTTTTAAACTATTTGTGTTTAGTAATATCCGGTAAATATGATGCGTCTCTCCTCAGCTAGTTTGTTGATTGTTTCACTTTTCTTTGGATGCGGTAAGTTCCATGTGAATTAAATGACCAAATACGTTAACAGAACGTTTTAGATGGAGCAAGTTTCAATTTTTGCCAGTCCTCAGAAGCTAATTCGGACGAATGTTTGTCTAAAAACATTGAAACAGCAATGCGATCGTTAAAAAGTGGTAATGGTTTACTATAAATGTATCTGTGTGTAATTTATTGATATTCCTTCTTATAAGGTAATTCTGAGTATGAACTGCCACCACTGGACCCAATTGCGGTGGAGGCTATAACAATAGACGCTGGAAAATCCATCCAATTGGTACAATACTACACCAACGTGCTAGTTTCCGGATTCAGTGAAGTCAAAGTTGAAAAAGCTCAGTAAGTTAAGCTTATTTTGTAGTTCCAACCGAAACTTTTAAACCTTTACAGCTATGATGCAAAGAAGAAAATCCTTACGATTACCGCGCTTTTTCCTAAATCCATCCAGGCTGGACATTACGTTTTGAATGGGGCTCTACTCTCCTTACCGTTTCACGGAAACGGAGCCTCTACCCTTCAATTAGGTAGGTTTTAAACCAGAATCTAAACACCCAAATAATTCTAGCATGTTCTAGATAACAACGTAATAAACTGTAAAATTCAGTTTAAAGAAGTGACCAGAAACAATGAAACTTTTCTGAAAATCGTTACTTTTGACGTCGATATTAAAACCAAAAAAATGACAGTCAGTTATGAGAACTTATTCGATGGCAACAAACTGTTGGGCGACAACATGATCAATTTGATCAACGACGAATGGCAAACCTTGTACAACGACGTCAAACCGTCAATTGACAAGAACTACGCCAGGGTGTTTAAGGATTATGCTCAAAAGTTTTTTGATAAAGTACCCGCAAATAAAATATTTCTGAATTAGCATAATAATTGACAACTATTGTAACAATTAGTGTAAATAATAAATGATCATTTATGTAGATGTAGACAATCAACGTTTTATGTATTTGTATCACAAGAACTTTTACTTGAGTTACTATTTTAGTGGGTTATTTTGTTTGTATAGTCAAGTCTACAAACTGCAGTGTTTGCAGTTCGTGATTGGTCAATAAATTACCCACTTGACTATGCTCAGATTGTGACATTTTGGACCTGAAGCACAAGCTTGAATGAAAACATTTTTAGTGTTGCAATTTTCTACTGAGCAACTGGGCTAAACTACAGTTATAGTCAAAAAATCACTTTGTATATTTTGCTAAATTTATTGATTAATTTTAATCCTTGCCCTTTATTTATAATAATAATAATAGGAGGCAACTGATTAAGAATGTTACTGCGGTTATAATGGAAGGACCAAGTGTAGTTCCAGCCACACCTCCATTGGTTGAGTTTCTCAAAGGATCCCAATCACGCTCAAAGTCCCTCCCAAAAATACCGAACGTCAACAACCGATTTTGTGGTTCAAGCAACTCTACATTCCTCCATAGAGTTGCAGAATTGTCCAAACGGCTACTCCACGAATATTGGCTCACCTGCAACGGTCTGATTGAACTTAACAAAGTAGTGGGCAACTGGAAACGAGTGTCCGATTGGGTAAAGTTCCCGGTGACGTTAATAGTGTTGAACGTCACTGGCCAACTTATGGTCGAATAGTTCTGAAAACTGTAACAAACTTTTAAACGTAATTTATTTAATTATAAATCACACACTTACCGTTGTCCACATGAACTTACAGACTGGTTTAAACAGGCTACTACCCCGCAGGTTTCCACACCTCCGTAGTAAACTCCCGAATATGTTCTGACGCCATTAAACGCCACCAGTTGATAAACGTAAGAATTAGAGCCATTCAAGCTATCGTTCACTGCGAAGGAAACGTTGAAATTGCAACAAAGCGTATTCTCTGCATCACCATGACACACTACAGCCTCCAAGCTGGAAGTAACGGTAGTGTTTATCACCAGCGAGTTGTGTTCTGCAAATTTACAGGTAATTCAAAATGTCATACTGTTAGTTGATTAAACAATAAACAAACCTTTCAGAGATGGATCCACCAACATGTAAAACCCATCCATTGATTGGGCTAAGCTGTCTATGGTATCAGTGTCGATTTCCTGAGGAGGAACGTTGAAATCTTCTTGGTTGGTTGGCACTTCGTGTACGAGCAGTTTGGTCCCGCTTTCCGGTAACATTTCGTACTCAATAGGACCGTGAGAAGCTGCAATTTTCTTATTATTACACGTCAAATGGTGTTTTAGTAAAGTTACCCAAAAAAATACCAGAACCACCGGCTCCTGCTTGAGGTAAACTGGCACCAGAGGCCAATAAAACCACATTCATTTCTTGAGCCCACATTTGCTCAATTTGTATAGCTACAGAATTTGACTATATGTAAAGTTTGAGCATTTTTTATATTAGGACTGACCTGTTAAATAAGGAAGTTCAGAGATCCAATTCAACGGAAAAATCACGTTTGCCACTTTCCTCTCCCTGGTCAGATTAAACGCCGGAATTCCGAACTGTATATCAAAACAAGTCATTATACCAAAAGTGGTATTAGCAATTTCCAGAACGGGCATATCCAACACTTTTGGTTTGCTCTTGGAGACTTCTCCAAACAAGTTCCACTTCCGGTACCTACTCTAGAGCTTTTTATTACCTTTTTGCAATTTATTTAACACCCACCTGGCGATTGGATTTCCTCCAGGTCCAAAAACCAGATTGGTGTTATAGTAGACCAAACCACTCTCTGGACAGTCATCTTCACCAGGGTAGCACTTTTCTTTTTCTGTTAAGTTAATAACAATGGTGGTGTTGTAACGAATAGCAGCGCAGGAGAGGTTGCGCAAAAAGTCAGGGTAGATGTCATTGGTGGAATTGCACAGGGCCACGTCACTGATTGGTGGTAATTGCGCGGCGTTGGCGATTGCGTTAAAGTAGGGTGTTAAAGTGGATTCGGGGAAAACCACTAGATCAACATGCTTTATATTTACATATTATTATGTTGAAAAATTATTATTAAAGCACCTGAACACTCGTTTTTGCCTGTTCTATCATGTCGATGAAGTTTCTGGTGTTTTCTTCTAGAACTTCCGCAGAGGATTGGGAGATGTTACGATTTATGGCAAATTCCATTACAGCAACCGTATAACCCTTCACCTGAATGTACAGGTTTAGCTTTAAACACTAATATAGTTATTAATATGAAACACCTTACCAGGAAAATTTGCAGTAGGAAAATGGCACTAACCAGAAATAGTTGATTGTAGCGCTTCATGTTTGAGACTTTAAGAAATATCAGTTTGTGATATGAAATCTAAACTTGGTTACAGCAAGTCATCACTTAAGATCAAAGTACTACTGCCACAAGATAATATACGTTTTTGTTAAGCTGGTCTATAAAGATAATAAACACACTTTTTAAAACAACCAAAATAGTTACTATGCTTAGCTTTTTGCAGTATAAAAAAGGAAGGTACTACCATAAATTAACAAACAGGGTTTACCTGCTGCTGGTTATAATTGAGTGATTTACGCAGACAGCAGCAGGAGTGGATCCAGGATTTTATTGAAAATTCTACTTGATGCAGATTACTATTTCCTATTATGGTGAACGTTTGAATGCTGCTTCCTACCTTAAAAGACACCACCAAAAATTTGTATTTTTGACACTAAAAAATAAATAAATTCTGTACATGTGACTATTAATTTTAATTGGGTTTCTAGGTAAAAAAATTGCTACTTTATCATTATAGTTAACTTTGTGATGTACCTCATTATAATAATTGACAACAGTATAGTACTTAAACGCATCAGAAATAGCAGAGTCGTATGTCAAGGTCCAAATTTACATATATCATTAATCTGGTATCAGAGAATGCTTCCAGCATCTATTAATTTATTCCTATACAGAGATTTCATAACTATATTAAACATAAATAGTGAGTGTATATTATTGATATAATGTATGCATAACCGACATTTTCCGTCTAGTTTAACAAGTTAAGCGTGGATTGCATAACTGATTATTATTTTGTAATTTTCCTTTTGTGTGTTCGGACAGAATTTGTCGGTTTGGTACCATCTCGACGCGTCTTTTTTTTTTGTTAAATCGAGTGCATTGCAAAGTTATTAGCAGCTGCAGTGGGTTGAATTCGGCACAACTTTCTATTCGTTCTCAGTTTGCGCCTAAATAGATGCCTATATGCGTATTTGCGTGTGATTGCCTTTACGAAATACCATCGTATGCCCTAAGTCGTCTAGATTATCATGTAAGTGTTGCTTTTCTTGAATTTTACCAATGTAATGTTAAGATATTTGTCATACACGTATACAAAGCGTGTTCAGTTTAATAAGATGATTAAAAAAAGTTAAATACACAAAGAATCTTGTTCCGTTAATGTTTTTCGTTCTTTTTTGAACATATCGATATGTCGCCCATTATTAGCACTATCGATAACGATGATAAAAATCGATGTGTGACCCTCCCCTATAAAGTTCAACAACTATTGATTGATTTCTCAAAGCGCGGTTGCCATAGTTATTGAACAGTAATAAAATGCACCTATTTTGCCCTTTTAAATACTCTGAAATGTTTATCAGGTATTGGTGGATATATGTAAATGGATTAGTTCTAGCGTTTTTGGTTAAAACAATATTGTTAATTTAAGAATACAAAATACAACATTAATGTTATTGACATATTTACATCGTTGACGTACTAATAAAAAAGGATCTACCAGATTTAACGTCTTTTTCTGTCAAATCCTTAACCTAAACAAAAAAAAGGTTGCAAATTCAGGAAAAGACAACGCTTTGGCATCGTGGTTTAACTATTCGTTGCCTCTGTCTTAATTGGACAATTCAAACCAATGAGCGTAGATGTGCTGTGTCAAATATATTTTTCGCTTATACCCTGTAGATGTCGCAACTGCTTTTGTCCTATTTATACAAAAGATTGGCAACCCCGAAAAATTGGCAATTCGCACAATCGCAGACAAGCTCTTGAGCAAAGTGGAGTTGGGCCTAGTGTTATCGGTTGGTGTCGTGTTACACGTTTTCTTGTGTAAAAGGTTTTGAAGTGATTTGTTATCGAATTTGTCCGTAGATAATCAAAAAGTGGTTAATCGTCGTAACCCCATTGAATGCTGGAAATTTGGCATTCCAACGCGAACCGGCTAACACCTAAATATATCTGGAAATCCAAGGCCTTACCAGACTGTGGTGCAACTTTTGAAACGTCTGTTTTTCGGAATAATCCCCACGTGATTTGAGGATGAAAATGAAGATTTATAAACTTTTAATATTAAACCAAATTATTAGAAGCTCCATGACTGTTTTACAGTGCAGTATTTCATTATAAGGGTTTCGGGTGTTTGAAAGTGAGGTTAGGACTGACGTGTGATTTCAGGAATTCGTGACGTAACTAGTTGCTCATCAGGGGCAAATTTGGTTGTTTTTCAGCCAAAAACTGTTTAATCTACTAGAGACTAAACCAAGTTTCGTGGACACTTACCCAGCGATTGCGCGTATACCCAAAACTGCCGGTTTTGGGACGATTTTATTCGAATTCCGCTCGATTTTTTTATGCCTTTCCATAAGCCCTTGTCTATTATGTATTCTAGTGATTATAACAAATATATTAAGGTTGTTTGTGGGAAATACTTGGATAGGATTTGCGAAATTTCCGCAAACAAGATGCACCAGATTGAATGCTCCTTCTTTACTACTGAGGCTGCATACAGAGCGAAGAACGATCCTGGGGATTGACAGAGGCTACTTGGAGCATCATATTATGCTTATTTGACACGTATTTGATGTCTTCTAATGATTCATTGCAGTTATACATAATGGTAAGTATTTTTTTTATATGTATTGTATACATTTTTAGCTTTTATGGTTATTTCCTCAAAAGAAATGTAGGACAATTTTGTCCTGTCTGAAAAAGTTTTATTCCTATAGGATTTTATTTACCTATCAGGCCCTCTTTGTTTTGGCCTCCCATGGAGCATGTAAAGCAAATTTGAGGTCAAGGTGATGTCATTTAACAGAACAATAATTTGGTGGTCAGAGTATGCCATTGTGATGTCAAATTGCTCTGCACCTTCCATGAAACGCCAAACAAACAGATTCATAATCTGACAGCTTTCAACCATCCCATTAGTTGGAAAAGTACTCTGATGTAATTGCTTCAGTCATTTCATGATAGCTAATGCTGTTATTTGTTAGTAATAACCTTGGTAATAACTAAAATTTCCTCAAAAAATTATGGATTTACCTTTTTCAACATTTAATCACTGTTTTCTAGTTATTTGCAAAGAAAAACTAGAAAGTATTCACACTACTTACTAGTTTTTTAGCACGGGTAAATTACAAATACTTTGTCTTTCAATTCACATTTTGACACGGCTTTTCTACCTGTCTGTACCAAATTTGTATGTGTTTTTTCAAGTTATTGAAATTTGTTACTCCAAGTGTGCTTTACAGGCAATTTTGTCCCTGACTGTCCTTTCAAACTGTGTTTCTGTCAGTTCACACTTTAACACAACTTTTCTTCCTGACTGTACCAAGCTTTGTAGTGTTTTTGACTCGGTTTTTGAGGTTCTTGGATAGGGAATTTAATAAAGATTTCAAAAATGTTCTTAAAACAGTCATTTTCTCCCTCTAAAAGCTATTTTTGTCTCTGACTGTCCTTTCAAACACTGTTTCTGGCATTTCAAACTTTGACACTGCTTTTTTACCTGTCTGTACCAAATTTGTATGTGTTTTTTCAAGTTATTGGATAGGGAATTTAATGAGGATTTGAAAAATGTTCTTAAAACAGTCATTTTCTTACTCCAAGTGTGTTTTACAGGCAATTTTGTCCCTGACTGTCCTTTCAAACTGTGTTTCTGTCAGTTCAAACTTCAACACAACTTTTCTTCCTGACTGTACCAACATTTGTAGTGTTTTTGAGGTTATTGGATAGGGAATTTAATAAAGATTTCAAAAATGTCCTTAAAACAGTAATTTTCTCCCTCTAAAAGCTATTTTTGCCTCTGACTGTCCTTTCAAACTGTGTTTCTGTCAGTTCAAACTTTAACACAACTTTTCTACCTGACTGTACCAAATTTTGTAGTGTTTTTGAGGTTATTGGATAGGGAATTTAATAAAGATTTCAAAAATGTCCTTAAAACAGTCATTTTCTCCCTCTAAAAGCTATTTTTGCCTCTGACTGTCCTTTCAAACACTGTTTCTGACATTTCAAACTTTGACACTGGTTTTTGTATCTGTCTGTACCAAATTTGTAGTGTTTTTTCAAGTTATTGGAGAGGAAATTTAATGAGGATTTGAAAAATATTCTTAACCTTCGTAATACTGACTGGGGTAATTCTGTACCCCAATTAAATTTTTTTTTCTAAATACTGTAATATTATCTTTTTGTCATACAGGAAATTAAAGTTTCTTTAGGTATGCTAAAGAGAGGTATTTTGCTATATAAAGCCATGTAGGAATATTTGAAAAAAAAATCTACTATTTTTTTACAGCGGTTTTTGTAGCCTGGGGTGCAAAAATACCCCAGTCAGTGCGTTGAGCCAGTCTATACTTGTCAGCGGCAAACTGCTTTCGGCGAGATTTTTCCTGTTTATTCTTGTCAAACCGCACAACAAAACTGACGGAACAGGAGATACAAATGTATCACGACGGAAACCTCGATCTAGGGGAAGATTTACCTCTATTTGAGGAGTCACTCAGCGACGAAGAGGACTATGTGGACAAAATTGACTCCGAGCCCGACGAGATTGAAGGACAAGTTGCTGATCAAACCGACAATGAGGATTCTAGTGAAGACTCTAGTTCGATGCCTACTTTTGTTAGTAAAGATGGCACTGTTTGGTATAAACAGCCAATATAACGTACAAAATCTTTAATCCTATGGTGATTTTTGGACATATTATTGATACCGCAGCGCTAAACTCTTTCATTTTATGGAAAATAAAATATCCCGTTTGGAAAGATTCTTATTTGGATGCCAGGCGTACATTTCTGCTATGTCTGGGAAAGGAACTTGTAAAGAATCACACAATTAGAAGATATAAAAATAAGGATAGATTACAACAACCAATCCGTGATCACATGCTGACTGTGGTTCCTGAATGTGACCGCCAAATAAATCCAATCGCGCAGAGATGGTCTGGTCGGTGTTACATTTGGCCAAGAAAAAATGACAGAAAGACCCGAAATAAATGCGAGGTGTGTGCAAAGTTTGTATGTGTGGAACATAGTAAGAAAAAAGTCATTTGTACACAGTGTGAAAAGTAATCCACAGGTTATATTTTAAACTCATGACTTTTGAATTTAAACTGACGTTTTTTTGCAGTAGTTTAAAATACATACGTTTTTCTTGTTAATAAAAATGTATCTTAATAAATTAGTTGTGTAAAAAAACATGTCTGCACTTTTTTTTCCGAAGATAGAAACAAAAATAACATGGGGTACAAAATTACCCCAGTTAGTAGTTGAAGGGGGTCTCAGTCACTCAGTGTTACGAAGGTTAAAACAGTCATTTTCTCACTACAAGTGTGTTTTACAGGTAATTTTGTCCCTGACTGTCCTTTCAAACTGTGTTTCTGTCAGTTCAAACTTCAACACAACTTTTCTACCTGACTGTACCAAATTTTGTATTGTTTTTGATGTTATTGGATAGGAGGTTTAATAAAGATTTCAAAAATGTCCTTAAAACAGTAATTTTTTCACTCTAAGTAGGTTTTACAAGCTATTTTGTCTGACTGTCCTTTCAAATGATGGTTCTGGCAGTTCAAACTTTAACACCACTTTTCACCCTGACTGTACCAAATTTTGTAGTGTTTTTTTTCATGTTACTGGATAGGAAATTTAATGAGGATTTCAAAAATAGTATATTTTACAGTCAAATAGTTCCACTCAAGTTTATTAATTAAGTCTATCTATAATTTGCATTGTTTTTAAGTAGGATAGAAAAAGTTGAAAGTCAAGTATGGTGATATCTTTAATTTTTGTATGATTGCCCTTTTTATATACTTTTCTTAGTAATTTGCCTGTTCAATATCAACTCTTATTACTCAGGTAAACTGAACTCTTATCCAGTTAATTATAACGTGCTTCATTAATTCCCAGGTAATGTCAAGCAAGTCAGCAAAAAATCCAAGCCATAATTTAGATAATTTTTGTCTAGAATGATAACAGTTAAAACCGAAATACCTACATACCTGAGTTTCCTATGCAAGGGTTTTAATGAAAAGTGTTGTTGATAAGTTCAATCATAAACCATGAGATTTAATTATTTCTTTTACAACTTAAGTGATTTAACTGGAAATTACTTATTAGCTCATAAACCTGTTTACTCACCTGTTTATTTCTAGAAAATTTGTCTTGTCTAATAAAGATTTGTGTGAGCTAGAATATCTTGACAAATTGTTGAAAATTGTACTTGAGATTTGATTAAAATTTTGTGATTCTACCAGCACAACTGAGAGAGTAATGTAAAATAAATTGTTGTAAAATTCCAATTGAAGGCAAACTGAGATAAGATTCAGTCCAAGCAAGCTAAATGTGCTAATAACATTTACCCGTTTATCATGTATTTACCAAAATGTTTTTTTTTTTTTTGAATTTCAGATCCTCCATACTAAGGAATAAATCCACTTATCTCAGTGTCATTTGTGTGAGATCCTAGAATATGTGGTCGAGAGTACGCCGAAAAGTGGAGAAGTTTTTGCCGGAAGATATCGAATAGTGTCTTAAGGAAAAAAAGCGTTTGTGGACTTTACAGCATAGACTGTGCTAAGCTGCACTTTGGGAGACTCAACTGATACAAGAACGCAAAAAGCGTGCGGGTGTTTAATCTAAGTGAATCCGGTATTTAAGTGTTATTTTTGTTTAAACGGTAAAATGGGGAGCGATAACATATTTTCCATGTTCTTCAAGAAGAAGAAAAGCAATAATCTGAGGACTTTGGAGCAAATCGAGGGCCTGTTAGGAGGTTTGTAACAAGACTAATTTCAGGAGAAATACCTATACTGTTTGGTTTACTTTTTTTGTGTTACTTACTTTGTTATTCTTAGCAAAAGCTTAAACATATTTGCAGCCAGAAACAGCATTATTTAATCAAACATTGAAAACCTAACATGATATTATTTAACCTTTGATCCACATTGGACTTGCGCTATTTGGCAGTAACATACCAATAACGTACATAACTCTCCAAACCCTTATTTATATTACAAATACAATAACCCACATGTGTATATTGTCTAATTCTAAATAATTTAACTCCACTTTTATTATGATTGATAATGCTAGCTTAAGCAGTTATTAATGTATTTCTTGGAATGGGCAACCAGAAACCATTTAGTTATGCTGTAGTTGATTTGTTATGGTCAGGTTAGGAAAACCTCTAGTCTATTGTCAATTGTATTGTAATTAGTGGGGGTTTCCCTGGTTTTTTCCACTTGTTTTGCATTGGGCTGTCCTTGGATCATTAGATGAGGAGTAGTTTACCATTAATAGTGTATGAAGGTCAACAAACTTCTCACCTACAGATTTGTTTAAATTTTTGTCATTTTAGTCCACTTGAAAATGATGATTAATCATAAATTAGCAATTTGCAGTAGTCAACAATGTTTTAGTACACATTTCAACCATTAAATTCTCCATAAGCTGTGGTTGGTATAATAATGACGTTTATTAACGTCAAAAGACTTTATGATCTATAGTAAGTCCACTTGTGCAGTATTTGCGTAAAAACTGTCTACTGTAGACGTACCATTAATCCTGTGACATCATCCTAAAAATTCACGTTTTCTGTCTAATAATAAAAAGTCGATCAAAAGTTATTAATTTTATTAATTAAATTATTAAAATTAATAATGTATTGTTTATTGTTTATGAAAGTTATTACTTGCACACATTATTGTGATGACACTGCACCATTATTGTGATGGATAGTGTCTTTAAGTCTTATAATAATTAAGTTTGAGCTGTGAACCACAGTGAATGTTTCAACTTTGCTCAAACTTTTTGGTGGTTTTCCTTACTTCAAGAAAAATAAGAAATTTTCTCTTATTATGTCTCTAAATTTCAAATATTTTTTCAAATTACAGTTATTATTTGATATCCCGATCTGAAATATTTTGCCATATAAATAAACAAGTATTGATTTCTCTAGAAGCTTTCTCACATATTAATAGGAACAATTTTTGAAACTGGGCCAAATGCTATTACCTTGACTTCCTATTAAATGCTGCTACCTTAGACTTATATTAGGCTCCAGTTAAGTCATAATTGATAACTGATTTATGTAGTATCTCACTTAACTCGCCTTTAGAGTATCCTCAATTCAGCCAATATCACTAATCAACATTTAATTACCATCTTAAGCAACTACTCTTGCATTTTATATTAATTACTACATACAACTCTCTTTAACTAGTTTTAAAGTTGTTCAGAAAAAGTAACGTTTTTTAATATCTGAAAAAAAAATCAGTATCAAACACTAATAAGGTCAAAGCTTTTCAAAAGAAGGACTTTAATCAGATAAATGATCTGAAATCTGAGTTTATAGGTGTCTTATCTTGGAGAACAAGTGTATTCAACCTCTAGACAGTTAGTTATCTCCTTAGTTATCATAATCCTTCAACACATTCTGATTGCGGACTTTATTAGTGTTGCACTTTATCCCGTTTTAGTTTTGTTTACACTATTACTTTTATTGGAAGTTATGAATCATGATAACTGGTGTGATTATCCCTGAAGGTAAATTTCAAATTGAAATGTCTCTCTTTGCAGGAAACCAGCCCAATGACTTTAAAATGCTTATCAACAAAGGTCAAGATGACCAAATGGAGATATATTACTACAAACCCAGTCAGGTCAAAACCGCCTTGACTTACGTAGGTTTCATACTGACCTGCGGTTTGCTTCGACTCATCTACCACTGGGAACCTCACCTATATTTGTATTCCACCTGTGTGAACTGCAGAATAAACGAGGCGGAAAAAATTTTAATTGTGGTATGGGTTTTTTACAAGTGTTTGTCAAATGGCGGTTGCCAATCCCTAATTTTTCGTTGCAGGAACTCTACAATGGAAAACACAAAATCTACCACGTAAAACCGCTAAAAGTGCTGACGCCTGAATCCGTCGCCGAAATGAAACACGAAGACGACGTTCTCCATCATCAGAACAATGTTCAGGATATTCCAGTACCCCAAGCTTTGTCCGTGCATTACGAACAGGGAGAGTTTCGCGAAGTTGACAAGTAGGTTGCATGCCCAACTGTCCAGAAACGTTGTTTTTACATGCGAAAATTTTGTAGGTTAATGATGTTTAGCGTGAAAAAAATTACGTACTTATACGACACCACCAAGCAACAGTTTGTCAAGTTGGCCGGCTTGGATAATGGAGTGCCCTGTGAGGTTTTCCATCAGTACAAAGCTCTAACAGCGGGCGAGAACTTTATGAGGTTTGTTCTTTACAGCCCAAAGCTTGCAGGAATTTAAAACGAGGTTATTATTGCAGGAGGCTAGTATATGGGGCTAATCTGATTTTAGTGAAAGAATCGTCTATTGTCACGCTACTATTCCTTGAGGTTCTGAACCCTTTCTACATCTTCCAGTTGTTTAGCTTCATTTTGTGGTTCAGCGATGAGTATTACTACTACGCTGCCGCTATTATGCTAATGTCTGTCTTTGGGATTACCATGTCGGTCAGACAAACCAGAAAGGTAAGAATAAATGGCTTTTTTAATTTCCTAAACACTAATTAAAGTGGTTTGCTCATTTGAATAGTCAGATTAAGCTGTTATTGAAACTTTTTGATTGATAATGTTTGTTCCTCCAGACACAGTCTACTTGAAAAAAAAAAAACTGTCAATCATATCATAATACCAGATAGAAAGTAGAAATTTTGATTGTCGTAATCAGATTAATCTGAGGATTATTCATTCAAAGTGGTTAACAATAAGAATGACATGTATAATCATAAAACAGTTATTATACAGGGTGGTCCAGTTTTAAGTGTTAATAATTCACCATTCTATAGCCAATCAAAAAATAAGTTGACCTGCATTATGTCACTTTTCTGAAAAACGTTCCCTAAGGAAGAGACAGTCCTCCAAATTTCAAATGGTAAAACTAAACATTCAAGACTTGTGAGAGTCCAAATTTGTACTGAATAGTCTAAAAACTTGCTATTTACTACAAGGAATAGTCTTATAATTCGTTTTCTCAGACTGCCATCCTGTCTGAAACTGGATTTCAAGAACTAAAAACAGTTAGTTATCTCCGGAAATCAAGACAAAGATTGTATTGTGCATGAAACTCATTTTTTACTACTAAAAATAATCTAAAAGTTGAACTGACTTTACTAGGACTAAAGAGAGTCCAAAAGTCTATTTTCAGGACTTTAATTGGTGTACAACTCGATTTTCTGGACTGGAACAAGTCTACAAGTAAATAAAATTTTCGGACTATTTCATTTCTAAAAATTAGTTCTCAAATATCGTAGCATTTGGTACCAAATTTTTTTACTTTTATTACTGAAGAAACTTGACTTTTGGCAATAGTCTTAAACAAACATTCTCAAGACTATGGACAGTGTACAAACTGGCTTTTAGGCCTGATAAGTCAAAAACTTTGTAAAGATAGTCTTGATGCTCAATTTGAGGCACTGAAAACCGCCTTAAAGCACTAAAAACAGTCTAGTCTATTTTTAAGAAATACTCGAATTTTTAGCACTGAGGTAGAAGAGAATTTAAAATTAGAATTTCAATTTCTAGAACTCGATTTAATAGTGACAAAGCTTGGAATGCCATTTTAAGTCTATGAAGAATGTAAAATTTGTTTATTAAGTTTGCTATGTAAATAACTTGGTGAAGATAGTCTTGAAACTCAATTTTCCAAGCTAAAAGCAGTTTTGAAGCGCTAAAAATAGTCCAGAATTCTGCTGAGCAAAGTAAAAAGCACGAAAAGTTAGTTTTTAAGACAATTTTCATGAATCTAATGTCAATGTCCTGTGTCTAAGACTATTTTCTAGACTAAAATATTAAAATGTGTCTTCAAATTATGAAAACTTACTTCAAATGCAAATTTTAAGCTTCTGATGTCACTTTTCATTAGTTCAGAGTAATTTTTTGGTGTTCAAGTCAATTTTTAAGGTTTAAATGTATGAATTTGTTTGTCTAGAAAATTTGTAGTAGTAATTCTAGAAAAAGTAGTTTTTTATGTCTACAAGTCAATTTTCAATATTGTCTCTCAATTTGCAGGAAAATTGGTTACAACCACAATTTTTAAGCTTCTGAAATCAATTTTTATCTTTTCTAAGTAAATTTTTAAAACTGAAGTCGTTCAGTTTGTCTGGAAACTATGAAAACTGGCTACAATGACATTTTTAAGCTTCTTAAGTAAATTTTCCGTTTCCAAGACAATTTTTAAGTTGGGTTGGTTTAGTTTTGGATCTTTGAACGTAATAACTGAATTATCTCGTAATCAAAGTTTCAAATCAGAATTTTATAAGAGATTATTTCTTTTTCATCATGAACAATGAAATTAAAATGATGTTTTTTAAATAATGATGAAATAACTATGATGTTCTTTAAAATATCTAGAGACGTAGAAAATAAGGCAAAAACATGAAAACCATCTTCCTGTATCTACGCTGCTACTGGAGAATTTTGGCAAACGTCATTCATAATGAGTATTAATTTCATAAGCTGCTTGTTCCAAATTTGATCAAAATTGCTCCAACGTTCTGACAGTTATGACAAAAAATCATTTTTCAGGAAAATTACATAATGCATGTCAACTTATTTTTTAATTGGCTTGGTGAATTATTGACATTTAAAACTGGACCACCCGAAGAACGCGAAGAAGCGAAGAACAGCTATTTAGGGACAAACGGCATAATTCCTTTGACGTTGGGATGATGTTTTTGGCTGACCTCGGTTTGCCTTTGATTATTTTATTTCATTTTGAAATAAAAATTGCATCCAATTTCTTCAGTCAAATATAAACTAATTTCTTATAATCATTGTTTACTTCTCTTGAGTCAAAGTGTTTTAAGTTCGCCTTTTAATGATTGGAAGACATCAATCCTTATTAACTATTATTAACTTTAAACTGACGTTTTAAAACAAATATTTGATGTTGTTTGAGATATGGCAACGTTTTTCAACAACCTGAATGACCGACCAATGAAACTCCTGATATTCAATGATCAAAGCCGATATCAGTCGATTGTCTCTTTAACTTTGATAGGAAGAGTCTCTCTAATTCGCTTTCTCTTTTCAACTATCTTTTCTTGTTAAATAGTTATTCTTTGGTTGCAGTTTTATTAAAATCCTTTCAGTTAGCGGTTTTTCAAATGTATAGTTTTTTGGAAACTTACAATCCTCACCATGCATTTTGCACTATTTGCGATTGATTAATACTTTAATTCACCAGAATCAGAGAAACTTGAAGTCAACAGTTCACTCTAGTGACGTATGCACCGTTTTGCGTCGTTCTCCTAAAGGGTCAGATTACGATGAACTGAACGATCACGGCTACACCACCGAAATAATTTCAACCGACTTGCTGGTACCTGGTGACATAATGGAAGTACCGTCGCACGGGTGCGTTATGCACTGCGATGCCATTCTGCTTACCGGAAATTGCATTTTGAACGAAGCTATGTTGACTGGTGAGTGCTTTCTTTGGGTTTCAATTGGAACAATCTTAAATGAGGATATTAGGTGAGAGTGTGCCTGTAACCAAGACTGCTCTACCGAACTTTCCCAACATCATCTACGATCCTAAGGAGCACGCGAGGCACACGCTGTTTTGCGGCACTCAGGTGATCCAAACTCGCTATTTTGGTAATGAAAAAGTTTTGGCTGTGGTTATCAGAACTGGTTTTTCCACCTCTAAGGGTTAGTTCTGTTTTTCTGGTTATTTTCAGTTTAATATTGGTGGACGGCTTATTACAGGTAGTCTTGTGCGCAGCATTTTGTACCCACCTCCAGTTGATTTCCGCTTCGAAAAAGACAGTTACAAATTTGTGGCTTTCCTGTCAGTCATTGCAGCCATCGGGTTTTTGTATACCCTGGTAACCAAGGTAATTGCATTAATCTGATTGCACGATCTTGTATTTAAGTGTATAATTATTGTGCAGATATTGAATCACGTTCCGGCTAGAGAGATTGTCTTGCAAGCTTTAGATTTGATTACGATTGTAGTACCGCCGGCTCTGCCAGCCGCCATGACTGTTGGCCGTCTGAACGCTCAAATACGTTTAAAAGACAAAAAGATCTTTTGCATTTCTCCCAGAACTATTAATGTATCGGGAAGTATCAACTGTGTCTGTTTTGACAAGGTAAGTAAGTGTTGTTATTAGTATGACTAAAATTATGTAGAAAACAATCCAAACAAAATGGTAGTGACGTAGATATATCTAAAATGTCATAATGTAGCACAACAACTATCTTGTTTGTGATTCAGTTGCAATCCTAAAATAAAACTTTTGTTTCTTGGTAATCAAGCTTTATAACCACTTTGATGAGTTAACATTTCTCTTAAGGAGTTCAACAGACTTAACTACCAAATTTTTGTGTTTTTCTAGACGGGGACGTTAACAGAAGACGGTTTGGATTTACTGTGTGTTGTGCCGGCCGCAACTAAATCTTTCAAGTCACCAATCGAAACCGTGGAGAATATGCCCTATGACACGTTTCTCTATGGTCTAGTGTGCTGTCATTCGCTTACAATCATCGACAATCAAATAGTGGGCGATCCCTTGGATCTAAAAATGTTCGAATCCACTAAATGGGTGATGGAAGAAATGAACGATGTGGCCGATAACAACCGATTCAATATGTTATTTCCCACGGTATTGAAACCGCCTAAAAACCGCGCCTCTTTGAACCAAAATCTAAGTGAAGAACCCCAAATTGGTTAGTTTTTACTTTGTCTTACTGTTTAACTGTGATATAAGTTTGAGTTTTGCAACTAAAACAGGTATTCTGAGGGAGTTTCCGTTCTCGAGCAGTTCACAACGTATGGGAGTTATTGTCCGGTTGCTGAACGGTAGTAACTTTGAGTACTACTGCAAAGGATCGCCGGAAATGATCCTCAATTTCGTTAAGAAGGAGACTATTCCAGCGGATTTCCACGATATCTTAGAAAGCTACACTCAGGAGGGTTACAGAGTGATTGCGATGGCTCACAAAGAGTTACGCCTAAGCTATACTAAGGTTTGACCAATTTTCCAATTAGTTAAATTAGTAGGTTAACAGACAGTTGTTTATAGGTTCAAAAAGTTCAAAGGGAAGTGATTGAGAAGGATTTGGACTTTTTGGGGCTTATAGTGTTGGAGAACAGGCTGAAACCAGAAACTTTTCCGTGTATTCAAGCTCTGAATGATGCCAACATTAGAGTTATAATGGTCACAGGTAAATTGTCATAGATTTGTGTTTTTACTGTTTGTCTGATGGTGTACAATAATAATGGCGTTTATTTAGCATAAAAAAAAGCTATAAATATAAACATTTACATGGTCAAGCGAATAAAAAACAGGAATTAATGACACTCAAATAAAAACAATATGAACTTAAATCTACAAACAAAACAGAAAATTTTAAAATTAGAAATTAACATTACATTAAAAGAATATGTTTTCTTAAAGATTTCCTAAAATCGGTAAGAGTGTTGCAGTTTTTCACATAGTTAGGCAGCATGTTAAAATCATACAAACCTTTATACAACACAGAATTGTGCATCTGACTAGTTTTACATCTCTCACTCAAAATAAAATCGAAACCGTTTCTCGTGTTGTAACTATGGACATCCCTAAAAAACTTTATCTGCAAATATAAGGCGGTAAAAGTTCGTGCTTTATTTTAAAAACAAACACATAAGTGGCAAACAGGATCATCCGTTTAATACACAACATATTCAAAACATTAAGCATGGTGCGACAGGGGTGTAAATAGTGATTTTGGACAATCTGAATTTGATCGATCTTGAAAGCAGGTAGACTGTATAAGAGGGTGGAACAAAACTCGAGATGTGGAAGGGCAATGCTGCTGTATAATAGCAATTTAGTACTTGTTGATAACTGACTTCTTGTTATATAATCAGCATGTGCGTAGAATGTTAAACTCTGATCAAAAATGACACCCAAATATTTTATTTCATTTTCATGGATTATTTTTTGGTTGTTAATAACTATATTCAGACTTTGAAAATGTACAGATTTTAAACTGTGTTTCTTCCCAAACAAACAAAATTTTGACTTTGACGCATTTACACTGAGCCCGTTTTTACAGAGCCAGTTCAATAAACTGTCCAAGTCACTATTAACAGTTTTCTCCATCATATCCAATTCACCTCCCGCCATGTATTATATTATACACATTATAATTATATTATTTCTGCTTAAAGGAGACAACATTCTCACGGCAATTTCGGTGGCAAAAGACTGCGACATCGTACTTCCTTCGCAAAGCATCATTACAGTCAACACTGACAACAGCAATCCTCCTAACTTATATTACACGTTGACTACGACCAAAGACCGCACGAAAGCCATTAAAGACACTTCGGTGGTGTCTAATTCCATCAGCGCAGTCAGCCTCGAAACGCTGGAAAGCCAGTTGCACACAACCTCGATTAGCACGGTCCGAGAACGTGATCCAACAGGAAACGGCTTGACCAGACCGTCCGGGCTGTTGAACAATTATCGATTTGCCATGAATGGTCGTACTTGGGGTGTACTGAAGGAGTATTATCCGGATTTGTTGCCGAAGATTTGCACTAGAGGTAGGATTTAATATGCAATTTAAACCAATTTGGGTGTAGTTAGGAAAACTGTTGTAGTTTGTTGTGGAATTAAAGCTTGATTGTTTTGCATTTCAGGAACAATATTTGCGCGAATGTCTCCAGAACAGAAGCAACAGCTTGTCCAGGAACTGCAGGCTCTTGGTTATTATGTCGGTAAGTACCGCATTATTTTTGCTCAAAGTATTTATGGCAGTTGAACCAGATTAAGTGATCTGAAGTAAATCGACCCTATAATATTTAGTGTTATTAAACTCTGGAGTACATTTCTGAGCCATGTGTTAATCAACTTAAAAGTAAAAGTTTTTCGTAGTGCTGGTGGTGGTCAATGTGTTTCAGATTTATTAAAGTTTGTGGTGTCGCGCGTTTTCTCCTAAGGCATCTTCAGATCAAACCATAAAGTCACACACACATAATAAAATACAAAAATTAACAAACTTTAATAAATATGTAACTGTGACGTGGTGTTTCAAGGCAAATTATACGATACATACATCTGAAAGTTATAATATTCTTTCAGCTATGTGTGGTGATGGTGCAAACGATTGTGGCGCTCTCAAAGCAGCCCACACTGGCATTTCTCTATCGGAAGCCGAATCCAGCGTGGCTTCTCCATTCACTTCGAAAAATCCCAACATAACCTGCGTTCTGGACGTGATCAGAGAAGGACGCGCCGCTCTGGTAACCAGTTTTGGTATTTTTAAATACATGGCTGGGTACTCGTTGTGTCAGTTCGTGTCCGTGTTGATTCTCTACTCCCTTCAAACCAATTTGACCGATATGGAGTACTTGTACATTGACTTGTTCATTATCTCGATATTCGCGTTCTTTTTCGGCAAAACCGAGGCTTACCCGGGTAAGTTGCACAAACAGACGCCGTTAAGCAGTTTGATCAGTTTGTCGCCGGTGTTATCGTTGGTCGTGCACATGATCCTAGTCACCGTGTTTCAAGTGGCCGCTTTCGAACACTTGAAGTCGGAACCGTGGTATGTGCCGTTTAATTCAAGTGACGGGGAGACAATTGCTTGTTATGAGAATTATGCCATCTACACCGTGTCCAGTTTCCAGTACATTATTTTGGCTATAGTGTTCTCCAAGGGGTATCCTTATAGAAAGTCTATGTTCTCGAATTATGGCTTTATCATCTCCTCTATAGCGGTTACAGCCATTTCTGTGTACTTAGCTTTATGGCCGTCAGACTTTATTAGAGATAAGTTTGAACTGCAAGTACCGGAAAGTATGGATTTCCGTTTATACATGCTCGGTTACGCTGCAGTTAATTTTGTTGTCAGCATGCTGGTGGAACACTTCTTTATTGAAAAGCTGCTTTTCAAGCATCTCAGATTTAAGTTCCACAACGTGGACAAGTCAAAGAAGAAGTATCTGGCTGTGGAACGTCAACTGAATAGAGACACCAGATGGCCGGTGTTAACATCAGATTTTAGAAGTGCAGCCAGTCCGTTAACTCCAGCACCAGAATGTCACGCTGAAATTGTGGTGGAAAAAGAGAACAAATTTGACAAGAACCACATACTCAACAAACTATTCGACAATGGAAATGACGTGTCTAATGGCAACTCCGCTTTCACCACTCCCAATCACGAATACACCACTCCGGACCATAAGGCTGCCGCCGAATATTTAGACTACTCCAGTCTGCGTTCAGACCACAATTTTTCTAGTCCTAGCAAAAGTGAAACGTTTAAATCGGTCAGCAACAATATGAGCAGTTACGATATGGCCAGTTCCCAACTAGATATTCCGGAAATACCGTTCGATGAAGTAGTCTCGATGACTCCAACGAAAAATGCCATCAACATATCAGTGAATGAGGAGGTGGAAGCGGATTTGTCAGGAAATTCCCCACCAAACAATTACTCGCACTTTAACGCGTTCGGTATCAGCAAGAGTCCTCCCGAAAGTCGAAACGAGGAGAATTTAAGATTAGAATTGAATAATTTTGATATAAATAGGTGATACAATAGGGGTTTGTTTAGGGTTGTTTGTTTTTTTAATTAGATTTTGAGTTGGAAAGTATCGGGAACGTTCATAGAAGTTCTCAGAAAGTTCTGTGAAGGTTTCCGCTGCTTTGGGTGTTGCCATATGAAAATTTGCCACTGATTTGGTTCACGAGCGGGTTCTAATTTAAGTAATATTGACCACAAAGTTTAGAGATGTTTTAGGACCATGTAACGGGGTTCAATAATTATTTGTACCTTGCATGCTATTTGTTAACCAGAGAGGGTAATACATAATTGTTCCAACAGTGAGTGAATACGAGCGAGTTGAACATTACTGTATAAAATCATGTTTTGCAAATAAGTAACTAAATGAAATGAAACGCACATTTCATGTAATTTGGAATACCTTATGGGTAGAGTTACCAAGTTCAGTTACCTAAATTTACACAGATTGAACTGAAAATCTCTAAACTTTGTCGCCTATTTTGAAAGGCGATTATATTAAGTCTAAAAAAAACCTTTTTCTAGTAACATTTTTCTTCTACTTTTTATAGTTTATAATAGGTGATATACGGAGTTCTTCGACGTTCCACGAAAACGTACTTAAAAATAACACTGCCTCTTAGCAAGTTTTAAAATTAGTCATTGTCGATAATAATCTGGTTTAATTTAATTACTTGCCTCCAACCAGAGTACCATAATTAGCACAATATCAAGAGCCCAACTTCTCAATTTTTGGGTCAACTTAACGCAACAAGGGCCAGGACTCTGTATTCACCACTTTCCATAAAATTAAAAAAATTGTAACCATAAAACTTATTAGAAAATATATTAGATAGCCCTTTGGGGCCGTAGCGTTGTTTAGGCTTGATTAGTGAGTAAAAAATTGCTTCTTTATAGTATTACTAATGTATAATATTGTGATTATAAAATTTACAGGCCCTTTATTGTTGAAAGTTTATGTAATTTTATATTTTTAATAGTTGCAGAGGTAGTTTGTTAGGGGGATTAGTGTAAAAAACGGGTGTTGCGCTTAAATTGTATTTTACTAACGTGATTATATTGACTTAATCAAGTATTATAATAGTTAAATGTTAGAGCTAGGCCAATATTATACTTAATTTATGCTTAGATTTATAATATATTATTTTTTTCTCTTTATAAATTAATTATACACTTTACTGAAGTGAGGTGCATTTCATTTACATGCAAGAAAAATTTTACTGTTTTATTGTATAGGTTTCCCCTCTCTACTAGGGTAGGTTTATCAAAAGAACACTTTATTCCCACTCTTTCTAAATGTTTATTCCCAACTGTTATACAAGCTAATCACAAATTGGCCTTTACAAAACGAAATATCACATATTACAATATTCAAGAATAACCACAGTTTCTCTGAATTAAAAACAAAAACACACGCACACTACCCATTTCAAAATGGATAATACATAAATTGTCTACAGCACTACTCTTGATATACAAAATAACTTGATTGGGCAATCAAAAAAAAAGGACAAAGGAATGACTTAGGATCTCTCTTTAATTACCTACTTAAATACGTACAAAAAGACGCACGGAAATTGAGAGGATTAACTTTTAAGTCAGTCAACCCTCATTATAGTGACTACAAACGACTTTAAGAAAAAGGACAAGAGCATAAATATTGAAAACGTTTGTACCTTATTCAATATATCAAAACGCACTCTATCAGTCCTTAACCTTGCTATTCTTCCTTTTTTGTATTCTCTTGTGGTAGCTCTGCGCGAACGAATTTACGATGGATATCACAAAGTACACAATCATTGCTATCACAATCTTCTCGAACACCCACGCTAAAATATTGCCGCCACTTTCCTTCACCGTTTTGCTCGCTTTTTTGTGCAACTTATCCTTTTGACCGTCCAAGAAAGCCTTGAAGGGCGTTTGCAGCATTTTTCCCACAACCGGCACCAACACCAAGTAGTTCAACGCCGTCTCTATCAGTGTCTCGTTAAAGGCAATTATAACAAAAAGTTTCTGGATGTGCATCTTAATCACAGCTTTTCCAATCAAAGTTGCTCCGAAAAAGGTCCAGAACGGGACTAGAAAGTGTCCGCAGGTAATTCCAGCTAGGTCGAATAAAGGATTAGGGATCTGTAACCAATTTATGGGTTAAAACTGTGTTGGAATGCTTGTAAAAAGTAACGTACGCTTGCGCAGGCTAGAATACCAAAGAAGCCTACTTTTTGAACTAGTTCCTCTACAAACAGTTTGCCTTTCTCTATTATTGAAAGTTTTTCTCTGTTTTGTTGCTTCTTTTGAAGTTCCTCAAATTCTTTTAAGTCCTCGTCATCGTCATCGTCAGGACTTATTCTGTAATATGAGCATAATGTTTATGAGTTATATGTTTTTTTTTTATACAAGTAGTAGAGTATAGTCATTTTTATACTGATTTTTTATTAGATTGAAACACATCAAAATTTCGTATTTTCTTTATTCATTTTAATGAATACTCACCCAGATAATCGAGAGGCTCTGGCCATAAAGTAAGGTGGCAACTCTCCTAGAGCGGTTCCCGCTCCCCAGCACATGGCCTCCAACCTCACTTTTGACATTATACTTAATATAGTCACGGGGATGATACTCTCCTCCCCTTCAGCTGGACATACAATACTACAACAATCGATAGCTTGAAAAAATCAAATAATTTAAAGGTGGTAAGTAACTTACTCTTCTGGATAAGGAGGTTCTGGAAAATTTAAACTACCACATTCGTAGCCGGCTAAAGTAACGGCGGCAATGTGAGGCCCCAAATATAACAGGAACGTGTGGAGGCCTGTACCTAATCCTACTGATGATAGTATTCCTATCGAAATAATCGGTTAGCATTGGATAAGATTTGTAGGAGTGTGTGTAATTACCTAAACCAGTCCAGTATAAACACCAAAGAACCTTTTTATATACACCTTGGACCATGGCATGGTGTGGTCCCTGCAAATTGACTAATAAATAAAATGATAATACTGAGATCCCTAGGAGCGCGACTAGTTTTCTATTTCCTAAAAAACTAATTTAAAAAAAAATTGATTAGTTACTCAGATGGACTACTCAAAGACCCAACTTACTTTCTACCATAATGGGTGACCAGTTCGATACACTCTTTGAAAAAATACTCTAGAGTTAGAACTGGTTGTTTCCATAAAACTATACTTTCTCTTTCCGATCTTTCCTTTTCCCTCTGCCTCTGCTGGACTTCATTGGTAACGTTCTTAGGTTTGTTATTTACATTGTTTTGTACTACGCTGCCGTTGGTGTCTGGACTGTTCTTTGCTTCTTTCCGTTTGCTGGCCATTTTATAGCCCAGTCTTTGCAGCTGTAACAGGCGCAAATGTATTAACCGATCTAATTCAGTTATTAAGTATGAACAAACACACTCACATAAACACACAAAAAATTATAAAAGGCGTAGTTAAAACGCTAAATTATTACTGATTGGCAATAGCAATTAATTGAATTTCTTTTTGCAAAAACGTTGTTGTTGGGATAGATCAGGGGCCAATTTAAAGTATGTACGTCACATAGTTGGGGATAGTTCAAACACTGGGATGTAGCCAATTAACTTGGATTGTGATACTGAAATTTGGCCCCAATTCTTTGATAATAGTTTCAAATCATGTGGTAATAAGATGATTGTGAATGAGTAGTTTAAACATAAATTATCTATACTATGTGGACTTATGTAACTTACAAATTTAACGGAATTATAATATTCAGCTTCCTCACTCATGGTGGCGCAATTAATAATAATAATTGCGGTTCACAGTTATAACACAGTGGGAGTTAACAACGTGTAACTGACTCGATGTGCACAACGTACTAACTTGTATACAATTCTGTTAAGTATGTATGAAACAGGAAAGTAGCAAGTACGGACAAGTGCGAACAACGACTATCCCAAGTGTATAGAATATAGCAAATTTTAAAATATTCTAATTATAACCGCGTCCACAATCAGGTGATGGCAATCTTTAGTCTGCCATGGGAAGCGTCAAGGAATTTTTTTTTTTTAATCCCAGAATTTAGTTGAACGTGCCATTGACAAGGACAGGGTTCTATACGGTTCAATACACCAAGCACCCACTAAAGATCATTCGATCTTGACGTGTACTCGCACTTTCTTTCATAGTAAAAGCATTCCGATTGCACACCCAGAGGTGGAATAAATATTTTTATTAAATGCGGAAGTGAAATTTTGGATAACCTTGAAAGTTACAATGGTTACGTTAAAAATGAAACTGTGCCTAGTTGACGTAACAATTCATTATCACAGAAAATATGCGTTACGGATAGTTTATTGTTAATGTTAGATAAAGCTAATAAATGTAATTTCAAATATATTACGAAGTTTCACGCAGTAGTACGTAGTTATTTCAATATTGCAATAATGAAAGAGCTGAGCAAAATACTAGCACAATGTATTTAAATACCTGGGTGCAATCGGCATCTGATTTTGAAATTTAGCATAATCAAATTCGTGTCACCTCTATGTAGTAGTATTAGAGGTACTTATCACTGTCCTGTTCCACTGACCACTGACATACGTCAACGGCTAATGCGCGGATTGGTCGTTTAGAATCGCACTTCTTTTGTTTTCAAATAATGCCCAATAATAATACACAAAATTTTTTTTAGGTAGGCTGTGAATTTAAAATATGTCTTTTTTCAAAATGTCTGACAAAGTAAGGCGCTAATTAAAGATTAAAATTTACTGTAATGAAATCAGTAATATTGAGTATGCAGTGATTATTGATTCAAAAAATTTGATTATTTAGTAGTGTAGTGGAGAGTACTGCATTTGGATAGCATCCTTAAGTTTCAAGGAATGATTATTAATATGACCCTTATAGCTCTTAAAGGTGAGTAGAATACAATTGTTGTTGTTATAATCTTTAATTTAAAATACTACAAAACTATCAAGAACAGTGAAAATTTGTTGTTTTTAGAATAAAGAATGATATAATAGTATTTAAATACTTAAAATTATTTGTGATTTCAAATAACATTCTGGGCTCTGTCTAGGAATAACCCCTTGTGAAATAACCTCTAACCTAAAATTCTGAGTATTAAATAGCAAACTGCCATTATTTTTGAGGAATATAATAAACAAGGGAGAACATTGGTTGTCTCTCTTCATCATTGAGTTCCTGTGTATAATTTTGATATTACTATATTACCTATACAAGTATGCTGAATTAAACTTGACCTCCTAAGAAAAACCAGTAAATGCATTAAAAGGCAGGCAATTAATTGACAAGGTCAATGATATTTTAACTATTAACACAAGAAAACGTGACCATTTCACCTGGACTGAAGTAATATTACTATATTTTGTAGTAAGAACATAAAGATTACTATTTCAAAAAAACATGTACAACACATATTTAAGTTCAAGACAATTGGTATAATGGTATACAATCACATATTATTGAAAAGCAAATTATTACATAATACAGTCAAAGTCCCATATTTACATCATAAAAAATTCATTGTAAATTAAAAAAAGCCAATTACTTGGTATAACTTACTTTTAGTAATGGTGTTGGAATTAAACAGGTAATAACTCTGAACATGTGACAACTTTAACACTGTCACTGCTTAGTTCAATTACTAGTTCTCAAAAACTTAAAAATGTGATAAACTTGCAAATAAACGTTTTTGTTTTAGGACATTTCTTACCTGAACCTGACATTTTTTTAGTACTGAAATTAGTAAAAACAACTCTGAATGTCTAAGACAAAGGCAAAGCAAGTGAAAATCAAAATAAAGCAAAAAGCTCACAGCTAAAAAGCTCTAAAATACTTCAAACTACCCCCTACCAGTTCCTGTTTGTTGCCGCTACATTTTTGGCCCCTTTTCCGACACTCGGCTTTAAGCTGTTCTTTGGTCAGACAGAGCAATTCGTCTACGCTCTTCGACTTTTGTACCGCAGTGTCTTTCGGCATGCGGGGTACCAAATCGGGCAACGTTTTACTTTTCGAACGGGTGCGGTTTTTACCTGGCATGTTTTTGCGCAAAACTTGTCACTTGCTTATTTCAAACAAATTACGTTTTGTATTATTAGTAACTATGCATCTACAAAAATCAGAAAATGTTAGTTTAATTTCATTAATAAGTGTGTGAAACAAATATAAGAGCACATTTTTCCTGGTTTTATTTAAATGGCATCATGCTCCTGAACTCAACTATGTAATCTAACTATATTGTCTGCCTTAGTAAATATAATAGCTGATTACCCCAAAACCATTTAAAATCAATTTAAAGCTAGATTTATTTATAAATAATATATGTAATTAAAATTGATAAGACAATGTAAACAACAAAAATACCTTGAAAAACTGCTTAGTGTAATGATATAGCTTTAAATCCCTCAAGTACTCTATTGGTAACAACCTCCAATGTAATTGATTGCAAAACTAAAGTTAGTACAGAGACATAAGAACAAAGGTAACACGATCATAAAATTTGAGACAAATCCCTTTGTTGGTAATGAAAATCAGTGCAGTAGTTTCACCTGAAATTTCCAAAAAAAGTTAAAGCCAAATTAAATTGAAATTCTGCCCACAAACGCTGCAAACAATAGAGAAAAACGTTAGGTAAACTGCGTTTAGGATCTGAACAACAAAATATGGAAAAAGCGCAAAAATATCGGAAAAACTCCACTGTGAAAGTGGACGAAAGGGTAACCCTTAAAAGACCTGCTTGTAACAATGCAACCCTACTTAATTAAGTCGGCAAATAAGCTGAAACGTAGTTCAAATGTATCGTTTTCACTCACCTTTATCGAATTTTAATCAAAAATTCCGGAAAGCCACACTTGCAACACTCATGACCAACAATAATTAATAAATAAATTAAATATTAACAGAGACAGATCATCTCATTTAAATCAACTGTCAATATCAGATGGCGCCTCTCATCAAAGACACGTCAGTCTAAAGTATTCTGTTGTTATCTTTGTTTGCACCAGGCTATTAAGTAGAGACAGGAAATTTGTGCTGTTATGCAACCTGAATTTTGACAGTTGACACAATGCTTCGTTGCCATATCTTTTCCTGCTGTCAAAGTGCAATGTTGTATTGTTTTTGTTTTGATTTTTTCTTGAAGTACTTGGCGCTATAATTTGTTTCAAACACTCCAACAGCAGTTTTTAGACTTTATTACGTGTTTCTGCCACTGTTATTCAATATTTCTTTCTCTTCTCGGTTAATTCAAGTTCTTAACACCAAATGTGTGGACGAGGCAGAAGGAAATTCAAAGACAAAAACGGCAAAGAACTGGACGATGGCTTTGATTCCTGGGTAAGATTACCTTACTTCCACTCTAATCAGAAGGCAAAGACTGTATTAACTTCAGGGTGGGTACATGGCAGCTAAACAAGCTAAACTGCTTGACCAATTTCACAGTGATGAAACAGTGGAAAAAGTCTCAAACACCTTTTCTGGCGTTCATATCTTAGTTAATGGCTTAACTCATCCACCAGCGTCTGAACTGAAAAACCTCATGGCAGCTCATGGTGGTGAATACCACATGTACCAAACATCTCACACAACCCATATTATTGCATCAAATTTACCCAATGTTAAAGTAGGTGTTATTTTCTCCTATCACAACTGATGTGAGATACATATTTGTGTAGGTAAAGCATCTTGGGGCTGTGCCCATAGTGAAACCAGCTTGGATCACAGAAAGTATAGCTTTGAATAAGTTACTTGATTACCGGAGATATTTGTTGTACACCAATCAGTCAAGGTTGCAACCAGCCTTGAATTTTCCGGTGGTAAATAAGTCTTCAGACTCAAATGATGATCTCAACAGTGTGTGCAGTGAAGATCACAGCTCTGTCAATCAAAACAACAGCAAAGTTACTAAAACTGCATCTGATCCAAGGTTTTTAGAGGAGTTTTACAGCAACTCCAGATTGCATCTCATATCAACTCTTGGTGCAGAGTTTAAACAACTCATAGGGCAACTAAGAGAAAAATCTAATGGCGAGTTTATGGGCAGAAATAAACTAATTTCACAATGTGGTAAGGGACTTTAATAAATTATGTGTTAGTTAATGTAAAACTAAGGGGAATGACCAATATTGTTTCGTAAATTGCTCTGGCAATATACTGGACATTTTCCAAGTTTAGGCCGCTTATATTAAGCCTTCCATTGCTCATCAGATAGATGTGATACTGCTTCTTAAGGTGTTCCACTTGTATATCATTTAAACCTTTATGATGATACATATTAAACAATGTGAAATTGTATCATATATTGACAGTGAAAATTATTACCAGTGAAACAAAATAGTCCACATTGGTTAGTTATGTGAACCCAACTACCAAAGGTGTCAAGTCTTTCTAATTCTTCTCGAAGATACATTCTCATTTGTTTCAGTCTCTTTGCAATAGACTTAAGTGCGTCTTTCCATCTATCGGTCATCATTTGGTCACCCAGTATGTATGCTACTATTCTAAATAGGACATTTACGGGGTTGATGACAATAAAATGCTTGAAAAAGTACCTCGCGCCGTGATTGGGCGGTGTCGAATACAATGAGCTTGCAATATGCAAAAAATGCGTCTTAATGGCATTAACTTTGGCTACGTTATTAACCAATACAGCCAGGCAACCGGATCGTTCGTTATATAACCCAAAAGTCCAGGCGAAAGATTGTGCGCACATAAATTCTAGGCCACGAGCCTCAAACATGCGTAGTGGTTCCACGTCTTGATCGGTGTCCCCACTTACAAAACCTATTTTTTGTACAAAGTTGCCAGAAACTGTTTTGTTTCATTTTACAATATACCTTGAAAAACTGAGATAAAAAACGGAAACAATCTTCTTTCAGTCACAATATCGGCTATGTTTTGCCAAACTGCAGGACTAGGATCGTATCCCGTAGGATTATGCCCGCTAACTTGCAAAAAAACTACAGATCCTTCATCTGCCCTACTTAAATCCCCCAACATCCCTTGCACGTCCAAGCTTAAAGTGTATTGATCAAAGTAACGAATTTCTTTGTACTCTTGAAAACCTTTAAAACTGCACTAGTAATTTTTGTAGGTGTTTTTTTGGTGTCAGAGTGTTTACCAGCTCTCAAGAAAACTTCCTTAATATTCTTCTCAGCCTGTTGACTACAATACACAGTTTTGAATCCTAAAGATTCAGTCAGAAATTCAGCTCCTATCCGAATAGCTCCGGTTGCTGAAAGGGTTTGGATGGCGAAAGCCCGGTTTTCAATTCGAGCTGAGCTTTGTTCCCCTTTAATCGAGCATTATGTGCCTCCAGTTAAAATTTACTTTCAAGCAAACCTACCCATAAGAATTGCCACAGCATTTTTGTTAAAGTTTTCGTACCCGAAAGGGTGTAGGTATTCCCTGGTTATGGACCAATCGTTGGATATTACAGTTTCAGCTATTTGTACTTCGGACAACGTCCAAGGCATTCCGTACTCGTCCCGGTAGCAAGGGAATGCTACTTGTCGATAATTTGTTTAATGTGGACTATAAATATGAGAATGTCCGTTACCTAAGTTGATTTTATGGCCACAATCATCTTCTTTAAATTGTCTCTCTAGGGCAAAAATTTCCCGGGGGTGTAGTTCATCTACACTTGCAAACCATGAAAAATCTAAACATTGAGACATTTTCAAGTTTTTACAAATGCCATAAGCGACAGCGTTAACCGAAAGTAAATGTCAACTTTGAACTTTTGAACACCACGTAAATTATCATGATTGATTTGCAGGTTGCAGGGATGTAGAATAAAAACTGTAGGTTTGTTGGAGATTGCACATTGTTCAATAGGTTTAAAAACCGTAAAAATTCGATTATTATTAACTGTGGCAAAACTCAAATTTTAGTATTACATTAGTCTAACGTTAAGTCCACCTGTGCAGTAATGCAATAGTTTGTGATTGATCAAAGAAACTACGAACAGTGACTTTCACAAATACTGCACATGTGGATAGACAGTTTTCTTCATTTTTTTAAACTACCGGGTGTAACATTTAACTTGAGACATCTCAATATCTCGAAAAATAAGCACTTTTCGAAAAAATGTTTAGTATCAAAGTTGTATTATTCCGCGGGGGAAATACATTGATGACAAAATTTGTGTTCCTCTGCCCCTCCATGTGGGGGGGAAGGGGGGTAACTTTGATTTTTTAAAAACACGTGGAATTTGTTTAAAACATTTTTTTGTATTAACGATAGATGGCGCTAAAAACGACAAAATTTAATTTACATTTTTTAATTAAATTTGTTTTTTTTTCGCTTATGGCTTACCGGAATGTTTGGTAAAATCTGCTTAAAAAACCGTCGTTGCTAGGGATACATAGGTGTAATAAATAACAAAAAAAAAAGAAAAAAAAAATTGAAAAAAATAAATAAAAAAGTTTTTTTTTTGTAAAAAATGTTTTAAACAAATTCCACGTGTTTTTAACCGCAGAATCTGAATCTGCAATAAAAAATTGGGGGTGCCATTTAAAAAATGAAAATTACCCCCCTTCCCCCCCACATAGAGGGGCAGAGGAATACAAATTTTGTCATCAATGTATTTCCGCCGCGGAATAATACAACTTTGATACTAAATTTTTTTTCGAAAAGTGCTTATTTTTTGAGATATTGAGATGTCCCAAGTTAAATGTTACACCCGGTATACAAGAATAAACTAAAAAGGTTCGTTTTTTCTTTTAGTAGGAAAATCTAACCAGCAAGTCCCCACTTCCGTGATAATGCACATCGATATGGATTGTTTCTTCGTGTCGGTGGGTCTAAGAAACCATCCAGAACTAAAAGGGCGGCCGGTAGCGATAACTCACGCTCGCAGTGGAGTAATAAACTCTAGCGATCCCACCAGACAAGCTTTAAGGGACCAGGAGTTCGCTTTGTACGAAGAGCGACTTCCTGAAGGTTGTCAATCATTATGGTTTATTAGGGCCCTTAAACCTGAGCCTCTGGTTTTAGGAAAAGTCTCTAGAGTCGTAGATATTAAAGAACAAATCGACGGTTTGGCGTCCATGTCGGAAATCGCTAGTTGCAGTTACGAAGCCCGAAAGTTTGGAATTAAAAACGGAATGTTTTTGGGCCAGGCCGTTAAACTTTGTCCTGATTTGAAAACTTTACAATACGACTTTGAGGTAAGAATATAATACGCCACAAGGATGTTTTATGAATGAAAACACGTGACATTCTTTTGTTCACTTCCTTACAAATTCCTCTTATTACGCAAGTTTATATTCACTATCTACTAAAACAATGATTAAAATTAAGTTACAGTTTGTTAAAAAACTAATTACAGTAATTTATTATAAGAACAGTTTTTGAACTAATATTTTTGGAGATGACTGATAATTAGCTCTCTCATTCTCTTCCATTGGAGGGTTTGAGCCTTGGCTAATGCTTCCATCAACGGATAACGCGAAACATTTTCATCACTATTAGCGTTATACAACTCTTCATACTTGACAGCCTGATTTAATACATAAAGGGTTATGCGATCGGGAACTCCACATACTTCCCCAACCTGGTGTAAAAAGTTACGACCTCTTACCATTGCATTATAAGCAACTTCGATTATTTTCCACTTTGTTTCCAAATTGAGACCTATTCGGCCGTGCAATTTGTCGTGCTTACAAAGTTCCTTGTCGTTCGGATACCTGCAATACCACCCTCGTTCACCAGTTTCCGGATCTAAGCGTAACTGTAAAAGCCTGACTGAACACGAATTGTAGTCTGAATTGCGACGATACATGTTGAACTAGTTTAGAATACTTTTAAACCAAGGAAGAACCACCTTTTAGTGATGTCGAACGAATACTAAAATCTTTTGTGTAAAACCAATTTCGAAGAAATCTTTGCGAGAAAAGGGATGACAGGTCTGCTAGGTTGGTCCCTTCCAGCTTTATGACTCGGTGTAGGAATGAAAGAAAATAAATAATAAAATCTTTAGGGTCACCGTAAAGTAGGGCGTTGTATCTAAAAATCAAGAAAATTGAATTGTCAAGAACAACAGTTAGATGCGGTATTTTGCTTGACAATTTATTCAACTTTCTTAAGAAGTTATTAATTCAATTTATTTTTTTTTAGGTAAACACGTTTTCTTTATAAGGGTTTCAAACTGTACCTAATTCAAATACCTACCTGGAAGCCGGAGGGTACCTAAATACTTAAAAGTAATTTGGATGACCGCTTTAAGAGAAAAATGTGTTCATTGTGTACAAAATTCTACTTAAAACAGAGTTGTTTTAGGCTAGTAAATATTCTATTTAAAACTCTAATTTATGAAAACTATATCACATGGACATTCAAGATTTATTTTATTTTTTACTAGGTCATATTACATATAACATTTTGCTCAGTTTTGCCTCAATCAACTTAATCAGATGTTAAACAGAAGTGACGTACTAACTGAAAATAATTTTCGAAACGTTAATATTTGCACTGAATTCAGGACTGCAGTAGACCAAAAAATAACTATCAATAGAAAAACTGCAATAAAATATTGAGGGCGTCTCATCAAAGAAAACATGTGGTTAGCAAGTTAATATTGGTGCAATCGGTCATTAAACTTTTGAAAATTAAGAATCATACAATAAACTAAGCAGAAACTCTGATGTAAAGTCCAATTAATGTATAACAAAACAATTGTAGCCACTGTAATAGCTTAAACTTTACACAGTAATTTTCTTACACACTAACAGTATTATAATCCTTGTAGGGATATAAAGAAGTGTCCAACACATTATACAATACAGTGGCGTCCTACACTTTAGACATTGAGGCTGTCAGTTGTGACGAAATGTACGTTGATGTTAAACAAATTCTAGTGGACACTGGTATGACCGTCCACGAATGGGCCAGCCATATTCGAAAGGAAATTATGGACGCCACTGGCTGTCCTTGTTCAACAGGCATGTACATTTGAATAGTTAGTTTGGGCATGTACATTTGAATTTTTTGTAACAGGATTTGGAGCGAATAGGCTACAAGCCAGATTGGCAACTCGTAAAGCGAAACCGGCCGGTCAGTATTACTTAGAACCTCAGAATGTTGAAAGTTATATGTCTGAAATATCATTGGCTGATTTGCCTGGAGTTGGTAGAGCCACTTTAGCCAAATTGCACACTAATTTGAATTTTAACACTTGTGGTGATGTTCAGGAGGTTTGTCTGAAGTTGTTTGATTGTTTCTAGTGGTTTATTGAAGGTTTCAGAGAGGAACGTTACGATTACTGCAGTCCGAGTTAGGGACTAAATTGGGGGAAAGACTCTGGGAACAATGCCACGGTCAGGACAGCAAACCACTTGATTTCAACCATGAAAGAAAGTCCGTTTCGGCAGAAATTAATTATGGTGAGTGGGAATTTTGCGAAAACAGTTAATTTACAAACTTGTTTAGGGATCAGGTTTAAAACTAAAGAAGAGTGCTACAATTTTCTGCAAAGCTTGGCCAATGAAGTGTTTAACCGATTGAGTGAAGTCAATATGAAGGCAAGAGGGTTAACGCTAAAATTGCTGGTACGCGCCGAAGGGGCTCCTGTGGTAATCAGTCCTATTAAATCTCACAACTCAAATACTGTAAAACAAAATGTTCTGTGTATAGGAAACAGCAAAGTTTTTGGGACACGGGGTGTGCGATTCAATTACCAAAAGCAGCGGTTCTAATGTAATTTTGTGCAATTCGGAACAGATTTATAAAGAAGCTAAAGTCGTTTATGATAAATTGAATGTACCCTTTGAGGAATTACGTGGAGTGGGAATTCAATTAACTAAATTAGAAAAAGACGCACCTATACATACGGTAACTAAAATTTAATAAAAAGAGAAGACTTGAATCATATTCAGGAATTTATAAAATTAATTAAGTGCATATATCTAATCTAATCTAGATTACTTAATCTAAATTGCGACTTTAGAACATATAAACAAAATGCAATTTTATTTTGTTTTTTGCAGGCTTTGAGTAATTTTTTAAAAGGGAACACCTTGGCTAAACCCTGTACTGTCTCTGACAATCAAGAAAAACCTACTCTAAACAGTACAGACATGAGAAAATCTCCTAAAAAAGTCAATATGTCCCCAATTAAAGATACAAAACCTCTGAGTAAATCACGGGGTAGAGGTAGAGGACGAGGGTCTAAAGGTAACGCAAATAAAGACATACACTATGTGTGCATGTGTAAGAGTAATTGTTAAATTTTAGTGCTGAATTTGTCTAGAAAAACTGGAGGAAACCAAACCATGACTGCATTTTTGAAACAAGCTAAAAGCACTTCCAGTTTGAAAAATACTGTACTTAATGTTCCTTTTAATAGCAATTTTGCACAGCTAATAATAATTATTTTTTAGAGTTCCAAACAACAAATAGATATTAACATTTTAAATGAGCTTCCACCAGATATTCGAGAGGAGGTTATGAAAGAGTATCAAGTGGACAAACAATTAATAAACACAGGTTTAAGTACTAATAGAGAACATAGCAAAGAAGCAGTTCCTGGTAAGTAAATAATAAAAAAATACTTGATTTATTTATGTATTTTATTGCAAAATTTAAAAAATTACAGGAACTATGTGGAATGTTTAAAATCTGGTTACCAAACACTGAACAATAACATTTTTAGTTTCTTAGTTTTTTATGCACTATTCACAGATTCTTCAATTATTTCTTCACTTTCATCATCCAGCTTCATTTTTTTAGTCACATGTGATTCACTTTGCTTTCCAGTAGTTTCCTTGTGTAAATCATTATTTTCATCATCACTGGAGTTGTCACCTTTTATGGGACTGTTGGACTTGGTAAAAAAATTTGTAATTGGTTTCTGCCAAGACGGTGTTTCCTGATAGGGTATGGGTGGTAGTCTTGTCGATGAACTGCCTGAAATTTAGTGGATTTTATAAAATTTGCTATTGATCGAGTCAAAACTAGTTAATACCTCCAGACTTTTTGGGAGTTAAACTAACTGAAACTGAGGATCCACCAACTTTCTTTGTAGAACTTCGACCACTGCCAACTAAAATTAGATTGAACAGTAATATTGTTTTCTTTAGTTTTATCATATTAACTGAGTAATTTGTAAGTACTTACTTCTAAATCCTCTAGCACCAGAACGAACCATTTTCTTCACGTGACTTTAGTATAAAGCGATTTAGTATGGTTGTTTGGCACTTCCTTTATTGACTGTTTTTATAAGAAGTGTGAAATTTACTTAAAAAATTCTTTAAAGAAACTCTGGTTTTCAAAATAAACAAAACAAACTTTAAATTTTTAAACTTAAGCATTTGAGGTTAGGTCAGCAAAATGCATGTCAATAGTGTCATCAAAACATCAAGTTGGCATTCTTGAAAGCCTTGTAAACAAACTTCTGGAGGACAAACAATTATTTAATTAAACTTTTTAATTTCGTTGTAATTTACACACAAAACTTTTATGGTTTGAGCCGCTTTAATATTATGTTCTCTCCAGTTTTCTTAATATGATCACATAGAAGTAATTGACATTTTTAATGTGGCAGTTACTACACAATCCAAACCAATAACAACCCAAACTGAAACACGCTCACCTTTTGCCAACCAGTCCTGGGAACAGGTAAAAGAAAGTATAAAAAGTTGGATACGAACCGAACGAGAACCTGGTGATGTTGATGTAGAAATGTTAGCCGCCTATCTAAGACAATTAGCTTTGGACAGACGAATTGAAATATTAGGTGCTGCCTGCAATTTTCTGCATAGGTCAGTTTAGTAGTTGGTCAGTATATTTGTTGGTTAACTTGTAACTTTGTAGAACTTACTCAGACTTGGACTGCAACTGGCATCGGGCCTATTTTACAATAGTCAATGCAATCCAGCAAGGAATGGTAAGCAGATATGGAAAAACTTTACATATTAATAATCTTTCTTTTAAGTGTTGTTCTATGCATTAGTTTTGTTGTTGAATTATATATTTTGTGACAAAAATGGCTGTGATGTTGTTCCAGTAAGCAACTTTATATAGACAACAAAATATTTTTTAATAACCAAAACATTAAAAAAACAATATACATCTAGCTTTCGGTTTCACTTTTAGGACTTGACACTGTTTTCATTTGCTTTTCGCACTCCTCTTGTTTCTTTGTTTGCGCAGCTTCAACGGCAAAAGTGCGCTTATCAGCTAAGGACTCGTGTATATCAGCGAAAGACATTTTATGATACCTAAATTACGACTTTCAGTGCTATTATCTAATAAACTAGCCTTAATTTACCTATAGTACAAGTTACTTTGCTCTGATTTTATTAGTTTAGGGCTGGCATTTTCAAAAGCTTTAGGAAGGGCTTCTGTAATGTCAAAACCACATTTTGGAGGCGGTGTTAGTTGCTCTTCTTTAGCGTCACTGGTTTCCACTTTAGTATTCTCCACTACCGTATTGCACACGTTTACTTTGATTTGTTCTTCCTGCTCTGCGATACAAAAACAAATTATGCAACTAAATCTAAACGGGCTTTAAGGGCTGTACCATCCCCCGGACACTTTGTTGAATCTGTGCAGTACCGCCTTGTGGAACCGCCTGGGCCTTTTTTACCATCTTTTGGAGGAGGTTTGTTTTTCGTGCACTTGGCTTTAAGGATACTAAACAAGGCGTCGTAAACGTCGCTTTTTAAAGCTGGTTTTGTTGGATTCATGTCACTTTGACTTGCTGCCGAACTGTCACAGTGTGGTGGTGATTTGGTAGTTAATTGTTGGTTTAATTGCTGTTGAAATTCGTTGTTGAGGCGCTTTAATAGGTCGAATCTAAAAAGTGCGGGTTTTTGAGTTGTTATTAGATTACTTATAAGTTGATACACACCTGTAGGTCAAAATTTTCTCTTTTTCTTTTTCAGTAACCTTACTGCCTTCGAAATTTTCTACTACTTCGGGCAAAAACTTTTCGTTTTTGTTTCGTCTCGGCCTGGCCACCGTCATGTACGAGATTTTAAGGTGTCGATACCGGGCTAATCGATCCGTAACTTTCCGCTCATTTTCAGTACGCTCTTTATTTTCGATTTTCAGCATTTTCAAAGTTTCCAAACTGACCAAGCGGGTACTTTTTGCAGTCACGTGTAAAGTGGTATCCAGAGACTCGCAGCAATCTCTAAGTGCACACTGAGGCGTTTTCATTGCCAATACAAGTTTACTGCAACTGACCGGAGTGCGGATGTTGTTTGGTTTATTTTTTTCGTTGGAGCGTTGAAGGGGCTTAAAACAAGTAGAACCAGGACCTTTAACTACATTAGAGACTTGTTCTGCTCATTTCAAGATTATTCGTTGTTTTAATACGTCTAATGCAAAGTTTCTGTGGTTTTCAAAGATATTATTCACCTGATGTTTCTGGATTTTCAGGCTTGGTAGTGTCTGGAGTCGATATATTTTTTAAATCTTGAGATTGAGAACGTCTTGCTAATTTGTTTCTACGTTTCAAGTCGGCCATTTTTTCTGCTGCCGTTTTTGGGTTCAGTATTGATTCGTCAACTAAAGAACAAGAATCAACAACAATTGTATTATATGGAAAAGTCAGTGAACACAGTCGATGATGCAACTGCCATTTAGAAAGTCCATTTCATTAGCTATCCATCGACATATAAAAGTCCTACATTGTCAGTCAAATAAGGCAGTTTCTCAGGTTCAAACCAAACAATGCATGAAAAACAGTGAACAAGAAATTTTGGTCAAGTTTGAAGCCTTCTAGCGGCCAAACTATTTAACTCATCAACCAATCCTTAAAATAGGTAGAAAGCCCATTTCATTAGCTATCCATCGACATATAAAAGTCCTAAATTGTCAGTCAAATAAAGCAGTTTCTGAGGTTCAAACAAAACAATGCATGAAAAACCCGCTACGATTTGGACTTACATTTTCATAACTGATGACTTCTTTAAAACAGGTTTCAGTATCCAAATCAAAAAACAAACAAAAAAAACTCACCTGATGCCAACTCAAACTTGACTTTTGAAGATGATGCTTCAAAACTCTTTTCATTTTTAGCAATATCTTCCAGCTTTGTCCTTCCAGAACCTAACGTATTTAACCACACGTCTTCAACCGGTTTAGGCTGTATATTCACATCTACGTATCAAACCATCCGTTAATACATTGCTAACAGAAAACCTAACAATTCAACCTTGGGTGTCCAGTTTCACGTTCTTGGCTGCTGAAATCGCCATTTGGGTCACTTTGAACCGCAGCTCGTCGTCCGTCAGTTGCCTCATTGGTTTGTTAATGGTTTTCAGTTCATTTTCTATACGTTCGGTCAACTGCATTTTACTGGGTGGTTTTTCAAGTCTCTTTGGAGTATGCGGTTGTGTATTTAAATAGTTGTAAATCTCGTCTCCTATGAGTTGTTTAGGAACCACCATTTCTGAATGGGCTTTTTCTGCAGAATCTTCAGGTTGTCCTATATTGTCTGTGGTCCGCAGCTTTGCACTCAGACACCTGTAAATCTCCTCACTGAAAGTTTGTTTAGGTACTAGAGAATAGTCTCTGTGGTCTTCATTTAATGTGTTGGTATGGAATTCACTCTTAGATTGTTCCAGGTTTTTTTGGTCTCTAATTAAATCTTGTTTAGGGGTTTCATCTTCTTTAAAATCATGAGTCAAATTTTTCTGTATTTCTCTAATGTTGTAAAGCATTTCTTGCTCTTGTAAGCTGATAGTGCTTTGGTTTTTAGCCCTTCTTTTTAGTTCCAAAAATTCTGCTTTTGACATTAATCGGTTGAAGTCAGAGTTGTTTTTTGTGGCACTGCAGTGAAACTCCTTTTTACTTTCGTCACTGTGTGTTAAATCTATAACAAAATTAAGCTAATTTAAGTGTAGCCTTGTTTAGTGTTTGTTATGCAGAGTGAGAAAGCCTAGCGATTTTTCTTTAACTACTATTAAAATGTTATATCACTGAACTTTTTAACTTGTTGCCCCAGACACAGCTTCCAACGCTAGGCTGTATCACTTTGGCATCGTGTCTGTACATTTCCTGCCTGCGAGTACCTTTAAACGTTTCGTAGGGCTTACGATACTGTTTTTTTCTCAATTCCTCAGCTGTCGTGTTAATTTCGTCAACCTTTACCCAACGATCATGTTAGTCAATTTTAGTTTAAACGGTGAAGAACTTACAATGTCCTTTCTAGATTTAATTTTTTGACGTAAAGCATTTTGTTCTGCGCGACCTTTTCTAGTACTTCGTTGTAGCTTTTCTCTTCTAGCTTGCTGCTCCAGTTCAGTTGGAGTGATCACTGTAGTGGGTCGTTTCCATTGATTAATATCGATGTGACTATTACCGGGAGGTGGGTTTTTCAACCCTTTGACATTCACAACTGAATCTGTTTTGTTAACTAAAAAAGTCAATTTCCCTATTGAGATGGTGAGCAGTTTAAACAAAATCAAATAATGCCAAATTCAGCAACAAAAAAATTTGCTAGCTAGACAGTTACGTGACAACTGTCAAAAACTCAGAAACATGTCGTGTTTCGAAAACTGTATCAAACTGTAATTCTTGTAAGTTCTAAGCAAATTTTAACAGTTTTGACGTTAGTGACAATTGTAACGTGGTTCTAGAACATGATTCAGCTAGACAGTTGTGTGACAAATGTCAAAATAACTGTAAAAACTCAGCAACACATTTTGTTTCAAAAACTGGGTTAAACTGTATTTTTTGTAGGCTCTAGGAAAATTTTAATAGTTTTAACGTTAGTGACAATTGTAACGTGGTTCTACAGGGTGGTCCAAATTGATTGTAGGATAATTCAATAATGAAAAGTACATAAAAAATAAAATCCAAAGTGTCATATACACTCTAGTCAAAAAGTGTTCTCTAGCGGAGCTAGCGAACTGTAAAAATGAGGCAAGAAGACGATTTTTTAAATTTTAATTCCTAAACGAAAAAAGTTACTCAAATACAATTTGGTATGCATGTTTTCTATGTTGAAGTGTTTATTTGGAAATTTTTCCAAATTTTGAAAATAATCTGAACAGCTACAAGAGCCGTTCAAAAAGTTTGACAGCTTCAAATTTCTATAAGCTATAATTTTTGGGCATTCTGATGTGGCACATGTGATAGCCCATACTCCTGAGAAATGTTTGTCTTGACATTTCTTTTCATTTTGCATAGTTTTTTAGATACAGTCATTTTCCAACACTTGTGCGTAAATAAAAAAATCTCTTCTGTCCGGAATATTAAAAAAATAAAATACAAATTTACAAATTTTCACTTCAAAATGGGGACAAATTTACCAAATTTTATTTTAGTTGTTATTGATTAGAAATTAAAATAAAAAAAGCTGTTTTTTGAGGAACATATTTTAGTGTTTGCTAGCTCTGCTAGGGGACGCTTTTTGACCATAGTTTATATGACACTTTCAAGTTTATTTTTTATGTACTCTCCACCCTTTAAGTATCCTACAATCAATTTAGACCACCCTGTAGAACATGATTCAGCTAGACAGTTACGTGACAAATGTCAAAATAACTGTAAAAACTCAGAAACACGTCTTGGTTCAAAAACTGGATTAAACTGTATTTTTTGTAGGCTCTAGGAAAATTTTAATAGTTTTGACGTTAGTGACAGTTGTCACGTGGTCCTAAGGCACTATTTAGCTAGACAGTTACGAGAAAACTGTCAAAATAACTCATAAATCTCAGAAACACATCGTGTTTCGAAAACTGTGTTAAACTATAATTCTTGTAGGTTCAAAACAAATTTTAACAGTTTTGACGTTACTGACAGTTGCCACGTCGTTTAAGAACAGGATGTAGCTAGACAGTTACGTGACAACTGTCATAAATCTCAAAAGTACTTGTTTCAAAAACTGTGTCAAACTGTAATTTTTGCAAATTCTAGGCAAACTTTAACAGTTTTGACGTTAGTGACAATTGTCAAAAACTCAGAAACACGTCTTGTTTCAAAAACTGGGTTAAACCGTCATTTTTGTAGGCTCTAGGAAAATTTTTAATAGATTTGACGTTAGTGACAGTTGTCACCTTTTTAAAATCCACTCTTACCTTGTGAGGACTTCATTTTCGTCTTCTGAACAGACATAAACTGCTCATCTTTTTCCAGTTCATATTTCTTTGTCAGCCGTTGCGAAATCTCCATAGGCAAAGATAATTTAGAAACTTTGACATCAACCCCTTTAGCGCTTTTAGTTTTGAGTGCTTCTTCCTTGCCTCCATTCAGAAGTACTTTTTGGGTTTTAACACTTTGAGCTCCCAAAAGTTTTGTCTGTTTTTGCTGCACTAGAACCTCACTGACTGAAGTGATTTTTGGTGTAATTGTTTCACCCTTCCGGGAGTCTTTCAATGTTTTTGATTGATTTCCGAGACTTTTCTCAGCGAGAACTGTATCATCAATTAAACTTTTCTTGGCAAATACTTGGTTTTCTTCAACTTTAACACTTTTCCAGTTAGCTTTACTGGGTTCGCCAACTTTTAAAATGTAATCAAACGCTTGAGTGGTGTTTAACTTAGGTTGGGTTGCCAGTTCTTTTAACTTGTATGAGTTACCCATCATTTTGGGTTGATTAACGGTTGTTCTAGACATTTCTTTCATAACACTATCCAAAATATCTGGCTGAGGCATCTCAACAGCTTTAGCAGTGTCTGCTTCACTCTTGAAACTATTCAAAAGTTGGGTGTGATTTTTCTGCACTACTATTTCATTGACTAGTGGTATTTTTGGTGCAGCTACTACTTCACCCTTTTGTAACTCCTTTAATGTTGTGAAGTTATTTCCTATATTCTTAGCAGAACTTTTCCCCACTTCCAGGATTGTATCGTAAATCAACATTTTTTTGGCAAATAGTTTACTTTCTTCAATATCCACGTTTTTCAATTCCGGTGCCCTTAAATAATTGTATTGCGAATTTCGATTGAAGTTGTTTTCAGTTTGTGGAACATCTAACTTGTACAAGTTATCTCTTTCCTTAGGCTTGTTTAGGTAATTGACACTTCCAGTTTTGTAAATTTTTGGCTTTACTTCGTTTAAAGGTTTTGTCACTTCTTTATTTTTCCTGGGACTGCCCACTTCTAGAATTGTCTCTTCAATCAAGTTTTTCTTACTAAATACCTTGTTTTCTTCAACTGCTACACTATTACGTTCAATTTTCCTAGGTTTGAGGTTGTCTAGGTTAAGAGGATTTTGGTTGCTCTTAGTTTTAACAATTTCCTTCTTTACTGAAATCTTGTCAGAATCCTTCTGAACATTATGGCTGATTTTGGGCTTGGTAGCTTTCCTCAGTAGATTAGTGAATGTCGGTGGTTTTGCAATTGGTTCCTCCTTTTGAAGTAGTGGCTCTGTTAATGGTGGTTCTTCACACTCAGGCTCCAGACTGAGTATCTTATTGATTTGTTCTATTTGCTCTTTGTTAATTTCCAGTCTTCTCCGTCGTTCGGCCAAGCGTTTTTCGATGTTTCTCAGCATAACAGCGTACTTCATGTTGAGACGTTCCAGGCTTTCTGCTGGTTCTGCCGATGTTAATGTGTCTGTACTTGGTAACCCTTCAATGTTGTGGGGCTGCTTTATAGTTGGTTTTAATCGACCTACCTTTTGCGGTTCTATAAATGTTTCACTAGGTAATTCTGAAAAAAAAACAACTAGTTCAGAAGGAAAGTTTTTAACGTTAAACTAAACTATTGTCACTGAATTTGACAGTAATTTGCTTACGTTGAAAAAAGTCATCCTTAACTTTCCCAAAATTTGAACTATTTACATCCCCAAATAGAGATTTCCACGCACGCGGTTTTCTTTGTATTTCCTGGCCAGAGCTAAACTGCTTCAACCTGTTACTTTCCCTAATTTTAACGGAAGACTGTTTGTCATAAATGGTTTCAATTTTGGCAGTTATGCGAGGCGTTTCAGTTTTGAAAAATTCGTTAAGATCGTCACAAATCGCGTTTGTCGGAAAAGATTTCGCTTTGGGTTTCTTTGTCGGTTTTTTAACTAGGATTTCTTCGACTTTGGCCAACAGCACTGTCGTAGATTGACAACCTAGAAAAAAGAAGAAAGTCACTATAGTTTTGTGTGTACTGAATACAGTACATTTTCATGTCTTCTTTTTTCTAAGTAGTCAAACACCTTATGATGATGATAAATGTGACTTTTAGTTTCTTTGTTGTGTCCCCATATAATAACAGTCAAAGAGATTTTAAAATATCAATTTGCCATTAACACACTTACTTTGGTTTTTCTTTTCAGGGATATTTTCTTGTGATTCAGTCAAGTAGACAATATACTTCTTATTCTCCTGTTTAGGTTTCTTCTCTCGCAGTTTTTCCACGTCTTCTGCCTTCTTTATTATCATCACCTCACCGTCCGGTTGCAGTCGGAAAATAGCAATTTTTTCCTTTTTCTTTACTGGACCGGATTTGTTTTTCTGCTCGGTCTCCTGGTTTACACTTCTAGGCTTTTTATCGCTCGACTTGTTCAGTGTGGACGTAGTGGAAATACCTAGAATTTCATTATTTTAACACATAAAGGGATGAAAGAAGTTTTATATTACCAGCTACAGAGTTTCTCTCCAAGTCAGCTTTAGAAGCTGTCAAACTCGAAGCACGTTTTGCGGATAATAACTGCTTTTCAGCACTGCATTTAGTGACTTTGATTTGGTTTCCGTTTGGTGTTAAGCGCACATTTAACACTGCAATTGGGTCGTTTTGTTGAAGATTAGCGTCGGCTGCACAAAGTTCCTTTGACTGAAGAGTTGAAGCCAATTCAATCACTTCAGATTTGTTTTTAGCCAAATGTCTCTTTTTATTCACAGCCATTGAACTATTGGACTTTAGAATTTTCGACCAGCTCACCCGGTCTTCGTCTGACTTTGTAGTTTCGGGTTTGTCTTCAAGCTTTTGCTCTGAACTCTTTTTCGACTTTAACTTAACTCTATCTGGAATAACTCCAAATAAATTAATCATCACCGAAAATCTATGATAATCACCTTTGGATTCTCCTCGACTGTCATCAGATGCTGATCTCTTAGTTGTCCTCCAGTTGAGCTTATTCATATTAGTTTCAACTACTAATGGTATGTTTTTCATTACTTTTGGAAGGGCTGAGATTTGGCTGAACCGGTTGGGCCCCGACAAAGTAGAGTATTTTGCCTTAAGGTAGTTTTTGCTTAAATCTAAAAGTTGACTATTATTTGTGGTTTATTAATAGATAGAATTGGTAAACACCATTTCGACGTGATTTTTGAGCCAAAGTGTCTATGCTGCTAGATCTTAATGACGCCTTGGTCTTACTAGGTTTGTGCTGAACTGGCGGACAGCTGATTGGTCTATTCTCTGACCAATAAGTTAATTTACCTGGGAAGTAAAAGTGTGTTGCAAGAATCACAAACATTTAACTTGTTAGAAAGACATACCGCTTTCTAAATTCTCCAAATTGACGCTTCCATTTTCATCATGAAATTTCGTTGCTGATTCGTTAATACTGCATGTGCTCTTGTGCACCTTGGACGTTTTAGCAACACTCTCATTCGTTGCACACTTGCCGTCAATTTGCAAAGCGGGAGTGCTCGCAGATCCTCCCTTTTTCGCGATTTTGGAGCCACTAGTCAGCCCAAACTTCTTTACAAAATACTTTCTCACTTTTTCTCTGTGTTGCTCATCGGAAATTGCGTCCTGCTCACCGTCTTGTAGCACGTAGGACTTATATTCAGTTGCAGGTTTTGTGTTGGATTGTAGCAAATCTAAAAAAATTACAGATTTTGCTTAAATGTTTTTGGGATACAAACAAACAAACAAAATTTATTCGTGCTTACACAAAAGGTTTACACACGTCATAGTCAATGAATTTGATAATATAAAAATATTAAATCTATATAATGCTTCATTTATGTGAATACTTAAAGTCATTAATGGGAAAAATCAGAAAAGTCATTAATAAGAAATTCATTGATAGAATAGAATGATTTAACAATCAAATATTCTTTAATTTTTGTTTTAAATTTCAGAAAAGGTAACAATTTTATGTGAGATGGCAACAGATTGAAGAATTTAGGACCGTAATAAGATATCCCAGTTTTCAATTTATGAATTCTACAAAAGTCCGTATATACAGGGTGGTCCAGTTTTAAGTGTCAATAATTCACCATTTGATAGCTAATCAAAAAATAAGTTGACTTGCATTATATCATTTTTCTGAAAAACGTTTCCTAAGGAAGATACAGTCCTCCAAATTTCAATTTAAAAAATCGTTTTATAGTTTAAAACTGAACATCCAAGACTTGTGAAAGTCCAAATTTGTACTGAATAATCTAAAAACTTTTTTACTACTAGGAATGGTCTTATGATTCGCTTTCTCAGACTGCCATCCTGGTTGAGTGTCTGAAACTGGCATTCAAGAACTAAAAAAAGTCCGGAAATCAAGACAAAGATTGTATTGTGCATGAAACTCATTTTTTACTTCTAAAAATAATATAAAAGTTGACTTTTAATGCTAGAACTGACTTTACTAGGATTAAAGAGAGTCCAAAAGTATATTTTCAAGACTTTAATTGGTGTACAACTCAATTTTCTGGACTGGACAACAAGTCTAGAAGTAAATAAAATTTTCGGACTATTTTATTTCTAAAAATTAGTTCGCAAGACTATTATTGTAGCATTTGGTACCAAAATTTTTTACTTTTATTACTGAAGAAACTTGACTTTTGGAAATAGTCTTAAACTCGATTTTTCAGTCTTAAAAAGCATTAAAAACAGTCTGAATTTCTTAGAGATGTTACAATTTATTGCACTTATGAGTGTAGAAGTCAATTTAATAGTGAAGAAGCTTGAAATAACATTTTCAAGACTATGGTCAGTGGACACACTGGCTTTTAGGCCTGATAAGTCAAAAACTTTGTAAAAGTCTTGAAACTTAATTTGAGGCACTAAAAACAGCCTTAAAACACTAAAAACCAGTCTAGTTTATTAAGAAATACCCGAATTTTTAGCACTGAGGTGTCTAGAAGTCGATTTAATAGTGACAAAGCTTGGAATGTCATTTTAAGTCTATGAGGAATGTAAAAATTGTTTTTTAAGTTTGCTATGTCAATAACTTGGTGAAGATAGTCTTGAAACTCAATTTTCCAAGCTGAAAGCAGTTTTGAAGCACTAAAAATAGTCCAGAATTCGAAAGAAAATGAAAATCAAAGTAAAAAGCACGAAAAGTTCGTTTTCAAGACAATTTTCATGAATCTAATGTCAATGTCCTGCATCTAAGACTATTTTCAAGACTAAAATATTGAAATTTGTCTTCAAATTATGAAAACTTACTTCAAATGCAAATTTTAAGCTTCTGATGTCACTTTTCATTAGTTCAGAGTCATTTTTTGGTGTTCAAGTCAATTTTTAAGGTTTAAATGTATGAATTTGTTGTAACAAATTCTTGAAAAAGTAGTTTTTATGTCTACAAGTCAATTTTTAGTATTAAAGTCTCTCGATTTGCATGAAAACTGGTTACAAACACAACTTTCAAGCTTCTGAAATTTTTATCTTTTCTAATTCAATTTTCAAAACTAAAGTCTTTTAGTTTGTCTGGAAACTATGAAAACTGGCTACAATAATATTTTTTAAACTTCTTAAGTGAATTTTCCGTTTCCAAGACAATTTTTAAGTTGGGTTGGGTTAGTTTTGGGTCTTTGACTTAAAGTGCTGGTTCCAAATTTGATCAATATTGCTCCAATGGTCTGACAGTTATGACAAAAAAAAAAACGATTTTTTAAACAGAAATTTGAAGGACTGTATTTTATTTTCCTTAGGAAGCACTTTTCAGGAAAATGACATAATGAATGTCAGCTTATTTTTTAATTGGCTATGGATTGGTGAATTATTGACATTTAAAACTGGACCACCCTGTATATTCCCTTTGGCTCTCGTATGATGGTAATGGATGCTTTCGTGTGTGTTGTATGAATTTTTATAATTTTTAACATGTAAGAGACATTGATAAATGTATTGTGAATATACAGTCAAAATTTTCAATATGATAAATTAATACAAACCTTGTGAAGGAGATTTGTCAGGCACAGGCCCGTGCACTTTGGGAGGTAACACTATATCATTAGGACCTTTAGGTTTCTCCTTTTTTATGTCCTTTGGATCTTTTGCTAGAACTTCCAGTAAATACATACGTTATACAATGTTAGCAAATCATGTTAAACTACCTGTTGGAGGTTTTGGTGGTGGTGGAATTCTCACTTTGTTACCTGAAATCTTCTCTCCCAGGCTTAATTGTTGTTCTTTGAACATCGTTTCAAGATTGTTAATTTTCTTCATAATTTCGTCTATCTGTTTTTTTGTTTCAGTTAGAATGCTACTCTCCATTACAGCTAATTGGTTTGCAACATTTGAGTTTTGATTTATGTCTTCCAGCAAGTTGTTTGATGGTTCTTTAAGAGTTGCATCAGTGGTTTCATGGTTTTCAAGGTCCTGACGGACGAAAACGATTTCATCTCCCGGTCGAATGACTGCAGAATCTGTTTTGATGTAAGAAATAATTGCTCTATAATACTCTCACTTACCAGACTCATCATTGAAATTCTGCACCATTTCTTTACAGTGATCCTTTTCGCTTTTTTCAACTTCTTTTATATCATTCACAATAAGGCGTTCTTTGGGCGTGTAAACTGTCTGATCTACAGTTGGATATACTATGGTGTCAAAATACTTGTCTAAAACTTGCTCCCTGAACAACTTTAACGCCTCTTTGGGTGATAAAGTCCGTAAATTATTCGAAGAAGATATTTCTTTAGTGTTGTATTCACTTTGACACTGTAAAGCCATCTTTTTCGCTTCTTTGTTACTCTGTTTTGCTTGTATATCTTTGTCGTAAACCACTTTAGGTACCATATTTTGTTCAGTTGTTTTTGCTGAGTTTACAATTTTCGTTACGCTCAACCATTCAACTGTTTGTGGCGAGTTTAAGTCTGCTAGACTTTGCCTAACTGGAGGCATGGTGGTGACAAGTTCCTCAACTTTGAGGGTTACATCATTTTGTCTTGGATTCAGTTGCATGGGGGATTCTTGAGCGATTGGTATTACAGCTTCCACGTTATGGAAGACAATTTTTGCTTTTTTGAAACAGTCAGCGTGATTGGCGCTGTAAGAAAAACTTCCTCCATCACTTTTATTTTTGAAGTTCGACTCCCCAGACACTGGTTGTTCTTTAATCTTCTGGTTGTCTGTCTCCTTTGGTTCAATTTTTTTGCAAGTGTTAGTTTTAGCGTCCGGTTCAGTTGGTGGGTAGTTGAGTTCGGTTTGTTTTCCAAGTGAGGGATCTTTTACAGTGCCTTAAAACAAAAAAAATAATCAACCTGTACAAGATTACACTTAATTCAACTCACTTTCAACTGGGGCAGAAAGTTCTTCTTTATCCTTGATTTCTCTCTCACGGGATCCAACAAAGACTTGCGCTAGCATTTCGCTCCATTCCTTCTTCTTCCTCTCGCCGAATTCATTCAGGTTCTTCTTGGCCTTTTGGGCATTCTTCACATGCACGTCAATTTCTTGAACTTTAGGTATTTCCGCCTTCAATTTAGGCATTTCCTGTGACGGTTCCATGGACATGCTAACAGCTTCAACGGTTCTTTTTATTCGTGGCCGGATGTTTGGTTTGCTACTAGAAACTGCTTTGGCTGTCATAATCTTATTCTTGACCACAACTTTCTTTCTCGGAACTGCTGCTGAAGCTTCACGTTTAATGTCTTCAATCACTTCTTTCGTTTTCTCAGCTGTAAATGAAAGGTTAATGCTTGCTGGGTAGTTTGAGCGAGTTCAAACCTATTTCAACTTTTTCTTCCATGCGATCCTGAGTTTTGTCAATCCTCGGTGTGATATTGTTGATTTTCATGGAGGGCAAGGATTCGATTTGGCTTTGTAATTCTTCAAACTCGCGCCTGGCTTTTTGGAGTTTCCGTTTTTTCTTGTAGGTTTTGGTTTTTTCGTTGGCTTGCTCGTTGAGTTCCTCCACCTAAACTCATTAACATAACATTTTACGTAAAATACTTTAGATGTTTCACCTTGGTGGGTTCTTCCAGTTTGTTGCTTCTAGAAGGGCGTACACTCTGACTGATGTTTGGATCGGTGGGCTTGCCATCTATATTGTGTCGTCCGCCTAAAGTTTCCGGTTCCAAAGACTCTGAGCTACATTTTTTGGGTTTTCTTTTAAAGTCTAATATCCCGTCTGTTTTTCGGACTATTTGAATATCACATTTTACTTGTAAAACCAAGTTTCTCGTTTACAACTCACCTTTTTTATCTGTATGATATAAAGAAGCTTTAGGACCTTCCAAAACTTTGTTTCCTTGTTGATTGTGCTTTAACATTAGCTTAGGACTAGTAGCCTCTTTAGAGCCTCTCACTGTGCCTTTTTCACACTTCAAATCATCTTCAAACTCCAAATCTACTGGTTGCTTGGGAGGTACTTCATGTCCCATTTGTCCAGTAAGAATCTTTCTCACTTTATTGGACGTAGACTGGTTATCAACTTGGTCTTTACCGCCCTGAAGTTCTGCAAATTTTACGTCCAATTTATCCAATTCTTTAATCAGCTCCAACTTTTCCTGTTTCAGCCCGCTTAAAGTTGCGTCCTCTGACTTCGGGTTGGGTTTAAGTTTTTTGCCTCTTCTAGCCTTCTCAACGAATCCGGACAGTTGTTTGGCTTCCTGTTCAACTTTTTCATAATTTGGTTTTGGGGTCTCTTTACCGTAATTTCTGGTAATCAGTCCTTGTGAGTTTGATCGAAATTAGTTGTATTATTTCTGGTTATATAAAAGGAGTAATTACCGGAACCAGTTTTAGTGACCGAATCTTTAATACAGACTTCCTCTAAGTTTAAACCGCTTATGTTGAGGTTATCTATCCACACTCGTTTTGGGTAACGACATCGAGCGTAACTTGACTTTGAAGTCTCAATATCGGATGGCGCAGTTGGGTGAGACTTGACATTTTTGGATACTGCATAGAATAATTCAGTTAAATCTTTTATAAAGAAACAGAATCAAAAAATTACCATCTTCTTCCATATTAACACATTCCGGATCCTTTTGGCTGTTCTCTGGAATCACATTAATCTGCTCAGGTTCTTTATTAACTGGCTCGGGATTGGCACTCTTAGAAGATTTAAGCAGTAACTGGATAAACTTTGTCTTGAGCCGCATTTTGGCTTCATTGCTGGCTTTTTCTATGGTGGGATGGCTTTTCACCAAGGATTCAAAGTCCTGATCGACACTAAGCTGATTGGTTGCTAAAACTTTTGCTGCTTCTTCTTTTGGATTCTCCTGTTCGTTTGGTGGATTGTCAAGGGGGTTGCTTCTAGTTTTCTTCACGTTCTCCATCAGTTTGGGGTAGGTGATTGTTTTGGGTGCCATGCCTTTCCAAGCCATTTTGTGCTGTAACTTGCGCTTTTTCAGTTTTGCTTCCATTTCTTGTAATTTTCTATTGGAAAATTTAGTTGAGTTAAGTAAAAGTGAACAGGCAGATTGAGGGTTTACCCGTCTGCTGATCCTTGACGAATCCGAAATCGTTTCGACAAAGTCAAGTTGTGCTTCACTGTATGCGTTGGATAACTGATTTCGATTTTTTTTCCCTTTTTTAGACACTTTAGTGTTGTTAACACTCACCGAAGGAAAACGGGTTAAATCCTAGAAAAAGTCTACTAAATGAGGCAAAATTTAAAACCAACTAAATCACCATGGGTTTAAACTGGAACTCATTTCTCCGTTTCTGGGTTTCAATGTCGGCAATGTCCTCAATCGCCTCGATGTAATTTCTTTCATTAGATGTAAGTTTTGAGTCGGAAAATGGTCGTTTGCTAAAGCTGGGCGTTGTTATCGAATACAGATGATAATATTTTTTGGAAATACTAGGGATGGGTGGTTCTGGTATCACAACATTGCCTAAATGAACTATTTTTTTGGTAAACATTTACACACCTTGAATTAAATTAACCTGTATAGAATCTCGGGTATTCTCGAAACTTCCACGGTGAAGTTTGGGGAGTTTTAAAACTGGTTAGTTTGCTCGAACTGGGACGCTTTTGCCCTACTGTCGGAGAACTTGTGGTTTTTGATGTTTCCGCAATTCTACAAACTTTCACTCAAACAGTGCTCACAAAACCTTATTTGAACTCACCCGTTGTCGTCTTCTATACATTCTTGCAGTTCGTCCTCAACTAAATCTTTGCCGAGAACCGGTTGAGACCTACCGCCATTCAGATGTAATTTTTTTGTTTGTGCTAGTTTCTTGTATGAGTCGGTAAAGTTGAGTCGCGATTTGGTGATATTGGCACATATCAATTTATACATTTTCTTTAATTTTTCACTTTAATTTTGACCGAATGGACTAAAAATCATGATGATACGTCAACGCGACATACGCAGGCAATGATACCAAATTAATCATGGAACGCATGGTGGCAACGTTTTGCGCACCAAGTTGTTTGTTTGAACACCTGCTGTGCATTATTTTATAATTACTTCAAACCAAAACCACCGAAAATATACTACACCTCAAGTAATAAAATTGTCAATATATTTTAAGCCATTTTTGGTTTTTTGCCCGTATACAAATACAAAAAACTATGTTCCTCTTTAAGAGGTTGACACCGACCCCTATTTGGTTCATCGTCCAGTTGGTTCTGCAGAACTGTCGTAGGACGCTTTTCTACTGTTGGATACAGAATGCTATGCATTCTTTCGTCTGTTTTTACCGAACCACATTCAGACGAACCGTAAATCGTGGAAATGCTGTTGAACTTAACGACTTTTTCGATTTTTTTCCTCGACTTTGGCTGCTTCAATATTGATTTAAGAAGTGGCATTTGATTTCTAACCGCTTCCAGACTGTCTTTTCTGCATGGTTTGTCTTGCAACGACGTCAAACTGGAACTATTAAACGACCTTAACGATTGGTTTGACGATGATTGGCTAATCATTGATTGGTCGGATGGTGTTTTGGTAAGGTTGCTGATTTTTAGCTCCAAGTTAACTTGTGATGTTTTTGTAAGGTTGAAATTTTGCCATGGATAAGCTCGTTTATTGTTTGGTTTATTTCGTTCAGGTGAATGCAGCAAAGTACCTTTAGGTTTAGACAGGGAGTTTTGAAGTTGCTTCAGTTTCAAATTCAGCTCCTTATTCAGGCTGCCGAGACTGTGCTCTGAAGATGTTTTGCTGCACGGTAAAGAACTAGAGCTTTCTTTAGGGGTTAGTTGGTGTCCAGACGACCGGTTACTAAGCTCAAGCGGCTGCTTGTTATTAGGTAAAGAAGGGTTCTTTTTCAGTTTCAATCTTTCCAGGCTGGTTTTCTGGACTGATGTCAGCACCGAATCACTCTTGTTGCGTTTTAAGTCGCTTGAAATTTGATGAGTAGCGTCGTTTCGGGCCGCTACGCGGAATATACTGGTAAATAGTTTAAACGGGTAACAATTTTTTAGGTAGTTCATGGTTGCGATAAATTTGGCCCCCGCTTTTTGAAAATGAACGCAAAAAACTAATGACAACTTGATAGAAACGTCAGTTTAGACAAATCAACACAGTTATAGATGTTTATACCAGGTGTCCAAGAGCACCCTGGACATAGGAGATTAACATGGGAAAACGGTTTTGATTTTTTTGCGCCTGTACGGTTGATTTGATTGAAAAATCGTATTAATGTAAGTTGTAGTACCTATCACGGACTAGTTTTCTGAATTTTTTCAGATCTCTAACTTGAACCGTTTTGTCGTAAAACACGAACAAAAATGCGAAAATTTTAACTTTTTACCTGCACTGTATAAGCGGTTGTCGAGCAACCGTACCAGCAACAATGACCTGTTTACCCGTTGCTCGACAACTGCCCATCCAGTGCAGGCCAAAAGTTTAAATTTTCTCATTTTTGTTCGTGTTTTACGACGAAAGGGCTCAAGCTAGAGATCTGAAAAAAATACAGAAAACTAGTCCGTGATAGGTACTACAACTTACATTAATACGATTTTTCAATCAAATCAACCGTACAGGCGCAAAAAAATCAAAACCGTTGTCCCATGTTAATCTCCTATGTCCAGGGTGCTCTTGGACACCTGGTATATACAAGAGTACTGAAATTAGTGTCCCTTTATTCTACAGGCGGATTTGAATTGGTATCGGACTATTTGGACGCCAATTGTTAAAATATAAATTTACTTTCTGCTACTTCTGTACTCCTGATAGAAAATTCAATTTTGGATTGAAAATTGGAAGTTCTGATACATGATACCGTAAAAAAACTGTCTCAAGCAACAATTATTTATTTTCAAACTTTACATAAATACCCAAGATCGAGCTATTTTGTATCACAGACTTGTATATTGATTCTACTAGGGAAATTAAGTTCACTTTTTTTCATGTACAGGGTCTTTCACTGGGGGCTGACCAACCCCCTTTTTCTGACTTTCCTGTATGTAATTAAAAAAACTGAAATAACCATTGAATGTAGTTTAAAAAGTTGAATCCAAAAATGACCACAAAATTTTAATTTCTTTTATTTCTTAATATTTTATTTTAGTTTGTTGTAAAATTGTACAACATGTCTTATATTCTACCCTCATTTGTTTATGGCTATGATTCCAGAGTTATAATCATTAATGAATGGTCCTCTCTATCATTTTTTTTAATCAATATATAGTTGGATTTTTACCTTTTGAGAATGATGTCATCTTTTTACATCTTTGTTTCTCGCATATCAAACATGTGAAATAAACAATTTTAGCAAAAAAGGCACGTTGTTAATTTTGTCGTCCTGTCAAATTAAAAACGTTGACATTTACTGTCACTTTGATTTAAACGAATATCAAAGGTATAAAAATGGTGCGCTACAATGAGAAGGCCCAAATGCTAATTCTAAATTTGCTGCTTTTTTTCGAGTACGAAAAGAAACAGTTTCCAGGCCTATTCTTGAAAGTAGGGAACGGAATTCTCAAGAGAAGTGTTGATAGAATGTGACAGAAGAAGCTGACAATGGCGGGTTCATGTCACATTCTACAGGTCTTTCTCTTGATAATTCCCTTCCCTCGTTTCAAGAATACGCACCCAGATGTCAACTGAAACTCTCATGATCACTCATTTTTCAAAGCATTTCTAGGTTAAAATTTGTGATCTAATTCCAGACATGCGTGTTTTTTCACCTGCTTGACGTCATTCTCAAAGGGTAAAATTTTGACTATACAAGGTTTGTCAAAAAACAAATTTCGAAAAATTATAATTTTTTTTTTGTAAAAATATATGCAGAATTTCTAGCACATTTCGAAAATAGTTAAATATACCGGGTGATCCATTAGACGAAAAACACCATTTTTGGCTGTAGCTCTTCTATTTGAAGGATAGGAATATTTTGGTACTAATTTTTTGATTCAACTTTTTAAACTAACTTAACTAATCAAATGGCTATCTCAGTTTCTTTAACACACATATTACATATAACACATATACAGGGTGCCGTGAAAAAAAAATACTAACTGCTTTTGGAATACTCACTAAAAACTTTGACACCCTGTATAAAGATTGCAATTACTAATCCAAAAAAAAATGCAATTTTTGCATGATTTAGCTTATCGTACCCTTAAATATACTTGAAGAATTGGCTTGATTGGGCTGGAACCAAAAAACAAACTGCAGCAAATGAGAAAAAAATCAGTCTTTGATCTCGATCATGGGATTGCCGTATTTCACCAAATTAGCCAGCTCTCGCGCACTATATCCCAACAGATGTTTCAAGTCGCATACGAATTTGTAAACGAACCTTTTGCCGTGCACTTTTGATATCATATCGCCGTCGTAATAGTATCGTAAAGCTCTCGACAACTTTTCGTAGTTCATGGTCGGTTTGTTTTTACGTTCGCCCCATAAATAAGCAACGACCTCAGGATTGGTCAACTTGAATTCCCCGTCTCTACCTGGAAACCATTCATTATAAACAATTTAAAGAAAGAAAATGGTTAATTCGGTCCTTACCTGTCCATTGAATTACTGAAGTATGGGCTCTAGTAGTCAGCAATTCAAGGAGGAATTGCCACAATTGGATTTGACCGTTATTGCCCGTTTTATTACCTGAACTTGATTGAATGTAGGGGCTATTGTAGCTTTTTAATGTAGATCCATAGTTGGGAATGATTTTCAACTGCAAAGACAACTTTTATGTCACAAATCATAAATTAGTTAGTTAGTTAGTTAGTCTTCTTTATTTCTAATTATGGTCACAATACATTTCCCGTAACTACAAAAAACATACATGAAAACACAAAAAGAAACAGCGTCATTTTAAGATGAGCGTACACCTAATAGTCTCTTACATAATCCCTGATACAATATGGCTCTAAATTAATTAACATCTGTTTTACCTTTCTTTTAAAAAGTTTCTCATTTCTTTCTAATTTTAAATCATTTTGTAATGTATTAAAAAGCTTCAAACAGGCATAATATGGATTTTTTTCGGTTATAGTTAATCTGTGTATCGGATAATTTACATTTACGCTTCGAGTGTTATAACTATGATGTACCTCCAGATCAAACATACTTTGGTTTTTGAAAAAGAAAACTATACATTCATAAATATATAGTCCCCACACCGTCAGAATGCCATTAGCTTTGAAAACCCCCCTGCAGCTCTCCCTGTATCCCATTTTCTTGTCTATTCTAAGTGCTCGTTTTTGTAAAACAAAAATTTTTTCTATTAAGCTATTAGAACCCCAAAATATTATCCCATACTTGAGCACAGATTCAAAGTTTGCGTAATATAGGATTTTTAATGTTCTTTCATTCATGTATTTCGCAGTGACTCGTATGCCATAGCAAACTGAACTAAGCTTTTTGTTTAACTCTAAAATATGATTTGACCAGTTTAGGAATTCATCCAAGTGAATTCCAAGAAATTTGGTATGTTCTACGAGCTCTGTATTTGATTGTCCAAAAGTTAGTGTTCCAGGTTTTTCAATTTTGAATTGTTTTGTTCTAAAGAGTAGAACCTTTCTTTTATTATTATTAAGTAATAATCTGTTACTTTTAAACCAATCTTGTGCTCTGCAAAATAAGTTCTCTCCCGATAGTGCTAGGCTTTCTACATTTCTTCCCCCTGTCAATAAATTCGTATCATCGGCATAACACGTCACATGCTCATTTTCTGAAAGCAGAATGTTGCTCAGGTCATTAAGAAATACAATGAATAAAATAGGTCCCAATATGCTTCCCTGTGCAATTCCAATTTTATTTTCCTTCAGACTTGAGAAATAATTTTGTCCATTTTTTAATATTTTAACTTTTTGTTGCCTATTAGTTAAATATGATGAAAACAAATGTAATGTTTGACCTCGTACACCGTAAGCCTTAAGTTTTCTAAGCAACATATCTGGGTCAACACAGTCGTACGCCCTTGACAGGTCCAAGAAGATGCCAATCGCCAGGTTACCTTTTTCCATACTTTCTAATATCCGTTTTGTAAAGTTAAATACTGCAGTCTGCGTGGACCTTCCAGGCACATAACCATGCTGATTTAAGCTCAATAAATTACAATGCTTGAAAAAATCAACCGTTTACACATACATAATTCAAAAATTTTTGAAAAAGCCGGTAACAAACTAATAGGCCTGTAGTTTTCCATCAAATCCGCATTTCCTTTTTTAAATAAAGGCTTAATCAACGCTATCTTTAATTGCTCTGGAAATATACCATGTTTGAAGGAATTATTAATTATATGGCAAAGCACATCTTTAACAACCGGAATAGCTGGTTTGATGATGCTAGTAGGTAGGTCGTCAATCCCACTACTATGCTTATTTTTTATTTTAAAATATCTGGAACAATTGAAAGCAAGTAGTTATTATATTCGTTGGGAATATCTTCCGGATCGCCCTTAATTGCAGTTTTAGGAAAATTATTATTCTGTCCAGTTATCTCTCTGCAAATCCTCCACATACATTTATTCTTGTTGTCTGATAATCTTAGCTTATGTTCATATTCCTCAGACCGCACTGCTTTTAATATTTGGTCATATTCTTTTTTAGTTTTGTTGTAGCTCTCTTTAAAATCATTATTAACTCTGGACAAAGACAACTGTAAGTCCAATCTATTTTTAAATTCACTGATTCTGGGATTCTTGTGTTTGATTTTATATTTTTGATTGGTATTTACTAATTTTAAAGGAAAACAGAAATTAAATATTCTGATAAAATCATTTAAAAAGGTGCACCACTGCATGTTTACTTCATTCTTTGGTATTTTATAGACAAGTTCCCAGTTTTGCTCTTTTAAATATTAAGACGAACATGATGATTCCTACCTGAGGTTTGTGCAGCTCTTTCCTTTGTGCCACTTTTTGAGGATCATGTCTCAAAGTAGCTGTAACAAGCATTTTAATCAGTAAATCACTCACACAACCACCTATTCACTCTATACCAATTAATTTCATTTTCCTCAGCAATTCCAAGTGGGTCCAAAATATATCCTCTGGATCATTAGGCACCAGTTTCTGAAAATCTTTCATAGTCACCTTAAACAATTCTTTCCCCGTCATATTCCAGTCTGTCAGTTTAATGTTGGACAAACTGAACTGTCTCACTGCCCATTGTAGCCAATGTCTAACATGCAAAACTGACCTAAATATGATAAATGTAGACTTTGATTTTTTTAGACAAAAACACCAACCAATCCTCTGGATCCAGGGGTATTTTCAGGCGCTCTTGCTCCTTTTTGTATTGCAAGTCAACCTGCCACTGTACTATATTTTGGTGGTCCCCACTACATAATTCCTCTGTTTCATCTTTGTCTCTGCTTAGTGAGTCAGTGACTTCATCTTCATAACTTTGTACATCCTGTGTTATGGTATCTTAAAAAAAATTACATGACTGATTGTAGATTAGCTATTTAATATGTGTTACCATTATGAATGTAATCCTTAGCAGGCTTGAGAACATCAACAATATCAATTTTCTTAGCTAAGAACTGCACTTGCACATTCACTTGTACAATGCCTTCTCCTTGAACACATTGATCCACTAAGTTTTTATGATCTTCCAACTGAAAAAAAGATATCTATGTTGTTAGCATGCCATTTTGGATTAAGTATCATTTTTTATAAAATGACAAAAAAGTATACAGAGGAATTATCACTTCCACCATAAATAAGCAACCCACTTTTATCTCTACAATGCTTTACTACTAAAACATTAGTTATTACTTACAGTTTGAGTATCTTGAAGAGTAAACACAAAATCAGTCAGTTTCATATTTAGTTTTTGTTTTAGCAACTTTTTTAGTTTAGAAAGAGGCTCCCTAATGTCCATGTGTAACATTTCAAAGTGAGAGTCAGGGTCAGATGCACTAAGCATGTCGCTGTCCAACTCATGAATGAGTTGGTCTTCAAAATCTTGGGTGTTGTCCAGGGAAATCATTTCTGAAACCATATGATTCATGCTAAATCCATTAAAATACATGGTTGTGTTATCAACCTAACTGAGCGGGTTCGAGTAAGTTTGAACCCTGTATCATGATAGGTGAAATATTGTTGTCCGCCTGAACTGTTGGGGAAGATGAAGTTGTATTTAACTCTCGAACAAGTGCATTGTTATCTAGTATAAACCTGCAATAAAAAGCCGCAAATTTCATTGACGAATTTCAAATCCGATGTTTTCAGAGATGTATGATAATATTAAAACACAATAATACAAAGTACTTGAAATACATACCTTTTGTTAGGGTCACTCTGTGATACACAAACTTTTTGACCAAAATCATTAACGGTCAGAGTGTAAGTTTCAACGGTATTCATTATTGTTGTTGCCTTTTTAGGGTGTGAAATGTGGCGTTTTTACCTTTGAAAAGAGTTACATAAAGAAAAAAAAACCAAAACTGCAATCATACAAAATCTAAAATTTCTGCCAAAATATAAACAAAGAATTCTAACCTGAAATTCCACTGTTGTTGACAAAAGTATGACAACTGACAGTAGTTTTGTTGGGTTGTGTGTAGAAACTGTCATGTTCGAATTTATGGCAACCAGCCATACGCACCGTAATCCTTAAAGCCGTAAGGCCTAAGGCCTTGGGTAAGTCTGTTTATTTATTTTTTACGTGTTAAAACAATAAGTTTACAGAATCATTGATGTGTAGGTTTCTGTAAAAAATGCCATATAAATATCTGGGAATCTCGTATAGGAGTAGGTGATCATTATAGACAAAGAAATTTGTAGTTTTTCACTGAGACCTAGATGGCAGCCCTAGTAAAAAACTGTAAAATACACAAAAATAGTTAAAATTTAAATAAAATATAAAAACTTATTATAGTTTATGCTAATTGACTTAACGGGCAGTTATTTTTTATTTAAATATGAATAAACCCTCGTAAACGCAGTCAGAATAATTCCTTACACTTAACATAACAAACTGATAACTGAAAGATAACCTCATAACCTCAAATTTTCTTTAAGTTCCTAACCTAACCACACTTTTTTTCACTTAAAATCGCGTCCGCGTGCCGGTAGGGGTAATTTATTTCCAATTTTAAATTTCCAAAACCATTTATTTAAAACCGGTACTTTAACTATTTAAACTACTAGTCCTTAGTGAACCTCCAATAATTAAACATCATGTCGAAAGTTCCGTTCAAAGTGGCCGATTTAAAATTAGCAGAATGGGGACGCAAAGATATCAGCTTGTCCGAAAACGAAATGCCAGGATTGATGGCCCTTCGAAAAAAGTACGGACCCACTAAAATACTGAAGGGGGCCAAAATCACCGGCTGTTTGCACATGACCATCCAAACTGCTGTGTTGATTGAGACTTTGATAGAATTGGGTGCTGAAGTGCAGTGGGCCAGTTCAAACATTTTTAGTACCCAAGATCATGCCGCGGCAGCTTTGGCCAAAAAAGGTATTGCTGTTTATGCATGGAAAGGTGAGACTGATGAGGAGTTTATTTGGTGTATTGAGCAGACCTTAGTATTTCCTGATGGAGAGCCTTTTAATCTCATTCTTGATGATGGGGGTGATTTAACTAATTTAGTGCACCAGAAATATCCTCAATATTTGAAGGGGTGTAAAGGGCTTAGTGAAGAAACCACCACTGGAGTGCATAATTTGTATAAAATGCTGCGCGAAGGAGTTTTGAAAGTTCCAGCTATTAATGTTAATGACTCAGTTACTAAAAGTAAATTTGATAACCTTTATGGATGCCGTGAATCATTAATTGATGGAATTAAAAGAGCCACAGATGTAATGATTGCAGGGAAAGTGTGTGTGGTTGCTGGTTATGGAGATGTAGGCAAGGGTAGTGCACAGTCTCTTAGAGCATTTGGAGCTAGAGTTCTAATAACAGAAATTGACCCTATTAACGCTCTGCAAGCTGCTATGGAGGGCTATGAAGTAACTACAATGGAAGAGGCCAGTAAAGAAGGTCAGATTTTTGTAACTACTACTGGAGACAAAGACATCATCAAAGGAGAACATTTACTCAACATGCGCAATGACTCTATAGTGTGTAATATTGGACACTTTGATTGTGAGGTAGATGTGGCCTGGCTGGAGAAAAACCACAAGTCTAAAGTGAACATTAAGCCTCAAGTGGACAGATATGAATTAGCGAATGGAAATCACATTATAGTTCTTGCAGAAGGCAGGCTAGTCAACTTGGGTTGCGCAACTGGACATTCATCTTTTGTGATGTCCAATAGTTTTACAAATCAATGTCTGGCTCAAATTGAGCTTTGGACTAAACCTGGAGAGTATAAGGTGGGAGTTCACACTTTGCCAAAGGTTTTGGATGAGGAGGTTGCTAGACTGCATTTGGACCATTTAGGAGTAAAACTTACTAAACTTTCATCAGAGCAAGCTAAATATATTGGAGTACCTGTTAATGGACCTTATAAGCCTGATCATTACCGGTACTAATTTTATGATTAAGGAGAAAACCTAGTTATTGTAACTCAATATTTTGTTTGGTTCAATGTTAGCTCAATAGTTATAAGTACTAATTTTTTTGTATTTAATTATGGTTTTATTTGAAGGAAACACCATTTAACCAATTTTTGCTGCATTATTTTTTCTCTACCAGGTCTAAAATTGGCTTTAATTGGATAATTTTTGCTAGTCATCCTCAAGTTATCTAATGTGACCTTTGATTTTGCAGTGTCATGCTACTGAATTGTGATGAAAGTTGATTTTTATCTGAAATGAATTATTCACTTTTTCCTATTACTCTACAATCTGTGGCAGTATTACTAAAGAATCAACAACTTGACCTGTGTGTGGGTTATCAGTGAACTACTCAGAGAAAATAAAACTGGTATTTTTGTTTGTCTTGGCTATTATAGTTGCTCATACTAATTTAAATGTTAAAATTCAACCATATAAAGTAACCAAATTTTGTCAAATACAATTACTTTTTTATATAGAGCAAAAATCAAAGTAAAATTGGATAATGTAACAATGTAATACAAAAGTAAATAAAAGAAGTAGTAGTCCATATTCTTTCAGTGGAGTTGTATGAGTACGAAAGGTAAGGAATAACACGCAGTCGTCTCCACAATACTTTATTTCAACCTTCAAAGGATAAGGCCTGCTCAACTAGTTTCTGATATATAAATGACCATCTTCAGAAGCTTAAAGCGCGGGCTGTCTTTTTACAAGGGGAGAGACAGTGAGACCCATGTTATTTATTAGAATGAGTGAATTTAAAAAAAGGTTTAAAGGGGGTAACAAAGCTCATTATGGAGAAAAAAACACTAAAGCCTAGTTTATAAAAGGAATTTTAACTTTAGCTGTAACTTTAGCATTAGTAATAAATTTAGTATTAACCCTAAAAAAGAAGGGTGTTTATAAAACCCCTAATTTAACCATACAGTTTTTTGAAAAGTAACCTAACTTTAATGTTATTTTTTTCATGTTTTGCTGCCTAATGCCACATTACTGCGCTAAATCACTAGCAAAAAGATATTCTTTGAATTTCTGTTTAGAAATTTCATAAATAAAGCAAAAATTCAATCTTAAGAGGAAGTTATAAACATTGCAGATTTAACTTTAGTATTAGCTGTAAGAAAATTTAGAATTTTATGTAAAACCAAGGTCAGCAGTTACAGCTAAATTTACAGTTAAAGTTAAATTTTGTTTATGAACATCACAATTTAAAACCACTAGTTCTATTCTTAATGCTAATACTAAAGTTAATGCTAAAGTTAAATTTTGTTTTATAAACCAGGCTTAACACTACGTATAAACTTAAGAACACTATAATTTAATTAAATTTAGTCTTAACCCATTTTGTTGTGGCTGGGGATGCCCCTATGGGGGAGAGATATGAAACTATATTATTATTACCCCCCTAAACCTCATTCTAAATAACATCGGCCTCACTGTCTCTCCCCTTGTAAAAAGACAGCCGGCGCTTTGAACTCCTGAAGATTGTCATTTATATGTCCGAAACTAGTTGAGCAGGCCTTATTCTTTGAAGGTTGAAATAAAGTATTGTGGAGACGACTGCGTGTTATTCCTTACCTTTCCTACAAAAGTAAATGTTTTGAATGTGACAAATAAGATGTCCAGTTACATTCAAAACATTTGCTTTTTTTTTAGAAACTAACTACTACTGGGTAAACTACTGTAATAAAACCCTTGACGTTCAAAATGTGTACTTGAAAATTAATTATAATAACACTTTCATTTAGAGTAGTTTCAGAAATGTATATTATTCATATATTTTAATAAAGTTTTTTTATGTTTGACTTTAATAGCTTTACCGAATATAACGTTTCTTATTATTAGAGATTTATTTTCCTTAATAATTGCTGATTGTTTGCGAATTGATTTTAGTTGTACGATTTTCAGAAAAGAATAATGTAGTCGTTGCAAACGATTTTACCACTTTGAAATTGACACTGTAAACCGAGCAAACTTTCCAATTTATGGACCACTGAAAAATAGTTTACTCAATTATTACCAAAGTTCATTGTAATGCAAAAAAGTGCTCCCCCTTATAATATTTTAAACTAAACGTATCCCATACTTGAGATTTATGTACAAAATTAATTTAAATATCCTTTGATAAGTTGTCTCTTCTGGAAAAGTATGCGATACGTTTTTCCTGTAATAAATCCACACCCATGATACTTAAAAATTGCAAATCTTGCATACTTACCTATAAATATAATGATTTGTACCTAAATGCTATAATTTTTTTTAGTTGAAGTGTGTTGTACCTGTCCCTTTATATTAATTATATGGTAACAATACGGCGTAATATTGTACACATTAAATCTAACTAGTATGTACAAAAACGATTTCGAAAAACTTAACAAGAGAGCCTCTTTCAACAATTTAAACTCTAGAAAACGGAACCCTACTAAGAATAACCTATATTCTATATAGTACCCGTATTGGTGCGCATTTGGAAGTGCATTTAGTAACGTTTTAACAATTTTATGATCAACTACGACTTTTTATTATTTATTGGTAATTTTTCTCAAATCTGTTTTATTTATGTGGTATTATATGGTATATTTGAATCCCCACACTCCTCTAAAGATGTTTGTTTAGTGTTCATTTACATCAACTATATCAAGGAAATTTTAATGAACAGAGGGGGTTTTAAAATATGAGGTCACTATGCTCATCTACTTCAAAAAATTAGAGGTTTGCCTTGTCACTGTGTATTTCTCAATTGCAAGAGAGAGAGGCCGCGCATTCGTTTTCGAGCTCCATCGAGCGAGAAGCGCGTTTTTGACGTCACCATGACGTAATTTAGCAAAAACATAATTTAACCAACTGTCAAATTACGTCACTGTGACGTCAAAAACGCTCCATGGAGCTTGAAAAGGAATGCGGCCAGAGAGCAAACTTTGTTTAGAAGCTGGATGATTTGACACAGATTTTAGTAATAATTTAGAATTATTTACTGATAATTAATAAATATAGTCACGTGACTACTGTAAAAATTAAGTACTGTGCCAATTTTGATAGTTTTGACATTTCTGGCAACTGTCACATAGAACTAGAACACTATTTACTTAGACTGTCACGTGACAACTGTCAAAATAGTGGCCACGAAGCTGAAAATCACGCCTTTTTACGAATACTGCCAGAAAACTGTTTTAAATTGTGATTTTGGCAGATTCATTCTCAGACTGTGCCAATTTTGATAGTTTTGACATTTCTGGCAACTGTCACATAGAACTAGAACACTATTTACTTAGACTGTCACGTGACAACTGTCAAAATAGTGGCCACAAAACTGAAAATCACGCTATTTTACGAATACTGCCAGAAAACTGTTTTAAATTGTGATTTTTGCAGATTCACGTCCAGACTAGATAAAGTTTGATATTTACGACAATTGTCACGTAAACTAAGACACTATTTACTTAGTCTGTCACGAGACAACTGTCAAAATAGTGGACAGAAGGCTGAAAACCACGTCTGGTCGAATACTGCAAGAAAACTGTTTAGTATTGTGATTTTTGCAGACATGGAATTCATGCCCATGCTGTGTAAAGGTTGGCAATTTTGACGTTTCTGGCAACTGTCACATAGAACTAGAACACTATTTACTTAGACTGTCACGTGACAACTGTCAAGTGGCCACGAAGCTGAAAATCACGCCTTTTTACGAATACTGCCAGAAAACTGTTTTAAATTGTGATTTTTGCAGATTAATGCCCAGACTAGGTAAAGTTTGATATTTATGACAATTGTCACGTAAACTAGAACACTATTTACTTAAACTGTCACGTGACAACTGTCAAAATAGTGGCCAGAAGGCTGAAAACCACGTCTGGTCGAATACTGCAAGAAAACTGTTTTATATTGTGATTTTTGCAGATTCATGCCCAGACTAGGTAAAGTTTGACATTTATGACAATTGTCAAGTAAATTAGGACACTATTTACTTAGACTGTCACGTGACAACTAGCAAAATAGTGACAAAGAAGCTGAAAACTATGTCTCGTGTCGAATACTGCAGGAAAACTGTTTAATACTGTGATTTTTGCAGATTCATGGCCAGATTGTGTTGGTTGACAGTTTTGACGTCTCTGGCAACTGTCACATAGAACTAGAACACTATTTACTTAGACTGTCACGTAACAACTGTCAAAATCACCCCTTTTCCGAGTACTGCCAGAAAACTGTTTTAAATTGTGATTTTTACAGATTAATGCCCAGACTGTGCAAAGTTTCATAGTTTTGACGTTTTTGGCAAAATGTCACATATAACTACAACACTATTTACTTAGACTGTCACGTGACAAGTTTGATTTTAAAACGGACTACTTTAGTTAACATTTTGCCACAAAAACATAGAACCACCACAAATGTTTGATAGCACACAATTATAGCTAACTTTAGGTAAACAGTTACTGACATCAAACTATTTTTGTTCTAAACTCATTTGTGGTTCCTTTACGTTTTTGTTGCGCTTATTTTCAATTTTTTCAGCTGATAGTTTCTCGCCTTGGTCTCAACAATAATATAGAATAATATGCTCTAACCCCTACTAAGTTTGCTAATCGCCTATAAACATCGTGGGAGCTACTATAAGTGATTGCCCTTCAAAATTTTACTAAATTGGAAGACAGATGAGAGAAAACTTTTATAAGCGTAATTAAGGCGCAAAACAACGGTTCAAAAAGTGAATCGTGCGTATTTTTCCTAAAAAAAAAACGTTGCTCTTGATTTTTATTAAGCGTCCCTTAAACGGAACTGGTGGCCTGATGCGAAGTACAGTGACTATCCGACGAGCAAACTGATAATGGTACCGGACTATATTGCATTGCATTGTAATCATTGCAGTTTAAATACAACCTGGAACTGGTGCGGTCGCATTCTGGGCAAGAGCGTTTTTTCTTTTTGTTGCGTCGGAACAAGTCATAAGCACACCTAAAATTGAAAAAATACAAACAATGCTTGTTTTGTCGTTACGTAGGATTACCGGGCATGTAGGATATGGGCACAAGGTAAAGCTTCCAAAGAATCCGCCTCCAAACCGTAGGGAGAGCCGCAACCGGCACAATTTAGGTCCAAATCGTTTTGCAGTCTTGTAGCCACCCGTTCGTGGTGTAGTTTGTTGTTTTCATCCCCCAATGAATGGTAGATACGTGATAGTCTCAATCGGACAGCTCTTACTAGCAACTGGAAGTTAAAACTTAGTAATTTTACTTTGATTGTCTGGACAAAACTACAAACTGAACTACAGATTGTTTTTCAGTATACAAAAACCAAAAGTGCTAAAACCAGTCAAGTATATTTACTAGCAAGTGCGCAAAAACGTCTAAAATACAGGGTGGTCCAGTTTTAAATGTCAATAATGCACCATTCGATAGCCCATCAAAAAATAAGTTAACATACATTATGTCATTTTCCTGAAAAATGTTTCTCAAGGAAAATACAGTTCATAAAAAATCGGTTTCTTATCATAACCGTTAGGGCGCTGGAGCAATTTTAATCAAATTTAGAACAAATACATATGAAATTAATACTCATTATGTGATGTTAATGACGTTTGTCGAAACTGTCCAGTGGTCTAAATACAGAAAGATGGTTTTAATTTTTCTGCCTTATTCTCTACGTCACTGGATATTTTTCAAAAGTTTCAGTTTTTTTTACTTTACTTGTTCAATTTGACAAAATAAGTATCTCTTATAAAATTCTGATTTAAACCTTTGTTTACCAGTTAATTGAGTTAATACGTTCAAAGACCCAAAAACAACCCAACCCAACTTAAAAATTGTCTTGAAAACGGTGAAAATTGACTTAAGAAGCTTAAAAAATGTATTTGTAGCCAGTTATCATAGTTTCTAGACAAATTGAAAGACTTTAGCCTTGAAAATTGACTTGAGAGGCTTAAAAATTATCTTTGTAGTCGGTCGTTATAATTTTCAGGTAAGTTGAAAAACTTTAGTAGTGAAAATTTAAAAACTACTTTATCTAGAATTTTTGACTACAAATTCACACATTTCAACTTTGAAAATTGACTTGGACATCAAAAAGTGACTCTGAACCAATAAAAAGTGACATCAAAAGCTTAGTATTTGCCTTTGAAGTCAGTTTTCATAATTTGAAAATGCATTTCAATATTTTAGTCTTGAAAATATTCTTAAATGTAGGATATTGAAATTGACTTGAAGACTAACTTTTCAAGTTTTTTTACTTTGCTTTTCATTTTCTTAGAACTTTACTTAGACTAATTGTAGGGCTTTAAAACTGCTTTCAGCTTGGAAAATCGGGTTTTAGGGTTATCTTCACCAAGTTTTTGACATAGCAGACTTGAAAAACTATTTTTACATTTTCCATAGGCTTAAACATGCCATTTTACGCTTTGTCAGTCAATTTATGACTTCTAGACGCTTCACTGGGCTTTAAGACTAAAAAATCGAATTTTAAACTATTTTTTATAGTAAAAGTTAAGTTTCAGACTCTTCATTGATGAAATTAAATAATTTTGGCATTAAATGCTACGATATTAGTCTCGAACACTAATTTTTACAATTAGACTGGACAGTTACCAGTGTTTAATTGAGTAAAAAAAAAAAAATTTGAATTGAATGATCAGTTTTACATTACCTATAGTCTAAAAAATTGAACGCCAGTAAACATTAATCCAAAAATCCTGATTTTTGACTATTTTCAGGGTCAAAAATTAACTCGTAAACCTCACAGATGACCAGATTTGAATCCTTTTGAACCATTGTAAAGTAAGAAATACAATAATCCACGTAAACATTTTTGTCAATTTTGAATAATATCCAGTGAACGTAGAAAATAAATACTATCCCCCTATAAACAATTTTGAAGAATGTCATTCACATCACATAACGAGTACTCATTTCCTAATTACTTGTTCCAAATTTGATCAAAATTGGTCCAACGGTCTGACAGTTGTGGCAAAAAAACGATTTTTTAAACTCAACTTTGGAGGTCTGTGTCTTCCTTAGGAAGCGTTCTTCAGGAAAATGACATAATGCATGTCAACTTATTTTTTGATGGACTATCGATTGGTGAATTATTGACATTTAAAACTGGACCACCCTGTATATTTAAATGATTTTATTGTAGTTAGTAATTTTAGTAACAAAATTTTTCTCAGTTGTTAATACGTTTTATTTTTTTGTGAATATTGGACCTAGACCAAAACTACTTACACTTGTCCACAGCAACTTTTAAGGCTCTTTTAATAAGTGGCATCATCAGATTTTCATTCCGACGTTTCGTTTTTGCGGAATCATCGTCAACTTAATTTTTTTAAATCCAGTCCCGATGTTTTTATGTTAGATTCTGAAAGCCCTTTTTATCCCGAATTCAATAATGTATGAAACTAAACTTTTTTTTTTATTTTACTTTTTTCAGTTTTGGATTTGGACAGAACTTTTTTTTCTTGTCTTCTTTTGAAGTTTAAATTAATAATAATCATCGAAATAACCTGAACAATTTATGGGCATAGGCAATTTTTAATTTGAAAAAATTTAGTAAAACGCATTTAAATCATAAAGTGTTTGAATTGAATAAAAAGAGCTTTCAGAATCCGATATTAAAAAAAATAAACTGGTGATGGTTCCGCAAAGACGAACGTTTCAATATTAACGTCACCAAAAAATAAAATGTAAAATCAAAAAATCCATGATTACGCAACTTTTCTCCCGTTTAACCAAATCTGTATCTATAACAGTTTCCAAGATTCCCATAGTGGCCCTCCTTATCCTGGACACACTGTATACCACAAAATTTCAAACGAATATGTAACACTTGTTGATAAGGCAACATTCAGTAAAATATGCTTGTCATTGTGTTGAAATTTTATTGTTTTTCTTAATTTAGAAACCAATTTTTATTTAAGATAATCTAGAGTTATCTTTATTACACACGAGAAGTTTTACAAGAGGTCAAAGCAGTTAACTCTATATCTTGCCCATATAAAAGTCTACATTTTTTTTCATTTAATTTGACTAAAAATGTTATTCTTACCTTGGCCCCAATAGAACTGGCAACCTCCAGCAATCGAGTATTAAACTCCAAAGGTCTGCAATTGCAAATTTTATGCTGAAGCCTCAAGGCTTCCAAACACCTCGCAGCTCCATCCATGGACTCCATCTGTATGACTCGATCTCCCATGGCGGCTGCCGACCCCATTGCAGCTTCGTACTGTCGAAACGCTTTCTGAAACCCCTCAATAACCTGAATCATCTGACTTGTACAAATGCAGCCTTATTACGTTTATGTCAGCTTTTTTGCGGTAGATATCGCCCATTATTCGGATGCTTTTTGCGTACGTAGCTTGATCTCCGGATACTAAGGCCAATCTGGTGGCTTCCTATAAATATTTTCTGATTCGTTTACGAAACTGGTTGAAAAAGAAACTTACTGAGCAGTAATCGTGAGCGTCTCCCAGTTCTCCTTGTTTGCGTAAGGCGGAAGCCATTTGAAGCAACGCAGCCCTAAATTGACAATATAAACAATCTATAGAGAGAGATTATTTTGAAATAAAATAGTTTATACATTTACCTATGATGTCTAGAATTCAAATCACCGAGTTGCAATGACCTGGACAAGTCGTACGCCTTGGACGCATATTTAGCACTTTTATCCGCGTCTTGCAATCTGCTAAACAGTTCGGACAGTCCCACGTACACCTTCACAAAGTGATAAAAGTGCTTTTGTAAGGACATCTAATTTTGACTTACTTGCAGTTCAAGGGCTGGATCATGGACAGCTTGAGCTATACGGTGAGCGTGTTGAAAGCTGTCCAAAGCTTTGTTGAATCCCGCAAGTTCCAGATAAACCGAACCGACTGTTAGGTGAACGTGGCCGGCTGTTGCACACAATTCGCATTCGTTGTACAGTGAATGTCTTGCGTAGGCCAGGGCTCTGTTTTTAAAATATCATTACAAGTTTTACAGAATTATATGTCAAAGGTGATCAACATCAACCAAATTTACCGAGAAAATGGGAAATTGTACAACACTTCATCTTAGAGATTAATTAACCTACAGTTTCTAGCCCAAGCCATACATTTTTATGGCACTTTTTTCGTAGAACTTGATAATGGTCAACAATTTTGTGTGCTTCTGCTAAAGGTCTATTCACAGAAATGTTTGGTTTTGTGCTGTTTAATGTACGCTTCGGTTTGAAAGTGAAACTTTCTGCACTTAAGACAATAGTTAGAGCTAGTAATTTGGATAAAATGGTAATTCCTTTTTCAGTAATTTCCGAACAAATGACTTTAAAATGTAGATGAAGGAATTAGCATTCCTCGTTTTGCGCAATTACGACCCTGCTAACATAACACTTCTCAGTGAATTTTTGAATATATGTTAGTAAGAAATAAATAATCCCTCTAAAAAAAACCATCTCAGGGCCCAAAAAAACAGTAAATTAATTGTTTGTTTCAGGAAAGACCTTATTTTGGCGGAAGTATTAACCTGAGTTTTAAGCTGTATAACAGGGGCCATCTTGTTTTATCAGAATGAGTTAAAATGAGATAATCAATCAATCAATCAAAAAATTAGCTTTATTGTCGGAAACTTAAAGTCATTGACAAAGCCCTGAAAACACATACAAAAACAGCAAAAAAAGAACATACATAATTATTACACTACACATACAATATGAATCACACATAATTACACCTTACAATTATTAAAAAAAAACAAAACAAAAAGGCAGTTACCCTGTATAAGAGAGGAGAAAGAGGATCAAAAACACAAACAGTGCTGCTTGGTCAATTTATGGCAGAACAAAGCGCCTTAAGAACTGGAGCAGAATTCGTCCAGAGAATAGTACGCCCCGTCAAGCAAAAACCTCTCAGCCTCACGCCTAAATCCATGCGCAGATGGCTGGCCTCTCACGTGAAGAGGGAGGTTATTGAAAAGTCTCTTGCCACTGTAAATAAGCGACGACTTAATCTTCTCCGTGTGAGGAATGGGAAGCCTCAAAACGAATCCACTGCGAGTCACCGAGCCGGAGCCCTCGGACAACTAACCCCCAAACTTGCTTGTCTCTAAGATGAAAATGCAGCACAAGGTGAAGATACCATGTTCAATGAAGAGAGATACATGAGGCCCTGTATCCAATACGACACATGCTCGCTTCTGCAGGAGAAACACAGAATTGAAGCGGCTTCGAGAACAAACTCCCCAGAAAGCTATGCCGTAACGGAGATGGCAGTAATCCAGATCCATAGATATTGTAAACACTCTAGTAAACACTGACGCCAAGCACTAAACATGTCAATCAAAAACGCCATTAATTTTACATTTGATGATACTCTGGTGATACCTTAGTCCTGGTTTTCAACTGAAAATCAGATAAATATCGGTTTTTTTATTGGTTGAATGATCACGTGACTATGACGTTTTCTGACTTGTGACGAATGATTGTACATATTTATTTTGACAATTCTTATCATTGTTATCATAACTACAGTTTTGAGTAGAAACTTTTACATAAATCAAAAGCTTATATACAGGGTGTCCGGAAAATACGTGTACAACGTTTGACGACAGACTCCTGACGTCAAAATATGTCGATCTAAGCCGACTTAGTTATATCCAAAATTGTCTCGTTTAGCCGGTAGAGGGCGTCAAAAATTTGTAAAAATATTGGGTACAATTTCATTTCTTAAAGAGTATTGATAAGTGTATTCAGCAAGATGGCGGTCATTTTACACATTTGCTTAAGTAATGTTTTTGGTTTACTTAGTTTCTTACAATAAATAATTTCAACTTTATTATACCTACTTTGATGTATGCAGGTAATTGTAAATTTTTTTTTTCTGGCGAAACAGCTCATCCACCGGGAAATATTAAAGAGGTAAAATAGCTTCAAAATACTTCCGGTCACTCGACAAAAATATCTGGGTTGTCATAACGCCGTTCATATAAAAAATGAGGAGAAATGTTGACGTATTATATCACTTTTATAACACTTCCACTTATTTACAGCCGGTGACTATACTACTAGAAAACGTCATTTTATAGTATTAGTCTACATACTAAAATTCATTAAAATCCATTAGCAGGTTATCACGTAATTTAGTAAAAAACCAATATTTTTACAAATTTTTGACGCCCTCTACCGGCTAAACGAGACAATTTTGGATATAACTAAGTCGGCTTAGATCGACATATTTTGACGTCAGGAGTCTGTCGTCAAACGTTGTACACGTATTTTCCGGACACCCTGTATAGATAGTTTTCCATGGACCCTGTATTAATAACAATTTTTTTTAATGTATGATAACGAATGCAAAATTGTTTATTAATGAGGCCCATTAATGGATGATTTTTCAATTTCATCAATATATTAATGAGCGATTAGTAATCTCAATTTTATTAACGTTAAACTGTTTCGATTCTTAAATCTAGTATTTTTAAAAGGAATCATAAAAAACTAACCTTTCTAAACCTCCTAGTCTTTGATGCGCCCTGGCCAGATTCAGATATGATTCAGCCCGCATGTTTGGACTGTCCAGTTCCTCCGATATGAACAGTTGACGGTGGGCGTACTCTAAAGCGTCCCTACAATAGTAAATAACGTTTTAGAAATGTTAAATAAAGACAACTTAGCTGTTATCCGGAATTTTTTATGGACCTATAATTTAAAAAAGTATTCTCGCCAACGGTACGGTATAAAATATGGATAAAACAATTTCTGTGAAAACTACGAAACTACGGGACAATACGTATGTGTCCACAGCGACCTAATTAAAAACTTTAATGCCAAAAGCAAACTCCAGAACTACAATCATGCACTTCCTTTTGTTGATTAATACTGAATTTAAACTGTGACTTATCACAAACTTAATAACTTGTAAATGACCAACATCTCTTGATAATCGTTAGCCTGATATTTTTTGTTTCTTTTGTATTTTTCATTTATTTTGTCTTCTTAGAAACTCCTTCTTGGGATTTGGAATAATAGTGTAGCAATTTGAGTAATGTCAAAAATATTTTTTCAAAAAAATGAAACTAATCAAAACACTTTACATACGTTCCGGTCCAGGCACTGGCAACTACTCCTGGTTTTCCTGGCGGCCGTTCGAAATTCAAATTAAGCCAGTGCTAATTCGAAACGTTGTAGATCTATTAAAACTTGCAACATTAAGGGAATCAGGGAATATGCATTTCATCAAGCCCCAGTTTTAAACGAATGGTGCCCGTAGTCCTATTCGGGATCGTTTGGTTAGGGAAGTGAATTATTTCCATACTTTCCCTCCCCCACCATAATTTCCGTTTAGCACGTAAACGATCTCTTCAGTTTAGGGCATTAATTCAGTTGCCATTTACTTACAACCCAGAAAGCGTGGAATAAAATGAACGTCTGACGGGCCTTTAAGGAAAATTAAATGGATAAAGGCAGTGTCGACAACGCCAACCCACGGCTCGATTCTAAGTTATCCTGGAGGAAAAACCCGGTTCTCTCGCCATCCTTTTTAAAATTCGGTACGGGGAATTTTCATTTCAAAAAAGTCCCTAACGCATTAGAGAAAATTATCTTCCTATACGTGGATATAATGCGTCCATTGTAAATCTTCCTTTTCTTTTTTAAATTCAATGTAGCTTACCGGAATTTTATTAGCTTCTTAAAGTAGGACACGAGACGTGCAAATACTCACCTATATTTACCCCAATCCATATAGGCCTGATACAAATAACCCAGGACGCTAAACTTGTCTTCTCGTTTCCTTAGGGCTTTGATGGAGCTTTTCCATTTTCGCACCGCCTGCTGCTGTTTGTGCTGGTTATACAGCTTCAGGCCCTGTTCTACCTGAAAATATAAAATTAAATTATTCACGTTGAACGTTAAAAAGGCAGTGAATTCAATGCGACAGACGAATGCTATTCGGACCGGCCGCTAAAAATATCAGAAACCCTTTCAGGTAGGTAACCCCGGATGAAAAATGAACGCGCTGAAAATAAGAAAAATGAGGGAAAACCTCTTTAAAAAAATCAACAGAATGTATTTTTATTCCTCTTTCGGGGATGCTTTTTCGGCTATTACGTTTGAGGAGTGCTCGGTCATTTGTTTAACACGTTAACTGTCACCGCTGAAAGAAAAAATAGGATCCCTTTCAGGTCTAGTTCCTAAGTAATTTGTTTTTTCGTGTGTATGGCTGTCTTTAAATCGTAGGTGATCATAGGGGTCTATGACACTTCCAGTTTGATAAAATGATAGGAAAACCAAAAATTTAACTAATTAGAGCATAATAACTTTTTCTACTGGTCATCGTACCTTTCGTTTTGCGATACTGTGTCTAAACTTGGCCCGGCAAGCGTAAAAACATCCAAACGTGCAAACAGGAGTCCTGGGAGTTCGCACTTCTGTGTAAGTATCTCGGTGCAGGCTGGAATACGAGTCGTTCCAGGGCCAGACGTGGTCCAAACCGTCCAGAGGATGCCTCGATCCATCTGGGGAAGACAGAAGTCTCGTGGCAGAAAGTTGATGACTAACTCCTGCGCCCGATGTGTGGTAGATGTTGTTGAAGTTGCTGAAAAACAAATTAGATGATTGTCAGATTTTGTAAAATATTTCCGTTTAGCAAACTGCATGATTTTTAGTTTTCTGGCCATTTGTCTTTGAGGGTAAATTAAAAGTGACGTTTCTTTTTATCAGATACAAAAGTGGAGCAATGTATGTGAGATTTTACGGTAAAAGTTCCTTACTAACCTAGCCTAGCACCGTAAACTCATTTACTTTACATTTTCCAGAACTTATACAATAAATCAATTGATCATCAAGAGTGATCAAAATTTGGGATTTCATTCTTGGTGTTAGTTTGTTTAAACGTGAAATGGAGCAAATTTGGATTGTCGCAATATTAAATGAACGGATCCTCCAATATCCGGAACTGTGTCCCCGACCAAATTGTTCGGATTTGCTCCAACATAAATTAAGATTTGCTTGATCTCCGTTTCCGCGCTAAATCGTTATTTCTGCCCGGATTTGTCAGGATTTATTTACGATGTCAGTGCTAAAAAATTATCCGCGTTTCTTGGATTGTTTTTTTCTAATTGCAGCAAAAGTTTAACTGAGAAAATCAATTCAACTTGAGACTTTGCAGAATACACCGTATTTCAGCTGATTATCTGACCTCTCTCCCGCATGGTTTTTTATCTACGGTAATCTTCAACCATTTAGGTTTACTTTTATTTTTGGTTTACCCAAAAAACATAAAAAGTTCATTGGGTGTTGCAAAAAACTATTTTCAATTTTTATTCAATTTCTTCAACCACTGTGTTTCTGTTTATACAGAGAATCCCAAAAAAATTCCCTCCTCCTAAACCACTACTTACGAGTACCTTATTTGAAGGTATAGTAATGAACACATGATTGTTAAATATAAAGGAATATAGAAAAAAGACGAGAAGAGTAAAGGATAAAATAAATCAAAATGTGCCAACATTGGAAGAAGTCACGGCACTGTTAGTGGTTTGTAAATGGTCAAAAATGCTGCTTATTAATTTTTTTTTAACCAATCACCAGCTACACCAACAGTCCACATGTGCAACATTCGAGAAAATTCCAAAACAGCTGTGATTTACGCAAATACTGTCAATATACGAACTTACTCTTGTGAAAGGAATTCTTGACAAAATAGGGCTCAAAAAACATAAAGTTAAACTATTTTTAGGAAACTCTAGTTAAACGCTTGGAAAGGAAACCGGACTGATAGCCAGGAAGTTGGCACACTTAATTACGCCCTCAGCACTCTGGAAATCCGCCTCCACTCCCACTGTAAAATCATCCCCAATTATAATGCATTTTGCATTTGAAATCTACCCATTGTTGGCGCAGTCAGAGATTCTAAAGCGTTCTAATGAATCCAGATTCGTGTTAATGGTTGTTTTTGGATGGTTCAGAGGGTTTGATAATTACCAGACTATTTTTTCAGACAACTAAAATGGATTATTCATGCTAGACACTCATTATGTAATTACCAACCTAAACTCCCTGGAGTTGAGCGACTCCCAAGACATCCTTCTCAAAGACACTAGCTTCCTTCCTTAATCCTAGATCGGTAAGTGGAGCAACCAATCATTTTTCCACCCCTAATCGGCCACTGTACACATAACGTTACTGGCCCACTTAAAGCACAAGTGGCATTCAACAGACGGTTCCATCATAACAGGGCACTTTTTTCACGAAAAAATCGCGATAAGCTCGGCACAAAGCCAGAGAACCAATCCAGAGCTCGGCGAACCACCGTACCACCATTTTGGGGTGAATTTTTCAACAGCACTAAGGGTTCATTCGCTGTTTTTCCGAGAATCACTACTGGAACACACACACACCCCTTTTGTCCAATATCCAGAATCCTATCCCTACATATTTCATCTGGACCGGAGCAAACGGGAACACTGGTTCGGAACTGATCGGTCCTGAAAACGACTACGCCCGAAGGAAACTTCGGGGGTTGAGTTTTGCAGGATTTTAGGGGATGCTGTGTAAAAGCCTGTTAGCTTAAAAGCCTGCTTTCGGTAATGTTTGTTTTTTTTATTGTATTACCATAGGAAACCACACTTTTACAACCAGCCGTTTTGTTGAACATCAAACAGTTTTTCCAATTGATTTTCAACCGATAATAATTAGAAAAACTTGTTAAAATAGAAGCCTTGAAATATAACAGGGATGAATCTACCCTACCCGTTTCCTCCACTCTTAGAAAGTGTGTCATGGGAATGTAAAATGTTAAAAAGCGGGTCAGGATAGGGTTAATGTTTATCCCTTTCCAACACATTACCGATGCGACTTCTCGTGGAACTGATTGAACTTTTATGGACTCTTTATTGGAATCTTCTTTAAGAGTGATGTAAACTTCCGGTTCTTTATTCAACTCGCGTTTGAATAGGTTTTCTCTGTTTTGTCGCAATAAATTGCCTTTACCCTAATAACACCTCACTCTTAAATAGCCGTTTTGCAACCTGGTCAGGGGTAATTGAATTACCAAATTCAAAGCCATCTAATATAGGTTTAACTCCGCCCTAATTTTAAAATAGCACCCAATAGTTCGGGTTTACTGGTAATGGGAAGTTGACGGAGCTCAAAACGTCGACAGAAAAGACATAAATTTCGGTTTTTGGCCACCGAACTGGTAGTTGGTATTAAATCTAGCAGTTCAAATAAATTATTACACCTAAAGTGTAGTATGTTCAATTCAAAATGAATCATCAAATAAATTTAACTCTTGAATTGACGGAACTAGAGAGTTATGGTGTCTGGACGTTTATATCCATGTTGAAAATTCCAGGATAAGTCTGAAAGTTAAGAGCGGTAATAGTATATTACATACTCAGGTGGAAAGTGTTTGATTTCTGTCGAGAAATTAGGTAGTTATATAACTTTATCTCGAGAAAGAAATTAAACTTTCTACCGTGGTTTGTATACTATTTTATTTTCAACCATTTATCAAAATCTCATCGAACTTCAGAAATCATTCAGTTGAAATATTGATTGCTAATAGTCTCTAACAATAAGGTAGTATAGGTACGAGTAGTTATGATTTCAACCACAATAAACGACTGGTGATTTGTTTACAGTCTTGACAATGTCATTATTGTGCTATTCTGTCTTTAATATTTTGAGCTAAAACGTTTTCTTAAAGTGCTTTTAACCTGGAGATTCCTGAAGACGCAGATGTTACTCACCATCACCTGAGCTACAAACTGTTGCAGAGGTGTCGGCACAGTCTTTTAACTATAAAAAGTAAGCCCAGATATCACAAAACGCATATTTACATTCACCCGGGTGGAAAGTGAGTACTTTCCACACGGGTGGAAAGTAAAAGCAGGTAATTTTCATCTTTCCACCTGGTTTACACATAAGAAATAACGTTATTGCATACCTGGTTGAAAATAAAATAATTTGTTTTTTGTTGAAATATGTAATGTTTTGTATTTTTACTTTCCAAGTTTCCAAGTCTTTTTTGCCAAGTTTGAAAAGTTTTTTGCTCTGTTTTATACTTTGTTCGGACCCCTAATAACTCGCTTATTTGATCACCTCAAAAAAGTACTGAAGATGAAAAATACTCAAAACTTTGAGATTTATAAAGCTTCTATCGTTTTTTAAGCTAAAAAAAAATTTAAAAATTGCTCTACAAATTGAAAAAATAACAATTTAGACCCAAAAACTACAATGTTCGCTTTAGTAACATTTTACTTAGTTTCTAAAAAAATAGTCAGTTTGGCAACATCACACTAACCAGTGATTACTTATTTTGGATTTTCAGGACGATTTTAGAACACTCTTTTCTTTGACTTTTTAAGGTAAGAAAGAACGAAAAAATGTTTTTTAGATTTTTGTACCAATATTTTCGAAATCAAACAAAATTTGACAACACTGTCTCGAGATGTAACTTTTGTCTACCCATAACTTTTAATGGCTTGATCAGTTGAACCACCCTGTATATGAAGAAAAAAACTATTTTTGTTCTGTTTTCAACAGTTTACAATAGACTCTACAGGGCGTTTCTAAATCGCGAGTTTTACAGTCATAAAACCTGTTTAATAATAATGTAAAAATACCGTTTTCTGCAGTTTCAATTGTGTTGAGTTTTAGTTGTATGGAGGATAAACAAAAACAAGATGACGTAACCATGTGTCAACTAAAAAAGCAAACGTCAAATTCAAATCATTTACAGCAGGTTTCATTGTTACGTCATCCTGTTTTTGTTTGATTTTTTTTTATATAATGAATGTGGCATATCAAATTACTTGTTTTAGTGTTCTTATATGAAGGTACAGAGCAATCCACTGTATATGTCGGTTACGTCATCGTGTGTGCGTTACCATATTGGAATTTACTCAAATCCTTTACTTTAGCATGTTTCCTCAGTTTTTAACTATCACACATTGCCAGGTTGATATGTTAATCTTTTACAATTTGTATCTGTCATGAGGCCATTAAATACAATTTTTTTTGGAATATAATTCAGATTTATTTATATAAAACCTGGTACCCTTGGATAATGACAGCCAATTTGTCTATATAGTTTCGATTAAATAATTCTATAACCACTATTAGTTGGTTAACCCTTTTTCAGTTTCCTATCTAACAGGTATCCTAACTTAACCTAACCTTCTCGTTTCCCACATAGGGTATTCGAGTTTGTTTTTTATATTTCTCAGTCGACATATTTTTCTCAAATTTACTATAACTATTTAGAATCTAATTACACCAACCGATTGACAGAAAATACAGTATGTTTTTACCATCATTCTAGCCTTAAAAAATATTTTTGGGCCGCTACTAGTCGTTTTTCTCAGATTAACAATATTCAGCAAATTTGAATTCGATAACTGAAAAGGGTTGGTTTTAGCCCAAAAGCTTTCTCAAAATTTTTTGACTGCATAACACTTTTATGATTGAAATCCGCAAGTAGCCAAATGAATATTTGATCGAAAAATATAATAAACCAAAAAACTTCTCGTACAAATTGACCAATAATTTAATCAAATGTTGTTAAAATTCTGTCAAAACACATGTACCTAGCCAAAAAATTGATCGCAAACCAAATTGTCCTACTTTAAAATTTTTTTAAAAAATCATCACTTTACAATTAAAATTTCTTTTCTTAATGAATTATTTTATTACATTTTTAAGAAAAATCATTAAGACCCAACTTGTTCTTTTAGCAACTGAAATTATTCTAAGTGCTAAAAAAAGCGTGGTGTAACTTTTTTGTTTGAAACTTTCTGACTTTTCTTCAACCTATCCATTAATTAGCTATTGACCAGACAGAATAATAAAAAGTTAGTTATAAACTGAGAAAATAAGAGGTAATTTGTATTAATGGATTTAGCAGTATGTTTCATTCAAACTAACTGATATAGCAGCAAAAATTAAAGTAGACAGAAAGAACGTATTATTTCCTCGTCATCAAATTGGATATTAACCACAACAAAATGAACGATTTATGTGTTTTAATTTTCATCGTGAAAGCGTTACGCTAACATCTCAGTTTATATCAATTTATGACGGTAAAAACTCCGGTCTCGATGATTTAAACGTGCTTTTAACTCCACCTACCTACTCCCACATCTATCCTAGCCAGATTTATAGTCAAAGCCAAACACTCTCCTCCTGAAATATTGTATACTTTTCGATAAATTACTAAAATTGACAGGTCAAGTAAATTATGGTAATTGGGTGGAGGTTTGATTGAAATTTGTTCAACTGTCAACACCACTGAGACTTGTCTTTTAATATTGCTTTCCTGAAAATAGTAACGTTGGACATGATCCTAAAAAAAGGAAGACATTTTTCTTGCTACAGTGGCTGACACCCTCTTCAAGCACGTTTCACCCTTAAGTCGGGCAGGACAAGTAAAAGCACTTAAGTCAACTTCCGAGCGCTTTCAAAAACGCTAAATTTAACCACGCCCATTGCTCGATTAAAGACGTCCCAAATCCGAAATAGACAAGGATAGAAACGGGAACACGCTCTTCCTTTAATCAAAGGATCGCTAAATAATATCAGTAGCGTTTTCGAACCGGTCGAATGCTATGGGACAACTTTAGTTAAACTCCCAATTTTTAGCTAATTGTTAACAATGAACCATTATTTTAATAATTTTTATCACGGGTGTGAGTTTAAGAAAGAGTTCGAATACAAGGATGCAAGTAGTTACAATAAGTGCGCAAGTGATAGTGATAAAAAAGTGTTGGGTGACGAAGTGAAAAATACAGGGTGAGTTTAAAAGAAAAGTGCCAAAAAGAAGGTATGCGATACAGTAGTATTTGCAGGTCTTTAGCAGGTGACACTGGGTATGTCAGCGCCGAAAGTTCGATAGAGAGTGATGATGAAAAGGAGTTGAATCATATCTTGGAACCACAACATGCAGGTAAATGATTCTATGTGATGTCCCAAGTTTTAACTAAAAACCTTCCCATGAAGATTAATACTTTATTTTGAGGTACCTACAGAGTAAGAAAGTTTTATTAGAACAAAATGGAAATGTTTGTTGTTAAGTCTTTTGCATATTTTTTTAATTCAAAAACTACAAAAAGTGTTTTTTAAATTTACATTACAACTTTGAAACCCTGTAAAATGAAAGCAAAATCGAAGAAGGACTCTTTGTATATTAGCAAATGCACGTGTTGATCTGTGCTGGTTATATTGTAGAATGAACAAATACATTATGTATTAATTATGACAGACCGAATATAAGGTTTGATAATTTGTATAATGTGATAATTCGTCAAGTCTAAAATAAGAACCTTACAACTTCACTTTTGACCATGATAAGACAGTTTGAAGAATCTGTAAACATTTTGTGATTCACTGAAATTAAAACAATAACTATTATTGTACTAGTTTGGCACAATTTTTAAAATGACTGAAAAGCTGTGCTTAAAATATCAGAAGTTTCCAAACAACGAAAAAGTTAGTATTTATTTATTAAAAAATAGAAAAAACAATTAAGAAATCACTAGAAATTGCAAATTAAAAACCTGACCTAAAATATTGATCAAAAACCAAAAAATTGTTGAGACAATTTTAAACATTCCTGTAAAGTAACACTATGAGACAGAGGGTGTAGTACTAAAAATTAAAATTTGAAAAATATTTACGTAAAATTTTTTATAGTTATTGAAAAAGTCGACTAACACTTTTTAGGAATATGTATCCAACTAGTAGGAATGTGTAATACTTTGTGCTTTCTAAATATCGATAAAACGATTAATTTTTAACAGCCAATAGTAACAATTTTACAGAACATTTTTCTTGACTTCAAGACTTTTTCTTGGTTTAGGATGTACAATTAATGGACCAAGAAAATGCTTGGCATGGGCCTGTAAAGCGTGCAAAAAGAAGTCAGTTGCAATTGATCGGCGGAAAGCTGCTACATTAAGAGAACGAAGAAGATTACGAAAGGTAAGTTAGGAAACATCAACTTGAGAATCGTAAAACACCCACAAAAATGGACAAAAGAAGTCAGTAACACGATTAAACTGTCACTAAGTAAATGTAGCATTCTAAGTTTCCATGGTAGACTAACTTATAATAGATAACCTGCTTGAGAGTGACCAAGCTTACACTGTAACTTAATCAACCGATTTCTAATTTAAATCCACAGAAAGACTGAGAAAATCTATTACTGGAAGATAAAAGAAAATAAGATTGATAATAAGACAAGATATTTTGCAAAGTTAACACGTTTTGTAATACGCATATTTAATATCCAATATTACTAATCAGTAAACTTTCTGTCAGGAAAACAATCGTATAATGTTTAAATAAATCCAATTTGGCAAGCAATTTTAAATTTTACAAATTTTATATCAGAATTTCTGGAATAAAAATGGCCCTTTAGATGATATATCACGTCCCATTACCATTTAATATATTGGGCCTTGAATATAGAAAATTGAATTAGGCAAAGTGGCTTCGCCGTAAAAGTCTTTTCAGCTAACAAGATTTACGGATTTTTGAAAGAAATTGGCTAAGAATGGGAATTTTTGGTTAGGTGAACGAAGCCTTTGAACTTCTGAAACGTCGAACGTGCAACAACCCCAGTCAACGACTGCCCAAAGTAGAAATCCTGAGAAGCGCGATCGAGTACATCGAATACCTGGAAGAAATCCTCCAAGGAGCCAAAACCACCCCGGACCGAAGGGGCGGCTTCAACGCCGCTACCGAATATATGGTAAGTACGGAAAAATTCGTGACCGTTCTTGCGATTACTTTTGTTGCCAACTTTGATAGTTTTATTCCCATTACGATTCACTTTGCGAACGCTCGAAATGAGAGTTCGCAATTTTCGAAAGCAGAAAAGCGAGGAAAAAACGCGTCTAACCCGGAATCCCCACGGGCAAGTTTCCGGTTATATCAAAATGAGAAATATAACTTGCTGTGGAATATGAGACTTTCAATTTGATCGTGGATTTTCAGTTTTTAAATTGAGCGAACATTAGACTATCTAGAGAACAGCTGAATAATTTTTTGCCTTAGCACCAAACTAAATTATTCTCGATTTTATGATATTGCCGAAATCTACCAACTTCAAATGGAACATCCTGTATTTACTACCATTTTGGAATTCTTCTATCTAAAAAATAAAATGGTACAATCATCCGTTTTAAGGTTAGTTTTGAGAATGTCACTTTATAATACTCCGAAAATTTGGAAAAAATTATATAAAATCGCTGACAAAGACTTATTAAAGTATCCAATGCTGTATAGGATTTCAGAGTCACTTACTTTTATAAATATTATTAAAAAATAACAAAGCAGCAAAATGTTTGGTCATTTTCAACGATTCACCATATTTAATGAACAAAAAATAGGTTGAAAGAGCGTTTCTTATACAGGGTGTCCCGCGAGGTAAGGGACAAAATTAGGTAAATTCCAGTCGAAAATGTTCTATGAACAGGGGTCTGCAAATGCTTCCTTAACAAGATATGTTTTTTTTATTTAATAGTGTTATTGTGTTGAAAACAACAATAACCTAACAAAAATATTTTTTTTACAAAAAAAATTAATACTACTTGGAAAATAACTGTTTATAATAATTGTTCAAATTGTCCATTTTCCCACTGTAAGCATAGTCTAGCCCTTTTAATGATGTGGATGATAGCCATTGTAGTTTTTGGCACAATATCACTATTAAATTTCAGAACTCGAATTCACCTAAAGAACACGTAGTGAAATTTTGTCCCTTACTTCGCGGGACACCCTGTAGAATTAGGTTTGTTAGTGACTTTCAGTAGAAGTTCTTTTTGCGTGCATGTATGTACAACGTAAGAAAAAATGCACTGCAAACCGGTTGCATTCCCTAGTGCATTTGATAACTAGGAAAATTTCAGAACATCTGTTTGTCATATGATGGGTTTGATTGTTTTGACATAGAAAGAAGAAATCATAAAATAATAAAACATTTTTATTTGGTGTTCTATCTATTAACCTAATAAAAGTTACGGAAAGTTTACCAAAACTGTGCTGGTACGTTGCATTGTATTACGAGAATTTTGATTGTTCTCTAAAGTTCCATTAAAATCAAAATAAAACATTTCTATTCTAAAGGTATCATATAAAGAAACGCATGGTTTTCAAAAACCCCCCAGTAATTTCTAAGAAAAATTACCTAACCTAGCCTAACCTAACCCGAGAGATCACCAAACAAAAAATATTTGAGAGTGTTGAGAAAGTCTTTAAGAAAGCCAAAGAGAGTTTTGAAACTAAGTCATTACTAAGGCACTTTTTTACGTAGAACACGATGACGTAATTAGAAAAAATCCATCGTCATTGGTTTCCGAGATATGGATGATGGCGCCATCTTAAATGTTTGTATTTTTGAAAAGCGCTTAAAAAAAATTGTTTTTTGTATAATGTTTGCCAAATACATGTTCAGTTTAAAAAATCGGTTTCTTGTCATAACTGTCAGACCGCTGGAGCAATTTTAATCCAATTTAGAACAAATACATAAGAAATTAATTCTCATATATATATATATATACAATCTTTATTCTCCAAAAGAAAAGGCTATCGGCCCTAGTGGCCTTTCTGCCCATAGTAATAACATCATTTAGAGATTAATAATATACACTATTTATAAGCTATCTATATGTATGTACAATTTCAATAATACAGTACTTATATCTAGAGTTAATGTAATTAATTCTCATTATGTGATGTTAATGACGTTTGTCAAAACTGTCCAGTGGTAGTGGAAAGATGGTTTTCATTTTTCTGCCTTATTCTCTACGTCAATGGATATTTTTCAAAAATTTCATTTTTTTTACTTTACTTGTTCAATTTGACAAAATAAGTATCTCTTATAAAATTCTGATTTGAAACTTCGTTTACGAAATAATTGAGTTATTACGTTCAAAGACCCAAAACCAACCCAACCCAACTTAAAAATTGTCTTGAAAACGGTGAAAATTTACTTAAGAAGCTTAAAAAATGTCTTTGTAGCCAGTTTTCATAGATTCCAGACAAATTGAAAGACTTTAGTTTTGAAAATTGACTTAGAAACCAGGGAATTTACTTTGTAACGGTGAAAATTGACTTGAGAGGCTTAAAAATTGTCTTTGTAACCAGTTTTCACAGTTTTCAGACAAATTGAAAGACTTTAGCCTTCACAATTGACTTGAAAACTGTGAAAATTGACTTAAGAGGCTTAAAAACTGTCTTTGTAGTCAGTCGTTATAGTTTTCAGATAAGTTGAAAAACTTTAGTAGGGAAAATTGATTTGTAGCATGAAAAACTACTTTATCTAGAATTTTTGACTACAAATCATCACACATTTCAACCTTGAAAATTGACTTGGACACCAAAAAGTGACTCTGAACCAATGAAAAGTGACATCAGAAACTTAAATTTTGCATTATTTTATATCATTAAGTGTTCATAATTTGAAAATACATTTCAATATTTTAGTATTGAAAATAGTCTTAAATACAGGATATTGACATTAGATTCATGAAAATTGACTTGAAAACTAACTTTTCAGGTTTTTTTACTTTGCTTTTCATTTTCTTAGAATTCTGGACTATTTTTAGGGCTTTAAAACTGCTTTCAGCTTGCAAAATCGAGTTTTAGGGTTATCTTCACCAAGTTTTTGACATAGCAGAATTAAAAAACTATGTTAACATTTTCCATAGCCTTTAACATGCCATTTCAAGCTTTGTCACTATTAAATTGACTTCTAGACGCTCCACTGTGCTTTAAGACTGAAAAATCGAATTTTAAACTGTTTTCTATAGTAAAAATTAAGTTTCAGACTCTTCATTAATGAAAGTAAACAATTTTGACATTAAATGCTACGATATCAAGTCTTAAACACTAATTTTTAGAATTAAATTAGTCCGAAAATTCGGACTGTTACCAGTGTAATTGAATAAAAAAAAAGTTTGAATTGAATAATCAATTTTACACTACCTATAGTCTAAAAAATTGAACGCCAGTAAACATTAGTCAAAAAATCCTGTTTTTTGACTATTTTCAGTGTACTTGTTCCCAAATTGATCAAAATTGATCCAACGGTCTGATAATTGTAGCAAAAAAAAATTATTTACGATTTTAAAACTGAATTTTGGAGGTCTGTGTCTTCCTTAAGAAGCGTTCTTCAGGAAAATGCCATAATGTGGGGCTATCGATTGGTGAATTATTGACATTTAAAACTGGACCACCCTGTATATGTCATTGAATTCTAGGGAAAAAGGGCCTTAATGTCTCTCTGTCTCTGTCTCTCTCTGTTTCAAAACTTTCTTTGGTTTTGTTAAAGAACTCTAAGCAATTGTTTAAAATGCAGCCTCTGACGTTTTCCTAATTTTCCGGAAAACGGAGAAAGATAATTTAATTTGGAAACGGGAAATAAGTTTCACATAAAATTTTCTAAAACTTTCCCCATTTAACCGACTCTGTAGCTCTTACGGTTACCGACATCCTAATACATTGGGACACACTGTATTTTAAATTAATTTGTACATCATTAACTTTGCACTTTCAGGTATAGGCAGTTACTAATATCCATAGCAAAATCAATTACTATTTTGAGGAATATTTATTTTATAAAGTTAAATTTTAGGGTATGATAAAACCAAAAGAACTAATTTCTTCACTAGATTGTTTAAATTACAAGTTAACCATCCAGTATATCGTTACTCTGCAACTCTTTCAAGTACAGTTAAAATGAATACAATTGCCACTATCAAACAAACACATGCAACCCATCTGTGGATGTCGTTTCCAGTATCAAGCCAAAAACGTCGAGATTTTATGATTAATTCCCCTAGACACTAATGGAGTGATAAGTCATCGAGCACAAAAAAAAATCAAGTTTGTGTGTGGTATGTTCATTTCGAGGATAATCAGCGTTTTCGTTAATTACATAACTGAAATTGAAAGCAGGTGATATTATAGATGTTTAATTAGGGAAAAGCGGAGTCTGCGGCATTAACCAGGAAAAAGCACCTACGAAAGGTGATTTATCAGAGCGGGCCATCTGCAAGAGTGTACCTACAGCGCGCGCGACATTTAAACAAATAAAGAAATAAACGTAATAACACGGGGCTAAACCGAGGATACAAGAAATAGTAGGCAAGCCGACATAAATTTCTCGGCTATTAATACTCATATAAATCTAGAGAGTTGCGGAATTTAATTTAAGAAGCTGGTGGGTTTTGCGACTTTAGATTAATCCAGGGTGCCTGGTTGGCCCCTAGCCAGAATGATGTTGCACTTATTTACTATTCACTTTGAAACAATGTTGATTGTTAGTTTGAGACCTTTTGTTCTTCTTGACGATACTCTCGGGCCGGTTTTTGTTTCAACTGAATTCACTTAACGAGTCAGCTTATTACTAGTTCATTCAGCGTTTAGCCCTCGTTTTGTTTCGCTACACAAATGCACGTAGAGATTTTATCAATTTTGAATTAAAGTAAAAGGTCTGGAAAGATCCTTGAATAACAAATTTCCCTAAGGACGGAAAGGTTAAGAAATCGAATTTGTTATTTACGACCCAATTTGTCGCAACGGAACTAAACAGTTTTCAGGAATATTCATTGGTTGTGCTAACGCGTTGTGTCAACGCCGGGAAAGCGTCGTGTAAACCAGCAATTTTCTCCAGACCGTTAATTATTTGTTGAATCAACACTGGCGTTTTGTTCGTCGTATTGTCTATTTGCACCACAAAATTCTATTTTTACTTGAACATCCGGAATTTAGAAAAAATTGGATTATGTGACACAGAAAATGAAAATTTTCCCACTTTCATAATAACAAATTGGGATAATAAAAAGTGCATTGTGGGTAACTGCTTCAAATGAGATTTGCTTTAATTATTATCCAGGAATCCTAAATTATTAGAAAGGTAATTTAAAAATGATGAAAGATATTGACAATGATAAATTAAAATTTTTGTATAATCTCTTTCAAAGAAAACACAGGGTGTTCTATGTATATTAGAAAATCTGTAAATTCATCGCATTTGGTATGGTAATATTTATAATTATCAATATACAGTGTGGTCCTTGATAAATGCGTCATATTTCAGGGCTTGATGGTGCATCAAAAAATAAACCAAGTTTGCTATATAAAATATGGTCAAAAGTTATTTCGAACAAAATTCTAGATTTTTGATGGCTAAGAAAAAAGAATAGACCAACATTATTTTTAAATTGCAGGAAACAGTGTCGTATTGTTTTTTTTTTATTAAACATTTTGTCGAATAATAAACAAATTTTATTCGAAAACGCTTTAGCAAAAAGTAACAACAGGAATGACTGTATGGACGCCACTGGTAAACGTGCCGCTTTGATGCAGTTTGACAGTTTCCTCCTACAAAGTTACGTCCAAACATGTCCAGAAGTTTTGGAGTTTTAAAAAAATTGCGATATTTATATTAAAATTATTTTTCTAATTTTGGCATATAAAGTGACACTTTTCAAAACTGATTAGAGTGACAAAACGTTTTACTTTATGTAACTAGTTATGAAAAGTTCATTTCATCACTCCCTGTTTTTATGCATTTCCGTAGAAACATATGGGCGACATCCATCATAACATGTCGTTGTCACTGTTTATACAAGGTGCTATGAAAGTGAATATTTGTGTTAAATTACTTTAAAAGATGGTTTTTACCGCTTTTTGGTCAAAATTAGAAAAAATTATGTATGCAACACGTTTCGAAAATGTCTTATTGTGTAACTCATTCAAATTGTAGGACCTCGCTGCGCTCGCCCTACAAACATTCATTCGTTACACAAAATCGATCTTTTCGTAACTGGTTACATAAATAGCTATTTTCTACTCCTCCAGGGATATTGGTTCATTTCTTAACAGTTTAGAGAACGGATAAGTAGGCAATTGCCAACGGTTGAACAGAATCCTAGACAATCTTCAGCGTGCGTAAAGAAATAGACCAATTACAGCTAATCTTGAACGTAAACAAAATAATTCTTCTGATTGTCATCCTCACTGACAGTTGGCATCAAAACATTGCATTTTGGCTTATGTTTTGAGGCAATGAAAAAGCCGTTTATTCTCAAATAAAACGAAATGGGTTGGATTTAGGTATAGGCAAGTAAATTGAAACGTATAGTAATTTTTAATGCTCAAAATGATTCCGTCATAAAAAATGTGGGTTTCTATTTAAAAAACTTGAAATTTTCATATTTTTAGTAGCAAGTTTATGATTTTTTTTTGACGACCCTGTATACAAATGAGTCATTACGCACCCTCAGTTTAATAAAACGATCCTTTATTTACAATAACCCAAAGTTTCATTGTAAAATGAAATACGGTTTTGACAGAGTACAAAAATATGTTGAGCGTTGCAACTGTCACTTTTTTGGAAAAACATCAAATATTTCGAAAACAGCTACAGATAGCTACATTAGTATTACAAATTGGGCATTACAAATATGTAATAATATATAGGGTGTTTTATTTAAAATAAGAAAGTTGTGATCGACTTCCGGTATAAACGGAAATGCAACCATCTTGAAAATATTTTAGTTAGATTGGGCATGCCGACATCAGTATCATACCAAATTTTCAAAACTCTCCTATTTATACTTTTTCCAATATCAATCGATGTCTTTCGTCGTGGGACACCCTGTATACTATAACATTCTGTATGTCCGTAACAAAGCAAAATTTTGAGTTTTAAATTTTGACTCTAGCAAACTTGAGTTATCTTCTGATGCACTATCAAACCTTATAAAGCATTTTTAGTGAAAAATCCTGTATAAGCTTTTAATAAATTTATTTTAGAAATAAAAAAGTGAATAAGCCCAAATCCAGTAGCGACAATGGAATTTTTTATAATAAAAACTAACGATAAAAAAAATAGACCTTATTTACATAACTACAAAGGGGGAATGTCGAAATTTGCCTTACTGACATACGGTTAATAATAAAAGAATTACAGTGGCGTAGAATATTTAATAAAATTTTACTCAAACTTTTTTAGAGAAGAAATTGAAACGGTATTATGATCGAAATTCGTTTACAACCCATTCCTTCGGTAATGGAATTTCCTATAATAAAGAATAATGATAAGACTCAAAAGTAGGCTAAAGTTTAGGATAACTGACATTTTGATGGTTTATAACAAGAGACATTGGCATATTATGTTATTGCGCTTTCTCTATTTATTCAAAATAAATAATTAAATGTCAATAAAGTTTGTTTTAGCTTCTCGTTAGCCAAACTGAGTAGGAAGGTCAATATGTTTATTATAATAAAAGACAAACACGTGATCTTTAAACAGCTCAAATTTAAAAATTGTCAACATTTCTTTTCCTGACTGTTTTGGAGATCCACTGTATTGATGTTTATTTTAAATAATAATTAATCTTCTTGGTATGCTCGACTAAAACCATAAACGTACGTCAAATGAAACGAAATTTTTGTACAAGAAGTTTGGCAGAAAAACAACAATGGTGTCTAGTGGCTATGACATAAAGCAACATCGTCCATTGTTAAACAACCGTCATATTAACCTGATCTTGATGCAACTGTTTTTTTTTTGTCATATTTAATTTCAGTATCGATTCGCTCCACTTATTTGTCTAATTGTGTAAGTAATTCTTTTATTTGTGCTCTCTTAACTAACGTTTAGAGAGAACAAGAGAACCTCTAAACCTTTCAATGAGGAACGTGGTGTACGGCAGGGTTGTGTTCTGTCACCCTTATTGTTTAACGTACCTATATGGAGAATATATCATAAGGAAAGCCTTGGACGGCTGGGAAGGAGGAGTTGTCATAGGTGGCAGAAGGATGAGAAATGTCGAGTCTTGTTGAGAGAGTAGAGAGAGTGAGCTTGAAGTTCGGTCTACAACTGAACCGTCAGAAAACGAAACTTATGTAAATAGATCGCACACACAGCATGGAAGAAATGCCTAATATTAAAGATGTCGAGAACGTGGAGGAAATAACTTATCTAGGTGCTCACATCAGCAGAAATGGCGGATCAAGTCAAGAAATTAGAAGAAGGATAGCTCTTGCCAAATCGGCTATGACCAAACTCAACAAAATTTGAAATGATCGGCATATAACAACCACAACAAAATGCAAATTAGCAAACACCCTCGTTTTTCCAATTGCGCTATACGCAACAGAATCCTGGACCTTAAAAGCCACAGACATTGCCAAGTTGGATGCGTTTGAGATGTGGGTCTGGAGAAGACTACTGAGGATTCCCTGGGCAGACCGCAGAACTAACGTATCCATACTCGAAGAACTTAACATCCAAGTCAGATTGTCAACTAAAATCAAAACAACTGATTGTCCAAGTATTTTGGATATGTCAGCAGGAGGAAAGATGACAATCTCGAAAAACTTATGATCCAAGGGAAGGTAGAAGGAACACGACCTAAAGGACGTTCTCCAAAACGATGGCTGGACCAGGTGAAGCAGTTTAAAGGAAAATCTTTACAAGACAGCATTAGAAACACGTCAGATAGAGAGGAATGGAGGAAAACTGCTAAAAACACAACATGAGACTAACATAGGATCATGACGATTCATACATGAAGCTAACGACTAGAGAGAGAGAACTAACGTTTGACTTGCTTCTAAACATTGCTCTAAAAACGCTCTCTTTAATAACCTCAAAAATAACGATATTTTGGAGCTAAATTCAGCTAGTGCTTAGGACATTCTTACATACACTGAAAAATGGTGAAAATGACTTAAGAAATTCTTCCTTATTTTTATCTTTTATCTATTGTTGATTGGTTGGTGGATTTCTCAGTCTTTGGGATAATAAATTTTGTCATGTCGTTAATTTGATGCCCTAATCCCAGAGGCACACACTGTATAAAATGTTAACAAAAGACAAAGCTCCAAATATCTAACGACAAGACTATATCATCTAGAACGCTTTGTTTGGAATATGAGCTTTATAGTTCCAAACACTGCTTACTCTAATCAACTTTTTCTGAATTAAGATAAATAAAGCAGTTTGAGGTTTCTAAAGATTTAAATGTATTTTTTGCAGGACATGTCCACTAGTCAGTACCTGTGCGAAAGACTTCAGCAGCTAAGTGAACCAAAGTATAGTCCCCATAATGGTAAGTACCTTCTTCAGAGATTTATTAGTTTTCCTAGTACCTTTTAAAGTAGTAGTAGTTTTAAACATGTAATTTTTTATATGTATTATACAGTAAATAATTCAGTGATTGCAGAAGAGTAAAATCATTCACCCTAACGACTCAACTAAATATTTTTAGAATATTAAACCGCCAAAAATATACAACCCTAGGCAATCACACATGGCTCCGGCAAAAATGTTGTTTTGTCGATCTGTCAAAATATTTCACGATAACCAGTCTATAAACACCATTAATTTCAGTAGCTCGGTGACACTCTATTTTCAAACATAAAGATCTTTTAACAAACTAAAGAGTCTTTTTAAATGGCATCCGAAGCCTACTAGAGACCCAGAAGAGCCGGAATACCGTTGGCACTTTGAAGTGCTTTATGGTGGTACCGTTTCGGTTAGGCCTTGGCATCGAAGGTTTTATCTCGTGTACCGGATGCAATAAAAATCCCAACTCCACCCCATATTTTGACTTTTCGTTCCTCATCCACTTTGAAAGTGGTGTACACGCTTTTCAAGAGGTGCTTTCCGCTTTTCGGTTCTTTTAAGTGGCCTGTCAACGGCCATTTAGCTTTTATACTAAACAGCGGCAATAAAATTTAAATACCGCAGCATGTTCTCTAATTTGCGTTAGTTTAGGGCTGATTGGAGATGTGATCAGAATAGTTTTGTTCAACATCTGGAACATAAATTTCCTAAACCTATCACGTAGGTAGAGTGACGTGTTTTTCAACCGAAAAGTGATCTGAAAGTCCCCTCAAAAGCGATTACAGGCAGATCGTGAGTCTTTAGTAAACCCCGGGCTTAGGTCTTTCCGCTTTTTATTTTAAAACCGTTATGCGTCTTCCTCGATTGTGTTTTCTTGGGATTTAAAGTTATGAGTGTGTGCTTCCAATATTGATGCAAGCTGGAAATAATCGTTTTAGGTGGGGTTTCACTTTTTTTGATACATCAAAGTGTGAAAAAAACGACTTTTTTTTTGGTAATTAAGTAAATGAGGCCGAAATGAAACGAACGACAAATTATCCATAAGGGGTCGCGCTCTATTCCTGGCATTCCCGTATGGGCCGTGCACTATAAAGCGGGTCGCTTTATTTATTACCGTCAGTTTTGTTTATTTCTTTCGTCTGGTGCAAAAGGCAAAATAAATGTCGCATCTCCGAAAATAAACGATATCAAAACAGCAAAATCCCTGTTTAAATGGTTATAAATAACGGCGGTGGACTTTGTGTAATCTTTATGTTGATTATATTGCCTGTCAAAATCTGTCGATTTTCCACTCTCTAAAACTTTTCCTTATACCCGTTACTCGAATGTCATTTCCTTGTTTATACTTTTAACTGGTCGTTTAGATGCACACTTTATGGTGAAGGTTTGATATTACGGTAATAAAATCTATTCTAGTCTCAAACGAAGGATCTTAAAATTTCGTTGGATAGTCAATAAATAAAATGACTCCGCCGTCTTTTACTTTACGTACCAAATTTCAATTTCGGCAATAAAACGTTTCCGACGAGGCATACGACGTTTTATGTTGCTTCCAGTTATTCCACGCTCTTATATTACCGAAAACTTTTTTTTAGTTAAAATATCGGATGGTTTATCTTATTTTAGTGGTTTTTATGTTGCAGGATACGAAACGCAAAGCACCACCTCAAGTCTGGATTGTCTGAACCTTATAGTGCAAAACATTGCCTCAAAAAGGACTAGGACAGAAAATGAATTTCCGAGAACCTGAATCTTTGCTCAATCTTTTTATACTCAAACTGTTTACCATCTGAAATCCGAATTAATACTATTTTCTAAGTGTATTATTAGTTAATAATAAAAAGTTGTTCCCTATTGGGTCTATTTTAAATATTTTCAAAGGTAAAAGTTCCTTTACCTGTAATAAACTAGGTATTCATTTTTTTAATTAACAATCACACTCTATCCAGGGGCCTGCTAATTCTTGGAAACAGGGAACGGAATTCTCAAGAGAATGTGACAGAAAGAGCTGACAATGACGGGTTCCTGTCACATTCTACAGGTCTTTCTCTTGATAATTCCTTTCCCTCGTTTCAAGAATACGCACCCATCAGGAAGAAATCTTCTGCCTTGTGTTGTTTTCTGGAATTTGTACATTAAAACAATGCACAAATAATACACCAATTCTTGAAACCTTGAAACAGCCAAATACCTGTTGGATTCAAAATGGAAATGGAAGATATTTGTAGCACTCATACGTATACAGGGTGGTCCAAATTGATTGTAGGATAAGTACTTGAAGGGTAGAATGTACATAAAAAATAAACGCCAAAGTGTCATATAAATTATGATTGAACAGTGCCCCCTTTCGGAACTAGCGGGCCCTAAGTATATGCCCCAAGAAAAAGAAAATTATCTTAATTAATAAACTAAAATAAAACTCTAAATTAAAATTTGACATACAACTTTTTTCGTCTAGGAATTAAAAATAAAAAAACGATTTTAGTGGCTCACCTTTAACTCCGCTAGGGGGCACTTTTCAACTACAGTTTATATGACACTTTAGAGTTTATTTTTAATGTACCTACTTTCCACTCTTGAATTATCCTACAATCAATTTGAATCACCCTGTCAAATTGCATACACTCTATACGAACCTTTACCATGATAATCTTTACCTACATAAAAACTGTAAAATAGCACTAAAAACAATAAGAACATTATAATAACAACTGTTGAGACAAAAGATACGAAACAATGCAGTAAGCAGTGCTACGACTCTGAATAGGAAACCCCATACAAACAGACTTTTATAAGGCAAAAGGGGTTGATAAAACTGCGGTCATTGTAATATTCAAAAGTATCAAAAAATATTAAAATAAACTTAAAATCCCTGGAAAATTTTTACAAAAAGAACATAGAAACATGGATGCTGTTTCAACTCTTGAGTAATTGAGTATACTAAAACCTAAAACTAAAACACTAATTCATTTACCTAAAACAACCAAAACGGTAGCAGACTTCGTAATCTTCATTTACCACACTCTTTTTCTTACAGAATCGAATTTCTTCACTTTTCAACGCGGAAAAAAATCAAACACTTAACCACCATTTTGAATTTCAAAAATTGTAAACCATCTAACTACCAACAAAAAATCCCTAAAAAACAGTGCTGTCACGACCAATCAAATGCTTCCACAGCCAACTGATGAAAATTTTTTGGCAGAAACCATACAATGGAAAAAATCCGTCAACTGTCATCTGTCGGTTGAAAATTTGATGTTACGCGGTTTCACTTTACATAACCTTACATAATATTTAATCAATAAACTCCAATCCAAAACAAACCCAAACGTGTTCAATATTCAGCCAGAAAACACAATGAGTAAAGAAATAGACGATTTTATAAGTAAAAGAACTCAGTTTCTGTCACTGCTCGACCAAGATATCGGCCGAAACCAGTCGCTGCTCTCACAAATAGAGGACAACATCCAGTCTCTAGAAAAATCTTGCCAAAACATTGTTGAACTGAGCCAACAACCGGAACGTACCTCACTGATACCTTTATGCAAGCGATTGTACATGCCCGGAAGTATTGTGCATACCGGCGAATATTTAGTAACCAAAAAAACCCATCCAACTTCATATCATGTATTAAAAACCCAAGATCAAACCATCAAAGATCTAGAATCTCAAATTTTGGAGCAAAGAAGCGTTCTGGAAAAAGCCCAGTTGGCTACCTCACAGTTAAGTGATCGTAAAAAGCTGTTGATGGGTGAGAAAGATGAAGACTTTATTATGGAACAGCAGTTTGCAGCTGATGAGGAGTTTTACCCTTTATCAGAAGAGGTTGCTGCTATGCCAAATGAGATTAGATCTGAAAAGGGTGTTGCCATGAAAGTGGGTGGGTTTTTTGAAATTGTGGAGTATGAGGAAGTGGGATAAACACTTTAAACTGCATTCTGTATTTCAAGTTGTATTATTAAAACTTTAACATAGTTTTTGGACACAAACATTACACTATAACATATAAAAATAAGTGTGTGTGTGTATATAATGGACGGATAATTGTTTTGTAAAGTACAATAAACTTTATAAAACTGATGTTTTTTTGTGCTACAGTACCTTTAACATAAATGACACAAAACACTAATTACAAATATACAGTCTTACAAAAGCAAAATACATTCAATTACATAGTTTCTAGCTCAGATCTAGTGGCTTTACTATCAGATCCAGACTCTAGAGAACTCTGTTTTAATATACTGGACATGGTATACTTACTTACACTGCTGGGTAGTTCAGAAACAAAAGAACAAGACTGGCTGGGACCTTCACCCATGGTGACCGGCACACTTGATTTAGTTGTCACACTTATCCTACTGGCATTGTCGACACCGTACTGTGAGGTGTTGTAGGCCGGGAGCCCGCTAGAGATGGTACTGTGGATGCGTTCAGTGATTGCATGGTGCCCATCTATCAATAGCTCATATTAAATAATTATATGCCCAAACTGTAATATAATGCTACTAATTTTGGTTAAATGTGTGATAAAAGTCTTAAATACATGTGCATTTGTGTAAAATGATTGCCTTACCAGAATGATGAGTTCCAAGTGGCTAATGAAGCAAAAAGTGTGTTTTAAAGTTAAAAAGTAAAGTAAAATTGGAAATGATTATGCCTACTATGAGCAGCCTACTGATAAGAGCATATTTACTAGTGAATTTCTAGATTACATACTTCTTTGTAGCTTCATCATAGTAATAGCATATTAAAAACGTTTATTAATCAATTATTGAAATCTAAATAATAGAAGAGATGACACCTCACACTTACCCTTAAATGAGCCAAATCTTCCAGTTTAGTCAGATCTGATAGCTCAATGTAAAGGGAGTAAACTAAAACCCAACCATATACTGAACATATTAAGAAAATGGTCCACAAAAGGCACATTAAAACATTATAGGCAAAAATCATGTCATTCACAATTGAGAAAAACAAAAATGCCAAGAATCTGAATATTGTAAACACTCCAAAAACATACACCCATGGAAGCATTTTTTTCTCATATTCCTGAAAAAAATATCACACTAACTCAAAAAGTTCAGCTGTAATAAATGGAATTCTATTACCTTTCGTAATGATATTATTAGCATTATACTTGTAACAAACACACCTACAGCAAGCAGTATTGAAAACACAGCAAACATAACTAAGGCATTTCTCACTGCAACAAAAAAATGTACACTAGACATAAGACTATAGGACGTCTAAAAGAACTTTTACCATGTCTTGAGCCTACATACACAAACTCATATGAAATTACATAGTAACCATAGTGAGTGCTTCCAGGAGCTGCCATAGCATAACAGTACAAGTCAAAGAAGGAAGAAATAATGGTAAAAATAGAGAGTAACTGAAAACATAAAGTAACTTATTATAAAGTATAAACTGAATTGGTGAATAAACTTACTAAAGAGAAAACGGCAGCAATCATAGAGGCTCTTTGTACGTCCAGAAAAAACGCATCTTGCACCAAAGGCTTTCGATACCAGGGCGTTTTTAACGATCTCAGACTCCTAGTGCTTCGTAAATTAGCACTACTCCTAGTGGTGACATGTGAATATACACTAGGCGTTCCGGTAATGGATCTGGTGCCAGGCATGTCGTGCTTTTTGTACATTTGAGTCCCAGTCAACCGGATTGTATTTATTATAAATAATTATTTAAGCCAAAGTTAAAAATATCTTGCAAATAAACATTGAAAAAAAGTAAACAATCTCTAGGCGTGGCTGTCAGTTGTCAAATCATCTATGACCGACCCTCATTTGACAGGATTTCATTCTTTGAACGTTCAGATACAAAATGGATACTGGAGGACAGCTTAGTAAATAAGATTTTTTAATGAATGGAGACATTAAAACTTCTATAATAAACAAAAAAACTTTTATTTTTAAAACGACTGTATAAATGGATGCTGCAGTTCAATTTGATGAGGTAGCACTCCAAAAGGACAATTCAGAAATGCTGAAGTATCTACAAAATACTAAATTATTAAAAATCCAGTGTAATCCACACCTGATCTTCCTACCTTTAATTCTTTGCCATTTGCTAGTACTGAAAAGGTACTCTAAAGACTTGCCATAGTTGCCATTGATATTAGTAGTATTTAAACTGACATCATCACTTTCCATAATTTCCTCCTCATTATCCACAGTAATAGATGCAGATACTGGCAAATCATCACTTAAATGAATTACATTAACTGCATGATGCAAAGTGTCTACTTGCACATTAGCCTTAAGTAAATCTTGAATGTTATTTCTACTTTCTATACTCAGGTCAGAATAGGCCAGAAAGCTGCAAGACTGGGTGTAATTAAGGTGTTTTTAAAGTTACTCAAGCATTTACCTATCCAAAAAATAGGATATAAAAGGATTTGGATGGGAAATAATTGTTTTCCCAAAATGTTCCAATTTATCTTTATAGCAATGTTCAGATTCTTCTAACTGTATAGTGTCCTCTTGGACCTCCTGTAATACACTAATAATGAGTTCCACAGTACTAGAAATTAAAAAAAACACATACATTTCCCTTCAAATGTAATAGAGCACAAAACAACTCTTGTGTCCATAATGCAGCCATTTTCTGGCTCTCTTTACCTATGCTTATATCCACCAAAACATCAACCAGCTTCTCTATCAGACTAAACAGCAATCCACATTGATGTAGGACGTTCAGTAAATCTGTCCAAGCACCTTTAAAATTAGTTTGGATTCTAAATGTTGGTGTTGTGTCCTCATCTTCAATCAATTCAAGAAATTCAGGTTTTAACAGTGCTTGGTTAGATACTAATTTATTGAAGCAACCCTCTGGTGCAGAAGCTTCTTTAAGCCTTTCCTCAAGTATTTTAAGTAAGAGTTTTATTAAAGCAGATGGTTCAGATGTGGACTCTTCAAGCTTATCATATACCAAACTGCTAAGATTGTTCATATAAACACTTTCCAATTGTTGGTTTTCAAGTAATGCCACAATTATATCCACAACTCCATCAAAACAGTATAAAATGTCTTGATTTAAGGGAGTCTCACTAGTGTCATAATCTACAATGTTGTTCATTAATGACTCAAAAATAGAGAAATCAACAGGCCTACCCTTAATAATAGTACTCTGAGGCTCCCAATACTTATCACATAGCCATTGAAATCCAAAGTCTAACCCCATTTTCAAGTTATACAATGAGGGAATTTGATGACCATGAGCAATATCATGTCTTAAATTAATCAACCACTTGGGTAGTTCATTTTTTGCTGAAGTTTGTGTAAATGTGCCTTGTTTGTCACTGTTCGCAGCAGACAAATTTAGAAACCTAGTAAAAATTTACAATAACATTTAACTGGTTATTTCATACAAAAGATCCTAACAATATGTGAGTTTATACATTACCTCATCAAGGCAATAGCATACAAATGAGCTACATGCTCTTGTGATAAATTTTCAGTGTTGAGCAGTAAAGCTTCAAGTAAAATCATAGTGCCTTCAACTCCTGTAGAAAGAATGGGAGTTCTCAATTTCCATTGTTTTAAAATACTCAAAGCTTTGCTTTGTTTGTCCCTGTCTTTGGAGTAGGCACACTCATACACAAAATCCCATTCCACCCTTAAAAATATGAAATGGTTTTAATTTAAAATCCAAACTAAAATTTAGGATCTTACTTGTTGAACCATGGCACTAATACCAGACCTGAAAATTTTTGTGACAAGGACATTGTAGTTTTATTTAATTTCACTAGTAATTAGCACTAAATTGATGTTAAAAAATATTTTTCCATAAAACTAAACTAAAAGCATGTTTATTTGAAAAAAATTGACCGGTTGGTTATTTATTTTTGTGGTTAAGTTTTTCAACACTTTTAGGTAATCACGTGTTACAACGTAAAGATACCTATAATATTGTCACGTGTGTGACATCGTGATGCTTCGAGGAGAATGAAAGTTTGAGATTTGAGGTTAGGTCTAGTCAAACTAAGCATGTTGCCAAACCGACCCCACTCTCACGAATATGAATATGAGAATATGAAAACTATTAAAAATATCCGCAAACTTTTTTAAAATGCATTCAATAACATAAAAAATTTGCACGTTTGGGTGCTCAAGTCTGATTCTTGCAATAAATGAAATTAAATAAGACAACCCTAACTGTTTCCATCCGGCAGCATTGCACACCGAAAAAATGACGTAAACAAATTTCCTAACCCAACTTTAAAGGTCCATTTTTCAGAGGTGATCAACAAGTTAAAAATGTGTTTTTACTTTTTATATTATGCTTTAAAACCACTTACTGTGTAATCAAATAGCAATTAGCGACATTCTACGCTCTAGCTTCATGAATTCGATGCTCACTTCCACGATAAAGCTCAACATTTGGAGCAAAGCACTGTTATAGTTATTTTTAAAAGAATGTTAGTAAAATAACTTCTAAACACTAAAATGTTAGTAACATGCTGTCGAATAAAGAAAATCTACGTAAAATTAGTTATTTGTGTAATTATTGTGATTACAATAACACTACTTTACTTGAGGCATATTAGCAACTTAAGTAATGTAATTGGGGTTCATGACAAACTGGTTTTGTCAGAGCCTTTTGAAGCAAAACTTAGACAATGGGAGTCAAAAATCATACCTGGTGAGTATCAGGCATTATTAAATGTGAATAGTCTAAGATAAAGTAAGTTTTGTAGGTCTAGGTGACAATGGTGATCCAGCTTTCCTGGATGGAAGTGATGCAATAGCTGGAGAAAAAGCATTGAAAAAGTATGCTTTGAACACAGTGTTAAGTGATAGAATGCCTTTAGATCGTAAACTAAGGGATCCAAGAAGTAGCAAGTAATGTTTTCAACTCAGTTTTTGCAAGTTAAGTTGCACTACATTCTATTTTAGATGCAAAGAACTGCAATATTCACCTTCAATAAAAGCATCAGTTATTGTGATATTTTATAATGAATTGTTATCTGTTGTGCTGCGGACTGTATGGAGTGTTCTTTTACAAACACCCAGTCATCTACTGCAAGAAATTATTTTAGTGGATGACTGTAGCACTGATGGTAACTTTACTGTCTAATATTTGTAAAGAGTGTCTCAAGCTGTTAATTTTTTAGAAAACTTAAAAGGTGTACTTGACTATTATATAGAAACTAGATTAAGGAATCACAATATTAAGTTGATAAGGCTAAAACATAGGATGGGACTTATTAGGGCTAGACTACAAGGAGCTCGTGAGGCTCAAGGAGATGTACTTATATTTTTAGGTGAGTGTCTGTATCAACTTAGTCTCATAGAACTTATACTGAATATTAGTAGATTTTTTTAAGATATTTGATTTAAAAAATGTTATTGTGGAAAACTGTAATAAGCAAAAATGCTTAAAATGGAATTTACCCATATTTTGCAGTTTTCCAAAGAACAACAAAGACTTTTCTCATTTAGTTAACAATGTAAATCCCTATAACACAATCTGAGCATGCAGGGTTTGATTCACTTTATTTTCCTTAAATTGTCAGATGCGCATTGTGAAGCTACAAAAGACTGGATTGAGCCTTTACTTTCGCGGATTGAAGAAGATCATACTGCTGTTTTAGTGCCTATAATTGATGTAATTGAAGCAAGCAATATGGGTTATTCCACTAATGGTACTTGGGTTCTTATAGGAAATATCATAAGTGGTTAGGATTGTTTTTTTAGGGGATTCAAGCTTTCAAGTTGGAGGGTTTTCTTGGTCGGGTCATTTCACTTGGATTGATATTCAAGATGAGAATGATAAAGGAAAGGTGACACCCGTAAAATCGCCAACAATGGCTGGCGGACTGTTTGCTATTGATAGGCGGTTTTTCTGGGATGTGGGTTCTTATGATGAACAAATGGATGGATGGGGAGGTGAAAATTTGGAAATGTCGTTTCGGATATGGCAGTGTGGCGGTCGATTGGAAACTGTAAGTTAGTTAGTTAGTTAGGCAATATATTTCATATTTGTTACATAAAGAGATAACAAAAAGAAACTTCGTCAATAGGCCCATAACAGGCCACATACAAGATATTTTACGTGTTTGTACAAAATGTTACACTAGCTATATATACATTGTTAAAACCATATTAATAATAAAAAAAAAGTCTTGGGAAGAATTCTGTTTTCAGATCTGTTGGTTCCATTGCTATTATTATTGGTTATAAAAAATTATCTGAATAATTTATCTGACTCCCGTAGTTTTTCAGCCTCCTTTGGTACACTGGGCAGTTAATGTCACATGCTGAATGTTGGCTTTCTTCTGCTTTGTATTTCATTTTAATACAGTTAATGCATTTTAATTGTATTGACTGGCAATTACTGCCTGAATGCTCGTATTCTCCGCATTTATGGCAACACAGCCTTTCCTTGCAGTATTTTCCAACATGTCCAAAACCGCAACATTTGAAACATAAGGCTAGGTTAACATGTTCTTGGACGTACACTTTCATCATATCAAAATTGACGGTTTCGGCTTTTAAAAACCACTTAGCTATTGCTGGTTGAGCTTGTAGAATCCAATTTTCTTTGGTGAGATTAGGACACTGTTTTTTAGCTATTACTTTGATTTCCATCTTTAGGTTTGAAATATTCAGATCGGTTTCGATGGTGTCGTTCATTCTGATCAATTTTTCAATAAATTCGGTTTCTGAGTAGCCCTTTAGAATGCCAGTTATCATAAACATTGGATTTATTATCCCACTTTCTTTAATTTTTATGTTGTCCTTCTTTTCCAGTGTGTTTTTTAATATCTTTTGTTGCGCTTCGTTCCGGCTTTTAAAAACTATGGCCCCATCTTTCAAATGCTTGATATTTTTGAATCCTCCTTCTATCCCAGATCTTTCAATTTCTTTTTTAAGTTGACACATTGCTTCTCTTGGGTCTGAGACATCATCTTACATCATTTAACTTATTGAGAATCTCCGGTATTTGTCTGCTATTAGTATTATCTTCGATATTGGAAGCTAAATGTCGATTCTGGAATTCGATATTGGAAGAATATAACATTGGAATACCAATGTTATCTTTATATTGGAAGGTTTGTTTAGTTGACTGTGTCCTTATCAGCTCGGCTGCTGTTTTTTCCTCGTACCTGTAAATAATTTTATTTATTTCTGACTTTGAAAACGTTGAACCCATTGAATTGGATCGGTTTTTCCGTGGAAATTTTTCACCAAATTTGATCATTTTTTTGTCAGTGTCTTTGGAACCGCCACTATTTTCAGCCATCACAAATGCAAAATTAAGTTGTCACTACTTTGTAAGAAAAAAGCACTTTATTGAAGAGCAAACAAAATGTATTTATATACGACTCGATTTCTTTAACCTCAATCAGTAGTGCAAGTAAGTTTATGAAACTGTAATTTTAGTGTGTCTACTATGTACAGAGCGTCTCTAAAACATGTGAAAAATTGTGGTATTTGCTATGCTATTACTGCAACATTGAACATCTTGTATAGGGTGGTCTATTATCAATTAAAGGTAACTACAGCAGGTTAGCAGGACTGAAATCTGGAGATGCACTTTATAGACTCAGTGAAAATTTACTTGGTCTATATTCTGTCAAAAGTAACTTACTTATTGGACCACCCTGTATGATCATTTACCGCGTCTAAATTCAAGTATTTCAGGTGCCTTGCTCTCGAGTTGGCCATATTTTTAGAGATTTTCATCCCTACTCATTCCCAGACAACAAAGACACCCATGGAATCAACACAGCAAGGCTAGCACACGTCTGGATGGACGAGTACAAGCGACTGTTTTTTATGTACCAACCCGCTTTGGAAAACAACCCAATTATTGGAGATTTAACGCACCGGAAGCAGCTACGTCAAAAATTACGCTGTAAAAGCTTCAAATGGTACTTAGATAACGTCTATCCAGAAAAATTCATCCCAGACGAGAATGTTTTTGGTTATGGACAAGTTAAAACCGACTTTGAGATGTGTCTGGATGATTTACAGTTGCCTGAAGACAAAGTTGGACCACTGGGACTGTACCAGTGTCATCAGTTTTTTGCCGTTTCTCAATACTTTTCACTGAGTAGAAATGGGGAATTACGCAAGGTAACTACAAACAGCAAAAGCTAGGATAGGTTTAAAGGTACTGTTCTAGGAAAATTTTTGTGCTGAAGTTTTCAACGAACACGAAGTCCAATTGACTGAATGCCACGGCCATAAACGGGAACAGTACTGGGAGTTGTACGAAAATGGAACGTTGTACAATCCTGAATCGAAAAAATGTCTGAGCAGTAACGGCGTTGATAATGGAAAGGGCGTTATAGTGGAACCTTGTAAGGGTGGGGTCTTTCAAAAGTGGACTTTTACTCACGTTAATAGCACCGCTATTCGTGACCATTAGTCTTTTGGGTTCAGATTTATCTTGATATACTCAGTTTTTTCTCTGTCGAAGCGCTGTTTTGAAATATAAGGCTGATTATTCTTTTTTTCCCAAGAGTTTTATTCTGATATCCATTTTAGTCATAATAACCCCAAAGACGGCACATACCATTAAAAATAGTTCAATAAGAGTGTTTTTTTGTATATTTGTAGAAAAAGTTGTATAACAATTTAGTTATGCTATATCAGGTTCAGGGGTGTCTAATGGTCCCTCAAACTCCCAAGCTTGAAGAGGGTTCATAGTTTCGGAACAATGCTGTACGTACAATATTTTTGCGTCATCCGATTTTTCAGCTGTCATGCAATACTTGATATCGTGTTCAGTTAAATAGAGCTGCTTTAAGGCTTTAGAATGCCCTAGGGTTTGTTTTGGTTCTTTGGGATTGCAAGTTTCAAGCCACCATTCAAAGCTCCTGCTGTCCTCACTCCTCATTTGCGTTAACGGTTTGAGCTCGATACAGTATTTTCCCTAAAATATTGAGCAATTTTGTATAACCTATATCGGTTACTATTCTAATTTTTACAGTATTGCGGGTGTTACTGCCACCATTCAAGTCTTCTTTGAAGAATTTAAGAAAGGCAATATAACATAATTTAAGATACTATGATCCACATTTCTTTAAAAGTTGATATGGAACATGTAGCAATTTAATTAGTTTATTTTGTACTTAATGTGGTTTTAATATTTAAAAGTACCTACAAAAACGTCCTTTAAATACTGATTTGTACCTTTCCTAGATTGCCGCTCTTTTTATCAAATTTAAAATACTGCGAGTACTCCTTTTTCTTACTGTCGCATGGTCTTAAATACAACCTGTTAGATTTGTCTTTAAATCCGTCAAACTTCCATTTGTCCTTCATAATATGATCATCTAAACAAAGCCCCGTCTCTTTATTCTTCACTTGATAGTACGACGATCCATCTCCAAAGAAATGAATGACTGCAGGTGGCTCACACGTGACCGAAGGGCCTTTGACTTTACCCATCCTTCCCGAATAATTAGTTATTTTCTGACATTCTTAAGGAATGAGTTAATCATGTGGTACTTACCACCATACGTTAATGCATAAGGCCAGAATGGCCCCGCCCAGCATGGTAAGGACGGCAATAAACATTTTTACGCAAATGAGGAGTCTTATACGGAATATCTCAGAACACTCCGAAGAGCAGCCAGTGTAGGAGCTGGCTGTTTGAGTTGAAGCCAGGGAAAAGTCCTGACTAGGTGTTTCACATCCATACTGGTACATAAATGTAAAAAAAATGTGTAGAATAGTGTACATATAGTGTACAAAAAGTGTCTGACGTGTAAAGAAAGTGAAATTGTCACATTTGGTTAGAGTAACAGGTTCTTTCATTAAAAGGTGGTGTTATTTTTAAGAGTTAGTACTAGGTACGCCACTGGCGAATTTAATAAAGTTACTTTGAAAACTAATTGTTTGAAAGCAAGAAAAAACATGTTGAAATATTCTATGCAGGTTTTACTATGGCAATTTTACAGACAAATTCTTGTCGTATGGTCTAAAGACTCAAAAAACAGTCAATCGACTTTCAGTATGGCCAGCCAATTAAGAACAATGATCGATCCGTTTAATTGGAGCGACAAGTTAAATACAATTAACAAATTATATTGTACCGAATGGAAAAGGTGCGCCCCGATGTCACGACCCTTTTTACGTAACGTCTAATTTAATTTTGTTTACGTATGCCATTTACACACAGGGGCGAGTCAGTTTTTGTTTGTCTCTAAGTCAGTGGAGTACCCACACGATCATGTTATTCAAAAAAAGTGTATATTTTTGAACAAAAGATCATCTAGAAAATAACTATAGCTAAACCTCTGAATTTTCAGTGAATAATCAATAAGATCAATAATCATCATCATCTGAAAGTGACAGTTGACCGAAACTGGTCACGTGGCTATGAAAATACTGTGTAATTCTGATTTCCAGTTAAAGTTTTACCTAAAAATTGATTAACGAGACACGTTAACGTGACCATGGGCTGTCATTGATGATATCATAAAAAATATCTAAAACTAAATTTTGAGTGAACATTTTAATAAAGTAAGCTTACAAAACGTCAAATGTTAGTCACGTGACCGTACAAATTCACTTATAAGTTTAGAAAATGTCTAAAAATCAGAATAAAATCATAGCAAAACTAGTTTTTAACATTTTACAATGCAACAATGATAATGCGATTAATCATACTATTAATCGCGTTAATCAAAATTTCAACACAACGTTTTTACCCTTAACTCACCCAACCATGCTTGGAACGTTGAGAACATTAATTTTTTCGTTCCTAAATCGAAATACATAATCGTCCTTTTAAATCGCGTCCAGAAAGAAAATCGTGTACGTGGCCCAGTTTTGCGTCGAGGCGCCGGAGATGCGTCTGGCCCAGTGGCGTCAGTCGGCGTCCCGACGCCATTAATTCCGCAAACACTGCCTTAATGACAGAATCAACAGCGCGGGCCCCTCTTTTTCTCTCATTCTTTGCGTCCCTTTAATTTTCCAATGGTCCAATTTGCCATCACCATTCAAAGTTGCTTAGTGCATCATTCAGTAACTGATGGGTAATCTAATTTTGTCTTTCCGATTTTGTTAAGTTGAAACCTCCAACGATACTGTACAAAACACAAATTACCATATCCAGTTTTGCTACCTGAAGGGGTTTTTGATTATAATGGAGGGCGGAAACTCATCTAGAGAAAGTTTCAATGGTGGCAAAGGGACGGTATTGTTTCACTTCATCGACGGAACAATAATGTGAAACCTCCCTTCCAACCTTTATCACGTTTAAACATCACGTGAAAACATAAGTATCATCTTGCAACAATGACGAGGGAAAAGCAGAAATAAAGATAAATTTTAATTTAATTTCATTCTGGATTAACATTAAACTTAAAAATAGCATCTCAGTAAAGTTGACATTATAAATTAAAAAGTCAGTCAGAAAACTTACTTTACTGAAATTATTCTCAAATTGATTACTCTGTTCTTTGTTTAATTTTTAGAATTTCTTGTTTGTTAACTGGACAAGTGTGCAATTGATTAGCGGTTTGCCAAAAAAAAAAGGGAATAAAGACAAATTATGATATCGTTCAATAATTGAAGAGCCCAAAATGAAAAAAAAAAGGGGAAAAAGGAACGTTTCGCTGCTGACGTCCAGCTGGTGCACAGAAAAAGTGAAAAATCATCCCAAGAGAAGACACGTGATAGGGTTTTTTCCACGAAACCCATTAGTTTATTTCGTAGCCAAATTGATATTAATCGTTTTCGAAGGCTTTAAATGTTACTATTGAGTGTTCCGCTAGGATATGGTAAAAGTGGCACTTAATTAAAGTTTCAATATATTAAGAGTGTTTACACTGTGCCTTACAGAAGTATATCATAAATATTTCTAAAGTATATAAGAAAAATCAAACTAAATTAGAGCGACGCGTCACAAATATCAATGTGCATGAAAACATAATAGACAAACAACAAAAGACAAAAAAGTTGATTTGACGTTTGGTATTTTAGAGTTTAGAGGCCTCTGGCATTATCAAAGGTGGCAAAATCAAAAGATTCTTGGAAGTTCGAAGAGTTTTAGAGGCTTCTGGCAACTTTAAAATTAATTCAAGAGATTTCTGACGGTTTTCGAATTATAATAATTCTATATGGAAGCCTGTGGCATTTCTAAAGCTATTATAGAGGAATTAGCAATACCAGATAGGTTTAGAAGACTCTGCCAACTTTATGAAGCTTTATTGGCATTTATAATAAATTCTTGAGTGAGTTTTACAAGGTATTTAGTTTCTGGTAATTTTAAAATGATTCCAGGAACATCTGGCAATACCACAAAATTCTAGAAAACTTGTGAGACTTTTGCCAGTTTTAAAATGATTTTTTCTACGAATGTTTGCAAATAAGCTACTTTGCATACGTAAAAGTGTGTGCAAAGTGGCACTTTCCCGCACACTATGCGGGAAAAATTTTTTCCCGCACACTTTTTAAAATGCTGATTATACCTTGCAACAGTGGTTTTATATAGACTATTATACATAAAATCTGCTTAGAATTTTGCGTAGAATTCAAAAATGTAATAATATTCAGGGGTTTCATATAAAAAACACGACTTTTTTCACATTATTCTTCCGTACAGTTTAGGTAAATAAACCACCTTGTCTCTGTCTTTGAAAATGAGGCTTGTTTCCTTAGAAACCAAAGCTCATTGTCAAACAACGCATTTATATGCAATTTAAAGTCTACAACAGTGTTTATTGTTACTTATTTAAGTTAAAAAAACTATTTTAATAATGGATATCACTGAAGATGAACTTCCGGAAGATGTTCTAAAAGCCGCCAACATGGCTAGTTTGCAATTGCTGCCTCTCAAATCGCGAGAAAAATACGAGAAACAGTACGAGTTGTTTACCCAATGGTGCGAACAAAAGGGGATAAAAATCTTAAAGGAAGAGGTACTTTTAGCGTATTTTGTTACTTTAAGCAAAGAATTCAAACCTAACACAATGTGGTCAAAGTATTCAATGCTCAAAAATGTAATAAAAATAAAAAGAGACATCGATATCGGTGAATTTTATAAGCTCACTGCATTTCTGAAAAAGCAGAATGTTGGTTTTAAACCTAAAAAGGCGAAAATTTTTACAAAAGAAGAAATATTCAGTTTTATGAACTCCGCACCAGATGAAATTTACCTGTTAATTAAAGTTGCCACTATATTCGGACTTGCTGGTGCATGTCGAAGGGAAGAGCTAGCCAATTTAACCACTACACATATTGAAGACAAAGGAAACCTCATAATTGTTAAAATTAGGGATTCCAAAAATCATACAGCAAGAAACTTTATAATATCAGAAGAAGTTCATAACGGAACCTACCTGCAACTGTACAGAAGATACACCGGCCTACGTCCAAAAAAGTCAAACAATCGTTTTTTCCTAGTTTACAGAAAGGGTAAATGTTTTTCGCAAAGTGTTGGAGTAAACAGTTTTGGAAAAATGCCTTCTGAAATAGCTATTTTTTTGAAGTTGCCAAATCCAGAACTCTACACAGGGCACAGTTATCGTCGATCATCGGCAACGTTCCTGGCCGATTCTGGAGAAGGAATCACTGACATAAAACGCTTGGGGGGTTGGAAATCGACTACGGTAGCTGAAGAATACATTGATGAATCCACAAGTTATAAAAAAGGATTAAGTAACAAAATTCTGACCTTCAATCCTAAAGAAAGTGAAGCAGTTCCAAGTACCAGTATTTTACCTTCAGTTGCTCAATCTGCGATCAATTTAAAAAACGCGACCAACTGTACATTTAACATTAATGTTGTTAATAACAATAAATAGTTATAAGTTGTTGTTTTTAATATCAATAAAAATTAAAAACAAAATGTATAGATATTTCATTCGTAGAAAAAATATTGTTCCTAACACGTGTGCAAAGTAGTTTTCCCGCACTTGAAGCTTATCCTAACTGCCGTCTAACTGCTTTCGCATGTGGGAAAACATAACTTTGCACACTGAATAGGAAAACTACTATTACAGAATTTTGGCAATTTGAAAATTGCTTTAAGGATCTTTGGTAACCCCATAATAACTCTATAAGAAGGCGTGTAACATTTCTAAAATTGTTCTAGAGGCATCACTGGCAATATAAAAAGAATGTTCTGTAGTAGTAATTTCTGTAGAGAACAAATGCAATTAGTGCTTCGTATTTGTTTTTAAATTACTAATGGCTACTAAGCCCTAAAGTCAGAAACTTTTTGCTTAAAAGGTATTTTCGAACAAAAATTATGGATTTCCAAATTGGACAACTGAATTGCTCTTGGGAATATAATGCTTTGATGCTATTAGGAAGGAGAGAGCAGCTGCTGACAAAAAAAATCTACTGCAGAAATTTCAAGTTTATTTAGATACGTAACGCAATACTTGGAAAACGTTGCCTCGTATAAGAGATGGCAGTACAAAAGCATATTGCAAAACTTTGTATTAGGAAGTAGGAGCCTGTCGGCCTGCCGACATAACCCTACGGTTTGATATTCCAATCAAACTCGTTCAAGTCTTTTAGACTTCTTTGTAGTTCCACTTTAAGCCTTCAGGAGGTTGTAGTGGGACCTATTTTGGTTTTTCAAAGATTAGATGAGGAAAAATTAGGTTACATGTTCATGTAAGGCGTTGTAAGGAAAAAGTGCATTTTATTCGATTTTTTGTGGGACTCGTCCGCTGTTTATCGGCGGCGTCGCGACGCTCCAAGCTTATCGATCGCCTGTTGCATTGCGGCTAATGCGCCGTCGTTTATAAAGCTTGTCCTACTAAGCTAATCAACTAGTTTAAGAGGAAATGTGAATCATACCTTATTCAGTTATGATAAACCTTTACTACAGCAAAGTTTTTGTATTGTTATCTAAAATGCTATTTTCTACAAGCAACATTTTTGGTAGTTTAAGAGGCACATCCGACATTCTCTGTTAACAAGACATCCGATACATCAAACAGAAGCATGCACTTTTGGATGACGTCCAAACCGGGAGAAAAAGAATTGGAGCAAAATTCCCGGATCCTGATCTGTACAAATCACGGATCTTAATCTTCCTTTCGTGTCTCATGCCTTCGGGTACAAATAATGAATAAAATATCCGACAGTGCAGCGGGCGCTATAAAGCGCCACCGGTAATACTTTAAAAAGACATAGTAAAACCCTTATTCCTAACCTTTACGAGGCGCTTTCAACCTCTTACTATGTAGTGAACGTCTCGAGGATTTCGCCACGGCGAAAAGGGCCAATTCGATAAATCATTTTCTATTCGGTGCCGAATAAAATCGCCGCTTTCCATGCAATGTCATCTATGTAAGTAGGTAATAGAATTTTCAACTTTGAAGATACGGTTATCGGCTGAAAGCTTGTATCTAATCAATAAATTTTAAAGTAGTTACTATGTAGGGTGTGTAGTAAGTATTTCCAATTTAATATCTAGTAACACCTATCTAGTATCTTTAACACCTTATTATGTATTTTAGGCTTTAATTTGGTCACGTGAGGACCCAACCAATCGACTGCCTCTTACAAGACTTCTCATATTCCTTTGTTCTTATTGAATTTTCCAATTTTTAAAAGTATCGTCCTTATTTGCACTATAATCTATTTCGGTTGTTCAGCGTTCGAAAACACCATTAAACCTGATGAACTGAGTTTTCTAGCTCTTTGCGTTTTTGAGTTATTTCCATTAAAATGTAAAAAAGAAAGTACAGAGAAGAGTAGAAGAATGTGTTGAAAAGACTGTCGTGCTGCCTAATTGCCCAAAATTTTCAAGAGAAGGCTGTTAATTCAACTAAACAATGCTGCCAGTTGCAAATTTAAATTGTCACGATTACATGATGTGTTTTTACAATTTTAGCTTTTCCAACGATTTAAATGTAATTTACAGACTTTTCAAGCTTAAAGATGACATCTTCCTGGTCACATGACTGCTGTTGACATAACAATGTTGGCAGCTGCAAATTTTTATTGTCACAATCACCTGATGTGTTTTTACAGTTTTGGATTTTCCAACTATTTAAATGTAATTTACAGACTTTTCAATGTTAAAAATGACATCTTCCTGGTCACATGACTGCTGTTGGCACCTGCAAATTTAAATTGTCACGATCACGTGTCGTGTTTTTACAATTTCTGCTTCAAAAACACTCTTGATAATTTTCATGTTTTTAAGATCTTTAAAAAATTGAAAAATGGCAAATTTGACAAAATCTCAATTTTTCAATTTTTAAATGTATCGTCCTTATTTTTACTTTTTCATCTGTTCAGCATTTGAACTGACCTTTAAAAGCTGGTTGACTGATTTTTCTAGCTCTTTACGTTTTCAAGATATTTCTTTTAAAAAGTAAAAAAAAGAAAGTAAAGAGAAAAGTAGAAGAATGTGAGAAAATGATTTTGTTTGTTAATTGCCCAAAATTTTCAAAAGAAGAGTAGAGGAATAAGAGAAGAAATAAGATGATTGAATTGGCTAATTGCTCACACATTTCAAACGAGAGCTAACTGATAAAAGAAGAGCAAAAAAATGTGTTAAAATGGTTGATAAATTCAAAAAAAGTCAAACAACACAATTCAAAAGACAAACCGATAAAAGAAGACCCCAAAAGTTCTGTCAAAGTGCGCTCCTGAATTCTTCCAAACTGATTTCTGGTCACAATTATTGTTAATCATATTATTGCAAAAATCATCTTGTTCTTCATAACTTCTGCACTAACATTCTTTGGTATTTGATAATCCACATGTGCGTGTAGTTGCGTAAATCACAGGACTGTTCGTAGTTTGTGATTGGTCGAGAAAGCAGATTTCAGCATGCTGCTTTTTCTTGACCAATCACAAACTACGAACAGTGCTGTAATTTACGCAACTACTGCACATGTGACCTTATATTTTTGTTACTTTTTCTTCATTTTGTCACACTGTATACTTATTTGTTAAATTATTCCTACCCACACAAACGAAATCTAGTGATCATTTCTGCAAACTATTGACCCCAAAAACCCAACCCAAAACATCTTATTACTTACTAAAGACGTTGACTGCCCTTAAAGGGTCAATCCGATTAAAAGGTCAGGTTGCCGACGAAATGTTAAAAGCCAGCCAGTAAAGTTCGCAGCCTTTCTATCATCCTTTCATTATAAGGCCGGCATTAGGGTGAACCTGGCAAAAGGTGAGGTGTCCCGGTAAAGGACAAAACTGCTACACTTCAAACTTAATAATCCTCTTGGGCTGATAAAACGTTGACGTATTTAGTATTGGCACAGAATGTGAAATACATGGGGACCGAAGCAGAGGACCGGACATGAAATGGCGCTTGTGTGGTTTCTGGTCCACGATCGGATTAGGAATTATGTTTAGGGTGTTGCGGTTCGGCAACGAATTGGTCATTTTGCACGGCCCTAGGATATAGAAATGCGGTTTCATACCTCTGATTTCTAATGTAAATCCGGTTATTGCAGTCGGGGGCTGAGAGTATAATAATTTGTGAGCGCGGTACGTAAAATGAATAAATTGTCTAGATTGTTCATCTAAAACGAATAGTTTTCACACACACCGTTTTCAAGGTGGGAGTGGGTTGGTCTAAATAACTTAAAAAAACTAGACAATATCAAATTTCAGTTCCGACGTTTCGGTTATTCATAATTGATTTTTACATTTTTGAAATGGGCTATCATCATATCATATTCCTCTGATTATTGAAAATAACAGCTCAACAATTCCCTGTTAAGTCACTTGACACTTCTTCACGTGACATCATTGACATTTTCAAACGACTCCTAATTGCTCAATTTTGCCCCAGTTTAAACTTTCTTGTATCTCTTCAAATAACCGAGATCCCCATGGTGGCTCGTAAACTTATACGAAATATATCTGTATACGAAATACACCTTGTATACAGGATGGTCCAGTTTTAAATGTCATTAATTCACCAATCCATAGCCAATTAAAAAATAAGTTGACATGCATTATGTAATTTTCCTGAAAAATAAGGAAAATGCAGTCCTTCAAATTTCTGTTTAAAAAATCGTTTTTTTGTCATAACTGTCAAACTGTTGGAACAATTTTGATCAAATTTGGAACACGCATTATGAAATTAATACTCATTATGAATGACCTTTGCCAAAATTCTCTAGTAGCCTAGATACAGGAAGATGGTTTTAATGTTTTTGCCTTATCTTCTACGTCTCTAGATATTTTTAAAAAATTACGTGTTTTTTTTAAATTTCATTGTTTACGATGAAAAAGAAATTATCTCTTATAAAATTCTGATTTGAAACTTCCTGTACGAGAAGTTCAAAGACCCAAAACTAACTCAACCCAACTTAAAAATTGTCTTGGAAACAGAAAATTTACTTAAGAAGCTTAAAAAATTTAATTGTAGCTAGTTTTCATAGTTTCCAGAAAAACTGAAAGACTTTAGTTTTGAAAATTGACTGAGAAAAGATAAAAATTGATTTCAGAAACTTAAAAATTGTGTTTGTAACTAGTTTTCATGCAAATTGAGAGACTTTAATATTGAAAATTGATTTGTACTTGTAGACATAAATAACTACTTTTTCTAGAATTTTTTACTACAAATTCATACTTTTAAACCTTAAAAATTGACTTCAACCAAAAAGTGACTATGAACTAATGAAAAGTAACATCAAAAGCTTAAAATTTGCATTTGAAGTAAGTTTTCATAATTTTAAGACAAATTTCAATATTTTAGTTTTGAGAATAGTCTTAGATAGAGGACATTGACATTAGATTCATGAAAATTGTCTTGAAAACTAACTTTTCTTGCTTTTAACTTTGCTTTTAATTTTGTCAGAATTCTGGACTATTTTTAGTGTTTCAAAACTGCTTTCAGCTTGGAAAATCGAGTTTTAAGACTATCTTTACCAAGTTATTGACACAGCAAACTTAAAAACAATTTTCACATTCTTCATAAACTTAAAATGGCATTCCAAGCTTTGTCACTATTCAATCGACTTCTAGACACCTCAGTGCTAAAAATTCGAGTATTTCTTAAAAAACTAAATTGTTTTCAGTACCTCAAATCGAGTTTCAAGACTATCTTTACAAAGTTTTTCACTTATCAGGTCTAAAAGCCAATTTGTACACTGTCCACAGTCTTGAAAATGTTATTTCAAGCTTCTTCAGTATTAAATTGACTTCTACACTCATCATAGGTGCAATAAATTGTAGCATCTTTAAGAAATTCAGACTGTTTTTAGTGCTTTTAAAGACTGAAAAATCGAGTTTAAGACTATTTCGAAAAGTCAAGTTTCTTCAGTAATAAAAGTAAACAATTTTGGTATCAAATGCTACGATATTAGTCTTGAGAACTAATTTTTAGAAATGAAATAGTTCGAAAATTTAATTTACTTATAGACTTGTTCCAGTCCAGAAAATTGAGTTGTACACCAATTGAAGTCCTGAAAATAGACTTTTGGACTCTCTTTAGTCCTAGTAAAGTCAGTTCTAGCTTTAAAAGTTAACTTTTAGATTATCTTTAGAAGTAAAAAATGAGTTTCATGCACAATACAATCTTTGTCTTGATTTCCGGACTGTTTTTAGTTCTTGAAATCCAGTTTCAGACACTCGACCAGGATGGCAGTTTGAGAAAACAAATTATAAGACTATTTCTAGTAGTAAATAGCAAGTTTTTAGACTATTCGGTGCAAATTTGGACTCTCACAAGTCTTGAATGATCAGTTTTACACTATAAAACGATTTTTTAAATTGAAATTTGAAGGATTGTAAGTTCAATTTTAAAGGTAAGTTTTCCTTGCCATTTCCTCTCATGTTATACACTTTTTCAATAAATTTTCTTATGCAATTTGTCATGCCAATTAATATATAAGAGATAGGCTGTTTTTAAAATCGAAAATAAATTGTTGTGTATCTTGTAGTTTTGGAAATCCCCCAAAGTCAAGCCGATCTTTATTCCAGCCCCCAAAAACTGAAAGTCGACGTTCCATAAAACAGGCGAGAAAACAAACGGCGGCCGCTTCTTGGAGAAACTCCTCGTAAGTTAGGGCCCCGTGAAAACGGCGGGTGTATCGGACCCGAGCGGCCAAAACTTTTATATTAATTTAGTAAGTCGACCCGGACGAATACAAAGGGACAGTGGCCCTCTTTGTTTTTGTCTAAAAGGCCGAGAAATTTATTAGACGCCCTTAAGGTCAGCCCGGCGTTTCTTGATTAAATTTAGACGCGCGAATATGGAATACCCTGGGGAGGCGAGCGGTGAATAATGATCGATGCAAGTGTATAAAACTTAAAAGTTCACGATTGCCATCAGGGGTAAATGCCATCCTGTCATATACGGTTCGTAAATTTCCTAATGTTCAACGGAATCAGGAGCGGAATCGCTGACATTTGTCCACCTGCAAAAAAAAGGGTCGTAAAGTTCAACCGACCACATCCAGGTCAGCGGAGCTGATAACGTTGCAATTTTATTAAAACGACTTCCAGGTCGTGGATAAATTAAGACTGAGCCACCTTTCAAATAGACGTAATAGACACAGGGGGACAGAAAAATACAAGACGGCGTGTTCTGTACCGTTCGACCTTATTAGCTAATGGATAAACCACGCGGGACGTCTGCACGCGAAGGGTTTTGAATATTATCTAAAAGGGTCACCCCTCTAGTGCAGATTCGTTCTTGATTGTACTTGGAAATAACCGTGTAATTGATTTTCAGTTAGGCTTGAGTAATAAAGTGCTGAAATGTTACTTTAAGGAATAATTACGATGGAAATAATTTAAGAAATTCTGATTCTTCTATGATCGTCTATCAATTTTTAGTCATTCATCAGAAAAACAGTATAAGTTTAGTTAACATCTGAAAAGTGGATGTCTTGTTTACTCTATCAATTGGCTATAGTTAGAGCATTATCAAAAGGTGTATTTTGGCGAAAGTGTTAACGTCTCAGGTTAACTGTAAACACTACTGACGCCAAAATACGCCTAAAGTATACGGTAAAACCACAAGACCATACCAAGGATGGGAAATTTCTAGCTCTATTCGTAGACAAAATTTCTTATACAAAATGTCAAAACTGTCAAAATATTAAGGAGCTGGCTACCAGTGTTGGCATACCATCAAGGAAGTTCGGTTCTGTTTGAGAATTGGAATAGCCAAAAATATGATTTTTTTTCTAGGCTAACCTGACCTTTCACATACATACAATAATATAGTAAAATAATACATTGTACAATAATATGCAGTTGGTATTTTCAAAATCTCATCCTTGGTAAGTCTACAAGTGCAGCATTTCTGCGTGTGGCAGCACTGTTCATGGTTTGTGATTGGTCAAGAAAACGCAGCAAGTTAAAAGCAGATTTTTTGACCAATCATAAGCTCTGAACAGGACTTTGCTTTACACAATCCATACTGTAAGGTACTTATGTCAAAAACTAGGGTATAGACGTCAAACCAGTTTGTGAAACCCACCCATGGCTTTCCAACAAAAAATGAAAATCATACCACAAATTTGAAAATTGTTTTTTCTACGAATGTTTGCAAATAAGCTACTTTGCATACGTAAAAGTGTGTGTAAAGTGGCACTTTCCCGCACACTATGCGGGAAAAATTTTTTCCCGCACACTTTTTAAAATGTTGATTATACCTTGCAACAGTGGTTTTATATAGACTATTATACATAAAATCTGCTTAGAATTTTGCGTAGAATTCAAAAATGTAATAATATTCAGGGGTTTCATATAAAAAACACGACTTTTTTCACATTATTCTTCCGTACAGTTTAGGTAAATAAACCACCTTGTCTCTGTCTTTGAAAATGACGCTTGTTTCCTTAGAAACCAAAGTTCATTGTCAAACAACGCATTTATATGCAATTTAAAGTCTACAACAGTGTTTATTCTTACTTATTTAAGTTAAACAAACTATTTTAATAATGGATATCACTGAAGATGAACTTCCGGAAGATGTTCTAAAAGCCGCCAACATGGCCAGTTTGCAATTGCTGCCTCTCAAATCGCGAGAAAAATACGAGAAACAGTACGAGTTGTTTACCCAATGGTGCGAACAAAAGAGGATAAAAACCTTAAAGGAAGAGGTACTTTTAGCGTATTTTGTTACTTTAAGCAAAGAATTCAAACCTAACACAATGTGGTCAAAGTATTCAATGCTCAAAAATGTAATAAAAATAAAAAGAGACATCGATATCGGTGAATTTTATAGGCTCACTGCATTTCTGAAAAAGCAGAATGTTGGTTTTAAACCTAAAAAGGCGAAAATTTTTACAAAAGAAGAAAAATTCAGTTTTATGAACTCCGCACCAGATGAAATTTACCTGTTAATTAAAGTTGCCACTATATTCGGACTTGCTGTTGCATGTCGAAGGGAAGAGCTAGCCAATTTAACCACTACAGATATTGAAGACAAAGGAAACCTCATAATTGTTAAAATTAGGGATTCCAAAAATCATACAGCAAGAAACTTTATAATATCAGAGGAAGTTCATAACGGAACCTACCTGCAACTGTACAGAAGATACACCGGCCTACGTCCAAAAAAGTCAAACAATCGTTTTTTCCTAGTTTACAGAAAGGGTAAATGTTTTTCGCAAAGTGTTGGAGTAAACAGTTTTGGAAAAATGCCTTCTGAAATAGCTATTTTTTTGAAGTTGCCAAATCCAGAACTCTACACAGGGCACAGTTATCGTCGATCATCGGCAACGTTCCTGGCCGATTCTGGAGAAGGAATCACTGACATAAAACGCTTGGGGGGTTGGAAATCGACTACGGTAGCTGAAGAATACATTGATGAATCCACAAGTTATAAAAAAGGATTAAGTAACAAAATTCTGACCTTCAATCCTAAAGAAAGTGAAGCAGTTCCAAGTACCAGTATTTTACCTTCAGTTGCTCAATCTGCGATCAATTTAAAAAACGCCACCAACTGTACATTTAACATTAATGTTGTTAATAACAATAAATAGTTATAAGTTGTTGTTTTTAATATCAATAAAAATTAAAAACTAAATGTATAGATATTTCATTCGTAGAAAAAATATTGTTCCTAACACGTGTGCAAAGTAGTTTTCCCGCACTTGAAGCTTATCCGCTTATCGCGTCGTTCGTCTAACTGCTTTCGCGTGTGGGAAAACATAACTTTGCACACTGAATAGGAAAACTACTATATTAATAATGGAAGATATTTGGTGTTTCAAGTTAAGATGGCAGCGCCAGAAAGTGGTTTTTGACATTCTGAAATCTTCAATCCAGTGCACATGCTTCCATAACAATTCTATCCCGATGGTCTTAATTTCTTTGTTTCACCCAAATTCTTCTATATCGTATTGCATCTCCAAGTAGTTGTAGGGGTATATCTTCATTCGATATTTAATTTAGTGTTAGGCAAATTGCTTGTTGCATAAACAATTTATTAAGAAGGGCTAGACGATTCGGGCTTGCGGGATAAACGATCATGAAGCAAACATATCATCAACATATGTAGGGATGTCGATGCCAGATCAAACTTTCCGAAAATCGATTATTTTCCGGAAAAAATCGATCTCATCCGTCGATATTTCACATGTGGTATCGATTCAAATATCGATCTATTGAAGGCTAAATCGAATCGAGAATTGATTAGTTAAGTTCCGACTGAAGACTCCGAAAGTGGGCTTTTAAAAGTTGCTTAATAGAGCTGGCTAAAAAATCAAAATAACAGGTTGATTTGAGGAATTTTTTTTGGGAAATCGATATTTAAAAGTACGATTTGAATCGATACTAAAAATCGACATCCCTACCCAACGGTGTAAAGTAGAGAATATCATCTTTGGGACCTACTCCATAGAAAAGAAATAGGTCACGTGTTTTGGTTGCTTGCTCAAAGGCATGGCACATCATTTTAGATTCAATAATTTTATTTTTTAATTCTAAATTGTGACTTTACAAATGCGGTGATTAACACGCTGCCAACAAACGAATAGTGCATTATTGACCTTATGGGAGGCGCGAAAACAAAACGGCGGACATTTCATGTGCCGTAATGCGACAATTATCATTCGAAAACCGCATTCGAAAAATTATCGATTCAGCGCGTGTCGTCCCCTGGTTAATAAAATGCGATATAAAACAAACATTGCCAATATTAATCGGCAGGAAATTGTGTCAATTATTCCTCATTGATAACTGGGACCGTATGGACGAGCAGAAATCTTTTCCAAATTCCCTTGTGAAATTTAATAAATGTGGATTACATGTATGACAGAAAATGTTTCAGTGAGTAATTGTATTCTGTTCAGATCGTGTTACGTCACACCCAAAAGGGCTGATTAGGGCCGGGTCCGGCATTTTATTACTACCAATCGATATAATATAGGTCTGGCGAATTGATGGGGTGTCATCGGCTATATCGCGTTGCATCTGACGTTCCTCTTTCTCCATTTTATCGGCGGGGATTAATTCCCTTTAACGACAACGATGGATGTCAAAAAAACAGCGTCGTATTTTCGGTGCTTTTGGTAAAAAACCGTATAAACACAAAGCTTCCAAAAATAAAGCCGCAGATAAAACGCGTTTTAATCATATACTACGTTTTATGTTGCTGTTTCGTCGCTTAATGAGTTTTAATAGGGCAAACTGTAAATTTTCAATTTTGGTCTTTTTTTATGTTTTTACGCCCGTATTCCCCTTTCAAATGAACGTCTATAGTGAGCTAAATTTGCCAACAAAACAGCCAAAAGCTGTATTCTGTTTACGCTTATTATTAAGCTGTCAAGTAAAAATACATAATTTTTTAAATCATTATAAATCATAAATATACAGATTGATCCACCTGACCCCTGCGTAGATTATAAGCAGTTGGCAATTTTTGTAAAATTATGGAGAAAATGAAAATAGATTTTCTAATGCAATTTTTTTCTCAGACTTCTCTGTAAATAACGAACACAATACTATTTCATCTGAATATATAGAAAGAAGCACTTTTGTCCATTTTGTCTGATATTTTAACACACAGTTCGGTCGCTTCATTATGTACAACGTTGACTGCTGTTTTTGTTAATTAATTTTCGCGCGTTTTTGAACACTTTACCCGACATAATTTTCGACAAATTTGAGCTTTAATACGCATTTAAAACTCGTATTTCATAAACTCCAACGTTCCGATAATGATAATTGTCGTTTGTTGACTAAAATGTTAACTAATAACGTCGAAATAGCAGAGCGGACCAAATTTCCACCCAAAAACCGCATATTGAAGACCGTAAACGACATTGTCTTCACCGTGTCATTACGGTTTTACTACCCTCAAAACGGTAAATTTGACACTAAACTTGCACAGACAACAATAAAAAGGTTTATGGTTAATTGGTTTTATTTTTAGTCTTCCATATCTTTCGTCAATTTTAGGAAGTATCACCTCAACTGCGTATTTTGTAAACCACATGTAATGTTATACAGTGTGTACATCAATTCAGTTTATCAAAGTGGCCTTAATCACCATCTTCCTCATATTGGGGAAACCATTTGTATTTTCTAACTCATTGAGTGGAGTACAGATGTTACACAACTGTCATAGTATATTTTCGAGATATTGGTTCATTCCTTAACAGTTTAGAGAACGGATAAGTAGGCAATTTGCCAACGGTTGATCGAATACAGAATCCTAGATTTCCCACAACTGTGCGATATGAAATGGACCAATCACAGGCAATTTTCAGCGTGCGATATTAAATAGGCCAATCACAGACAATCTTCAGCGTGCGATATGAAATAGTCTAACAGCTAATCTTGAACGTAAACAAAATAATTCTTCTGATTGTCATCCTCACTGTATGTTTTGAAGCAATAAAAAAGCCGTTCAAGTTTCAGTTAGTGTTCAATTAGAGAATATCTACTCTATTATATGATAAAGCAAATGATACAAACTTACAATTGACAATGAATCAAATCCATTCAACACCTCAACTTAAAAGACGAAGTTAATCAGCTGTTTTGGTTTGGTAAGTTTTGGTAGGTAATTCCAATTAGTCGTAGAAAAAATAGCTTGTAAAACTCGGGCGAATTGTCCATATTGCCTCCGATTGGTCTATTTCATATCGCACAGTTGCGGAAAGTCTAGGATTCTGTATTCGTTCAACCGTTGGCAATTGCCTACTTATCCGTTCTCTAAACTGTTAAGGAATGGACCAATATCCCTGTAGGAGTAGAAAAAAGCATTTTGCCTCGTCTACTTACGTTTTCACTTAAGCTGTTTTAACCGAAATGAGAGTGAAAAATTGCTGCTTTAAACCTTCCGTCCTTTTCTGACATATTGTGATATTTCTATCAAAACCAACACAATTTAGAGCAGTTACATTGAAAACGCTATAACTACTGAAAGTTGTCACTCACAATTATGCAACCAGTCATTAGTTAATTTCGTTTATTCCTAGACTTTATGTACCCATGAGTTCAAACAACTAATGTTACTCCTTTTCAACTTTTTTTTTATCAAATCTACTTGACTAGTAGATTTGTGTTTACAATTTATTGTTAAGATTTTACGTAAACTAATCATCATCACGTTATAGACACGTTATCACAAAGAAAAAAACGTGACACTTGAGGGTTTTCAAGTGACATATCACGTCATATTTGCCACCAATGGCAACATTCACAGCACATAATGGATTTGCAAAAATCCTTCACTATCTATAGCTTATTTCTAAATCCACTTGAAAAAACACAATACACTTAATTTATTCCGATTTATCTTATCATGTTAGGCTTTTTAAGTGTATTTTATAAAGCAGCTATCAAACCGCATTTGCACACATTTCTGTAGTGTTACCGCAGTGCAACCATGGTGGTTTTAAAGCTTTTGCTCGTTCTGGCTGTAGGTTTGGTGCATTGTGCTGCCGCAGATGATAGTGACGAGCTTAAGGCTGTAGTTGTGGTAAGTTTTCAAGTGCTTACAAGTCAGCATTTATTAATTGAGCTGTTAGCTGTTTAGACATGGGGATAGATCACCTTTAAGTTCCTGGCCTAATGATGTGTACTTTGGAAATTCTAGTTTATGGCCTGATGGTTATGGACAACTTAATAATGTAAGTGTAGCTTAGTTAAGAAATGTGGCAACATATTATGCAGAATCACTCTGTATCAATTTCTAACAAGTGATTGATGGCATCCTTTGTTAGCAGAAGAACCATTAAAACACTCAAAAATTAATTATCAATGCTTTCCGGATACGTAAATGATATCAGATACTATCACTGTTGCCGTCAACACCATTACATTAAAATTTTTTAGCTGGGTAAAGAACGTCATTACAAGCTTGGTCAATGGTTCCGCGAACGTTACGGCAATTTTCTGCCTAGTCGTTATAACCGCAACGACATCTACGTCCAATCTACAGACGTTGACAGGACTCTACAATCTGCAGCCGCAAATTTGGCCGGACTTTATCCTCCAATTGAAGACCAAATTTGGAACGAAAACCTTCTGTGGCAGGTGAGTGGAATTTTCTCCTCCTTTCCTTCTTCGTACATCGTTCCCTTTCAGCCGGTTTCCATTCACACTATCCCTGAAAGCAACGATGCCATTTTGGCCACTACCGTGCCTTGTGCCAAACATTCGCAACTTATCAGTGAACTGGAAAATTCGGAAGAGTTGCAGCAGTTGAGAGCTGAACTGTCAGAGTTTTTCAGCACGATTGCCGAATTGGCTGGATATTCCTCTGTGGAAATCGGTACTTTTGCTGAGTTGCATTCCTCTATAGTCATATACAGGGGATTTAATTGGTCGCTGCCTGAATGGACTGATACTTACTTTGAAGAAATAACCAGATTAGCCGCGTTGGATTTCCAGCTTTACACTTACACCGCGGAATTAGCGAGGTTGAAAGTCGGTCCATTTTTCGATTATCTCATCAGTCATTTGAAATCTATCAAAACCAATGAGCTGCTCGCTGCTAAAAATATTAGAGGTCCTCGTTATCAAACCACTGCTCTTCAATCTGCTGCAGCTGAGAAGTTTTTAATGTTAAGTGCCCACGATAGCACTGTGGCGGACCGTTTGAATGCAATGGGATTGTACAACGATGCTGCTCCTGAATTCAGTTCAACAGTGATTTGGGAAGTGAGAGAAGGTGAATCAGGGCATTACGTCAATCTTTACTTCAAGAATAGCACCCATTTTGAAGAGTTGACCCTCCCTGGATGCAGTTTTAACTGCGCTTTTGACGACTTTGTTACTATCCTAGAACCCATTACTGCACCTTTAAGTACCTGGACTGAAGAATGCATAGTCTAAAACACACCCCTTTATTGTTCTAATCCATACTAATAAATTTATAAGCATTTATTCTAGGTTATTATTTAGTGTGAATCCTTCTCTCTTTCAGCCAGTTCCGATCCATACTAGCCCTGAAGATGAAGACTACGTTCTGACTGGTGAGGTTCCATGTCCCAAATACACACAATTAGTGCAAGAATTTAAGGAGTCAGAACTATACCAGAGCTGGAATGAGGATCTCCAAGAGGTCTTTCAGGAGATACGCGAATTAGCCGGATACACCACCATGGATGTAAGCACTTTTTCTGGTCTCTTCAGTACGATAACAATCTACAGAGGTTTGAATCTCAATCTTCCCGAATGGACCGAATCCTACTGGCCATTAATCAAGTCATGGGCGGCCAGAAAGTTTCAATGGTCCACCTACACTGAACAAATGGCCAGACTAAGAACGGGGCCATTCTTTGACTATCTATTCGAATATTTCAATTCCATTAAATCCCAAACACTACTCGAACACACCCACCTGAAAGGACCTCGTTTTCTGAGTGCTAACTTGACCAACATTCCGAAAAATCCAGCTCCCAAATTTTTAATGTTGAGCGCACATGACAGCACATTAGCTGACCGAACCAACGCCATGGGAGTTTATCCAGGTGCCGTGCCAGAATTTGGATCAACATTTATATGGGAGTTGAAAGAGGGCAGCAGCGGGTACTACATTAATATGTACCATAAAAATAGTACCGATTTTAATGAAGTGTCTTTACCGGAATGCGATTTTAATTGTTTGCTGGAGGATTACCAAAATCTTTTGGAACCAATCACTTTGAATGGTGTTGACTGGGCCACTGAGTGTAATGAGTGAGCTGAGCTCCAAAGAATGCATGAAAATAAAATAAGTAATTGAATATGAAAGTCTCTACTTGCTTTTATCACTGTTTGAATTAAATCACGTGACCGTTCTTTTGACTAGTGTCACCTTGCCTTTACAGTGTTGCCAGCTTAAAAATAGCTTCCGTGTCAAATGACGTATATTTTCCAATTTCAGCTTTAGCCACTCTCTGAATTTGATCCTGCAAATTTTCCTCGTTCAAATTAACGTTTTATGGCCACGTGACTGTTTTTGTTGACTGTACAGTGTTGCCAGCTCAAAGATTGTAATCTCAAAGTCACGTGACGTATGTATATTTTGCAATTTTAGCTTTTACCAGTCTCTAAATTTGATTTTGCGACTTTTTATAATTCAAACTACCTTTTTATGGTTACATGACTGTTTTTCGCGTTACCTTGCCTTACGGTGTTGCCAGCCCAAAACTGGCATTGTCAAAGTCACGTGATGTATATTTTCCAATTTCAGCTTTAGCCACTCTCTAAATTTGATACAGCAAATTTTCCTCGTTCAAATTAACGTTTTATGGCCACGTGACGTATGTATATTTTGCAATTTTAGCTTTTACCAATTTATAAATTCGATTGAGCGAAGTGTCATAATTCAAACTGCCTAGTTTATAGAGTCGAGTGACTGTTTTTGGTGTTATCTTGCCAGTACAGCGTTGCCAGCTCAAAGATTGCATTCTTAAAGTCACGTGACGTGTATTTTACAATTTTAGCATTTACCAGTCTCTAAATTTCATTTAGCAAATTTTCTTAATTCGAGCTTCCTTTTGATAACCACGTGATCGTTTTTGACTAGTGTCGATTTTTAAAAAGTCATAACTACATTTTGAGGGTCACGTGACTATTTTTAGTGAGTGTATAGTGCTGCCAAAATGTAATTATCAATGTCAGGAGACATGTATTTACCACTAGTGTCTAATTCTGATTTTAATTTTAATGAGGTTCGAACTACCCCTCTAGTAAACGCTAACACAAAAATTCGTCTCTTATTTATGGTCATGTGACGGTTTTTCACTGTTGTTACCTTACCTTTACACTGTTGCCAGCTTTCACATTTAATTCTCAAAGTTTTCCACGTATTTTAAACTTTCAGCGTTTGCAACCGTTTTAATTTGAACGATGTAGACATTTCAAAAATCAAAACTTTGAGGATTACGTGACGTATTTTTGGTCAGTGTCACCTTGCCTGTACAGTGTTGCCAAGTAAGGAATTAAGCTGAAAAAAGTAACACAACGATACATTTAAATTTCTATGGTAGAGGGGGGCAGCTGCCCCTACCTGCTCCCCCTCGATATTATACCCATAAAGCAAATGGTACTCGTGTTCAGTACATGTAATTATAGTACATTTACCCGCAAATAAATTTATGCTGAAACTGAATTTGTATGAGCAACATTTCAGTAGAAAACTTTCGTGCAAGCACATCACATTCGAAGTCAGCCAGAGGGGGCCCGTTCAAGTGAGTCGTGTTGGCCCCCTTGGGGGTTTTTTCATCACGTATCCACCTTGCCGTCAAACGGAATAGAACATATTTTCAGTTCGATTAATGTGTGAGAATTCTCACCGTAATTGCCAACAAACAGGCTCTCCGGTACCATTCGGGTTCGATTTGTAGTTCGTTTATGGTGCGCGTGTATTTACGCTATTGAGTAATTGTTGCAGGAGCGTCCATTAAAGCTATTTTATTACTAAAAACTGTTTTATTCCAGTAATCGTCCTGATATTAACTCTCTAATTAAGCAGAGAAATTTACGTGACAATTCCTAAATAATTGTAGGGTTACAGAGGGTGTAATATTTCTGGTTAGTAATATGTGTCTGAGGACGCCACTGTAGCTATTACACTAAGGTATAATAACGGGTGTTACCATTAACATTTCACCTGATACGGAGGTAGAAAGGGAGTTGCCGAAGGGTCTGTTTTCGGTGCTTGGTTTATACAGGGTGGTCCAGTTTTAAATGTCAATAATTCACCATTCCATAGCCCAGTAAAAAGTAAGTTGACATGCATTATGTCATTTTCCTGAAAAATGCTTCCTAAGAAAAATACAGTCCTTCAAATTTCAATTTAAAAAATCGGTTTTTTGTCATAACTGTCAGACCGTTGTAGTCATTTTGATCAAATTTGGAACAAGCACTTAAGAAATTATTACTTATTATGAATGATGTTTGCCAAAATTCTCCAGTAGCGTAGATACAGGAAGATGGATTTCATTTTTCTGCCTGATTCTTTACGTCACTGGATATTTTTAAAAAATTTAATTTTTTTTACTTTACTTGTCCAATTTGACAAAATAAGTACCTCTTATAAAATTCTGATTTGAAGCTTCGTTTACGAGATAATTGAGTTATTACGTTCAGAGACCCAAAATCAACCCAACTTAACTTAAAAATGGTCTTGAAAACGGTGAAAATTTACTTAAGAAGCTTAAAAAATGTCTTTGTAGCCAATTTTCACAGTTTCCAGACAAATTGAAAGACTTTAGTTTTGAAAATTGACAGAAACCCAGTAAATTTACTTTGAAACGGTGAAAATTGACTTGAGAGGCTTAAAAATTGTCTTTTGACCAGTTTTTACAAATTGAAAGATTTTAGCCTTGGCAATTGACTTGGAAACTGTGAAAATTGTCTTGAAAGGCTTAAAAACTGTCTTTGTAGTCAGTCGTTATAGTTTTCAGATAAGTTGAAAAACTTTAGTAGTGAAAATTAGGTTGTAGTCATGAAAAACTACTTTATCTACAATTTTTTACTACAAATTCACACATTTCAACCTTGAAAATGGACTTGGTCACCAAAAAGTAACTCTAAACCAATGAAAAGTGACATCAAAAGCTTAAAATTTCCATTTGAAGTAAGTTTTCATAATTTGAAAATACATTTCAATATTTTAGTCTTGAAAATAGTCTTAAATACAGGATATTGACATTAGATTGATAAAAATTTACTTGAAGACTAACTTTTCAGGTTTGTTTCCTTTCCTTTTTATTTTCTTAGAACTCTGGACTATTTTTAGGGCTTTGAAACTGCTTTCAGCTAGGAAAATCGAGTTTTAGGGTTACCTTCACCAAGTTTTTGACATAGGAGCCTTAAAAAACTATTTTTCATTTTCCATAGGTTTAAACATGCCATTTCACACTTTGTCAGTATTAAATTGACTTCTAGACGCTTCACTTTGCTTTAAGACTGAAAAATCGAATTTTAAACAATTTTTTCTAGTAAAAGTTATGTTTCAGACTCTTCATTGATGAAAGTAAACAATTTTGGCATTAAATGCTACGTTATTAGTCTTAAACACTAATTTTTAGAATTAAATTAGTCCAAAAATTCGGACTGTTACCAGTGTTTAATTGAATAAAAAAAATCTTGATTTTTGACTATTTTCAGTGTCAAAAGTTAACTCGTAAACCTCACAGATGACCAAATTTGAATCCTTTTGAACCATTTTAAAGTAAAAAATACAACAACCCAAGTAGACATTTTTGTCAATTTTGAATAATATCCAGTGAGAGTAGAAAATAAAGACTATCCCCCTATATCGACGCATTTAAACCATTTTGAAGGTTTGTGTCTTCCTTAGGAAGCGTTCTTCAGGAAAATGACATAACGTCAACTTATTTTTTGATTGGCTATCGATTGGTGAATTATTGACATTTAAAACTGGACCACTCTGTATATGAATTTCCGCAAGTAATAATTACTACACATATTGAAATTTAAAAGGTCTCTACATTAAACTAGTTTCCTTTACTGTTTACTGTAGCATGCCCAAGATGAAGCCTACTTATTACGCAAGTTTCGAAAAGTGTACACACCCAGTGGAGTCGGTTTTCCTACAAGTTTTTCCTCCTAAGGCTAATAAGCTCGGCTTTAATATTTGTTCTTGGAAAAACACGACCCGACAGAGACATATTATATCGTTTGTTCTCCGGTTCCGCGTCCCTGCTAACAAAGCCTTAATTTTTTCTTCATTTTTTTTTTGATGGATGGCCAAACCTGGAAAGGAAACCGACCCACTCGAATATCCATCGCGGATGGCACAAATACAACCACATTTAATATCTTATTGTTTACTTTCCATTGCTGTCTTGTTATGCGTTACAACGAACGGCGTTAACGAGCTAACGACCATACGACACCTCATGCCACTGCAGAAAAACAACTTATTCACTAGTCAAAGTTGATTTATCATTCTAGAAATATTATGCCTGAGTTTGTTCGCCATTTGAGCAAATATAAATGGGACAAAACAAGTTGTGATCCATTATCTACGAGTATATTGTTAGGATATTCTGCTTTGTTAGATATTGTTGCCATTCTATCAATACTCGACAAGCAATTTATTTACCTACGTAAAAAAAACATTTTAATAAGGAAAATATCAAATGGGGTAGCCACATACAAACCAGATCCTCATCAGAGTGAAAAATATTGATAAAAAGGAAGTGTAGGATAAGAAGGTCGAAGCAAGACAACTTTACGGAATCGACAAAGATGGACTGTCAGCATATACGCGCTCATACTTTTGACATTTACCACGTGACACTTAAATGTCATCTTAACGATAGGCGACCACTGTAAATTGGCTAATTGTCAGCACCAAAGCGCTCCAATCTACAAATCTTTTCTTGAAAATTTTATTCTATTTTTGAACATTTTGGATCCAGTTAGCTCAATCAATTTACCAATAATCATTAAACTGGTTTTTGAAAAATTAACTTTCTTCATTATTTTGTCCCATTTTTTACTTTTTTTTTGCTTATTCCTTTATAGAATTATTATTGTTTTTCTACTTTTTAGTCGTTTTCATCAATTCAACTTTTCTACTTTTTTGTTTGGTTTTGTCCTATGTTTAGACTCTTTTTCACATTTCACTTTACTTATCAGGACATTTCAAAGTTTATTCAAATTATTAGTAAATGTGAAGTTTTGTACGTTATCACTTACTTACTTTCTTTTTTATGTCTATTTTATACGATTTTTGGCAATTGCTCAATCATTTCTCAAAGCGTCAAACAATCAACATGTCAAAGCTTTCTTACATACAGAGTGCTACACTTTTCAATTTCTTCTTTGTTTTAGTTTTGTTATTTTTTAATGTTAATTAATAATAACTCAAACATTGCTTAAGTCCAGTTTGATTTAAATAGTGTTTGATACCTTGATGAATAGAGGGGCGCTACTGGCATTCAGGCCCTCAGGAGTTTATTTCTTGGAAAATTCTCATTAGTTACGACCTCGTTATTTTTAATTTTCAGCTTTGCGCCAAAGAAAAAAATTACCGAGTTAAGGAGGGAAAAGTGTTGAGAACGATATTATTTATTGCTGCTACCGAGCTGTTACACGTAGCGTATTCTGGGGCCCGAAGCGCGAACAAATTAGAAGGAAATTAAACGCCTTCTTTTGCTTTATACAGTAGTTGTTAACGAACAATAATCGCAAATAACGTTCGATTTCAATCATTGTAAAACTTGTAAGATTTAACAGTGCCACAAACCAAATTTTTTGTAATATTATATTCAACGTAACTAATATGGTAAGTTCACATTTGCAGCATTTGTATAAATCTGTTTGTAATTGGTCAAAAATTTCAGCTTGCTTGATCAATCACGAACCAGTGAAAATCATATACTTTTTCAGTTTATTGATTGAAAAATGCGCTTAAAACAGTCATTTTCTTACTCCAAATTATTCTCTACAACCACGTGATGGCTGTCACTATTGTCAGAGTTGTCAAAATTTTACTAGAATTTGCAAGAATTACATTTTAGCACAGTTTTCGAAACAAGACGATTTTCTGAGATTTAATAGTTATTTTGACAATTGTCACTTCATAGTGTAGCTAAATAGTCTTCTGAAATCACGTGACCACTGTCAATAACGTCAAAACTGTCAAACCATGCTCTAAACTTGCAATAATCAGGGTTTAGGAACATTTTCTTGCAGTATTTGATATAAAACGTGTTTCTGAGAAGTATGACAGTTATTTTGCCAATAGTCACGTGACCGTTTAGCTAAATAGTGTTCTACAATCACGTGACAACTGTCACTAACGTCAAAACTGTCAAACCATGCTCAAAAGTTTCAATAATCAGGGTTTAGAAACGTTTTCTTGCAGTATTTGATATAAAACGTGTTTCTGAGATTTATGACAGTCATTTTGCCAATTGTCACGTGACCGTCTAACCAAATAGTGTTCTACAATCACGTGACAACTGTCACTGTCAAAACTGTCAAACCATGCTGAAAAGTTGCAAAAAACAGGATTTAAAAATGTTTTCTTGCAGTATTTGATATAAAACGTGTTTCTGAGAAGTATGACAGTTATTTTGCCAATTGTCACGTGACCGTTTAGCTAAATAGTGTTCTACAATCACGTGACAACTGTCACTAACGTCAAAACTGTCAAACCATGCTCAAAAGTTCGTTATCCGACGACACGATGATCAGACAATTTCCTGATTGGTCATAATGTTTTGGCGGGATACTTTATCCGATGATTTTTAAATTTCGTACGACATCGGATGAAGTAGAATTTTGTTTTTTTTGTCCGATATTGTGTCGTTTTTAACCTCACTCTACGACTCTGAGTAGCAAAAACAATTCTGTATTCTGTTGTTTTGTTTATGGACCTTTTTATGCTTTCAGTTAACAATAAATTTTTGATAAAGTGGTCTAAAATGGTGAACGCAAACGAAAATAAACGGACAATAAATTTTGACCAATAAAATACGTTTTGGGCATTCGTTTCGTCGTATATCGGTCACATGGGAATCAAAAATTATATTTTATTTGAACCAATAAGAATGTAGCATTTTTAACCAATTACAAGAGTTTCGTGCATTCGTGTCATCGGATCACGGCCGCATGGGACTTTAGCTTTAGAAACGTTTTCTTGCAGTATTCGATATAAAGTTTTTAAAATTTATGATTTTTGACAATGGTCACGTGACTGCCTAGCTAAATTATCTTTTAAAACCACGTGATATCTGTCACTAATGTCAAAACTTAAAAAACAATTATCAAAAAAAATTAAAAATCTGTATTTTTGAAGTACGGTTTTTATAGCAAGGCAACTTGATCTTGACAACTATTAAAAGACACCCTGTATAATAATGTTTAATGAATGAATTTGTTTTGATCTACCGTTTTTTGACTGATTATTCTACCGCATGGTAGAACATAAAGGAAATGACAACCAAATCCAGTGGTGTGTAGGTTTCAGGTGTTATTAAAAAAAAACAATGCTTGCAATAATAACATGATTTGTGAATTGTTTTTTAAAAAAGTGCTTCAAATTGAGTGTAACAATAATAATAAGTTTTCAATATGCTCTGCCATTCCATAATGAACTGTTTCTGGATGTGAAGTGAATAACAACTTTTTAAGTTCTGGGCTTCAAAGTACGGCTAGGTGGTGGAGGAATTCTAGAAAATCCGGCGGCATCGAATACTGGCAACAAACCTACCGAAAACTCTAAAACTACACAATAAAATTGCAATTTCCCAACCAGATACCTTCTCTGCTGCCTTTCAGCAAATCTTTCTTAAACGGTTCGGTAGGAAAATAGGTCGCCCCATAAAAGTCCAGGCCTTGTTGCAAAAGAGTGTTGTACTCGTCCAAGGACGCCACCGTTACCCTAATAGGATTAGGAGCACCTGGTGGTTGATCGATGCGGGATTGCAGTCTGGACACCTCCACCTGCATAAATCGTGCACTTTTTGCTCAAAGACCACGTTACTCGCAGGTGTGTCACATTAAAAACATCATTTGAATGTAATCAAGACGTTTCGTACACAAAAGGCACTGTTTAATAATCGAAACACGCGCCAAATACGAAACACACTTACGAGTCTACGTTTAGGTTCTTAAGAGAGTTGGAACGGTAAATCGGATTCGATATGTAAAAATCCATATCGCTGGCACGTGCCATTCGACTTAACCACGTTTTCACTGTTATTCTGATTCGATTTCCTCTTCAATAAAATATAGCGTGGTGCGTTTGATTCAATCAATGTGAGGGTGCTTACAAGGGAACACTCACCACCGAGGAAAACCGATACAGGCTGGCCCTTATGTCATCTTCGGGAAGATCCAAGGGTACCTCGTGCACTAATAGAGAGTAGGTTTTCTGCGGACGACACGGAATAGCCACTTTTCTGTACAATCTACCTCCAGTCACCTGAAAAATGTGGGGATATCAAAAGTGGTCCAGCACATTTTGAATTTAAGCATTTTTGATGAATACAGTATTCAAACTGAACTTTTTTAAACTTTGTTGGGTCGTTTTTGTTATAAGACATCACTAAGAGCTTACTTGATCATGAAACTGGTTTTTGAAAAATGTTACAAAATGTAGTTAAATTATTTACCTTTTAAAATAAAAACACTCTTTAACTCTTTCTTTATCATCTGCAGGGTGATTCCAAAGTTGGGGCTTTCCTTTCACCTGCAAATAGGGCTTCAAAAAATAGGGTTTTTTTCGTTTGACGCTTTTTTGAAATATGAACAATAACGAAGATACAGGGTGTATACTATCGACATTTTATAGCATTTTTAATCATCTTTTCAACGATATATAGAAATTCCAGATTGGAGAACAAATAAAGGGTGCACGGGAAAAACAAGCTAAGTCAAATTTTGAAGTTTTTGAGTACAGCAGTTTTATCTCTAAAATCGTTGTTAACTGGTCACCTATAGGCATTAGAAACATAAATATTTTTTTATATATAAAGCAGCATGCTTTTTTATTTAATATAATAATTACAAGGTTTTTGTTGAAGAAGATACAAAAATAGGTCTTGACTTAGCCTGTTTTTCACCAGATTTATATTATAAATATTAAATTCATCAAGCTTAAGTAGCAAACAAGGTAATTCATAAATTAAAATGTATGTCAAAAAATAATTAGTTGAAAACTTGTTTGTTTTTTATTGATAAAAAATTATTAAACTAATTAGTTACTAAAAAGATTGAAAGGTAAGTAGGTCATTCCCGTGTACGCCTATCCTAAAATATGTTCTATTAGACGACGTAGCTCGATTTTCTTCTGACTAAGTTTGGACCCTGTATAGCATCGCTATTGTCTATCAGGTGAAGCTGTTTTCTCAATTTGGCCAAAAATTGACTTAGCTTGTTTTTCCCGTGCACCCTTCAAATTACAGGGTCACAAGGCTTTAAACCTGGCAACATCGCTGCAAACTCAAACAAAAAGTGACACAGTGCAAATTACAGCGTCACAAAGGTTTAATCCTGGCAACGCCACTTTCAACTCACAAGAAGTGACACAATTTTTAAATTAAAATATCTCAAAAACTGAAAAAGTTAGACAGTTTGTTCAAACGCCATATTTTGACATTTTCTATCTTCTTCCCAATGACATATAGAAAATGTAGATTGGAGTGCAAATTACAGCTTCACAAGGCTTCAAACTTAGCAACAACGCTGCAAACTCACAAAAAGTGACACAATTTTCGAATTGAAATTTCTCAAAAACTGAAAAAGTTAGAAAATTCGCTCAACCGACATTTTGTAACATTTTTTATCCCCTTTCTAATGATATTTAAAAAATCTAGATTCGAGTGCAAATTACAGCTTCACAAGGCTTCAAACTTAGCAACAACGCTGCAAACTCACAAAAAGTGACACAACTTTCGAATTGAAATTTCTCAAAAACTGAAAAAGTTAAAAAATTCGCTCAACCGACATTTTGTAAAATTTTTTATCCTCTTTCTAATGATATTTAAAAAATCTAGATTTGAGTGCAAATTACAGCTTCACAAGGCGTCAAACTTAGCAACAACGCTGCAAACTCACAAAAAGTGACACAATTTTCGAATTGAAATTTCTCAAAAACTGAAAAAGTTAGAAAATTCGCTCAACCGACATTTTGTAACATTTTTTATCCTCTTTCTAATGATATTTAAAAATCTAGATTGAAGTGCAAATTACAGCTTCACAAGGCTTCAAACCTAGCAACAACGCTGCAAACTCACAAAAAGTGATACAATTTTCGAATTGAAATTTCTCAAAAACTGAAAAAGTTAGAAAATTCGCTCAACCGACATTTTGTAACATTTTTTATCCTCTTTCTAATGATATTTAAAAAATCTAGATTGGAGTGCAAATTACAGCTTCACAAGGCTTCAAACCTAGCAACAACGCTGCAAACTCACAAAAAGTGACACAATTTTCGAATTGAAATTTCTCAAAAACTGAAAAAGTTAGAAAAAAAAAAAAATTTGTTAATGTGTGTTGATAGGAAATAACCTGTCAGTTAGTTAAAATTAAGTTAAACTTATTTTTTTACTTTCGTTTTTTCAGTAAAACTTTGACACCCTGTATCTTCGTTATTGTTCACATTTCGAAAAAATTGTATTTAACCTTGAACCTTATTTTTTGAAGTCCTATTCGCAGGTGAATGAAAAGCCCCAACTTTGGAATCACCCTGTATATTATAATCCTTTACGTTGTCATCAATTCTTTTTTATGTCTTTCATTTTACTTTAATTCTTCACTTCTTTTCTCTGTATATTTTATCTTCCTACTTTTCTCATTCTGGCTTACGTAATTTCTTACAATAAAATCTTTAATTCGTACTATTTTGGTCTTCGAAAACTGGTTACTAAGAAGTTTCAAAATGTAACGAAAAAAACCGTATTTTTTTGGTAAATGAGAAATTTTGTGCATTATTACTTACTCTTTCCACCCCACGGCATTTGCGTATAAAACTACTTTCTGAAAAATTGTTTAATATTTCGATAAACATAAAATCAACTTTAGCTTTCCTTCATCTTCTCTCTTATTTTTTAACTCTACTTTCTATTTGTACTTGTCATTTCTCTACAACTATGAAAAGTATCTATAGGAAATCAACGGTAAGAAAAGAGAACCGTTGCCAAACAAATGGGTTAAATAAAGATGGCAAAAAACTTTGTATGTGACATGTGTCAGCCGGAGCGGATGTGAGATATTTTGACAGTTGGTCACAAAATATCAATCAGTTGTTCTGACGGTGATCATGTGACCAATTTTCAGATTATGTCGAGATCAGTGACAGTTTTTAGTAATTTTTGTCTAACCCAATTTTCTCTCTTCTGAAGGTATTTTACTCTTTTTTTCTCCATTCGCTTGTGTTCTCTTTTTCACACTTTTTCTATTTATTTTACAATGAACAAAAGTAATTGTATTTTAGCAGACATGTTCTTTCGACGTCTCCTATTTCTATCACTTCCCCTCTTCACTTATTTAGTCAATCTGTTCCCAGTCTCTCTATTTGGCAAGACTGTAACATAGGAAGGCTGTTTCTAACATCGTTTTCCCATTCTAAGATAGTAGGAAAACTATTGATCACTTTGACATTTTAAAGGCAACAAGAAATTGACATCGACAACCTCGAAAAATTATTTCTAATTTTATTTTGCAATTCGTAGATATTGTACACCACAATGTAATAAAAAAATGTTTTGAACGTGACCTTTTCTTATTTGTTGGTCACAATCAAGTGCATTGTTTTATTTTCTCATACTACTTTAGTTTAACGTGTTTTTGTAAACTTAAAACAAGACAGAAACATACTCGGTGAGATTGATTGAATTACCGAATTCAGATTAAGATAGTTCGATTGGAAATGTTGACATTTTTAAAACCGAAAAACGGTTTTTTGTATGTATGTTTCTTCATAAAAATCATTAACAAAAAATATAGGAAAAATAATCGTGAGATTGGGAGCACTGAAGTAAAAAATCTAAGTAATGTTTGAAAATGAACAACAAAGAAGCAATATAACACCCTGTAATTTCTGAGTAAACCGTTAACACAAGTTTGTAAAGAAAGCAAAAATAAGTTGGATAAAACAAATGTGACAATTGTTGATAATCTTTTCAGTATCAAAGATATTTAGAAAATCTAATACTTGTGATAACATGTTAAATGTTAATTTGATACTAAACAAAAATTTGAGAAAAAACAAAACTTTGACGAGACTTATGTTTATTTTTTGTTTAATTCTTTCTGGTATTCTGGTAAAATGGAAATGAAGAGCATCAATGGGCCTGTCCAACAATTTTTTTTTATATCATAACTACAAAGACGGATTGAAAATATTATACCCGTATTTTTGTGTTTTCAAAAATATTAAGTATAAATAGAAAAAAAATGATGATAAAAACTACATTAATCTCATGTTTAAAACGCCCGCCGCCGGTGACGTACTACACTATCAACCAATCAGCGACAAGAAGTGAAACAGATGGCGTGCAACAGCCAATAAAATCGCCCAGAATTACGTACGTCACATGCGCGCCAAAACAGATCTTTTAAATTCAATGGACAAATTCAAACTAATGTAGGAACATTTACGACCATAATTTTTTCTTCAAGAATATGAAAAATTAGTTTTTTGATCCTATTCTTTCGATTCCAGTCATTAAAACAAAAATTTATGATATGTGGGATAGGCCCATTGAATTGAAGTTATAATAAAAAAAGCAAATTGTGAAATCCTTTAGCCAATAATAGAAAAAAACCAAAAACCATCAATAGAGAGCTGATTAGACGTTTAAACCAGAAAGGATTCGGGGATTAATTAAATCTGTGAAAACAATCTAAACGGAACTACACTTCGAGAAACTTTCCTCTCCAAAAAAAGATAAACCCTATCTGCACTGCCCCCCCTTAAGCCCAACTCCCCGAACTACTACAAATCAAATTCATCCGGCCCGGGGGCGATTTGCAAGAAATTGCATCGAGATATTGTTTAAACTTTCAACTTGGAGACTTCGCGGCGAAGTTTCCGAAGGTGGTTTTCCGTGTTTTAGACGCGGAAAATTACCGAAAGTTCGATATTGCTTCCAAGTTTTCTGAATGCGCGCTTCCGGGAAGTTTCGACTATTGTCACGAGAGATATTGGATTCGGTGCCAGAGATTGGTCGGTTTTCAAGTCTCGTGATTTATTTAAGACCTCAAGTTCATCGTACGTCAGGTTTGGATTTATTGTTTGGTAGAACTTAACAGATAACGGAATAAAAAACAAATAATCACCTTATGAAATCCTTTACGGAAGACCTGCTGATAGTCGTCCGTGTCCGAAAACTTGAACAATATCCCGGTGGCAGTTTTAGTGAGGCTGAAGCTTCCCCTGAAGTTCAGCTTGTCGCAAATGTTGGCAGCTTTGTCTAAGCTTAGATCGTGCGAGGGTGTGAGCAGAAAAGCCCCTAAAACGGGTATATAACTGTTAGCTGTTAACAGCGGGGCAGTTTTCACCCTGTTCTATAAAATTTACATTTAAGAGCTTAAAGTAGAAACTCGACTTACCTTTGCATAAAAACCTGGTGTGTTCGCTAAGATCACTGTTATCGTCGTCGTTTTCACCCCCCATGATATCAGACAGCATAATCGACATAATACACCCCGGAAAATTGCATAGTTTACAAGACTGCGAAACTACCAGGTCCATTTGATGCTTTTATAGGAGATGTGATCCGCGCCCAACTAAAATCAGCCTACGCCAATCAATTTTCGATAATTTATCGCTAATTTCAGTTCTATAGTTTATTGTCTACTAAAACGATGGGTAATTATGTGATTACTTATATTGTATCATATTTTATTATTAGCTTGTTAGAGCTACCTAGGTAGTTTATCAATTTAACGTTCGAGGTCGCTGTCGGAACGTAAAAGGAAACTCATCTGAATAATTGACAGTAACCGACAATTTTTTCATATTTACGACAAACTATTTGTAATAATTAGTTGAAAACAAAGGAGTCATTTAACAACGATCAGTTTTGATCTTTTCTTATTAATGGAATAGGTTTTTAAGACTCTTTAAGACGAGGGCTGCATAACAAAAATATCTCTTCGGTTGGGGTTGGTTGCGAATACGATTAGTCATATGACCACTTTACCCGAACATCTAATACACTACTCGTGAACAACTGTCAATTTATGTTACTTTAGGCGTGTTAAAAAAAATAATTATTTGAACCTCTTTTTTGATCTGAATTGGCAGGCTGCTAAGGAAGAGCAATACTGCAATTATTTTTCAATCATACTGCTATTTGCTACTGCTATTGCATGCAATGAATACTGCACAAGCATGATCTATGAGTCTAACCAATCAATCAAAATGGTTTATTTCCTTGGAATAACATTTGTCCCTCATTCTAATGGGTTAAACCACAGATTTGTGTTGTGTTGCGCCAAAATAAGAATTTTCTCTCAAAATGTTGCTTTAAGTCAACAATAAAATATTAAAATTTATCTGATAGCGAAAAACTTGTTCTTTCAAAAGGTTTAAACTTTGCCATTACACCACAACACATTCCCAAACTTGATATTATTTCTGCAATTGAAGAGACAACTCAAAATTTACCAGAAGAACATCAACAAGAATTTAAAATAAGATCAAAACTTATCTTAGAAAAACAACACAAAACCTATCCAAACCTGAACAACAAGCATTATACTCTCTCAAAAAAGACAACAACATAAAAATACTTCCAGCAGACAAAGGTAACGTAACAGTCATAATGGACTCTATTACATACCACAACAAAGTCATGACTCTTTTAAATGAAAACAATTACACAAAACTAAATAAAAACCCGACAGAAAAAATTGAAAGGCAAATTTACACTACTTTAAAAAAACATCGAGATCAATTTTCTGATCTTGAGAGGCGTAATCTTACGCCACATAATAGCAAAACACCACATTTTTATGGTGTTCCCAAAATTCATAAAAATAACATGCCATTAAGGCCAATTGTGAGTAGTATAAATTCGCCTACTCACTCATTAGCTCGCTTCTTGCTAAACATTTTAAATCCTTTAGTAGGTAACACAGATTCTTACATAAAAAACTCTCTCTCCTCACTTTCTTGAAAACTTAAACATATCGACATTAATCCAAATCATATTCTGGTAAGTTTTGATGTTGTAAGTTTATTCACGAACGTCCCAGTTGACAAAACTCTTTGTTAGATCTAAATTGCAAAATGATTCAAGTCTTGGGGAACGTACAAGCTTAAGCGTAAACACAATTTTAGAACTTTTAACAATTTGTGTTAAAATAACATTCTTCCAATATGGAGATGATTATTACCAACAAAATTCAGGAATGGCAATGGGTTCTCCATTGTCTCCAATATTAAGTAATATTTTTATGGAACATTTCGAAGAAAATAACATTAATAATTTTAATTATAAACCAACAATCTGGTGGAGATATATTGATGATGTTTTCTCAATATATCCATTCGGTAATGATCATCTCAACCAATTTCTAACTCACATAAACTCAATAGAACCCACAATCAAATTTACAAAAGAAACTGAACAAAATAACGAACTTCCATTCTTAGACATTCTAATCAAAAAAGACATAAACAAATTTGAAACAAAAGTATACAGAAAACCAACCCACACAAATAGATATTTAAACTACAAATCCAATCATCCAATATTGGTAAAAAAACGTATTGTAAAAAGTTTATTTGAAAGAGCCAAAATTATTTGCAATAATGAACAATTTAATAAAGAAAAATTGTTTATTAAAAATGTTCTAAAAGAATGTTCTGAAACATTTATTAATAAATGTTTTAGGGACTTAGAACATCCAAAACAATCTGGAAATCAAAATCAAATTTTACCTTTTACTAACCTTTTTATTCCTTACACTCCAGGTATTTCTGACAAAATCAAACGAATAGCTAAAAATATAACCTCAGGACAATATTTAGAACTCAAAACACATTAAGATCACACTTAACTAAAACAAAACCTCACAATGAAAATGAATCTACAAGAAACGTGATATATAAAATTCTAATATAGGTATGCCAACACGCGTTTGATAATGATCATAGAGTCAAATGGAATGAATGTAGTATCATAGACAAAGAAACTTTTTCAAAAAGACGTAAAATAAAAGAAAGTGTATATATTAGATTAAACCATGACTCCTGTGTTGCGAGATCCTCTATTAATATTGACCAAACTTGGTTAAATATTCTAGAGAAGGAGATAACACTTGGTCGTATCAAACGAAACTGAAATTTCTTGTAATTTTGTTTTCATTATAAAACCCACCTTTCACTACAACAATAAATAACCTATCCTATTGGAATGACAAAAAGTCAAAATTTTTGTCAATTTTCATTGACAAAACCCTTCTCGGAGTTCCAAATTGAACAATATCAAGTTTAATATTTATTAAGTTGTTGTTTTCTGTGTTCTGCAGTTGTGTTCCTTTTTAGATTCTCTGAAGACGGTGGTAGATTTTCCACCGAAACGTCAGCGTTTTTAGGTATCAAAACCGAGCCTAAGTCAGTAGTCTTGTGTTGGGACGACTAGGTTAATGTTATTTTCAACTTAGTTGAAAATAGTGCGAAATTCCATTTTCCCAACAAACCTTTTTTGCTCGTTTTTTTGCGTGAGACAGAAGACCCAATAAACAAAGAAAAAATGAGTAACTCGTCTCAACAAACATATAGAACATATCTCCAATAAAATATTGCTCATCTCTACATGGCACTTCAACTAATCCCCATGCAGTTTAGCTGCTATAGTTTTTGTATAAGGTTGTATATGGGCATTTTATCTTTGTTTTTGCCAGTATATGATACATGAGTTTTTCCCCAAAAGTTTCAGACCGCATCTTATTTAAATTTTTTTAGTTGGTAATTTGCTTTGTCCGTTTAAATTTCAAAAACGATAAAGTTAATTACATTTATGGTCCAGACTATTAACGCTCATTTTAAGTAAATAGTAGCTAACGAACCCCGAGAAGCCATCCCATATTAATATAGCTCAGTTTGTAGAACCCAGTTCAGGCTGTTCTAGTTCATTTCAAACTAGCTATCAAATAATGGTATGAAAATTACTTTTTTACACCAAATTAGCAGAGCGAATAAGGTAATTTGCATTTAGATACGGTCGAGGTGTAATAATAACCTTTTGAGACTTTTCTCCCTGAAATTGTTAAACTTTGGCACATTTTAATAGAGTATTTCTAATTCCATTTTTGAGCATAGTTTTGAAGTAATTTCCAAAAAATCCGTACATCAAGATAATTTTAATATTTACGATGCACCGTAAAGGACAGAGTTTACTCAGTTCGGCCCTTCGCAAACCAAATTAGTTTCATCCAGCTCAGGCATTACGTAATCGCTTCGAAATGAGTTCTTGCCTCCCGGAACAGGCTTTGATTTTAATGAACTTTTGGCAAAGCACACGTTTAAACTTTAAATTGTTTAACCTCAACAGCCAGCGTAACCTAAGAGAAAATTATTTTTCCGCTACGACTAAATGAATGTAAATAACCGTTTCATTAGCGTCATTTTGTGTGAATCTGATATTCGGCCTCAAGTCTAAACTGCGAGTTTAGTGCACGTAAAATGAGGTTTTAATTCAATTTTATTCGCCTGGAACTTATTGCCAAGTGCTAGAGCGTTCCACAAAAACTTTATAGTTATTCAGGTCATTTTTGAGGCATTTGTACATTAAATTAATGCTTGGTGTTTGTCCTCCAAGACTAATATCCACGATTGGCTTTTGGTTGTGGGGCAGGCAATAAACCGCAATTCGACAATCTCTCGTCCTGTTGCTCCTTCCCGTTTCGCTCATGTTTGTTTAGTGTTCATTTAGATCAACTATATAAAGGAAATCTTAATGAACAGAGTGGGTTTTAAAATATGAGGTCACTATACTCAGAGCTATTTCAAAAAATTGGGGATTTGCCTTGTCACTGTGTATTTCTCAATTGGAAGAGAGGGAGAGAGAGAGAGAGCAAACTTTGTTTAGAAGCTGGATGATTTGACACTGATTTTATTAATAATTTAGAATTACTTATTGATAATTAATAAATATAGTCACGTGACTACTGTGAAAATTAAGGACTGAAAACCACAGCTTTGTTTAGGTTTTTGATTCTGAATTGTTTTTTTTTTTTGAATATGGGTTTAGACCATTTATACAATATTTGGTATATAGTCTCGTAAGTCAGTACTCAGAATACCTATCCCATCGATGCAGATGGAGCAAATCAGTGCGGGAACTGTTTCGAATCATAAACCCCAACAAAGCTCACGTCTTGTCTCGAATATTGCAAGAGCAAGAAAACTGTTTGACATTTACATTGTGATTTTTACAGATTTATGCCCAGGCTGGGTATAGTGTGACAGTTTTGACGTTTCTGATATCCGTCACATAGAACTAAGACACGATTTACTTAGACTGTCACGTGATTACTATTAAAATAATGGCGAAAATCACTTCTTGTGTCGAATACTGCAAGAAACTGTTTTACATTATGATTTTGGCAGATTCATTCCCAGACTGTGCCAATTTTGATAGTTTTGACATTTCTGGCAACTGTCACATAGAACTAGAACACTATTTACTTAGACTGTCATGTGACAACTGTCAAAATAGTGGCCACGAAGCTGAAAATCACGCCTTTTTACGAATACTGCCAGAAAACTGTTTTAAATTGTGATTTTGGAAGATTCATTCCCAGACTGTGCCAATTTTGATAGTTTTGACATTTCTGGCAACTGTCACATAGAACTAGAACACTATTTACTTAGACTGTCACGTGACAACTGTCAAAATAGTGGCCACGAAGCTGAAAATCACGCCTTTTTACGAATACTGCCAGAAAACTGTTTTAAATTGTGATTTTGCAGATTCATGTCCAGACTAGATAAAGTTTGATATTTACGACAATTGTCACGTAAACTAAGACACTATTTACTTAGTCTGTCACGAGACAACTGTCAAAATAGTGGACAGAAGGCTGAAAACCACGTCTGGTGTCGAATACTGCAAGAAAACTGTTTGTATTGTGATTTTTGCAGACATGGAATTCATGCCCATGCTGTGTAAAGGTTGGCAGTTTTGACGTTTCTGGCAACTGTCACATAGAACTCTAACACTATTTACTTAGACTGTCACGTGACAACTGTCAAGTGGCCACGAAGCTGAAAATCACGCCTTTTTACGAATACTACCAGAAAACTGTTTTAAATTGTGATTTTGCAGATTCATGTCCAGACTAGGTAAAGTTTGACATTTATGACAATTGTCACGTAAACTAGGACACTATTTACTTAGACTGTCACGTGACAACTGTTAAAATAATGGCCAGAAGGCTGAAAACCACGTCTGGTCGAATACTGCAAGAAAACTGTTTTATATTGTATTTTTTGCAGATTAATGCCCAGACTGGGTATAGTTTGACGTTTCTGACATCTGTCTCATAGAACTAAGACACCATTTACTTAGACTGTCACGTGACAACTGTCAAAATAGTGACCACGAAGCTGAAAATCACGCCTTTTTACGAATACTACCAGAAAACTGTTTTAAATTGTGATTTTTGCAGATTCATGGCCAGACTGTGTTGGTTGACAGTTTTGACGTCTCTGGCAACTGTCACATAGAACTAGAACACTATTCACTTAGACTGTCACGTGACAACGGTTAAAATCACGTCTTTTTCCGAGTACTGCCAGAAAACTGTTTTAAATTGTGATTTTTACAGATTAATGCCCAGACTGTGCAAAGTTTCATAGTTTTGACGTTTTTGGCAAAATGTCACATATAACTACAACACTATTTACTTAGACTGTCACGTGACAAGTTTGATTTCAAAACGGACTTTTTAGTTAATATTTTGCCACAAAAACATAGAACCACCACAAATGGTTGATAGCACACAATTATAGCTAACTTTAGGTAAACAGTTACTAACATCAAACTATTTTTGTTCCAAACTCATTTGTAGTTCCTTTACGTTTTTGTTGCGCTTTAATAATTATTTTCAATTTTTTCAGCTGATAGTTTCTCGCCTTGGTCTCAACAATAATATAGAATAATATGCTCTAACCCCTACTAAGTTTGCTAATCGCCTATAAACATCGTGGGAGCTACTATAAGTGATTGCCCTTCAAAATTTTACTAAATTGGAAGACAGATGAGAGAAAAATTTTATAAGCGTAATTAAGGCGCAAAACAACGGTTCAAAAAGTGAATCGTGCGTATTTTTCCTAAAAAAAAAACGTTGCTCTTAATTTTTATTAAGCGTCCCTTAAATGGAACTGGTGGCCTGATGCGAAAGCATTTGTACATTAAATTAATGCTTGGTGTTTGTCCTCCAAGACTCAAGAATATCCACGATTGGCTTTTGGTTGTGGGGCAGGCAATAAACCGCAATTCGACAATCTCCGGACTGAATGCAAATAAGGGAATCTTCCTCGTCCTGTTGCTCCTTCCCGTTTCGCTCGATCATTATACCGAGCTAATCTATCGCGGCTCTCGGTTTCCCCTTTTAATGAAAACCGACTCTATCTGGAACTGTCTTCCTTTGAATTAGTTGAGAATAACACTTATTGATTGTTGATATAGTCACAGTAAGGAATAGTTAGAATTCAAAACACTTTTCAAAATTATGTTTGTCTAACAAACTTAAAAGTAAAACTAAATTCATAAATTAAGCATAAAAAAAAACATTAGTTCTTTAGCAGTAGTTTTTCTAGCAGCAAGTACAATGCTGAGGATCTATACGGCAAATCAAAAGTGATGACGACTTTTTTTCGAATTTTGACGTTACAAGTTTCGAAAATGCATATAAGTGCTGATGCTAAGTTTAACCAAAAATTCTGTCTCTCTTAACTATTTTTGCTATTTTAGCAATTAACCTTGCAGTCGTATCGAGTCTACTTGGCTATTGTTTACCCATTTATTGGCGAACGGCACTGGGCCCCATCGCGTAGCCTCGAGGGCCCCACCCGGAGCATTATTATTAGTTAATGGAAGGAGCGGCCGCGGAAGCCGTGGGAGCGCCGCTGGGTGTGGCCCCCGGGATGTCGGGGGTGACAAGGGGCGCGGTTCCGGGACACGCGATGGACGCAACTTTGAAATTAATGGAAAACGGGAGCATTCGTTAAGAAAACAATAAAAGGCGACCGGACAGCCCAACCTCGAAAATTGTCACGTTTTCTTTCGCGGTGTGGCTCTCGAGGTAAACGAAGGAAATCGGGGGGGCTCCAGTCAAGTAACATAGATTCCCATCCTAGGCATTACTTGTATATTGGTAAAATTTATGGTAAAATTACAGCCATAGCAAAGTATGGCAAAATAAAAATAAAATCAATCCAGTTTGTCTGTCCTCCAAGAGATTTTAATTATTAAAATTGACAGTTGGTTGCATAGGGGTTAGAACTGGTTAAAATGGCGGCTGGAGGACACATATCAGTGACGTGACTTACCACCATCTTTACTCTGGGTAAAATAGAAACAAAACCGGATTGGCAAAGGTTATTATTGATTGCGACATCCATTTAATTTCAATGGAAACATGATGTTCTATTGTAGTTATTATTTTGATAGAATGGCACCACGGTGCAACTTCCGTTGTGCCTGTAATTCACGTTAGTCATGCTCGTCTGTCCTAACAAGTTTCTGGTCTTAATTAAAGTTAATTGGTGGCATTGGCCATAATCCGCGCTTTATGTGGCAATCTAAAACCGATTGGTTCCAATTAATAACCGGCGACTTAATTCAATTTACTTGATCGTGATAGGTTGGCAGAATGGTGGGTGTAACGCCGATCATCGTTTTTGTTTTAATCAAACAACACGGCGCCAGACTGCTATTCGACTCTATTCAACCTTAATCTAACTGATCGGTTCATTATAAATAGAAAAGAAAATAGCACAGAACCGCCATATTTATGGTACATAATCTGTAAACTGATTAGAACAAACTCGGGCAGGTTTCAAGACAAATTTACGTGTTTGAGGTCGTAAAAATGAGCTACCGAAACAATTAACCGACTTCAAGGAAAACTAACTTTAAAGCAGCCATGAAAAATCGACTCACGCTACCACCGACTACCACACTACTTATTCTTTCTGTCTCTGTTCGTTTCTCCGTTTCGCCCACCGTAAAGAAAAGGCCTTTTCCTAATTCGGCTTTTAAAAACTTTAAATAAATTGACAAGAATAATGGCGTACGGAAGCGGGGCCCATAATTTCCGCGAATTTATGGCCTTGTTAAATGGATTAAAAGATTCCGTTGCGCCGATATAGCCTACGGTGTATGCGCCACAAATTTGACGATCTACCTCTTCGTTTTACCCGCTTTATTTCTATTTAAAAATAAACACTCTGTGGTAATCCACTACATTTGTAAGAGAAATCTCCAAGCTTATGACAGTCACACTCGAGGTGGGTAATTACAGTTCAAAGCTGTTTTGTTTGCGAGCGTTTCTTTGGAAGTTAAGTTTCGTTTGAGAGTCTCAAAATGTCAGAAATAATTAACGATATATGAATTTTTCACACTTCTTTAGAATTAGTATTAACGTAATTATTAATACTACTAAAATTAACAAGCATTCAATGTTGTTTGTTCTCGAAGAAGCTTCTGGAGGATAAACAGACTGTGTTGTTTGTCCTTCCAGAACTCTCTGGAGGACAAATAATACTGTTTTACCGGTAGCTTAGCTTCTAAAAGAATGAGAATCAATTTCTATTGAGGATTCCTTAGCTGTACTGCCGACTTAAAACTACAAGATGTAAAACTATCCCTCGGAGAAAAACGATAGAATTTCATTGGCTTCGGTTCATTAGGGAATCAGATTGGGTAAATTCCGGGGTTGGTAATCGGTTTAACCGGCCGCCGAAATTATCTAGCCAGCTTATTCCCAAAACAATTGCCAGCCGGCATCCTGGTTGGTTATTAAATTTCGTGCAAGCACGACGTCGCTTGCTGGCCGCATTAAAAGTTGCAAGCTCGCCCCCCATGGAGATTTATTGTCGCCATTTGGATGGTAGAGAGATTGGGGTGGGAGATTCTATCCTATTAGTTATGTCACTTAGGGGCAATATCGTCTTTTTGTCGTTATCTGCACTTAATTCGGGACGTAAGTCCTTTGAAAATACCCGAGAACATGCGGCTTCGTTAAGCCTCATCGGCGACGGCACGGGCCGCGGTTCTGCAGGTGCTCTTGGTAAGGACCTGGTGCACATCTGCCCCGACTCAGCTGTTCACGTTTCCGGCCCCCGCGATCGTCTGTTCGTTTTTTCGAGGCCGCCAATCAGCTGTGTCCTTTCTTTGATTTCACAATTTATCTATAACCAGATTATTATGCCTATAATACAACTTTAGTGGTAAAGTAGGTTCGTTTACCTGACCCAAACTACCCTCTTTCCTAATTTCTTTTCGGAACCGACTTAAAACAATGACGTAGGCAGACAAAAGGGGGAGAATGAAATGCATCCACACCTCGGTAGAGTCAGTCTGCTTCAATCCAGTTAATTTAATCGGACCCCCCTTTTAATTTGACTAAAAGCAATCTTGTAGCCGGACTCGTGATTGTTTTAATAGCAGCGATAAATAGAAGGAAAAACCGACCAAACACTAAAACAACAATAAATCCTTATTAAAACCTACAACACTGTAAAAACACGCAATTTTTGAAAGAAGGGATTTTATATTTTTAGTTTAATTTGCATAGTTGCCATATAGTGTAGAAATTTGCGTACACATCCTTAAGATTTCTATAAACTGACATATGACAGCTGATAAAGCTGTACGAGTTTTAAGGCCGATTCAGAGTTCCGCAAAAAATTAAACATTTGTTATGTCATACATCCATTCATAGTTTTAGTTTCAGAAAACTATAAATGGATGTGTGACATATTGTCACGATTATTATCATCCTGAAGATGAGATTTACTCAAATCTCCCTCACCTCCTAGTTGCATGATAATATCATCATAACTGGTATCAGATTCTCCCTGACCATTCATTCTAATAATCTAGTAAATAAAGAAAATTTAAATAAATAAGCTTGAATACAAATTCTATAATAGGGATGCCAAGTTATTTTTAAGGTAAATAACTAAACCTATCTAACTTACTTTCTACCTAAAAATCCTGCTTCTAAATATATCATTGAAACTACAAATGTCTTTAATACAAAAAATTACAAACTACTTACAACTAATACTCTTCGTCAAAGAGTCCAAATTGTCCAAAATAAACCGTCAGTTGACCAATCTTCTTCTTTTCCGTTGAGGTGGATTTTTAACTGCAAAGGCTGTACCTCGGTAACAGCCGGGAGGCCTCCTCGGTTATCGATTTAACCACTTCTGGAATAGGTCCTCTATCACAATCTGCTCCATGTCATAACGTGGACTAGACGGTACCATTGCTGGTAGCACTCGGTATTACACCCAGTAACTTTCGTTCCGGAAGGAAAAAGCTTTCTAAGATCCCCTGATCTTCAATAGTCTGATTTTTGCTCGAATTTCTCTTTTTTTTAAAATTGACTTTTTTTAGCTCTCTCAAAGTTTCTCTGACAATCCACCACCATAAAAACAAAAAAAAAAAACGTTTTCCCACCTTCTACCTCCACGTACCACCTGTTTCACCTTCTTTGAAGTTCATCAAGTAATACTGTTAACTTTCTTAATAACTACATACAATCCTACTAAAACTAACTATAATGGTAAACACTTGACATCCCTACAAAAATGTACCTTTTCTATAAATTAAATAATAGCTATTTTTCCAATTTGGGCATATAAAGTGACACTTTTCAAAACTGATTAGAGTGACAAAACGTTTTACTTTATGTAACTAGTTACATAAAGTATCACTTTATGTAACTAGTTATGAAATTATGTAGTAGGTGTGTATAATAGCTATTTATGTAACCAGTTACGAAAAGATCGATTTTGTGTAACGAATGAATGTTTGTCGGGCGAGCGCAGCGAGGTCCTACAATTTGAATGTTACACAATAAGACATTTTCGAAACGTGTTGCATACATAATTTTTTCTAATTTTGACCAAAAAGCGGTAAAAACCATCTTTTAAAGTGATTTAACACAAATATTCACTTTCATAGCACCTTGTATAAACAGTGACAACGACATGTTATGATGGATGTCGCCCATATGTTTCTACGGAAATGTATAAAAACAGGGAGTGATGAAATGAACTTTTCATAAAGTATCACTTTATGTAACTAGTTACTAAAAGTAAAACGTTTTGTCACTCTAATCAGTTTTGAAAAGTGTCACTTTATATGCCAAAATTAGAAAAATTATTTTCTTGAAAAAAATTCCTTATTTTCAATACAATATCGACTGTTTAATAATTTCCTTATTGTTACCTCTTACCTCATACGGTTACGGAACTCTGAATTGGGCTTAAATATTCGCAACTGTCAAAAAGGTTCAAATCGTTTTGTCACTGTAAAGCTGAAAAGAGCAGACTGATTTAATAAAAGGTCACGTGACTAATCAGACCAAACCTATCAACATTACATAGACGTGTAACAGCTGTCAAACTAATAATGACGACACTTTATTCAATTTTACTATAACTGCTTCTGGATAGAGTCTTGTCTGAAGAGTGGATTGATTAGTTCCTGTCAAATACTATACAAACCTACATATTGGTATGGGTTAGCAATATTCATTCTCATTAAAATACTATTCAAATTTTGTATTACTCTTTGTAATTGTTTTCATTAAAAAAGAAGACACACAGAGAGCAAAGACTATTAAGAGACTGAACAAAACTTAATATGATACACAATATTTCTAAAATTCGTCTTCTTATTCTCAAGAAAACGTTCTTTCTTATCTGGGTAGATATTTTCGATAATTGCCATATTATATTCTCGATGACTCGGATGGAAAGAATAAATAATTGCTCCGCGGATCAATTTCAACAAAGGGGAGATTTTGGTTGGCTTCTTTATCCTGGACGCATCCCGCTGTTTTGTTCAAGACTCGATTTTCAATTTAAGCTTAATGATGGGTTCCATTTCGACAAATTAAAATGTAAAACGAATAGCCCGATCGGTTTGTAGTTGCACCTTTCCCTTTCCAAAAAAAAAAACCGCTTAAAATTCCCCGTTCGACAGGCGTTTTTCCTTTGGCACCCGGCTTATACACGGTACAAAAGAACTAAGACGTTAACTGTATCGATCGTCCTATGCAAATCTCTTTTTACATCGAAAGTGTTTACGAAATCGATTTAGCTTCGGCTCTGTCTGGCTTTTATCCTGCTTAATAAAAAAATCCCGGCTTGAGGAGAGCCTATTTCGACAAAAGAATCAGGGGGAGATCCGCGTTTATTCCGGTTATTAGTAATTGACTTTTAAATGTCATTTTCATAATGTCAGGAAAATGCATCTTTGTAGTGAATAACGTCTTTTAGGCTAAATAATGCTTTACCTGAAAATTTGATCTAGTATGTTTGGTGTTCTTAAGGTGACGTAACCAAAACGTTATCTGTAACAGACTTTAGAAGTATGTGGTGCCACGCTACTGACATACGTCAGTTTGACAGGTGACAATGTTGCAACTTTAAACAACTCAAACATTTCAAATCTGGCACCGTTTTACAAAGTTAAGTAATATTTTTGAAAATTATCTTAAATTAGTAGAATAAAAATTGTTTCCAAAAATGTTATTTGAATTTTGATAGCACTCACAAAAGATCCCTGTCACTGTAACAAAGATATTTAACTTCACGTGACAAGTGGGCGAAACAATAGAACACATGTGACACTTGTCACTTTAGTAAAAGGCAGTTATACCAGCCAGGATTGCCAAATTGTAAAATTACGCAAATGGCCAACTCAACCAAAGGCCGTACCATGTGCAGAGAATGACATTTGAGCGACTGATAAAGCAAATAATGACGTGGACTCTGGAATTGTGTTTACAGCTGTATGAATCCAAATTTGACATTTCTGACGTTAAGGAATACTTTTATACTGTTCTCACGTCACGTGACAACTGTCATAACTGTCGAAACCCGTTCACCAGCTACCTGACACTCTTAAATTAGAAATATAGTTGCTAATTTGCGGAGTTACACTGGCAGTTGTGTTTAAAACTCCATGAAGCCTAATTTGATGGTTGAGACATTAAATAACAATTTAACAGTTTGCTTGCGTCACGTGACAGATGTCATATCTGTCAAAACTCACTCACCAGTAACCTAAAAGTGTAAGCTGCCAAATAGATGAGTTTATTTGAAGAATTGCACTTTAAGATGTGTTTACAGCTCTATGAATCCAAATTTGACATTTTTGACATTAAGGAATACTTTTATACTTTTCTTACGTCACGTGACAACTGTCATAACTGTCAAAACCCGTTCACCAGTGACCTGAAACAGTAAAATTAGAAATATAGTTGCTAATTTGCGGAGTTACACTGGCAGTTGTGTTTAAAACTCCATTAAGCCTAATTTGACGGTTGAGACGTTAAATAACACTTTAATAGTTTGATTGCGTCACGTGACAGCTGTCACAACTGTCAAAACTCACTCACCAGTGACCTGAAAGTATAAAATACCAAATAGGTGTGTTTTTTTGAGGAATTACACTGTAAGTTTTGTTTACAACTCTATGGAGCCATATTTGACAGTTGTTACGTTAGGAAACACTTTAATACTTTGCTTGCGCCACATGACAGCTATCATAACTGTCAAAACTCACTCACCAGTGACCTAAAAGTATAAACTGCCAAATAGATGTGTTTATTTGAAGAATTGCACTTTAAGATGTGTTTACAGCACTATGAATCGAAATTTGATATTTCGGACGTTAAGGAATACTTTTCTTACGTCACGTGACAACTGTCATAACTGTCAAAACCCGTTCACCAGTGACCTGAAACAGTAAAATTGGAAATACAGTTGCTAATTTGCAGAGTTACACTGGAAGTCGTGTTTAAAACTCCATGAAGCCTAATTTGACGGTTCAGACGTTAAATAACACTTTAACAGTTTGCTTGCGTTACGTGACAGCTGTCATAACTGTCAAAAGTCACTCACCTGTGACTTGAAAGTATGAAATGCCAAATAGGTGTGTTTTTTTGAGGAATTACACTGTAAGTTTTCTTTACAACTCTATGGAGCCATATTTGACAGTTGTTACGTTAGGAAACACTTTAATAGTTTGCTTGCGCCACATGACAGCTGTCATAACTGTCAAAACTCACTCACCAGTAACCTAAGAGTATAAACTGCCAAATAGATGTGTTTATTTGAAGAATTGCACTTTAAGATGTGTTTACAGCACTATGAATCGAAATTTGATATTTCTGACGTTAAGGAATACTTTTCTTACGTCACGTGACAACTGTCATAACTGTCGAAACCCGTTCACCAGTGACCTGAAACAGTAAAATTAGAACCATAGTTGCTAATTTGCGGAGTTACACTGGCAGTTGTGTTTAAAACTCCATGAAGCCTAATTTGACGGTTCAGACGTTAAATAACACTTTAACAGTTTGCTTGCGTTACGTGACAGCTGTCATAACTGTCAAAACTCACTCACCAGTGACCTGAAAGTATGAAATGCCAAATAGGTGTGTTTTTTTGAGGAATTACACTGTAAGTTTTCTTTACAACTCTATGGAGCCATATTTGAAAGTTGTTATGTTAGGAAACACTTTAATACTTTGCTTGCGCCACATGACAGCTGTCAAAACTCACTCACCAGTGACCTAAAAGTATAAACTGCCAAATAGATGTGTTTATTTGAAGAATTGCACTTTAAGTTGTGTTTACAGCTCTATGAATACAAATTTGACATTTCTGACGTTAAGGAATACTTTTCTTACGTTCAACTCTCGTCTTTGTTTTATCATTTCAATGGCGATAGTGCTAATTTTGTTTGTTTTCTTCATAGCTGCTCTTTTTGTGTATCAATTTTTATTTGAGTTGATTTCGTTGGCCGTACCATGTCCAGAGAATGACATTTAAGCTACTGACAAAGCAAATAATTATGACGTGAACTGCAGCAGAAAGAAGACAGAGAGGAAGATCAAGCAGAAGTCCGCATTTTTTCATAGAAATAATAGTTTTTCTTGTTAATTACGTTAGAATTAGAACAAACGTTTGAAATCTGTGACGTTATACTAAATTTGTTTGATTTTTAGTGTATCACTAGAAATTTGTTTACACAAAGCTATTGAACACAAACACACCAAGATCAAACGACTATTAGGCACTCCAATAAAATGTCAAAAACAGCTGATTGATACTTTTGGAAGGGCAAACACGGTCATTAAAACACACTTTCTTATGAATTTGGCCGGCATTTTATGAAATATCAACTGAAAGTCTTTAAAAAATCGGTAAATTTAAGCTAAAACTCTATCAGTATTTAATGACAGTGTTTGCCCTTCCAAAAGTTTCAGTCATCAGCTGTTTTTGACATTTTATTGGAGTGCCTTATTACACGTACAATAAAATTTTGTCATTATTAGTAAAAAATACCACAAACATAATTCAACCTTCAGAGAAAGTTGCGCTTGACAAAAAGCATTGGAAACAATCTGGTTACATTTAGAAAAAAACCAAGACGAGTTTGCCGTCAAACCAAAGTTACTAGAGCCTAACAAACTAGAGCTTTTTACGATTGGTACGAAAAGAATTGTTGCGGTCGTAATGAGTTTTAATTATCGTTCGCTATTTTTTCCTAAAAGCTAAACAAGATCGAGGAGTGTTCCACGAACTTTGGTCGGGCTTCGAAAATAGATAATCTAAATATTGACTTTGGTAACAATCCATATAAAACTTTTATATAAGTGGAGCTTGTTCGGTTGCGGCTAGAAGCGTCTGTATAAATACCGTCATTTTTTTGGCTGGATTATTTTTGACTTTGTCCGTTGACAGACACATTGACAATTCCACCATTAAACTATTAAAGTGTCATTAAAATTGCATTTTTTACAAGTTTAAGTTAAATGTTTGTGCTAGACATACAAACCATTTTTAATTTAAAAGTCTATATTATTACAGCAGCTTGCTAGAACATCTTTATCATTCCAATATCAAATAAACCATCTTCAAATCCTGTAAGTCGATACGCTTTTATTTGTAGATGTACATTATTATCTTCTTTAGACTACTTTTGGGATAACCGGAAGTGCATCCATCTTGAAAAAGTTTTAGATGAACGAGCCCCATCGGTGGCATTCTAAATTTAAAATTTTTTCTTGCAATTCCCGGAGGTTTACCCTGTATTCTATAGCATGTCTGTACCTAATTAAATAGTTTCGGTAATATTTCTATTAACTCATTAATATTTAGTCTAAAGAATGTTATCCAACATTTGTTAAAATCTCAAAAGTGAGAAGATGAAAGAAGTTAACGAACAGACGAGAAGATGAAACCTTGAAGCTAAAGAAGTCAAAGAACAATTTCTAAAGAAGCTAACAGAGAAAGATACAAGAAAATGGTGTTGAAAATGCCCTCAATGCTCAATCCATTAAATTAGTTGACAGTTTTAATGACGGCAGAAAGTTGTTTCTTATCATTTTTGTTTTAACAGAGTAAGTTAAAACAAAAACGGTTGACATAATTGAAGATGCTAGAGATGACACATCTTATACTCAATTTCGCTCATTTTAAAAATGGAAAAAAAGACTAAAAATGACAATTTAAAAATTGCAGATTAATCTGAGATTACTGTAGAAATTCGAGAAAACGGATTTCCATGAAAAAAGTACCCTTTTTCAAAATCTTGATTATTTTTAAAAATTTTAAAAATGGAAAAAAGAATAAAAATTACAATTTAAAAATTGCAGATTAATCTGAGATTACTCTAGAAATTCCAGAAAACGGATTTCCATGAAAATAATTAACTTTTTCAAAATTTTGATTATTTTTAAAAAGTTTAAAAATGGAAAAAAGAATAAAAATGACAATTTAAAAATTGCAGATTAATCTGAGATTACTCTAGAAATTCCAGAAAACGGATTTCCATTAAAAAAATACCCTTTTTCAAAATCTTGATTATTTTTGAAAATTTTAAAAATGGAAAAACTAATAAAAATGACAATTTAAAAATTGCAGATTAATCTGAGATTTTCTAGAAATTGCAGAAAACGGATTTCCATGAAAAAAATTAACTTTTTCATTCAAAATTTTGATTATTTTGAAAAATTTTAAAAATGGAAAAAAAGAGTAAAATCGATAATTTAAAAATTCCAGATTAATCTGAGACTACTCTAGAAATTCTATAGAATCGATTTCCATGAAAAAATACAATTTTTAAAAATTTTAATTATTTTGAAAAGATTTTAAAAATGGAAAAAAAGAGTAAAAATTGCAGATAAATCTGAGATTACTGTAGAAACTCCAGAAAACGGATTTCCATGGAAAAATTAACTTTTTCAAAATTTTGAGTTTTTTGAAAAATTTTAAAAATGGAAAAAAGAGTAAAATCGAAAATTTTAAAATTGCAGATTAATCTGAGACTACTCTAGAAATTCCAGAGAATCGATTTCCATGAAAAAATACACTTCTAAAAATGTTAATTATTTTGAAAAGATTTTAAAAATGGAAAAAAGAGTAAAAATTGCAAATAAATCTGAGATTACTCTAGAAATTCCAGAAAACAGATTTCCATAAAAAAATTAACTTTTTGAAAATTTTGATTATTTTGAAAAATTTTAAAAATGGAAAAAAGAATAAAAATGACAATTTAAAAATTGCAGATTAATCTGAGATTACTCTAGAAATTCTAGAAAATGAATTTCCATAAAAAAAATTAGCTTTTTCAAAATTTTGATTATTTTGAAAAATTTTAAAAATGGAAATAAAGAGTAAAATCTGAAATTTAAAAATTGCAGATTAATCTGAGATTACTCTAGAAATTCCGGAAAATCGATTTCCATGAAAAACACTTTTTAAAAATTTTAATTATTTTGAAAAATTTTGAAAATGGAAAAAAAGAGTAAAATCGGAAATTTAAAAATTGCAGGTTAATCTGAGACTACTCTTTTTATAATAATTAATCTTAGATAACTCCAGAAATTCCAGAGAGCCGACTTCTATGAAAAAAACACACTTTTTGATGTGTGCCCACTATTCCAGTAACTAATGAACATGTATCTTCATTCATTTATTTTTAATTTACTAACAATTTCATCACAACCAAATGAAAAAAAATATCGTGAATTGTATGCTAAATTTTAACGTTAACCCACACCTTCTATTGGAGGGGGCACAAACCCTCCATTAAGTCTCTTTGTGCGTGGAAATCGGCGGAAATTGACACCCGATTTTCGGGAACAAACGGGGGAACGCTTATCGTCTCCGTCAAAAGTGACACCGATCGGCCGTATCGGAAATGATTTTCGGAGGCTTTTAAGCCGTCCGAAATTCAGTAGTCATCCAACCTATTTGCGTTAATAATGGGACGACACATATCGAACTCAAGGTGGTAATTTCTCATTATCCGTTCGTGTTGAACAACGTTTGGAGCCCGCAAGGTCTGCCTGAGGCTTCGGTCGGCTCTTACGTAACAACGGAGCCGATTGAGCCAGAACAGTTTGTGAGGCCCCGGCAACAGGGACGCATCGATCCAAAAGGGGCACGAGGTCACGTGGCCGAGCACACGATTACCATACATACGGGGAGGGCAACAGGTGGGACGCCGCTGTTGCTCTACCGGAATGCGCCACCCGAAAGGGGGCAAAACCACCCGGTCCTCCCTCGTTTTGTACTAAGTAGAAACTGAATGTCGTTTTGTTTAGGGTCACGTTTTATCCGATTTTTACTAGAAAAACAGACCGAAAAGCCAAAATGTATAACAACTACGTATGGAACCAATTAGTAAAAGTGTAATAGTGAAAATCAAGCAATAGTTGCATTAAAAGTGAGTCAAATGTCATTGTTGACAGCAACTTCTAATAATAATAATAATGTTTCTGTATTTCAAATTACATATTTATAGTACATAAAATGAAATAGCGTCAATAAATCAATAGGTGGATGCTGGTTTTACCTATCTTACTGTAATATCCGCAATGCCAATATAAACCAAAAGAAAGGGTTACTCATTACTTACTTAGATCAAATTTCTACCTTGTAGTTTGTTATAATATTCCTGTGTACAATATGGCTCCATTTTAATTAACAATGATTTTAGCTCTTTCTTAAAAAATATTACGTTGGTTTGATTATTAAGTGACATTGGCAAACTATTATATAACTTAATACAAGAATAATATGGACCGTTTTCAGTTTTTTTCAGGCGGTGAGTTGGTAGAGGCACACTATTAGATCTGGTATTATATTGACGTACTTGGGTCATGTTGAACTTATCTTTATGCTTATATACAAACATTAAACATTCAAAAATGTACACACCAATTGTTGTTAACACATTTAGTTCTTTAAAAACACCTCTACAGTTAGTTATTGGACTCATTTTCCGTATTATTCGAATAACCCTTTTTTGTATTACAAAAACCTTCTGTATTCTAAAATCACTTCCCCAAAAAATTATTCCGTATCGCAATACAGATTCGAAGTTTGCATGATATATAATTTTTGCACAGTCCAAGCTTACATATTGCGAGATTGTCTTTATTCTGTAACCTATTCTGGCTAACCTTACGGTCAAGTGCTCAACATGTCTCTCCCATGACAAAAACTCATCAAGTGTAATTCCAAGAAACTGCACGTTACTGTTTAGTCTGTAAGTTTCATTATTTACATGTATTAACAGTTAGAGGTTTATTTTTGGTTTTAAAAATTGCTAACTTTGTTTTTTCGGTGTTCAGTATTAGCTGATTCTGTTTGAGCCAATTAGAGGTTTGGTGTAAGGCATCCTGAGCCTTGACCACAAGGCCAGGCACGTCTGAGCCAGATAGTAGAATGTTGATGTCATCTGCATAGCTCGTTAACATAAATTCTTCTCCCATATTGTACATGTCATTAATATAAATAACAAAAAGAACTGGACCCAAAATGCTTTCTTGAGCAACCCCCGTATTGCTTATACCTATTTCGGATTTTGCCGAATTTATTACCACTCTTTGCGGCCTATTTGACAAATATGATTTGATCCATTCACTTGCTTTTCCCCTTATCCCATATTTTGATAATTTGACTAGCAGATTCTCGTGATTAACACAATCGTATGCCTTGCTCAGATCCAGAAAAATACCCAAAGCAATATCCCCGTGCTCTAAGTGGTCCATAACAGTTTTGATAAATTGAAAGATAGCCGTGTTTGTAGATCTGCCAGTCAAATATCCAAGCTGATTGTTTGCCAACAAGCTATTGCAATTCAAGAAATTTAGAATCCTAGTACTCATTACTTTTTCGAATATTTTGGAGAAACTGGGAAGTATAAATATCGGCCTGTAGTTGTTAGGGTCTTCTGTTTGTCCCTTATTTTTGAATAAAGGCTTTATGTTGGCAATTTTCAGCTCGTCAGGGAAGATGCCAGCACACAATGAGTTGTTAATAAGATACCTGAATATATCCAGAAGTTGTATTATACTTGATTTAACAATACATATTGGGATATTGTCATCTCCCTAATATTAATTATGTATCTGAGAACCCACTATTCCAGTGACTATTAGTTGTTCTAATGCTCATTTTTATAAGGTATAGTACTACTACTTTAATTTTAACAAATAGTATCTATTAAAGTTAGTACTTTTGAAAATGTATTGTTTTATTACACATAATCTTCTTTATCTACAACAGTTACATAATATCGTAATTTCGCACTATTTTCAGTGTCATAATGACCTTTATTACCGCACTAGTGCGTTAATAATCGGTGAACAATTTGTTTGTACATCTGGAGTTCTGTTGCCTCCACTATCTTGCTTCTTGTTAATATTAATATTAAAAGTAACTTTTAGTTAGATATTTTTTAATTAAAAAACATGCCATACAATTACATGAAAACTCAATTATTATTAGGATAAATATTAATGGTAAACTCTTTGAAATTGGATAAAGTAATGCCAGATGTTGACATGCCTAACAAGTTGCTAGAAATATTTTTATTTTTATTTTTTCAATTAATTATTAAAATAATAATCGTTGTAGATAAAATGTTGTACGTAACACGTAGGATATGTTATTAACGCACTGTGTAAAATTTTCACATGCGTGCGTTAATAACATTCATATCCTACTTGTTACGTAAATAGCTATTATTTTACTGCAGTTTTATTATTAATGCGATGATAATGACAAAAAACTACAATTTTTCCAACCACACACAAAAATAATAATTTACTTGTCATTTGTGCATCCAATGAGATCACCGCGACCAGTTTTTTCACAAACGTTAGTCACCTTGTGTAATGTTCTGTACTATAAGTCATACCTACTTATTATTCCTTGCATTAACGGAAAAGTAAAACGACATTCCACCAGCGAAGCAGTTTTTTTTTATAAATAAAAAGTTCAAACTTGTAACCATATTATGTGATTTTGATCACACTTATTATTCAATTGGGGTAGTAAAACGTTTTTTTCTAACCATATTACAAAACAGAGAATATATGTGGTTTTCTAAAAATCAGGGCAGGATTTTCCGACCGGTGGCGTTTTAATCCTCCGTCAGACAGCCTAAACCGAAACAATACAAGAAGCTTAACAGATTACCTAAACAGTTAATTGCGTTTTAAAGCACAAAGAGGGGAATTAGAAGAAACGGACGACAACGCTCCCGCACTGGATTGCATAACCCGATTAAAAAAACCTTCGTTAAAAATGCATTTTATTATTAAGTTTATTGCTGGCCCGTGACTTACGTCTGGCTGGTTATAATGTTGTTACGATTCACGAAATTGCGTTTGGAATATTTCGTGTTTCGGCCAAAAATTCAGTTGACAATAATCTAATATTGTAAGTTTCTCGTGAATTGGAAATTCGAAATTAATTTATTCAAATACACCTGCTGATGAATAAGCAATCACTTAAGTGGGTGTGAAGACTTTGGGTTGATCATCATATAATATTATGACATGTTCATTTATTTCAATTCGCTACTACGTAATTTTAATTGAAAATGAAATAGAATTTCTTTATGACCAACAATTTGACATAAAGACCTAAAGGTGATATCAGGTCTGTTCGCAGAGAGAATCTCCAACTAGTAATCAGAGAAATAGATACATACATTGGCCACAAGTCAGAAAACGTCATAATCACGTGAGCATTCAACCAATGAAACTTGACATTTACTGTTTCTGAGTTGGAAACCAGTCAGGGATTGCCTCTGCGAACAGACTTATCATCAGGAAGTATAACTCTGAGAGGAAGTTTTTTTTTACTAAGTTAAGGATATAAAAAAAGTGGACCAAAGTGAATTCATCACTTACTATCTGGGGAAAAAAACACTCTCAAATGGTATACCACTATGGCATATGGAGGAAACATACTTCAAATATCCTAAACAATCTGCATCTGACAAAACAATTCAATTTAGCTCTATGGGATGAAAATATGATAATGAACCTCATAAAAATAAAATATAAGTGCGTAACGAAACGAGGAACTTGAAATGACAGGAAAAATGCAAAACAGAAACAATATTAAATTTTGTTTGAAGATGACAAACGTCTTCTTCTTCTGTTGCGTGTCCATTAATGGATGTTTGCGATCACATTTGTCCACTCTTCCCTATTACGTACGGTATGCATTAGGTCTTGCATTGTCCTCAGTGCTGTCCACTGCCTAACGTTGCGGAGCCTTGACATATTTTTCCTGTCGATTCCTCTCTTTCCCTCAATCTTCCCCTCAATTATCAATTGCAAGAATTGGTATCTCTCGTTGGGTATTACGTGGCATTAGGTTATGCTGTTTTTCGACGTTTAATAGTGTCTAACAGTTCGCGGTCTTTATTGATTATTCTCAAGAACTCATCGTTGGTTCTTCTTGCAGTCCATGGAATCCTCAGTACACGCCTATAGACCCACATCTCGAATGCTTCCAGCTTGTTCATAGAGCTCACCTTCAGTGTACACCCCTAAATGCCATAAAGCAACACTGTCCAGAAATAGCATATGACAAATCTAATTCTCAAGCCAAGATCGAAATCAGTATTGGTGAGCACTTTTTTGAATTTCCCGAACACATTTTCAATCCGGCATTTCTGATTGTCTGATGTTGTTCTGTGTCTGATTGTTTTCACACAGCCACGTTCCTAGATATTTAAATTTATTTACTAGCTCTATTGGTTGATTCTCATATGTTAGGCTTGAGTTTTGAAATTTTTGTGACTTTCGAGTAATTATCATGAATTTAGTCTTTTCTTGGTGTTGATATTGAGGACCATGTTCTTACTGCATTCCCCGACAGTCCTAAGCATATCCCGCAAATCCTCCATGTTATCTGCAATTAGAACTGTGTCGTCCGCATAACGAATTTTGTTGACCCATACACCATTCACCTTAACGCCCACATTGCGTTCTTCTAGGGCTTCCTGAAAGATTGGTTCAGAACCATAAGTTGAAGAGAAGTGGGGAGAAAACACACCCTTTCTGACCCCTCTACAAATTGGTGTTGCTTCTGTGAGATCGTTACATCATTTGATTCCAGTATAGGCTTTGAATGCAGCGGATGTATTTTGGTCTATGTCCAATCTATTTAGAATTTGGATCAGTTTATGATGTTGGACTCTGTCGAACGCCTTTTCATAATCGATGAAACACAGCATTATGTCCTTTCTCTGATCGTTGCAGTTCTGAATCAGTACTTGAGTCGCAACTAATGTTTCTCTCGTGCCTAAACCTTGTCTGAATCCAAATTGTGTGGATCCGATGTTTCTTTCACACTTTATTGATATTCTGTAGTGAATAATCTTAAGGAATATCTTCAGTGTGTGACTCATAAGGCTGATTAGTCTGTATTGATCGCTCTTATAATTTCCTCTTTTGTGATGGGTGGTCCCGAGAGGTCTTTGTCGTCTACATTTTCAACAGCACGTCTTTCATCGGCAAAAAGGTTGCTAATATAGTTTTCCCATATGATTTTACGCTGTTGATCATCTTGCGCTAATTCTCCCTGATCGTTTTCTACATTAGAGAATGTACTCTTTCTATATACTCCTGCCGTCTCTTTTATCTTTCTGTGTAAAAGTCATCGTGGATTCTTTGTAGTTGTTCTAGTTCTTCACTTTTGTTTCAGCCACTCATTTTTAGCGGTTCTTATCTTCGTTCTAATGACTTTCTGGATTTTTTTTGTAGTCATCACCATTCTCTTCTCAAACAACAACAGTATCTCATCTGTCATCCAATCGTGTTTTTGTGCTTTTCGTTTATGTCCCAATTCTGCTTCCGCAAAATTGGTCATGGCAGCCTCCATTTCTTCCCATGCGTTATCCATCTTAGCTTCCTCTACCGTCTGTGGATCTATGGTTGTCAGTATCTCCTCATTAATATTTTTGGTTTAAAAAATTTGAAAATATTACTCTCCTTTAGGTGTTAAGGTTATTAGTGTCCTTTCAGCAACAAAAATGACAGTAACTTGTTCATATCGATTAGCAATCGAAAAATCGGATTTAAAATGCGATGGACAAAATGAGTAATGCTTTTTCGATTATTAATAGATTTATTTCAGTGCATTCATAAGAAAATTGCTAATCGATGTGTTCTTTCCTGATTTATACAGGGTGGTCCAGTTTTAAATGTCAATAATCCACTATCAAAAAATAAGTTGACATACATTATGACATTTTGCTGAAAAACGCTTCCTAAGGAAGATACAGTCCTCCAAAATTTAGTTTAAAAATTCGTTTTTTTGCTATAACTGTCAGATCGTTGGAGCAATTTTGATTAAATTTTCATCAAGTACTTATGAAATAAATGCTCATTATGTGATGTGAATGACGTTTTGTCAAATTTGTTCAGTGGCGTAGATACAGGGAGATGGTGTTCATTTTCCCACTCTATTTTCTACGCTGACTGGATATTTCACAAAAATTACAGTTTTTTTAATTTCCGTCTTCAATTTAAAGAAAGATGTATCTGCTGTCAAATTTTGATTCAAAATTCTTTTTACGAGATAACTGAGTTATTACGTTTTAAAACCCAAGAAAAGAGGGATATCCGGGCAGCAAAATATCATTTTATAAAAATAAATCTGCCAGAAGTGGATTCTCCTTCAAAAAATAAGTTGACATGTTTTTTCGTCATTTTATAAAAGACCTCATACTAAGAGACATACAGCCCTCTAAAATTCGGAAAAATCGTTGTTTTTTGTTATAATCTCAGACCATTGAAAGTGAAAACCGATCAATTTTTTTTTTCAATAACATCACGTAATGAGTATTAATTATATTTAAGACTTGTTCCAAATTTGGGCAAAATTGCTTCAACGGTCTGACAGTTATGACAAAGAACCGATTTTTTTGAACTGAAATTTTGGACTGTATCTTTCTTAGGAAGCATTTTTTACAAAAATGACATAATGCATGTCAACTTATTTTTTGATGGGCTATCGAATGGTGAATTATTGACATTTAAAGATTAAAGAATAGTAAAACTAAAAATTAGGTACAATGTCATTAATTAGATGTTAATTAGGAACGGCCTAAATATTTCATTTCTGTGGATTAACATGATTCGACAATTACAAAAGATACTTCCTATATCGAGTTGTAATCACTATTTCTAAAAAAATTTCATCATTTTAAATAATAATTATATCTAATAAAACGTGACTACCTCAGCTACATTTAAAAGATAAATTAATAATCCATCCCATAATAATTTATTGATCTAGGCCAAAGCTTGAACCGCCCATATACCCTTTTATTACAAATATGGAAATTAATATGCTTGCTTTACATATTTGGAAATTCCACTCATGTTTTAAATAGGTGAAGCGCAATATATCGTAAAGTATTAAATTTATGAGTGCCTTTCAAAGGTAATATAAAACGATTGAGCATAAGTTGTTAGTTTGAATGAGAATCTAGACAATATTAATCGGATGGTTTATTTTGGTTTCCGTAAATATATTCTAGTTTAAGCCCATTTTGGTTAACCACTTAATTAAGGATTAAATATGCAATCAAAAGTAAGCATTTTACTACACTTACTAAAAATGTGCATACGTAAGTACTTCTGGCTTTAGAGACGAAGAAAAGTAGAATAAATCAAAATTTTGGGCATATATTATTTGAATTTGACAGAGATTGTTTAAAACAATCCTTAAAGGTCACGTGAGACTTTTTTCAGTTAAATCCAGCACTGAAAAGTGAACAGTAAACGAGTATTTTTCGAAAATGCTGCTAATTTTGATATAATCCTACAAGATATGCAATATTTTTTGAGGTCTTAGAGACAAACTTGAAAATTTCTATATTGGCAATAATGTAAATTTTTTCAGCAATGACGTTATCCTGATTTTGTTTGATTCTCGCTACACCTACATTTCTTATGTAATTTACATTTCAACTTAAACGTCATAGTGCTACTACTAATTTTGTTTTTTATCTTTGTTTTTTATGATTTTCCCTGAAACTCTTGTCTATGCAGTCACAATATTTACAGTTTTTCCTAGTTTTAGTGTTCATCTAAACAACTTTAATCACCTTATTCGATTAAATTAGTTTCTCAAGCAATTTCCTATTGTTTGTTAGTCGTAACCTGAATTCCAGGTATAGGGTTGTTTTATCGAAAGAGTGTATACAAGTTTATGGCTTAATTGAGACTTTTATCGCCATTTACCTCGGATTAGTTTGTATTAACTCAATTAAATTAGCAAGAACAACTAATTGCTAGGAAAGTGGACTCAGTCCGAAGATCCGACATAAGAAAACCCGAATTTTAGTATAAAGGAACTTTATGACTGTGAGTCAGCCGCAATATTAGTGACACAATTTCTATGGCGTGTACCTCATAAAACCGACCAATTAAAAGAGCGAGTACGGTCTTTTACGAGTCGAGGCGATATAGTTTAATTAAATTGATTTCACGGTGCCTTAATGGTGTGCTGATCGAGTTTTATGCTTTTCCGTAGGGTCGGAGTCCCGAAAATTAGCTTTGATTAGTTTTCTCGATCGGAAACGCTAAAGTGTCGATTTTCCTTTGTTTGCTTCGTGTACGATAGAGTAATTTGTACAGAAATTGGAACCAAAAAAAAGTTCCAGAACCGGATTAGACCACAAGCCACTCTGGTTAACATCTGCCCGGTGCCGTATTACGAAATTATGTTGGCAGCGTTATTCAGCCGTGGTCGTGTTCCTATCACCGGCTTTCTCAGGTTCTTCAGGTCTGCAACGACCGCGGTTATTTGCTGCGGTACCATTACGGTAACATTATATCTTTCATCTTGTACCACGGCGATGTTGCCGCGATTTTTGTCTACGGAACATCAGAAACATTTTACTAAAATCCTATCCAAACTACATACAAACAAAAATGTCAAACTGTCGAAATTTCTATACATTTTGCACTTGGCATGTAAAATTACATCACGTGAGCATTGGTCAGTACACGTCATTGATCTGCTTTGTTTGTTACATGTAAATCGAGAGTGACAACACTTTACACACACACTCAGTTTTAGATTGAGTTGTATAAACCAGCGTTGCCTATTGTTTAAAATAGGTAGATGGAGGATTTCCTCCTGATTAGATATTTGAGAAGAGTTTTTAATATTCTGACGCACCCCATATACGGGGTGGTCCAGTTTTAAATGTCAATAATTCACCAATCCATAGCCAATTAAAAAATAAGTTGACATGTATTATGTCATTTTCCTGAAAAATGCTAACGAAAATAGAGTCCTTCAAATTTCTGTTTAAAAAATCGGTTTTTTGTCATAACTGTCAGACCGTTGGACCAATTTTGATCAAATTTGGAACAAGCACTTATGAAATTAATACTCATTATGAATGACGTTTGCCAAAATTCTCCAGCAGCGTAGATACAGCAAGATGGTTTTCATGTTTTTGCCTTATTTTCTACGTCTCTAGATATCTTTCAAAAATTACAGTTTCTTTTAATTTCATCTTCATTCTCTTATAAAATTCTGATTTGAAACTTCGTTTACGAGATAATTCAGTTGATACGTTCAAAAACCCAATACTAACCCAACCCAACTTAAAAATTGTCTTGGAAACGAAAAATTCACTTAAGAAGCTTAAAAAATTTCATTGTAGCCAGTTTTCATAGTTTCCAGACAAACTGAAAGACTTTAGTTTTGAAAATTTACTTAGAAAAAATAAAAATTGATTTCAGAAGCTTAAAACTTGTGTTTGTAACCAGTTTTCATGCCTATCGAAAGACTTTAATATTGAAAATGGAATTGTAGACATAAAAAACTACTTTTTCTAGAATTTTTTTCTACAAATTCATACATTTAAACCTTAAAAATTGACTTGAACACCAAGAAGTGACTCTGAACTAATGAAAAGTGACATCAGAAGCATTTGAAGTAAATTTTCATAATTTGAAGACAAATTTCAATATTTTAGTCTTGAAAATAGTCTTAGATACAGGACATTGACAGTAGATTCATGAAAATTGTCTTGAAAACTACCTTTTCGTGATTTTTACTTTGCTTTTCTTTTTCTTTGAATTCTGGCCTACTTTGTGTGCTTCAAAACTGCTTTCAGCTTGGAAAATCGAGGTTCAAGACTATCTTCACTAAGTTATTGACATAGCAAAATTAAAAAATAAATTTTACATTCTCCATAGACTTAAAATGGCATTCCAAGTTTTGTCACTATTAAATCAACTTCTAGACACCTCAGTTCTAAAAACTCGAGTATTTCTTAAAAATCTAGACTGTTTTTAGTGCTTTAAGGCTGTTTTCAGTGCCTCAAATCGAGTTTCAAGACTATCTTTACAAAGTTTTTGACTTATCAGGCCTAAAAGCCAGTTTGTACACTGTCCATAGTCTTGAAAATGTTATTTCAAGCTTCTTCACTATTACATTGACTTCTACACTCATAGATGCAATAAATTATAGCATCAAAATCGAGTTTAAGGCTATTTCCAAAAGTCAAGTTTCTTCAGTAATAAAAGTAAAAAATGTTGGTCCCAAAATAAGATATTAGTCTTGAGAACTAATTTTTAGAAATGAAATTCGAGTTGTACATCAATTAAAGTCCTGAAAATAGACTTTTGGACTCTCTTTAGTCCTAGTAAAGTCAGTTCTAGCCTTAAAAGTCAACTTTTAGATTATTTTTAGAAGTAAAAAATGAGTTTCATGCACAATACAATCTTTGTCTTCATCTTCGGACTGTTTACCGTTATCGGACCTTATTTTTTGATTGGCTATAGAATGGTGAGTTATTGACACTTAAAACTGGACCACCCTCTATGTTAAATATCATTTAACATTTATGGTAGTTAATAATTAGTCCTAATTAGATTGAAATTCAATCAAAATACAGTTAGTTATTAATGAGAAAAATTGTAAGGCACTAACCTTTTTTTTTTAGATTAATCAGCCAAAAATACAACATTTTAGTATCTTGTGATTTCTTCATATCTAGCTTGATTTAAAACTAAAAAATAAAATCTGATACTGAATTAATAAGGATGGTCAAAATATGATTTTAAAGGTTACAAATGGATATATCGAATCACCCTGTCAAAACAAACGAAACATGGACTGTCAAAGTGGAATCTATCGAATTGAGACTTCAAGTCAGTACAAACTGTCTTTATTTGACAGCTCAGTTGATATTTTCACACAGTTTACAGAGTTGCCAAAAAAATACGAATGCCATTTCCATGATGTAAATGGTGATTGTAGAATGGCCAAAAATAGATTTTTAAGACTTAAAAGTTGATATGTTGGAATCATCCTGGAACTGTCAAAATAACCTAAAAATATAGTTTAGTACATTAGTACATATTATGACAATTTATTTAAAAAAACGTTTTAAACTGCCACTTTTAACATTTTTCTGACAGACTCAGACTACATTTTGCTCAAAGAAAAATTCCTACATTTTCGGTTCCTACAAAAACGGTTTAATGACCACTTTTATACATTACAGTTAAACGTCAAACTGAAAATCTACCAAAAAATATTTAATTGTATAAAGAGTGGGCATTGAACCAATGAGCTGTTATGATAAGTTGTCCACTGTTCGTAGTTTATGATTGGTCAAGAAAAAGCAGCAAACTGAAAGTTGCTTTTCTTGCCCAATCACAAACTGCCCACAAATTTTCCAGATTTTTAAATTATTTAGGTTAGGTTAGGTTAGGTTACCTTCTTATATCATTTTTGTTTTTTGCTCTTTTAACTTATCCTTTTCGTTTGTTTGATTATTTTATCTGACATTTTAATTTTACCACAAAATTAATCTTAGATTTGGTACAAAAGGGACTAAAGTTTTTAATTCAATGAATATAATAAAACAATAAATTTCTTACTTTGGACGCTTTGCTTTTTGAATTGTTCATTCTACTGATTTACGATTATTGTTATGAAACCTCGATCCAGAGATATCACATTCAGTTAAAATCATATAATACATAAGGTACTTTCAATACATAATACTACTTATTTTATAGATATGTGATATCTTAGTGATTTATACTATTTTGAAACCGGCAAGATTTATTTATAAATTGTAGTAAAAACCTTAATAAATCAACTAATAAAATGCGGAAATAGAGATTTTAATGTGTTTTGGACAGTTGCCTTTAAAAGCCCATAAAATTTAATATCAACTAATAGAAATAATAAAGTTTTTGGGAAAAAATTGCAATAAAGTTCTTATGATTTATTGACTAAAAATGTACAATTTTAATCACATAATGTAACAGAAGATAAAATTATTTATATAAAAACACGCATAAAAGTAGTTTTGTGTTATTTGTGCTTTTTTATTTATTTATTTTTTCATTCATTTTGTTTTAGTTGGCTGGAAACGTATTATATTTAGGCAACAGTGCGAGTTCAATGTCAAACGTCACTGCCAGTTAGTCTGTCAACTGTCATTTAGGTTAGAAGTTGGGTTATGTAAACTTTTTTTTTTTGGAATAATAAGTTAATTTTTGTCTACTAATTTTTCTTATTCAATAAAAAAAAATGATATAATTTTGTAAGTAAAACGTAATTTAGTCATAATTGTGTCAAATTATTTTTGGGAGGTAAAAAACCCTAAAATAACCCTCAGCATACAGGACATATGACTAATAAAAGTCTGAAAGAAACACCCTTGCACCCTCGAAAAAAAAAAATAGCCACGTCATAAATCAAACCTACCCCGATTAAAGACAAAAGAATGTCACCGCGACATTTACGATCCGGCAACGGCGCGGCGTCGCCGACGTGCAGAAAAAGCCTTCCGCGATTGCGGGGGTGGATTCGGTAATCGGCAAGACAGAGACGGAACTATTATTGACGTAACAGCGGAAGAGAGCGAGTGCGCACGAACTCACGAGGCAAGTTATATTGCGAGGATCTGATCGAGAGTCGGGGTTAGTCTTTGGCTGAACGGTGAACGGTTCGGAATAGTCGGAACAGTGTTTCGGTTCGTGAGTCCGCAACTACAACATGACGCTCTTAGTGTTTTTTTTTTTTATTTTTTTTTTGTTCGAATTTTGTGATTTTTTTTCGTTGGATTTTTGTTGATGTCTTCCCAAATAATTGCAGGTAAAACAAAAAAATATTTTTAAAAAAATTATTAAATTACCAAACAGTTTGTACAGTACAACAATGAGTCTCTTTCATTTTTTTTGGTTGCTTAATAGTCAAGACGGAAATGAAGTCAGCGTACTAGAAAAAGCTGTGAACTCTTTCATGTTTGGCCACGCACATATGGCCTGCAAGAACAAAGGACCTTGTTCAGTTGGACTGATCGAGGGGAAGTGAAAAAAGCGGGCAACCGTAAAACAACGTTTCATTGTTTTTTCCTGTTTTAAATGTCTTTTTTTTTCGGGGGATTTAATCAAGTTATAAAGGGACAGATTCGGCGCAAAACTGACGCTCAAGCAACAAGCTGCGTCCTTGAAAAGTCCTCTAAGCATTTTCCGATTTTCCTGTAGGACACTTCCTTTACGTTGCGTATCTCCATTAGTTTCAACATAATTTTCATTTTCACTTCTAAAGACGGAATTAATCTAACTTTTGCTGCGGTGTATCCAGCATAAAACAAGAAACAATTCACAAACAACTTGTATTTGTCAAACAATGAAGTATCACTTGGAAACAGACGCGGCGCAACAAGTTTCACCATTCACGACCGCTAAACTTGTTAAGCAGACTTTAATAGTTCCCCTCGAAATATTCCCTATTATTTGACAAACACAGTCGACGAACAAATTAATCCTCTATAGTTCCGTAAATTTACCCGGAGTTATCACGGTGCCGTGAGTTTTCAAACCTTTAAGCTGCGTTTACCACTGTCTGCAAATATTGACTTTATTAGAAGCGTTCCTGATAATCAAATATTCTATAGGAACCTATATTTGGATAACTTATTCATTGCGTATAGCCAGTTTAGCAAGCATGCGTGAATAGGATTTAGGTCAACTTTGAACACACAGGTCATTGATTTTGACAAATATTTCAAGGATTTTAATGAGCGGTGGCTGTCAACTTGAAGATATTCATCACTCACTTTTGCTCAAATAGCTAAATAATCAAAGAGAGCATGTTCTTTAGTAATTTTGACTGTTTTAACTTACTTAAGACTGAATGATTTAATCAGTATTACACAAGGGTGTAATTTGTTACACGTAAAAGTTAAGATTATATTCAAAAAAGAAAGTGTAAAGTAAATAGTAAATCAAATTAACAGGCAAAACTTTGGTTTAGTCCTTTCTGACGCAAAGTATAACGAAAAAAGGTAATCATCCACAAAAACTTGATTTTTACACTTTATGCAGCTAAGAAATTAAATTGAGTAAATTATATGGGGATAATTAACTTATTTAGGATTCTGTAACCTAAAACAGCTAAATGTAAAATTCAACATAATATATTAAACTAATTAAATTGGCTTGATCAGCCACAATTACCACAATGCTGGTCAATCGATTAAAGTAATAAGAGTTAACTAGTTCAGAAAAGGTAAATTAAGGGTTTCAATATAACGAAATCTATCCAAACTATCAATTCTAAACGTAAATTTGATTAAGTGGAATTTGGCTTATGCAGAAGGTGGATGTTCCATGGTCACAGACTACAGAAAGGGTCCTGACTGACAAAAAGCAGCAAAAAAACATCCAGACTTGAGAATGTGTCAAAATTATGTATATGAATTAACTGGAAGTACAAGAATAATATAAATTTATCTTCCAAATGATTGTTTTTTCAAGAAAATGTTAACTGACCTTTCTAACTTGGTTTGCGAAGGGTCTGATGTGCTATGCAACTCAAAGAGAAACTTTGCCTCGTTCTGGCCAAAGTTTTGTGCTCAACCGAAAATTCAGTCCCGGTTTGAAAACAAATTGCAATTTTGAGGTTGCAAAATTATCAGTCCTTAGAAACAGAAAAAAGTTACAAAATCAGAATCAAACCCGATAGACAGAACTGTCACGTGACCAACTCTTAATGGACACGCGGCAACGCACGTGACTTTACACTCTCAGCGTGCAATTTGTAAAGAACTGATTTCGGTTCTTCTGTTACTGGTTAGTGATAGAAAAAGAAAAATTATGTATGTGAAAATAGTGAAAAAAAAGAATTAAAACGTGATATGGCACGTAATACAAAAATTTTAAAAACTAACGTGTTAAGGAGTTTCCATTTTGTTTTTGACTTCCATACATTTTGAGTAAGACCATTTTTTCCAATTTATTTCTAATAAAAAGCCGAAGAGTAGATCGCCGAGGTATTTTGGTTTGCCACTATTACAAAGCATTTCGAGGTATTACAATATTTTTATTTCTTGAGACATTGTCCGTATATTTCAAAATGTTTTGAGATATTTTCATTGGAATTTTGAGTGAAATAAAGCCTAAATAAAGGAAATTTTGCGATTTAGCAAAAGACAAGACAAGAAAATTGAACAGAACAGTATAGGCACATGTAATTATTATGGTAAAATCTTTGTAAGATGATATTGAGTTGAAACAAAATTCATTACAAATTATTATAATAATTTACCAATTTTTCAACACTTAAATTACATTTTTAAGGTCACGTGACTTTTTTTGACAGGTGTAGTCTGACGTCCAAAATTGCATATTCAAAGTCACGTGATGTGTGTCTCTTACAATTTCAGCTTTTACAACTGTCTAAAACAGTCTAAATTTAATTTACCAAGTTTTTACAGTTTAAACCACATTTTAACGGTCACGTGATTCATTTTGACAGATGTCAACTGGCCTTTACAGTGGTGCAAGCTCAGAACTGGCTTATCAACGTCACGTGACGTGTACTTTGCAATTTAAGCTTTTAGAACTGTCTCAATTTTATTTATCAATTTTCCAAAGTTGAAACTGCGTTTTGAAGGTCACGTGACTGTTTTTGACAATGTCAACTAGTCTTTACAGTGTTGCAAGATGAAAAATTGAATTATCAAAGTCACGTGACTTAGTTCTTACAATTTTACCACTATCTAAATTTAAAATACTTATATATTTAATTTTTCAACTGTTTCTTTTAAATGATAGGTGTCTTTATTTGACACGTGCTAACTTGGTTACTATGACAGTTAGAAGATTCGTTAAAACGTCAAAATATAACCCGTAATTTCAGACAACCCTACAAAAAATGTTTTTTTATGTTAGAAATTGGAAAAACAGTCACCTGACCTTATAAAATCAATTTTAAGCTTTCGGCACGAGGTCAAATCAAGTGTCAAAAATTTGGAAAAAACTTTACGTTGTCACCTAACCTAATCTAAAAACTGTCACGTGATTTAAAAAAAAAATCAATTTTAAGCTTTTGGGTCTTCAATATTTGGAAAAACAATCAGGTAACCTGAGGATGTCAGTTTTATTGAATCATTAGTCCTTATGACATTTTGACAAGGTGTCACTGACTTGTACTAATATGGCGTTTTCTCCACGTCAGCAAATCATATTGAGCCACTACTTTGAGAGTCACTTCGGTGACATATTCAAAGGATTATAATAAAAGGAGTTCAAGTCAGTGGCAGTCAGTGGTAGTAGTTTTGTATACGAAAAATCAAGTTAAATTGCGATGACGTGGCACAAACGTAATTGTTGAAAACGTCAGCAAAGAATTCAGTTCATTTATAAGAGTGAGAGTAACTTGTGATTGTGTGTTTTAAATTAATTTTCACACTTAATGTTGTTCTTTAAAAGGAAACCTCTTCACTTCAAAGTCATGAGTAATGAATAAAATCCAAATAAATGAAAATACAGTTGCATACACCCACAAAGTTGAATACTTATAAAAGAATAATAATTGTTACCCGTTTTGTTTTGCTGTTGTTTTTCCAATTCTTTTAGCCTTCTCGCTTTTTTCGCACCCACACCAATACAAATAAATTGATGTTTACCAGTTATACAGCAAAAAAGAGTCGATATTCAAGTTATTCCTCGTTTCTTTACTTCCCCCCTTTCACATTACCAAATAAATCCCAAATCACTTGTCTAACACGGAGGCTCTTAGAAAATAATTGACAGGTGTCGGGAAAATGGGAGAAAGTCCCCCGATTTTTCCACCGATTCATCGATTCGTATCAGTTTTTTGCGAAACCTAGATTTACGTACGGATATCCATCGTATTGACAGTTTCTGTCCGCGTTAATGACGGACCATTGTTAGTTTTGCCGTCATTCGTGTAAACTAATAGACACGCGGATTGACATAGCCGTTGTTTACACACAATAAGCGACATGGCATAACGGTTCTAGTAATCGGAAGGAAATGGGTGCGAAAACAAATTTGTGTTGTAATTTCGTTAAATAAACGTCCGGACAATTTTTGTACGGATTTTAAGTTAAACACAAAATCAAATAAAAAAAATTCCGATACCGATAAATTCCGAAAAATGATTTATGGCAGAGTGACAACAAGAATATATTTCGTATAAAACACATCTTGAACTACGAACTTCTCTTCAGTTTTTACCAGATTTCAAGTAACGTAAGTTGACATTAGTGTAATGATCGCATCCTATTTTATAATGAAACTGTTTCCTTTTTGTAAAAAAAAATAACACGCGATCAAAGTAAATTATGTTGATTTTTGGCTGTGACAGGACTATTTTCAGACTGATTGTATTCTGCTTTATTGTATGAGAAGTAAAACACACTGTATATGGTGTTTCTAAAATGAATTCACTTAAAGAGAATTGAACTTTAAACTTGATAATATTACACTGCAGTGGCGCACTAGAAAAAATTTTGAACTGCTCAAATAAGGAAATTAATGTTCGTAAAGTTTTTAAATTTGAGACGTTGCACTAATCTACTTTGTTTTTTCTTACAGTAAAAGTCTGGTAGGAGAACTCTAGATTGTAATTAAATGGAAAAACTTTTACACTGTTTCTTCATCAATCATCGCAGACGTAAAATATAGCAACAACCAAAATAAAATGGGATGACGTAAAAAGGTAATAAAAAAGTAAAAAAAAAATATTTTGAGTATGACAAATTAAATATAAGTCGACTTGAATTCATTCTGTCACTTTAGACCTTTTAAATCATCTTTATCTCTGTCAATCACATTTGACTGTTTCCTAGAGAGTCATTATGTTGCAAACCATTTGAAATGTGGTTAACAGTGGCTATTACACATGTGATCGGCGATTACACCACAAATAGTGACAGGGACTATTCTGATGTCGTTCAATAAGTATCGGTGTACTTTTAAAGCGTATCAATGTATTTAAAAACGACAGAATACTCGTATACGACAATAGCGGCAGTAATTTATGGTGTACATTTAACAGAGATAAGCTAATCTTAATGGTTGACGGCTTATAATGGTTTTTGTGTTATGTAAAACAGCTGAGCAATTTATTATTCAAAGATGTGTCGCTTTGTTCGACTGATGCGGAGCAAAAAAAAATACTCTGACGACAGAATATAAACTGTTTACGCTGGGTTTTGGTTTTCTGAACAGGCTGTTTCCTTCTAATTGTTTGGTATTTCCTCAACTAAGTGAGATCGTTTTATTATACGATACTGATTTCTGAGAAAATGCATTTTAAGGAAAATCTATTGATGTTTTTCCATTTATTATAAAAAGTTCCTGTTTTGACATCTATTAACTACTGCAATGCAGTGGTTGGGTAAATCCCAGCACTCTGTGTAGTTTGTTTTCTTGGCCTATCACAAACTACATTATATTTAATAAAATACTGAACTTATACGAAGGCGTAGAAAGGCCACAGACGTTATTTTTCTTAAATTTCGACTTCAAACTCGGAATTTACATTGTCATATTGCAAAAGCTCTTCAAACCAATTTAGACAAAATTTTTCAGTTTGGCAACATTGCAAACATTCTTCGAAGCAAATTAGTAAGATTTGTTAACTTTGGCAACATTGCTAACATACTTCAAAGAAATTAGTCGGACTTGTCAGTTTGGTTACATTACAAACACTCTTCGAACCAAAATTGTAGAATTTGTTAGTTTGAAAACATTGCAAGGATACTTTTGAACCAAATTACCGAAATTTGTCAGTTAGGCAACATTTCAAACAGTCTTCGATCTAAATTAGGAGAGTTTGTTAATTTGGCAACATTGCAAGCAAACACACTTCAAAGAAATTAGTTGAACTTGTCAGTTTGGACAGATTGGAAACACTCTTCAAACCAAAATTGTAGAATTTGTCAGTTTGATAACATTGCATATACTCTTCAAACCAAATTAGTAAAATTAGTCAGTTTGGCAACATTGCAAACACTCTTTGATCTTAATTAGTAGATCTAAAATAGTAGAATTTGTCAGTTTGACCACATTGCAACTAAATTCCGAGTTTGAAGTCGGAATTTAGTTAATTTCTGAGTTTGAAGTAAAAATAACGTCTGTGGCCCTTCTACGCCTTCGTAAACTTATTATTATGACAACTGTAAAATGTTACTGTTTTATTAGTAAAACGTTCAGTTAGAGACAGATTAGGCTTGTTTCAATTGTATATTCAAGACTAGGAAAAAAAACTTCAGACAGAATGGGGCCACTACTAAAAGCAAAATCGTTATGAATATCTGGAAGTTTGCCGAATGATCAAAGAACTCTTTGCCAAAAGTGATAGAGTAACAAAGTTTAACATACTGCAATATCGACAAAGGGCTATTGAAGCTCGGAAAGCACCAAACTGATGTTGCTTATTATTAAGATAAAACTCGTTGTGGTAAAAAACATCATTATTTCCCTAGGGATGGTATAAGAAGCAAACCAACTCAATTACGACGTTTCAATCTCCGAAGCCGTATCGAAAGTTGGCCCTTAGAACTTGACCCTTCTTTACAGTTCTAAGCCACTTCAGTCGAAAAGCTAGGACTGAATTTAATTTTTTCCAGATTTTTCTCTTACTGCGTATGAATAAATCAGCGGAATCCGGGCTTCGAATATTCCTCGGAGGGCCTCTTTTCAGTCTCCGACACTTTGTGATTTAGTTCGTGTTGCTTTTTATCCGGGAAATGTGTTTCATTTTTACGAGGAAAGGCGTAGGCCTTTATAATCCACAAGGGGGTTTTCTTTGCCAGATTTATGTTATCCTTGACCGCAAATCTTTCTAGTGACTTTTTGATCAAAACTTTTGTCTTGTTTAATAAAATCGTTAGTTATACTACCAACAAGTGTAGAAAATGCTGCTTTATCGCATGTTGACTGAAATTGCACAAATGAGCGTTTAAGTTTCAAAGTTTCAACTTTTGTGTTGTGCTTATGCTATGCCTACTTGTGTCTAACCAATCAAAAAGAGTTATTTGTATGGTAAAGAAAAATCCTTTTTTGTTGACTATATTCAAATGTCATTCAACATAAATTATTGATTAATTTACTTCACAGATTTCAGATCCTTTGTTGACTTGTGATTTTTGATTTGTGGAGGTCTTCTAATTTAATCTTCTACCACTCTACTCCACTCCAACCATTGTATTGAGAATAACTCTAACCGGAAGAATTTCTACACAAGAATATGCTTTATACCAAAAAAATCTATAAATTAACGTTTTAAAACGCTATGCTTATGCTGTTATAGTGTTGTGTTGTGTCAATCTACAGGGTGGTCCAGTTTTAAATGTCAATAATTCACCAATCCATAGCCAATTAAAAAATAAGTTTACATTCATTATGTCATTTTCCTGAAAAGTGCTTCCTAAGGAAAATACAGTCCTTCAAATTTCTGTTTAAAAAATCGTTTTTTTTATCATAACTGTCAGACCGTTGGAGCAATATTGATCAAATTTGGAACAAGCACTTTATTACACGTTATTACGGTCAAAGACCCAAAACTAACCCAACCCAACTTAAAAATTGTCTTGGAAACGGAAAATTCACTTAAGAAGTTTAAAAAATATTATTTTAGCCAGTTTTCATAGTTTCCAAACAAACTAAAAGACTTTAGTTTTGAAAATTGAATTAGAAAAGATAAAAATTTCGGAAGCTTAAAAATTGTGTTTGTAACCAGTTTTCATGCAAATCGAGAGACTTTAATACTAAAAATTGACTTGTAGACATAAAAACTACTTTTTCAAAAATTTGTTACTACAAATTCATACATTTAAACCTTAAAAATTGACTTGAACCCCAAAATGTGACTGAACTAATGAAAAGTGACATCAGAAGCTTAAAATTTGCATTTGAAGTAAGTTTTCATAATTTGAAGACAAATTTCAATATTTTAGACTTGAAAATAGTCTTAGAGGCAGGACATTGACATTAGATTCATGAAAATTGTCTTGAAAACTAACTTTTTGTGCTTTTTACTTTGCTTTTCATTTTCTTCGAATTCTGGACTATTTTGCCATTATGCTTTCAGCTTGGAAAATCGAGTTTCAAGACTATCTTCACCAAGTTATTGACATAGCAAACTTAAAAAACAATTTTTACATTCTTCATAGACTTAAAATGGTATTTGAAGCTTTGTCACTATTAAATCGACTTCTAGACACCTCAGTGCTAAAAATTCAGGTATTTCTTAATAAACTAGACTGTTTTTAGTGTTTTAAGGCTATTTTCAGTGCCTCAAATCGAGTTTCAAGACTATCTTTACAAAGTTTTTGACTTATCAGGCCTAAAAGCCAGTTTGTCCACTGACCATAGTCTTGAAAATGTTATTTCAAGCTTCTTCACTATTAAATTGACTTCTACACTCATAGGTGCAATAAATTGTAGCACCTCTAAGAAATTCAGACTGTATTTAGTGCTTTTTAAGACTGAAAAATCGAGTTTAAGACTATTTCCAAAAGTCAAGTTTCTTCAGTAGGTAATAAAAGTAAACAATTTTGGTACCAAATGCTACAATAATAGTCTTGGGAACTAATTTTTAGAAATAAAATAGTCCGAAAATTTAATTTACTTCTAGACTTGTTGTCCAGTTCAGAAAATTGAGTTGTACACCAATTAAAGTCTTGAAAATATACTTTTGGACTCTCTTTAGTCCTAGTAAAGTCAGTTCTAGCATTAAAAGTCAACTTTTATATTATTTTTAGTAGTAAAAAATGAGTTTCATGCACAATACAATCTTTGTCTTGATTTCCGGACTTTTTTAGTTCTTGAATGCCAGTTTCACACTCAACCAGGATGGCAGTCTGAGAAAGCGAATCATAAGACCATTCCTAGTAGTAAAAAAGTTTTTAGACTATTCAGTACAAATTTGGACTTTCACAAGTCTTGGATGTTCAGTTTTAAACTATAAAACGATTTTTTAAATTGAAATTTGGAGGACTGTATCTTCCTTAGGAAACGTTTTTCAGAAAAATGACATAATGCAAGTCAACTTATTTTTTGATTAGCTATCAAATGGCGAATTATTGACACTTAAAACTGGACCACCCTGTATAAATCAAGCTTTAGAATACAATTCCTCCTCATTTAATGATTCAACCAATATCACTTCTTCCAGGAAAGATCAAAACACTAAAACTTGACACAACTACAGTAATAGAAGGAGAGTGAGTAAAGACAGTAAGCATAGTTTTTATTTTGTTTTAAAACCGGTCATATACAACACGGTTTTGGGATATTTGCTAGATGGTACTAGAAAATACTTTATTCCTTAATCTGTTGTTTGTGAAGGTTCAAAACACTGCAAACTGCAGAGTACTGTTTTAATGGACTTTCTTCTAAATCTATGCTAGCGGACAGCTAAGGACAGCTTTTTCGCAACTAGAACGGAAAAGCTTAGCTTTCAATACTAAAACACGCAGGAGAGTAACAGGTCTAGAATTTTATTAAACATATCGGTAGTAATTAAGAGGTTAAGTGCGGTGTCAGAGGTTATCGGCTAGTTAACCACACAGTTCATTGGAACTAATTCTTATTGTGACTGTACAATGGTTAATAAATAATAAATTGATAGCGATCTAGCATACGCACTTATTACATAATGCTAAAAATAGGAATCATGACCAAGTATGTGTGTAACGCTCTAGCGACACCAAACAATAATAATAATAATAATAATAATTATGACGGGAATGTTATATTTACTACGCTAGGTACCAGTCAGCGGACGAATAAAGCGTGTTTCGTAATTAATTTTTACGACGGCATAAAGTAGGTTCAAATATTAGCTAAACAGAGGATATTGTTGGCTATGTAGCGTGTATTTTTAAGAGAGATTACCGCTTGCAGCAAATTTAATTGGTGTGACTGTGAAGGAAATGCCAACTCGTAATTTACCAAATATTTTCCTGAAAGCAAGTCGTAAACATTCCATATTCCCATATGTTTGCCACAGTTTTCGTTGTGGATGAGGATTCGCTCTCGAAATATACATTCGAGACTGCCCTTTTCAGCTCGGTGCCGTATGTTTCCAACTTATTCAGTATCGGTACTGCTCGTGCTGGGATTCCCGTCAAACCAGTTTGCCCGCACTCAAATTTCTTTTATTTTTGCTTATCATTATGGATGCCTGCACCGCACTAATACACTCACATGCCTATAAATCGAATATCTGCATAGATATCGAACCAGCGGAGCTGTGATAATATTGAAGAGAAACATATTTAAAATTGATTTCGAAATCGTAAGAGATTGTTGCAAGACTAGGGTTGTTGAACAACTCTCTGAACAGAAGAAATAAAAACCTTACCAAAACCTAAACATACTATACTTAATTTTATGGAATTTTTCATATTTTGCGATCATTCCACCTTGATTGCTTGAAAAGTCGAACGAGTTTTAGTTACTGAAAATGGAATTTACAAAATTTCACGGATTTCATTTTAACGGATTTACGCAAATGCTGCACATGTGAACCTATCATTATTTTTTCTATGACTCCTATGGAAAATAACATTTTCCTCCCTAATTTAAGAGATGAAAGTATCACTTTCACCACCTAGGGAGTGAAAGTGCCACCAGGAGGGACTGAAAGTATTTTCCCCCCATGGGAGGAAAAGTGCCACCAGTAAAAGCGAGGGGTGGCCGCCGATAATTTTTTGTACACCAAAATGCCTTTTTGCTTACAAAATACCTTGAAATGCCTTTAAAGTCGCTCACAATGCTTCATTATTGCTCAAAATTTCTCATAGTAATAATGCCTTAAAACTGCCTAAAATGCCTCATATTACCTTGTAATACCTCGAAATGCCTTTAAATTATTTAAACTGCCTCAGAATGCCTTCAAATGTTTACACCTACACATTTGTGGCATTCTTAAATTTAGTTATAAGGCCCCTGGTATTGAGACATTGATAAACCTTGCTGAAATACACCCTTGAAATTTTTTTTTGGTCACGTGGCAGTTTTTAAGTCTGATTAATTAGGTAGCATGTCTGCTTTTACAATTTGTACATGACATTTTGACCCTTGTCAAAATTTCATAAAAAAATGACTTCCTCAGGTTACCTGATTGTTTTTCCAAATTTTGAAGACCCAAAAGCTTAAAATTCATTTTTTTTAAATCACGTGACAGTTTTTAGGTTAGGTTAGGTGACAACGTAAACGTTTTTCCAAATTTTTGACACTTGATTCAACCTTGTGCCGAAAGCTTAAAATTGATTTTCTAAGGTCAGGTGACGGTTTTTTCAAATTCTTACAAACAAAAATATTATTTGTATGGTTGTCTGAAATTACGGGTGATATTTTGACGTTTAAACGAATCTTCTAACTGTCATAGTAACCAAGTTAGCACGTGTCAAACAAAAGCGCTTATCATTTAAAAGAAACAGTTGAAAAATTAAATATATAGTATTTTAAATTTAGACGGTGGTAAAATTGTAAGAACTACGTCACGTGACTTTAATAATTCAATTTATGAGCTTGCAACACTGCAAAGATTAGTTGACATTGTCAAAAACAGTCACGTGACCTCCAAAACGCAGTTTAACTTTGGAAAATTGATAAATAAAATTTGGACAGTTGTAAAAACTTAAATTGCAAAATACACCTCACGTGACTTGGATAATTCAATTTTTGAGCTTGCAACACTGCAAAGACCAGTTGACATTGTCAAAAACAGTCACGTGACCTCCAAAACGCAGTTTAACTTTGGAAAATTGATAAATAAAATTTGGACAGTTGTAAAAACTTAAATTGCAAAGTACACGTCACGTGACGTTGATAATGCAATTCTGGCTTGCACCACTGTAAAGGCTAGTTGATATCTGTCAAAATTAATCACGTGACCGTTAAAATGTGGTTTAAACTTTAAAAACTTGGTAAATTAAATTTAGACTATTTTAGACAGTTGTAAAAGCTGAAATTGGAAGAGACACATCACGTGACTTTGATTATGCAATTTTAGAGCTTGCAGCACTGTAAAGTCCAGTTGACTCCTGTCAAAAACAGTCACGTGACCTTAAAAATGTAGTTCAAATGTTGAAAAATTGGTAAATTATTATAATAATTTGTAATGAATATTGTTTCAACTTAATATCATGTAACAAAGATTTTACCATAATAATTACATGTGCGGTCAATTTTGGTATATTGATACACTATATTGTCTACTGCTTCAGTGTTTGGTCTACTACAATGTATTTCTTAAAATATCGCAAAATTTCCTTTATTTCGCTCAAAATCCCAATGAAAATATCGCAAAACATTTTGAAATATACAGTCAATGCCAAAATTCTATGAAATGCCTTATAAATACCTTAAAAATACCTCAAAATGACTCGTAATACTGGCAAAGTGCCTCATAATACCTGGAGTGTGAACACCAAAATACTTCGGCGATCTAAAAGTCACACTTTCTAAAGACAGTTTGCCTTTCTTGACAAATTGACAAACATATTTTTAATAACAAAACAACACCTTTTTCAGCCAGGTATTTAAGTTGTATGCTGCTTTTTTTCATAAAACATAGCATTGGTCTTAAAAAAAATTAGATGCGCAATTCTGGAGTAAACTGCTTTTTGCACCTTTGAGTTTTGTAACCCTCCGCTTCGCGTCGGTTCTCAAATTGTTCGCGAGAGCAAAAGTTGCACTTTCCTCCCTAGTTGCACAAATAACTATTTAAATTTTCAGTGGAAAGCAAACACGTGACATTTGATCTCCCATACAAACAAACTGGTCAAAAGTTAGTACGCATTGACATAAGTAAAAAATGTTGCCAAGTGCTTTAAAATTCCTGACGAGTGAAATGACTAAACTAACAATCATATTGTGAGGTTTCTTCTATGATTGATACGAAATTCCCGGATGAAACTTCTGTGCACCAACTGAATTTAAGCATTATAGTGGCGATAATATCCGAGCTGCCGAAACGACCTGGCAAGTGGCAAACGGGTCATGAATCATAAACCTTCAATAAGTATTAAATCCCGAAATAGCTTCACGATCCAGTCTCGTGGTGCCAATGTTCTCTGATGTCGTAAAACTGAATTTTCCATCCAAGTGCACCATTAGTTTTGAGGGAACGTAAATTCGTTACCACGTTTAGGCCACTGATTTGTATTAATAATGACCCATGGTGTTAAAATACGGGCTCCGTGACTTTATATTCGCCCTGGTTTAGTAGAGTAACTACGTTACCCTCTAAAGTCACGTTTCCCTCTCTAATGATAAATATCGAACGTGTTTCTCGTACACCAAATGACGTTTAATTTCCATTTATGTTCAATTAAACATTTTCAGCTTCCGGCCAGATCAGGGAATTTTATTGCGGGAAATTAACAGATTTTTTTTACAATAATTTTCCAGTTTTATTCGACGTTAATATTTATTGCCAAATGATGCAAAGCAAATCAAATAACCCATTTTTTCTCATTGAATACAGGTTTGCGCTATGCCTCGCCGATTCGTTGTTATTAATGCGCGCCTGGTATATTTATTGTACAAAATATTATTTCCGATGAATTATTGAGACGGATCGGGGCTTTGCCAAAAAACGCGTCACAGTTCGATATTTGAACGAATTGAAATTTACGAGGTGTTTCGAAAATCGCGGCTTGCGGAGTAATTTTAATTAAATTCCGTTAGTTAGATGTTAAAAATAACCGTTCAGGAACCGAACCGAACATGCGAACTCGATAGAAACTAAATTGGGAAAAGTTTAATAGGGTCATTTTCAGTCCAATATAATCAATCAAGTGACAACATTATTAAGCAATAGTTATACAACATATTATTGATTTTTTATTTAATAATAAGTATTGAATAGTATATTATGTTACTAGCTGTTTTCAGCACAATAATCGCATTCTACGTCCGTGTAGCATATACTATTTTTTTTTCAAGCGGCATGTATACAAGGTGTGTTTTGACCAGAAAATCCTATTTCTCGACCAGTTAGGGTAAAACTAGCATACATATAGAGCTCGATTTTTGGGAAATTATTTTAATGGTAAAACTCTTGTCTTGAGATTTTGTCAATCCGCGGAGCTAGAAGGCATTTTTCAAACTTCGGCCATTTTAAAAACTCATCAGAACTTTTTTGTTTTTGAAAATATTGAAGGGAAACACAAACATTCTTAAGGAACTTTTTCGGTAAAAAACAAGCCTACATACCAGGATTCATGGTGGTTATCTTTCATGTTTTTTAAAAAATATTTAAAAATGAGATGTTTACATCATTAGTAAAAAAACAGTAAATTCCGAACGCATAACCGTAGTTACGATTGAAAGCGATAGATGACGCTAGACAACCATGATGCGCCCTCTGTTGGACAACTTTGGAAATGGCTTCCTGTTAACTGTTATCGTGTTAGCCATGTCTGTCATTGTATGTCCGTTTGTTTACGTTAATTTTGATCACAAATTTAGCTCTGGAACCTTCAGAAAAACTGTATTTCAGAATAATAACTGAGAATGAGAAAGAATCAAAGCAAAGTAAGTGTAAGTTCATTAATTCTGCTTTTTCCTAAATGTAACGGTTTAGTCTGAATCAAGTTCTGGACATTTTTTTACCTCCTAGGACAATGAAAATCCATTTTTGTACTAGTAACATAATGTAGCTTTTCTACGCCTGCAGTACAGATCAATAATAAGCTTATTTTAGACCGCCTGAAAAAAAATTATATTTAAGATAAGTTTCCTAAAACGCCTACTGTCAAAATGTCAATGTTTAACTGTCATTTTCTCGAAAACCACTAATCACATTCAAAAATTGCCTAAGCTAATGAAACGTGTACAAAAATAGCTTAAAAAACAGTATAAACTTTGTGCGACAAATAATACTGATTTGGCAACAATGGAATTGCGAACTAATTTTTAGGATATTTTGCTTATTGTATTATTTAATGCAACTTTTCTTCATACATATTACAATTTCACGGCAAAATTCAGTAGATTAATATCAAAACAAATGTAAAAATAACTATTTCCATATTAAAACGAAGACCCTTGTTTATATACCAGCTTCATCCAAAGTTTAAACGTAGTCAGGATGGCCGAGTGGTCTAAGGCGCTGCGTTCAGGTCGCAGTCCACTCTGTGGGCGTGGGTTCGAATCCCACTTCTGACACAAGCTTTTTTATTTTTTTTTTTCATTTACAATTTTTTTTTTTTGCTTATATATTTGTTAAAGTTTTATGAATGTCCACTAATTTGAAATGAATTAATTTACAAGCATTAACTTAACTTAATGTAAAATCACAAAAATTGTTATATTTTGTGCTGTATTAAAGTGTCTTCACTAAATTACATTTAAGTATTATTTATAAACTTTTTTTATTTATCACACACAAAACACAGTTATTGGAATGCGTGTATTGTTAAACTTCTTCATGTGAAGCAATATACAAACGTGTATGAATATAGAAATTTTAAAACATCATTTGTTTCTGGTAAGAAAGTGTTTATTTTTTGGTTTATTTACTTTATTCATGGCGTTACTGGGAAACGATTGGCCCCCTGCCAGTATAAACAGGGTGTGTAAAGTACGACCTTAAAATACTTTTATTTCTCAATTAAAACTTTAGTAAGTAGAGGTAGAAATAGAATCAAAATTATTTTTCTTTCATTTCGTACGTTAGTTTCTGTCATATTTTAGTCTACATAAACGATTGGTGCAAAAAGTGTCATTTAGGCAAACATTGACTTAAAATTTCGCCGTTTTTCAGGTAAATCCGGGTTTCTTTGACGCGTTTCCGAATTCGTGACTAATCGATCCGCCTTGGTTTGCAATAATGCTATCGCAAAGCCAATAAAGCCTGGAATAAAGCGTTAAACTAGCTGGCAAATATGCCATAATAGTGCCTATTAAATAGCGCAAAACCAAAGCTTTATAGTTTGAATATCGCCTCCGTACTGGGCGGTTAATTGAATTTTTGATTTCCGTAACCGAGTCCTGCTCACGGTTTAATTTATACGCTGATTTCAATCCGATTTGCATTGAGGGGGGGCCAAATTTGTACTAACCGGAATAATAGCACTATCATTGTGGTGGAAACAAAAAAGAAAGGAAAAAAGCAATAATATTTAGCTAGGTTCCCACTTTGAGGTATTTACCGATAAACTAGGAACATAGTTATTACGAGTTTACTAAACCTATTTGTATTTTAAAAAGTGGAGCAATAGCAGAAAGTATATACGTTTTTGCTTTGCTCAGGAATAAGTTGTTTCGTTTCAGGGTCTGATACCATTAATTAGGGTTGTTTGAAGACAAAACAAAATCAAAATGCTTGGTATGATGTGTGACATTTTAGCTCTTAGGGACTTTCAGACAGCAAATAAATTACCCCTACATTGCTTCTGTTATGTGAATGTAAACACAATCTCAACTCAAAAACAACAAAATTCACTTTGCATACAATATACTGGTAGGATTACCAAAATAAAGATGAAAAGAAGAACGGATATAAAAATATAACCATTTGCCTGATTTGTACGCCAGTGGAAAAATTAGAAAACCCAATTTATGTGAACTCTCAATCAAAAGCTCTAAATACTCATTGTTGAAATAAAAAGTACAATTACTCTTCCTTAGTACGTAAATCATATTCTTAATGGTAATTTTTGTTACAGTGAATACTGAAACCAAAACTGAAGCTGTTTCACTATGTCCAGCATTGCCAAATTTATTCTTGGTAAGTAAATTAAACATTATTGAGTCATTCAATGATAACAAATCGTCCAATAAAATTTGTCTGTATTGTCTATGTTACGTGGAAAAACTTTCCAAGCTTAAACGGAAATTTGACAAGGTTTTCCCTTTTACTCGGAAAACATTTTAGCCGGTTCGAGAATTAAATTAACTGATAAAATCCCAGAGAAACGCGCAATAAAAATTGAAATGTATTCGGGGAAAAGCCGTGCTAATCCTTCAGCGAAATTTCATCACTGAAAGAATTTGAGTTTGTTTTAATGGCAACAATCGGAAAATGAAATAAAAATGTGTTGTACACATTTCAATCTAACCAAGTAAATTAAAAACGTTGTTAATTGTACGAAATCTAAAATTCTCCACCAGAGGTCCTAGACATCTCATCTTGAAACGTCATAAAAAACAAATTAATTTCATGGTTAGGTATGTCGTGAAAACGTTGGGTGTTTTTTTTACCTGGTGAAGTCATATGTCAATTGTCAACGGTCAAATGAGGAGATTTTTAAATATTATTTGTTTACAGCTTGTGTCAGTTACTACTATTTTAACTATTTTTTAACACCAATTGAAGGGTGCACGGGAAAAACAAGCTAAGTCAATTTTTGGCCAAATTGAGAAAACCGCTTCACCCGATAGACAATAGCGATGCTATACAGGGTCCAAACTTAGTCAGAAGAAAAACGAGCTACGTCGTCTAATAGAAGATATTTTAGGAAAGGCGTACACGGGAATGACCTACTTACCTTTCATCCTTTTTAGTAACTAATTAGTTTAATAATTTTTTATCAACAAAAAAAAAAACAAGGTTTTAACTAATTATTTTTTGATATACATTTTAATTTATGAATTACCTTGTTTGCTACTTAAGTTTGACGAATTTAATATTTATAATATAAATCTGGTGAAAAACAGGCTGTAATTATTATATTAAATAAAAAAGCATGCTGCTTTATATATAAAAAAATATTTATGTTTCTAATGCCTATAGGTGACCAGTTAACAATGATTTTAGAGATAAAACTGCTGTACTCAAAAACTTCAAAATTTGACTTAGCTTGTTTTTCCCGTGCACCCTTCAATTGTTTTAACTGTTTTGACTATTTTTTAAACAAAAAATGTTTTTAAATTTTATTGACATTTGCACTTTGACAGTTTCAAATTAAATTTTTTTAGGTGTTTTACTGAATTTTAACTTTGACTTCAGATCACTTATAATATTGTATGTGAAACTCCTATATAACAAACCGGTTAGTTAGGATCATACCCACTGCAAGTGTCAAGTTAAATTTAAATATTCACTGTTTTTTTCCTATTAAACGTATTAATTCGTGGAATACCGCTTTAAAATGTTTTTATTGTTAAATTTGTCCATTTTTCGGATAATTTCTAAAGCCTTTAAGATAATTAGTTTAACAGTTGAGTGATAAGAAATATGAGTTAAGAAGTACGTAATTATAGAGTGTCCCAAAGTTTCTACTTTTTTAAAAGCATACATTTAGTAGCAAGCAGTCAACAAAAATAAATATTTCTGTACAGTTAGAGATTATATAATTTTAAGTTGTACAAATATCTGTAAAAAGATAGAAAAATGCCAATTTTCTCTACAGAAACTATACTTTCATTCACCCTGAAAAATGTTATAATAGTTAGGACCATACCCACTGCAGCGCTTTTATCAGTAGGTACACCTAATTTTACAACAATTTGTTAGCATGGTAGTTATAGTATCAGAATAGTAACAAATTTACATTTTAAATTGCGCTTCTAAACTATCTAGGCCATTAAATACCTAACCAATTATATTTTCCGGGGGCAAATTAAATTTAGAATCAAGTATAACTCGAGGGGTAAACCGCTAGAGCATTATGGTGTACAAACTTGTCATAAAATATTTTTTTCTATACATCTACCATTCAAATTTAAACATAAATAAAGTTGGGTAATTTCAATGAATTCCGTTGGAAAACAATGAAAAATTTGGATTTATCTAATTTTACTTTTAAAAATTTTGAAGCTCTCTAGCGGCAAAATGGTATCACTAACCCATCAACTTTTATACGTCAATAGAAAGCTTATTTCACTGGCTATCCATTGGCATATAAAAGTTTATACAAAGTGTTGCAAATAAGCTAGTTATTGACGATTGAACGAAAGAATGCACAAAAAAAGTCATGAAAAAATTAGTCAAATTTGACGCCCTCTAGTGGCCAAACCGTCTAACCTATCCATTCAAATTGGGCTACTGTTAAAAAGCTTATTTCATTGGCTATCCATTGACGTATAAAACTCTAGCAAGAATAGTGCAATTAAGCGGGTTTTTGAATATTAAACAAAAGAATACACCAAAAAAATTGGTGAAAGTTGACGCCCTCTAGTGGCTAAACGGTACCATTAACCAACCGACTTTTGTACGTCAATGGAATTTGCTGTCCATCGACATATAAAAGTATATTATACAAAGTGTTGCAAATACGCGTGTTATTTACGGTTTACAGACAGGATGGCCCAGAAACACTTTTTGACTGGTTAGGGCTAATTTGACCCTAGAAAATTAGGAAAACACGGGACATTTTTCAATAACATGGAAATTTTTTGAAAACCCGATTTTAGAAATGACAATTTTTGTAAGGGTCAAATTTGCCTGAAACACTACCACTATCCTAATGGGTTTTGCGTTAAGTTGGCCACGTAGTGCGAGCGAAAATCGACCTTAATAATTTTATTTCTACAGTTTTGCTACGGCTTTAAATTTGACTCTCATTGTGCTCGGTTTGTACCAGGGCCGTACCTGGCCGATTTAAAGAAATTATAGAGTGGTTACAATCAAGGAAAACGTTTAGTTAGCTTTGGAGCCCTCTGGCGGAAAAACGAAGCAGCCTAACAACACAAACGGCCATAAAATAAATATCTCAGAAACGGATACAGATAAGTGTATGACATTAATACACGAATTATGTCTACAATTTGACGTAGAGTTCAAAAATGCAATATACAATGTGTCCCATTTAAACTATGCAGCAGTTGATATCTACTTCCGGCTAAATCGTTGCACGCATATTTTCTTATTTTACTATTTTTAATTAAAAAAGGGGTTTTTTAGACTCTCCAGTCGTTGTCATTCAGAAAATTAGTGAGTATTCTTAGATTAGTTATTGGAAAATATTATAGGAATTACTGGGCATTATAAGGAATTAGTGTACAAAAATGTACTCAGCGGTTTACCCTTCGGTACAAATGGCAAATTCTAAATTTCCGTCTAGAGAAAGGCCTCATTGGACTTTTTCGTAAATTTGAGAGAAGATTTTGAAGATACCTATTACGTAATTAATTAATATTAATCACGCCTTCATGTTATTTTGTCCATTCCTGAAGTACAGTCATAAAACAATATCTTCCAACCAAATTCCCTGTGACTTCAACAAAATGTTTTGTTCCTGTCCTGTTGACTGCTGACTTATTCATAAAACTTTTTTCCAGAAATAAGAGTTGTCTACTATTGGAGTAGTTTTACCAAGTAAACATTAAGATTAGTTGGCAAATATAATGCGTCGATTCGTCTTTAGCCCCCGACAGTTTAATGGACTGACATCAGAAATCAATCCGGTGCGTTTGAGGGTGTATGGGTCTATTACAAGGGCAATTTGCGTCGAAAATAAATCCCCCGATGTCGGAGAGAACGTTTCAGAACCAATTTACATCGAGTGAGCGTCGTTAATTATCTCAATTTTCTTTAATTTCACTTGATGTAGTTGCGTCTATCATTAATTACGTTGTCTCTATTCACCGCTCACTTCCTCGTTTCCCATGGACCAGGGGCGCCGCTCGGCATTTCTTGTTGTTGAAACCGATCATCACGATTTTGGCCCCATTTTTTTTTCGGTTTTGTCGTTGTGTTGAAATTAGGCAAAACATAACCAAACTTGATGAAAAACATGTCGGTAAATGGTATCGCCTCGTGTCATCAACGAAATTTCGGTAACAGTGTGTGACGTTTATCGGAGCGAACCATCTCTTTTCACACACACGTAGTTTTTCATTTTTTACGCCTTGTTTGTGTGTTTTTTTTTTTGTTACTATGAAAAGTTAACGCAACAATGCCGCAACATATTGTATTTAAAAAGAAATCGTATTGTTATTTAAATGCTTAGTTCCGAGTGTATATAACGTACTGGATACTTCAAAATTCATGATCTAACTCACGTATCGAGAATGTACGGGTTTATTACTCAGGTTATATTTAAACAGATGTTTTCATTTAACAAACACAAAACAGCCGCATAAATATTTATAACAGACCGTTGATTATTATGTACGACGGTTAGTCATTTTGTGAGCAATTAGGTTTTTTTTTTTCGCCATCTTTCAAACACCGCAAGGATAAAGAATTCCATTAGCAATAAATTTAACGGCAAAAATTGGAAGCCAAGTGTTATTCCTATAATGTTATTTTTATATTCATAAATTTCTTGGAAAACCCTACTATTAGAGATAAGACATTCATGAAGTTAAAAATATAAAAAAATTCTGAGAATTCAGCTAATGTTTATCATTGTAGTTTGTTTTATAGTTTGGTGCTCTAAAGCCGAGGGGTAGACCGCCAATAATTTTTTGTACGCCAAAATGCCTTTAAAATACCACACAATGCTCCATTATTGCTCAAAATGCCTCATATTACCTTGAAATACCTCGAAATGCCTCTAAATTATTTAAACTGCCTCAGAATGCCTTCAAATGTTTACCTAAACATTTGTGGCGTTCTTAAATTTAGTTATAAGGCCCCTGATATTGGGACAATGATAAACCTTGATGAAATTTTTTTTTTGGTCACGTGGCCGTTTTTATGTCAGATTAATTAAGTAGCATGTCTGCTTTTACAATTTGTACATGACATTTTAACCCTTGTCAAAATGTCATAAAGATTAATGATTCAAAAAAAAATGACTTATTCAGGTTACCTGATGCTTTTCTAAATTTTGAAGACTCAAAAGCTTTAAATTCATTTTTTTAAAAGTCACGTGACTGTTTTTAGGTTAGGTTAGGTGAGAACGTAAAGGTTTTTCCAAATTTTTGACACTTGATTTGACCTTGTGCCGAAAGCTTAAAATTGATTTTCTAAGGTCAGGTGACTGTTTTTTCAAATTCTAACCAACAAAAATATTTTTTGTACGATTGTCTGAAATTACGGGTTATATTTTGACGTTTAAACGAATCTTCTAACTGTCATAGTAACCAAGTTAGCACGTGTCAAATTAAGACATCTATCATTTAAAAGAAACTGTTGAAGAATTAAATATATAGTATTTTAAATTTAGACCGTGGTAAAATTGTAAGAACTACGTCACGTGACTTTGATAATTCAATTTTTGAGTTTGCAACACTGTAAAGACTAGTTCACATTGTCAAAAACGGTCACGTGACCTTCAAAACGCAGTTCCAACTTTGGAAAATTGCTAAATAAAATTTGGACAGTTCTAAAAACTTAAATTGCAAAATACATGTCACGTGACTTGGATAATTCAATTTTTGAGCTTGCAACACTGTAAAGACCAGTTGAAATTGTCAAAAACAGTGACGTGACCTTCAAAACGCAGTTTAAACTTTGAAAAATTGCTAAATAAAATTTGGACAGTTCTAAAAACTTAAATTGCAAAATACATGTCACGTGACTTGGATAATTCAATTTTTGAGCTTGCAACACTGTAAAGACCAGTTGAAATTGTCAAAAACGGTCACGTGACCTTCAAAACGCAGTTTCAACTTTGGAAAATTGCTAAATAAAATTTGGACAGTTGTAAAAACTTAAATTGCAAAATACACGTCACGTGACTTGGATAATTCAATTTTTGAGCTTGCAACACTGTAAAGGCCAGTTGATATCTGTCAAAATGAATCACGTGACCGTTAAAATATGGTTTAAACTTTAAAAACTTTGTAAATTAAATTTAGACTATTTTAGACAGTTCTAAAAGTTGAAATTGTAAGATACACATCACGTGACCTTAATTATGCAATTTTAGAGCTTGCAACACTGTAAAGTTCAGTTGACGCCTGTTAAAAACAGTCACGTGACCTTAAAAATTTAGTTTAAATGTTGAAAATTTGGTAAATTATTTTAATAATTTGTAATGAATATTGTTTCAACTTAATATCATGTAACAAAGATTTTACCATAATAATTACATGTGCGGTCAATTTTCTTGTATTAATACGCTATACTGTCTACTGCTTGGTCTACTACAATGTATTCCTTAAAATATCGCAAAATTTTTTTTATTTAGGCTTTATTTCGTTCAAAATTCTAATGAAAATATTGCAAAACATTTTGAAATATATAGTAAATGCCTCAAAATCCTACGAAATGTGTTATAAATACTTCAAAATGCCTCGTAATACCTTGTAATACCTCAAACTGCATTGTAATTCGGTGCAAACGAATGCACTCGTTTTTCCTACATACAAGCAAAGAATATGTATATACTTTGTTAAGTTCATATACTACTTTTCAATCATATATAAAGCCAAGCATATACCTTTTTCTAAGTTTATATACTATTCCAATTATATAGAAATATCAGAACAAGTGAAAAAACAACAAAAAAACCAGCAGGTGACCGTTCTCACAGCCGTTTTATGTTATAATGCCCACGTCCCAAAAGGAGACTATTTATATTGTCCTAAAGCTAAGAGAACACTTACTTAGTTTATTTTACCACAAAAAAAGTGTGATTTCCATCACTTTTGTCTGAAAAATATTTGTATTTTTGTTAGCCAAAGCGTTAAGAATTCATGTTGAATAAGCGTCTAAACAGGTTGAAGCAAGACTTATGAGTACTAGTGAAAAATGAGATATAAAATAGAACAACTGTCAGCAATGTCTGCTCCATCTTTTGTTATGATTCCCTCAAAAACTTGTTTTTCGTCAATTTTTAAATTCTTACTACTCTAAATACAGACAATTTAATGAAATCAGTTTCATTTAAAATCAAATGTTTGCTCGTTTATTTTAGTAAAATATGCTTGTCATATTGTCAAAATTTTCGACTACAATATTATGCCAATCAATTTTTGGCGGCAAAACCAACACGAAAACAAACCCGACAATAAATAATTACGTTAAACTCGCTACAGGGCAAACAAGAGATAACAAAACTCCTGAAATCTGGAATACTCATGCATAAATATTGCACTGGTACGGGATTAACGTCCCGGAAACTAAATCGAACAAATTACAGTATAATAGTCGGCTACGCCAAAATAATGTGTTGCATGTTGGCGAACAAATACAGTATAACTAATTAAAATACAAAAATGGGGGTCCGATAGATTCCAATTTAGTCCGGGCCGGCACTGATGTTAATCTATGAACACATCACGAAATATTTTGTCAACACTTTTTTAATAAAGTTAGTTGATGAGTTTTATGAGATTATTCAGTAGCCAATGCAGTGTTGCCATTTGAGTTTTAACTCAAAAGCGAAATTGCTTAATATACTGTTTGTTTGGAAAAAATTATTAACTATCCTGGTAATGTTGCAATTATGCGTACACTGTTTCTAATATTTTGTAAAATCTAGATTTGAAAAATCCTACTTTTCCATTGTTCTATTGAAGTTGATCACAAAAAGTCCAACTGAAATGTAGGCAGAAACAAAAAGAGTGAATGTTCAAGGAACAGGAGAGATTTCAGCGGGTAAAACTGTTGTCAAGAAATGTGTTTCTTAAAATCACTAAAAACTGTCTTGATTTAATTAATTTTAAGAAAATAAAAATAGAATCATCACTTAATGTTATTTTATTGTTTAGATTTGCAAAACTCTGGTGTAACTGAAAATCGAGCGTACGCACAAACAGGTTAAGACGATCCCGATCATTGACTCAAACCTATTTTCGATCATTGGTTTAATTTTACATACATTTGAGCTTGTTTTATACGTTTGTTGTCATTTTTACATTTGTCACGTGACCGTTTAAGTGAATGAAAATCTAGTATCACGTGACCACTGTCAATAATGTCAAAACTGTCATTTATGTCGCTTGGAAGCAGTAAATTGGACTAGTCCTACACAAATTCTAGAAAACGGTCATTTTCGAGTGGTTTTTAATGTTTTTTTTTGGAAATTAAGTGTTTTTATAGGTCCATGGTAGTAGATTCTGACAGTTGACACTTTAAAGACGAAATTAGAACCTTTTCGTCGGTCAAGAATGTTAAAAAAGCGACCATGAAACTGTAAAGTGGAAGTAAATCATTTGACACTCGTGCCATTCCATTCCGAGCTTGTTTTATACGTTTGTTGTCATTTTTTTACATTTGTCACGTGACCGTTTAAGTAAATGAAGGTCTAATATCACGTGACCACTGTCAATAATGTCAAAACTGCCATTTATGTCACTTGAAAGCAGTAAATTGGACTAGTTCTACACAAATTCTAACAAACGATCCTTTTCAAGTGGTTTTTTGGAAATTAAGGTCTATGGTAGTGAATTCTTACAGTTGACACTTTAAAGACAAAATTAAAACCTTTTTGTCGGTCGAGAATGTTAAAAAAGCGACTATAAAACTGTAAAGTGGAAGTAAATCATTTGAAACTCGTGCCATTCCATTTCGAGCTTGTTTTATACGTTTGTTGTAATTTTTTTACATTTGTCACGTGACCGTTTAAGTGAATGAAGGTCTAGTATCACGTGACAACTGTCAATAATGCCATTTATGTCACTTGAAAGCAGTAAATTGGACTAGTTCTACACAAATTCTAACAAACGATCCTTTTCAAGTGGTTTTTTGGAAATTAAGGTCTATGGTAGTGAATTCTTACAGTTGACACTTTAAAGACAAAATTAAAACCTTTTTGTCGGTCGAGAATGTTAAAAAAGCGACTATAAAACTGTAAAGTGGAAGTAAATCATTTGAAACTCGTGCCATTCCATTTCGAGCTTGTTTTATACGTTTGTTGTAATTTTTTTACATTTGTCACGTGACCGTTTAAGTGAATGAAGGTCTAGTATCACGTGACAACTGTCAATAATGCCATTTATGTCACTTGAAAGCAGTAAATTGGACTAGTTCTACACAAATTCTAAAAAACGATCCTTTTCAAGTTGTTTTTTGGAAATTAAGTGTTTTTATAGGTCCATGGTACTGAATTCTGACAGTTGACACTTTAAAGACGAAATTAGAACCTTTCTGTCGGTCGAGAATGTTAAAAAAGCGACCATAAAACTGTAAAGTGGAAGTAAATCATTTGAAACTCGTTCCATTCCATTTGGAGCTTGTTTTATACGTTTGTTGTCATTTTTTTCATTTGTCACGTGACCGTTTAAGTGAATGAAGGTCTAATATCACGTGACCACTGTTAATAATGTCAAAACTGTCATTTATATCGCTTGGAAGCAGTAAATTGGACTAGTCCTACACAAATTCTAGCAAACGGTCGTTTTCAAGTGGTTTTAAACAATTTTTTTGGAAATTAAGTGTTTTATAGGTTCATGGTAGTGAATTCTGACAGTTGACACTTTAAAGACAAGATTAGAAGCTTTTTGTCGGTCAAGAATGTTAAAAAAGGCACCATAGAACTGTAAAGTGGAAGTAAATCAATTGAAACTAGTTCCATTTCATTTGGAGCTTGTTTTATACGTTTGTTGTTATTTTTTACATTTGTCACGTGACCGTTTAAGTGAATGAAGGTCTAGTATCACGTGACAATTGTCAATAATGCCATTTATGTCACTTGAAAGCAGTGAATAAAAGAAGTAATTAATTTTAAGAAAATAAGAATAGAATCATCACTTAATGTCATTTTATTGTTTAGATTTGCAAAACTCTGGTGCAACTGAAAATCGAGCGTACGCACAAACAGGTTAAGACGATTCCGATCATTGACTCAAACCTATTTTCGATCATTGGTTTAATTTTACATACAAACGTCCTTCAGTATTGATTATTTGTATTTACGGTTTAATTCGCGTTGATTGTTTCTCTTACACTAGCCGGTAATTAGGTAAGAGAGGTCAGCACAATTTTCTGGAAAAACACAAGTATATTTTGGTTTAAAAAGTTATTTTCAGTATGTTGGCAGCAGGCTTCTCACCGTCAGTTGACAGACGAGAACTTGTTAACAAATTCCCCGGGTTAATAACAATAATTGATGTTAATTAGCGAGTGTAACATGTCGTCAGTGGGTGCGTTTATATTTTTAGGTGTTGACACCGACGTGCATCAGGTATTGATATACGGGCCACCGAGATTTTAACGACTTGGTACAAGAACGTGTTAGGAAGAGCATCACGCTAATTACATACTAGCTATTGTCAACATTCATAGCGCAATTAATAGCTTGTCGTCAAAGTTGTATCGCTTAACGGTTATTTATATCAGAATCCTGTCCATCCAAGGTGTGGAATGCGGAAAAATTTACGTGCAAAACTCAAATTTTTGTTTTCAAAAAAGAGCGGAAGAATTTGTTGAGGTGATTCTTGTTGATGCACGTCAAAATCCAAAATATTTTAAAGAAGAACTAAACTCTATCATTGACAGCAAATAGGAGGGGGATAATGTATTCAAATGATTGAGCTGTCTAATTATCCAGAAATGTTGACAGAAAACAGACTAAACGATGTCAAAAGCCAACATAATTTAAGGAAGAATTAAATTCATCAGAATCAGAAAGGAAGACCGAAAGATTCTGTTGAGCTGGCTAATGCCCTGAATGGCGGTTTTATAATTTTCAATACTAATAATAGCCTTTCTAAGTTTTTAAAGTTCTAGAGAAATTGGCCATTTTGAAAATAAGTTTGTGTGGCAATTTAATGATTTTAAATGACATTTCTAATGTGATTCTATTTGCATCTCGCAATTATACTAAATTCTGGCTTGGTGTACAAGGTATTTGAAGGCCTCATCATATGAGTTTTAGAAGCTTCTGGCAAAGAGGTATTGCAAGGTTGCAACATTACCAAGAATGTCCATGAAGGTAAATTAATTATCTAAGTTGTAGAAATTATTTTTAAATATAAATCAGAGAAAGGTCTATGTAATTTGTGGGTGCAAAGCAGTGTTTTGTGTTTTATTTTTGGCAATATTTAAGCACAAAAATCTGTGAGAATAACGCTAGAAAAACTTTCTAGAACAAGAAAAACCTCAATAAATTTTGTCTTGTTTATTTCCATTTCAACTGAACACGAGGAACAATATTATAGGAATCAAGGTTTGAAGTATTTACGAAAACACGATTCTTTGGACTTTTCCATCACTAAGTTAAGATAATCGAATGTCAATATTAGCAATCTTGAGATGACACGTGAATTGAAGTAGATACATTCGTTTATAAGCATTTTTTGTATTTGTTTATAAAGAAGGATTTTAGTAGAAATAAGTGATAAATAACGTTATAAAGTTCTTCTTCTTCTTCTTATTCATATTTAAGATCTCGCGATCTGTTAGTTTTGCAGGTTCCTCTGGATCACTTCCTGGGAGGTGGACTGCCAGCTGTCCTTCCATCTCTTAGGTGGTCTTCCGGGTGCTCTTTTCCCTATTGGTTTCCCTTCAAGTGCAATGCGTGGCAGTCTTCCATTCTTCTCACGTACTTCTTTTTATATCTTTTTCTTTGTCTCCCCCATCTTACGATGTCTTGCACCCCACATTGTTCCCTAATGACAGTGTTCCTAATTCGGTGTATTCTTGTTTTCCCATTATAGTCCTGAATCCCTTTTCGTTTTGTTGTCATAAAGTTGAGTAACTAATACTTTTTTCCATAACTTGAATATATCCAATAATATGAATGAATGTAAAACAATTGGTTTATTCTGTAACAAGTAACGACAATATCCTATTAACCTACTGATAGGAAAACACATTCGAAACTTACTCAACCATTATTTGCTTTCTATAGAGTGTCAAATTACTACAGGGTGTGAGCTTCCACAATTAACACCTCTAAACGAAATAAATGCCCACGCCACAGCAAACATTGTGCTCGAATGATAATAATACATATCTCATACAGGAACTAGTGGGTGACTTGTTGTAATATTATAGATTCCATCTACGATACTTTGTAAGATCATTAATGCGATAGAATAGAAATATCGGTACGTGTGGGATTGGTGAAATCTCGACGAAAATCGGTGTGGTTTTATTGATCGGTTACGTAAAAAATTCATAATAATTTATTATTAATAGCCGCTTAGTCTGCTAACTTTTATACACGCTCATCCTTGTGTACCATTAAGGCACCTTATCTATAGTACAGTCTTCCAGAAAAATAATTTTCTCCAGGTTATGAAGCCATCGTCGAGGAAATTTTAAATTAGACACAACTTTTAATCTGTTTATTCGACGTAACTTTTAATAAAAGCCTGAAAAACTGCGATGGCACTTGCTCGGAATCTACAAAGTTGCAGAGTTTTAGAGTTTGCTTGGGAGTAAGTGTCCTTGATGAAAATCGGTGAACATAGCAGAAGAAGCTTGTTCCATGAGTAAAACAACAGAACAAAAATAAGATGGCGGGCTTTCTCTGTCGGTGTTTCCACTTACGCAACTTGCAACATTTGGTTTGGTGCGAACGATTTTGGCAGTCATCATGATCGAATTTAACGCTTTCCGGTCTGGATGTAATTTAAATTTAATGTGGAAATTTTTTCTAGGTACAAAGCGAGAATTTTTCTATTAAAAATGCCGTATAAACAAACACGAAATCGGTGCCAAAAGATTTTTAATTTCCTCGAGAAACTGACGAAGAGGCCGCGGATCAAAGAAAGCGCGATGCGGCAATTTTCCGGCTGAGAAAACAGGGACGGCGGCGGTTTTTCGACGGGCCCATTGACAAGTTGATGAAGTGACGTGACGTAACGTGTAATTTAAGCCGAAAACGAGGCACATGTGCGCATTAAAGGCTTTTAATAAGGACGACGATAAATCAGAGCCGGAAAAAGTTACGGGTCTTTGTGTAGAGTGCGCCCGGAATCTTTTGGGCGTGTAGTTTTAATAAATGAGCCCGAAACAAAGAAATTGTTTATGACGGGATGAGGCACGGGATAGGAATGTAAATATGTGTAATAACTTTGGCTAAAAAAAAAGTCGACGTGATGCCGAGATTACGGAAAGATAGCCCGCCTTCGGTTAAGATTTTTTTCGGCCATGGGAATGTCACTACCACATTTTTCGGTGCACAGCTGCCTGTTTCGATTACAGTGACAGAAAGATTTTTTATATTTTGTGGCAAAGCGTGACCAACAACTATTAAGTTTGTACCCTTCTCTATCTTAATTTCTACTTTAATGACAGGATATTATCGTTGAAGGAAAGAAAGAAATTTTATAACGAGTGTTTCCTGCTAAATTGCCTGTCTTCTTCTCTATGGACTCCTTTATTTCTTTGTATAAAATAACGAATTAGCAGAGTGTATTAATTGGTGGCTCTTAAATCTATTATTGGACCACTCTGTACAGTTATACATAATATAGTCAAAATGGCACATTGCTGAGTTATTTTATTTATTTTTAAATTATAATCCGTATTTTAGTAATAATACAGATTGATCCAATTTAAGAAGTCATAAATTTGGTTACTTCACTTAATCACGCTGACAAAGAACCATACATAAGTGATATACAGGGTGTTACAAATTCGAAGCATTAGCATTGCTATCTCAGAAACTATAGTTGATAAGGCTTTAGTTAAATGGACGCAAAGTTGCGGATTTAATTGCTTAATAAATTGGTTTAAAAAAATTCAAAAAACTTTCATTACATTCGGAGATATCCGACCAAAACCGAAAAAGTCAAATTTCTATTTTATTTTTTTACCACTTCATTAGTGATTATTTTGGAAAATCAATGGCACCTTCTGGAGGCACTTTTTTATGCTCTTCAAGAAAATAGTTTTAGTTTTCAGGTCCGACGTTTTGTTTTTTAGATACCATCATCAACTTCAATTTTTCAAATACGGACCTAAACTTTTTATTTCGTTTTTGAGTAGCTACAAACCTTACAAAACTAATTATGTGTCACACTTGTCAAAAAAATATACCTAGTGTATTACGTACTTGGTAGTTTAAGTTTTTTAAATAAATTTACCAATTGAAACTGATATGTTGTCATAATGGGTAGATAATTTAGTTTGATATAATTTAATAATTAGGTTCATGGCTCCTTCGAAAAAAAGAGAGAGTACTTTTCATTTATTTAAAAAAGTATGTTTTTGTTAATTAATTATTTTTCAGATATAAGTTGAGTTTAGATGAAACATCTTAAACTTTATTTTTAGTGTTAAAAAGAGCAAAACCTAATTCTTAAATCATATCTACTCATTATGATCACATATGAATTCCAAATGCATATTTAAAAAAAAAACAAGTACCTAATTACACTAGGTATAATTTTTTGACAAGTGTGGCACATCATTAGTTTCAGGAGGTAGCTACTAAAAAATAAAATAAAAAGTTTAGGTCCGTATTCGAAAAATTGAAGTTAATGATGATATTTAAAAACGAAACGTCGGATCTGAAAACTAAAACTATTTTCTTGAAGAGCATAAAAAAGTGCCTTCAGAAGGTGCAATTGATTTTCCTAAATATTAAATAAAAAAGCGGTAAAAAAATAAAATAGAAATTAGATTTTTTCGGTTTTTGTCGGATATCTCCGGATGTAATAAATTTTTTTTTTACCAAATTACTAAGAAATAAAATGCGCAACTTTGCCTCCATTTAACTCTATCAACTATAGTTTCTGAGATAGCAATGCTAATGCCTCGAATTTGAAACACCCTGTATGCTAGTCTGACGAACTGGATGTGACGTAATTTGACAGCCAAAGTGCTCACAAATGGTTAAGGTCTTGTTGGAAAATTCTATACTTTACTGATCATGAGGCTACAAAAAATATACAAACTAAAGAGCGTTACCTAACCTCAAAAGTATATTAACTTGGCAATAAGAAAAAATAATATAAAGTAGTCCTCGACATGAATAAATTTCAATATGGCGGCTCACACGATGATGTAAATGCCAATTACAGTGGCTTGCCCTGTACTTAAGTTTGATACATATCAATTGCAAGCACAGTTTGAGCCAAATTTAGTTGAAGTAACATTCATAGAAAAAACACGGCATCAAAATAACAACCTACCCTGAGAATGGAAAAATAAATTTTGCGAAACGTCGGCAAAACTGTGAAGTTTTATTTCCAGTTCAGATTCAACTCACAAAGACCGAAAACCTCAGGTAAAGAAAGTTAAAACCGTATTAACAAAATAATGAAAAAAGAGACAAAATAAATGAAAGGAACCATTGTAGTTAGATAAAAAAATAACTTGAAAAATGAAGACTTTTTAAAACTGCAAATAAAATAGAAATATGATATTGCACTAAATTGACAAAAAGGAGAAGGGAAAACTGGAGACTGCAAAACAGGATAAATGTTGATAGATGACAAAGATTTCTAGGAAAAAAGAAAGACAAAATAAAGAAAACAAAACTAAACTAGAAAAACAGGTTAAAACAAGGAGAAAGACTGTAAATAAAACGATTTAATTAACTTAAAAAAAAACAGGAAATTGAATGTAATGTGGCTCATTTTAATTGGAATATACTGTACGGATAGTTGCTACGGCAAAATTACCATCAAAAATCGCAACTAAAACCAACTTTTTTGGTTTTCTCTTTGTGAACATAAAACCGGACGGACTAAAAACAAAGCTGCGGCAAAAGTTTTGTATCACAAAGTTAGGAGACTCCATAATGTAAAACTGCCGACTCCCAGTCCGGGGTATTTTGTATCAATTCGGAACGTTAATCTCCTGGCCCCGTCGACTCCGGACAGCCAGAAAATCTACATGATCCTACATCAGCTTCTGACATCGAGTAATCCGGATATCCCGAGGGAGCATGTCGCAGCTCGGGATCCTTTTTAAGAACGTTCGTGTTTCGCCATCGGTGAAGTTTGTTGTTTATTTATTTATTTATGAAGTTTCCGTGTAGGAAGTTTACAAGAAAGTGTGCAACAATGAACGCGAACCGAAACGAAAACGCAAAAATAACCAAGCGTACCGTATTAATATTCATGTTTCCATTTTTCCGAGTTGCTGACTGCAGCAAAGCTTTACTGCCGCATAAAATTAATCCATTCCCGTTTTGTCTCCTAATCTCTTCGCATTTATTTATCTCTTCCTTTCTAATCCTTCTCGGTTCGAGTTGAAAGAAGAGATTAGCAGGAATTGTCCTGCAGACATGCTTGAGCATTAAAAAGACATATTTTCACTACGCTACCACCTTTTAGAAGGGTTTCCTTCATTTTTAACACGACTTGTCACAATAACAAATTTATTTTCTGATGTTCCATTAATATTGGAATGTTTCAAAATTAAAAATATCCTCTGTTATTTGCGAGAGCTCCAGTTTCATTATAAATCTTTTAGGTCAGATAGGTGGTTGAGAATGAACAGATGTTTGCGGGTTTCGCTGACAAAACCCAGGATTTGTGACGAGATTTATTATTATTTTACAATTTTTTTACATTGTAGGACTCACAGTTTTATCAAACTAAGACGAACAAACTCAAGTAGTAATAATATGCACTAAATCAAATTCGCAAGTCTGAAGCCTGTCGCTTGTATAGTTTCCCTTTGGAAATTTCATCCCTGACAAGATTCTAATTTCATCTTTCCGTCCGGAGCCCGGTTATAGGATAATAACAAGAAGTTCCGTATCGGGGGCCCTTTTGACACACACAAACTTCCACCAGTTAATTTGCCCTTTCTGTTTGCCTTCCGAGTGTAAAACGGTCCATGTTCAAAAGGCCTGTCGTTCGTATAGAAGCGATATGCAATCATATTAGTTTTGATTTCATGTACTGCTCGTTTTGTATCAGCTTGGGTTTGTTACCGGATTGCATTACGACAAGTTTACGTAACATGAGAAGGTAATTAATCTACGACATGGTAAATATCTCGAAAACTGCAGAAGTTATAAAGAAGGAACTGAAAAATCAGTCATCATTAGCTGTTTAATTGGGTAATATAACAAAATTAGGTTAGGATCGCGGCTTGTTTGCTCATTTTTAAAGCTTTCTGATTACAAAAATAATTATTACGTGTAATTTAAGTGAGAATATTAATCACAAAGCCTTTTTTCTGTGTTGTAGTTGATTGTTTTAGTGGCAAAATGCAGTATAAAAGGGGAGTTGTCCTTCGTAAATAAGTCATCGGTTTTCTTGAAGCGCTTGAACTGTCCTAACCTAACTATTATGTCAAAATTCAAGGTGTCTCTAAAAGGTCTGTAACTTTTTTCTCGGTGTACTTTTCTTATTTATTTTTTAAGAAAATGATGTTCTAAATATTTTAAAGCAAAAAAGGTACTCCTGCTAAGAACCGCTACAAATGTACAACAATTTAAAAAAAAAATCTGTTTTAATTTTTTAACTTTGCCACCCAGTATCACGAAAACGGAAGAATTTTGTACTGATAAGTTGCTTTAAATCGGCTTATTTTGATGGTAGGAATATGTCATAGCATGTTGTACAGTCCTTTTAGAGACACCCTGTATGCAATAAGTTGTTATAAAGAACGAAAGCAGGCCTACTTTCTAGGCTAGACCAGAAAATAATGTTATTTCGTTGCATTACAGTAGTACATAAACTTGTTCACAAGGACATCAAACCAGTCCTGTATGCCTGGTTGCATAATTAATTTAAACATTGATGCCCTAAAACTAGAAACTCAGGTGAGGACGTAACTGCCATTTGCTTTGGTTTGAATCATATCAATGTGTACAATAATTACAAATCAATTATTTAAAGGCTGTATATTAAGAACTATAAATTGTAACCAATAACTTTCGGGATTGGTGGTCCACGAGAATGATCTAATTTAGGTTGTACAAAGAACACAGTTCCTCACCGTGCACACAACGTCATCAACCTCATTAGTTGTAGTTTTTTCACGATGCAAAAAAATTGACAGTTGTCACGTGACTGGGTTAATTATATAGAATGTAGCGTCACGTGACTTTTGGTCTGCTTAACGAGGGATAAGAAATCTTTTTAAAGATTTGGGTGGGTCATTAATTACGTAATAATGACGGTTAATGTTTTCTATGTCTAGTGTTCTGTATTTTAGTTATTCTAAAATTTGGCAACAATGCGCTACTAAACACTGTGACACTGACGAATGACTGGACAACAATCATTAGTCATTAAACGGTCTTTAAAAATAACTTTTTCTTGAAAATTATATGGCAACTGAGCTGATCGTAAAAGTCTTCTCTTGTTCTGGTTTTATTTTCGTTACATTTTAATATGTGATATAGACAGTAAATTAGAAAATTAACATTTAGTACTCTAAAATTAAAACAAAATAAGGTCGACATATAATTTAGGATTTTAAGTGTACATTTATTTGTAGCTGAAAACCATATACCATAGAACAATCCAAGGGACAGAGTGCGAAAACGCGTAAACACGAAAGCGCCATCTGCAAGAAATAACCTCAATAGCAAAATAGTGTTTTTTGTTCGAATTTTGGTAACAAAGGAAAAACGGTACAGTTAGAATAACAACTGACAATTGTTACCGAGATCGAGATGGTCGATACAATTGGTCTGACGAGTAGAAGTCACTAGGTCAACCAAGTTCGAACGGGGCTCTTTGTTCTCATCGTTTACGGTTCTTGTTGGTCTATGGGCCTAAAATTAGGTTAATTTTGCTTTAAAATATTTCTTAAAAACACATTTGAGATACAGTTTGTAGAATGACAGGATGCAAAAGCAGTGTTGCCAAGTCAAAATATTTAATGGCGGTAGAATAATCAGTCAAAAAACGGTAGATAACGGTAGATCAAAACAAATTCATTAATTTTACATTATTATACAGGGTGTCTTTTAATAGTTGTCAAACATTTTAATCATTGATTCACGACAGTCACGTGACCATTGTCAAAAATCATGATCTCAAAAACACTCTTTATATCGAATACTCCAAGAAAACGTGTCTAAATCCTGATTTTTGCAACTTTTGAGCATGGTTTGACAGCTCTGACGTTAGTGACAGATGTCACGTGGTTTCAGAAGACTATTTAGCTAGACTATTACGTGACAATTGTCAAAATAACTGTCATAAATCTCAGAAACACGTTTTAAGAAAACGTTTCTAAACCCTGATTTTTGCAACTTTTGAGCATGGTTTAACAGTTTTGACGTTAGTGACAGTTGTCACGTGATTGTAGAACACTATTTAGCTAGACGTCACGTGATAATTGTCAAAATAACTGTCATAATTGTTGTAACGTGATTTAAGAAGACTATTTAGCTAGACTATGAACTGACAATTGTTAAAGTAACTGTCATAATTCTCAGAAACACACGTTTTATGTCAAATACTGCAAGAAAACGTTTCTAAATCCTGATTTTTGCAACTTTAGAGCATAGTTTGACAGTTTTGTGAGTGACAGTTGTCACGTGATTGTAGAACACTATTTAACTAGACGGTCACGTGAAAATTGGCAAAATAATTTTCAAAAACACTTTTTATATCAAATACTGTAATAAAACGTGTCTAAATCCCGATTTTTGCAACTTTTGAGCATGATTTGACAGTTTTAACGTTAGTGACAGTTGTAACGTGATTTCAGAAGACTATTTAGCTACACTATGAAGTGACAATTGTCAAAATAACTGTTAAATCTCAGAAAATCGTCTTGCTTCGAAAACTGTGTTAAAATGTAATTCTTGCAAATTCTAGTACAATTTTGACAATTGTAACAATAGTGACAGACATCACGTGGTTTTAGAGAATAATTTGGAGTAAGAAAATGACTGTTTTAAGCGCATTTTTAGAATTCTTATTAAATTTCCTATTCAATAAATTGAAAAAGTATATAAAAAGTTTCACAACCAACATAATGGCGATAACATAATTAAAAACGGTAGATTCTATACAAAAACAGGAGAAGGGAAATATACCGTTTTAACGGTAGACCTGGCAACATTGTGCAAAAGACGAAAAAACTTTAACAGACTATATTTAGAGTCCCCGGAATGACAGACACAAGAGGAAAATTGCTGTCATTTTGACTGCTGACTTTTGTAAATTACCTCAGTAATTCTAAGTTTACATGTGCAATATTTGCGTCAATTTAGACAGTGGGTAGTTTGAGATTGGTAAAAAAAAGCAGCTTTCAGCTTGCTGCTTTCAATGCTGCTCATATTTCTAGTTCGCTTTTAATTGAACACTTTGTCGTCCTATGAGTGTATAAGTTAAAAACGCTGTTAAACATAACGATAATCGAGTAAAATCTGACAACAGGCGGTTATAAACTAAACAGGCTCGAAAACAAAAAGATTGATGGTATTTAACATAGCATGTTATATTGCCCTGTTGCCGACAACTACTGAATAGCAGATAATCGTGAGCTATTAATTAATTATACGGCGCTAGTTGTCGGGTTCGGTAAGATCAAAGCAGCAGCCAGATCTGATTCTGTTGTAATCAGCTTCTGTAAGACCATAACCGTGAAATAAAAAAAAATGTGTTTACTAATAATAATAAAAAAATAAACGAGAACGTGCCCTGAATTATGATACGTATTCGTTAAAAAAAATACTGCCGAACGTTCGTTCTGTCTTGGCCTCTAATCGCGATAGGGCCATGGGAAAGCTTTGTGTCATCTCCAAGAGTTCTCAGGCAGTTTTATATTATTTTTAGGGACTTACAGAGTCAGCTTGATTTTATCTAGTCGGTCTCTCTTTTATTTTGCTTTGTCTGGTAAAGTTCCAAGTTTAAATTAGGACAAGTTTGTGACAAAAATTATTCTGAAAGAGAAAAACTGACCATGTTGAGAGTATTAGTATTAGTAATTAATATTAGACTGGAATTAAAAAACGCTGTTCATTATACAGAGTAATGTAAATATAGCATTTGAATACTGGTAAACAAACAAGTTTTATGGAAAACTGTGTGGGGGGTAACGAAACTGGATAAAACAGTCAAAAGTGTTGAAATATTGTTTAAAACCTGATTAAATCCCATTTGCAAGTTTTTTGGAAAAAACTGGGCAAGTCAAGCCATCCATATTAAATTCAAATTAAACCTCATCTTTACTGTTTTTGGTCTAGAGCTATTCTATTGGTATTGGTGCACTAGGATACTTAGGTAACAACACTGAATAAATGTAAATACTAAAGTTAAGCTCAAACTTAAAGAAGAAAATTGTTATTTTAAAACAAGAATAACGAACTTGAACAAACTAAACCAAACTCACTAAAATCAAGCTGTATTGCCTAACCTAACTTAATCTAACTAAATATTTATGCTATGATTGCATGTGCCATATTTGCGTAAATTTCAGCACAGTGTGTAGTTTGTGATTTTTTCTTGACCAATCACAAATTACCAACTTTCTGCAATATCATAACATAGGAACAGTTTTCAAATTGTATTAAGTCACCTTATTGGATTTTGATCAATTTTAACATTATTTCTTTCCATTATTTAATCATTCGCGTTTTTGTCATTCCGACTATCGTTCGATTATGACCCATTGGAAAACCTCGATTTAAATGAACTAATCCGCTTTCATTCAAGCATAATGACGGTTAAACCTCGAACAAATCGAAAAACGGGTGTAATGTCTTTCTATCCGCCCAATAAAAAGCCCATAATAGACAAATCCGATTTAAAATAAAGTACTTCCGGTCTGGCTATAAATTTAATTCGATGTCGGTCCCGCGCGTTTTGTTCATTTTTACCGAAACGGAACGATCGGGAAAACTGAATGATTCGATAGATTTACGACTGATTTTACTAGGAGGTAACGTCTTGTTTTTTTACCATTATGAGTAATTACTATTTTACAGTATTATTACGAAATTTTGCTAATGTATGTGTGGCATTTCAAAGCTTGGGAAGTGTTGGGCAACACGCCTGAGAAGGGAAGTAATAAAAACAGTTAACGCAATATCCTTCCATACAAAAAATCCACGTCCGTTATAATTTTGTCCTAGTTGCATATCCAAATATTTTGTGAACCTGAAAGGTGGTTATCGATAACCATTTATCTATTGGGGTTCCGAAGTCATCAATCAATCATATGTAGTTTCGTGGTAATCTGTATAAATTCACATCTGTACAAAACTTGTTCTCATACCGAAATGTCTTGTAGATCAGTGCAGTTTTAGTACATAAATTCCGTAAGGCAATCAATTAACCAACACGCGATGCACAAAAGGAGTGTCAATATTGTGCAACCGATTTTTATACTTAAGTGTAAGCGGCTCGGCGTGTTTAATCTTGTAAGAACCGATTTGTTTTATTAGGAGTAATATTCACTTAACGTATTATTACCGTGATTACATATGACCAAATACGTCATAAGGCGTTTATTATTAAAAGGCAAATAAGCGACTACCTTCGTATTGGTTTATGTTGCAATTTGAGTCTGCACCCACAACTTTCTTTCAATTACAGGGCACCGTCTAAGAACGTCCGATCTAGATAAAGAACTTCTAAGAAGCAAAACATCTGTTGCTTATTTGGGTAAGTAAATTCAATTAACAGTTTGTATTAAAATACGTAATTATTTTTCAACCTACATACAATTTTTAGAAACGTTAATATCCAAAATAAGTATATTTTGCTGCTACTGTAGTATTTTCTACAAAAATTTAATTTGACAAGCATAGTTTAGCACATGATCATGGCTGGGTTTTATTAAAGAAACATCACGTGATAAGCTCAATCTCTATTTTAGAGATTTGTCAATCTCTTTTACTCAGAAATGTGTATGAGTTTCTTTTTCATAATTTTCCAGACAATTTTAAGTTGTTTCTTCATAGTGCTTGTACGACCACTTTGTGGCCATGTGTCTTCAAATAATCCCAAAAGAAGAAAAGGCTGATTGATTGTTTTTCATTCGAGTATTGATACTCGACAAAAATCGTTAACGGAATAAAGCTAAAAGTGGCATTTGCTCTCGAAATTAATTCGCCGCAGGAACGAAAAGCGCCATCAGGCAATTTTCGTTTCGCACCCAACGGAATTGACTCCAATATTAGTTTTCATCTTGGGCCATCGAAACGTGAATGAAAGTGCATTGCCGCCAACCCGACCCGAACAATAAACAGCACAATGCAATTATTCACACTCCCATAAGTTTCAATATGGGCGTCGTGTTACAAAGACGAATTTACGTAAGTGTCAATGGGGAGGCTGGAAGCGATATGCAAAGATCGATGTTGTGGCGTTTCTATCAACATTGTTGATATTTATCGAAGATAAATCGGTCGCGGCTTCCAAAAACAACAATGTTAACAGTCTGGGAGTCTCTGACCCGTGAAATTTCATTGCTTGCTCAGTCCAAAAGGACTGTTCATGCATGGTTCACATAGTCGACATTTCAAAGCAAACATCACGTGAACTAAGTAGCAGGACTACAAACCGTAGATCAGTTGCTGTTGTATCTGTTTAGTTCAATTGAACAATTGTTTTTGTCCATAAAGTATGGAATAAATTCGATTAAAATTCACGGAACGATATGATATCTGTCCAAATATCAGAAATATGATTGGTTGAATGCAAGTTTTGGGCTTGAAGGGTTGTTTTTAACAAATATCTCCCTCAGGCATTACTTACTTGGGAAAAAGTGCACTAAAGCAGTGTTGTAGAGGATAAAATTTCCTACAACTTTCTTTTTATCGAGTTTTTTGATATCTTTCCAAATTTCAGAAATATGATTAATTGAATGGAGATTTTGTGCTTGAAGAGTCGTTTTTAGTAAATATCCATGACACGTATGTTATTATTCTTAAAGGCGCATTTTTTTAGAAAAAAATTTTATGTACAGGGTGTCCCAAAATTGAGATATGACCTTCGTGTTGAGATTTTCAAATGAGAACCCCCATTTTTTCTTGCATTTATGGATTTTACGTAATGTTGTGGGTATTTTTCATTTTATTATTAAATTAAATTCCTAATTTGAGCGAAATTTTTGTGCACCTTTTCCAAAAATTATCCTTAACTAGCTTATTTGACAGTTGACGACCAAAAGTGATTGAAATTTAAAAATAACTCAGACCGTAAGCTTTCCAAAAATATGCTCATTTAAAATAATCGGTGGCACCGTTTGGCCGCTAGAGGGCAAAGTCAAGCTTCACAAACCTTTAAAGTGATTTAACCACTTTTACTTTAACCTAAAATTACTCAATTATTTTAATAGTTACGACAAAAATGTCACTGAATGTAAAATATAGTCCAGGCCAAAGGCTTTTCAACGGTGTATCCAAAAAAGGTCATTGGTGTGATAGTTTGACCGCTAGAGGGCGTCAAATTCAAGTTTTTTGACAATTTTGCTTTTAACACAGTTTTTGAGAATATTCCTGTTTTTCACTTTGTTGAGACACCCTGTACTCAGCCGCTTATTTGAGACACCTTGTATCATCTTGACATCCATTTTTCCCTAACTGTCACGGTTGTATGTGTCATTTTTGTATCATTAACCTGATGGAATTTAGGCAGTGTTTTTTTTCTAAATAAATTCAAAGGTTTGACAATTTTTGTTTTTAATTTTTCAAGGTAACAACAACCGGTGCCTGGTACCAAAAAATCGCATAGAAGGTAAAAGTTGCATCCCCTAGAGCTGCGTTTGTGGTACTAAATTTCAGACCTCTAACTTGAAAAGTTCCTGAAATATTTCTCAAAAACTACAAAAAACCAAGATCAAATTTGACGCCATTTAGCGGCCGAACCGGGAAACTTTGCCCTGTTTGCTCAACGTCACGTGAGAGCACCATTCATTAGCTTTTCTTATATGGCTCGTATATACAGGATGGTTCAAATAAGCGAATTATTCACAATTTTCTGGAAAAGTGCAGGAAAATTTTGCTCAAATTAGGAATTTCCTGAGGAGCAGCCAATCAAGGCTGCTAGAGCAAAAACAGTTGAGTATCGATACAGACATTTTACATCGCCTACTTGATGTAGAGAGAATTTGACGTAGCTTCCAAAAATCAAATAAAACATGGGTCATCCCATTTAAGATATTATAAGTTTGGTTTGCTGCTCAAATGTGGGACACCCTGTATACTAATGGATTATCTAGAAAAAAAACAAACTTTGCGACAATAAACCAAACACTAGCCCTTCTTGTCAAAGTCACATGACCAACTCCATTGTAGTCCAAGTAAAATTATTTGTTCTCACACCGAGTTTTGCATGTTCAGTTTAAAATTCGAGGTTAATAGTTTATTTAGTCGAAACGAAAATCCTTAATGTCATGTGATCCTTTTCCATAGTTTTCGTTCTTTCCAGTGCCACGATTTGGTCCAGGTCACGTGACCAACTTGTAACCAAATTCAGCTCAAATTTCGCAACTTTAACAGAAAAATCGTTTTTTGGTCATGTGAGCTTGGCTTGTTTAAGTCAATGAATGAATAAACTGTCGAATTTGTATAAGAAATATTGTATGTGTTAGATACATTCTAACCGGTCTAATAATTAAAAAGCATTTTCTTTTTTAAGTATTTAAATTTATTAATACTTTCCCATTCCAGCTTCTATGTACTTAAGAAAAAACGATGAATAACGAATTTTCTCATTGTTCTTCGAATTGAATTAGTAGAACATTACCATTGTTTTAGCTTGGCAAAATGAAATTTTGTCTCTCTTAGAATTTCACAAAACCCAAATCTGAAAAATTTTAATTACTGCCTAATAATAAATTAAAATATTGTCATAATTTAATTTCATTTGTACTATTGAATAGTCAAAAGAGTTTCAGCTATAGAAATGGATGACTAAAATTATAATACCATATTCCTAGTAAAGTTTAAATCAGGACAAATGGCGGTTACGTTTATCTGGGAGTTTTGTCTGTTTCAATATTATTTAAACTAAATTGTATTTTAAATCCTGTGTAGGACTGACATTGTTATTTAGTGTACAGGGTGCTGCATTTTCGATGGTTTTACGGGGTACAGAGAAAACGGTAATAGATAGAAAAAAAGTAGCATACGTGTTCTGATCTCTTTTTCTGAGCTGAGATGACTGGCGAAAAGTGGGCGGCGCAAACTTCTTTTGTTTCAAAGATACGGGGGATTTTCGAAAATTGGTCATTTTTGAACCTCTTCTGTATTTCAGTTGCTCTTAAAGTTATCAAAAAAGGAAGAACGGTTTCCGGTAGTAGTTTTAATGTAGAATCCAATGGCGTAGTCAGTTTTTTCTATTCCGTTTAGTTTCTGACATATGACATTAAGTTACATTTTTTTTAATGGAACATCCTATATATTTTTACGTCATTTAATTCTGTTGATTTTTACCTTTTCAACGGTGTATTACAACATTTAAGTTTGTAGAGGTTAATCCTGTTATTTTAAAAAAAGACCTTTGCTAAGCTAAAAAAGGCCAATATCTAAAATACCAAACAAAATCGGAAATAAAATAAACACATCAGAAAATTAAATATTTTTAATAAATCTTATTAAAAATATAAGTTACAAACAGTTCTACCGTCACTTTAATAAGAAAAGTGGCCATTTCTATTTTCTACTATTTTTAAGGTAAAAGTTGAAAAAACTGTTTATAAACGACATGTAACATGTTAATATGAACATAGCCAAATTTTGCTTCGACTGTGGGCATTTTTATACATATTATTTAGCACTTTTTTATTAAGGAAACGCTTTTTTTCTAATTACCAAGATTAACGTTTACAAACATATGTTTTAATACACCGTTGAAAAAGTAAAAATCATCAGAATTATGTCAGAAATTAAACGTAATAGAAAAAAACTGACTACGCCATTGGATTCTACGTCAAAACTTCTACCGTAAACCGTTTTTCCTTTTTTGATAACTTTAATAACAAATGAAATACAGAGAGGGTTCCAAAATGACCAATTTTCAAAAGCCCCCCGTATCTTTGAAACAAAAAAAGTTTGCGCCGCCCATTTTTCGCCAGTCATCTCAGCTCAGAAAAAGAGATCAGAACACGTATGCTACTTTTTTTCTATCTATTACCGTTTTCTCTGTACCCCGTAAAACCATCGAAAATGCAGCACCCTGTACAAATCAGAAAAATAAAAAATATTTTTATAATTTTTAACAAAAAGAGAAGACACATCAATTCAGCAAATTTTGATTAAAGTGGTCGCTCATACTATGATGTAACCACTTTCAATGATCAAATTTACCATTAATTTTAGTCACTTGAATCTAACATGTTATATGAGAACAAACCAATTCATCTGCTTTGCTACCAAATATGATGATGCTTATACAGTTTTTGGTTACTTTCACTAGAAATGAATGATTATCCGTATTGGCAAGTTATTCCTCACAACTAAACACGAATTACAATTCTCGAGTAAAATGATGAATTACACCATTAATCGGATACATCCTCAAACTACTACAAAGTAAACAATAATGATATAAATTTCCGCCTAAATTGAGTATGAGAAATTCTTCTTGTTGTGTTTATGCTGATGGATATAGTTTGGTGCTAAATTGCAGATGGTTTATTGTGGGTCGATGAACGAGCGAGAACGATAGATCACGTCGATTCGGTACCACCCACACTGTTTTAACGACTAAAATGGAGTTTCATGGTTTAGTACCAAGCGCACCAACTTGTGGGATTTAGACGCATCGAGGTCTGGTGCAGTACCGCAGGTTTTGATTCAGCTGTGATTTTCCGGGCTTGGACAACTAAAACGCGCTTTTTAGAAAAAAAAACTGATGTTCGCAGTTCGTCCGGCAAACAAAACGCAAATTAACGCTCATTATTTTGTCGTTACGCGATTAGTCGCTACTATATAAAAACGACAACTTGTCCTGGTGATTTTTTTGTTTCGGACTGGTAATTCGACACGGTTAGATGTTGAGCGGTAATTATGCAAAGATGGACTTCCTGCTTGGCTTTTTTCTCTTGGTAAGTGTGTACCTACTTTCGGTAAAGCAGATGCCCGCATAAAGGATATCCGTGATATTTGAGATGTCTGGAAATTAGACGTCTCAAAACCCCAGAAAAGATGTATGAAACACAATTTGTCTTACAAAAGAAGGAAATTTAAGTCTTGAGCACACTTTTATAACGGCTTTTAAAAAAGGTTACATCGCGGATGATTGATAACCGGGCGCTCGAAGGCGGTCGCATATGTGCCTTAAATGGCTTTTTTATGCACTCACTTCGAGATACCATGAATACGAATATGAGGAGGAAAAATATCGCTTTTTATAAAGCAACGTTTCGAGGGGTGCTTGATAACGGACTGCTTATCGTCAGACGATGCGGAAGAAGTTCAGAAAAGTTTCGGGAAGAAGTTCCGCCTCTTTTCATAGTTGCCTCGACTTTTAACTTCATTCGACGACAGTCGCAAAAAAAATGAACATCTTAAACAGATGGAGTTTCTTTTGCAGATTTATTCCGACTAGGGACGACAAGAACGTAAGTATTTTCAATTTCAGCTCACCAGTTTGAGCGAATTTTTGGCCAGCTTGAAATTTTGCCCTTCCTTGATTACGATATTGGGTGAGCAAAGTTTCAGGTGTGTCAAAGAAGAGCTTTGCATCTAGTCAACCCACTGGTTATAAGTGAAGACGCAAACAACTTAAAACGACAAGGAAAATACGCGTGATTCCTTTTAATTAATCTTCCGTATAGTAATTACTTGACAAGAGTGCCACAGGTTTCCACTCTGTTGGGTTCAGAACCATGGTTCATGCCTGGCTTATCAAGAAGAAAAACCGACTGTGGAGATGTGTATTTTGTGTCTGTCATGTGCTCGTCCATTTGTAACATAAAAGAAGAAATTTTAGTGAAAATCAGACTTTCTACTGTTTAAAAATTGGTTTGATTTAATTTTACTAAAATGATGTTTGTTTTTGTTTTATCTACTTGGCCTGAGAAACGTTTCCTAAGATACAGCCCACCAAATATCAATTTAAAAAATCGTTTTATAGTGTAAAACTGAACATTCAACCCTTGTGAGAGTCCAAATTTGTACTAAATAGTCAAAAAACTTGCTATTAACTACTAGGAATAGTCTGATAATTCGTTTTCTCAGACTGCCTTCCTGGTAAAAACTAAAAACAGTCCGGAAATCATGACAAAGATTGTATTGTACATGAAACTCATTTTTTGCTACTAAAAATAATCTAAAAGTTGATTTTTAAGGCTAGAACTAACTTTACTAGGACTAAAGAGAGTCCAAAAGTCTATTTTCAGGACTTTAATTGGTGTACAACTCAATTTTCTGAAACAAGACTCGAAGTAAATTAAATTTTCGGACTATGTTTCTTCTCAAGACTAATATCGTAGCATTTGGTACCAAAATTTTTTTACTTTTATTACGGAAGAAACTTCTTTGTGGAAATAGTCTTAAACTCGATTTTTCAGTCTTAAAAAGCACCAAAAACAGTCTGAATTTCTTAGAGATACTACAATTTATTGCACCTATGAATGTAGAAATTTAATAGTAAAGAAGCTAAGCTTGAAATGACATTTTCAAGACTATGGACAGTGTCCAAACTGGCTTTTAGGCCTGATAAGTCAAAAGATAGTATTGAAGCATCTTAAAGCACTAAAAACAGTCTAGATTTTTAAGAAATACTTGAATTTTTAGCACTGAGGTGTCTAGAAGTCGATTTAATAGTAAGAAAGCTTAGAATGATATTTTAAGTCTATAGAGAATGTAAAAATTGTTTTTTTAAGTTTGCTATGTCAATAACTTCGATTTTCCAAGCTGAAAGCAGTTTTGAAGCACTAAAAATAGTCCAGAATTCTAAGAAAATGAAAAGCAAAGTAAAAAATACGAAAAGTTAGTTTTCAAGACAATTTTTATGAATCTAATGTCAATGTCCTGTATTTAAAACTATTTTCAAGACTAAAATATTGAAATTTGTCTTCAAATTATGAAAACAGTTCAGATGCAAATTTTAAGCTTCTGATGTCACTTTTCATTAGTTCAGAGTCACTTTTTGGTGTTCAAGTCAATTTTTAAGGTTTAAATGTATGAATTTGTACTCAAAAATTCTAGAAAAATCAATTTTTAATACTAAAGTCTCTCGATTTGTATTAAAACTGGTTACAAACTATTTTTAAGCTTCTGAAATAATTTTTTCTCTTTTCTAAGTCAATTTTCAAAACTAAAGAATTTCAGTTTATTTGGAAACTATGAAAACTGGCTACAATAAAATTTTTTAAGCTTCTTAAGTCAATTTTTCGTTTCCAAGACAATTTTTAAGTTGGGTTGGGTTAGTTTTGGGTCTTTGAACGTAATAACTGAATTATCTCGTAAACGAAGTTTCAAATTAGAATTGTATAAGAGATAATTAATTTTTCATCGTGAACAATAAAATTAAAAGAAACTGTAATTTTTGAAAAATATCCAAAGACGTAGAAAATAAGGCAAAAACATGAAAACCATCTTCCTGTATCTACGCTTCTGGAGAATTTTGGCAAACGTCATTCATAATGAGTATTAATTTCATGAGTGCTTGTTCCAAATTTGATCCAACGGTCTGACAGTTATGACAAAAAAAACGATTTTTTAAAGTGAAATTTGAAGAACTGTATTTTCCTTAGGAAGCCTTTTTCAAAAAAATGACATAATGTATGTTAACTTATTTTTTGATGGGCTATCAAATGGTGAATTATTGACATTTAAAACTGGACCACCCTGTATAAGATATCATCATATGGGCCTGCTTGTTACAGAATTATAAATAAAAAACCAAACTATCAATGTATTATAAACACTGTATCGATAAAATGATGAAGAATAAATCATTTACCAAGTTGTTTAATTTATTGCTATTATCAATGACAATAACAATAGAAATTATTTTCTATTGTCTTTGTATTGTTCCATCTGTTTTATAATTGGTCCAAATAAGGGAGATTCACGGAAAAATCAGACGGAAACAGAGTACTTTTTGAAAAACTCATTCATGTTGCAGTTTGGGGGTAATGTGGGTAATTATCTGAAAAACTTGAATTAAAACCATTCTAGTCATTTACAGGGTGAGTGTACTACCATGTCCTATAGTTCCTTATTCATAAAAGGTTTGATAAGCAGCAAAATTTTATCAAACACATACGACGTGTTTAATATATGGATTTGCTTCAACTTAGTGGGTAAAGCCTCTTGAAGAAATTAGAAAACCTTCTTCAAGGTGGTGATTTTCAATCTCGTCATGTGCATAAACCCCACCTGCAGTTTAACCCTTTAAAATGTAGTTTGTTTGTGGAAAACTACTAATTCTTTCATATTTAGCACCACCAATAGTCCAGAAGGTGGATTATCGTGTTGGATGTAGTCCAGCCAGGTGAAGACCAATTTGACTTGGGAATTCACGTTGAAACTGGAGTAGTGCACCAACTAGTACAGCGTAGTTCTCTTTGGAGCGATTAGGCATTATGGCAACGCCTCCTAAATATCTTCCCGCAAAAATGACGGAAATGTTCATGCCACGTGCCATGAAATGATGAACAAGTAATGCAGTCACGTGATAACTGTCAAATCTGTCCGAAGAGTGTAATAACCGGGTCAAAAAAAATGACACATTCAAACTAAAAGAAGAATATGTGAAGTAGTAGTCCATTTTTTCTCAAAGTGGAGGTGTAAGTGTAAAAGTGATGGGAAAGAACACACAGCCTTCTCCACAAAAAATTTATTCAAACCCCCAAAATGTTAGAGGGGTCGCTCGACATATGTTTCGGGCACATAAGTACCCATCTTCAGGAACCCATATGACAAGGTGAAACTTTAGTTTACTTTAGTTTTAGTGTTTTCTCCATAATAAGATTTTTTAAACTTCTTTAAGTACGACAGTAATGTTTGGCCTTACGGCATATTAATTTTAAACTTGGGTCTTGCTGTCTCCCCTTTAAAGAAAGATAGCCGGCGTTTCACTTTGTCATATGGGCTCCTGAAGATGGGTACTTATGTGCCCGAAACATATGTCGAGCGACCCCTCTAACAATTTGGGGGTTTGAATAAATTTTTTGTGGAGAAGGCTGTGTGTTCTTTCCCATCACTTTTAAAAGAAGAATATTAAAGAAAAAAACACAAAACTTTCTAAGAAAATAGCGTAGATAACAAAAGGATGTTTGTAGACTTCAGCCATCATATTTGTTTCAAATTTTGACGTTTGACAGATTTGTTGAACAGCCATATTGTACTGCCTAACCCATATTCGATTGAAAGGATAAAAATCAATTGTGATGATCACCTTGATTTTTAAACATAAAACCACGTGATTATCAGTTGTTACGTTATTTTAGTAGTTTGTTCGCTGGCAAGACTATAAAGGGTATAAAGCACAGTAATAAACACGGTATGTACTAATTTCTGTTACTTTTTTAGTACATTTTTTCATTATTGTGCCAAACATATTATTTGACAAGCCATGGTTACTGGAAAACGCTGCCATTTTCAAACCAGGAACATACATTTTAAGTATATAAAAGAGAACAAGAAGTATGATTAAATCAATGAGTGGAAAAACAGTATAATCCAAAATCAAACTTTGTGGGGAAACTGTATACAGTGTGTCCCAAATTGGTTCTAAGTCCCCATTTAACCGACTCTGTAGCTCTTACAGTTTTCGAGATCCCAATACATGTAAAACCAATTTGGGAACACATGTATGTTACCATAAATACAGAAAAGGTATAAAGGATGATGTTATGTATAAGAATATGAATAAGAATTTATGAAATCTCTATCAAATTCCGTTAAGCCTAAAAAACATTATTTTGGGTTATACGGTTTTCCACTCATCAATTCAATTACTATAAAGCAGTCAAACAGGTTACATTTAGTCAAATCTGAATTTTGGCTTGAAATATAGTCATAGTATCCATATTGTTGGTTTATTAGAATCAGCTGTATAGGTTCAGTTTAACTTCTCTCTGATGGTTTATACACTAAAATTAGCACTAACTTCAGCTTCAGATTAACGTTTAACTATAACTTATGCAAATGACCTAATGTGCCCATTAACAAGATCTTCTATTCTAAATGGACTTTGTTTTGGCTAAATGAACATGTTAGTATAATTATGGCAAATCTTTTGTCTTAGTTTTAACACAAATTAAGACACACTCTAATTTGCTAGTAAATCTACTCGAGTCAGTCCAATTTGTTGGTTAATCTGTTGCTTCCAGCTTGCGAGAACAATACGCCATCCTGACTAAAAAGCGTTAAACGGTCTAAATACCAAGATGACGCAATCAAAGAAACATCAAAGCTTCGCCGTTATTCTTTTGTGTTCTATTTTCCATTGTTTTTCGCCACTCTACCATTAATCAACCACGGCCCGTCGACGATCGTTCAAATTGTTTTCAGTGTCGTATCGCCAGTGATTATTTCCTCCCTTTTCCTTTCTATTCCCGATTGATCCAGTTTCCCAGAAAATTGAAGATTTTTTTTTGTTTGCTTGATTTGACAGTTGAATCAGAAAGATCAAATCATGGAAAAACTAGATAGATAGTAATTAACGACTACCTAATAATAGAAAATAGTGATAAGTCACGATAATTTTTAAGTGACTCACCAACAGAACCGTTTAATCTAATAATTAATACGATTCGTAGGTGGCGGAGTAAATAATTTTTTATTGTTGGCTCGCGTTTAATGTTAATAAAACTTGTTGTTTAAGGCGTTAGTCATTTGTTTTTAACAGTAAGAGAACCTACAGGCTAGCAGTAGCTACCTTATTATCAACTGCGTAGCTTTTACGTTAAATTGAATAATATGGCAACATTGATGTAAGTTCCTACTTCAGAACGTATAAATAATTACTATGTTTTTCTTTTTATTTCTTAGGTACTTTTTACAATAGAGAACAAAATCAACGAAGGATGTCGAGAAAGATAAAGAAGCCTGCCAACACCGGATGCGGAATTCCCCCCAATGACAATAATGCTCTTGTCGCTACGCTTGAACTTTGTTTTTCCTGTGTTTTATACTAGGTGAGCAAAGATTCAGGTGTGTCGGCAGAGCTAAAACTACAAGGATTAATCACGATCAAGTTGCATTCAAACTAAATTTATATCTTATATACATTTTTATTATCACAGTGAAAATATACAGAAGAAACTATAAATATATACTGAAAATCAAACAAATATCAGGATGACGTCGTCTCAGCCGGAAAAAATTGCATTGATGCCACACTGTTTCTTGAAAATGTTTTGCTAAAAAGGTAAATTTCAACACAGTAGGTAGTTTGTGATTGGTCATGAATCTATCAAATCACAAACAATACGAACAATGCTGCAATTTACGCAAATGCTGATGTCTTGACTGTCTGAAAATGTTGACAGAAATTTTTATGACGTCTTCCTAATTTTGCTGCATTTTCCGTATACAAACATTTTTTCGTTTAATGATAATGGGCACTGTAGCAACTAGGATAGTTTTGTAATCGACTAAAATGTTTCGGTGCAAGAAAAATCTCAACTCTCGGACTATAGCGAAGCAGAGCGAATGTAAACGTTTTTTCTTTGGATAAAACCTTAATATGAGCAATAACTGTCAAACTACGTCATCGGGATGTCACATCCGCTCTGCTCGCGCCATGGAGCGTCAAAACGAACACAGCCACGCCACAATCTGTTTGTAGGCAGAAGACCTAATATCAGTTTCACTATAGTCAAAAAGTAAATGTCAGGGTTGTCAAATCAACCAAATTTGATACTCACTTCTATCACGGTTTCTATTGATATGATGTGATTTTCTTTTCTAGTAATTTAGTTAGCCAAAACGTAAATTAGCCTAAATTAACATTGTACAGTTTGACAACACTGTTTATATTTTTATACCAATTTTATATAATTTTTTTTAGATCAAAGCTAATTCAAATAAATATTGATTTATAACAAATAATCACGTTTTAGAAGATTAACACAAATGTTCTTAGGAATTTTACTAAGTTGCGATTTATAATTTAACATGCACCTGTATGCCTAGTCTATTTACAACTGTACCCAATAATTTTTATTTAAAACGCATATACAAAAATGTAAAAATAAACATTTATGAATTGATACAATCTACGCGTGTTTACTTCAGACTTTCTCACTAAATCGTTTTGATCATTGGTATGTGTTCCAAGGTAAATATACTAATTTTTCTGGATTAATAAAATACTCTTCAGACCTCTTTCTCCAAATTTTTGGCATTTTACGGAAGAATTTGGTTCCACTTTTTGCTTGAATCATTCAACTATACACTAAGTAAAATTTATAAATTAAATAAATAGGTACACTCTACGTCTATATCTAAAAGATACAACTACAACATCGCAAAACAAAAATACAACTTATCTCATATAGGAAGCTTTTTTTAAATGTACCATTTTAAATCATCAAAATATTTAAATATGAAACGACCAGTAGATTTATAGTTTTACTAATAATTTTGTAATCCACTGATGTGCCCGGTGATCCAAATCCATACTGCTTTGAGGTAACAGAAATTATGAAGAATCGCAGGAAAATATTTTCAAGTTCTAAAAATAACCACCAGAGGACGTAACTGCCATCTTAAATTTGGTGGTGGAATTTGGATCATGTTGTCCCCTGCCGGAGTAATATTGAACTAAATTAACTATATTTTGGTTGATTCTTATTGCTCTTTTCATCGATACCAAATTTGTTAAAATCGGTCAAACCGTTAAGAAGTTAAAGCGGGTTATTACAAAAACAATTTGAACCACGCCCACCATCTTTGTTTTTGAACTAACTGAAATTTTTGTTTAACGAAAATGAGAGATAAGCTGGTTCTTTTTAAAAATATGAAAAACAGTTTATTATGCAAAATGTATGGAAAATGCAATTTTAAAATTTAAGATCGCAGTTGCGCCCTCCGGTGGTCATTTTTACAACTTGAAAATATTTTCCAGCCTTCATGGCTAATTTGCCCATTATTTTTTTTACCTTAAAAGTCATACGACAAACGTTTCCCAAGATATGGCAGAGGAACAGTCTTATTGAATCACCCGGTACGTACGTCCATTTGAATACTTTAATATGTCCATGGTTTCGACATAATAACAATAATTAAAAGCAGACGAGTAGGGTAATAAGATACTGCAGAGCGCAAAAAAATTGCATTTTCTTTCTTACAATTGATTTTGTTTAAACAGAACTGGTCTTAAATTTAGCTTCACGGTGTAAAATTTACTATCCTTATAAAGTCAAATTAAAGCATTTTTGTCCCACATTACTCCTCCATGCCCTCTGGAAGCACCCTTAAAAATTTAGCCGAACCAGCAGCCATTCTCAAAAATCAGATCAAAATACATAAAACCCTTCCTTTAGGCCTTTACCACACTTCGCATTTCTTGACAGGATTCATTTTGGAGCCGGGTTTACACTGGAAAACTTCCGCAAACTCCTTCAGGTTGCTTACCGCTCCAGTTACGCGTAATGGTGAAGGAGAATGAGCGTCTTTTTCGATTTCTAAATTGGTTAACTGTTTATTGGTGGTTGAACACCATACCTATGACAAAAAAAAATTGTTTGTTCAATAATTACTGACAATACAAATTGAGGAAAACAAAGCTGATATAAAACAGGAAAAAGTATAGAAAAAATTTTACCTGAGCAAAACTAACAAAAAATAATTGTTTATGGTTTAAAGGTACGCCGGGTAAACGTTTCGGTTCAGGTTTATCCTTCATCAAATCCAAATAAGCATGGAAAGCAGCCTTTAGTCCGCCATTGTCGGCAATATTTTCGCCCAAAGTTTGGTTTCCATTTATATGAAGTCCGTCGATTTCGTACTTATCTAAAAGTAAGAAAAAATGTTTTTAATTTTGGAAAAATACCATAAAAGGTAATTTATAGAGAAATCTTGACTTTAAAAGAAATTGTATTAACCACAACAAAGAGAAACTAAATCAAAAGTCGGATATACCTATAAGGTACATGGTGGTATTCCCTAAGAAACGTTTATAATAAGTAAAGTTAGGTTTTTAAGGGTAAGATTGATAGAAAATTGAGTTTAAGAAGTTTTCAAAATTTTGGACCATTTTTTATTATCTTATTTTCCTATTAGCGTTTCAAGATAAGATATAGTCCCTCTGGTGATCAGTTTTGAAAACAGTTTCGGGCATTCCAGCTGTCATTTCTCCGTTTGTTTACGTTGATTTTGGTTAGGAATTTAGAACGGTCCTTTCAATTTTTTTGAAAAATTTTAAATTGCTTTTTTTGTACTTATTTTACCTAATTTAAGGTCCTTTGGTATAAATATGTCGTTTGCTGTGCATTGGAACCCTCCTGGAGCAAAATAAAAAATTGCCAAAATTGCACTTTTTGCAAAAATTGCATTTTTTCAATTTTTGGATGATTGTAACTTTTTTATTTTAACTCTTATAGATTAGATAAAAAATACTACAAAATGAGCCAAAACTGGCCTCTCTAGCTCTTCATATTACCGAGATATTTACATTCAAAAAGTAGTAGGTACCCCCCATTTTTTTGAAAAATGAAAAAGTGGTTTTTTTGTACTTATTTTACCTAATTTAAGGTTCTTTGGTATAAATATGCCCTTTGCTATGCATTGGAACCCTTATAGAACAAAAAAAAAAATTTGCTAAAACTGCACTTTTGACAAAAATTCAATTTTTTTGAAAATGTGCTTTTGGATTTGGGATATTTCTTCAAATAAAGTTAGAAATAAATAAAAACACAAAATCAAATTTTTTGTTTTTTTCGGATCGGATATCATCGGAAGTACTCGGAAAATCAAGATTTTTAAAACCGCAGAAAAATTGACAGTGTCATATAAATATTTATAATGTTAGGTTAGGAATAAAAATAAATTAAATAGAATAAACGATAGATGTACATACACTTCAAGTTTTTGTATTGGAATTAAACCGATCTTAACAAAACAGCAGTTTTAAAAGAAAACGTAAAATAAACAGTTTTTTTTGTGTCAATAATTGACATATATGACGAGAGATTGACAGTTGATACTGAAAGTTGACATCTTCTATGTCAATTATAAATTTGAGCAAATAAAAATCAGCAATTTCATCATGAATTCAATGATAATGAGAAGAGATAACCATTACAAATCAATGGGTTTGTCGTTTCAAGTTAAGATCGCAGCGCCAGTTGAACTAAAATCGGGCAACCCATTCCTAACCTAACATTATAAATAATATGACACTGTCACTTGATATTTATGAAACCAGTGCTATTTTTTTAACCAAAATCAAGGTAAACAAATGGAGAAATGACAGCTGGAATTCCCGAAACTGTTTTCAAAACTGATCACCAGAGGGAGTATCTCTTATCTTGAAACGCCAATAGACGAACATTGAAGAATCTTGTATATGACATGTGTCAGTTTGCCTAAGTGATCTGACGTAATAATTTGACAGTGGTCACAAGATTTAAACTAATCACTCTGTATACCACTTAACCCTCCAGACAGCTCCACACAGGCAGCATTTGCGCGAATCTCAGCACAGTGACTAGTTTATGATTGGTAAAAAAAGCAACTTTCAGCTTGCTGTTTTTTCTTGACCAATCTCAAACTGTGCTGTGATTTAAGAAAATACCGCACATGTGGACTTACCTTTAAGGCTCTTATGTGATACTGTTACTTTGACACATATGTAACAAACCCACAAAATTTAGATATTTTTACTTACTATACTGTTTGACAACACATTCAGCTCTTTCCTTAAAATTGGCCACCGTCTTATTATTCCACCAATGATTGAGGTTACCGTCCTTATCGTACTGCCGCCCCTGGTCGTCAAAAGCGTGCGTAAGCTCGTGCCCCATAACCACGCCCATGGCCCCGTAATTCAACGAGGGCGGATACGACAAATTGTAAAAAGGACTCTGCAGAATACCGGCCGGGAACACCATCTGGTTCTTGGTCAGGGTATAATAAGCGTTCACCGTTGACGGTACCATACCTGAAAGTTTTTTTCATGCCATTTTTAACATTTTTTTTATATCGTACTGTCTTACTCCAGGTGGTTTTGTTAACGGGTTCGTTGATTCTTTCCAGTTCTCTCTTGAAGTTGTAGGCGTTGATGTTGACGTTGTTGTCGAAATAGGTGTCCGGCCTTATAGTGAGATTTTCGAATATTTCGTCCAAATGGTGGACGTCTTTAATGAATTCCGGATATCCTATACAAACAAATACAGCTATTAAGACAGATAACACTCAAGTAAAGTAATATTTTACAATTAGATTATTTAAGATTAAGATCTAATCTGATTCTCCTAATTCTGTTGCAAAACCCAAGCAAATTGGTAAAAAAAACAACAATGAAACGGAAATTGTGAAAGCCAAAACCAGATCAGGTAGACCAAAGGCAGACATTGACGGTGACGTGGGTTTGAATGTTTTAATCGTACAAGATAAGCCAAAGTAATCTCTTAGGAGGCAGTTCAATTTAAATTACCATATATGAGTCATCAAATTACCTTTACTTTTCTTATTAACTACATAACATGTATGTTTTGTATCTTTTATTTTTAACAACTTTAGTGTAAGTAATGTAGAATGATATTTACCAATCATATCAGAGATGGCATCCGCCTTTTCTTCAGCCACTTTCCTAGTTTGATCATCCATCCACTGTAGATTTTTAAAATTCTTCTTGAAAGCGTTACGCACATTGTAGATCATGGCCTCGGCTTGCTCCTTTGACTCGGGATTGAACACTTCCCTGACAAATAGGGCGCCAATAGCAAAACCTGCAATTTTCCTATTAACCAAAATTTGATGGCCTGAAGTTGGAACGTACCTAAAGCATTGTTGGTGTCCTGGATGCAGTAGCGCCATTGGGGCTCATCACTGCCGTCCGTACCCAGGAGCGCCACCCGTAGGCCTTTGTAAGCATCACGGAAACTTTTCGAGAGGCACAGGGTGAATCCTTTTACGGTTTGCCAGACGAGATAGTTATTAAGCACTCTAAAATAAATAATTTTTGCTTCAATTCAGTTAATTGGTATTCAGAGCTGTCGGTAGTTGAATTACTTTAATTGGAAAATGTAGTTCAATTAATTTTAAGTAATTGAACTACTGTAATTAGATTACTTTTCAAAAACAATAATTGTAATTGATTTTTCAATTACTCAGAAAAAGTAGTTGTAATTGGTAATTGATTTTACGATTTGTTCTGTAATTGAAGCACTTTGAAAGTAGTTGAATTACTTTCAGAGTAATTGAACTACTTTCAGAGTAGTTGAATTACAAATAATGTTAAAGTAATGGAACTACTTGTTTTTGAGGTTAGATACGATTGTTGTGTTTTGCGCGGTCGAGAAGTAGCGGTTTACTGAACCGGGTTCAGAGCGGCGTTTTGGTTGGGTAAATGAAAAAATAGAAAAAAGTTAGAAAGTTGCGATTTTTGCTGCCTGGTGTAGTATTTTGTTCTCTTCATTTTAACATTAAACAACGCTATAGGTTACATTCAATTTTTTTGAGTTAGGCGGTAAAATAATATTTCTTTGTAAAAAGCGCCACCTGTGGACGAAAGAAAACAACTTTAAATAATTATTTATGGAGCATCTAATAGAAAAAAACCTGCTCTTTTCAATGGTGCCAAACTTAATGTTCTACGACAAAAGGTTTCGAAGTTATCGCAGTTTTTTTAAAGCAACTTTTGATTTACCCCCACCACTTTAAGTCAACAAATGGAGAAAAAAGGTTTTAATCAAAGTTGTTGCTAGTAAACGTAGCTTCCGTTTGCAAGTATTTTCAAAGTACCATTATATTTGAAATTTTGGAGATATGCACTTTTTTTAAGTTAAAGTTGTTAGTACGCCCTCTTGAGGACATTTCCTGAAACTGAAAATATTTTCTAGCGATTCTTTTGGCCCCTTTTTATAACAAAATATTTTTTTTTCAAAGCTCTACGATTAACCGTTAAGTCAAAAAAGCCGAGTGCCACTCTTATTTGGACACCCTGTGCATTTACTACTGCCAATAAATAAATGACTTTTTAGTAGTTCAATTACATTTGAGTAATTTGATTACATTTGAGTAGTTCAACTACATTTTATCAGTAATTGAATTAATGCCAGTAGTTGAACTACCGTAATTGTCTATTAATTCAACTACTTTACTGAAGTAATTGGTAGTTCAACTACATTTTAAAAACATTGACTAATTGTAATTCAACTACTTTCACGAATTTGAGAGTAGTTGGTAATTGTAATTTAATTACTTTTTTTGAGTAATTGCGACAGCTTTGTTGGTATTAAACTTTTTGAAACTTACATTTTTCCTTTATTAGTACTTTCATATTCTTTGATCAGCGAGGTCAAGTTACTCAAATAATCAATGGCATACACCACAACAGGTTGCTTGGAGGTGATTTTTTTCTGCACTATCCTCAGAATATTTCCAAAGAATTGCGTCCAGTCTATCTGTAAATCAAATTTCCAGACACGCTAATACAAGAAGAAATACAACGGTACAACTTACAAAACCGGCTTTATCCTGTAGTTCTGCCAAAGTCATCTGATGATACGACGCCTCTTCATCCCTTCTCCGATCGGAAGGAGTCGTAATATTAGCTAAACGTGTTTCAAAGTCGATTACAGCTTGCATTTGGTCGCGGGTGGCATTTGGTTCGCCACCAAGTAGAACCCCAACTTTGGTCATATATTCCAAGTAAGCTTTGAGGATGTTTAGATGAGCGTCAGTTTTGTTTAGATAATTATCTCGGGTAGGAAGAGCCAATCCGCTTTGGTCTACTTGCAGCACATGTCTTGAAGAATTCTTGTCGTCTTCACCAACACTAAATGAAAACAACGCCCCCACGCTGTATTTTGCTTGAACTAATTGTAGGGTATTTTGTAAGCTCCAATCTACAAAATAGTTCTCCTTTTACCTAACTATGTGACATAGAGGTGAAAAATTACTTACTAGTAGGATTGAACTCCTTAGGATTGGTAATATTCCAACCACCCAACTTTTGAATCAGCTCTAACATTGGTTTAGATCCCAACGTTTCCACAGTGTCGTTCACATCCAAACACGACTCGTAGTACATCTTGGCCTTTTCTTCCGCCTTGGATTTGAAACTACTCCGAGGTTGCTCTAACAATCTTAGCTATACTACAACGAATACAGAGAACGTATAAAAATCAACTCACCAAGAACATGTTTGATGACTAAATAGTTTTGATTCTCCAATTTCATGAAGGTTCCCCAGTTGTTCTTGCCTTCAGGAGCGGGATTAGCATTGATCCATCCGTTACAAGAATAGGAGTAAAAATCTTCGCAGGGATCAACCGAAAAGTCCAAAGAGTCCAGTATACGGCTAGCTAGGTGGACGCAGGATGAATTCAGGCATGGTTGTTCATCTTTCAGTTTGGACCCCATTTGCTACAATAGTTTTGATTGTTCATAGGACAAAATGTTAAAAAACCGTGAGGGTAGTTGGTGATTGATCAAGTAAAAGAAAGCTGTTTTTGTAAACATGTGAATTTTGCAACTTTTTTTTAATCCATTAAACATACCAGTCATACCTTTGAAGCTGAAAATAACAAATTACCTGAAAGAAAAGTGGTCAGAAACAGGCGAAATTTGAAGATATTTTTAAAACTATAACAGATTAATGACTATCGTTTTCCAACTAACCTTGATTTTGAAAACATACACGTTTAAATAAAGCATTAAACTCTAATTTTACTCTTTTGGGAATTATAAAGTCTGACGAAGTAAAAAATAATAAATTCCTGATTTTCAAAATTGTCAATTCTAGATTTTCATTAAGAAAGAACTAACTAACTACTAACTAACTAACTTCTACTTACTTTAACTTCATTCAGGTGATTCTCCAGCACGTTGATAACGACTGAAAGCACTATAATCACCATAAGTAGAAATCCTCCTAAAAACAGGAGGATCCGTTCCAAAGTGGACCTGACTTCCCATAGTTTAGCACCTGGATGGTAACGAATGTGTGTGGCGCTGGTACTAATGCCTGCGCAGTGTTTTGTAAAACCAAAAAGTAGTAACAAAATGATTGACGTACCTTCGGTTAATTGGACACTGTTAATACTGTCGTCGTCGCCAAAATCTGCGTTAGTGTAACGTGTCATCTGGAAAGATACAACTTTGGTTAGTCTTAAAAAACACATAAATCCAAGCGGTCTTAAACTAATAAACAATTTTAGACGCAAATAGGTTTATTAGAAATATTTCTAGAAAGTTTTAGTTGTAATTAGTATGTCTAGTGATTGACCTAAAACTGAGTAACAATAATCAATAAGTGGAACTGTACTGTACTATTATTTAAATGCAATTAACTATATGTCATCCACTCTACCCGTATAATTACCACATGAGGCTTTCAGGACAAGTAGGATTTAAACGTAAATTTAGGCAAATAAAAAAAAAAATGACTTACATTATTGGCGTTTCCAAACCATCGTAAATTCCTCAAAAAACTCATTTCGAGAGAGGCTAGAGCCACCGTTGAGGGTCGCTTATTGAGTACTGAACAAGTCTAAAAATACTAACTGAATGTCTAAACAAAACCTGACATGGTTATACGTAAGTGCGCGTTTTGATCGCAGGGAATATAATCTCTCTTATCATCAATCTGATGTGTTTTGTATAATTCAAACATTTACATATGAGTGAAAATTAACTCCACTATAACCCATTAATTTATGCACCTAATATTAAACAATGCCACCAACAATAAATAAACTAAACTACATGTATGTGAGCGACCAATAATTAAATAAACGAAATGGGTTAATAAAGAATTTAACCGTAAACATGTGTGTGTGTTTGCGTGTATTATGTAGATGGACAAATACATGACACATTATGGATACAGTGACGTCAGCAGTAACTATATATGCAATTAGACAATCGGACGTGTACGTCAGAATTGAAAGTTCAGCGAAAAACCGCAAATTTTGCCGATATTTTGATACTTTATCATGACGGTAGCTCTCAATTAGTTACTGCATTACTCGTGGTAAATATAATTATTTTCAAGGACACAAATTGCGCTTCTTTCCTCCGTATCGATCTGTTTCACTAGATTAAACCGGTTTCTCGTGGAAAAAACGACGCCAATATTGGATTTGTTTTGACTCAAATCCCGAAGGAATAGGAATAGAAACGTTATCTGCTCATGAAGGTGAATGCGCTGATACCAATGGTTGTACAGGGTGATTCAAAAGTACAATATAATATTTGAGGAAAACAAAAGAAGAGTTTGTGTGAAAAATTTTTGGTCCACTAGTAAAGCGAAAATCAAAAAAAGACGCCTCAGCTGGGTTACCAAAGAATTTATTTCATTTACTCATGTCTCTTCATTTACTCAATTCCAAATAGAACGACTCTCCTGAGTTCAAAAAATCTCTCAAGTTTCTAATTGTGATTGGCCTGTATTTACATGTAAATTTAAGAAAAAATACATTACTCATTACTCAACAGTTGAAGAAAGATTAAAATTACTTAAACGACAAGAAAAACACGAAAACATTCTTAATTAAGAGAACAGAACTATCACTTCTTTGTACTGGGTACCCAAAATAATAGAAAACTTTAAAACAAACTTATACCATAAATTTGATTGACTTTTGACACGTTTCCTCTTAAATTACTTACTTGTTCTTGTTTGTCTTGCAAAATAACTTGCGAGTCACACTTTACCATAATTCCCATTATTTTTTTTTAAGATGATGAGTAAAAAACACCAATTTATTATTAGGGCCGTGTCACTTGTTTATCGTTTTATGACAAAATCGTTTCAAATTACTTCATTGTTATGACTTGTTAACGCTCTCCATCACTGTACACAAACCACTGACCCATACAGCTTCGCTGTTGATCGAGAGGTAATTGGTTGTTGAATGAAAAATTTAGGATCAGAGTGCTAAATCTGTGCTTTAATGCATGTTTGTTGGACTGATGTTATTGTTGAACTAAAATGCTGCTGACATCACATTAACATGGATTTGAAATTGTTTTATAATTAAACTGATTGAGTTACAATCTATTAATTAAAATTTGTAACATTGAACAAAGTATTGCCGACAGTATTGACTAAGAATAACTAACCATCGAACGCCACTGATGACAATTTGGCAAACTAATTTCGTCAAATCGGACGTTTAATTCGATAATTGCGATAACAAACAAGAACGACCAAATCCACTTACCTTGGCGGTCATTTTGATAAAGTAGCACAGACAACAAATAAACTCTGTGAGGACGGTGATATAAAAAACGATTTTATTTTGATGTTGTGGTGTCGACGCCCTGCGTCGCTTTTGCGGCGTCGCGGCGCCTTCAATTTACGAAGGGACGATTATCGAATCGGAACCGACAAATGATTTTTTCTTAAATGATAATGTTACACGTGTTTCAGTAATAAAAGCAATACATTTTTTCTCTTGAAATTAAAACAGTAATTGTAACAAAATAATATTGCTTTATTGATAACAGTTTATCCCCGGAACTTTTATCCATCAATTTGTGCTGTGGGACCAATGTTCCTTATCTAGCGGAAACACCTTCGTTTTTTTATTGATTGTAATGAACACACAACCCATATAATATATTTAGCAAATTAAACTTTTTTGTGTAATTATGTAAACTGCTAGCAAAATTAAACAATTACTTCTTTTCCTGTTAAATTAAAAGGTAAAAATTCAAATATTCAAAAAAGTGAAAGCAAATCCTAACGAAACTGCTTATTTACACAGTAATAATCTTTGTCTATAGGGGGCGCTTCATTGCATACAACTGAAATCGATGAATTAACATTGAAAACGACAGTTGACAGCTTGTCTATGTTTGTTTTGTATTTTCTGTTTATAAAAATTTATAGAAATAAATAGCATAGTTTTTTGCCCTATGGATTGGAAAAACTGTCGGATTTGTATGAGCAAGACAACCAAAGAGACACTGACTGGAGATTCAGACAATCAAACCGTAAAAAAACAGTTGCAGTTTGTAGCACCTGAAATAGTAAACTTTTCTACACATTTAAAGCTCCCAAACTGCAAATTGATTTTCAGGATTGGTCCGAGCCCCTTTTTATATGTAGCCAATGCCGGACAAGTTTGCAAACTGCATACAACTTCAAGAAACTGTGCTTGGACAACCATAATCACTTACAACCCTTCATAGACTGCAACTCTTTTGATAAGACTGACTTGGATGATGGGGACATTAAAAGTGAAAACTCTGACTCAGATACATTTATCTGCCACCACTGTGATAAAGTTTGTGGTACAAAAGCCCAACTAGAAACTCATTTGAAACAATCACATAAAAGCTTCCAATGTAAGAACTGTGAAGCTACTTTTACTTCAAAGACTGAGCTGAAATCTCACAGCAAAACTGAGCACCCCAACCAAGCTAAGTTGTTAAAGTTTCAATGTCAAAACTGTAGTAAACCTTTCTCACTTCTTAAAGACATTTTACACCACTGTACTACTGAACATTCAATGCTACAAAAAGACATAAAACCATATCATTGCAATGAGTGCCAAAAACGTTTTGCTTCCTGCAGTTTACTAATCCAACACAAAAAATACCATACTGGTGTTAGGTCATTTATATGCACCATATGTGGGAAATCTTTTGTTACAAGAAGGGACCTAAGTGGACATGAAAAGCTGCATAACAACCAAAGAAACTACAGCTGTACTGTTTGTGATAAAACCTTTAACACCAGTCAAAATTTGAAAACGCACACCTATGTTGTTCACACAGATTCTAGCCAGTGGAAGTATTCCTGTCCGATTTGTTCTAAAAGATTTGCAATGAAGGCTAATTGGAATGAGCACATTAAAAGACACAAGGGTAACAAAGAATATGAATGTTATGTTTGCAAAAAGCTGTTTGTCAGCAATCATGAAATGAAAAAACATGTCAAGCTACACTCAAACATTGCAACTTTAAAATGTTCTCAATGTGACAAACTTTATAGAGATAAAAGGTGTTTAGATCAGCACTTGTATAAAATCCATGGAGTGGGGGAGTGCAAGCAGGTGTTAAGAGTTAAAAAGTTTGTGTGTCACATTTGCCCTAGCCAATTTTATGACAATTCAAAACTCCAAAGACACATAAGAACTCACACTGGCAAGAAACCATTCAGTTGTAGTCAGTGTGATAAAAGGTTTATAGACAAGAGTTACTTGTCACAGCATTTGAAGAGTGTGCATAAAAGTTTTGAAATTTTTAGTACCAAAGACTTTTCTAAATATTTATAGGTAGTAAAGAAGGAAAAAACACAAATATGACTTTTATTTACTTAACTAGTCTGCTGTTCCCCATCAATTTTGTCAAACTGTTCATGTAGGTCTTTTGGAATTTCTATTTCTTTCAAATTGTCTTCTCCAATTTCGTCTTCAGTCCTAAAATAATCATGATTTTAAAATTAACCTGAAAATGTGTGTAATTAAATATAGTATACCTTATGAGAATATCCACTAAGTTCTCACAAGCCATCAAAGCTTTCTTGTCCTTTTCCCACTTATGCAGTTCCCTTAGTATAATATAGGCATTTTTACTTCTAATAAATTCCCTATTTATTCTTTTAGCGCACAACTGTGTCAGAGTTTCTAATAAAATGCACCTGTAATATATTAATTAAGTAAATAGTCAGAAACTAAATTTGTTTAAATACCGAATGTCAGGATCTTCCTCTCTACTTTTATCTGAAGGTAGATACTGCAGCTCTAAAGGTAACTTGTCATTATCTTCCTCATCAAACTCCTCAGGTCCAGCCAGAGGTAAAAGTAGTCTGGGTAAAATATCCACTTCTTCACTCAACAACCATTCATGAAAATCACTTTCAAAACAACAGTTTTTTAATGTGCCTAGAAAGTTTAATTAGGAAAAAAACAACAAAACTTTTTTAGCTCATTAGCTTACCCACAATACCCCCTCTTCTAATTAAAGAATCTTTATACTCAGTGAAAGGCAACAACCTCTGTATAGTGCATTTATCCTTTTCTAGGATATATGCCCTCACTCTAGAGCTTTGGGATAAATTTGATAGAACTGGCCCTAGATAGTGTAAGTTAGCTCCTTTGTTGTATACAATTTTAGTAAAAATCTCAATCAAACTATCAAAAGTCTTGCCACTTTCTTCTATAATATCCACAATCTTCTCAATTAAATGCTTAGGTCTGGTTAAGTTTGACAGAATCATGCAACACTGATCTGCAATTCTGCTGTCTTTATTAAAAATATGATCCAGACATTGCACCACTATATTTCCCGGCGGCTTTTGTAAAGGTGGGCATTCTTCAGTAGATAAGTTCAACAAAGCAGCAGCCCCTTCCTCTTTAGCAGAAATGTTAATGAGAGACAAACTAGTATCTTTTGATATGGCTGTGACTGAGTCCCCTAATAAACTAAGGAGCGACACGAGAAGCTTCGGGCATTTATAGATTGCCTCAACTCCCTCGGGAGTTCCCGTTAAACCTATTTAATTAGCTGGATTGTCTTTTAATGGTTAGAAATTAAAGTGTAGACCTACCTAAAATGTGTTCAACTGCAACAACCTTTAAATCTAGACGAGCACCGATCTGTACAAATTTTAGTAGTTCTTGTATCGCTTCGTCCATCGTTGAACTTTAAATATTGCTAGTTAGTAGGAGTCTGTTTCAAATATGGTTTCAATGTGAAATTTTCCAAAATTTTGACTTTAAAATTTGTGAGGTTAGACTACTGTCCCATGTTTTTGTGTTTATGTTTCTGTCAAATGTCAAACGTGCTATAGTGTCACTGTCTCTTCAATGCAATGACAGTCAATAGTCAATCCATCTGTCGAATTAAACGTCAATGTCACAAACCAGAGAGTGTTGACTGTTGTAAAAAATGGAGGTGAATTTTACAGAAATATCTAGCTTAACATAAACCTTCTTATTTTTTTGCTGTTTGAGACTGTAGTGAGTGAAAAATATGTGTTTATATCCAATTATTCACCCCTCGTTCTACTGACTGACTTTGGGTAAGTATTTAACTCAAAAAACCGATTTTTAGGACGCGTCATGTCACTGAACTGGAACACTGCCTCTTGTGTATATGTTTATGTTTTATTTAGCTCAAAAGTCAGTTTTTAACTACTAATACGTATCAAATAACTGCCTCGCCCTCCAATTTCATTGCTTTACAGTCATTGTGATGTGTTACATCATGTGATAACATGTTACTGGCAAAATATTTATAATAATAGAAATTAAAATATGGGTGATAGGAAGGGGCCTAATCCAATTAACATTCAAGTCATGTTCAGTAGGTTTAATTACTTGATGAGTTGTATTAATGATTATTGGGACATTGTACATTGTGATACCAATTGATATTTAATGATGCCCACTTCTAGTACCTACTCCTTGTTAGCTTTTTCATTTGAAAGTATTAGTATTCAATATTCAAGCCACTATCAGCTCAGCTACATGGTTTATATGGTAGATCATAAATTGTACTCATTTTATGTGGTTGTAATGTTTATTGGTAAATCTTGTTTAGGTTTTGATAACTAAAATTTAGGTTCAATTATCACTTTACTTATGAATACATAGAATTTAATAGCAATTAGTAGTAATATTTTTGTTTTAACTTAGGTTCAAACTGAGTAGGGCTTTTGAAGCTGAGACATTTTTCTTTAGTAGGTTCATAGAATTTATAGGAACTAGGAACAAGTTAACTAAGGAAAGCAATAAGCTTGGCAAAAGGTTAACTTGTAAAATAAAAAAAATTATAGGATAATTTTTGTTAGGACACCAGAATACAATATTAGTACTGTTGAATAAAAAATACTTGTTTCTTCAATTTGTTTGTAGTTTGTATGTGTATACCAAAACTTGAATTAAAAAAAAAAAAAACTTTCATATAGGCAAACAGTAGCATGAATATGTGTATGAGACAAAGTATTAGAAGTAATTTCTTTATTAAATGCAGGTTGGATAAAAAGAATGGCAAATTTTAAACTGCTTATTTTAAGTCTGCACTTTATGCAGTATTGCCATCAGTATGCTAATGCAGTATTGGCAAGTATAAAGGTTTAAATTGAGAGCACTTGATATCTGAAATAAATTGATTCAAGCTGTGTATGTAGAGTAGCTTTTTAGATTTATTATTTGGTTTTTTACATCTCAGTCAGCTGCTTTACTTAGTTTCATCCTTTTGGTTTATTTTAGTAATTTCAGGTTTGACTTCCACACAGTGGATATTTTAATAAACTGGTGGAGACAAATCCTTGTGATTTTTAGACTTTTGCACAATTTATGAAAGCATTCTGTGTTGACTACTACTTCGTGTTTATTCTAGAGTATTAATTATCTATTAACATAGAAGATTAAATACTGCAGTAAATCTATGTTTTGTATCTGTTCATTAGGTTATTTAAACTTGAGCTGGACTATACAAGTTATGTGATATTACTAATTCAAATTGTTTCATTAGAAAAACTTTAAAATGGTTAACTGCAAATTATAAAATATAATCCTGATATCAAAGTTAAATTTTATGAAAAAAATTCCACCAAATTGTGTCAACTGTAGGTATAGTAAATTTGAACAGCAAACACCAGATAAACATGAGTAGGCTGTAATTTAGTGTATGTACATATTGTTCTACTTTGGTTTTATTTATACCACTGTATATTACTTATTTCTGAAGCTTGGACAGATATTTTGTTGTCCTGATTAATCTACTGAATATAGAGATTATAGCCTTGACAGCTCAAGACACTGGTTAATATTTTTTTTTAGTTTTGTAAGTTCTATAATTTAGTTTCACTTGACATAGATTATGATTTTTTATAGGGAAGATAATACATCAAGGGAAATCTGCTGGGTTTAGTCTCTAGGGGTGTGAAAAGATATTATCTGGCGACCCTAATGCGGGAAAGTCCTTTGATGTTTGCCAATAGATTTGATGGCTACATCAGCACCCTAATCAAGTTCTTTGAACTCTCCTTCAAAACTTATAATAGTAGGGTGACCTCTAACCAGCATTACGGTACTTAGTGTATATTTTTGCTTGATTAATAAACAAAACTTACGTAAATGATCGCCTACTAACTAGCATATTGGTACTTAATCTGCTAAAGTGATAATTATGACTTTCATTCTCTTATAAGGACCTCGGTCACTAAACCTTCTATTGAATTAGCATTAATCTCCTATGTACCGTTAAAATTTCAAATATATGCAAAATTGGCATACACAAAAACACGAAATATTTGTCAGGTACAGTACGGCTTGTCATCTAATAATATAAAAAACGGTACGGCCATATGGCAAGTAGAAAATAATTTAGGAAGACGTTTTTATTTGGGAAATTTTAAGACATCCGTTACCAGAATAGTTGCGAGGCTGTTTGTTAAGTAACACTAATAAGTAAACGGGCAAAAGGGTGTGTGCTACCAATAAAAAACTTGTCTAATTGAATGTATTAATTTTAGCAGCTCCAAAATAGGTAAAGTATCTAAAAGAGTACCTTTTGTTGTTTGATAGTTTGGCAAAAAACAATTAGTCGACAGAGATTAGATCTGGAGTTTTGGCCCAACTACCGTTAGGCTAATTTTAGAGTTCTGTTGCAATAACAATAAAAGGACAGATGTTTTATGTTGGTGGTTTTAATCGTGTTAACTGTTTTGACTATTTGCATTGTTAAAGATTCAACGTTTTTTAATCAGTAAATTCTTCACAGGTTATTTATTTTTTTGGGTGTGATGACATTTTTGAACGCGGCCACAGATTAGGGAATGTTATAAATTCATTGGATGCTTTTCCGTTTTCTCGAATGCGACCGAGCCCGGGCGTTTTCTGGCCGAGTTTTCCAACGAATTTCCAGTTTCATGCGGGAGCTTGGCTGCGTTCAAGCTCAGCTTCAGTTTAAACTAGGCTTAAACCGCCAAATAACCTACATTATCCCAAAAAGGGGTGTGTTCAATTCGGGTTGGATTAAATTAAAATGCTTTGGCCCTGACCTCTAGGTTATATAGTTATCTCTTTTCAGTTAATAACGTGACAATCTGCTGGGGTGAGTTTGTCGTGTTAGTGCATTTTTCCATCGCAGGTGGATTTCCCCCTTTGTCAGTTTTTCCAACCTTCATTAAAAATACGGAATCAATACGGAAGAATGAGTAATAGTTTTAAGGGACTATAGAAACAGTGTGAAACCAACCAAGATCCAGCCCGACCATCAGCATGACCCTAAGCTGCTACGATGTGTTCTGCGTCAATTTCACCAAAGTAATTTCTTTGAATTGACTTTTGTGTGTGGCATTCAACTAATAATAATTAGAGGTAAAACTTCTAGCATGAGTTTTTCGGTTTTGTGGGTCTCACTCTGATTACGGCTTTGTCTTACGTGACTATCACAAACGCAGTCAAGTATATCCAGCTTTAGTTACACGTTTCGCCTTTATACCAGTCAACAATGCATGTGGTTTTGATTGGAAATTTGCACTAATTATGTTATCAAAAGTGTTGATTGAATGAGTTCACCATTAATTAATAAACTCTTTTTTTACTCCTTATCTTAATTCTGTGACAGTGTAGTAATGCAGTTTTTTTGATAGAACAAATAGTTTTTGTATGAAATGTAACCCAATTAAGGGAATCATTTGCAAAAAGATATCCTCCCTAATGGGATTGGGGGAATCGTCTTGATTTACTGGCGCAGTCAGGGTTAGAAGATGTCTGTCACGCAATAGCCAAAGGTTAATAATAATTTAGTATCAATTTAATTTAGTAAAAGGATGAAAGACTTGAACGTGGCATTTTTAGAGATATTCAGATACAAAGCTTAAAGACCGTTCACATTAAGCTAAACCAAATTAAGTTAGGTGGCCCCATTGCCAACATGGTAGTTTAGTTATATGTATATTTTAATAGTTATTTAACCAACGAGTGTATTAATGAAAGCGATTAATAATCGAAATGGATTAAATAACAATATAAATTAAATTTGGTTAAATAAAATTGAAATTATTAATCACCAATTAATATAAGAGTTGGTTACAAAATTTTTCCGTCTACTGTAGTCTATAATAAACATTTATTATCCTAAAAGGTAAACCGAAATCATATACACCCTTGACAATAACAGTGACAGTTAGTTCTGTCGTTAATGGTGGATGTCAACTTAATAATGTGCGTCTATGTTTAATACAAATAAAGAAGGATAGAACTATACTATGAGCCTATGAGCGTATTTGGTTGCCTATGATAAAATTGTGCATTGAACAGTTGAAAAGCCTCATGGAGTGAGGGGAGCTTTTTTGACGTCACGATGACGTAATTTGGGAAAACCATTAGTTGACCAACTGTCAAATTACGTCATTGCGCTCTACTCGCTCTATGGAGCTGGAAAACGAATGCGGCCAATGAGTCCCATTAATGCATGATTTAGAAGCACAGTTATGGAAAATTCAAAATTACCCATATGACATCAATGGAAAGAAGAGACTCGACCATTGGCAACTAATACTTTTGACAAAGATAAATGAGATGTAAAACTTATAGATTATAGTTTGGCATGTGTCAGTTTGTAGGAGCGGATGTGACGCAACAAGAAATCAATCAGGCTTTCTCTTAAAGTGGTCATGTGACCTATTGTTATATGACATCACATGTGCCTTCTGCAGACTGAAACCATACATGAAATAGACTTCAAATATAATGCAGAATTCATCAATAAAAATATAGTGAATAAAAAACATTTTGATATATTTTGAGCCTCTCATATTTTCAGATGCTGACCTATGGAAACATCAGACATTTAATAATTCTAATTTATTGCTGGTTACCGAATCATAAATTTGTCGGCCTGCCCCAATGCGACTATTAAATTAGTCGGAATTACGTACAGAAGAACGGTAATTAAGTTAGTTCATACTAAAGTCCTTTGGACGACGGCACAGTATCGATTCAAGCGTGGTTTGTGTTGTTTCTTCTCTTTATTGTTGTGCCCCGCCGGAAAGGGAAACGCTCTGTCATTGTTACCGGGAATTGACTTTGTTCGTATTGAAAGCCGAAATTGTCCGCATTTGTACGGATTATCAAGGGTGTGCGGCAAAATCGGGACGTTGCCAATCTATGTACACGGTGCAAATTGGAAAATTGCGTCAAAAGGGGTCGCAAATATTTCAATTAGGGGTAATGCACCCCAATGTATGACAATAGCAATTTGTTTTTGGTGCATTAGGTTTTTGTTTTCTTCAGTTTTCAGCAAAATAAAGTTATAAATGACATTTTAGAAAAACGATTGTTGCCATAAGAGTCAAAAAATGTATCCATAACCACACATAACACACATTTTTTTTTTTGGAAATTCAACATCCTGTAGCTCCTAAACGAAGCCATTGCATACTAACGTGTATACAGCAAAATATCCTTTAGTCGATCTGATTCCTAAGTTTGTATAAAAACTTTGATTTTTTGTATCTCGAAAACGAAACATTTAAACAAACGCGTTTACATGAGGATTTCTCATTACTTTTATGTTCTGGTGTATATTTTCCAATAAAACTTGGAACACTTTGTGTTTTGATGTTTTAGTTTTAAAGTCGTCCCTTGTTTCTTTCACATTATATCTTAACTTTGAACAGAGTGTCTCAAATTAGTTGTACATACAGGGTAATTCAAATTCGACCCTCACCATTGGGATCTCAGAAACCATAAGAGATACGAGAAATTTTAAATGGGGGCAAAGTTGCGCAATTTAAAGCTCAACCAAATTCTGTTTTAAAAATTTCGATTTTCCTAGTAGTTCCGAAGATATCCGAAAAAAACTGAAAATTTGATTTTTTGTTTTTATTTATTTCTAACCTTATTTGAAGAGATATCCCAAAACTAAAAGCATCTTTTCATTGCCACTTTTTCCTAGCTATTCGATGATGGATTCAAATTTTCCACACGACGTTTCGTTTTTTGTCAGTCATCATCAACTTTCTTTTTCTTATGGGCGCCATATTGGATTTTTAGCCCACCAAATAGTACGTTTTATTCTGATTTTAGTGATGTATAATAACTTATGATTTGCTTGATAAATGACAAAATATTTCAATAAAATTTCAAAATCAATTAATTTTACTTTAGTTATTGGCTTTGAGTTAATGGGCTGTTTTGTGAAATGTCATTATTTGACAGTACTTGTCAAACACGATAATTCGGACGATCATTAGAGCAAGTCAATCATAGTTAAAAATGTATCTAGAAAAGAAACCCCCACAGAAAATGTTATTATTATACAAGCATTGCTGAACTATTTAGGTTAATCAGAAAAAGAGATTTGTCAGCATTATCTCTAACTTAAACAGCTCATTTATGTTTCCAAGAGAAATATCATCATTTTAGGAACTTTATTTTTTGCCAAATTTAAATTCTTTATAATGTTTAGTGCAAGTTTATAGTTATTTATACAGCAAGTGACTTAAACCATTTTTTATTTATTCATATTTATTCGAGTGAATAAACCGGTTTAAGTCACTTGTACACCTTTGTGACTAAGTATGTTCAGGCTAATTGCGTGTGACAAGTACTACCAAGTAATCTTCATAAAACGTCTCACTCAAAGCTAACTAAGGTGAAATTAGTTTTTATTGAATTATTTTGGTATTTATGAAGCAAATCATAAGTTATGATACATCATTAAAATCAGAATAAAACGTACTATTTGGTGGGCTAAAAATCCAATATGGCGCCCATAAGAAAAAAGAAAGTTGATGATGACTGACAAAAAACGAAACGTCGTGTGGCAAATTTGAATCCATTATCGAATATCTGGGAAAAAGTGGCAATGAAAAGATGCTTTTAGTTTTGGGATGTCTCTTCAAATAAGGTTAGAAATAAATAAAAATCAATTTTTAAGTTTTTTCCGGATATCTTCGAAAGTACTCGGAAAATCGAAATTTTTAAAACGGCATTTGGTTGAGCTTTTCCGTGCGCAACTTTGCCCCAATTTAAACTTTCTCGTATCTCTTATAGTTTCCGAGATCCCAATGGTGCGGGTCGAATTTGAATTACCCTGTATATTGGGATATTCATGTGATACAGTTTGACAGTTAGTAATAAAAAATCAGTCAAGTTCTTTCAGTTCATCTCTGTTGAGTATCTATTTTTCCGGAAAACGACAAAATAATTCAATTTGGCAACCGGGATTAAGTTTCTTATAGAAACCTCTAAAACTTTCTCCATTTAACCGAGCCTGTAGCTCTTAAGGTTACCAATATCCCAAAACATGTATAACCAATTTGGGACACACTATGTTATACTTAAGTGTTAAACTAATTTGTGTCGTGACGCTATAGAAATTAAATTACTGATTAATTGTTCTATTTTTCACAGTAGTTTGTGTTTGGCACAGCCACAAACTGATCGCTTTTGATTAACTTCATAGTAGCAGCATCATGTTTTTGCATGACAAGCCTTCAGTTTTTCTTACATTCATTGTCAACTTAAATAAACATTATAGATTTTGTGCCATTTACGAAATTAGTTGCAATAATTTGTTGTAGTGAATTTCAAGCATGAAAAATACTTGGTATTTAGTTTTTTCATGTCGTTTTCGCTTTCAAGCTCGACCGCAACCTGCTCGATAATTCAATTAAATCTGCCCATAACTGTATTGTTTTCGACACCAATCTAGTCGATTAGGCAATAATAAAATATTTATATGAATAAGTAAGTATGTAGGATTTTTACCGAAATTTCTAATCAAGGTTGGATCGCCGTGTAACTGTAGCGGTGTCGCGTTTGAAATTTTAATGGGGCCCCCCGATTACAATAATAATAATTATAACGGGTTAGAAAAGTAAAAGTGTTGTACTTGTTTCGCGTTCGGCTGGTCGACAATAAACTAGTGCAGTAGCCAGTGTAGCGACAACCATGTCCGGTGGTGTCGGAATTTCGAAAAGACTTTAGTCAGTCAACAACAATCGGGTGTCGAGTATGTGGTGCATTTTGCGCATCTTGTAATGAATTCGTGGTGCGTGCGTGTGTTTTAATTGCGGAATTTCAATAAAAAGTATTTTCACCACAACCATTTTGAAACCATAAACATGTTGCAACTAGCCATACCAAATAAGAGCAACCCTTTGGCGGTTTTAAATCTCCTGTCAGGGGTGTCACCCAAATATACGGTAGGTGTGATTATTGATGAGTTAAGTGTCCTTCAAATGTATTTTTATACAAACCGTTTTAAGGCGTCTGGAATTGTAAACAATAATGCAATTCCCAGTCAATCCAGGCCGTAACCTCGACGTTCCAAATGTAACTCCGTTGCCAATATTATTACCCATTTGGCCAACACACACTCCAGATTTATGCGTTCTATAAAATTTTGTTTACCCCCCGATCCATAAATGTGTTTTAAAGTTTAATACGTTTTATAGGCACCAGGACGTGTTACGCTATAGTTTTACAGTAATATGCAGCCGGAATTAATTATTTTAGTGCTTGGAAGTTTTTATATAAAACCAGCGACCATAGAAAGGAAATCGCTCGCGATTGTAATAAATTGCAACATTTTCTTCTAAGCGGAGAAGATATAAATCACCGCAAAACTGCCTTATTCCTGTTTATGGGTGGATTAAGTTGTGTTTAATTGCGTGCTTAAACGGCCCATAAAAATGAAGAATTAACGGAAGTCAATCAATGGGTTGTCTGAGCACCAATGAAGTTTTTCCAATTCACCCATTTTTGGAAAGATTCTGAAATGTACTTGAAAAATTAACCGAGCTCGAAATAAATTATCTGCTTGAAACATCTGCGACTTTTTGCAACAAGTTTAGAGTGTCTAGTGAACAGTTGGCCAATGTAAACTTTCCGATTTTAAAGCATTAGGACGCTGTCAACACTATTGAGTTTCTGAAAAAATACACAAAATATGGTATGATGTGCAAATGGAAAAGTGTTGAAAATAAATAAGTTAAACAGCGTGCGACCACTTAACTTTTCCGATCACTTTGGGAAAAAAGTGTAAGCGAGAACTTGTTTATCAAAATTTTACAGATTGTTTTCCAAAGGTTGGCACTAAGTTCCATACAATTCTAATCTTTTTGGAAATTTGACCAAAAAAGGTCTCTAAGGAACTTGGAATAGACAAGTCTATCTTCATTCTATCTGGATTTTCAGTTATTATTATTATAGAATATAATTTTGAATATTGGAAGTATAAATTACACAAAAATTCACCTGGAATATTTTTCGAAAAGTCACGAAAAAGCCTTTAAAATAAACTGTTTTACTTATACTCTTTTAAGAACTTAGAAACTTCCTTCCTTCCTAAGAATCCCATTAAGGGATATTTACTTTAAAATGTAAGATGAGATCCCCGTTTTAGCTTATAACCCACCATTAGACCTAAAAGTATAAAAGGGAGGCTTCAGTTTACTTATTCTAATATTCCAGCTTCTTTTCAGGTCCATTTGAATTACTAATGATGCTCATTTTATATTCAAACACGTTATAGAACTTATAACCAACTTTTTTTATTATTTTTTTCTTATGAATTCAAGTTTGTTTTAACCACGAAGTAATCTAGTTATTTTATTATAGAGAAAAGTGAATTTTCTGACTTACAAATTAGTGATTAAATGTCACTCTGTAACTACCACCAGTAGAACCAAGTTAAAATCAAATTACCAAAAATACAGTTTTTTGAAATAAGTTATTTATAAATGAAATCAATTTAAATTAGGAAGGCGTCACAGTGATAATGTGCATTATGGTCAAAACAAAGGGTAGGAAATATCAAACATTTGAACTATACATTTTGTTGTAGAATGTGTAACTTTACACATGGTGTACATTGTTGGGATGTAATCGCATTTTAGCCTAGTTTCTAAGTTATTAGGTATATTCTACACTCGTTAAATTATTTAACTTAACTGCTAACTTTAGAGTAAAACTTTTAACAACGCGCTTAGTTGTGTTAATACTTTCATCTAAAAATAATGAGCCAACAAGTTTGTAGCACTTTATAGGCGCAGAGACTGACGGATTTCCTGCTATGAAACTGACAACGCAGACGAATGGCCTCTTTTATTTTCAAATATTTAGGCATCATATGTCTTGAGGCGATTCGCAAAATAAAAAACTAAAACACGCACTCAGCCACATGTGTCCCACAGAACAAGTGTGAATGGAAAAATCGACAATTGTTTAAAATAACCATCAGAGTTGATGAACCTTGGAACGCAAACAACGTTGGGAACGCACATTGCCTGTTGCATATACTATTTTTTGTCGTTTGCTACGATATTATCGGTTGTTTATTTACTAGATCTGTTACTTATCCAGAGATCGAGCCTGTAACGTTTTAATCGCAACTCTATTCCAGACGTTATGCTCTGAACCGGGAGGCTGCCCGGCCGACATGCAGATTTCGGAGGCCGCTGGTGGGGCCCCCGAGCCGGGAGTGGAGCCCTGCCGCTTTCCCAAGTTGGAGGAGTGCGCCCATTTTCATTACGAACGGGTCCAATTACCCAATTCCCTTCAAGTCGCTTTACAAACGAGTATGGATCAGTCGCTACATTCCCAACATAGTAAGTTAATTATCACTTGGCGCTAAAATTGCGTTTTTAAACTGTTTTACCAAGTATCGGGTTACGTTGACCTATAAATATTTTCTCAGTAACACATTAATCACTTTCTTTAGCAAATGAGGAGGAAGAGTCGGAATGGTTTATGGTACAAGTTACATCGGGAGAGGAATGCTGGTTGGTGCAAAGGAATTTTGAAAATTTCAAGATGCTGGACGAGCAGCTGCACCAGTGTATTTTCGACAGGAAGATTTCTCTGTTGCCCGACTTATCGAAGGTCTCGATCAACGAAGAGGATCTCGAGGTACTTTTATTTTATCCACTCAGATTAGCTAAATCTGTCTTTATTTAAAAGAGTAGTAGAAATTATTAAAAATTACAGGGTAGAATTGTAGGTATGCGTAAATTTGTTTCAATGCACTGTTGTCACAGTGTAGAACAAACAAAGATAGAAAGCATAAGCGTCGTTTTGCAGTGCATGGCTGCTTACCCGAATGAATGAATGATCTCTTTCTAATAACATCTTTCGTTTAAATTTACACAAAATTTCTGATGTCATCCTAATTAACGTGGATTTTCCGTATGATAACCTATTGATAGTTTTTGTAAATGATTGGATTATAACGATCGATCAGTCTGTCAGGATTATCGGATGGTGGATTGCTGTGGCGGATTCAACCATTGTTTCAAAGAAGTGGGAAATAGGAATGAATAGGAAATAAGCCCTGCACACAAATTTTTGAACTGATATCGATATCTTAATGAATAACTCAAGCGCAGCATAGCGGTAGCATAACTAGTTATCGATTACTAATTACTTTTACATTTTTAAAGTGTCAGTACGTTGACCAAGGCAAACTGTATAAAACTTGATCTACGGTAAAGTGCTTTTAAAATTGTCTTGTACTGGAATTCGATTACCACGAAATCACAGTTCTAACACTCAATTTCTAAGTCGTCGGTCTGCCATTAAAATCCAATAAAACAACCAGCCAAGTCTAATGCAAAGTCGTTTTAATCCAGCCCGAATACGCCGCAATCCTCTTGTCAATTAGGTCGCGTATACTGGTGGTTTAATGCAAAACTTCTCTTGAGTTGTGCAAGCGGGTTTTTAACTCATGTTTAGAAAGCCCGAGATTGAAAATTTCCAAGGCGAAATGTTAAGGCTACTGGCTAGAATGTAAGGCATTTGTCTCGGATAATATCGCCGTAAATTTGTCGATGCGGAAACTCTAAAAGAAACTCGACGATGTTGTAAAATATTTCGGTTCCATTCGCGTTATTAGGACAGTCATATATTCTTAGTGCGTTAGCTCAACGACCCAGAAAATATATCATCCAGAAAATGTTAGACGTTCCGTCGCCGGTTTCGAGGAATAGGCCAATTTGCCAATGTCGCATCGAGTCGAAATGTTACACAGGATGTTTATCGGTTTAAAGTCAAGTTTTATGTTATTTTTATTTTTAGTTACTCAAATACAACTTGCTTTCGTATTGGGCTAATGATAACAGGAAAAAAATATATAAATGGTGGAAACTTTCAATTGAGTACTACTTCTGCTACATAACAAACCTTTAAAATTAATGATGATTTTAAATTTGCAGGAAACATTGAGTACCTACCTGGAACGGTTCAGTTTGATCGCTGACAATTCAGTGAATTGCGGACCTGTGTTGAATTGGCTCCAGATGGACAACAAAGGCCACCGTTTGCTAGTACCCAGCGAGGAAAGCCGAAGCATCAACACACCAGCTGTAGCGGCTGCCTACAGTGTTCGAAGATACGTCTCTCAGGTACTAAAAGAACATTTTTTTTGTATCTAAACACCTACATCACTTTTTTCTTGGTTTTAGGCTAGAGACGAGTTAAATTTGGAAGTGGGTGACATGATTTCGGTGATAGACATGGCCAATCCGGGCGAGTCAATGTGGTGGCGGGGTAAACGCGGCTTCCAGGTCGGCTTCTTTCCGCAACACTGCGTACATATTATAGGCGACAAGGTTCCCAGGAATATGCCTCTGCCTCCGCCTGTAGTTGGGTAAGTGACTTTTGCACCAGGTCTATAAATGTGTGTCCTTTTGATTGATGTTTCACAAATATGGTTTAATTTACGTCATTCTAGTTGCACTTTACAGTCTTAATATACAAGGTGGTCCCCTAAGAACTGCCTTTGTAAGTGGAAAAAATGAAAAAATTAGAGCAGACTGTAGTATCTAATTGTAGCATAGGTAAAATTGAGTTAAGGAATAAAGTTTTAGTTAAATAGGATTTATAATGGTAAGTCCAGATTGAGTAAATCTTAGCACAATCGGTAGTTTGTGATTCAAAATAAAATGTGCTATAAAAAGTGCATTTCGACTATTTTTTATTGACGTCACCACACGTTAATTAACGTTTGACATGTGTCTTGTGTGACTTGAACAGTGTGCTGTTTAGGTTATAACTTAAAATTAGTGTTTATATGCATAAAACTGTTGATTTTTTAAATTTTTGTTATCAGGCAGTGAGAAAGTCTTGAAAAAAAAACTAAGCTACTGGTCGGATTGTTAAAGCCATGTAAATTTGGGAATTTAAACAAACTTTCTGCTGAGTAGATTATTTTCGTTTGTAGGTCTTTGGCACTGAGTCCCGTGAAACCGGTACTGCGTAAACACGGCAAACTGATCACCTTCTTTCGCAGCTTCATCCTGAACAGGCCGTCGCGCAGACGCCTGAAACAGAGCGGTATCCTGAAGGAGCGAGTTTTTGGTTGCGATTTGGGTGAGCACCTGCTCAATTCGGGCAAAGACGTGCCTACGGTGTTGCGCAGCTGCGCCGAATTTATTGAGGCTAACGGAATCGTGGATGGAATTTACAGGTCTGTTTCAAAGTATTCAAAAACTATTACATGAAAGTGATTTAATTAAAAAATGCAGATTATCCGGTATAACATCGAACATTCAGAAACTGCGGAACGCTTTTGATGAGGACCGAGTACCTGATCTGCACACTGAAGACATCCTGAAGGATATTCATTCGGTGGCTTCATTGCTTAAAATGTATTTTAGGTGAGTAATTTAAACATGTTTTCATAGAGAACCAAAAAAAAAGTTCAGAGTTAATAACTAAACCGAATGTCACGTGAAATACGTAAGAACTATTGGACAACTAAACTTAGTGCTGGTTGTAAATATGAAGGTAAGGCAAAAAGACCAAATGTGGTCGATAGGCTTTTCCCTATGAAAATAAAGATTTTAAAGATAATTTATTGTTGTGATGATAGATTTTCTAAATAATTCTGGAATTAAAAATCCACTTCAATCTCGAATAGAATTACTGTTCGGTATCTTAATCCCAAAGCGACAATTTGCAAATTTGGTATTTTTATTGCCTAGCATCAGATATTTACATAATTGACTCAATTTAAGTAGGGGACACGTCTATACTACGCACGCCATAAATATCTCCATCTGTGAGTAATACTAGTCATAAATATATTTTGTACAAAAATGCAAAGATTAGATAGAAATTAAGGAAATAGTGGAAACTTCTTTCATAAGAAAGGTTTGTCGACGCTTTTTGATTAATTAGCACTAGTTGGAGAATCTAAATTATTTAAAATTATCATGAAAAATGTCCAATAACACTTGAAGCGATTAATAATTTTTTTTTCTGTAAATACTTATTTTGGGATTAAGATGAGCATTTATGTATGATGTGACGAGAATAAAAAGGTTTTGACAGCGTGAAACACAGATCACAATAAAATTATTCAGCTTACTGTGCAAACGTACAGGGTGATCTGTAAAAACTTAATTGGATTATATTTTTAGGCTTCCTTGTATAAAAACAAATACATCTGGAATTCACCTAGGTGGATCGTAAAACCACTGGTAGATTAGAGATAAGTAGATCTAAGATGAGATAATCAGGCTTTCCTGACGTGGCTGAAACGTATTGTAAACGAACTCTCGACATTAATTCCTGACAATTGTAATTTAATCGAGACTATTACTTTATCGGGATTTTAATGCGTCTCCACGATTATCGGTTTTCTAATCCTTTTACTAGAGTGTACGTTTTTATCGTGCAATTATAGTAACTTGGCATTTTCAAATGGCAAGTTTGGTGCAAAACTAACGTATCTGTATCCTGCTCCATTAAATGTCATGGAAACAGTATGACAATACACTGGTTTTGCCCTAACCATGTCAATCGCCAATTAGAAGAAAAATGGTCTAAAAAGCATACTTTTATAAGATTGTTACTGCATAAAGTTATCTTTTCAGCTCTGATAAGTTTAGATATTTTGCAACCACTTAAAATATAATAATTATTGCAACAAAAGATAAACTTTTCATGGAAAGTTGCGATTTATGTAGGTGGGCCCCAAACCTGCGCGTGTTACAAGTTTTAACCTTTAATAATTAATTTATTATTTAGGTGTGTTAGCCTAATGCTTCTGTAGCTAATAATTTATTATTTTGCTGAGCCCAAATTGAGTCAAAACTAAGCTTTACCTCAAGTCAATATAACAAGTAGTGGTAAAAAAAACTAGAATTTATATCAAAATATCACTGATTTATTCTTTTTTAAAGGTTAGAATTTCAGGGATTTTCAGGTCCGTAATACTGTTTTGGTATTTTGTCTTAAACTCCAGCTGCTTGGTTGCTCCCAACCATTTTTAGAGTACCTCGTTTCCATAAACCTCAAGTTTTCTTTCTAGCAAAACGGTTTTATTGCTATTTTTGATCAATGTTCCACCGTGTTGCACAAATTTCCAAGTCAAAACTGAACACCATCCCTTGCTCGCAGAACATGAGCAATTTCTCCCCATTTTCAATTTTATAATAAGCGTTCTTATAACTTTCATGCGGTAGATACACAAACTTCAAAGTGGACGTTTCTCCGGACTTCCCTTCAAAACCGGTAGTGGCTTGCTCTTCAATGTAAGTTTGGTCTTTTCTTGGTGGTACAGTCGCCTTGGGGTTTTGGACAAAAGATCTTCCGGTGAGATTCTCTATAGCTTCCGCCAGATTTTCATCCAAATCATTGTCATCGGCTGAAGGACAGTCCACATTGTAGTACAGGTCGCAATTGCCTATTGACGGGTTAAAGCGCATTTTTTCTGGACATTGTTTGGGAACTGGACGGCCGTAAACGCAACGAAAGTATTTCTCACAATGTGATGAATCTGCGATATTTTGATCTTCCAAATTGGAGTTACAAATTGGGGATTCTACAGGAGTGGAATCTGTCAGAACTGAGAAACTAACAGTAGAAAATATCACAGCCATTAATCTCAGTGCACGCGTCATTTTTCTGAAACAAAATGGTATAATATATTAAAAATTCAAGTTGAATTAAATTAATACACAGTTTTTGCAGACACTCACCAATTATTATTATTTAGTATTGTTAAAAAATTAACCTTTACCCCGAGTCAATATTGTTACGTCTACAAAACTCTACTCGGTTGATTTACTCGCGACTTAACAGCCTGGCGTCGTTATCTGCCATACACTGCGATTCAGTGAAAAAGTCTATCAATATTTTATAGTCCATCCTTATCAGTATTTATTTAAAGTCTTATATACCCAGGGGCTCTGACAATAACCTCATAGCATTATCCTACAATGGTATTTGTTTGTGCAGATCTCCTAAATCTGCGCGTCAAAATTGGGTTCATTAAGATCATTTTCTAATTAAAAAAATTGCTTACAATACTTAACGCGGCATTAAGCCAGGATTTGATTGCGGGACCAAGTAAAGGAATGACGTAGACGATGATGTATGCTTCAGAATTTTTTTATGCCGATAAAAAGCAACAAAACCCTTTAGACTAATATTGACTTACCCACACAGATTAACGATGTTATTTTTTTATCTGGAACGTCTGTATTCAAATTCAAATCAAGTGGTTTTCTGCAGTTTTGTTTTAAGAGGTTATTTTAATCGAGTTTTTGATATGATAAGAAAGTGCAGTTTTTTGTTTTAAAAGCACAATCTATTAAAAATAACAAATATATTCTTACAGGGAACTGCCCAATCCATTATGCACGTACCAACTATACCAAAGCTTTGTGAACGCGGTTCAAGGATGCGGTACGGCCCTAAGAACTACCGAAACCGACCACGAACGGCTTCTGAAAATGCGTGAAGCTGTTCAGAAACTGCCTCCTCCTCATTACAGGTGATATAATTAATGTTTAATTAGTGCGGTGCATTTAAAACGGGCAATTTGGGGATAAAGGACGTTGGAGTACTTGATGCGCCACTTAGCCAGGGTAGCCAATCACAGCGGAAGCACCGGCATGACTACTAGGAACTTGGCAATAGTGTGGGCGCCCAATTTGTTGCGATGTGAAGCTTTAGAAGTGGGAGGAGTGGCTGCTTTGCAAGGAGTAGGCGTACAGGTAAAATATTGAAGTTATTTATTTTTAATTGTTTTATCAATTTGCATTTCTTTACAAGGTAGTGTGAGTCATTAAATTAGGCTCACTTTGCAATACCTATCAGAAAATTATTTTATTAATTTATTGTCATATAATACTCAGAAAAAATCTGTAGTAAATTGTGTTCATAAATTACAACTTGTCTACTGGTTGGATAAAGAATAAGTAAACTAATCAAAGCTTACTAAAATAAAAAAATTGCAGGGTCGCAATAGTCAAAATATGTTGGTTTGATGACTTGAATCAATAATTGAAATGACTTAATTCACAGTTAAGTATCATAAATAACAATTTCACAAACTGTTTTGACAAATCTAACTACCAATATTAAATTTTGCGCTTACCTTTGACTAGTTCAATCGACTAATATTTCTCACTGAATCACTTTTGGTATTTATGTTTTACAGATGATGTGACGACTGTGTAGAATTGCGTTAAAATGTAAAGTTTATGTATGTGAAGGACGACAGGTTGAGTGTATTGTTTACCCGACAATTAGCTTAAAAATTATACAATTTGTTCTTGCTTAATGATATATTTTACTACGCCACCTGATATTATTGTTTAACGGTAGAAGTCACTGAATTGAATTGTGCTATGGACTTTATATCATTTTAGCAAAGTTTTCCCGAAATGTATAAAATAATTACACTTACACAAAGGTAGTGTTTATCTAAGATGTTTGCATTTTCTTTGAAAATGATAATTTTAATCTATTACAACTTAACTGGGTATCGCGTTTTTCAAATAACACTTTTTCTTAGAAAAAATTCTGCTTACAAACATAATTATTGTTTTGTGGTTTTACAGGCGGTGGTAACCGAATTTTTGATATGTTACGCCGACCTGATTTTCTGCGATCACCTGCCCAATCTAGACCGGCCAGAAATGTCCGAAAAGGAAAACTTACTGGCCAGAAAGTGCAGGCCTAATAGTCTTAACATTTCAACGCCAACTAAACTGATTACCCTTGAAGAAGCCAGGTACAACTTTGTATTTCAGATTTGATGAGCAAAAATTAGTAAAACGCAAAATTTTAGAAATAAACACCTAATGAACAACAAGGCCGAGGATTGTAACTATATCGAAGTGGGCGGAGGACCAAGCAATCTACCAAAAAAATACCACACAGTAATCGACTTACCTCCGGGTGCGAGAAAACGAGGTCATACCAAACGTTCTCCGTTAGGGTGGAAGTTGTTTTTTACGCGGTCGTCCAGGAGCGCCCCTCAAGGGGCTGTGACTAAAACCAGAAAGATCTCCACGCCGATAACTATCAATGTAAGTAGGTTCTGTATTTTTACTATGAAATCAAGCATTACGTATTGTTACAGCCTTAGTATAAGCTGAATTTTAATAAAAAGTAGTTTGCTTTGTTTTGCTATATGAGTGAGATTAGGTTACGTTTTTTTATACCCTCAGGACAAGTCGGTAACCGAGTCAGATCTTACTGACATGAGGCGAAAACTCCGCACGGTCAAATCGGCCGAAAGTCTCACTTCCGGACACTCAGAACCCGCTAGCACTGAAGACGTTCTAGGGCCTTTGCATTCGATGAATAAGACTCCCGGTCATAACAGGTATTTTGATTTTTGCCGATAACTTTTCAAATAAAAAGTTTAATTTTTGTTCATCTATATTTGATAAGAGTTAAAACACAGTTACAGAGCATGAGCATTAGGCACTTAAATGATATAAAAGTCAAAGTAACAATTCGGCCTTTTTTATTTGATGCATTTTTTATATTTATTTCATCTATTAATTAAGCTTTTTAAATAGATTTTTATTCTTATCCATTTTACTATACTCTTGACACAAAAATAACAATTCAGGTTATTGCCATCTAGGTCAGTGTCGCACGATTCCTACTTCGACACTCTGCAATCATCGCAAAATAACTCGGAAGGTTCTCTCTTAGATCTGAGCGAGATTCATCTGAATTTCGATCTGGAAGAGTCCGAAATGCGGATATTTTCTGAAGATGAGAGTTTAGTTAGTTCACCTCGAGTGCAGAAAGACGTAAGAGCGCCCTATTGTTTTCAAGTTTGGTTTCTTATTAAGTTTAATTTATAGGGTTACAGGCGTCCGCTCACAAGAGCGCGTCCTGAAGAATTCGTAAGTGCAACAAACTCGGTAAACCCATCACCGAAAAAACAGGCTCGAGTGGTAATGTCACCAGAATCAATGTCGCGAAAACGCACCAGACTTGAAGACCAACTATCTGATATTCAATACATCGACTGTAATACTCCAGACAATGTAGTGAGCACGACCGCGGTAGTGCACGCGGTACCGCTCAGTCCAGAGGACGGCGGATTTAGCGAACCAAAGAACAAAAGCCCGAGAAACTCAAATAACTTGGACGACAAACGGCAGATGTTGGACTGTATTCACTCTGTCACTGACCTGGATCTTGGCAGGCAATTTTTGATCGGCACCAACAGTTTAGCCTCTCCCACGCCCACATCTCCCACTTACAAACAATTGGGAGAGTCTAGCGGGAACACCACTCCAGGCTTTTCACCCAATGGGGAGAGCTCTCCCTCGGAAATTAAGTATCAGTTTTTGAGAAAGGGTGAGGCAGAGAGTCCTGTTAGGAGAGAGAGCCCTAACTACGAGAATATCTTAACAACGATTAGTATTACGTATAAATCACCACCAAGAAGTGCAGCCGAATCACCTGCTAAGAGTCCAGTATATGAGAATGTGATTTTAAATCCAGAAAAGGTAAATTATTGTTTGTTTAAAGAAAAATGGGCTTGTTTAGTAGTTGTATGACTGTGGGTTTTTGCTAGAAACTTTGCAAATAGGATTTATAGTTCTAACTAGAATGATACTAACCTTAATACAGTGCCCTTCCATTCATATTCAGATCAGTAACTGTATAACTAATACTACTACTGTACTACTACTGGTTTTTACCTTTTGAGAATGACGTCGTCTTTTTACATCTTTGTTTCTCGCATATCAAACATGTGAAATAAACAATTTTAACAAAAAAGGCACGTTATTAATTTTGTCATCCTGTCAAATTAAAAACGTTGACATTTACTGTCACTTTGATATAAACAAATATCAAAGGTATACAAACGCTGCCCTACAATGAGCAAGCCCAAATGCTAATTCTAAATGTGCTGCTTTTTTTGGAGTACGAAAAGGAACATTTTCCAGATGTCATCCCAATTGATTATTCCAATGTGTATGATAGAGCATCACAGGCTTTAAAAGTGAGTACTGCTACCCTATGCCGAATGAAAAAGACTGGAATTTCAGCTTACGACTCCTATTTTACCAACATTTCTAAGAAAATGTCGGTCAGTAAAACCAAAATAACCGCTTTTATGCTAAATTACTATTTTCGCTTTATTGTGCACAGCACAACAACACAGCACAAAATCAATGAACTTTAATAAAGTATTATGTTATTAGGAGTAGAAGAGATCTTTAAGTGAGTGCAAGCACACCTATTCACTGAATGAATGATGATTAAACTGAAACTCTCATGATCATGTGATTTTCAAGGCACTTGATCATCAGTCACTTCCGAACGCACTATATGTTCAAAGCATTTGTAGGTTTAAACTTGTCATCTAATTCCAGATATAGTCAAAATTTTACCCTTTGAGAATGACGTCAAGCAGGTGAAAAAACACGCATGTCTGGAATTAGATCACAAATTTTAACCTACAAATGCTTTGAAAAATGAGTGATCATGAGAGTTTCAGTTGACATCTGGAAACTGTTTCTTTTCGTACTCGAAAAAAAAGCAGCACATTTAGAATTAGCATTTGGGCCTTCTCATTGTAGCGCAGCATTTTTATACCTTTGATATTCGTTTAAATCAAAGTGACAGTAAATGTCAACGTTTTTGATTTGACAGGACGACAAAATTAACAACGTGCCTTTTAACGTGCCAACTATAGTTGGATTTTTACCTTTTGAGAATGACGTCATCTTTTTACATCTTTGTTTCTCGCATATCAAACATGTGAAATAAACAATTTTAGTAAAAAAGGCACGTTGTTAATTTTGTCGTCCTGTCAAATTAAAAACGTTGACATTTACTGTCACTTGGATTTAAACAAATATCAAAGGTATAAAAATGCTGTGCTACAATGAGAAGGCCCAAATGCTAATTCTAAATGTGCTGCTTTTTTTCGAGTACGAAAAGAAACAGTTTCCAGATGTCAACTGAAACTCTCATGATCACTCATTTTTCAAAGCATTTGTAGGTTAACATTTGTGATCTAATTCCAGACATGCGTGTTTTTTCACCTGCTTGACGTCATTCTCAAAGGGTAAAATTTTGACTATATATGCGTGTTTTTTCACCTGCATGACGTCATTCTCAAAGGGTAAAAATTTGACTATATAATCACTGCTAAAAAAATAAACTTAGGTGTTACAGTAACATTGTTGTGACTGTCAACATCATCAAAACTGTCAAAACATAAAAATGAGCTAAACATATCCAAACTTACTCAGGTTGATATACCAACGAGCACGGCCAGTTTACCAGTCCAAGAGGCGTCACAACCAGATATAATCGATTTACTATCGATACCGCAAAACGAGCCTTCGGACAGACCAAAGAGCCTCAGCGCTTTAGAAGACACGCTGAGTTCAACCGACTCGACTCTGAAAGCGAACAGCAGCGGTGCCATTTGCAACACCAGCGAACCGTTGTCACTGACTCTCAGCCTTAACGACCAAAAAACTTCAATTAGTTCGAATCAAAGCTCGGGCTCGAACATTCAATATACCGCCAGCTTGAGTTCAGCCTTACCATATTATTATATGGAGGCCACTGATAGGTAAGGATTATAAACTAGTTTTTATGTTATTGCTATTGTCACGATTATTATCATCCTGAAGATGAGATTTACTCAAATCTCCCTCACCTCCTAGTTGCATGATAATATCGTCATAACTGGCATCAGATTCACCCTGACCATTCATTCTAATATTCTAGTAAATAAAGAAAATTTAAATAAATAAGCTTGAATAAAAATTCTATTATAGGGATGCCAAGTTATTTTTAAGGTAAATAACTAAACCTATCTAACTTACTTTCTACCTAAAAATCCTGCTTCTAAATATATCATTGAAACTACAAATATCTTTAATACAAAAAATTACAAACTACTTACAACTAATACTCTTCGTCAAAGAGTCCAAATTGTCCAAAATAAACCGTCAGTTGACCAATCTTCTTCTTTTCCGTTGAGGTGGATTTTTAACTGCAAAAGTTGTATCTCGGTAACAGCCGGGAGGCCTCCTCGGTTCTCGATTTAACCACTTCTGGAATAGGTCCTCTATCACAATCTGCTCCATGTCATAACGTGGACTAGACGGTACCATTGCTGGTAGCACTCGGTATTACACTCAGTAACTTCCGTTCCGGAAAGAAACAGCTTTCTAAGATCCCCTGATCTTCAATAGTCTGATTTTTGCTCGAATTTTTTAGAAAACTGACTTTCCAGCTCTTATTAAAAGTCTCTCTTGACAATCAACAACCAAAAACAAAAAAACCTTTTTTCCCACCTTCTACCTCCACGTACCACTTTTTTCACCTCCTTTGAAGTTCATCAAGTAATACTGTTATCCAGGGGGCAATCCTACTACAACTAACTATAATGGTAAACACTTGACATCCCTACAAAAATGTACCTTTTCTATAAATTAAATAAAAAATTTTTCTTTATTTTCTTGAAAAAAAAATCCTTATTTTCAAGACACTATCATTTTATGGTCAACAAATAGAAATTATCTTATACTTTATTGTTCTAGATTAAGTCAGACTGATTGCAGTTTAAGTGAAGTAGTTCCAAGTTCGACTGAAAATCTGACAACGTCGCTCAGTACTCCAGTTAGTCCTACGAGGAACAGTTTCAGTTTAAATGTAAGTCCTACCACGGACAGCAGGAATGTAAGCAACGAAAACCTTTTAGAAACTGACGTTTGGTGCAATTCCAGAACGGGAACTAGTCAGGAAGATGAGTGTGATAGTCCTAGCAGGTGATTGCTGCTATTTATTAATATTTTTTCCAAGTTGAAAAATTATATTCAGTTTGTCACTAAGCTACAATTACTTGACTTGTTTTTGCAGACAAATTCTTCAAAACGACAAAAGAAAATCGGACGAAACTGAATCCTACGACGATACCGCCGTCTACCAACAAGTAAAGTACTTTCGAAGGTCGATACACGAAGTGAACGCTCTGCTAGAACTTGAAAACTCTTTGAAAGCAAACGCTGAAGAACAAGTAGAAAAACAGCTCGATAGTGATTGTGATTCTTTAGATAAAAACGATGGTCACGTATACGAAAACCTGGAAGGAGCCAGTTTGCGACAGCCGGAAATTGTCAATACAAATAATGTCAGCGAAGACGCAGAAGAACCGGAAGAAACACTAAACGTGCACGATTTGAAAAACAAATTTGAGGAGAAATGTGCCAAAATTAAGGAAGCTGATAGCAAAAATGCTAGTTTGTTGGCGATTGACGTAGGAGATAAGGACCGAAGTTTGGCTGAAGTAAGCAGCAGTCACAAGTTAGAGCAAGAAGACGTATCCAAAGATGAAGAAACCAAGACTGAACCTGGCGTGTGTTCCAATTCGCTACGTTCGAGGAGGACCTACGAAAAAGATGGCTTGCCACCGTGTTTGCGCGCCAGGAATTTGAAATCGCAACATAAAACTCGATCGCTGGACGAGAACGAGTTTGAGAAGGAGTTTGCTGTTTCTAATCCCAGGAGGAAATCATTTGATGAGCGTATAGGGTAAGCAATTTTTTTTTAAATTGCTATTTTGCAAAAATGAAATTGCAATTTGTTATTTATAAAATGATTCTTAACAATTTTAAAAAAATTGTGGAAAAACCTCTTGCAATTTTTGTGAAGTTTCGAAAAATTGTAATTTTTTTTCTGCAAACTTGCTATTTTTGCTGAGTACCACGTTATTCCAATTTGGTTGTTTTTATCATTATCATCATCATCAATCAGCCCTCTGCGTCTACTGCTGGACATAGGCCTCCCCTAGTTGAGTCCATTCTTTTCTGTCTTGCGCGCTACAAATCAGTAATTTTTGTAATGTCGTCTGTCCAGCGAGTTGGTGGTCTTCCTCTATTTCTTTTATCGGATCTGGGTTTCCATTCAAGTAATCTTTTGTCCACCTGTCATCTTGCATGCGAGCCACATGTCCTGCCCAGTTCCATTTCAGTTTTGCTGCATGTACAACCACATCAGTCACGCCTGTTCTTCTGCGTAACTTTTCATTTTTAATGTGGTCACGTAACGAAACACCAAGCATCGGTCTCTCCATGTTGCGCTGTGCAGCTTACTTTTAGTTTCTTAGCAGAAGCGTTGGTAAGGGTTAGTGTTTCGGCGCTGTCGGTCATAATCGGTAGAACACATTGCTTGAAAACTGTTCTTTTCAAGCATATTGGAAGGTCGCTTTTGAAAACGTCTCTAAGTTTGCAGTAAGCCGCCCAGGAGAGTATAATGTTTATCTCGCATGTTTGGTTGGCTTTGGATATGCTTATCTCATGGCCTAAATATGTGTATTTATCTACCCATTCTACATCAGAGTTTTCAATAATTATTAGGTTGTTGCTAGTAACGAGCTTTGTCATAAATTTTGTTTTTTCGATGTTCATTTTTACCACCTACTGTTGCACATACCTCTTGAAGTTCCTCTAGCATTATTCTAATATCTTTCAACCGTAAGTTTGACAGACTTTGGCCGTATATTTTTACACCTTTTTGGTCCCAATCTAGCTTTTTGAATATATATTCTAGGACGGTGATAAACAGTTTTGGAGACATCATATCTCCCTGGCGTACTCCTTCGTTCTCTTTCCTTTTTAATTGTTTATAAACCAACAATTAATCAATCAGAAGGTGTAGAATACTTGCAAAGGCTTCTGGCAATGTTAAACAACTCTTAGAATATTTATGTTGCACCGATGTATTTAATGGCGCTCTAGATCTCACCAGCTAAATTATGACTGTGACAGGTCATGTGCAAAATGTCACAGTCAAATGAAACTTAGCCTAGGGTGTCTTTAAAAAAGTCGGTGCAAATGGCCCTTAGAACACTGGTATAGGCCTCTGGCAAATTTCAACATGATTATACAGGGTGGACCATAAGTAATGGGACATAGAGCTACAGCATATTCCTGACATCAAAATAATACGATTTAGCTGAATTGTCCTATACCGAAAGTTAATATTAAGAAAGATACAGGGTGTGAAAGTTGAAATTTTATTTTAGCTTTTTTGTCATATCTTCACGGTCTTTTGATATAAATTACTGAAAGTTGGTATAAAGGGGTTTTGGCAGGCGTAAAATACGATGCTTTCATTTGTTTTGTAGTAGCTGATAGGGGGCGCTAGCGGTAACCATCTCCGTCCCTTCAAGAGGCTCAAACTTTTTTTTACGGAACTGAAACGGCCATATGACTTCAAAATATGATTCTAAGATGTTTTCTACGTAAAAAAGGTATACTTGTTGTAAGTCTTAAAAGTCGACCGTTTTCGAGTTATTTAATCTTTTATTATTGCATGCATTTACATGTACAGCAGATTTTAATTACTATTTTTTTTTTAATTCTAAGTAGGATTTGATACAAAAACAAAAAGGGCGTTCATAACAACTAGCTTTATTTTAAAGTTTACAAACATTTTTTAAACAGTCAAATTTACATACAGAAACTGTTATGTGTGTAACTTAAGGGTATACAGCACATATCGTATTAACATACGACAATGCATGCAATAATAAAACATTAAATAACTCGAAAACAGTCAACTTTTAAGACTTACAACAAGTATACCTTTTTTACATAGAAAACATCTTAGAATCATGTTTTGAGAGCATATGGTCGTTTCAGTTCCGTAAAAAAAAGTTAGAGTCTCTTGAAGGAACGGATATGGTTGCAGCTAGCGCCCCCTATCAGCTACTACAAAACAAATGAAAGCATCGTATTTCCCGCCTGCCAAAACCCCTTTATACCAACTTTCAGTAATTTATATCAAACGACCGTGAAGATATGATAAAAAAACAAAAATAAAATTTCAACTTTCACACCCTGTATCTTTCTTAATATTAATTTTTGGTATAGAACAATTTCGCTAAATCGTATTATTTTTATGTCAGGAATATGCTGTAGCTCTATGTCCCATTACTTATGGTCCACCCTGTATAGGCCTCTGGCAATTTATAGAAGGTTGTCAATAGCATTTAGCGGCCACTGGCACTTTCTGAAGCGATATAGAAGCTTTAGATAATTTAAAACAATTCATGGAGGGTTTAAGACACTTGCAGAGACATCCGGCACTTTTTAGAAGGTTGTCAGTAGTACTTAGAGCTCTCTGGCAGATTTGAAATGGTCCTAAAGGCCTCTGACAATTTAAAATAAGTCTGGGAAGGTTTAAGATACTTGTGGAGACCTCTGGCACTTTTTAGAAGGTTCTCAATAATAAAATTAATTCATTTAATTGACGTTTTTCTTTTCACTCTACCCATACTGTTTATGGTCATGGTCAATAAAAGGTAATACTTGTAGTATTAACATCATAAACTGTTAGTTTCAAATTGGTAACTCTAATTTACTTTGATTTTTGGTTTACTATGTATAATATTGTTTTTACATTTTTTCAGTTACAAAACAAATTCACTGCCTAAAGTGCTAAACCAACCAAAGCTTCTGCCAAGCGATCCGGATGGTGAATTAGAGTCGCTCCATTTGGCGCACAGCAATGAAAAAATCAGCGTTGTACCGGACGAAAAAGAAGAGCAAAAAAAGAGGGAACGAATCGAAAAGTACAAAGAGGAAAGGCGAAGGGTGCTCAGCGAAAAGTATCGCTCCGAATCGTTCAAGGAAGACAAAGACGTTTTGCTAAGTCGGTTAAAGATATTCAAAGGCAAAGAGGAACCGATTGAAGATCCGGCATCGGAACTATTAAAAACTCGAAGAAAAAGTACAAAAAGCGAGAGTGAGGGCGTGAATGAATGGAGAAATTCGGAAGGGAAAACAGAAGAAAATTCTGGTGCTGGCAGAAGTGTAAGTCGTTTTAATAGTTTTGTGGTAACATTTTTATTTTAAAATTGAATAGTGCAAAACTAAAATCATCTATATTAATGTAGGGTTCCACTCCTTCTCCAAGTCCAGCAAGGAGTTTAGGTTCGTTAAACACAATCGCCTCCAAACCACCATTGGGAAATAGCCTTAAAGTGCGGGCCGCCATTTTTGAGCAGCAAAACCAAAAAGCCACCCCAGTCACCGTTGAGCTGGGACGTGGTGGACGTCCCGGTTCATTGCGTTTTGACAAATCTCGTTTATCAAACTTTCCAGATAAAGGTGTGTTGCTCACATAGGAGATTATTCCAAGTTTTTTTTTAACCTTATTATTGCAGGAATGACCAATTCCGTTGCCGACAACGTGCCTAGTGACCTGAAAGATTTAGAATTTATACGTCATCGGCGGCGTGATGAAGGGGGCCAAAAAGAAGAGAAGAGGAGACACACATACGAGACTAGAGAGCGAGAAAATGATGCGGAAAGATTGAAGCGGACTAGTTTGGAAACCAGAAGCGCTACAAGGTAAATCTGGAATGGGTTTTCCTCAAATTTCAGTGTTACTAATAAAAATCTATTTAGGAAGGAGAAAATGTCGCCAACCTACTGCATTAAGGATATGAAGGCAATTTTTGAATCGAAATCCAAACAATAATATTTAGGTTGTAAATGGTTTAGTAACGATTACATGACGCCGCGTGAAAGGTTGTTTTCAACATGTGTTTTCTGACTTTTGTATAATTTTTATTTTTAAGTTTTTTTTTGGAGTATTTGCGTCACGTTTGTGTGTTTTTTGTTATGCAACTTGTACATTCGTTGATTCTCAGAAATACTTTACAGTAGTATACAGATTTGCTTAGCAATGCGAGTAGCAGTAGTTATACAAAAGAAGACTATGGCAAACCTGACAAATGAAATAGGACCCATATAAATAAATATACATAAATATGAAAAAGCAAATGGTGTTGGCGTTAAACGTTTAACTCGTAAAGGATATTACAACAACGTTAAATTCTCAACTTCAGTCTAATTAGTAGATTTGTCTTTACCAGATCGCCGATGGCCTGAAAATGCATCTGTTTTAAGCTCTCGAACTGAAATAATGTTGTATAGGACAATAAAATATATTTTTATAATTATTATTTCTTACGTTATTTGACATTATTTGCCTCTTTTATTTATTATTCACCATTATGTATATACTGTATTTAAGCTTGGAAGTGCAAAAATATAGCTAGTTACGTTTTGATTAATTGTTTTTTTTTTCTAATCCATTCTCAGTCTAGAAACTGTCAAGAGCATCATCAATAAACAAAACCCCATTTAAAAAACCTAGCAAACGTGTTTGATTTATTTTTCAAAATACTCGCTTTCCACCATTTTTTTTTACACTAACCAAACTTCAGTCACCGTCAATTATCAAAAATATTGATCAACTGTCATTCATACAACAAATGACAGTGACAGCTATCAAATCCCAAAATGTGGCAATCTAGCTTTGTTGATGTTGGTCGAAAATTAGCTTTTAATTCAATTCACGATTTTATCGCATTTATGGGCAAACAAAGAATTAACAGCTTACTGAAATGAATTCTATATAATCCCCGATCATCGTTCGTCTAGTTTTGGCCCAGGTTAAAGCAATCCTCAAGTAAGTTAATCAAAAACATCGTTTATATACAACCACCCCCCAAGTTAGATAAGAACATTGATTTTGAGGACTTATGTTATTTATCCCGTCCCGACTAATTCGAGTTGTAAGGAGAAACATTAAAATGAGTCTAATGTTCAGTGAAATTCCATGGGGTGTAAGGATTTTACAGAAAGTTGCGGGAAAATGCTGTCCACAGAGTTTTCATTTCAAAAGGGAGATGTGGTAAGTACTTCCTTGAATCATACTTAAATGGTCACATATCAGTTTTGTGTGTTTACAGCTACAAAGCCAGTGTAGTGTTTTTAACTTACATTGCCTACATGTCATATCATTTATCCAGAAAGCCCATTTCAGTAGTCAAAGCAGTGTTACATAGGAACTGCAGTGGTTTAACCCCTCCAGGACCAGATAAACCACCAAATTGGTGTGATTGGGCCCCATTCGGTCTGTTACTTTGAGTCCAGTAAATTATAGACTCCAACTTTTGTTTTTGTTGCAGATGGGTCTGATTCTACAGCCTCTCAACTACTGGGAGAATTAGATTCTGCATTTCTTTTCTGTTATGCTGTAGCTATGTTTATTTCTGGTTTTGTAGCTGAGCGAGTGAACTTGAGGTACTTTCTCAGTTTAGGGATGATGTTCTCAGGGATTTTTAGCTATCTCTTTGGAATTGGAAAAACTTATGAAATTCACAGTTTAGGGTATTATGTTGTTGTGCAGGTAAAGTGTTTATTTCCAAAATTATTTAGTAATTTTATATTGCACTTGGCCAAGTAATTTTGTTTCGCATTGTGGTGAATAATATCAGTGCATAATTCACAGTAATGCCAAGGTTAGCCTTGGCTTATTATTTAAATGTATGGCTGCATAGTAAAACAACTGCTAGTGAACTATTTTTTTTTTAATTTGATATTATTAATTAATGCAGGGTTTGGCAGGCATTGCACAAACAACAGGATGGCCTGGTGTAATCACAGTAATGAGTAATTGGTTTGGAAAGTCTAAAAGAGGCCTGATTTTTGGGCTGTGGAATTCACACACTAGTATAGGAAATATTTTAGGTATGACCTTTATGAAATATAGAAAGTTATTAATAGTATGAAGTAATTAATTAAATAAGATCAAAAAATTGAAACATGTTTAAAGGTTCTCTCATTGCTGCTGAGTATGTGGAAACAGACTGGGCTCTATCCTTCATTATGCCTGGATTGATAATTGCTGTAGCTGGTTTCCTACTTTTCCTCTTTTTGGTGGTCAATCCTGGCGACGTTAATTGTGTAGTTAGTGAACCATGTATTGATTCTACAGTGAGGTTTTTATTCAACTTATAAAATTCTCGATTGACTAGTTTTAATTACAGCATTACAAACATTTAAACAATCAGATTGCCAACACTGGTTCAAGCTCAAACTCCCGAAGATCATCGGACTCGGACGTGGACGATTCAGAAATAATGATTGGTGAACATGTAAGTTTTTTTTGCCACATTTTAAGGGCCAATATTCAATGTTTATAAGCAACAGTATTAGTTCAGGTGCAGTTTTGTTCTAGTTTGGTTTACTGCAATTTCTGTCTATATTTTCTAGGGTAGGGGTGGAAAGCCCTATTACGCAATTAATATGAGAAATGATGTAAGTTGACTTTTTTGGAAGAGTTGAGAGTTAAGAGGGGCGTGTTGTTATTTTTATAGGGGTAATGTGGGGCTTTTTTTTATTCTTATATCCTGTTGCCACCCATTTAAGCATTTTTTGACTCAAATAATGGTGAAACTGTGTTTTTTAAGCTACCACCACAAGCAGCATTTTGCTGTGGTTTTATTGAAGCAATATACAGGGTGATTCACGCTGATGGTATTTTAGAAGTATCTAGAGAACGACTCAATATTTTTTGTTGAAATTTGGTGTTGCCAGATCAGGCGGAAAGAATACCAACTTTTGATTTTTAAATGGAACACTCTGGTTCTAATCTTATTTTTGAATTCCTCCCAAGAAGGCTAGTAATTAATGTTAATACTTTCCTATACCTATCTTGCACCGTTTCTTAGATATTTCATAAAAATTGTGAATTTGTCAGCAAAACGTAGTCTAAACATTAATTAAATTGTCAAGTTTTGAAAGGTTTGCTTATATGACCTTTCGTTCTCAGTTAGAGAATACCACATGCTAGAAATATTCAAAGACTGAAAATGAAAAAACCTACAGGGTGCACAATATATTCCTTTAAGTCGGATAGATAGAAAAACTGCCAATGTATTATGGTTTGTAATAAAAGAACATTAAATTTAGAACAATTCTACTGTTCTTGCGGAGTGAGTTTACCCGTGCGTCACGAAGACTACGTCATTTATAATCATATGAATCAAATCAAGTTTTCGTCAACAAACCTGTTGTGTTCATATTATAGAAAAGGGCGTGTCTAAAGCTTCGTCACGTTTAAAATTTTGCGTGTATTGTCAGTCAGAAAGTAGAGATCTTTGGCTGCAAATTTTCACTAAAACAACCTTATACCAAAGCAAATCAAAAATATCTTGACCGAAATAACATTTTTTATTTATGAGAAGTCTCCGTTTGGATCATAGAATTCCGTCTAAATTTGAAACCTAATTTATTTACCAAAATTCGCAGAGATGTATCACCAATATGTAGTATTTCTTTAACTTTTAGCTCTTGATTTAGGTTCTGGATGGTTACATGTTTCTCTAAAATAAATACAACAAATTAAAAATTCAATAAGACCTTCTGAGTGATGCTGTAGTATCTTATATCTCATTTTTAGGTTGCAATCCACTTATTTTATTTTAAACCAGCTGGAAATCATTTTAGACGCTTATTTTATTTTTTCTATGACTTGTTTGAAGAAATGAATTGATGTTTGAAGAAATTTTTATGAAAAATCTATAATGCAACCCAAAAATCTCAGTCTCTGGAAACACTGAAATGTTAATAGATGTTTCTTACAAAAGTAGATATATTTTACTATTATTAACATACTATCATTGTACATATCATATAATGTATTTCGAACATCCATTTTAATGCTTTCAGATAAATCAGTGGTCTTGGCCCGTCGATAAAGTCTCGATTTACGTTTTCTAGGTGAGGAAAAAAAAGATTACTTGCTTGCTTTTTCCGAATCGAATAAACAGTTTTGCGCTAATCAGTAAATGTTTTTTTTTGAAAGACATTCACTTAAATATTTACCCTTTCTGAAAGTGAACAATAGACAAGGATGAAGTCAATAATGCATGTCTACTTCTAAATCACAAGGGGATGACGCACGGGTAAACTGAGAGTGAGATTAAAAACAGGGTGTTCCATTTAAAAATCAAAAGTTGGTGTTCTTTCCGACTGTCCAAAGTCTAAAATATTTTGGAAAGAGAGTTTAGACCCAACCTAGGCTACACTCCAAATTTCAGTGAAAAATATTGAGTTGTTCTCTAGATATTTCTAATATACCATCACCGTGAATCACCCTGTATACAGCATCACAATTGGAACATGCAATACAAGATGAATATTTTTGAAACCCTGTAGGTATAACGTCTACTGAAATTTTCAAACATTGCACCATTTTTTAGAGTTTGTGCCAAGTGGGTGGCAGATCTTACATAACTCCTACTATTTAGTAGTGCTTATATAGTGTGGTTTAGAACGCTTTTAAAGAATTGCGCTTCTAGTGAACTTTTGATTTCTGAAACATTTGAAATTATTAAATAAATGATTGCAGGAGGTGATTCGAAGAGCAACTTCCGAACGAACCCCTTTAATGGGAGAATCTTTAGCAAGTTCTGATCACCAGGCCATTGGATTTATGGGAGCTCTTCGAATTCCCGGCGTGATTGAATTTTCCTTGACTTTGTTCTTTGCTAAGCTAGTCAGCTATACTTTCTTATATTGGCTGCCTTTATACGTTAATAAGTCAAGTAAGGTTTGTTTTAAGTGGATTTTAGGACATTTGAGACATTCAAATTTCTAGCAACAATGGGTGCAACCTTAAGCGCAGACCTGTCAACGTTGTTCGATGTGGGCGGCATAGTGGGGGCAATAGTTGCAGGCGTGATCAGTGACAAATCTGAAATGCCGGCCACTACTTGCGTTGGTATGCTTTTCCTGTCAGCACCAATGGTATAAACCAGTTTGGTATTGTTTATATCATTTTAACTGTATTAATCAAAACAGATGTTCATCTACCAAAAACTGAGCGTAGTCAGTATCGGCGTTAACATGTTGCTCTTATTATTGGTTGGTTTATTGGTCAACGGACCTTACGCTCTCATTACCACATCAGTGTCAGCTGAACTGGGCACTCACAGTTCTTTAGAAGGGAATTCCAAAGCTTTAGCTACTGTCACTGCCATTATAGATGGCACTGGGTCAATAGGTGAGTTTTAGTTTAAAGTCTGTCAAAGATAAGGTTTCAGTGATGTCAGTAGCATGATAAACTTTTGGTTTTCGTTAATAATCTTGAAGAAATAGAGTGTTGGATTGCATAGCCCAGCTTTGAGGAAGTGCAGTAAAGTTTGGAATGTCTTCAAATACTTTCTAATATCACGTGATACTGATCATGGTGCCTTTGAGTATTTCTTAATCAAAACAATTTCTTAACGTCACTGCAATCTTACCATTGACAAGACTGTATAATTTTAGTTCTGACATTGACTAAACGAACTTTAGGTGCTGCTATTGGGCCACTTTTGGCCGGTTTCGTATCCAGTTACGGATGGTCCAACGTGTTTTACATGTTAATTATTTCGGATATTCTAGCGTTACTTTTTCTGATTCGATTAGTAAAATCTGAAATTTCGAGATTTAGAACGCACAGAAGGCGGATAGAGTAAATTTCATCTCTAGAGCCATTTACAGAAAAAAAGTATTTAATTATTGTTACTTTATTTTATGATTTTTGTTTTTATGTACCCAGATGACTGAGTTGATTGATAAAACTAAAACTTTATTTATTTGATTGATTGCTCAATTTCGACCAAATTGGAAAAGATGCTTAGAAAATTAAACTGCATTTTACTTTATGGGTTAATGTAAAGAGTTACTTGTAATTCTGATGTAACAGAAGTTGAGTGTTTTTGTATTTAATTTTTTTCTTCAAAAACATCTGTTTGGAGTTAGAAGGCATACAGGTTGGATCACGATGAACTGCGGCAAAACTTAATGTATAAACTGTAATAAAGGTCTAAATTTTAGTATTATTAATTAGATGGTTTTCTGCAGCTACTATTCGAACAAACCATTATTAACCACCGACCATGTTTAGAAATTTTCAGATACATCATCTGGTCCATCCTGTATTAAAAACCCTCTTCTAAACAATATTACTTAGAACATTAGTTACATTTTAATCCCAATACTGTCTGCCATTCAATAACACTAAAATACTTTACGATCTTGTTAGTGTAATACTAATCTGTGTATTCCAAGGAATTTTGAGGTTTATATCTCCTACAATCCCTCATCGTAGTATAAATAAATCTACCTTTGTACAGTAAAATTGATTACTAATTAACAAAAGTATTTATTTGTGTTAAGTACTTTTCAAATATACAAATTTATTTTACTACAACTAAGTTATTATTGCCTTTTGCCCTCCAAACAAATTATAAACACACTCAAAAACATTCATTCAAGATTTTCCTCGAACACTACTAGAGTTTGGCTTTTAGCCAATTTTATATAGAAAACACAAATGTGAAATATGTGAGGACAAAGTCCTGTTGCCGTGTGAGCAACCACCTTTGTGTTTTGGTCTAATTTTACTCTATCGGCCACTACGGCATCCGCGTTGTTTGTCTCGGCCTGGAAATATTTTAAACATTCAACTTAAAGAACACCTTTAAATATATTTGTTTTGTTGTAGTTTTAATTACAGCAACGATAATCGACGCCTTGTTTATACCGCTGGCGCTTTGCTAAAGATCTATTGTTAATGCTAATTAATGGCTTTTTAGTATAATAAAAACAATGGTTATTTTCATGGCAATTAGAATGCGCGTGTATGTAGTTTCACATCCTTTTTATGCTTGGTTGCTGAATGAAGATGAAAAAAGCAAAAATTGTAGTCACAGAGTTAAGTGATAAGTTATAATGATGCTTGAAGAAATGAAAAATTTGAACATTTATTGTAAAAAAGTTGTTATTGAGGGCTTAAACTAAATTTTACACTTATATTGGGACACTTTCAGGGCGAGAAGTCAATGGTAAAACATGTACACCCAAGCATTTAAGTTGGTTTGATTTGGAAGCTTCTTATATTATTTCATAAAAGATTCTCCAGTGGCGGACTGACATATTCTAATGTACTTCTTGTTAGTAAAAGGAATAAAAATCCTGTTACGCCTCTGATTTTTTCCTACATGCCAACAGATGGTTCACAATTTCGGCGAGTGATTCCCGAAAATAACGTAGGGACAACCGTCACCAAGTGAAAACCCGTCCAAGTCAGTATCCAAACCGTTTAAACTACATAACAGATGATTTCCACGTTCACCAAGTCTCCGCGTGCCGCTCAATAACGTGCAATTCAATCATAATAATTATTGTGCATCAAATATAAAACGCGTATCGTTTATAAAAGAGGCTGTTTTTCATTTCGTCGATCAGGATTAAACTGCCGGTCTAAAATTAAACTTTCAATCAAGAGAAAAACGTTTCAGTAAGTACGAAAGGAGAGTTGCGTGCTAACCACTGAATTTTGCGTGTCCTGGTTGTTTAAAATCTCTTTAATAGTGTGTGTTTAGTGCTGCAGTGTTGACAAAAATGATGTCTGTTCCTGTTGGGTTGAACAGTCCTTATATTGCGGAACATCACAGTAAAAGTGATGCTTCTTATATTGAAAAGAAAACGGTAAGTTAAGTAATCCTAAAATCAGATTCGTCGAGTAATATTTCGAAATTGCTCCACAGTTATTTAAGTTTGATTGGTCCTCTTTTGATTATTCACGTATTCAACATAAATGAAAACTAAAATTAGATAGAAATGTATATCTATATCCAGTGGATTCAGTTCAGAAAAACGTTTGCTAAAATCCGTTTACTGAACTTATGAAAACAAAGAAAATGAAACCGAATCCGGCAAAGTGCACGCCTCTGATTGTTTAATGCAAATATCGTTGTTGAGAAAATTGTTGTAATTAAATAAAATCAGTGGTGGCGGAAATTTTAACAGGTTTAACAATCTTTACTACTCTTTTAAACATTAACGTCACTGGTTCGTGGCAGCACATATCAAACCTAAATAAGTTATTTAAAAAAAAGTTTAATAGTTACAATTATTTCTGCAAGACAGATAAAAAACAAAAGGATAAACATGAGATAATGTGAACGTCTGACAAAGGACAAAGAGAAAAACCATGTTTAAGTTAAAACATAAGAAAATTTCAATATGGCAGTCGTCACGCCATTATGACGTAACAGCCAACTACAGTGGCTTTGCTCTATAATTTCGGAAGGCATCAGCAGAAATTATTTATTTATTTAATAATTTTTTTTTAACCATTTTTTTTAAATAACAAACACTAATGGCGAATTGCACCGATGTCTTGAGGGCACCATAGGATCCATCCAGGGATGTAAAATTTCCGGAAAATTAAATTTATGGAAATTTTTCCAGAAAATTTTCGGTAATTGAAAAATCTGAAAATTCAAAAATAATTTGTTTTTTACATTTTTGTACTATTAACTTGAAGGTATTCAGGCAGTTGAGACCTGTAACCTGAAAGGTTCCTGTGATATTGAGCAAAAACTGCAAAAACCTAGAGTCAACTTTGACGCCCTCTAACGGCTAAACGGGGCAACTTAGCCCTGCCTGCTGAACGTCACGTGATAGCCCCGTTCATTAGCTTTCTTTTGTTATACGGTAGTTTTATACAGCGTGTTTAAAATAAGCGAGTTATGGACGATTTTCTGAAATGTGCACGAAATTTTAATCTAACTTAGGGAGTTTTTGGGCCTACTATACTAACGGCGACTATTTTGGACTTTCCTTAATCAAAGTAATTTTTTTAACTAATTTGAACCTGGGGAACACAAATCTGACGTCCATTTTGCTCTAACTGGCACCGTTTCGGAGATGACCTGGAAATTATGTCAATTTTGACACTTTAGGGCGTGGCACCCTTGCAAAATTACATTTTGACAAATGACACTTTACGTCATTTTTGTACTATTAACCTGAAGGTATTTAAGCAGTTGACATTAATTTTGAAAATAAAAAATTTTCTGAAAAAAATCAGTAGGTCACCCTTGAAAATTCTTGACAATTCCAGTTTTTAATTTTTCGAGGTCAAACGGTGCATAATACCTAAAAAGTGTATAGAAGGTAGAAGTTGCATCCCATCGAGGTGCATTTGTGGTAAAAACTTCAGACTTCTAACCTGAGATCGTTCCTGAGATATTGAGCAAAAACTGTTAAAAACGAGAGTCAACTTTGACGCCCTCTGGTGGCTAAACGGGGCAACTTTGCCGTGCCCGCTCAACGTCACGTGATAGCCCAGTTCATTAGCTTTCTTTTGTTATACGGTGGTTTGATATAGGGTGTTTGAAATAAGCGAGTTATGGACGATTTTTCGCACCAAAATTTCGCTCAAATTGGGAATTTCTGCTTTCGAGGAGAGTGGTCAAAAAAGTAAGGCTGTAGGAGCAAAAACAATTGAATATCGATACAAACAATTTACATCAAGTAGGCCTAGAATATGACGTAGATTCCAAAAATCGAATAAAAAATTTTAAGTTTGGTTTGTTGCTCAAATTTGGGACACCCTGTATACTGATGGATTATCTAGGAATACAGTAGACGTAAATATCTATAAGATTCATATTTGGTATTTTTTTATAGAATGAAAACAAGTTACAAGGATGTTAAAAGTTCAATAAATCATCCTGTAAACTACTCCATTGTATTGTCAATCACTCGGTTATTTTGACAATTATCGGTTGGTTCAATATACCAATTTGTAGCCCTTGAAATTCTCTTTTGACCACCCTGCATAGCGTTTTTACCTAAAACGTCGAATAACTGAGTTATTTACTGTTAAAACTGAGTGGTTTGATTTTGACAGTTTTTATTGTGACAGCCCAGAAGGGAGAACATATAGAACATCAATTAAATCAGATTACTTACTATACCCTTGCATAAATTTATAAATAATATTTAATCATTTACCCCCATTTGCACCGTCGTTTTGTAAGCCGAGCTTAATTTAAGTGTGGGTTAGACTGTGACAGTACAGATGAAAAAAGTCACACTCTAAACCACACTTAACTTAACTTAACTTAAAGTACGACGGTGCAAATGGCGGTTAGATGTCTTAAATTATCTCATTAGAATGCATGATAAGTTTGACAGAAACAATGACAAGTTTGACAGTTGTTTTCCCTATCATGAAAAATTTTCAATTAAACATGAAGTAATTTTCCAGTGGATTATTCAAAAATTGAAATTTTCCGACTCGAAAATTACCGCTTTTACATCTCTGAATCCATTTAAGTTAAGTTGTAATTTGACTGTGACAGGTCATGTGCAAAATGTCACAACTTAGTAGCCTAAAGTAGCACTTATCCATTATAGGTAATGTTATCATATTCATATACCGTTTGTAAAATCAAAATAACGTTAAGTTTTGGCTAGAATATTACTATATGGAAGCTAGAAAAATACTTATGAATGCAATAGTTCTTTTGACAAGTGTGAAAGACTTGACGTCTGTATGACCTTTTCCATTGGCAAGTTTAGTTCACTACTAATGTATGGTTATCCTATTTTATCGATTGTTATTAAAAGTCTATCTATGAAACAAGTAAAGTTAATATAAAGTCACGATGACGTAATATGACAGTTGGTTAAATTTAGTTTTTGTCAAATTACGTCATCGTGACGTCCCATTTCTCCAACGTGAATCTTATTTTGTATATTTGGTGGTTTTTTTTTTAAAATGGTTAGAGTGAAATGGTTTTAACGTTAACCGTATAATGTTTGCTAATTAGGAACAACTTGTTCTAGATTACCACATTTCCTCTGTTAATTTTGTCTAATGTTATCAAAATTAATTTTTTTAACCGACTTATAGAATAGGAACAGGCCCAAATCTTACTGAAACTCGATATAATAATAGAATAAACACTCTGTTGTTAACATCCCGCATGCGGTGTAAATTTAGCCAGCGTATACTCAATCAATTCCCATCTAAATTCGAACCAATTAGCGCCAAACAAATTTTATACCAAACTATAACAGAGGCAATAAAACAACAATACACATTGAGTAACATTTTGTCCAAGCAATTTACATCACACGTCTAATGGGTTCAGGTGAACATAGATCAGTTGGGAGACGAGTTTCGTTGGAGAAACGACAATAAAACGCACTTTGTCCTTTACGAAAAAATAAAACTAGTGACGCACACGTTTTATCCGAAAAACTTACACATTTACCTATTTTGAAAAACAATTTCATCGTGGAATGTCAGTAACCAACAACGTCCAGACTATCCGGAGTCGGTGTTTAGTTGTTGTATATGTGTGAATGTGCGAGTTTATTTTTGTTACGTCGGTTTTTGTTGTTCCTTGGCTGTGACTTGTACGTCGTCAGTTTCCAACTGTGACACTATGTAGCTTGATCGATGATAATTGAGTGTGTACCTTATATTGAGGAAAATATATTGCGTGCAAATATTGTGTAGTGATAAAGCCTGAAACAAGGTAATTTGTTATTTACAACTTTTACACACAAAATATAGTAGTACATGGTGTCTCTGACTATACACCCACACTTGTATAAACCAGATTTTAATGCTAAGTCAATAGTATATTTTTTCCTTGAATGTGAAAAATGAATTTGTCTCACAGGACAGTTGATTTTAAACAGTTTTTTGCATAGTATTTACATTAAATAACCATTACCCTAATAGCTGTAATATGAACTTTAGACTTACACTACTAGTTCAATAAGTCATAACATATAGTAGAGACGCATATAGTTGCAAAAATAAATTATTAGAAAAATACGTTTTTCAAAATTTAAGTAATTTATGTGTTGTTTTGAAAACCAATCGTTTTGTGAGAGAAATGTTAGCCAAATTTATTTATTAGAGTTTTATTTACAAATGTGTAGAACTAGGTACAGTGTGAATCAAATTAGTTGGCTCAATTGGAGTTCAGTAACTATAAAATGTGAAATAATATGTCGGTAATAAAAAAAATAAAATTCAAAAATACCCTTATAGGTCGAGCAGAACAAATCTGATTTAGTTTGACAGTTGGTCACAAAATATCACTCTGATTTGCCAGGAGGGCAGTCATGTGACCAACTGTCAGATAATGAAACTCTTACTCTGCTTAAGGGATTAAGAAAATCATTCAAAACGAATTATTTCTACTATGTACAGAGTCTCTCACTGGGGACTGACCAACCCCCTTTTTCTGACTTCCCTGTATGTAATTAAAAAAACTGAAATAGCCATTTAATGTAGTTTAAAAAGTTGAATCCAAAAATGACCACGAAATTTCAATTTTTTTTATTTATTTTTCTTTTATTTCTTAATATTTTATTTTAGTTTGTTGTAAAATTGTAAAACATGTCTTATATTCATATTCTACTCTCATTTGTTTATGACTATGATTCCAGAGTTATAATTAATCAATGGTCTTCTCTATAATTTTTTTTATCAATATACAAAGTTAGTCAAAAAACAAATTTCAAAAAATTATTAAAATTTTATTTTTTTTGTAAAAATATTTGCAGAATTTCGAGCACATTCCGAAAACACTTAAATATACCGGGTGATCTATTAGAAAAAACACCATTATTGACTGTAGCTCTTCTATTTAAAGGTTATGAATAGAGTCCGGATTTCTAGAAATTTAGCTTTTTGTAAATAATAAAAGCAACCAACTTTTGACATCTAATGTGAACGATTTATACAAAAACACGTCATTTGACAGATTTTGTTCATGCTTTTTTTGCTTTTTTCTTCTTTTTGTGCTTATTTTAGTTTTTTGTGCTTATTTACTGCTATTTTTGTATGGTTTAACTAGTTTTTAACAAGTTTTCAAGTTTTTAAAAATAAACTAATAACTGCTTTGACAGAAAAACGCAGGAGTTTTGACGTAATCTTATTGGTTCTGTAACGTCGCACAGTAGGCCATTGGGCCAAGTGGTAATATTGACTTTTGCTGTATTGAAACGACAAAAACATGCTGCAAAATGTATAAGTATCAATTTACAAATTTAAACTGACCAAAAAATTTCCAAATGCTCCTAAAGTAGTGTAAAAAAATGTAAAAATATTCCAAAACTCTATAGAAGCTCTAAAATGCCTTACAAAAGCTTAGAAAACAGCCTAGAAGCTTCCAAAAGCTTTTAGAACACTAACAAATGCATTTCAATTTATCTAAAAGCTCTCAAAATATTTCAAGACAGTCTAAAAGTTTCCGTATACTTCTAGAGCAGTTTAACAGCTTCAAACGTCTACAAGGTTTCAAATGCCTTAAAAAGGCAGTCCAGAACCTTCAAGGCTTTTTAAACTCTCCAAACACCTTCCAAATGCTCCTAAATTAGTCTAAAAAGGTTTTAATACACTGGAGAAACTCCAAAATGCTTCTCAAGCAGTCTAAAGCATTCCAAATAATCTTCAACTAGTCTAGAAGCTCTCAAAAAGTTTCAAGGCAATCTAAAAGCTTCCGCATGCTTCAAGAGCAGTTTAAAAGCTTCCAAAAGTTCAAAGTAAAATGTCTTAAAAGCAGTCCAGAAACTTCAATGCTCCGAAAGTAGTCTAAAAAGATTTCAAAACATTACAGAAACTCCAAAGCATTCGGAAGTATTTTAAAACAGTCTAGAAGCTTCCAAAAGCATTTAGAACATGCTTTTCAACTAGTTTAGAAGCTACCAGAAAACCAGAAGATATCGAAACAGTCTAGAAGCTTCCAAAAAATCCTAGAACCGGGTAAGAGTTTCCAAATGCCTCTAAAGCCTTCCAGAACCTTCAATATGCTCTGCCAAATATGCTTTTTTACAGATTTTTATGCATTTTTGGAGGAAAATTATTTTGCTTTTTAAGCGCTTTTTTTCACGATTTTAGTGCTTTTTAATCCGGACTCTAGTTATGAATATTTTGGTACTAATTTTTTGATTCAACTTTTTAAACTACATCAAATGGCTATCTCAGTTTCTTTAATTACATACAGGGAAGCCCAAAAAGGGGGGTTGGTCAGTCCCCAGTGAAATACCCTGTATGTACATAGATTTTACATTGGCCACATTTATCGATTAGCAATCGAAAATCGGATTTTGAATTTGATGGGCAAAATGACGTTTAAGTAATGCTTTTTCAGTCAATAATCGATTTATTTCAGTGCATTCATAAGAAAATTGTCAAGTGATTGCTAATCGATGTGTTCTTATGAATGCGGCCAATGATATTTCTCTTGTATACAGGGTGACCCATATGATATATAGCTTTACCAGCATGATACAAAAAAACTTCACCAGTTTTAAAATACAGAAATTTTATTTTTTTACTTGAGTCCTACTATAAGTATTTCCATATACCTATATATTTTATCTTTGATTGGGTTTTTTTTTTTGATACTTTACTTTACTGTTCTTTTTTTTTGACGACTTTTACGCTCCTTTGTGTTCAGGAAACCTCAGATTGGCGTTTGTGCGGTTAGTTTAATGGGAAAACGTTTTACATATCAATGTTGTAGTGGCCATTTTTGGCTAAATTAACCTGTATTTTTTCAATACTGTAGTTTTAGCTATTATTTAGGAGCAACCTTAGGGTAAGTCCACATGTGAAACATCTGTTCGTGGTTTGTGACTGCTCAAAAAAAGCAGCAAGCTAAAAGCTGCTATTTTTAACCAATCACAAACTACCCAATAAGGTTTACATAAACTTTAGGTTTGTTCGCAGAGGCAATCCCTGACTGGTTTCCAACTCAAAAACAGTAAATGTCAAGTTTCATTGGTTGAATTCTCACATGACTATGACGTTTTTTGACTTGTGGCCAATGTTAAACGCTTAATTATCTTGTTTTGCATGTGTTTTTTGGTGGCGTTCCTTGTAACTAATAATAAGTGTATCAAAAAATTTATATTTTACCTCGATCCGACAAGTTTAAACACATAAACTACCAAGTACCTGCTTTTTGGTAACATGAAATACACTTTAAATAGAAATGTGTAGTTTTTAATTAATACATCAAATAACCTTAATTACATTCACTGATGTTCTATCAACAGTTAGCTGGTATGTGTCAACAATCATTAACTACATGATACTTTACTCCTAAAAAAAATTAACATTTGATGGATGACGTCACAGCCATAAACGAACATTGTTGCCAAAATGTAGAAAAACCAAAGAATTAGCAGGGAAAAAAATTCAGCACTTTGTTAATTATTGATGAAGCTAAATTTCTTGTCTAAAGTACAGATCAATCTTCTATTCTGCAAACCATTTCAGTGCTATGCTTTTTGTTTATCCGAAATTATCATTGACAGCATTAGTTGAGTAAAAACCCAACAAAATTAACTTTTTTCCAGGTAAAAGAGATTTACAGACAAATGAAAGAACAAAGCGGCATGACTCCCTCAAAATCCTTCAGCGGTTCTGCCAATCTAACCTCCCTCTGCGCGGACATTTCTCCAAGTTCCAGCAACTTTTTTGAGGCGAGTCCTCCTCCACTTTCCCCTTTACCTATTACAATGCATGTTGCAGGTATTATACGTAGGTAAAATCAGAGTATGGGAAAACTACGTGACCGAAACCTTCATAGACGCAGCTTTGGAGAAGTTTCGGTTGCACGAACTAGAAAAAAATCGTAAACAGCTGGAAAGTATTGGTAGGCTGCAAAGTGAGGGCAATATGCTTCGTAGAGGTTCCACTGTGAGTTTAGAGTAGTCGAACTAGAAATGTTGCACATGGTTGTCTTTGTAGGATTCAACGAAAAGTAGTAGTTCTGATGGTTCTGCAGCCGCTGTACCGGTTCTACAACGATCAGTTTCGTACCACCCTAAACTCCTGCAGAAACAACTCAATACTCTTAAAAAGGCTGAAGAAGGTGAGTGCTGAACTAATAACATGATTTTAAGTATAAATATGATCCAGATGTAGAGACGATTAACGCTAACGACCCGGTACAAAAGGAAATATCCCCAGAACTGAAAGAGATGAAAACACCAGTAAACTCAGAGGACCATAACAGAACCATGGTGCTGCAAGTAGATCGGACTGATTTACGGTTAATCAGTCCAGATAGAAAAGTCATTCTACTGCACAAGAATAGCAAAGATATTACAACATGTTTACAGGTTTGTATATTACACTTACACCTTAAAAATCGTTGCAGTAAAATTGCAGTTTGTTAGGGAGTAGCTAAACAAGAGTATTTCGGCTTCATATGCAAGGAAACCAACAATGGAACTGAAAATTTCATGGGGTATATATTTAAATGTGAATCTTCTGCTATATCTGTGGACGCTGTGGCAGGTAGAATAGTATAAAACTGTAGTTAAGTAATTCAGAAATCCGTTAAAATTGCAGCCATCACTCAAGCTTTCGTCCACTCCACGTCCAATACAAACCCATCCATCACATCATGTGAGCATTGCCCCATGTTGTGGTTCCACAAGTTAGCCAATGAAGTGGAGAATACGTCAGATAGAAAAACTCAATCCATCATAATGCGACGGTAATTAATTACTCAAAACATACCAAAAATGCTAAGCAGAAAAAATTTTAGGATGGATCAGCTGGATCCAGAAGAACAGATGGCAATTCTGTCAAAATTTAAAAATGCAGATACGGACTGCATTAAAGAGCAAAATGACTTTCTTCTAACTTTGCTTAGGGCTCATTGTGAAAGCAAACAGGGTAGACATATGCATGATACAGCCGAAAATAGGTATGTAAGGTTGAAGATGTTGAATGGAGAAATTAGTTTGCTGTAGGTTAGTATTTAAGAAGAACGACCAAAAATGTATTACTCGTTATTTTAATTTTTTATTAAAATAGTTTTGGAAGTCTACATTGTTTAAACGTAAATTTAGTAAACTATTGACTTATAAACGATTCTGTGTTACTAGTGTGACTACTAACTCTTTATTGATGCTCTTGTTGTATTTCATGTCAAATATCTCAGTTAATTGTGATTTTTCAAAGTAAATTGCATTGAGAAAGCTGAAATTACGAGCTACATTTTGACGTTTGAACGAACCTTCTAACTGTCATAGGAACCTCGTTAGGAGCTGTCAAATTGTGATACTTTTAATATTTGTAGTACATTTATACTGTTGTATTTCATGTCAAATATCTTGGTTATTTGTAATTTTTGAACGACAATTATGTTTAGTTAAAAGAAAGTCAAAACTACGAGTTACGTTCTGACGTTTGGACAAACCTCCTAGCTGTCATAGGGACCAAGTTAGGAGCTGTCAAATGGCGATACCCTTACTTGGACTGTTCTATTTCACGGTCAATATCTCGGTTATTTGTATTTTTTTTTATGAAAATTGTATTCAGGCAAAATTACGGGATACATTTTGACGTTTAAACAAAAATTCTAGGTATATCATAGTAACCAAGTTAGCACGTGTCAAGTAAGGACACCTGAGACTTAAAAAAATTTGAACTGTCTGAAAGACAGTCAGGTACAAAATCGCTTGTAAAACCCACTTGGAGTGGAAAAGTGAGTGTTTTTTGTACATTTTTGGAATCCCCATTAAATTTCATATCCAACAACCTAAAAAAACACTAAAAAATTCGGTACAGTCAGGTAGAAAAGCGGTGTCAAAGTTTGCACTGTCTGAAACACTGTTTGAAAGACAGTCAAGGACAAAATCGCCTGTAAAACCCACTTGGAGTAGAAAAGTGAGTGATTTCTGTACATTTTTGGAATCGCCATTAAATTTCCTATCCACCAACCTAGAAAAACACTAAAAAATTCGGTACAATCAGGGAGAAAAGTGGCGTCAAAATTTGAAATGTCTGAAACATTGTTTAAAGGACAGTCAAGGACAAAATCGCTTGTAAAACCCACTTGGAGTAGAAAAGTGAGTGTTTTTTGTACATTTTTGGAATCCCCATTAAATTTCCTATCCAACAACCTAAAAAAACACTACAAAATTCGGTACAGTCAGGGAGAAGAGCGGTGTCAAAGTTTGAAATGTCTGAAACACTGTTTAAAGGACAGTCAAGGGCAAAATCGCTTGTAAAACCCACTTGGAGTGGAAAAGTAAGTGTTTTCTGTACATTTTTGGAATCCTCATTAAATTTCCTATCCACCAACCTACAAAAAACACTAAAAAATTCTGTACAGTCAGGGAGAAAAGTGGCGTCAAAATTTGAAATATCTGAAACATTGTTTAAAGGACAGTCAAGGACAAAATCGCCTGTAAAACCCACTTGGAGTAGAAAAGTGAGTGATTTCTGTACATTTTTGGAATCGCCATTAAATTTCCTATCCACCAACCTAGAAAAACACTAAAAAATTCGGTACAATCAGGGAGAAAAGTGGCGTCAAAATTTGAAATGTCTGAAACATTGTTTAAAGGACAGTCAAGGACAAAATCGCTTGTAAAACCCACTTGGAGTAGAAAAGTGAGTGTTTTTTGTACATTTTTGGAATCCCCATTAAATTTCCTATCCAACAACCTAAAAAAACACTACAAAATTCGGTACAGTCAGGGAGAAAAGCGGTGTCAAAGTTTGAAATGTCTGAAACACTGTTTAAAGGACAGTCAAGGGCAAAATCGCTTGTAAAACCCACTTGGAGTGGAAAAGTAAGTGTTTTCTGTACATTTTTGGAATCCTCATTAAATTTCCTATCCACCAACCTACAAAAAACACTAAAAAATTCTGTACAGTCAGGGAGAAAAGTGGCGTCAAAATTTGAAATGTCTGAAACATTGTTTAAAGGACAGTCAAGGACAAAATCGCCTGTAAAACTCACTTGGAGTAGAAAAGTGAGTGATTTCTGTACATTTTTGGAATCGCCATTAAATTTCCTATCCACCAACCTAGAAAAACACTAAAAAATTCGGTACAGTCAGGGAGAAAAGTGGCGTCAAAATTTGAAATGTCTGAAACATTGTTTAAAGGACAGTCAAGGACAAAATCGCTTGTAAAACCCACTTGGAGTGGAAAAGTGAGTGTTTTCTGTACATTTTTGGAATCGCCATTAAATTTCCTATCCACCAACCTAGAAAAACACTAAAAAATTCGGTACAATCAGGGAGAAAAGTGGCGTCAAAATTTGAAATGTCTGAAACATTGTTTAAAGGACAGTCAAGGACAAAATCGCTTGTAAAACCCACTTGGAGTAGAAAAGTGAGTGTTTTTTGTACATTTTTGGAATCCCCATTAAATTTCCTATCCAACAACCTAAAAAAACACTACAAAATTCGGTACAGTCAGGGAGAAAAGCGGTGTCAAAGTTTGAAATGTCTGAAACACTGTTTAAAGGACAGTCAAGGGCAAAATCGCTTGTAAAACCCACTTGGAGTGGAAAAGTAAGTGTTTTCTGTACATTTTTGGAATCCTCATTAAATTTCCTATCCACCAACCTACAAAAAACACTAAAAAATTCTGTACAGTCAGGGAGAAAAGTGGCGTCAAAATTTGAAATGTCTGAAACATTGTTTAAAGGACAGTCAAGGACAAAATCGCCTGTAAAACTCACTTGGAGTAGAAAAGTGAGTGATTTCTGTACATTTTTGGAATCGCCATTAAATTTCCTATCCACCAACCTAGAAAAACACTAAAAAATTCGGTACAGTCAGGGAGAAAAGTGGCGTCAAAATTTGAAATGTCTGAAACATTGTTTAAAGGACAGTCAAGGACAAAATCGCTTGTAAAACCCACTTGGAGTGGAAAAGTGAGTGTTTTCTGTACATTTTTGGAATCCCCATTAAATTTCCTATCCTACAACCCTGACAAAAATCGACAGAGAAAAATGTTTTTTAACTAAAATACTTATTATTCAAGGTCGGAATTTTTGAACCAATATTTGGGAGTAGGAGGAACCAACGTTTTCAGCAAGGCCAAAAAATCCATCTCAAACTCCTTCGATCAGTTCCTGAAAAGACGCACGTCTAGCAGCAACTTTTTCCCCAATTCACGACAAACCAGTCTTCCAGTCAACAATCCGATGATGCTTTTATCCAAGGTGATTTTACTAACAATTTTACGTTTTTAAAGTTAATAAATTGGTTAATTGGTTACAGGAACCGTCTCCAACCCCATCAAACTCCGGTATAAATGAAAACAGTTCGGACAATAACTCGGAAGGTTTCAGGTCCAGATCTTCAACCATCGAGTCTGAGAGTGGAGATAAACCGGTTAATAAACCTAATAAACAGAAATCAGTTTCACCTGAACGTACACCGGATAGAGGACTTATGATCGATATGTATGTGGATATATCAACCATATAGAGACAAATGTTTTTAATTAAATTAAAACTTAATTAGCTTCCTCAAAATCGGCCATCCAAACTCCAAGTCGCCAGTGACTGATTCCGATCCAGACACCGGCTCCTGGAGACAAGCAATCTTTAAAAGAGTCACCACAAAAAAGGAAGATGGTGATACTGAAACACATCAAAAACGCAGTGAACAAGAGCTGCGTGAATTGTGGAAACGCGCCATCAAACAAACCATTTTGCTGATCAGAATGGAGAAACAGAACGAAAGATTGAAAGCTCAACAAGTCGAATCTGCCGTCAAAAGAGTAAAGCTGGAGTACGATGAAATGAGGCCTAATCAGCGTGAGGTTATGGAGGTGTGGGAGATGATGAGCAATAAGGATTCTCATATTAAGTGCGACAAGCCTATGTTGTTGCAAGCTATCAGACAAGGTAGGCAATCATTTGTGGTAATTAGAGAAGGAAGATATCGGTTTTAATTAATATATATTACCATATTTTTGAGAACCCCTTATTATTTATTACTTACAAATTTGTTAGGTGTTCCTAGAGGTAAAAGAGGCGATGTATGGCGGTTCCTTGCAGAACGACACTGCATGCAATCTGCCCCACCAGACCCCGCAAAGTACCCAAACTACAACACCCCCTACGAACAGTTGCTACGTCAGCTGACCTCGCACCAACACGCCATTTTGATTGATTTAGGAAGAACCTTTCCTAACCATTCCTACTTTAGCAGCCCTTTAGGGCCTGGACAACTGGCGCTGTTCAATCTGTTGAAAGCCTACTCTTTGCTCGATCCCGAAGTCGGGTACTGCCAAGGGCTAAGCTTTGTAGCTGGGGTGTTACTGTTGCACGTAAGCTATTCTACAGGATGTTTTCTCAATATTATATTTCATAAAGTTAATCTTCCAACGCTGAATTGTGTGTAATAATGCAGATGGAGGAACCTGAAGCTTTCTTGTTGCTTCGTCACCTAATGTTTCGACGAGGTATGCGGTCGCAGTATCTTCCAGATATGGTCGGGTTGCAGATTAAGCTCTACCAGATATCTAGATTAGTCCACGACCAATTGCCTGAACTGTACAAGCATTTGGAAGCTTGCGAAGTCTCTCCCACTTTATATGCCGCCCCTTGGATGCTTACCGTTTTTGCGTCACAGTTTCCTTTAGGTTGTGTTGCTAGAGTTTTCGGTAAGGAATCTCTCCCACTTTGACCCTCAGTTTCACTGAAAAACTATTAACACAACAGATCTGGTGTTTTTGGAGGGGGCAGATGTTATTTTTCGAGTGGCTTTGGCGTTGTTAACCTACCACAAAGACAGCCTACTTGAATGCGAATGCTTTGAAGATGTGATGGACTACTTTAAGACTGAAATATCCAACGTGGACAAACCTACCCTGGATAAAATAATGAAAATGGTAAAACCCAACCCTCAAACCAGAACAACTCCACATAATTATTGCAATAGGTCTACACCACTGATGTCAGCAAACACCTAGACGAGTACAAAGTAGAGTATCAAGTGCTTCAAGAAGAAATGGCTTCGGTGAAGCCCCAAGTGGAAGCGTTACGCAAGTTGGAGAAGCAAAATAAAATTCTGGCAGAGCAAAATAAAACTATGACGCGTCAGTTGGAGCTGGCGGTGGCCAATGTGCAGAGGTTGGAGAAAACTAGGGTGCTACAACAATCCCGGCTGAACAAGCTGGAGATGCAGAGTAGGGGATCAGACGTAACTATAGCCATTTTAGGGAATTTTATAAACAAAATTATTGAAGAGAAGGTATGTTGACTTGTCTGGCACACGGGATTTGTTGTAGTGAGTCGTTCTTTCAGGTGGACATAGAGATTCCTGATGAAGTCAGAAGAATCGTCTCTCAAATTTCCTTTTCAGAAAGAAATGATTCTTTAGGCAAAGGACAGAACAACTTGCTCAAGATGCTGCAAGAAAAGGAAAACCTGATGAAACCTCCAGACAAAGTGATGATGAAGTCGTTGAGTATGGGAAAAATTACTGTACCATCGAGTTTGGAGTCAATGACAAGAGCGAACAGTTTAAATTACAAAGCTGAAAACATTTTAACTCCCCAGTTAAAAAATCAGAGTTCCAGCAGTCCAGGAGGTTCTACCGAAAAGAAATCACACTTTTTCTCCTCATCTCACAGTAATATTCTGGAACAGCAGAGGTAATCATAGTTTTTTTTTTAAATTGCGTACTTATAATCCGAAAATTCAGGATGCACAACAGCCAAAACAGCCTCGTCAACATAGAAATCCAAGACTTTGGAAATGGTGAAACGAGGTCTGAGTCTGCAAGGTCAATTGAACTGCCCAGCGTTCAACCAGAACTAGGTTAACTTTGCCATAGAAGTTTTTAAACTTGATTTTATATCTTAAGAAGTATTGTAGAACCTGGTGCATCACTACCGTCAGACAGTCATCCCCTAAGCAATTGCGATGTTAACTTTACCTACAGCGGTACTAAAGAACTGAAACACCTGAAAATACTGAAGCAACATCAACGTAATTCTAGTCCTGATGTATTGAAGAAATGCTAGTACATAACAGTAGTTTAGGTAATCGAGTATTATATGCTGAGCTCACATGTGCAGCACAGTGGGCAGTTTGCGATTGTTTGAAGCTGCTTTTCTGACCAATCACAAACTACTCATATACTGCACATGTGGACTTAGCATTATAGTAATAGTGTTTGTGATTCAAATAATTTACAGATTGCTATGTGATAGTTTACTTTAGTAAATAGTTAGTTCAGTTTTACTTGATATACAATAGAACCAATAAGACATTAAGTTAAGGAGTCAACCAATTAGTTTCAGAGAAGAAAATGTTAATAAAATCCGTTTAATATTTATTACATACAATTTGGTTATTTCTTGACAGTCTCTGACAAGGAAGAGACATGTGTAAGTTTGCTGGAATGGATATCACGTCATTTGATAGTTAGTCACATGACCACATTATCAGAACGACTGACTTACGTACGTAACGAATATACTCTGGTCTATCTACTGTCTAGACTTGACAGTATATTAGTTAGACCTATTCAATTTTTGATGGTTTCCAAATCAGAAAGAGATATCGGTTCTCATTGGTTGAAACCTTACGTGACATTGACATTTTGTGACTAGTGCTCAATGGATACATTTTTCTCCAATTTTTGCGAACAAACTCAATTTTAAGGTGGTTAGGATTGAATGGCTGGTTGCATATTTATTATTGAAACGGAGGTTTATATTTGTAAAATGTGAACATTTCTACGCTTTCTAAGTCCAACTAGGGTTGATTCTAAAATTGACTCTCTATAAACAGAGTGTAACCGAAAGTTCAATCTCAAAATTATTATGAGAATGTACGTTTTGATTTCACAAATGTAGCTACCATTACTTCAGTATTTCCTGAATTTAACAAAAATTTACCTTGTTCTGACAATGAAAAATAAAAATCTGATATTTTTAGCATTCACAGATGAAAGTATGCTGTGTTAGTGACAAGTTTCAAAATACATAATCGGTTCATCAGGAACGAAGTTGCGTGGTTCGTTCAGAGTAAAATTTGACAAGATAATTTGTTTTAAAACTCTTGTATTTTCTGATTCTGTTTTATTCAAAAACTTATAATAACTACAACATAATAAAGTATGTTTTGATATATTTCTATTTATTTTGAGATACTTCACTGTGTAAAACTACATTTTCTTGAATTAGACTTGGGTTAAGTCGAAAATGTACCCTCTGTCTAAACATGATGAGATGTTTGACAAATTACGCCATCGACGCTAACATAGCATCGATATTCTTAGAGAAAGGTTAAGAAACCCCGCATTTACGCATTATTCATGCCATTAATTTTTTTAATTCTCCTGCTGGTTTCAGTTTGCTAATAAACTTAAAAACATTAAAGATACAAAAATTGTGTTTTATGTGCACAAAAATAAATTAATAATAACAAAGCCAATACAAGTTTTGATAGTATAAGCAATGTAGTACTTTTCATTGAAATCTAGAGAGTAATTTAGAGCCTTCCAGAGAAAAAAAACTGCTTAAAGCGAACAAAAAATAAAGGTAACGACATTTGATAAAACAAAGAAGGAAATGACTAAGAAAACATCTGTAACATAAAGATAAGCAACAACAACTGAACAGAGAAATAAAAAAAGCACTAAGTAAGCATTCACAACAGAAACTACAGCAATAAATAGGTAAAAAAGTACAAAAAAGGTGAAATAACGAAAAAGGAAAATGAGAGAAAACAAGGATTGGAAGAAATGTTTACGATAACAGAAGAAGAAATCCTATAATTGTCAAAAATAATAAACAACGAAGACGACACTTCTAAATCCAATAACAAGCGTATGTTTCTGCAAATATTTTTACAAAAAAAAAAAATAAAACTTTAATCATTTTTCGAAATTCGTTTTTTGACTAACCTTGTATATTGATAAAAAAAAATTATAGAGAGGACCATTCATTAATTATAACTTTGGAATCATAGCCATAAACAAATGAGGGTAGAATATAAGACATGTTTTACAATTTTACAACAAACTAAAAGAAAATATTAAGAAATAAAAGAAAAAAAAATAATTTTAAAATTTTGTGGTCATTTTTGGATTCAACTTTTTAAACTACATTAAATGGCTATTTCAGTTTTTTTAATTACATACAGGGAAGTCACAAAAAGGGGGTTGGTCAGTCCCCAGTGAAAGACCCTGTACCATTACAAAAAAAAATGTAAGAACAGGCAATTTCTGATTTTTTTTCAACAGTCAAGCTGAATGAAAAAAATTACATTTGACATCTGTCGAAATTGTCACAGTTGACCCATTTTTTTGCAATGGAATTATATTCTAAAAAACTAAAATTATTTTACTGTCCAGCTGAAAGAAACAAGACATTTGGAAAATTATGGAATTATTAGTCTTGTCGACGCTGCAATTGTCATAACTTGTCATAACATGTATTTTCTTCTTGACAAAATAGGTTTAGTATAACAAGACAACTAGAGTCACCACTATATTACAAATAAAGTGGAATTAAAAAAAAACAAAACTGAATGCCCAATAAATGTCAAATTTTACAGGATGTTTTATTGTAATTAGTAGAATTTCGTCATAACTATTTGATGATAATGGCACTTCAATTTGGTCATTAACCTTGGCCGTAACTGTCAAAATGACAGAGTTACGGACTGTCAAATTAGAGCGTTTCTTTTGCGCATTCTATATACATCGTATCCGTACAAGCTGCCTGTGTAGTAAGGAAAGGCAATTTCTGATATTTTTTCGAAAAAAATACAAAATTGACGAATTTTCAAAAATAATTGAATAACCAAAAAATTGGTTAAACCGATTTTTGACAAAAAAAAAACAAAATTTTGGAGCAAAATTTGTAAAAAAATCCAATAGAGTTTAAAGTTTTGTATTAATCTAATCGATTCTTCTTAACATTCTGAGTAATCTGACATAAACGTTTTTTTAAAGAAAATTTGTCGAAAAATTGATGAAAAAAATGTCAGTCTAAAATACTAAATTTCGACCTTTGATTAACTGGTATTGAAGGGACTAACAATGAAAATAAAGCACGAAAAAAAATCTATTAACAACCGAAAGTATTAGCCCTCTGTCTAAACATGATGAGACAAAAAACTCCAATTTTCAGAATTATTAGAAAAAAGTACGTTTTACTATTCGTGATCGATTCATTTCCGTACTTTCTGATATTTTAGCTGATGCTTATTCAGCTAAAGTTATTTAAAAATATGTATTAATATCTATCAGAGTATATCCCTATAACATGTAGAAAAACTTCAATTTAATTAATAAAAACTTTACACTAAAAAAAAAAGACAACAGCCAGCGACAGACCATGTATTGAACGATCTGAAAGAATATTTGTAAATCCTGCCTTAATACTGAATCATATGTTTAACCTGACAATGTCACCTGAGTCAAATTGGCAGTAAAGTGTGCTGTGCAAACCAATAACCATGACAAAACAAAAAACTGCAAATCAGTTGTTGTTTTATTGTTCATAAATTAACATCATCGAGCCAAAATGGCTCTAAGACCATCCAAAATTTCCAGTGAAGTATTACAAACCGTGAGTTTTTCCTCCCATTCTCATACACCTGAATCTGATGCACTTTTTTTCAGTGCAACAAATTGTTTTCAAGTAGTGCAGACGCTACATTAAAATCTAAGCTACCGTTATCCGCCGCAACTCAGCACAATGTCAAAAATCAACCCTATCGCTACAAAATTACCAATGTGGAAAAACCAGAAGGAATGCCCGAACTGAATTTCGAAGTGGAATCCACAACGTTGTTTGCTGAGTTACAGCCTTCGGCCAAACCAGAATTTAAGTTTGACTACACCCCACCCAAATGGGCGGAAAAATAGTTAGTTAAAATACGAACAAAGTGACATTTGCAGCATTAAATTGTAGCTTAAATTTCAGTTCCGATAACAGCCCTTTCCCATCCTCAATCAAACCAAAGAATAACGTTAACGCCACTTACAGCGACCAGCAAAAAGCCGAAGACAAGATGCTCCAGTACAAAATGGCCGGTTTCAGTCAAAATCATAGAAGTTTTTCTACAGTAAGTGGTTTTAGTCGTGTTTTCTAGTGAGTAATGCGTAAAACTTGTAGTCTGTAACGCGCAACTATGCTACAAAAGGGCCAGCGGACAATAGCGGATCAGGGAAATGCAAGAAGAAGGTTAACAAATGTTTCAAAGCGAAACACCGGGACTGTAGAGTACCAAACAAGAACTGTCCTAGATTTAAAATTTTGACGTGCGAACAGTCAAAAGGATCAAACTGCAATTTGAATTATTTGGACGTAAGTTTGGTTGTTTTCAAGTGCTTGTTCAATGCAGTATTCGTAGTTTTTTATTTTTCAAAAAAAGCTGATTTTTTGACCAATCACATGAATTCCCTTTTTGTGTCCTAAAATTGAATTTTTGCTTCACTCAATTTCACTCTACTTTGCCATATGATGGATGTTTTTGGATACTTCCACATATTTTGCCTAGACTAGATACAGTTCTGAACATTCCTAGGCACTCTTGAACATATTTAGTTACTTCTGAACATTTTTAGACACTTTTGAACAAATTTAGTCAATTATGCATATTGTTTGAAGTTGTTTAATATTTTTAGACAACTTTGAACATTGTTTAGACACTTGAAAACATATTTAGACCCTCTAGAACATTTCTAGATACTTACGAAAATTTTGAACAATTTTTTTACTCTTTTGAATATTTTTAGACAATTTTGAACATTGTCACACATTTTTGTACATTGCTAGACACTTTTTAACTTTGTTATGCACTTTTGAACATACCTAGACAATTAGGAATATTCTTTAAAAGATTTTAATATTTTGATACATTTTTGAACATTCTAAACACTTTTGAATGTTTTTAGACAGTTCTGAATATTCTTAGACACTTTTGAATATATTTAGATATTTCTGAACATTTTTAGACTCTTTTGAACTTTGTTAGACACTTCTAAACAAATCTAGACAGTTATGTTCATTCTTTAAAAGTTTTAGACATTTTTTAACATTTCTAAGCAAAACCTTCCCTGGTATAACATCGTTAAACAATTTTCCAACAAAATGGAAATCTTGTATAAACTAAAATCACTCTTTTGTTTTTTAGCCTAACTGCACCAAAAAGTTTGCTCCATACCCCTCCTACAGCGAATCCTGCGCCGAACAACTACCAGACGACCCATCCGAATGTAGCCAATGTCCTTGGAGAACTTGCGATTCTGCAGACACTATCGAACCAGGAAAACCGGTTGGAAACAAACGAAACTACAGGTGAGTCTCAGCTACAATAACCATCAGAAGCAACAAAATGACTGTACAAATTTTAGTACCTCGTGCTCGAGACACCTGGAGGCCACAGCTGGTGTAGTGGTGGGACCATTACTCCCTCCGCCAGCTGGTGAAGTCCAAGAGCATTTGTGCAAACTGTCGGGTGGTTGCGGGAAATCTAAACCCCCATGCAAACAACCACCAGGTCCATGCGAGGTGCGCAGGAAGAAGGAGGAAGAGAAGAGAAAAGAGAAGGCTATCCATATACCACCTAAGCCCAAGAAGGCCTCTCAAGATGCTAACAGAATGGTGTTAGGTAGTGAAATGGATCAAGATGTCAGGTTAGTACCTATATTGTTATAAAGAACCGTTGATTATTGGTACCAATACAGATTGTTGACTTTGGATCAACCTTTGGAGGGACAAAACTCGTGGATTGACTTGGTTGATGGAGAAACGATGTACCTGGACAAAATCAAACCCAAACATCCCAACTGTCCGAGAAACAAGAAACCGAAACGTCCCGATGATTCCAAGAGAAGTGTAAGTAGATTTTTTTACTGGTTTAGCGAGAGCAAATTTCTCAGCCGCCGGAAAGTAATAACAAATTACCCTAAATGTTTTGTACAAATCGGATTTAAATGCAGTTGGGGAATTTGCCCCTCAATGTAAACTCCTTATTTCAAATTTATTTAGTTTCAGTTAAGCAAAACTAAAAATATAAGTTAAGGCAAGTTCCCCATACGCATACAAAAAAATAATGTTTTAGTGCATGTGATTTTGTATAGTGTTTAGAAGGTAAGTTGGTTATTTTTTGTTCTATGGGTAACTTGTCTTATACTCAGAGTGAGAATATCTAATCTGAGAAAAACGCTAATTTAATTAAAATAACTTAAAAGTTAACATAATTTTAAACTTTTCTTAAACGTAAAATGTTATATTTGTTTGATACTATTATATTTTTTTTTCAGTTTTTCACTAGCTTCACAATTTTAAATTTTGACTTAAAAGTTTAAACTACTCCATTTGATTCCATTAAATCGAGCATTAACTTTAGTTTCCGTTTTTTTAAATTCAGCCTTTAAACTTGTTCTTTGTACTGTTGAATTTGAAAGGTTTCAGCTGTTAATGGTTTTACTTTTTACTAAGTAAGAATATTGTAAAGCAATTTGATTGATTTTATAAAAAAATATAAACATTTGATATGTAAACTTTGTATTTCAAAAATCTAATATTTTGCATTTTATCAGAGATTATGGTTTATGGCTGTTTTGTCTTTTCACTGCGATATTTAAATTTACGAACTAAACAAAATAAAGGTTTTATTTAACATGCTATTTTCTGGATTATAATTTCTAAACTTCCATAGTTAATAAATCAGTAGCTTTTTATGTCTACTCTTATCTCTTCAAATGCAACTACCTTGAGTGAATGAAGTTTACCAATTAAAAGGGATTCTTTAGAAGCTTGATTAGTTATGTTACTTTTATAAATTAAAATATGTAGACTCTTAATTTTAAATATTTAAAAAGTATGTGAAAGTTAATTTCAAGTTAGATATTCCCACTATACATTGTAGTTAAATTGTTAATAAGTCATCATTGCTATTTTCTAAATCGTTATTAGATCATTAGTTTGGTAAATAAGACAAAATGTCTTTAACATGTCATTTTATTAAATAAATATGGGAAAGTTTCAAACCGCATTTTGGCAATTTTTGTTCAAATCAATCTAACAGGTGACTCATAACAATTTCAACAATGTTTCATTTAAAAATCTAATTATGGTTTTTCAGACCACTAAACATAAATGCACCATACCAACTAACAGAAAAAACCGATCCGATCCAGATTTTTACTAATGAACAAAACGATAACAATATAATAGTGTAACTGTATAAATCATAAAACATTGTTATCCAATAAAACAGCAACTCAATCATCATTTTAGAACAATGTGGGAATATTTATTTTTTGTGGTATACCAAATTAGTTTTTGCGCAGTTACACTTATATTGTTATTGTTTATAGGAAGATTTGTCCATTGAATATGGAAACGTTGATTGGTGGTCCGGCCGTGGGAAAAAAAACCGTTGTGTACAAAAATAAAATTGTAAGTTGGTTAATGTTTAATTACTGTATTTAATAATGCAGAAATATTTAGGATGGTAAGAAGAAGGATTGTCCTTGTACACCCTGTCCAGACGTTACCATTCGCAGCAAACAGGTTAGTCCAACTTTTCATAATTTAGGGGAGTATGATTCACATATTTTTATTTTTTTTTTTAGGAAGTTACTAAGAAAAGTTGGAAAAAGAAAGAAAAATGTGCGGATAAAGTTAAGAACAAACCAACACCTTTCCAGATTAGAAGGAGATGATTTGAAATGTGTTAATAAAGAATAAATAATAAAACATTAAAAAAGTGTGTGAAATGTGTTTTGAATCTTTGTTATTAATATTAATTGATAATGCTGTAAAATGTTATGTTCTTTTCAGATGTTTTTGAGTGACAAAACAATGCAACTTGACAAGAAAGGAGGAAAGAAAATCAAAGGAGACGAAGGAAATCCACCACCTTGTAAAGACCCCCACAATCCCAGCTTGAACTGTCCAGAAAAACCACTTAAAAAACCCAAATACAAAAAGAGACCCATGACTTATCCCTACTACAAAAGGCCTGAAGACCCCTACAACCCTGAACAGTAAACAAATATTGTAATATTGTTATAAAAAAATAATAAACCACATTCAAATAAGTCGTAACCTTGTGAATCGCAGTAAAGAGAACGAATGAGAGAGTGAGATAGGTTAGTAAACAACCACTTGTGCCTTACATTGAAATTGACCCTCGTTTATGCGACACTGGTATCATTGACTTAATTATTCATTAGCGTCTTCGGTTGCGTGTTGCAGGAAGATGCCCCCGAAGTGCAGTTCGTGCAAAAGTTTTAGTTACTTTCGTCCCCTATTTTAGAACCGGTGAATCATGAAGTGCGTCAATATTGGCGAATTTTTGCATTAACTGAAATACGGTAAAAGCTAATATGCCCAATATTAGTAAATTCGGCAACGTTGTAAAGTGATAAGTCTACACGTACAGCATTTGCGTAAATTTCAACAGACTATTTCCTTTTTTGAAAAAGTTTGACAGTTATCATGTCACTGGATTAACCATATAGTGAAGGTGACATTTGTGAAATAATCAATTTGCATAAAGTAATTAATTAGTATAAAAAGTGTGAAAAATTCAAAGATGGAAAAATTCATATGACATATGTGTTAGTTTGCCCATTTCCTGTCACGTGACCCACTGACTAATTACGTCACATTGGATAGATAAAACTGACGTTGGTTTTCCAATATTGCATTGAGTTGCTTTTGTTTGTTCTGTACACCGCCCTCTATACTAGAAAGCCTAAAATGTCACTTTTAATGGCAGCGTTAGCGGTTTTCGTTTTAACACAAATCTATTCAGATGTAGTAAGAAATATGTTTTTTTTTTTATTATTTCGTATAGTTGATTGGAAGTTGTGAGTAAAAAACCAAAAAAGGGTTCTTCTTGATCCAGATATGTATTAGATAGAGTTTTTTATGCACAATCAAGTCCAGCCTAAACAAATTGGTTAGAACATTTGTCCTGGAAAATACAACACACTGTAACTAGTTTAAACACTGTTCAATGTAAGAAAATCTGTAAATCCTTGAAACTATAGGTAAGCAAAACTGGTAAATGGTCCTTATGTTATTACCAAGAACATTCATTCAAAATTATTTTTGTTGCTCACACAATGAAGGATGCTTAAAATGTAACTCACATACCTGTGCATGTAACAAGTACCTAATAAGTTTACTGTACTAGAAAGCACTGGTACTTACCATTGAGTACAGTTTTGGAGTAAAATCATTAAACTTCAAAGTGTTCAACCACTGTTGAGTTAGATCCGGTAAAAAACTGACACGGTTGGGCTTTTTCCTGAATTGCTGTTACAATGTGTAAACAAAAACAAAAATAACTTACGCAAATAACCTCAACTCTTGATTTTAAACCGTAAAAATGCACCTAATCCTCAAAAAACTCAATTTCCACAATACAAACTGTCACCACTATTTCCGCCATATTGGAATTTTTGACAGGCACTAGCAATGAATAAAAAAAATGTAAACATAGCAGGAAGGAGCAATAGCAAACAAAGTGGGTGACAGAAACAAGGGGGAGCGGGGGGAGTAATACGGCGGCCGTCAACTTCCGGTTGGCACTATCGGATCTAAATTTAATCTTGTCCACTGTACAACTTAATTTAAATTTGCAAAACTCAACTGTTAAAGAACCACAAACAAACAAAACAAACTAACACTATACTACAACAAATACAAACAACAAATTTTTGCGGGTTTGAAACTCCAAACTTTCAATGACTTTGCGTCAATTCAACTGCGCAATCAAAGATGGTGGACTTCCGTCCCCCTCGCTTAATGCACAAACGGGTTATAATTTGTATTATTGTTACCTCCTGATACTTGTTCTTTTACTCATTGCTTTCTAGTATAGTAGGCGGTGTTCTGTAACATTACTTTAGTCTTCAAATTTTTTATTTTTGGAGCAATACAGGATATTCTAAAAATAAGGTTATTTGTTACCCCTGTTTACATATTGGTGAAATAAAGGAAACGAAATAGTATATTTTTCTTAGTAACTAGTGCTGTAAGAGACATTTTACGCACGATATGGAAAAAGTTAGTCATAGTCAGTATAACAACTCAGTCATAAAATTCAAAATCACAAATACAACATGGAACGTTGTCAGGTTTCTATTTTGTCATATGTCAAGTCATACTAACAGTTGTTTTTTAGTCCTGTGTTCAAAAATTTTTTTTGTTACATATTAAATTTTACATTAACGTTACTCAAAATAGTTTAAAAAATATCACTTTTATTTCAGAAAAGGTACTTTCAATTTTAGAATAATAACTTTGATTTTTGAAATTGCAATTTGTATTTCAGATTAGTCACTTGTAGTATAGAAAAGAGCAGTTGGATTTTAGACATGGTCATTTGTAATTTGGAAAATTAAAGTTGAGCAAAAAAAGTTAATAAAAAAAAGTAAATAGTTTAACGAATATTTTTAATAACATTGTGGTTTAAGCAGTTCAATGAAAAATCGATTTATCTCGAAAACCGTTTATTTTATCGAAATAAAAGAAGAGTAAAATTTTTCGATAAAAATGTCAAGAGTATCCATTAATGGCGTTTGCAGCTGAAAATAATGACAGCTGTCAAAGTTTAAGCAAATTGTATCTTAGGTCCAGTTAGTTCCGGCCTTTCGAAGACGAGATACCTGGTTTTCATGCAAATAGAAGCTCTCTTTCGATAAAACATTAAACTCAATAATCATTACAATATACAAAGTGTTTCAAAAGTTACGACCAAAAACGTTAATTGGAAGGCAGTTCTTTGGGGCTCGATATTTCCCTTGGGAATTGACAAATCGTATTATTTTGACCTCCCCTGTATGCCCCCGAGAGATTGTCATATAGTTACGGGACACCCTGTATATTTTATATAAATTAGTACTCCCGATGGGCGGGTTTTTTTGCTTAAAGTGATATTAAAAAAAACAATGAACTAATAACCACATAGAAACACAAAAAAATCTGAAATTGAAATAACGCGTTCTAAAATACAAGTGACCTTTTCTGAAATACAAGTGACGAATCTGAAATACAACTTACGTCTTCTAAAAGCAAATTTACACGATAATGAAATACAAGTTATAGATTCTGAAATCCAACTTATATTTTTAAAATCCAAGTGATATTTTCTAAATTACATGTGTAAATGGTGTAGAAACGTTTTAAATATGAGTAAAGTGTTTGCGTTTTCTATACAAACATATGTCTTACAAAAACTCCTTAATCCAGTAATTAGCCCTTATCTACGCAAGAAATATACTATTACGCAACTGACGTACCCTCTAAATTCGAAAATAGGGTCTTGGCTAGGGTTGTAATGTTATATACGTGGTTTTCTTATGGATATTGAATTACTGCACTTCTTACGTTCAGCATATGTTCCTGCTTAGTCAACTGTCAGGAAATTTGGCGGTTATGATTCTAATTAATAAAAATATCCAAATTGATGCGGCAGACTAACAAATTTGATTTTTAAGTGACGCTAGGTCAGTACCACTGCATTCGCACTTTGACACGGCCTTGCGGCAATTAAATATTAAGTCTAGACAATCAATGGATGATCGGCTATGAACTTTTAACATTCCTGGATCTTGATGTCGGTTTCTAGAAAATTTCACGTGTAGCACACAAAAAAAATCTAAGTTTGATGAGTACAATACGAAGGCGTCTTCCAGACAACAATTACCGATCACCCCGTTATTTCTCAAAAGAGGCTCACTTACCCTCAATTAGTAGGGTTATTTTTTTTTCCTAGAAACTGCTTGACGCCGTCTAGACGGGGGCTAAACTTGGCCTCACCGAAAATTGTGCCCCCGTGTTGTCTGGTCGTTGTATCCAGACGAACAGAAACGGCCCTTTCTAGGTCGGAACAAGGACAAAGTACGGATTTGCATTTTATCTAATCGATCTCTATTATTTAGGTTATTGGTAGGCCCTAGAATTGCTATTTATGTGTGTTATACAAGAGTGGAAATTTCAAAGTTATTCCTCTCAACAGTGAAAAACGAGAACCATTGGAAACCAATACTATCGACAAAGATGAAGAAAAACAGCTGATACGGAAGTGACGAAGTAGGAAGGTCACATGACCACTTTATCAAAAATTCTTGCCAATTACGTTACTTTCACCTGTCATTTAAAGAGTTTTTCTATTTTTTTTTATACTAGCATGACCAAATCCACCGCCTTCTGTACAAGAAAGCCTAGAATGTCCCTTTTTATGGCGGCGTTAGCGGTTTTCGTTTTGTACACAAACCTATGCAGATGCAGTAGAAAATATGTTTTTTTTATTTTTTCTTGTAGTTGATTAGAAGTTGTGAGTGAAAAATCAAAGAACGCTTCATTCCTGATCCAGATATGTATAGATATGGCTTTTTATACCCAATAAAGTCCAGCCAAAGCAAGTTTGGTTAGAACCCTTTGTCCTGGAAAGTACAACAAAACTGATCAATCAAAGAAAATTTGGAAATCCTTGAAGCTAGGTAAGCAAAACTGGTAAATAGGGGTTATATTATTACCAAGACCTTTCTTTTAAAATGTAAATGTGCCAATGGAACTTCTAAAAGCTGTCCTGTTTCTTCAGAGTAAACCTTTGTTGCTCTCAAAATGCAGGCGGCCTCAAAATGTAACTCACATAAGTCACATACCAATGTATGTAAGAGGCAATAAGTTTACTGAATGAGAAAGCATATTGTACTTACCACTGAGTATTGTGTTGGAGTAAAATCATTCCAGTTCAAAGCTTTCAACCACGGTTGGGTTCGAGCAGGGTCTTTTGGAAAGTACTTTTGGGCCTTTCACCAAATTGCTTTTACAATGGGCCTATCCCACATATCATAAATTTTTGTTTTAATGACTGGAATCGAAAGAATAGGATCAAAAAACTAATTTTTCATATTCTTGAGGAAAAAATTATGGTCGTAAATGTTCCTACATTAGTTTGAATTTGTCCATTAAATTTAAAAGATCTGTTTTGGCGCGCATGTGACGTACGTAATTCTGGGCGATTTTATTGGCTGTTGCACGCCATCTGTTTCACTTCTTGTCGCTGATTGGTTGATAGTGTAGTACGTCACCGGCGGCGGGCGTTTTAAACATGAGATTAATGTAGTTTTTATCATCATTTTTTTTCTATTTAGACTTAATATTTTTGAAAACAAAAAAATACGGGTATAATATTTTCAATCCGTCTTTGTAGTTATGAAATAAAAAAAAATTGTGGGACAGGCCCATTTGGCAAACAACAAGTGGACGGCATATTGTAGAGGGAATAGAATTTAAACCTTAAAAATTAATTTAATCATCGAAAAACTCACAAATTTCTACAATACAAACAAATGCAAACTGTCAACCACTATTTCGGCCATATTGGAATTTTTGGCATGCACCTTCTTGGCTTTCTTGTACAGAGGGCGGTGTTGATCATTCCAAGTTCAGGTCAACTTAAAAAAAGTCACGTGATTCAGTGCTTAAAACTATGTAAAGAACGGTTATGTGACCTCTCAAATACGATTTTGCCATTTAAAACAGTCACATGACCTTTAGGATTCCGTTTTGACGTTAAAAAAACTAGACTGTAGTCACTAACCACACAGAAAGCCTAGAAGATGCTTGTCAAAAATTCCAATATGGCGGGAATAGTGGTGACAGTTTGTATTGTGGAAATTGAGTTTTTTGAGGATTAGATGAATTTTTACGGTTTAAAATCAAGACTTGAGCTTATTTGCGTAAGTTATTTTTGTTTGCTGCCGTTCATAAAGTTTTCAATCCACATTGTAACAGCAATTCAGGAAAAAGCCCAACCGTGTCAGTTTTTTACTTTATAAAAAACCGGATCTAACTCAACAGTGGTTGAACACTTTGAAGTGGGATGATTTTACTCCAACACTATACTCAATGGTAGGTACAAGTGCTTTCTAGTACAGTAAACTTATTAAGTACTTGTTACATGCACAGGTATGTGAATTTCATTTTAAAGCAACCCTCATTGTGAGATCAACAAAAATAATTTTGAATGAATGTTCTTGGAAATAATATAAGAACCATTTACCAATTTTGCTTACCTAGTTTCAAGGATTTACAGATTTTCTTACATTAACACAGTGTTTAAACTAGTTTGCTGTGTGTTGTGCTTTCCAGGACAAATGTTCTAACCAGTTTGTTTAGGCTGAACTCGATTGTGTTTAAAAAGCTCTATCTATACATATCTGGATCAGGAATGAACCTTTCTTTGATTTTTCACTCATAACTAACAATCAACTACAGGAAATAATAAAAAAAATCATATTTCTTACCGCATCGCCATTAAAAGTGACATTTTAGGCTTTCTAGTATAGAGGGCGGTGCACTAACCCTTTAAAAAAATGTATGATTGAAAGTCGTCACGTGACGTCGTGTGATCCCGTTTTGGCATTAAAAAAAGTCAGGTAGCCATTTGTAATGTAAATTGAGTCACGTGTGTTTAAAAATATCAGTTTAAACTAGTCGCGTGATCTTCAGGATTTGTTGGATGTTAAAAAAAAGAGTCACGAGACCATTAAAATTAAATTTGATGATTGAAAATCATCAAGTGACCATTTGCACCTTAAAAATAGTCGCGGAATTCAATATAAAACAGTGTACGATCATACGGCCTTTAGGATTCTGTTGTGACGTTAAAAAAGAGTCACGTTACCATTAAAAATGAATTTGATGATTGAAAATCGTCTTGTGACCATTTCCACTGTAAAAAGAGTTACGTGACTTTAAAAATGTCAGTTATGAATAATATTTTAACATTTTAAACTGTCACGTGACATTATAAATTCCATCTTTAAGACGTGACGTTTATAATTAAATTTGATGATAAAAAATAGTCACATGACTATTTGCACCTTAAAGAAGTCACAGTTTATTTCAGATCAACCGTATGTTCGACTTATTACTAAAAGTCTCTGACAGGAAGTAAAAAATGTCATAATTTAGTAAAAAAACTAAACTAAAACTTGAACATATGACCTGCAAATTAAAATAAACCCATTGGTAGGTCATTTTAATTTATTATTGTAATTTTTAGGATTAGCAGGGCAAAAATCAGATTTTGGGTCTACAGCGTTGCCACTGTGCGTGCAATTCATAGTTTTCTTGCTATCTCTGATTGCCAGAAACTATTAACTCAATTAAGTACTTTTTGAAATTAGATCACTGAGTAATTTATCAAATAAGAAGGCACATCAACGTCTGCCTTTACTTTACTTCGTAAAAAGTAAAAATACTTTCAATATTAATGTAGATTTAGAAAAGAGGAAGATTTAGAGAGAGTAGCAAATAATGGACAACTTTGTATTTAAGGTAAAATGTAATAATGTATTTTCATACAAATTACATCTGGTCATTCTTACTGTTATTAATATCTTTAGGAAATTAGGGATTAAAAAAAGACAGTTTTTACTTAAAAGTATATTATGAAAAAAATCTCATTATACAGTGGAATAAAATGTACAATATAAGCGGAAAAAAATTAAAGACCGGCGGCAGGCAAAATTCAAAATCCGTACAAGACAGAAAAAGATAGAGAAACAGAGCTAATATAGGAACTAAATATTAGTTACTAACCTTTCGAAGTTTGCCCTTTGCAACCCCCGTATTATGTTACAAAAAAATGGCAATTATAGTAATAATAATTATAATACGCTAACTGTAGAGATCTATTTTTTACTATTTTTACAATTGGAATAAAGGACGATTGGAGTAAATCCTCTGTATGTGTATGATTTGAATTCAACTTAACCATTTCGTCCTTTAACAAACGTAATAGAAAAAAAACAATAATTTTACAGTCTTAGAAACTAAAATTTATAGTATAATTATATTACAATGATAGTTTCGTCAATACTAATTTTTATTACGAATTTTGATTCTTTATCACATTTCCCGCCCCCGTTTCTAAAAATAATATATCTAAGGCATGATATCACAAATTTTTGTCAAATCTTTACTTTTTTATCAATAATAATAATTATTATATTAATTATACGCTACGTTTTTGTACGATTTTCCTATTAAATAAGATACCCAAAATACGTTTTTTTTTCGTGTTAAATTGTATGAATATATTATGCAATAATTCGTTATGGGTTCAAGATTAATACAAAAATATGCAATTTTTTTTCGTAGTCCATGTATATAAAAAAAAGTTTATTAAAACCGCGCGAGTCCTTCTATCCTTTGAAAATCCACACCATTTTAATATACAGAACGTTCAGATGATAGTAGTTACGTTATAATAGCAAATGCGGCAACGTTGCTTTGTTTACTTGTCAAATGTCAACAGGTGGTTTAGAGTCATTAAAATTGACGAAAAGTTTTATACGGTGGGATCCAGTTCCTCTGGGCTCTTATTACCATCTCCTAAACGGTAAAAGTAACCGAATTTAGCGCCCTCTATCGGTCAAACGGTGAAAGCTACACACCAAATATATTTATTTAGAACCCCATAGTTAAGGGCATTTTCAAATAACCAAGTTACTAAAAGGTCAAAAAGATCTTTTTTTGACAAAGACGTAGGTGAACCGGCTTTCTTAGCTTTTACAATAAGACAAGACGTTTTAGGTGAAAATGCTACTAATTTTGAGAAAGGAATTTGGTCACAAAGCCAAATTGCAAAGTAGTACCACTTTTCAAAACAGTTTTCATTAAACTAAGCAAAGTTTAGCAATAGTGCCTCTAGATACAAAGTTTTAGAAAACATCAATAGTGACCCATAGTAATTGAACCACCCTGTATATTTTCAATGTTTAAAACTGATATCTACAATGTGTCAAACACTGAGCATTATAAGGTAAGTTGTAATTTAAGCATGTTCAACAACATTTTGTCATTATTGAAAACTTGGCAACTCCGCTTTTTAGCAACTACGTAACCACTTTGACCATCTGAACGGTGTGTAGTTGATATACTCGAGATAAAAGTTAATATAAAAGCAACTTACGATTGATTTACTCTTACTTTCTACATATATCACATTTTTACAAAATCTTTCAAAAAAAGATCAATATTATAAATTAAGTAAAATGGTAGTAGGTATAGTAGTTTTCTTTTTAAATACTTTCTTTTTACGCGTTTGGAACAAACCGCATCGGGTGTAAATTACGTAATCTAGTACGCGCAATACTTTATTAACATTTCACAGTCACCATGTAGATTTTCGAGTTTGGCGTCCACGTGACAATTGAATAAAAGTCTTTACCTAAAACACGTGACAAGCACACACCGTCTATTATGCACACCCGCACCGATCTACCACCATGCCCGGCAAACTGCTCAGCACCACGTTGGAGTCGTCGTCGAAGTAGAGCATGGAGATGGGGGAGAGTTTGCGCGGTGCACAACACGGCGCCGCCATGTTTGGTTGCGCCATTTTGACTAAATGCGTGTGAGGGTGTTTTTGCAAAGTGACGTAAGGACATTCGCCCGCGCATATGTGGGCGTCGTACCTTTTGGGCGCCACGATAAAGTCCATCTTCAGTTCTTCAAAATCAACAATCAAGCTGTAACGGCAACACAACGGCTGATTAGCGTCTTCTTCACAGTTTAAACTGGAATTACGTCTTTTACGACGTTTCGATTCTGTCACTGATGTTTCGACAAATGGCGCCTGCAATAAGAATGAATTTAGTCAAATTTGTGATTAAGCGTATAAGAACAAATCAATTAGCAATCGAAAAATCGGATTTTGGGTGTGATGTGGAAAATGACGTTTAAGTAATGCTTTTTCGATCAGTAATCGGTTTATTTTAGTGCAATCATAAGAAAATTGCCATTTCATACAAAAATATTATTAATGCTTAATTTTTCTGATGTAAGCCTACTTACAGGTGGAAGGGTCAGCTTGACCCAATTATGTCTGTTATCATTATCAAGCGGGTGCCAGCTGATTACGACAGTTTCTTTCACTTTTGCTTAAATAATCCATGTCAATATCAGTTAATTAATAAGAAAAAAATTTTTGTGTTTACAAAACATAATTGCCGATAAACGGTTCTTATCGGTGTCCTTTATAAATTTAAATAGCTCTTGCATCGCGATGATAATGTATTAATAAACCCGCTTAATGTAAACCAGGCACTGATCCGATTGTGGTGCAGACGGAAAAAATTCTCACACGTGACGTCACACGATTGTCATAAATGTCACATTTCTAATTTTGTTTTTAATCTTTGCAAGGTGTTTGGTAATCGTTCACTGTTTCGCTATAATTAGCGTATTGATAACCTTTTGATAATTATCGTCACTGATGTTCACATAATTCTGATAGTCTAATCGTGAATACAATTGTAAAGACTTTAAGTTTTTTTTTAACAAGTAAATGTTTAAAATTATATGCGGCAAATCAAAGTAAATTACAATAACGTCACAGCGGAAATACTGCATTGTTAAGGTTGTCACAAAAATTTGACAACCCACTAAAAGCTGATGAGGATCGTTTATCTAAAATATTCTAATGATTAACTTATTCTAATAATGATTCTTTTTTAAATAGATACACCCTATATAATACCACATGGTTGAGTCCTGGAACAAAATAAAAAATTGCCAAAATTGCACTTTTTGCAAAAATGAAATTTTTTCAATTTTTGAATGATAGTAACTTTCTCATTTGAACTCCTATAGATTTCACTAAAACGCCATTAGAAAGGATAAAAAATACTACAAAATGGGTCAAAACTGGCCTCTCTAGCTCTTTATGTTACCAAGATATTGAATTTCAAAAAGTAGTAAAAAAAGACCTCTAATACCCCCCCCATTCATTAATTTTTTTTGAAAAATGGAAAAATTTTAAAGTGCTTTTTTTGTACTTATTTTACCTAATTTAAGGTCCTTTGGTATAAACATGTCCTTTGCTGTACAGGGTGCTGCATTTTCGATGGTTTTACGGGGTACAGAGAAAACGATACTAGATAGAAAAAAAGTAGCATACGTATTCTGATCTCTTTTTCTGAGCTGAGATGACTGGCGAAGAGTTGGCTGCGCAAACTTCTTTTGTTTCAAAGATACGGGGGGCTTTTGAAAATTGGTCATTTTGGAACCTCCTCTGTATTTCATTTGCTATTAAAGTTATCAAAAAAGAAAAAACGGTTTCCGGTAGAAGTTTTGACGTAGAATCCAATGGCGTAGTCAGTTTTTTCCTATTACGTTTAGTTTCTGACATATGACAGTAAGTTATATTTTTTTAAATGAAACACCCTATATATTTTTAGTTCATTTAATTCTGTTGATTTTTACTTTTTCAACGGTGTATTAAAACATATAAGTTTGTAAACGTTAATCTTGGTAATTAGAAAAAAAGCGTTTCCTTAACAAAAAAGTGCTAAATAATATGTATAAAAATACCCACAGTCGAAACAAAATTTGGCTATGTTCATATTAACATGTTACATGTCGTTTATAAACAGTTTTTTCAACTTCCACCTTAAAAATAGTAGAAAATAGAAATAGCCACTTTTCTTATTAAAGTGACGGTAGAACTGTTTGTAACTTAGATTTTTAATAAGATTTATTTAAAATATTTAATTTTCTGATGTGTTAGTTTATATGATTTTCGATTTTGTTTGATATTTTAGATATTAGCCTTTTTTTAGCTTAGCAAAGGTCTTTTTTTAAAATAACAGGATTAACCTCTACAAACATATGTTGTAATACACCGTTGAAAAGGTAAAAATCAACAGAATTAAATGACGTAAAAATATATAGGATGTTCCATTTAAAAAAATGTAACTTACTGTCATATATCAGAAACTAAACGGAATAGAAAAAAACTGACTACGCCATTGGATTCTACATGAAAACTTCTACCGGGAACCGTTCTTCCTTTTTTGATAACTTTAAGAGCAACTGAAATACTGAAGAGGTTCAAAAATTACCAATTTTCGAAAACCCCCCGTATCTTTGAAACAAAAGAAGTTTGCGACGCCCACTTTTCTCCAGTCATCTCAGCTCAGAAAAAGAGATCAGAACACGTATGCTACTTTTTTTCTATCTATTACCATTTTCTCTGTACCCCGTAAAACCATCGAAAATGCAGCACCCTGTACATTGGAACCGTCCTGGAGCAAAATAAAAAATTGCCAAAATTGCACTTTTTGTAAAAATAGCATATTTTTTGAGACACGTTGCTTTGACCCTAAATTACTCCCGTACTTGACAAGCTACGTCAAAATGTCATAGAAAACAAAAGATAGAGCAGATTTCAAGCTTTCTAAAAATATCCCCACATGAGTTGATTGATAACTCCGTTTGGCCGCTAGAGGGCGTCAAATTTCCTTTACCAACCATAATATCACATATATTATATTGTAAATATTTTTTAGTCAGGTTTCATGTATCTCTTAATCCGGCCGACTTCCTGGCAAAGAAATGGTTAAAATGTTAAATTTTAGGTCTAACTCTGTTAGTTTTTGAGATATCACCAGCGTCTTTTCCGGGAAATTTTAACATAAAATGGCACCGAGACGTCAACTGTAACTTGACAAATAAAAAAGTTGTATTTTTTGACGCTTCCAGGCCGCCATTTTGAAATTTCTGTCAAAATATTGAGTTGCACCTCATTTTAAAGGAAATTTCACGTAGTTTCAAGAAATGACAGACAAAATGGCGTCCCAGGCCTCCATTTTAAATTTTCTGCCAAAATATTGACTTGCACCTCATTTTAAAGGAAATTCTGACGCGATCTCTGACTTGATGGTGACGTAAAAATAGTCATCGGCCCGAGCCGATACGGGCAACATTGCTCTTATGGGATTAAGCAATCCTTTACTGTTTACCGTCCTTGGTATTGAAGGTCGAAGCCCACTAGCATTTTTAAAAAATTTGCCATTATAATAATGATAGCCGATTTTGGTCCTTATTTACATTTGCGTTTTGATGAGTTATGGCCGGTTGCATCAACCTATTTAAGGGTATCTTTTGCATCTCAATAATGCTTTCAGCCAAGTTTAATAATAATGCTCAAGCCAGTTTAGACCACTGTATTTTGAACAAATTTTCTTCTGAACCTAAAACAAAGATTTTACTTACAAAAATTGGATGGACAATGGCATGAAATTAATTGATATACTTATGGAATTTACCGTAACAATTAAGATAGAAGGTAGGCCATTTTAGTTTTTAGGTACATTAATTTATGTTTTGTTTAGTTCATACTATCAGTAGTGCAGATAACTGTACAAACTGTACTAAGTTTGGACAATTTGTAACTCTGTTATTTTGACAGGTGCAGATTGAGTTTTTTAAGTTTCTAAAGCTGTCTTTAGTTTCTAAACCGTCAAATATTGGCGTTTTTCTAGAAATGAAATCAAAGTGAAACAAAACATTGTTTGACAGCTCTTAAACTCAGCTCTTGTGACAGCTGTGAAGGTTTTTTTCATCTAGCCTAGCCTATCATGCAAAACGTAAAACGTCATCCCAATTTACTTTGATTTTCCTTATAGAAGATGGCCTTCTCTCTGTTGCTCCAATAATACTCACCTTGGTTTTCTCAGTGCTAACATCAGTGACTGCAACTTTCTTCCCATTAACGGTGGCATTAATGAGAAATCCGAAATTTTCTTTCGCATTCTTGAACCATTCCCCCACCGTTTCGGAAAAATCCACTTGCACCCATTTCCCTCTCCCATTGGGCTGTGACTCCTTCCAACTGGCCACCTTGACCAAAGCGGGGGGTTCCGTGTGATCCCCAATTTGCTGCACTTTGTAGATTTCGATGATGACGTCCTGTTTGCTCCTCCTGTCCGAACCGCGGATGTAAAAGTTGAGGGTGGCGTTGGCCACGTGGAACTTGGTGATGCTCTCCGTGAACGGAAAGTGCAGGATCTCGTACCCTTTCCATGAATGCCGCATTCGGGGATCTACAACAAAAGTCGAACCTTGAACGAAAAGCGCTCGTTTTCTAAATATGTACGTTAAAACGTAAAGTGGAAGTAAAACACAGGGTTATCTAAACGAGATCAGGAAACGGAGTAAGGACTTCGACTTGCATAAAGTGAAATTTACACATCTGATAAGGCTTTCGCCTCTTTGCAAGTCAATGATGGCGTGACGTTTATGCAATTTTATTACCCCCGGTGTGGTTAAGGGTTGGGCGGTGTTGCCATATTTCATTAAATATTTATAGTAAAGAACACAAATTCCACTGTATCTACTTCTTTGTTTCTTCAATTTAAATCTAAATAAATAAATGAAAATAGTATAAAATTTCAATCTAAAATTTGGTTTCATAAAACTGGTCTAACCTATACAAGTAATTTTTAACAAAGTTGTAAAAATTAGAATATATGAACTACCATTTTAAACTTGGTTTCAAATACAGCTGCAGCAATGAAAAAAAAAATACAAAAGATTCATGTACAGGGTGGGCCAAATTGGATGTATTTAAATGGAAAGTGCTCTTATTAATTGGGAAAAAAAAACTGATGTCAGTGTCTGAAGCTGAATTTTGATACAAAACTTAATGACGAAAACCATTGGTTAACACTGTTTGACAGATGCTTCTCAGAATTTGTACTTTTCTTTAAAACATTATATAAAAATACATTTCTACAGCAGCTTTTTGCATAGAATCCACTAGTGTAAATAGTTTTTTTCTATTAGACACGGTTTTTGAAATACGCACAAAAAAATCGTTAAAAAAAAGTGAAATATCAAGTGTTATATGTCATTAGAATGGTAAATCTTTTCAAAAATAAAATAATATACAGGGTGTTCCATGTGCGTAGCTTTAAAACCGTGTCCAATAGAAACAAACTATGTACAGGGTGATTGGTTGAATTTTGACCACCCCCTTAACTTCTTTAAATTTGACTTTAGCAAAAAATGTTAAATACAAAACTAGTAGATATTTAGGTCTACTTTACTCTTAGATAAACAGTTGTTATACAGGGTGTCCCAAATTTGAGTAACAAACCAAACTTATGTTTTTTTAAATACATTGACCAACTTTTTATCCGATTTTTGAATTCTACGTCAAATTCTAGGACCAATTGATGTAAAATGTCTGTATTGATATTCAACTTTTTCCGCAGCAGCATCGGTTATACTTATTGTATATTTAACAATATTGCCTCGATTATGTGATTAAGGGTTAATTTGATTACTCAAATTTGGGACACCTTGTATAATAACTGTTTATCTAAGAGTAAAGTAGACTTAAATATCTACAACTAAGTTGCTACAAGTAGTTTTTTTACTAAAATGAAAAATAAGGAAGTTAAGGAGGTGGTCAAAATTCAATCAAGAACGCTGCTGCGGAAACAGTTAAATATCGATACAAACATTTTACATCAATTAGGCCTAGAATTTGACGTAGAATTCAAATATTGGATAAAAAGTTGGTCATTGTATTTAAAAAAACATAAGTTTGGTTTGTTACTCAAATTTGGGACACCCTGTATAATAAATGTTTATTTTAAAGTAAGGTAGACCTAAATATCTACTAGTTTTGTGTTTAACGTTTTTTGCTAAAATCAAAATTAAGGTAGTTAAGGGGGTGGTCAAAATTCAACCAATCTACACAGTCAGAGAGAGAGAGAGTCAAAATTCAACAAGTACACTACTGGATTATATGCAAAAAGTTGCTGTAAAAATGTATTTTCAGATATTTCAAATTTTTTCTTTTTAACGATTTTTTTTTGCGCATTAACCAACGTTTTGATTTCATAAATTAAATTGCAACTAATTTTATGCTCATTTCAATCTAATCTACATCAGAAATTTGTATTAAAAACTCACTTTTTACCACTTTTAAAAGTGATTTTTATGGAAAACTGATACAGTGTAACTTTTTAACCAAAATAAAGTCATTAAGGCCCATATCGGCTGGATGTAAAAACATATTGTAACAGTAAATTTCATTTAAATTCCAACTAATTTCATACTAATTTCGACCTAATTTACATTCTAATATTGTACGTAAAATGTTACTATTCACTAATATACAGGGTGTCTAAAAAGTCTGGAATATTGCAAATATCTCGAAAACTGCTGATTTTATTTTTCTCAAAATTTGCGTCTTGTTATAGTAAATAACAGCGCATGACGTGAGGGTGAAATGAGGTTCGCAAGTATACAAGGTCAGTCACAAAGTATACCAACTTTCTTAATTCAAACCTAACACACTGTATATTACTTCAGATTTTAAGAGTACTTATAAAGGCCAATTCAACGATATACGATTTTTATTTTTTTTTTGATTTTTTTTTTTTTTTTTTTTTTGATTTTTTTTTTTTGATTTTTTTTTTGTACCTGCCTATAACAATGATAGGTGTAACAATGACAGCTAACGTTAATATAATGTTAAATTAATTGGCAAATTTTCCTATTACTTAAAATGGTGTTTTTGAGTGAGAAGGATACTTAAGATGTCAGTCTTTTTCTTCTCACTCAAAAACACCATTTTAAGTAATAGGAAAATTTGCCAATTAATTTAACATTATATTGACGTTAGCTGTCATTGTTACACCTATCATTGTTATAGGCAGGTACAAAAAAAAAAAATCAAAAAAAAAAAATCAAAAAAAAAAAAAAAAAAAAAATCAAAAAAAAAATAAAAATCGTATATCGTTGAATTGGCCTTTATAAGTACTCTTAAAATCTGAAGTAATATACAGTGTGTTAGGTTTGAATTAAGAAAGTTGGTATACTTTGTGACTGACCCTGTATACTTGCGAACCTCATTTCACCCTCACGTCATGCGCTGTTATTTACTATAACAAGACGCAAATTTTGAGAAAAATAAAATCAGCAGTTTTCGAGATATTTGCAATATTCCAGACTTTTTAGACACCCTGTATATATATATATATATATACAATCTTTATTCTCCAAAAGAAAAGGCTATCGGCCCTAGTGGCAGTATTTAAAGGGTTTTTAATGAAAAATCGCTGGTTTGAAGCACTTTTATTTAAACCAAAATTAACTAATTTGGTTCACTTGGTTTCTAAGTTATAATAGTGCAGATCGCTTAAATTCCTAACTAGTTTCATGCCAATTTTGAACTAATTTACATCGAACATTAAATTAGAGCATAGCCCAATAAAATTTCCTAAAAGGGTTTACATACTCTACGTAGGTATGCTGCCAGGTATATTTGACAAAAATCGCATTTTTCGATTCAATTTGTTTCTCCTGCAACGCTCATGTCAATTTGTCATTCATCAACTGCTTTTAGTAGTTTCAAATGTCAATTAACCTGTCATACAGGGTGATTCAAATTGATTGTAGGATAATTCAAGAGTGGAAAGTACATAAAAAATAAGCTCCAAAGTGTCATATAAACTGCACTTTAAAAATGAAGCCACTGAAACCATTTTTTAATTTTTAATTTCTAGACGAAAAAAGTTACTCAAATGAAATTTGGCATTCATGTTCACCATTTTGAAGTGGTATTCAGATATTTTTTCAGTTTTTTTTAAAATAGTCTGGACAAATACGGGGGCTGTTCAAAAAGTTTGACAGCTTTAAATTTTTTAAAACTGTAATTTTAGATCGTTCTGATGGGGCACATGCAATAGGCCATACTTTTTTCTAAGAAAAGTTTGTCTTTTCATTTTGCATAGGTTTTCAGATACCGTCAATATTATACGCTAAACCATAATGAAAAAAATTAGTACCCCTGTCCAGATTATTTTAAAGAAATGAAAAAAACGTCAAATGATTACTTCAAAATGATGAACGAGTATGTCAAATTTCATATGAGTTTTATTCAAGTTTTTTTTTTTTTGTACTTTCTACCCTTCAAGTATCCTACAATTCTATTTGGACCACCCTGTATAATAGAAGTAATTTAGTAAAATAATAACTTTAGCTAGTTTCCTATATTGACGTCAATAAACCAAAATGGTTTTTTGAACAAATTCTGTACCGCGTATTTTTTAACCTGATACTGTCGTCGTGCGCATTTTTCCTGTCATGAAAGCGACAAATACGCACCTCTTGCGGCTTTATATGGGAAAAATAAGAAACTAATTTGCATTTAACTATATTGACAAACCGGCAAAAAGCCGATTTCAATACGGCAGTGTAATTGACTGCCGTGTCCGTTCATTCCGCGCAACTACTTAAGAAGGCAATAAATTTGAGTTATTCGCGTTCTTCAAAGGTCAACGCCGAAGTGCAAACGACCTATAAATTGCACTATTTTCAAATGCAACACTGTGGGACCGAGCTGGTGCCTAAATTCGAGCGCATCCGGCTTCGAATCCTTTATTTGCAATTATATAAGTAACGACTTTGTTTGCTTTTTTTTTACTTTCACGTTTCGGCATCAACGTCCTCTGGGTCAATTGACCACTTCCTTGCCAACTCTTTTTCATCATCCCACTATTACTACAGATCACTCATACTCTATAGTACAGTATCATTGAAATTTTTCCCTAAAAACCCATAGACAACATAATATAATTAGGTTACAAAGTGGCCTTGATTTTATTAACATTGAATCACACTATAAAATGTCATATACCAGGTGTCCAAGAGGACCCTGGACATAGGAGATTAACATGGGAAAACGGTTTTGATTTTTTTTGATTGAAAAATCGTATTAATGAAAGTTGTAGTACCTATCACGGACTAGTTTTCTGTATTTTTTTCAGATCTGTAACTTGAGCCCTTTCGTCGTAAAACACGAACAAAAATGCGAAAATTTAAACTTTTTACCTGCACTGTATAAGCGGTTGTCGAGCAACCTGTTTCAACTGAAAAACTTGAGAATTGACTACGAAACTTGAAAACTCACTAGGAAATTTGGAAATTTGGCCATAAACTTGATATAAAATTTACTAGAAAACTTAAAAATTGACTAAGAAACTTGAAAAATGAATAGAAAACTTGGAAATTGACCGGGAAACATAAAAATTAACTGAAAAACTTGAAAATTGATCAGAAAACTTGTAAAATGTCTAGCAAAGTTGGAAATTAGGTAGAAAACTTGAGAATTGACCATAAAACCTTGAAAATGATAGAAAAACTTGAAAATTTGAAAGGAAACTTAAAAATTGACTAGAAAACTTGAAAATTGACTAAAGAACTTGAAATTGACTAGAAAACTTGAAAAATGTCTAGAAAACTTGAAAATTTACTAGAAAACTTGAAAAATGTCTAGAAAACTTGAAAAATTACTAGAAAACTTGAAAATGACTAAAAAACTTAAAAAATGACTAGGAAACTTAAAAATTGACTGAAAAACTAAAAAATTGTGTAGAAAACTTGAAAATTGACTAGAAAATTTGAAAAATGTCTAGAAAACTTGAAAATGGTTGTATCAGCAACAATGACCTGTTTATCCGTTGCTCGACAACCGCTTATACAGTGCAGGCTAAAAGTTTAAATTTTCTCATTTTTGTTCGTGTTTTACGACGAAAGGGATCAAGTTAGAGATCTGTAAAAAATACAGAAAGTTAGTCCGTTGTAGGTACTACAACTTTCATTAATACGATTTTTCAATCAAATCAACCGTACAGGCGCAAAAAAATCAAAACCGTTTTCCCTCATGTTAATCTCCTATGTCCAGGGTGCTCTTGGACACCTGGTATGGCAAAAGTCAAAGTAAAATGGGACCGACGGAGCAATATAAACTGAAATAATTTAAATACGACAAATAATAGAGGAAATGTCATATTCAAAACATTTACTTTGTTACGTCATCCCTTTTTACTTTGACTTTTGACATATATTTGACTTGTGAGTCGGAACTAACTGACTTTTATTAAAATTAGTTGAGAATTTTTATGTAAAATAGATTATTTTTTCTACTCTCCCTGCAGTAAGTATCTACTAAACTTAATAGTAAACTAAAAAAATAGATTTAGAGAAAATGAATATACAATACACCTAGCTTAACAGTTAAAATGAGATACACTCATTTTAAACACCCTGTATTATACAGGATAATTCAAATTCGACACTCACCGTTGGGATCTCAGAAACTATAAGAGATACGAGAAAGTTTAAATTGGGGCAAAGTTGCTCAATTTACAGTTAAAGCAAATACAGTTTTAAAAATTTCGATTTTCCTAGAACATATCCGAAAAAAACTGAAATTTTGATTTTTTGTTCTTTATTTATTTCTAACCTTATTTGAAGAGATAATTCAAAACCGAAAAAACATTTTCATTGCCACTTTTTATCAGCTATACGACGATACGTATTTGATGCCCGACGTTTTGTCTGTCGGCAGTCATCATCAACTTTCTTTTTTGTTATGGACGCCATATTGGATTTTTACACGACCAAATACAGCATTCAGTGATGTATGACTAAAACTTATGATTTCCTTTATAAATGACAAATTAATTCAATAAAAATTAATTTTGTCTTAGCTGGCTATGAATATCGACAAAAATGCCCTAATTTTAAAGTCAATGACAAAATGACGACAGTTACAGCAAAACGGACACCAGATTCATGTTCTCCATGCCAAAATTAGTTAAAATGGCCCCTTGACAAGTCTAAATCCAATATGGCGGCGGTAAGTATAAAAGGCCAAGAAAACCCATCATTTGAATAAAATGTCAATGCATTTTTTCAAAAATGAATTGATTATTTGAAACATTCCGTAGACGTATCATATGATCGTAGGTAGCTAATCACGTGACGTTCAACGTGCACTATTAAGTTGCCCCGTTTGGCCTCTAGAGGACGTCAAATTTGACTACCTTTTTACGGACATTTTGCTAAATCTCTTTTAAACTTTACTATTTATGCCCCTCAAAGAGACGCTTTTTTTTATTAAATATAACATTTTTCCGTGCAACCCACCAGTGAAAACATAAAAAAAAACAGATTTTTTGCAATTTTTTTGTAGTGGGTACCCCATAATTTTTTTGGAAAATGTTTGAATTTTGAAAATCGTCTTCAACTGCCTTTATTAGTTTAGGATAAAAGTAAATATGTGAGGTATAGTGTCATTTGTCAAAATGTCTTTTTGTATGGGTGCCATGTCTTGAAAACTGCCAAAAATGCCACAATTTTAAGGTCGGTGACAAAACGACGGCGGTTACAGCAAAACGGACACCGGATTCGTGTTCTTCGAAAATGTTTTTTCGCTTTTGGGATGTCTTTGCAAATAAATAAAAACAAAAAATCAAAATTTCAGTTTTTTTCGGATAAATCATAATTTTTAAAACGGCATTTGGTTCAGTTTTAAATCGCGCAACTTGTCCCCAATTTAAACTTTTTCGTGTCTCTTACAGTTTCCGAGATCCCAATGGTGAGGATCGAATTTGAATTACCCTGTATATTTTTTTCTTGAATTTGTGATTTTAAAAGGTTTTTATAAATGATAAATTTTTGTGTAAGTCCATAGCAAAAATGATAATCTTAATTACAAAGAAACTTTCTGTTTAAGTATATTATATGCATATTACCAGCAATTGCATTGGTTTACACCCATTAAGAGCCGTAAACAAATAGGCTTCAAAGCCGTTGAGTTTCATGCGAGTGACCCCTATTCGCGCGGTGCAATGCTGAAGAAACAAACAATAAAAGGGACGTTTATTTTGCGATAATAATTTGATTTTATTGAACAACCAGGTTCATGGACGAGTTGAAAGTGGTTGCGTTTACACCGTTTATAATTGTCCCGACGTGGATTCAGAGGAAGGCCGACCGTTTCGTGTATTTTAAAAGTAATCGCATTAACTTGATAACGCTCTTATCCTTGTGTGCTCTCAATTTTTCTTTTAATTTTTGACCAATTAGTGTTATGTAACAAGTTTCAGAACCTTTGACTTCTCCAAACACGTCATAATTTTGATGTAAATTTTTACCGATTAGGCATTGGGTACAAAAGAAGACGGAGCAAACGCGGTCAGCTGTTTTAAGGCTGTACGATGTGAGTAACCGTAATTTCAAGCGTTTAACACTGACACATTACGCTCATGGTACACTTATTGCATCTTGACACTTGGTCGACATTGATGCTCTTCTGTTTTATGGCCTTCGGGTTTCGTATACACATACACAATGTTTGTGCAAACTTTTACGGTCTTTAATGATCAATGGGAATATTGAATGTTTTTCTAAGAGCCCCAACAGTCTTGTTCACACGACACTTTGGAAACGTCAACTACTCTTTGTCTTTCTGATGTGTTGCATGTAATTACTTAGTCAATTACATTTTGTTTGACTTTAGGATTGTAATTTTAAAGAAGAATTTGAATGGGGTAAATATAGAAAATTAAAAATTCTTCATATAGAATAGAAAATAGCCAGAGAGAACCATTGCAAACCTATGCTCTCGACAACGATGGGGCAAAACAAGTATATGTATAACAGCGGACTAGCCGCAATATACAGGGTGGTCCAGTTTTAAATGTCAATAATTCACCAATCCATAGCCAATTAAAAAATAAGTTGACATTCATTATGTCATTTTCCTGAAAACTTCCTAAGGAAAACACAGTCCAATTTCTGTTTAAAAAATCGTTTTTTTTCTCATAACTGTCAGACCATTGGAGCAATATTGATCAAATTTGGAACAAGCACTTTATTACACGTTATTACGGTCAAAGACCCAAAACTAACCCAACCCAACTTAAAAATTGTCTTGGAAACGGAAAATTCACTTAAGAAGTTTAAAAAATATTATTGTAGCCAGTTTTCATAGTTTCCAGACAAACTAAAAGACTTTAGTTTTGAAAATTGAATTGGAAAAGATAAAAATTTCAGAAGCTTAAAAATTGTGTTTGTAACCAGTTTCAAGACTATCTTTACAAAGTTTTTGACTTATCAGGCCTAAAAGCCAGTGTGTCCACTGACCATAATCTTGAAAATGTAATTTCAAGCTTCTTCACTATTAAATTGACTTCTACACTCATAGGTGCAATAAATTATACCTCTAAGAAATTCAGACTTTTTTAGTGCTTTTTAAGACTGAAAAATCGAGTTTAAGACTATTTCCAATAGTCAAGTTTCTTCAGTAATAAAAGTAAAAAATTTTGGTACCAAATGCTACAATAATAGTCTTGAGAACTAATTTTTAGAAATAAAATAGTCCGAAAATTTAATTTACTTCTAGACTTGTTGTCCAGTCCAGAAAATTGAGTTGTACACCAATTAAAGTTTTGAAAATATACTTTTGGACTCTCTTTTGTCCTAGTAAGGTCAGTTCTAGCATTAAAAGTAAACTTTTATACTATTTTTAGTAGTAAAAAATGAGTTTCATGCACAATACAATCTTTGTCTTGATTTCCAGACTTTTTTTAGTTCTTGAATGCCAGTTTCAGACACTCAACCAGGATGGCAGTCTGAGAAAGCGAAACATAAGACCATTCCTAGTAGTAAAAAAGTTTTTAGACACTTTCACAAGGTTTGGATGTTCAGTTTTAAACTATAAAACGATTTTTTAAATTGAAATTTGGAGGACTGTATCTTCCTTAGGAAACCTTTTTCAGAAAAATGACATAATGCAAGTCAATTTATTTTTTGATTAGCTATCAAATGGTGAATTATTGACACTTAAAACTGGACCACCCTGTATGTATAACAGCGGACTAGCCGCAAAATATTACTAGAAAATTGTATTTCTTAGCCCATGCCAGGTGGCTTAACTTTTGACAAACACAAAATGGAAGAGAATATCAGATTATTTCAGAAAACTAAAACTAAATGTAGTTGAGCATTATCAAAACGAGCTAGGATCTCGTACTCTAACTTAAAGTAGCCAAAAGTACAATTTTTGAATGATTGGATCCAAATGGAGCATCAAACCAGGAATACCTCCAAAATATCCGCTAAAGTAACCAAAGTTGAAGGTAAAGTGAGCAAAAATACTCATACTAACTTCATGTTACTTATTTTCGTTAAAGGCGTTTAACTAACGCCCAATTGTTCAACGTTTGAACCTGGTTCAAGCTAGAAACGTCACTTTGACAGTAATGCAATTCATATGAGAAAGTTCAAGTACCAGTCGTAATTCTACTGAACCGGTCTTTGAACTGTGATTGTACCTCTACAACCAGCCTTAAGGACGCATAATAATTAATATTTTATTCAAAAATAGGTATAGGAACAACAATTTGCTATAAAATGTTTAATTTTTTTTAATTGTTTATATGTTTTATTGATATTTATTTATTTATTTTATCGGCATTTCATAGAGCAGTTTACACTATTTTGGAAGTAAAGTTAAAGTTCTCAATAGTTCTGACAGACTGACATATGTTAGTACTGAAATGTGGCGCCATTCTTTTTGGATCTTTGTGACTACGATGAATTTAGTTTAGAAACTTTAGTGAAAGTACCAATCTAAATTGTGAGGTGTAGTCTACCTCGTTTTATCAGAATAAGTTAAAATTAAATCGGCCCTATACCTAAACACTAACTCCAAAATTCCTGTTTTGGTATGAAGATGGTGACATACAGTGGGACTTCTAGTTTTATCTAACTATCGATAGACATTTTTAGGTTGAACATCTTTAAGTTAGGTTAGGTTACTCCAATTTTAATGTAAACAGTTTTGTACCTACTGTAGTTTAGTGATAATTACATCAAATTCAATAATTTTTCACAAATTTGTGTTTATTTTGAAATACGTAATTTTTAAGTATAGGAAGGAAAAACACAACTTTTTATGACTGACTGCCAAAATATTAATTTTCAGTCACTCTGTATCATTTAAAATCAGTTTTTTCTCGTAATAATTGTTTGGAACCGAATATAAATTTTATTTTATGCACTGTTTTCAATAAAAATAGTTATTTACATTACTAGTGTGGTATGAGCATTTTTCTAGTCACGAGTGGGAAGCATTGCTACGACGAGATTGTGGTGATCACACGAGTCCATTAATTTGCCATACCACACAAGTATTGTATAATATTTGATGTACGATTAACACAGAAATTATCAATTTTTAACTCTAACTTTGAGTTACGTAATAAAAGATTTTACAGTCACTAGAGCGATAATGATTGTTTTATTGTACTCCTATGTGCGATAATAGTTATTTATACAGCAAGGGATTTAAACCCCTTGCTGTATAAATATCATTATCATTTTTTTATTCACGAAAAGAACAATTAGGTTTCTTCAGTTATTATTAGGTTTCTGTATCTTCGTTATTGTTCATATTTCGAACAAGCGTCAGAGGAAAAAAAACTTTATTTTTTGAAGCCCTATTCGCAGGTGAAAGGAAAGCACCAACTTTGGAATCACCTTGTATACTAGTGACTGTAAAATCTCTCAATACGTAACTCAAAGGAAGCTATGTAATGGATCATTACCGTGCTAGTAGTAGATAAAAACAATATACAGGGTGATTCAGGTTTTAATAAACAAATTTTAATCATTCTACGTCTAAAAATAATCCCAGTTTGCTCTATAAACTATATCCCGGAATGGCGCCTTTCAGGAAATACAGGGTGTTGAAGTTTTATAAAAAAAAGAAGGTTGCCAATTTTACGAGCAGTCATTTCTTTAGTACAACGTTGCAGAAAATGCATCGAAGTCGAAGGACACCATTTTGAACAATTATTATAATTTTTTTATTAAATGTTTAGTTGTTTGTTGCTTACAATTAGTTTATTGCCTTGATAAGTTCGAATTTCGATTACTGGAAAACGGTGCGTCGGAAGAAACATTTTCAAGAGACGTTTTTCCTTCAAAATTAAACGGGAAATGAATTTTATTTTTATAAAAAGCAATGGCGTACCTTTTTTTTATTAAAAATTATCAGGTGACTTATTAATACGCGGGATATAGTTTATAGAACAAACTGGGATTATTTTTGGACGTAGAATACGTGGTTAAAATTTGTGTATTAAAACGTGAATCACCCTGTATGTAGCAAAATCTCGAAAACGGGAAAAGTACGGTACAAGTTGCCTTGACAAAAAATTACTAGAAGCAAATTGCGATTCTGAATTTATAAGAATCTACAGGGTGTTTTTTTTGAATACAAGCGGCAATGTGGCAATAATAAAACTAAACTGCCCGTCAAAAAGAGTAGGACAGCAAAATGTTTGCTCTTTTTTCGGCGGTTGATTCTTCAAATTAGCGTTAGACCAAGTTTTTCATTTTTTTACTACACCTCAGTCACACCCTGTATACTCAAATCAGTGGCAACTTTCAAAAAGATGAATGGAGCTGAAAAAAAGAGTAAAAATTTTGCTTGTCCCATTCTTTGTGACGAGTAGTCTATTTTAGATCAATACAATGTTACTAATTTTTTTCTTGATTTGCTTCTGCATTTAATGTGTCTGTGTCTTATTAATTTTCAGTTTTAGTAGTAGCAGTCATTGAGGAGTTCATAAAAATCCCTTGAATTGCTTTTTAACACACACTCGAACAACAACATATTTGTGGACAAACTGCAAAAATGATTTCATATAATTACTAGGTTAACAGTTTTAAGATCACCTCTAACAACAAAAGAGCGATAAGCATCAAATGAAAATCAAGCAAACACGCATTTTGTAGTGTATCAGTGGGCCAATTGTATAAGACTTAACCGCCCGCCAAATTGAAGGGCTGTTCTCGAGGGCAAAACCGTGACTTTCCCTTCTTTCCGAAGTGAAAATGACTTTTTTACGATTTTTTTATCGTCGATGATTTGAAAGAGTTTTTTGTTCGTAGCATATGTTAGAAGGACAGAATTAGCTCATGCAACAGCTGTTCTTTCAGTAATTTGGTTAAGATAGGGCGAGGTAATGGAATTGAGGTAGGCACTCTGATCTGCAGGCCTGTATCGAGAGAAATTATTTATGATCGAGTATACGTGTGCGTCAAGTATTTTATGTGCTTAAGTAGTAGTTGGTCTAGGTCAGGTGTACGCTAGGAGTGCATTAGTTAAGTACAGACCTGCCTCATTCATCATAATATAAATTAGTCGCAAGTGTTTAGAACGTTCATACAACGCTTATTCCTGTACTTACAAGATAAGGCTTAGAGAATTTAGTGTCGTTTTTGCCAGTCAATAATGTGTATATATAAATATGTATGCCGAACGGGTGTGTGTGTGTGTGGCAGTTCGGCAGTAAAGTCATCTTAAAGTTTAATAGTTTCGTTCCCTGTACAGCGCGAATTAAATATACACTTTGGGAGGTCCACGCCGGCTTTCGCAAGGAAATATCTCGAGATTCAACGAGAATAATTGCTTTTTTCTGTCGATTCGATAGGCAATTTATCGATCGCAATAAAGAGCTTCGACTGTATGTTTAAGGGGGTTTTTGTTGATCGGTGGCCGGCTACTTTCGATTATCCTTTTGTATGTCATCACGACCACCAGAAAAAGTTAGATTTATGTGGTTGTCGAAACAACTGCGAATGACCCAATCGCAGCCTCGAGGATCGCGAAAACTGTAAAGTCAGATCCGCGTTTCTTCAACTTTACCTCCCGAACACCCACAACCCCCGGTCTATTACGTACTCCTTTATGCGTGTAATATTCGAATTGACTTGTCCTTGACTCAATTTTCATTCAGTAATACGTTTAGTGTTGAATGTTGCATATGAAAACTTGGTTTGTTACTAAGGGAGAAATTGACTTACTGGGATATAATAGAATATTCTATATTAAGAGCGGAAAGTACATATTTGCCGCTTGCACATGAAAATCATGTAAAAGCAGCAAAAGTACTTTCGGCTCGAAATATAAACGATATTTTTTCGACGACTACTGTGGGGTGGAGTAGAAGGACAACTCACATCTTCGTAGCTCGAACTCATTGTCACCGTAGCTCGAATCACTTTGACGGAATGACTTTATTTCAAACAGGTATGTCAAGCGTTGTTATGGAAACGCCGAAAAAGTTGGTGAGTAGATTGTTAGTAGAAAGCGAAAACGCTCTAGAGCAGAAAATGATTCACTTTCTGCTTTGAAATGGAAGCGTACATGAGGTACTTTCAAAGTCAGTCGTCGAAAAATTCATTTTACAATGAGCAAATTTTTTATTGGGCAAAACATAATAGAACACTAACTCAACTCCTGCGTGATACAGGATCGCGAAAAAGTTTGCAATTATCCAGTTTTGTCGAAAAAAGCTCCCCAAATTAGGTATCTTGGGTACCTTGAAGTCACTCATTTACAGTTAAGACCCTGCTTAGTGTGCATCACCCTATACACCGTCACGTGATGCGTTTCAATAAAAATCATCGTTAGGTAAAAAAGACAAATTAACACATTTTTTGTTATTCACTGATAAGAAGAGATATTATGACGACTGAGAGATATTTACTGACAAAGAAGAGATATTAGATATACAGTGTGTCTCAAATTGGTTTTACATGTCTTACATTATACATCTTCTCGGTGTATATGATAGATTTTTTCTAATTACGTCATCGAGTTCTACGTAAAAAAGTGCCTTAACAATGTCTGAGTTTCAAAACTTTCTTTGGCTTTGTTAAAGCGCTGTAAGTAATTGTTTAAAATGCAGCCAATTTTCCGGAAAACGGAGAAAGATAATTGAATTTGGAAACCGAAAATAGGTTTCACTTAAAATTCTGTAAAACTTTCCCCTTTTAACCGACTCTGTAGCTCTGTTACTTTGTGCCTTAATATTTCACCAAAATCTCATAATAACGAAGTTACAGGGACTTGTCCAAAAAGTCAAAATTTGAACTCAACTTGAAAAAAGGCCCCGGCAACGCCTTTTTGATTTCTTAATGGTTTTGGCAGTTTCCATATAAAAACAAGCAAATTAGGCCACCCTGTACACTTACACACTATTATCCTATGACAACTGTCAAATTACTGATCTGATTGATATCAAGACGTTTTAGAATTCCGATATTGTCCTTTAATAGTTATTTATGTATTAAGCGCAAAAAGTATGCCTTTAATGCGCTGAGAATGAATCATTCGAGCTAAAACTATACACAATTGAATACTGACATCAAACTGTTGACACTGACATTTCCAATAATGGCATGGATTGTGGCGGTTGCTCTGGACAGCAAGCGAAAAAAAATTTATCGCTCGCTACCCTTCGCAACGCGCGATAAAGTAAACTCCTCAGTAAGGGTTAATTTTCGTTGAGATTTGGAAGCGAAATGCATCATTATTGAATGTTTGTAGAAAAATGTGTTTTAATTGAAAACATTCTTGTTCTTTTGACAAATTTGACAAAAAAAACACTCCAGGAAACGTGATTTGAACAATCTATCCACCGTGTTTGCTTTGGGGCATACCTTGTCAAATGACGTCATTCTGGAAAATGGAAAAAGTTGATTTCCTCACACTCAAATTAGTGCGGGAAAATGCACTTTACCACACGCGGACAAAAAAAACAAATTACAGTTTGTAAATTGGTAGAAATTTACACCTTCTGTTTTGATTTTTACGTCGTTTGAGTAACCTTTTTTAACTTTTCAGTCGTTTTTTGCCTGGTTCTGCCTCTCTAACAAAGTTTACCAAAAAGTGGCCAAAACCACACGTTTTAATGAATAACTTGTCTCAACAAACATATAGAACATATCAAGCAGGTTAATCACGTGACAACTGTCAAACTCAACTGTAATAAATGACATTGACGTATATTACAGATAAGATTGCGGTTAGGAATGGGGTCGTGAAATGATATCATTTGTTAACAGCTAATTCAATTTCTTTTTCAGAGTCACATGACTAATTTAATTTGAATTTTGATAGTTTAAATTTGCCGTTCCGCAACATTTTTAAGTTCCAAACTACATTATTTGGGTCGTCACGTGATTGCTGTCATGTTGTTATGCTGTCATTTTTTTCCAATTTCTACTTTGACAACAATTCGACCGAGAATTCGACGTCCCAGACAATTTTCGTTCAAAACAATTTATTAGGGTGACGTAACTGGTTTCGTTCATTTGAACTTTGACAGTTTGAAATTTAATTTTTTCAGAAAATTTTCAATTTCAAAACTGTATTCATTAGGGTCACGTGACGGTTTTAACTATTTTTAAACGAGTTTTTTCGATTTGTACTTTAACAGATAAAATTTGACGGCTGAGATAAATTTCAACGTCAAAACTGCATTATTTACGGACAGGTGACTGTTTTAAGGATTTTTAAACACAATTTGACAGTTTGACAGAGAAACTATATGACATACCCTAACACTTTCAATAATTGACCCCCTGGCGTCAATGGGCCTATCCCACATATCATACATTTTTGTTTTAATGACTGGAATGAAAGAATAGGATCAAAAAACTAATTTTTCATATTCTTGAAGAAAAAATTATGGTCGTAAATGTTCCTACATTAGTTTGAATTTGTCCATTAAATTTAAAAGATCTGTTTTGGCGCGCATGTGACGTACGTAATTCTGGGCGATTTTATTGGCTATTGCACGCCAACTGTTTCACTTCTTGTCGCTGATTGGTTGATAGTGTAGTACGTCACCGGCGGCGGGCGTTTGAAACATGAGATTAATGTAGTTTTTATCATCATTTTTTTTCTATTTAGACTTAATATTTTTGAAAACAAAAAAATACGGGTATAATATTTTCAATCCGTCTTTGTAGTTATGAAATAAAAAAAAATTGTGGGACAGGCCCATTATCCTCAGTCCGTGCCCATTCATACATAATTTTCCCCGGTTTGTTTCGATTCAATATGGAAGACAACCATACATAGCAGTACCTACTTTTTTTTGTCACAAGGCTGATTTTACTCCATTCTGTTATATAATGCGGTAATTAGACCAAATTAAAATTTTAAAGAACCGCACTAATTTGATCGCTACTTTTAACTTTACACGCGTTCAAGCTAGGCGTACGTGATAGTTTGATGGTACTTTTGGACTAATGAGAAGAGCGCGTGCAGTACCTATATCTAAAAAAGTTGACAAAATAAGGAAAATTTGTTTGACCAAAGTGGCCTTGACTGCTCTTGACCCAAACACTAACCTTTCCTGCTAAGTGAGAACGCTAATTAGCGTGTTCATTATGTAGCCATTGCAGATTGCAGTGCAAACTGTATAGTCACAGTGGTTTTTCAAAATCAGTTAAGTAATTAGCTGTTGAAAAAAAGAATCGAAATTGCAGGTCAGAAAGCGATTATCAATTTTCTAATTGTATATTATTTGCAGACAATCAGTGGCGTAGAAGCTTTTGTGCTCTTTTATCACACTCTAGCACAATAAACGGCAATTTGTATTGAAAAACCGCTGTTAATAACTCGTCAGTCAGAAGATTAAAAAATCTCGATTTGTCCGATGATTGCGGAAAGTGAAAGTGTAAAAGCAAAAGTCAGTACGACCATGGGCGACTCCAAAAATAAAGCGTTACAATCAGACGAACTGCTAGACACCTATCATTGATGAATTGATTTGGCCTAGACTTTCGAGCCGGCTTAGTAATAGGTAATTGGACATTTTCCTATTGTTGGCACCTGCTATTACAACTGCCGGGTGTTTGCTACCTTTTTAAAACAGCTGATTCGGTTACCAAACCTCCAGATTATAAAATTTTGATAAAAACGCTCTAGGGTCATCAATGCAACATTTTTAACTGGCAGTTTACCTATATTATGTATAACACACGTATCTTTTAAATGCTTCTCGTATATCAAAACGGTCTTGAACTTTATTCACATTTTTATCCAATGTATACGCTTGTCCCCAGAAACGTAAACGGTATTGCAAAATCCAACTTTGATTTTTAATGATGACGCTGGCACACTTTGTATACAGAAAATGTCATTATATCACCACATTAAGTTTTTACATGGGTAAAACTGATTGTCGGTCAGTTAGTAGATTGTGATTGGTAAGTCAGTTGGTAGTTGATGATTGGTAAAAAAAAAGCTGCTTCACGTGACCAATCACAAACTAACCGTCAGTTAGTTGGTAGATTATGATTGGTAAGTCAGTTGGTGTGTATCTATGTATAATAACGCTTCCATTCATGTAAAAATAGATGATAAGTTAAAAACCGACAGAATTCCAATCAAAAGAGGAGTAAAGCAAGGAGACACCATCTCACCAAAACTTTTTACCCTTGCCCTGGAGCATGTCTTCAAAAAGCTTGACTGGCAAGAGAATGGGATTAATATCGATGGAGTGCGTCTAAACCATTTACGATTTGCCGACGATATTATGGTCGTTGAAGAGCTGAAAACATGCTTCGGGAGCTTCATCGAGCATCGCTGCAAATTGGACTTGAAATGAACTTGAACAAAACAAAAATCATGAGTACAGAAGACATACAAGTGACCGTTAACGACTAACCCCTGAAGGTTGTCTCGGAATATGTTTACTAAGGCCACAAAATTCAACTTGGCAAAGAAAATCAATCTTCTGAAATCACAAGAAAAATCGGCCTCTCCTGGGCAGCCTTTAGCAGACTAGGATTACCTTCCTTATCCTTAAATCTAGTGAATTTTCTATAAATTTGATAAGGAGAGTGTTTGATGCCTGCGTGATGCCGGTTCTCACATATCAACTAGAGACAATGGCAATTACCCGCAAATTTGCCAATAAACTGCAAACCACCCAACGAGTGAGAGGGCTATGATAGGAATCACTCTAAGGGATAGAATCCGCAACGAGGAAATTCGTAGAAGAACTAAAGTGACAGATGTTCTAAGGCTTGTAACTAAAACAACTGAAATGGAGATGGGCTGGTCATGTGGCAGAGATACTAGTTTGGCGCCCAAAAGAGACCAAACGGAACATTGGTAGGCCCCAGAGACGATATCCAGAATGTTGCAGGAAGGAATTGGACCCGGCCTGCTAGAAATAGAAAACAGTGGAGGGATTTGGAAGAGGTCTACATCCAGGAGTGGATAAATACGGGCTGAGAAGAAGTCAGTTGGTGGTTTGTGTGAATTTTCTGTCTCTGATATAGAGAATTGATGCGTGGTCACGTGACTGTTGGGCATGACATTTACAAGACTTTTAGCTTAAATTTTACTTGAAAACCTTTTTTCAAGCTTATAAATTGGCTTTCTAAGGTCATGTGACTGTTCTGCATAACTTTTAAGCCTGTCAGAGTTTTTTCAAACTTTCAATTGGATTACCGCGGTAACGTGATTGTTTTGCATGACATTTTCTTTCTTTAATTTTGGTTAAAAAGCATTGTTTATCCTTACAATTGTGGTTATAAAATCATGTAACTGTTCTGCATGGTATTTTTAACAATTATATCTTAAATTTGGATCAAAAACCATTTTAATCCAAAATGTTCTGTTTGGTATTTTCATGGTTTTTAGTACAGGAACAGCGTTTTCTCAAGTTTGCAAATTGGCTTTCTAAGGTCACGTGACTGATTTGATTCCATTTTACATTCATCTGCCAGAGGCTTGTAAAGCTTGCTGTTGGTCTACAGAAGCCTACGTGACTGTTCTGTATGATAATTTCATGGTTTTTAGATGAAATTTAGGTTAAAAAGCGTTTTCCAAGTTTGTAATAGTCCTTCTAAGGTCAAGTTTCGTTTACATTTCTAGCAACCTGTCAGACCTGTCAGAGTCTACAGAGGTCACGTGACTGGTGTGCATATTCTATGTGGCGATTTTAAGATTTTTAGTTTGAATTTGGGTTGAGAAGCGTTTTTCAAGTTTGAAATTGGTTTTCTAGGGTTTGTGATTGGTCAAAAAAAGCAGCAAAGCAATCAAACAAAAAACAACAAAACAGTTTAAGCCAAAAAGAACACATAACCCTTCAGAAAAACATCACCCTAATAAACCTGAGTACATTTGACACACTGAACCCTGTGAGAGCCTTTAAAAATCCAGGTAAATATCTGAAAAACTGTAAAAATTGAAACTAAATTTCAACGCGTTTTTAAGTATCTCAAAAACCAAGTTTTTGCTTATGATAGAAACACCCTATATTTTTTTGCTAAATTTAGTAGAAAACGTGCAAAAGTCAAATAGTAAATGAGAGAACAATACTGAGTTTTTGTCATATTTGCCCACAATTATAAGCGGTATTTGATATACAAATTTCGGCCTAAAAAAGACTCAACCTTGTAATTTTTTAAATTTTTACAAAACATGTCAAAACCACTTTGACGCAGTATAAAGAATGATCTAAAATTAGTTTGCAATATTTTAACACCTTGTTCCATGTCCAAAAATATGACACAATTTTCAAACAAACATAATGCCTCTTTCTCAATAAACGTAAACATAAAGTTTCAGTTAATGTTTTTCAACGTTTTGTATAAGTTATGATTAATTGGATTCCCTCAGGAAAAGCAGCATTTAATTGGGAACAATGTAGGCATGTATCATTAAAGTTTTCTTATTCGTTTACGTGTATCTTTCATATTATGTTTACGTTTATCGTGAAAAAGGTATAAGTTCGAAAACATTCCTTCACCACAGGAAATTCAAGTTTTAATTCAACCTTTTCCTATACTGACTAATTTTTCAGATTTAGTAGTAAGTATTTAAAAAAAATGAATATTTATGTTGAAAAGTAGAAATAACTATTATTAAAATTGATGAATATGAAGAAATATTCAAAAAAATATCTAGAAATTTGTGTTGTTACTAAGTAGTACTTTTAATACAAAGGGTTCCTTGAATTACTTTTTGTAATAAATAAATTCGTAAAAATTACACTATTTTTCTGGATCGGCTCAACTAGATCAGCAATCAAGTTAATTTGGTTTCTGGTAATACAATAATTTAGGTTTTGCTGTGTAACTGATACCTCTAAAAATAATAAATAAAAAAAATTATCTCATCTCTTTCTAGTCATTCTCTGTTGAATCAACTAAGTAGACAAAACAATTTGCCAAAAAATCTATGAGTAACCACTTATAAAAGTTATGTAAAGTATTACAGCAAAAAAGCAGTATCAATAAATTCGGTTATGCGGCTAATCGGACATTCTAAAGCATCTCAAAGTAATCAGTTAGTATAGTAATTACTTAGTAAAAAAAAATGAAAATCTTTCATTAATTTCTTTTTTGATTCATCAGCGTATCGTATCTAGGTGAAAACTCGATAAACAAAATTTGCCAAAAAAAACTCATTACTAGTCACTAATTAATTGTGTTAATTATTCCGTAAAAATCATTATTTTGCAAAAAAAACAATTAAAATTGTTCGTTTTTCCATTATTTCGAATCGACTTGGTCAGCAATAAATCGCGTTTCCTGCATTTTGCAATAATTACCAACTATTTGACTATTTGTGAAATAATTCCAAAACTACAGATTAATGAACTCTAAACCCAAAATAAACACTAGAAAGTGAAATACTCACAATTTTCGGCCCACGTAAGCACCTTCTGAGTCCTTACGTGATAATCATCATCTTCTTCGGTAAAACTTTCTCCCGTTTTGTAGGGTTGATCGCTTTGGTAGCCGCGCTCTTCCTCCACTTGAGCGAGATAATGAGCAGGGACTTGGGGGAGTATCTTCCCCGTGATGTTTGGAGGTCGACTCAGTCCCATTCTTTTCAGGATCTCATCCTTGATCATCGCCAGATTCATGTTTTTCAGCGCTTCTCTGTCTTTGCAGAGGCTGCATCCCCTTGTAGGGGGCGAGGGGGGCATTGAAGGGTAATCTTCTGACATGGGTTCTTCCAATGTTTGGTAGCTCTTCTTTTGGACTTGATTGAACTCGGAAGGTTTAGCTCCTTCTATCGTGAAGGGCAACGCGGAGATGATGAGGAAGAACTTTAACATTTTTTTTGTGGTAATTTCTCCAGTGAGTCGTTTGTCGTTTCCCAACATAGTTGTGGTGTTTCTTGGAGTGAGTTTTTGAGGGCTGGGCACAATTTCGCGTTTTTTTTTCTCAAAAAAAATTTCAGTCACTTAAAAACGAAGGGCCTGGGCATTCTCACTTAATTACTGGCACCTGGAATTTTAGTCCGGACGCACAAGGAACGCGATTTGAGTCGGGATGCAAATTTCGGAAAAATCTTTCGAAAGTAGCGCGCCACCAGCTCGTCTATGTTCGTGGTGTTCACGATTTGAGTGTGTATTAGCGAGCATACTGAAAAATGTAAGCTAAAGTGACCCTATATATGTGTGTAAAGAGCTCGCACGCTATTGGGCTAGTCGTATCGCGGCGACAAAGCCGCAGCCTGCGCGCTATTTTGAGGTTTTTTGGCTGAATTTTTCATTTCTACTCTCTTCTGCAAGTACCACTAGTAATTATAGGAGTCAAGTCAGAGATTGCACAACAAAAATCACATAAAGATTACACATAAACAAAATATAATAATTATTTAAATCTAGCACGAAAATGAGCTGAAAAGTGTGTGCATTAATTTTTTTGTTTACACACTACATATTTAAAAAATTACGAAATTGTATGTGTAAAAACTAAAAAATAAAATATTAATGTTGTTATATTTACCAATATGTCCAATAAATCAACTTTTTCTATGGCATATTTAAATTATTTCACGTTACTCAGGGTAGTTTTTTTGCTGTTTTTTGGGTAAATATCTCCAAAATTATGAGAGGCCAAAAAGCAGAGAGAAAGCAGAATAAGAACAAAATAATCCCTAATGAGTTATTCCTTCCAAGACTGATCCATTTTAAGCAAATGTTTCTATAAACATATGTAATGCTTTGTTGCAGTGATACAGGGTTTCACAATTGATTTGTTTCAGTTAAGCTTTTCCAGCTTTTCAGATATTCATCAGTTTAAATTTGGAAAACGATTAACATGTAATAATAGAGTTTTTCTTTTTCAGAAAGTAACAGTAAAAAATCACTACCACTAAATAACGAAGTAGATGCTAAAAGATTTATATTGTAAGCTCAATAATATGATTACAGACTTTTGCAGTTTTTGAAAGGGGTAAAGTGATTATTTCAAAGTCCACAGTGTGCTAATTAGCTTTGATATATTAAGAACGAAAAGATTGTAAAAAAATGATTTTTAATTCTGAAAAAAAATATTTTAATTAGATGTCAGGTATGCATTGTAAATTTTTGTCATTTATACAGGATGGACCAAAGTAGAATTATGGCAACTTTCATTTATTACTTACTTAACCAAAAATTAATTCAAATCAATTAGCTAACTAATAAACACCCACTGCGAAGTCATTTTGATTTTATCAAAAATCAGTTAAACAAAAAATAAAGCCCGTCCCTGTTGAATTCTACCAATCAAAAAAACCAAACAATTCGCGGTGGTAGACGTCACGGTGCCCAAAAATTGCATCAAATTACAGTAACAAAATTTCCTAATTCAATTTTTGAACAGACTTTGGATGATTTCACGGTCGCCTTCCAAACCACAACAAAGACACACGTCCAAATTGTGTCGAGTAATTCAAACAGTATACCAAAGGGAAAAACACTCTTTTTTTCGCGTTACATAACCCGAACAAGTACAGTGCAAATACGGATTTGATCTTTCTAGGAACCATCGCGATCAAAATTAAAAAATCAAATTTAATTTTAATGTTGGGTTCTGGGAACTGAATTACATAGCTAAATTGGTGGACCGTGTTACGCAACTTGTGATTTTCCAAATTTTTTGATATGACCCACAATTGAACGCCATACTTGACCCTGGAATTGAGTGTTTGGTAGATTTGGCATCAGGTCATTTAAAAATAGTGCAAATTAATCACTCTCGCCCAAGAGCTTGTAATAGAAAAAAATGCATTTATCAGCCTCTCCTTTCGTGGTGTTGTAAACAAGTAAATTAGCTCCTGGAATGCATGTATTCCAGGAATATGAGGGTAAATATTATTAACCACCCTATAGGAGGGTGGCGCTATTTTTACATACATTGTAGGCGAATGAATGACTTTCCATAAAAATATAACATATTTGTGTCTAAACAATTTTCAATGTTTCGTTTTGTAAAAAAATTAACGCAAATTTGGTGTGTGTGGCAACGATGTTTTTATTAAATAAATTTAAAAAATAAGCAGAAAAGGAATGTTGAAGTAGGTCATTTTGTTGTTCAAACTGGCAACACTGCATTTTATTCAATTTCTGTAACAATTCTTTCAATTTTTTGTTCCTAAATATCGTTATTGTACACTTGCTAAACCATCAAAATTTGGAAGTTTTAAACAAATTACTTATAGATAGACAGTAGAAATTATCCTTGTTATTTTTCATAATAATTATACTATTTACATTAATTTTTGTCTTGTTACTCTCACTGTTCTTTTCCTCCACCTTCAACAAAAAAAAACTATCAAAAAGTTGCATAAAAATAGCGAACGTAATCTAGTTTAAGAATTAATCTTTACGACGAAAAATTTCTGAAAATACTGTTACAGCCAGGAAATGGAAAAAGGTAACAATACTAAAACCAATAGAAAGATAGAGCAAAGAAAAAAAATGTAAGGTCTGCTGGTATTCAGAATTAAAAAGTCGTAAAAAGCTAATAAATTTTAAAAAACTGTCTTAATAATGTGTAACTGAAAACCAAAGAACTGTAGTGTTGCATATCTCAATTGTTGAATTATTTTCATATTTTTTGATAATTTAGATGTTTTCTGATTATATAAAAACAGACTGTTTGTCATGACTTTGGTACACTCTGTATAAGAGACTAGCTGTTTCTACACTTCATTTCCTCTAGCTTCCAAAAAACAAATTTCAACATTCTTTATTTAATGGGTCACTCTGTAAACATCAGCCTTCACCTCTTAATCTAGACTAATCCCCAGAATCACACGTGCACAGAACTTTTGAAATTCTTTAATCAACACCTGCAAATTTTGATTAATCATGTGAGTAGAAAAAATTAATCAAATACTTTAATAAATTAATAAATTTGAGTGAAACATAAGTTTTGGTTTGGCCTGGTATACACGGTGAGAACCCTCCCAGAAACAGTGCCAAGCGGAACACTAAGGCCCCGAAATTATCTCCTAATAATTGGCCATTTCTCTTCGTTCTGCTATCTACCACTCTTATCTGCCTGTACGCAAATTAATAGGTGTAGTTTCGGCAATTTTTTTTAAAAGTTATCTTAAGTTTATCCCATCAGGTTTTATTTCTGCGGTTTATGATACTATGAAGCTTGAAGAGTGCGGATTAAAACAACGAACACCTTTCTTGACAATAAATCTAGAATTTTACAAAAATAATTTTACTAACTTAGAGGCTCATTTTGTTTAAATGATTAGAATGATTAAGGTTTCTAAACATAGTTCTATCTGTATATCTGCACTCATAACACATATTATGGTTAACGGTCAATTTCACTACAAAAGGTATTTACGTATAGAGGGCTGAAAGAAGTTGTTCATTTTTACCGCCCGTTGATAGTGACGGCATTGATTGAAAGCGTAAACTAACTTTACTGAATTAGTTGTCCGTAAAGGGAGCTTTTTTAGCCAAGTGATGTGGTAGGAACACTAGTGCGGTAAAGGTACTTTTCCGCATTGCAAGTCTAATTTACTATAAGTGAATAATAAACCTGCAATTTTGAAGTTTATATGTGTACAACGAATATACCTATTTCACCAACCTTTTTATGAGATGAAGCGAAGAAAAAATGAGAGCGGATATTAACTTTACCGCACTCATTTTATTTTTAAAAAACCATCATTTATATCAAAAAAACATAACTGTATATTTGATTTCTCAATTAAGAATACACTTTCAATCATCTTTGTAAATAGAGGCTTTCATTTTAGCAATTTTACTATACATTTTCGTTTAATTTAATGAAAAATTATACTCGTAGAAAAAATGTTGAACCTAACACATGCGGAAAGCGTCTTTCCCGTCCTTTAACAACTGCAATCTCGTGCGGGAAAGTGCCACTTTCAACACTGTTTAGGTAAATAACTATTGGAATGTTTTTTGAATTTACTCATATTCAAAATGTCATTTAAATTATTTATCCATTTTCTTGAAATATTTCTCTATTGCAATAAACCACATTTAGGGTGATCATAAAACACCTGATAACTGACAAAATGTTAGGAGCTGTCAAATTTATCAGAGTAAAATTTGCACAGTTTTGTAGCAACTAGATGGCGTTGGTTATGTTTAACTGCTATTATTAACAACACTGCAAAGGTAAATTTATAGTTTAATAACACTATAAATTTACCTTCAGTGCTTCAGAGCACTTTTGCACTAAAAGGTCATTTGAGGGAGATATTTCAACAAAACTGTTTTAAAAAACGAAACGAGTGCATAACTCCGTTATTTGGAAAAAATATCAAAAAAGGATAATAAGAAGAGTTGTAGCGAATTTAATTCGCTACAAGATTGCATTAGCGCACTTTTGCCCTAAAAAGTCATTTGAGGGAGATATTCCTTCAAAACAGTTTTAAAAAATAAAACGAGTGCATAACTCGGTTATTAGAAAAAATATCAAAGAGGTGTAATAAGAAGAGTTGTAGCGAAAATTATGAAAATGTGTATGAAAATTATGATGATTAACTGTTTTTGGTCACCCTACAGGCAATTTTTCAGATAGATACTTTTTCTCAACACCACTGGAAAAACGAGCTCAAGACGGTTAAATTGAGTGGTTTAACCTCCCTGTACCCAGAAATAACCGAGTTACAGGGTGTTCAAATTTCAAACCGCAACTTATACTAATTTGAAAATTTGTTGCATTAAACTAGTTTTTCCTAAATATTTATACATATATAATTAATAACACATTATAGGTTATTTATAACAAATTTAAAGTTTTTGTTTACGATTTTCACGCACATATCAAAGATTTTTGAACAAAATTAATAACTCTACTTAGAGCAATTTTTTGAGCGTCTCAACGTGTCACCGATCAACTGTCAAATGTATCTGTTTTATAGAGCCCTCGAAATGTTATTACATAGATAATGGCCACATTCATAAGATCAATCGATTAGCAATCGAAAAATGACCTTTAAGTAATGCTTTTTTGATTAGAAATCGATTTATTTCAGGGCATTCAATTCAAGATTTCAATCATTTGGTTGACTTTTGTAAGTGACCTTAACAGTCAAGTTGTGCGATTGGTAAAAAAAGCAGTTTCCAGCTTGCTGCTTTTTATGACCAATCACAAACTACAGTCACTGATGTGATTTACCCAAATGCTGCACATAATTTAGTTAGCACAGCTTGCAACGAAAGTTATTACATAGATAACTTCTGACCATACAAATGACGAAAATGTGCAGAGATAGTAAAGATGAACAAAAACTGATTTTCTCCATTTTTTAGGACTGGAAAGTTTGCTCTCCTATAAAATATTTGGTAAAGTTGTAAATAACATCACTGACCAGGAAGAACAACAAATGCATGGTTAGAGAGTAATTGTACGAGTAATCAGGTTAACAAAATGTGTGTAATGGCCAGTACTGAAATATTCAAGTGGCGCCATGTCTTTGTTTCGTCTCTTGGACCCGATGAAATGTACGCCAAAACAATCGGGAGCGATTTTTTAGCATGCTCTATAAATGTATGGACTCGTTCCACATTTACGAATTGCAATTTTAAAACGCTCTTATCGAATACGATCGGTAGCAAAAAATCCGCGTAATCGTGAATTTTAACTTGACAAGCCGAAGAATGAAATTTTCTCACATATCTCGCGATGCTTGGAAAAAAGTCATCAGAATTGCACATTGCAGGCTGCGGTTCTTTACCTAACAGTCACATCCTAACCATAACCCACATAACGAATGGTCTAACAGGAGTGTTTATAGTGATGTGACTGAGTGGGAGTCTAATTAGTTTACTGTTACAAATCGTTTCGATTAAAGTACTTTGGTATTGACAAAGCCAAGATTGAATGGAATTGCGTGATGGGTTGAGGAATCGGGGCCCCGTCAAGCTAAACAATGTTGACAAAGCCAAAAAAGGTAAAGGCCTCATGGATCAACTTTTTTCCGCTAAATGGATATTGTTCTGTTAGATTAGGTGCAGTTTCATATAGTAGTTTAACGGTGCGTGCCTGATCCACTTTAGAAAAACTACTTTGTACCTACCTGTTTAGTTAGTTTCATTATCTTAAATACGTACATGTTTAATTAGACATCGGCAGGCATTAAAAACCAGAAAATGGGCAACATCCTTGTCAGCGCCGGATAAGGTATAATTTTATGCAGCTCGATTATCGATTATCGAATCGACAAAGTAAGCGATAAATTGTCGCATATAAAATAATGGAAATATTCGATAGAATCGCCTTCCTCCTATAAAACATTTTTCCGAAAAAAATCAACAGTGGCGTGCTTAATCTAGTAGGTCACTCCTGTAGCATTTCACCTTTTCAATGCCATCGAATTACGTCACAGTACGTGATATACTGGGCTGATTACGGTTTTCTCGCTGTATAACGGAAAATCATATCCTGTAACTTCCAAGCTTGAATGAGGGCTAATCTAACGTCTAATTTGAATAGAATTTTACTTTTAAATCGGAACATCAAATCAAAACTCGCGTTGGTCAAGTTTAAATATATCCGTGAAATTGTTATTCAAAAAAAACGTTGCGGAAACGGGTGAAATCAGAGACATTTATCATTTTCTAGGTGCGTGCGACTAATACATTGAAATAAGACCGATATTAGTAGAAAAAATTTTAAATTTTGTTTTTAAAAATAATTAAATTGTACAGAGTGTGCGAAATTTAACTACTAAAACAAACAATATTATTGAAGCAACAATAGTAAAAAATGTTAAATAAGGTAATTGCTACTCATATAAATACATAGTTTGAAGCACTTTCAATTTTCTAACAAAACAGAAAAATTGACATTTAAAATGTCTAAAATTAACAAGTGCTTTAAATCTGAATTTTGACATAATCAATGGCAGGACCGTATTTTGACAAAAAAAAATGTAAATTTCTAAATTACTTTGTTCTGGATATTGCTCTTTGAAGAAACCAGTAGTGGAACTACGTAAGGAAAATAAGTATATTTTTTTATCTCACTTTAACTATTAAGAAATCGTTTATTTTGATCTGCAACCAAGTGAGCCATTAGTAAAACATCATGAACCAATGAATGACTTTTTATGAAGCATGTTCGTGGGTGTCAAGGTTTTTGTATTTTTTTGATGATTCATTTTTAAGTTTTTTTGCAGCTCAGAAAAACGAAAATGCTATTACTTCTTCCAAAACTGTCTTCTGAACCTTAAAAAAAAAGTCAGTAGAAGCTTTCAAATTTTTTTTTTCCAACTCAAAAACACCAAAATGTCACTCTTGTCTTTCAAACTGTCTTCTGAGTCTTGAAAGTATTATTTACAAGAGATTCTCAAACGGTTTTTGCAGGTCTGAAACACTAAAATGGCATTAGTGAATCCTGATGACATTAGTGAAAACTATTTTATTTTTAGTTGGATTCTAGGCGCCCTCTAGCGGCTAAACGGTTTAACTTTGGGCACTCTGAAAAAATGTTTATACAGGGTGAGTCAAACAGCTTAATAGTGTGTCTGTGTTAAAGTATGAAGCTATACAAGATTCCATAAATAAGTTGTGGTTTCCTGAATTGTAGAAAGTCGTTATCTCTTTGTATTTTGTCGTGACTGTCTTCAAATTGATTAAAAATTTATGTATAATCTAGTTATTACATTTCAACCACCTAAATACAAATTTTATCGATAAAGCTAATTTTTTTAATAATGAAATAATGTAATTTAAATTTAGATATTGAGCAATATTCTTATTTTCAAATTGGACTTTTTCTTGCGCTGTTGTCAAATTAGCAACTGACACACACACGCGTAGTTTATGTCCATCTTTGTCTAGCTAAAGTATTGGTTTACAACAAAAGATCATTGAAGATGATGAATACAAATTGGTGGTCAAATTGCATACTAAGAAGTAACTGATACTTTTTCCACCAACGTGGGACTTCCAAACTTTATTTTAAATTGACCAGAAATAGGTTGTTTATTATCATTTACTTGACATTATAATTGTTATGCAGAAATATTCTTATTGCGCCAAATAATTAAATATGATTTGATTTTTATTGAAAAATTTAAAGAGTCGTTTTTGAGATATTTGGAGTTCAAGCTTCTATTACAATGGCAGACGGCTGGAGTTGTCCAAATATGGTTTTAAAATTATAGATATTTGCATTATAATTTATTTTAAAAGTATTGATCCATCTTCCTTTTTCTCATGGTAATCCTTAGAGAATTTTTGAACTTTCAAAGTTTTTACAGTTGATGACTGATGATAGTCTACTAAAGAAGTGTAACAGCACCAAGACAATTATTCCCATTTTACAAATTTGTATTTAGCATGCCATTTTTGCGTTCAAATAAGTGTAAGTTTAGATTTCAGAAGTTCTTGACATCTTAATTATGATAGTGTAATTATCGTAATATTTAAATTATTCAGCTTACAAAATCGTCCTAAACCAATTTTAAAAGCAATACACAAAATCAATTTCTTATCCAAGTAAGTTGGAGCAGATTTTCAAATAATCTTCGTTCATGATTATCAATTTTCAGACAATGTTAGTGTAATTATTTATTGTAAATTTCAAATATTATCTCTCTCACAATTTATTGCAACTTTTCCTTTCACATAATCTACTCAGAGATCTGATTTTAAATTCTAAATTGATATAACAACTACAACTTGCGTAACAACGACCGAAAAGTTCTCTGTAAAAAACGTAGGACCCAACATGAAAAAACCCAAGAATTGTGGTACGTGAAATGTTTGTGCCACCAACTAACCAATTTTCATGTGTACATCATCAGTAGGCAACTAATCATTTTTTGTCATCAAGGACATGTTGTATTTGACATTTGCTAAAAACGAAGTGAGAATATTGGATAAAGAATCTAAAAGAGAAGTCTAAAATTGTTGCAAAAATACAGGAATAAAAATGTATGTAAAAAAGGAGAATTAATTTAATAATTATTAGGACAACAAGAGAGAAAAGTGCTAATTTTCTATACAACTACTCTACAACTTTTACAATGTTATGTTTTATGAAAAAAAGCAGCACTAAAATACTATGTTAGTATATAGTACGTTTCCATGCAATTGAAGGCGTTTTTAAAACGTCTCAAAATTGAAATTTGTTAGAGTATCCATGCTAATTTTCAATTCCGTTTTAAAACTAGATTGAGCTTTTGACAAAACGCAGAAACGATTGAGATGTGTCATTTGAGTTCCGATGCACTTCTTTTTTCATATTCGTCAAGAGTCACCCCATAAACTGGATGATGGTCTGGCACTCTATATTTCATCAAGCATGGCAAAATAGTTACACTCTGAACGGACTTCTCCACTTGTCCCATTTTTACGCTTCATTTTATAATACCTGCACTTCAAAGCTTTCCATTTATTTTTAATTTGCAAAACGTTCTTAGTAGTTACACCTTTCTTTACTAATTCCTCATAAACCAATTGGTAAATTTCTCCATTTTTATACTTCTTGGTATCAAAATACCGATTGATGTTTTGTGTTTGGAAAATTTCCAGTAGAAGTTTTACTTCTTAGTCCAGCCAAACATTTCTGGTAGCCTTGATAAGGTAAAATGTAATTATTGCTTACTTTATTAGTAACACCAGGTAATGAAATTAGAAACAATTCAAATGATAAAATGAAAAATTTTTAGTTATGTTCTCTAACTTAAAGAAGTAAAAAATGACATTTACACGTTGACAATACACAATTGCATTTTCTCGATTTCAAAATCGTTTTCATTTTTAAGGTGTTTCCATGCTATTTCAATCCCGATACGATCCCAAAAATCGGCGAATCGACATTGAAGTGAAATAAGATTGAAACCGAATTGAAAACGAGTTTACAAGGCAAAATTCAAAACTCGAAACGTTTTGAGAACGTTTTTAATTTGCATGGAAACGTAGTAAATGTTGGATAACTAATAATAGTACATGGATAAAAAAAGAAGGTAAGAGGTAATGTTACCAAGGTTAATTTGTTAAGAAAGTGTCAGAAACACTCTATAATGATTTTACTTTTACTGGAAGAAAAAGTGTACTTTCTATGGGAATTGTAAAAAAAATCATACATTCAAAATTATACAGAGTGTGTGAAAAAAATTATTGGTTTGGATACTATAATAGTAGCATAGAGAAAAAACGTATTAAAAGACGTTAGGAATAAAAAGTCAATAACCCCTACGGTAGGGCCTAAAAAAAGAATCACCCCCCTTGAAGTGTGTATGTTTTTTTTTTTTGTTAACGCCCTAGGTGACAGCCGAAAAAAAAAAGGCTGACATATCGCAAACGGTATATTACCAATCCGATTATTTTATTTTCTCTATATCCATTATCCCATTATCCTAATTCCCTTTTATCTGAAGAACATCTCTCGTACCAGAACCATCTACCTGGCCGAAAAAGGAGCAGGTAAAAAAATCTATTTAAAAAAACGCCGAAAAATTCGATTTAAATTAGTGATATGTGAATAATTTAAATTTTAAACGGCTCAACCCTTTTCGGTTCGCACGAGGGTCAAAAGTTTCTTAATGATATGAAAAAAATCAATCTCGCCCGATTGTGCATCGCGTTAAACAAGTTCCCCGAGCTTGAACAATCTATTAAACTCTTTTTTCTGTTTTAATATTTTTTAAATTATATAGGTGGCTAAACCGAAAAGGCTGGGAAAGTATGCGCTAAACCAACACCGCTTCTCTTAATTTTTTGCTTGCGAGGCGCTACAAAAACGCCTTATAAGGATGCAAAACGTCTTCCTATTTTTGTCACCCCCCTTTAAAATGGAGAGTGGTTATAAAAAGCTGGGTGAAATATCGTGACATGTGAGGTTGTGGATGTGCATTTCCGGGTGCGAGTCCCTTATAGTTAATGTTCTCCAGTAGCACGTGTTGTGTTTACCTAGGAAAAAAACTAGACAAAAAAATAAGGGGTCCGATCACCTCAGATGTGGCCTGTGACATGGGAAGCAAAATATGGGTAGGTAACTGGTTATTAATGATATAAATACAAAAGCACACCAAAATTAAAAAAAAAACTACTATACCAGAAGAAAATTAAAATAAAATTAGTTTGGATAGAAGAATTATTACAGCTATTTCTGAGCTAGTGTAAATGCTAATAGGAAGAAAAAAAATTGGCAAAAGAAATTAATCTATACCTAAAATCAAACAAAATTAGGATAACGTCATAACGATACAACTTTGCGCTGGTATCATGAATGACTATTCTCAAGTTTTTACTAACAAAACTAAAACATTCGATAGAGTAGGATAATGTTAAAAAAACCGGAGAAAGGACAACAGCGAGACTGTTCAAGATATAGTGAAAAGAAATAAATTTCTATATCAAAGTTTACTGACTATTTTCAGAGGAAAAAACGACTAAAAAACGTTATTTACGTGTTTAAGAAAATTGGTATCCAAAAATATAACTTAGTGTTTTGGCGTCATTTTTTCTTCTTTTTAATTTCTGAAAAAATGGCGCCAATATACAGGGACATTCATATATCCGTTATGAAAAAAAAACTATAATTATGAAAATTTGATAGTATACCGAAGTTGATGGGGGTAGTTCATTCTAAAATATTTTCAAAATAATGGCATTTTCGGTTATATAGAAACACCCACTTATTTTAAATGAAACACCCTGTATTATGTTTTATTTTTGGATTGTACGACCAATTGTAATATTTCATGAATAACTTGTACCTATCTCTAACCGTTTCTGAGTTATTTACCGTTTTATGTGAAATTTGACATTTGCAATACCTAAAACAATTTTAATTTTTGGCATATCTAGGTTTTTAGCTTGGTTTTTGTGTTTTGTATATTTAAACAAGGTAGATTCTAAAAGTTGTTCTAAAAACATCTAAAAAAATGATACAGAGTGGTTAAAAATTGGTCTCCAAAAATGGATATCAAAAAGTTCGAAAAGTCAAGTTTTTTAAATGGAGTTTAAATGAAAGTTTGTATTTACTTATTTAAAAAATTTATGATTTTTGAAATACACACAACTAAATGAGTTTCTATGCTACATATACGCGTAAGATAGTTTTGCTTGAATATTACCAAAGTAGATGGTGCATTGCAAATTGACGTTTCAATGACGTAATTGAACTACAAAAACTTACAACTAGAATCATCTTGAAAATCAGTCAATATGACGTTTAACCAGTGACATACGTTGTGACGTAACAGTCAGCAGACGCTGAACAGAGTATATCTTAAAATAACCTGCTCTATGGAATGCTTGTGTATATAAGCTGACTCACTCTGTATAGCAGAATATTTTAAAGTTATATTGACACTGATCGCCAATGTCGTTCTTTTGTTGTTGTCAAATTTGATACTACTTTCCCAATTAAAATAAGACACATTTTCAGGACAAAATATCGAATATTCTATTCAGAATGTCCAGGATGCACTTGACCAGTAGTTATTTCAAAAAAAGTGACTAGGCAAATTTTATTTTCATAAAAGCATTAAAACCACGCAATTAATTTATTTTGCTCCATTTTAATATGGTTAAGAACTATGGCATTTCAACCAAAATGCAATCAATTATACAGGGTGATTCCAAAGTTGGGGCTTTCCTTTCACCTGCGAATAGGGCTTCAAAAAATAAGGTTCAAGGTTAAATACATTTTTTTGGAAATGTGAACAATAACGAAGATACAGGGTGTCAAAGTTTTACTGAAAAAACGAAAATACAAAAATAACTTTAACTTAATTTTAACTAACACAGGTTATTTCCTATCAACACACATTAACAATTTTTTTTTTTTTTAATTTTTTCAGTTTTTGAGAAAATTCAATTCAAAAATTGTGTCACTTTTTGTGAGTTTGCAGCGTTGTTGCTAAGTTTGAAGCCTTGTGAAGCTGTAATTTGCACTCCAATCTAGATTTTTTAAATATCATTAGAAAGAGAATAAAAAATGTTACAAAATGTCGGTTGAGCGAATTTTCTAACTTTTTCAGTTTTTGAGAAATTTCAATTCGAAAATTGTGTCACTTTTTGTGAGTTTGCAGCGTTGTTGCTAGGTTTGAAGCCTTGTGAAGCTGTAATTTGCACTCCAATCTAGATTTTTTAAATATCATTAGAAAGAGGATAAAAAATGTTACAAAATGTCGGTTGAGCGAATTTTCTAACTTTTTCAGTTTTTGAGAAATTTCAATTCGAAAATTGTGTCACTTTTTGTGAGTTTGCAGCGTTGTTGCTAAGTTTGAAGCCTTGGGAAGCTGTAATTTGCACTCCAATCTAGATTTTTTAAATATCATTAGAAAGAGGATAAAAAATGTTACAAAATGTCGGTTGAGCGAATTTTCTAACTTTTTCAGTTTTTGAGAAATTTCAATTCGAAAATTGTGTCACTTTTTGTGAGTTTGCAGCGTTGTTGCTAAGTTTGAAGCCTTGTGAAGCTGTAATTGCACTCCAATCTAGATTTTTTAAATATCATTAGAAAGAGGATAAAAAATGTTACAAAATGTCGGTTAAGTGAATTTTCTAACTTTTTCAGTTTTTGAGATATTTTAATTCAAAAATTGTGTCACTTTTTGTGAGTTTGCAGCGATGTTGCCAGGTTTGAAGCCTTGTGACGCTGTAATTTGTTCTCCAATCTATTTTCTATATATCGTTGAAAAGATTATTAAAAATGCTATAAAATGTCGATAGTATACACCCTGTATCTTCGTATAACGAAAAAAACCCCTATTTTTTGAAGCCCTATTTGCAGGTGAAAGGAAAGCCCCAACTTTGGAATCACCCTGTATAAACTAGCTATAGGCAAAATCAAAGTAAACTAAGATGATGTCAGTGCTCTCATAAAATACATTGTTGAATAGTGTAAGAAAAGTACAGTAAAGTAAGTTTGTAAGTACGGAAATTTCGAATTTATACATGACTAGAAGAGAGAACTATTGTCAGTGCGTCAAAACGGATGTGATGTCATTTGACAGTGGGTTACAAGATTTTTTTCAGACTTCCTGATGAAGTGAGCAACTGTTGAATGATGTCATATCAGTTTTAGCCATTGGCACACATTCTTCATGGGGTTTCTATGGATAATTTTAAAATATACGCAAAGACACTGTTTAAAACGTCATTCTAGTTTAGTTTGATTTGCCCTATACATCCGCAATAAACATATTTTGTCCAAATGTCGTTTGGTTTCGTGGCAAACAGACCTGTTAGCCAAATCCAGTTGGAAAATATAAAGCAAAGAACCCTCGAACAAAAAAGTACTGACAAGATCGAACACCCACGATCTCGAACCAAATTTAAACGAGATAGAAAGCTGTTTAACGTGATAATATGGCGCGGTCCGCTTCAAAAGAATCGAATATGTCCGATTTTTCCATTGACGTATCAATCGAAAATTTCCTGCTGCGATTGCAGCAAATTTGAATCTGACAAGTTGCGAAAACTTTGATTATTGCTACACAACTCTATTAAGAACTCCATATTTCAAACTTTTGGCTTCTAAATAACTATGACAGCGAGCATCTTGCTTTCTTCGTCAGTTATTGCTACTGGTAACAGTTTAATTTGACGAATCAGCTTACGGCACTGGTGCAATAGGCCGCACAGTTTGCAATGCGACCGTTTAAAATTCACGTCATACCTGATTATTAAATGGCGAAAAACCGACAGGCCGGAATAAAATTACGTCCTGGTGGCTTTCTGTCGTTTTTTCGTTCTGCGGAGCCACTGATGGGAAGTACTTACCAGAAAGACTTATTGTGCAAATTTGCGCAAACGGTGGTTCGTCCATCAATACGCTACTTGAAAACGAAACAAGGTCAACTAAAAACAATCTTTGCTCGTTGCCCATCAAGAAATCGCGTATACTATTGTTCCTTTACAATGTTGCATGTAAATATTTATTGATTGATAATCTTCCATCACTGTTTCCGACATTACGTTTTTTTGAGAGGTCTGACAGAGCTATCATTTACATTACGTGATCTTTTTTGATGTCTCCATGGACATTAATCATAGAGAGAATTAAATCAGTAATAATTATTTTTAGAGGGTTGAAAGAGGGCGATTACGCCCGGGGCCAAATTTAATGTTCGATAATGTGATGAACATTTCAATCTTAATTTCTTCTTGGTTTTTAGTTCTTCCCACTACAACTAATTTCCCGTCTTTACTGGTCCTAGCCAATAACTCTTCATCTAAAACCAGTTTTATAGTAATTGTTTCTTTACTTTCTTTCTTTTTGCAAGTTGTTTTTTTCTCTCTCTGTCTCTGTCTCACTTTTGTAAACTGCTCTTGTTTCTTTTATTGTTTTCTTTATCAGTTGCTCAACTTTAGTTGACCCTTTAGGGTTAGTTCAAATGTAACTAACAAGCCATCTAAACCAATTTCAGCCAAACTCCAAAAGCAAATTTATTTCCCTCCTATGATTTACTAAATTTTTAATTCAGGTATGGTAAGAGTGTTTAATGACGTAACTTTTTTATAAAATCTTCTCGTTTTTTAAATAAAACTTTCCAAATAATGTTAGTATACCTGAAGATAATCAGTTTGCTTTAGGTGATTTCGGTAATAACTGGAAAGAATAGTAAGCAAAAATAGCATTCAACTACATCAATCATTTTAGGATTGTTATTATAGTAGCTTACTTAAAAGGAAAAATAGTAGGGTAACTAAGTTATTCAAATTTTAAAAACGTCATTTTTTCGAAATTTTTTGAGTTTGCACTGTTACAACGCGTAATTTATTAGCTTCTTGCTGATATGGAAAACGTTTACTTTACTGAGAAAGAAACTTGTGAAAAAAAAACAAATCATTAATTATTAATCGCTTATTTAACTAACATTTTTTTAAGTCTCATACTGGTAACCTAACCTAACTTTTGACCAATGTTGCCAGGTCTACCGTTAAAACGATATATCTAACGTATTTGTGGTTTTTATACCGTTCTCATGTTTTTTGTTTATAATCTACTGTTTTTAATTATGTTATCGCCATTATGTTGGTTGTGAAACTTTTTATATACTTTTTCAGTTTACTGAATAGGAAATTTAATAAGGATTCTAAAAATGCGCTTAAAACAGTAATTTTCTTACTTCAAATTATTTTCTAAAACTCACCTAATGTCAGAATTGTCAAAATTTTACTAGAATTTGCAAGAATTACATTTTAACACAGTTTTCGAAACAAGACTATTTTTTGAGATTTAACAGTTATTTTGACAATTGTCACTTTATAGTCTAGCTAAATAGTCTTCTGAAATCACGTGACAACTGTCAATAACGTCAAAACTGTCAAACATCCTCAAAAGTTACAAAAATCAGGGTTTAGAAACGTTTTCTTGCAGTATTTGATATAAAACAAGTTTCTGAGATTTATGACAGTAATTTTGCCAATTGTCACGTGACCGTCTAACTAAATAGTGTTCTACAATCACGTGACAACTATCACTAACGTCAAAACTGTCAAACCATGCTCAAAAATTGCAAAAATCAGGATTTAAAAACGTTTTCTTGCAGTATTTGATATAAAGCGTGTTTCTGAGAATTATGACAGTTATTTTGACAATTGTCAAGTGACCGTCCAACTAAATAGTGTCCTATAATCACGTGACAACTGTCACTAATGTCAAAACTGTCAAACCATGCTCAAAAGTTGCAAAAATTAGGAATTAAAAACGTTTTCTTGCAGTATTTGATATAAAAAGTGTTTCTGAGAATTATGACAGTTATTTAACAATTGTCACGTGACGTCTAGCTAAATAGTGTTCTACAATCACGTGACAACTGTCACTAACGTCAAAACTGTCAAACCATGCTTAAAAGTTGCAAAAATCAGGATTTAAAAACGTTTTCTAGCAGTATTTGATATAAAGCGTGTTTCTGAGAATTATGACAGTTATTTTGACAATTATCACATGACCGTCTAGCTAAAGAGTGTTCTACAATCACGTGACTACTGTCACTAACGTCAGAACTGTCAAACCATGCTTAAAAGTTGCAAAAATCAGGATTTAAAAACGTTTTCTAGCAGTATTTGATATAAAGCGTGTTTCTGAGAATTATGACAGTTATTTTGACAATTATCACGTGACCGTCTAGCTAAAGAGTGTTCTACAATCACGTGACAACTGTCACTAATGTCAAAACTGTCAAACCATGCTTAAAAGTTGCAAAAGTCATAATTTAAAAAGGTTTTCTTGCAGTATTTGGTATAAAGCGTGTTTCTGAGATTTATGACAGTTATTTTGTCAATTGTCACGTGACCGCCTAACTAAATACTATTCTACAATCACGTGACAACTGTCACTAATGTCAAAACTGTCAAACCAGGCTCAAAGTTGCAAAAATCAGGATGTAAAAACGTTTTCTAGCAGTATTTGATATAAAACGTGTTTCTGAGAATTATGACAGTTATTTTGACAATTATCACGTGACGTATAACTAAATAGTCTTCCTCAATTCCGTCACAACTGTCTCTAACGTCAAAACTGTCAAACCATGCTCAAAAGTTGCAAAAATCTTAATTTAAAAACGTTTTCTTGCAGTATTTGATATTAAACGTGTTTTTGAGATTTATGATTTTTGATAATGGTCACGTGACTGCCTGACTAAGTTATCCTTGAAAACCACGTGATATCTATCACTAATGTCAAAACTTAAATAACAATTACTAATAAAAAAATAAAAAATCTATATTTTTGAAGTACAGGGTGTCCCATTTTCGACGATCGATCTCACTTATTTTTAAAGATACGGAGTTGCGGTTTTCGCGACAGTGTGTTACTTTTTTGTGAAATTTAACATGGCGTCAGCAGAATTGTCATAATCCGTTACGTTGTTAAGATACAGGGAAAAATTGAAAAATATCACTTTTGAGGTACCCCCGTTCTCAGATATCTTTAAACTTTTTGAAGAGGTGAAAACGGATTCCTATAGATATTTTTCCGTAGAATCTAGTGACGTAGTGTGTTTTTTGCTGAAATCTATAACTTTTTTGTTAAGGAAACGCATTTTTTCTAAATACCAAGATTAACGTTTGCAAACTTATATATTTTAATACACCGTTGAAAAAGTAAAAATCAACAGAATTAAATGACCTAAAAATATAAACAGTGTTTAAAAAAATATAACTTACTGTCATATGTCAGAAATTAAACGTAATAGAAAAAAAACTGACTACGCCATTCGATTCTACGTCAAAACTTCTACCGGAAAGCGTTTTTCCTTTTTTGATAACTTTAATAGCAAATGAAATACAGAGGAGGTTCCACCCTGTACATACAGAATTTATAGCAAGAATCAATAATTAAAATTTTTGCTATTATAAGCACACACACAACGCATTTGACAGTAAATTTTTGCAAAACATTCCAGTCATGTCAGTAAAGTTGAAATTTGCAACTAAAGAAAATCAGTTTGCTTCAGATGATTTTTTTAGGTGATTTAGCACTTAATAACATTGTGGGAAAAAACGGTTGCAAAAAAGCAAAAGCAATCTCAAATGACAGATAAACTAACCTAACATAACTTTTGAGAGATGGAAAGTTTCTGCCATTATGTTTACTCCAAAAACATCTTAATCTTCAAGTGATAGGTAGTCAAATTTAAGTTGTAAAGTTATCCAAAAGTATGAAACTCGAGAATCAAATACGCAGAAAGCAAGTTTGGAATTCAAAACAGAAAGTAATATTCGAAAAAAAATGCGACATTTTTAATTACTTAGTTCCAGTTCACAGCTTTATCAATATTATTGCTTTGGCGCTTCTTGTTCGGCATTAATAAAATGCACGGGCGCACTCGCGGAATGCGCGATACACATTACCTGTGCGGTATTTGTGTTTCTTCAATTTAATGTAATCGCAAAAAGCGAGTCAAGGCAAATTAAATTATGTATTTATTGCAAATCTACTAAACGCGTACCGGTTAAACGACAGGGAATTTCAGATATGCGTTATTTGTATTGGTAATTTCAATGCCGCCGGTGGCAAATCGATAATAATCGACACCCATCCCTATAAAAGAGCGTCGAGATGACTACACCCTCTTTTATTTTTTTCGTCGTACAAAATTTTGTGGATGGTTTTGAAATACATATTCAACTTTAAAATTTGACTTTTTAGCTCAAATTTCAGTTGTTAAAGTTACTTGGAAATACATTTTTAAATTTTTTCACAAACTCTGAAAATTGAACATTTTGAATTTCAAAAATATTCAATTTTCTTTAACTTAAAACAAAAAGTGACATTGTCTTACTTGACATTATCTCCATCTTTGTCTAGAGTATTGATTTGCAGTAGCACTTTGGCAGGATGGACAGACTAGACTCAACACACTGATGCCATGCTGGTAAAACTGATAATAGTAATCGCAGCAATAATACCAAATTAAGTAAACTACAAATCACCATTTAAAGTATATATGGTTTTAAAACACACACTGCAAATCCCCTTCTATAAATAGACTGAAATAAATCCTGATATATGATCTACTAGGTCTATTTTTATCCGACTTATTTATGTGTATAATTTCAGGCTACAAGATGATTATAGCAGAAGTAATTACGGTTGTGATATTCGTTTGCAGCGATCGCTATTGCGATATAGTCTCATGTCGAAGCAACCGCAACCACGGTATGATAAAGTGATTTAATAAATTTCGCTCAATTGGTTTCTGCATGTTTGTTTCTGTAATGGATCTACGGCTTCAAAACGATATACCCGCCTACCTGAACTAGCTCTAGAGAGTTCCATAAGAAAACCAGAATTACTGCAAAAAAGTGAAATAGATACGGAAATATCCATAGCAAACAAATCAAGTGATTCAGCATTAGAAAAAGAGGTCATCAACACTTTCTTTGGTTTGCATCTTTTGATCTAAGGTGAACAACCAGATCTGCAATTATTACCAATTCAAATTAAGTTCATCTTTCTTTCATTTCTTACCAAAATAAATTGCTTGCATTTGGTTTATCTGGACAACAATTTATTAAATAATTTCCCATAAGGGTGTTCGCTAAAGTGATAAACTCGCTCACTAATTTACAGCAAGAAATAATTTACTAGATGTATAAATAATTTATTACAACCGCATGTCGAACAGCCAATCAATTCAGGCATTATGTAAAGGAATTCTAAACAAATTGACAGCTTTTTCTGTAAAAAAAATTGCAAGTTTACGTATTATGTAAAGTGGACGGGTTAGTTTTTAGGACACACGTGTTTAAACTCCGGTATTTTTTATTCACGTCTATTAAAAGCATCGTAACTAAGTGGGAATCATAAAAAATCGGATCAAATTCAAATAATATTTACTATTGAGAGTATATGGATTATTGAAGCATAAGTAAATATGTTATGAAAATAACAGCAAAACTAATATGAAATAATAATTTTTTTATTTTCCACTATGTATGTAATAACATTATTTGGGGAAAGTGAGTACTTTTTTATGAGAACAACATATAGTTGAGTACAGATGTCACCAGATGTTGCACAACAACTATCATTTTTGAGAGTGTGTGTATTTCAAATAGCAGAGAGTTTTTGGGAATTCAATTTTTTTATTAAAAACATTTAGTACTCTGCTAAGTTATTTGAAACTTTTCCACGTGACATCATTGCTATTTTCAAACCAATGACCATGTGACACACTAACGTCAAAGAGGAGATACCTAAAAATACCAGAAGCTTCGAAAGGCTTTTAGTCAAACAGTCTAAGAGCTTCCAAATGCTCTTCACCTAGTCCAGCAGTTCTCAAAAGATTTCAAAATAATCTAAAAGTTTCCGTATGCTTTTAGAGCAGTTTATAACTTCTACCAATTTTTCAAATGCCTCTAAAGCAGTCCAAAACATTCGATATGCTCTTTAAACTGGCCAAAAACCTTCCAAATGCTCCTGAAGTAGTCTGAAAATATTTCAGAAGCCTCCCAAACATTATAACTCTAAAAGCTTCTAAAACAGGGTCTAGAAGCTTACAAATGCTCCTGAAACAGCTTAGAAGCTTCCAAATGCTCTTCAACTAGTCTAGAAATTTTTAAAAAGTTTCCAAACAGCTTTCGTATGATTTTAAAGCTTTCAACAATTTCTAGAACCGTTTAACTTTTCCAAATGCCTCTAAAGCAGTCCAGAACATTCGATATGCACTTTAAACTGGCCAAAAACCTTCTAAATGCTCTTGAAGTAGTCTAGAAGCCTTTAAAAGATTTTCCGTTTCCGTATGATTCTAGAGCAGTTTAAAAAGCAAGCTTTGTTTGGCAATATAGAATACTATAGAATACTAATACTTTGTTAAAAGTGAAAATAATCTGGACAACCTAATCACCCGACTTCACTTCGCATATTTTTTATTTTGTTTTAACGTATATCAAAGATAAAGTGTATAAAATGTCACCAATTAAGTCGTGGAACGCGCTTTTCAAGAAATATCGCAACAATAACATAAATCGTTTGGAGTTATGTATCACACCGAAATTGATATACTTATCGTGTGTTAGTAGTATAGTTATTGCGGCTTTCTCTATAGTAAGCAAAAGTGCGTTTTTGCTGAATTTTATTAGCAAATCTGTAGAAATTGACACTTGCATAATCAATTCTAGAGTGTAACACAAAATTCAGTCTCCGATACTCTTTAATTTTCCAGGGCTCACCTCTAAAACTAAAAAAAAAAATACGAATTTACAGGGTGGTCCAGTTTTAAACATGCATTATGTCATTTTCCTGAAAAATGCTTTCTAAGGACAGTTCTTCAAATTTCAGTTTAAAAAATCGGTTTTTATAACTGTCAGACCGTTGGAGTTACGGATTACGTTCAAACATAGAAAACCAACCCAACCGAACTTAAAAATTGTCTTGGAAACGGTGAAAATTGTAAACTGAAAGACTTTAGTCTTGAAAATAGACTTTGAAACTGTGAATTGATTTGACAGGCTTAAAAACTGTCTTTGTAGTCAGTCGTTATACTGTTCAGATAAATTAAAAAACTTTAGTATTGAAATTTAACTTGTAGACATGAAAAACTACTTTTTCTAAAATTTTTGACAACAATTTCGCACATTCAAACATTAAAAATTGACTTGGACACGAAAAAGTGACTCTGGACAAATGAAGTGACATGAGAAGCTTAAAATTTGCATTTGAAGTAAGTTTTCATAATATGAAGACAAATTTCAATATTTTAGTCTTAAATACAGGATTTTGACATTAGGTTTATGAATATTCACGTAAAGACTAACTTTTCAAGTTTTTTTGGTTTGCTTTTTATTTTCATAGAACTCTGGACTATTTTTAGTGCTTTCAGCTGGGAAAATAGAGTTTCAAGGCTTACGTCACCAAGTTTTTGACATAGCAGACTTAAATAACAATTTTTACATTCTTCATAGACTTAAAAATGTCACTTCAATCTTTGTCACTATTAAATTGACTTCTAGACACGTCAATCCTAAAGATTCGAGCATTTTCTAAAAGTCTTTAGTGCTTTAAGGCTGTTTTCAACTTGAAAAATCCAGTTTCAAGACTAAGTTTTTGACTTATCAGGCTTAATAACTTATATTAAAAATGAACAAGGCCGAAATTTGGACTGTTACTAGTGTTTAATTGAATTCTACACTTGTTTTAGTCCAGGAAATCAAGTACACCAATTAAAGAGAAAATACACTTTTGGAGTCTCTTTATTCTTAGTAAAGTCATTTCTAGCCTTAAAGTCAATTTTTAGACTATTTTTAGTACTAAAAAATTAGAGTTTGTGCGCAACAATCTTTGTCTTGATTTTCGGACTGTTTTTATTGGTTGAAATCCAATTTCAAACACTCGAAAATGGATTGCAGTCTAAAAAAAGAATTTTACAACTATACCTATAAGTAATAACAAGTTTAGACTATTCAGTGCAAATTTAGACTGTTCAGTTTTACACGATCTCTAGTCTAAAAAATTGAACGTCACGTCAGTAAAAATTAGTCCAAAAACCCTGTTTTGTTTTTGACTATTTTCTGTGTCAAAAATTAACTTTAAACCTCCCAGTTGACCAGATTTGAATCCTTTTGATTTTAAAGTAAGAGATACTTTAACCCAGGTATGCTGTGCTAATTGCCCCAGACTGGTAATAAACTAATTAAATATATATACAAGGTGGAATTATTATCATGCAAGTTGAAATTTACTTTTTTGCTGTAAAAAAATTCAATTCAAATTGCTGCAATGTATTCTTTGTGCTAACCGTGCCTGGAATTGAACTACAGAGTGTTTAAAAGTTAGTTAGTGAGTTTGTTATAACAAACTTAAAACAGTAAAAAAACTATTCAAATTTGTACATGGTGTCGATTTTTTAAACTGAAATTTGGAGGACTGTATCTTCCTTAGGAAGCGTTTTTCAGTATAATGACATGATGCATGTCAACTTAATTTTTGATGGGCTATCGAATGGTGAATTATTGACACTTAAAACTGGATCACCCTGTATAATCAAAAATACCAAAAAATTATAATCTTTGTTACTTATACAACTCAATTTGCCAAACCATTCGAGTAAAGAAGCTACAGTTTCCCGTTATAAATACTTCCAAGAGCTTAACATGCCGACCTGACATTTTTTCGCGTCAATGACGTTGTTATCATCTAGCAATTTATGTTATCTATCATAGTTGATAGTTATCATTGACGTAATGATCGTTATAGCGTAGCAAATACGCCGGTTGTGCCGAAAAGAAACTGAAATTTATCTGTTAATCCGTAATTATTAATCTCCTTACTCCCTGGTTTGTGGCAATCAGCTGTTCGAGTTTCGATATAGTCGGATCGCGACGATGAAGCTTTGCAATATTGAATTTCCTTGTTTTTGGAACCACAATTTAGAAGAAAAAAATTAAATATCGGATTGATGTGAGTGTGGTTATACTACACAAAGCCGGTAGCAATTTAAAAAATGCAAATTTTAAAGCCGCACTCGCGAGCTATTAACGAACACTATACTTTGCATAATTTTTTAATTTTTTATCAAACGGAGTTAACATCGCACTAATAACATAATAGCGGCTATTATTGCATATTTTTTTCAACGCGGTTTGCACTAGATTTAAAAATCCTTATCCGGGTGGTTTTTCTTGCATTTTTCTGTTCGCACCTTGATTAAAACAAAAGGGAGAGGAGGATTTTCCATTTGATTATGGCTCGGTTTCCGCGTTCACTCTCCACAGTTTACGGCTATTTTTACGTAATAAGGCGTTAATTATTCATCAAATAACTACATGACAACTATAAATAGCAAATTACACACGATCTCATTGTAGTTTTTCTTAAATGAGATGGAGATTATAGTGGTTTTTATTTTAATAGCGTTCAGGCGCCAGCCAGCTGGAAAATTATGAGAAAATTAACCTGTGTGTGCCTTACATATAATTCAGTCATACAACAATTATTATTGCCAATCGAGCAATTGACTTATTTTTTTTACTACCATTCTGGTCGTGATTGAGATTAATGGCTTGTCAATACCGGTTTTGGTGTTTTGGTTTATTGGGAAACAATAGTTTGTGACAAAACCGTAAAATACAATGCACATTGATTTTACATTAAATGGGGTTTTGAAAAAAACTGATACATAAAAAGTTTTGTTCAATTTAACAATCAACACTTAATTTTAATTAGCTATTTAAATGTGAAAGGTAAGAATTAGGATTAATTGCTCCCAAAATTGAAACGAATGATGGTTACGTCAATGCTCAGTAGTCAAAATGGTAGTATGTGGGGAAATCTGAATAGGTTCCAAGAAAGACAAGGAGAGAGGGAGAGTGTAGAAGAACACCTCTTCACCCTTCCGCCCTTATTCAGACCTCTAACCACCCAGCCTTTGGACCTCTCTCCTGCTCATTTTAAGAGTAGATCTCGATCAGTTTCTCTACTCTGTAACTTCCTTGTTTGATATTATTTGAAGAGAGTGTGGTATTACATCCTTTCCATAACTATCTCAATGTCCTGTGTTGTTTTAATATTTTTTTAGTTTTTCTTTAATTCTTCCTGTTTCCCAATGTCATCATCATCAACCGTCCTTCAAGCATACTCACTCAAGTTTTCCATTTAATGAAAATTATTAGCGATGAACATGACCATATCTATAGAAAAAACGAAAAGCATAACCTTTCCTAAAGATCCCGTAAGATGTAAGCTGGTAGTTCAGGCAAAATCATCGAGCAAGTCTCACAATTCAAATATCTGGGTATGGATCTGTCGAGTTATCACAACCCAGTGAAGGACCTAAGAAGCCAGATTAACAAAGCGACACCCATGTCGGGCTACTTAAGGCAAATAATATGGGCGAACGAATACATGCGAAAGGATAGAAAGGTCAGGATCTATAAGACTTGTATCAGACCAATCATGACACACGGAAGAAAAACCAGAGAAGAAACCAACAAAACGAAAAGAATGCTTCGAGTAGCCGAAATAAAACGCTCAGAACTAGGAAAAACAAGAATAGACCGAATTAGGAACGCTGATATTAGGAAACAATGTCATCGTAAGATGGGGGAGACAAAGAAAAAGATATTGGTACGCTCACGTGAGAAGAATGGAAGAGGGAAGATTGCCACGTATCGCACTTGAAAGGAAACCAATAGGAAAAAGAGCACCCGGAAAACCACCTAAGAGATGGAAGGACAGCTGGCAGTCTACCTCCCAGGAGCTGATCCAGAGGAACCTGCAAAACTAACAGTTCGCGAGATCTTAAATATGAATAAGAAGAAGAAGGAGAAAATTATAACAGTACATCTCTACAAAAATATCCTAACAATACTCTAAAAACTGCATTTTTCCGATTTTTGACAGGCCTCGCTTTTATTTAAACTGCAATCATTTGCACTTTGCATTAGAACAACATACATTTTAATTTAATGGTCCAGATAATGGAGTGTCTACCATAGTGGAATTTAAAGTTCCAAATATGAAAGTTTTAAAATACATGCATTAAAACGAGTTATTACGTCTTATATTTCAATATTACATCCCTAGTAATTTGACAAAAAGCTTAAAAATTGTTATAGGTGGGTAAATCTTTCAAAAAATATGAATTTTGAACAATTCAATAGGCAAATACGTACATATAGGAACTTACTAATCTCTAAATCTTTGTTTATGATAAGTCAAATTACTGAATAACAAGTGCATCTATGTAAAACAGTTATTTTTTTATATAAAAATAGAGCTGCAACCACCACCAAAACAAAGTTGCACGTCAAGAAAAATTGTAGGTGAAGACTTAACCTTGACATTCACCCTGACCTTATCTAACCAGGTTGTTTTGTCTATTTACGATGCTAAATAGACCAGTCTAACGCGAAGACACTGATTATCTATAATAGCCGGTCATGAGCGTAGTTTAACCACTGCATCTGGTGTTAAAATTTAACCTAGAACTTGTAATAAATTTATTTAGACGATGGGAATTTGGAAGTGTTTTGGTATTAAGTGGAGAAACTGGCGGAAGTGGTGAAAAAGTGCTAAGAGGTGTTGGCACGCCCCTGACCTTACTGGTCATAATAGGTCAACATTTTGGGTTAGGACCAGGTCGTGGTGAATGCACGGTAATTTTTTAATTTATTTATTACTCTTTTTAGATTGGAGATATAATAGTCTTTAATAGTAAAATTGTGATTTCCGAGGTCAATGCGAGGTGCGTTAAATAACGTATCCTGAGAATGCAAGGGTTCCTGCCAAGACCGTTGACCCTGATGATGAATGGATGAATGAGCTACTTGTCCACTTAGATAGAGGTAAAGTGCTTTAAGAAGACTTTTCGAAGCAGGAGGACTTCTTCTCGACACCGACGTAGTCGAGCACCACCCACTAACATATATATTTCTGCAGCGTGCACCTGAGAAGACTAATTGCGAATACGTGACTTAAAGGGTACTTAAATATATTTGTTTGACATTCCTTTGGTTGAAAAAATCAGCCGTAGCTTGGAAAACCATTAAAATTCCTTTGGGTACACTCTCGGCGACTCTGGTCACTATCACACCAAAAGCACCTTTAAAGTGTGATGAAAAATGGTGAATATCTCACGGTCAAAAGATCACCGTCTCAATTAATTGCGCGCTCTAGTAAACTGCACTGCATTTTTCTTTTGTTGCAATTTATCGTCAACTCTGTCATTATATTTTTCGGGAATTTAGGTCACTGCGTCTGGATGTTAAATAATAATTTGATGGTCCTGCGAATTGCCGCCGACATTCTGTGCGTCAGCTTTATTTATTATCCGATTTGTATGGGTTTCTGGCTTGTCCTCAAAACCGTCGAGGGTAGAAAATTTCGCGCCAGAGAAAACGGAAATGAAAAGTAAAAAAGACGGTCGTTTTTGGTCTGGACGATTTACAAATTTAGACGGATCTGTCTGAGGACGTTCTGTCTGGATCTGCGCCGTTGCTCAACGCTACAAAAGCGGAAAATGTGCTGAAAATTCTAAAATTATCCGACGAAAAGACATTCGCACACGTCACATATATACGCGTAATTATATCCTTTAAACTGACACGTCTGGATACCTACCATTTATTATACTCAGAATAGCCCGCCTATGTTCAGGAAAATGTCCGAATGAAAACGGATTTTCTTTGATGAACATTTCGTTACTTAAAAAAAGTGCAATACCAAAATAGTAAGTATAGTTCCTTATTGTTTCTGTTGAGAAACATTCGTTTTAGACTGTTGTACGAATGGCATATACGCATACGTATAACGATGACAGATATATAGAACAAAACTTTAACAACATTTTTTCATCTGAGAAAATAGTAAGAAAACATCAAATCTCTAACTAAAATAATTCCGAAACATTTCCGTAACATATTGTCAAATAATAAATATTTTTTGACTTTCTGAAAGTTTTAATTATACAACCCACATAACAATCAAAGTATATTCATGTGAAAAATACATACCAGGCATATGACTAGCCGCATATGCCTGGCATATACCTGGCTGCTGTACAAATTTAACTTTTTAAATATTCCAATAAGTATATGCCAGGGGTATGTCTGAGAAGTGAAAACTGGTATCTACAGTGTGGTCCAAATTGGTGATGCATGTATGGGGATATCCGTTATCGTAAGAGATACAGGATCGGTTAAATGGGAAAAGTTTTAGGGAATTCAATGCCAAATTCATACCCGGTTTTGAAATTCAGCAGAAAGTTAAAATTCTCTAAAACTGGAATTTAACCTACCTCGTTCCGATTTTGGTTTTAAAAGTATAAAGCAAAAGAGTTATTGCAGACTAGACAGAACAGTGGTTTTTGTGATAGGACATATAAACATAAAATAAGATAGTTTAAAGATAAAGTTATTACGATCATCCAATCAAAACACCTGTTTTAAAGTTTTATTTCATTTTTGAAATCTCCATTGAACTCTCATCGTTATTACTTTCTATCACTAAGGGCCGGTACTTTCACCTCCGAATAAATTTATTCTTATGATAATTTCTATAGAAATGACGGAATTGACCAATAGCAGCATCTGATTTCACGGTTTCCATAGATATTGTCCTTAGAATAAAGTTATTCTGAACTGAAAGTACTGGGCCTAAAACAAATAAGCAGTCTTACTCTAACACACTTCTCAAAAATGGCTTATAATTTGTATTAATGAATAAAAATCACGTCCTATATCGCTTTATAAGTTCAGTAATGCTTAAAGAAATCACAGATTTTTGTTTATTACATTTAATTATTAAGTAGGTATACAATAAAGAAATAGAAATTATTTTTGAAAGATGTTCCAAATGGCCACTACATAACTATAAACACAAGCGTATTCTGTTTTTGATTTTTTGAGCAACATACTCCTGAGGCCATTTTGGAACAAAGATGTTGCAAAGAGTGCCACTAGAGGACAAAAAATCACCACTAGAGAAATGTTTGACTACAGCTACAAATAATAATATTGTTATCAAAATGAGAAATCTAAGAAAACAATTAAGAGTCCTTAATAATTTTTGATAGATTTGATTTGTATTAAATTTTGCATCTACTAAAACCATAAAGTAAGGGGTGTGTTTCATTTGATTTTGTCGAGTTATTACGATTTAAAGGTTGCAATTATTATTGGGTAAACATTTTGAGACATCCCCTGTATTTGTGACAATTTATTACTCACAAATCATTAAAGCAGTACCCACAAGCCAATTTTACTTAATGAAAAATCATACAGATGTTGACTGATATTTCTACAGCCACTACAATGTATTGAAATTTCAGAAAAAAATCTTTGTACACGCTAAAAATTAAAGAAATCTTTTAAAATATCAAGGTGATCTATTTTTCTTCTAAAAAGTGTAACAAGTTCATTCATTATCATATCAAGGAAACAGGGTTAACATAAAATTACTGTCAATAATACATCAATATTTTATTCTCTGGACACCCCGGTCACCAGACCTAAACTTCTTTGGAACCACTTGAATAGGGTTTTCTACTTTCGTTGTCATCAAGGAGGAGCGTTCAACTCAAATAGTACATAATTTAAACATCAGTAAAGATTAACTTGATTCTGACCTTTCACCACCAAACGGATTTAATAAAACAACATAAAACTGAAAAAAATCTTATTTCTACAAAATTATCTTTAATAATAATTTCACATTTGAAACCAACTTCATAAACTTATCTATGCCTTCTACCCTTTTTGCCTTTAGAAGTCCCAGGAGCCTCTCCTACAGTAACAGTACCTTGTACTATATCATCTTTATTTTCAGACTTTTCAATTACCTGAAAAATCAAAATGTACAATTATTGCAAAACCGAACAAAGTATAAAGACTCAACCTGTTGGGCATTTATGAAAAACATCAAGTCTCTAACTTGTTCCTTAAGATCGGCAATTTCCTGGTTTTTTTCAGTCCGAATCTCGGCCAATTGCTGTTCCAAACTGGCAATTTTATTGTGCCATTGTTGCTGATTGTTTCTCAAAGCCTTGCCCAGTTGTTTTTCCTCATTCAAGTCATGTAACGCTGATGATAACCTAATAAAGTTTTATTAATGCACTAATTGTTGTAAAAAATTAAATTATGAATACTTTGCAGTTTGCTGTTGCAGTTTTTTTTCTAAAGACTGTTTTTCCTTAGTCACTGTATGGAGTTTCTGTCTCAGTTGTTTGTTCTCTTCTGACAGTGCTGACATGTCTGCATGTAAGCACTGAGTGTCTGCTGCTAATCGGCTCTCCAAGCTAAAATATACATTTCAATTAAACCATATTGCTTTAATTTTTATTTAACAGCTTACAGGGCTAATTTGTCTTCAAAATACATGCGCTGTTCTTCTAGTTGTGATGTCAGTAAATAAGTAAATTCCAGTTGTACTGAGTCAACTTTTTCCTGAGCAAACTCAGCCTCAGAAGCTGGCCCTTCTGCTGGAATTAACTTACCATCTGCTTTGTTTTGCAAAAGTCTATGCACAAAGTTATCCCCTACAAATTTATAAATTTTTTTAATGTTGATGTTGATTTTAAACTTTATTGTTTACCCTTATAATCCCAAACACGGTGTGACCCTAATTGTAGGGCATAACAATGACCAGATTCTCTATAGTGAGAGGCTGCATGGCCACCTAAATACCTATATACAATTCAATTTCATAATAATTAAAAGAAACCCCCTTGATTGAGTAATATTTACCTGCCACAGCCTACATGACCACAAATTAAACAAATCCAAAGGGCATCTGAAGAGGCTTTACCACAAGTTTCACACTCAGAGGTCTCTGACTGTTCTGGACTTTGTACACATCTATTAATAAATCAGTTAAGAACAAAATCACATAAACCAAATAAATGGACTGAAATTACCTGCAAACTGGACAAGTTGTGTCTCCCCACTTCTCCAAGCAGCTAGCATGGAAAGCATGGTTGCATAAAATGGTTAACACTCCATCCACAGACTCATCCATCCTTTCTAAAACACTCATTATTGCAAAAAACAGACTTTTCTCTTAATTTAACAAATATACCAAGGCATACTGGACATGTAGGTAGTTCAGTATGTCCAGGAGGAGGGACTCCATCATGTGACCACTCCACCTTAGACACCCAAACAATTCTGCATAAAATGTCAGGTTCCAGACTGCTAAACTCAGTCCCATTGTAAGTTAAGTAGAATTCCATAGCTGCATCATGATCTCTGAACCTAATAGTATTTTTTTGATAATAAAAATATATTTATTTTAGTGAGAAATACTCACGTCAGGAGGCACATGTACTGGTTTGGTAAAGAATCCCTCAAAACCCTGATATGACTAATATCAGCATGACAAGGAGCTGTAAAAGCCAATATGTCATGACAAGTCATTGAACATGGTACCCCTAACAAGCAAAGTGTTAGAGCATCCTTCCTACTAGTTAATACACTAATAAAAAACAAAACCATTAATAGAGTAAACAAACATAACCCAAAAAAAATTACTCTTCTTTATATAAATGAAGTATCCCCTTGGTGACCTCAACAAATGGATTTCCACTGAAGAACCCTATCTCCCCTTTATCCTCAGCTAATTCAACAGGATCCTTCTCAGTCATAGGGGTCTGCTCCCTTGAAGAGACTGGGAGAAGTCCCCAATCATCACGACTCCCCTCCAAACGACTGGGAAACGTCTCTACGCTAATGTTACGCACTCGTTGCCCCCTAGCCCTTTGTTTCGTTTCGGATTCTAAAGGACTAGCGGCCTCGGCCCCTTGAGATTCTAGACAACAATGAATGGTTGAGGGTTAATGGTTTTTTTTGTCTGGGAGTGTGGGTTATTACCAGATGCTTGATTCGAATCTACTTCTAGACGTAAAACACACTTTGAAACTAGGTCCGACATCTTCGGAATTTCGAGCACAAATGTTTAAAAGATTAAAGTATTGCTTATTTTCTTTTCTAGTGTTTTTTGTTCTTTGTTGTGCTTTTGTCAGTGTCAGCTGTTTAAGGTCACTGGGACAGTGGACTGAATGACTGGTGCCAGATGCCAATGACACTAGTAAATAACTTCAAAAGGCAGAGAGGGCGCCACACAACATAACAAGAAACAATAACTTTTTATTTAAAAAAACAGTAAAAAATTAATTAACACTGCCTGTTTACTGGTACCAGAATTTCTCTATAAAATTAATGTTTTCAAATATTTGAGCTGTAATTTAATTTTGATTAATTTGAACATGGCGGGCATTTATATGAATACCTTACTCACGCACCATTTTAGAGAAGACTATAAAAAAATTTTGAACATAACCTAACCAAAAAACAAACGTAAACGGAACAACGGAATAAAACCTGACAGACAGAAATCAGCTGTTTTATCAATCAAATCCAGAAAAAAATGTAAATTCTGTCTTTTATTGCACAGTCGTAAAGTGAAACCGCGAGATTCTGTTTGCCGTCATCGACTCGCCTATGTTGACGATTTTTTCGTAGAAATGGGCAATCATCACGGACACAACTCGCACAAATCAGAGGACGCCGTGTCTCAGGGCTCCAACAATGGCAGCCGAAAAAGCTTCCGGAGGCACAGCTCCCCACTGGAAGCACAAGAGAAACCCTTCGAACAAATGTTGCCTCTGGAGAGGCTCGCTAAGGTAATAATTAATGATTAGCATTATCTTATCAGGTTCTTTGAGTGAATTTTGAATGTCATCTGTATATTTTTGAATGTTGGCACATCTATTATAGTAAACCACTGTTTGTGATTTAGTATAAACAAACTCATTGTTTTTGTTATGAAATATACATAATGCAAGTGCAGTGTTATGTCAACTATTGCTTATGTGTTAGGATTATCCTTAAGGAGTTTAATTTGGTGTCTGAGGTGGTGTAGCATAGATTATGGAACTATATTTTGAGGAAAGAGGGTTATTGGTATATACATACATATAAGAGGCTTCAGTATGTTTTTAATTAATATTATAACAAGGGTTTTCTCTTTGATGATTTGATGATGATTAATTTATTGCATTGAATTAATGATGCCTTTAATTTGGAAGAGAGTTCTACAAACAGATTCTTTGCTTTTTTACTGACTTGTAGTATTGAATATACTATATATTTCAACATTCTTATTGATGGCTTTTGCACATTTTGTTCTCAATATGGAATAATCTACTTATTCTACAATGCTTTAAGGATACACCATTTTAAAAATATGGCACAATATCTACTGTGCTGCTTCACCTATCCCAGAAAGAAATATGTTTTTCAGGTTTATGACCAGATGTTTGAACTGGTAATATAAATCTATTATTAATGTTTATTTAAACAGTTTTTAGAAGTGCCTAAAATGTTTGCCACATTTTGGTAATTAAGACTATTTTTATGTTCTTTTTATGAGAAGGAAAACTTTTGAAAGAGGGATTAAAAATTTCAAAGTTTTCAGTTTGCTAAATAAGGACTTTTTAGCTGCTTAAAATAAAAAACTTTATTTGTTATTTTTTTGTAACAAATATGCATTTATAAAACATATAAAAATAGCCACATTTTCATGCTTTAAACTAAATATTTTTCAAATACCTACCTTTCTTCTATAAAAATAGAAAAGATCTATTATATTCAAGGTCTACAAACAGTTACTTCCACAATGCAGTGTATATCATTAGCTTTACCATACTGTAATTATAATTTTACTAGTTTTTCTCATAAAATGACGTAATTTTATATAGAATAATGAATAATGATGATACATTTATACTAGTGCAATAGACATTGGCAATTAGAATGAAAAAAAAACGGTATTAAATTAAAGACCACTGTGTTAAATTGTAATATGTTTTCTACAGATATTATCTGACAAAGCTCAAGCAGAAGAAAACATTAAGGGCATCACAAGGAATGTGTTTTACGTGAGTTAGGACGATTTCCTAGTCAAATGAAAAATCAGGGTTAATTATGACTTTTGCAGCGATATTTATTTCCAAGATACCCCCTATTAGCTGAAAAACTCTTCAAACACTTTCTAGAGTACTCGAAATCGAAAACTGAATACATTCCATCAGTTAGTTTCCAATTGCAATGCGAAAAGTACTTAACTGTGAGTAAATTCCCGATCCATCACTTCAAGAAGCAAAACTTACCCGAAATCACAGATCTTAGATGATCACGTCATCTTAGAAACCTGGGTGCTTATGTGGTCAGAGCTGGACAGTCAAAAGAACACACCAGTCATCACCCCAGATGCGTTCAGATCGTTACTAATGTGCGCCTACCATGTAGGCATGGATCATTATTCAGAAGGGCCACAGATGTGCCTTGCAATTAATAAATCACTTAAGGTGAGAGTTTGGATCACCCCTACTTAAGATAGTGATAAAACTAAAACTTCCAGGCTGTGGTTGATGGGTGTTTTTACCAAAAACAAAGCCTCTCCTCACAGTATGTTGCTCACTGGCTGGTTGATAATGTCCCCAGGTTACTACTGCCTTTGCACAGATATTGCGTACACACTATTGCAGGTGCTTGGAGGACTATTGATCAGAGTGTACCTCCAGAATCTTCAGGTAAGGGACCTGAATAAAGTGTGAAACGATGCTGTAGGGACGTTTTATTTATAGACAGTAGTGTTACAGAAATTTTTGTTTTTAGGGGTTGATTTTACCATGCCTACAACTCCGACAGGTAAATGTTGTAGTTGATTCAACTGCATTCATTTTTTTGTCATGTTTGTCTTCCATTTTCTGCTAGCTTCTACGCTTTTTATCAACTATTAATGTGTCTTATTATTTCATCAAAGCAGAATAATAAATCTAATAATGTTACTGTTTGTTTTGGTGTTAAGATGGGTATTGGGTTTTAAATTAAGATTAGTCTCATTTGAAGGATTTATTGTATAACTATATCTGACCAAATCCTACAAGGTGTGGACAAAGTTGAAAAATAACTACTTTTTGGCTAGAACTTTGTGGTTGTTATACAACATAGAGAAAGTAACCCTGGAAGGACTGCTCTGACATTTGTTCAACTGCTTACAATGTTGTCTTGTCTTATGTAAAAGCTTCTCAGAAGTTTTAGCAAGAAACTAGACATCTAGATTTGAAAATCAACTAGACTTATATTCTACCAAAAAACGGTTTTGCTAGCTTTGTTGTGTAACGCATATTTCACTTGCTATATACATCAATTAAAATGTCTGTGTCGTGTACTAACGGAACATGCCAGTAGTTACTATAGTGACCAAACACTTTTTTTCGTTAAGGTCTTGAATTGGCGACTCCTGTTCTGGAACAGTCGAATCCGTTCGGGCAGAGCAAAAACCCTCATCCACATTTGTTGACAATGAGCATGTCCTGGTTGCTAGCTGGGGCTTTGCCTCCTTTGTATTCCAGGCCGCAGAGGGCCAATTCGCCTAATAACAGCGGTACCGGTAAGAATTTTTTGTTTTTTTATATTTTTATAACAGTGATGTCATATTTATAAAAGGGCCTGATAATGGGAGTATAGTAAGGAAATATTCAAGAAACTTGGTGGATTTTAATCGCTATCAGAAGAATAATAAAGTTCTGGATAAAATCAGCACTGGGACTCCGTGTGATATAAGTAGAGTAGAATTCTATTTATCGACTATATTCTGGGTGTCGGACATTCTATGCACAAAGAGCTAGAAAGCCAAAACATAGCGTGAATTATAGACTTTTAAGAGATGCCAAATTCACGTGATGTTGTGGCTTCCTACCGGTTTGAACACAAAAGGCCGAAAACCGAGAATACAGGGTGTTATAAATTCGAGGCATTAGCATTGCTATCTCAGAAACTATACTTGATAGAGCTTTGGTTAAATGGAGGCAAAGTTGCGCATTTTATTGCTAAATAATTTGGTAAAACAGCTTTAGTTTTCAGCTCCGACGTTTTGTTTTTTAGATGGACCTTTTTATTTCATTTTTTAGTAGCTACAACCTCCCAAAACTAATGATGTGTCACACTGGTCAAAAAATTAAACTAAATTTTTTTTTTAAATGCATTTTCAATTCATATGTTGTCATAATGTACATAATTTAGATTGATATGATTTAAGATAAACCTAAATCTTAAATCTTAATCTTTTGCTCTTTTTAACACATCATAACATCAAAACTCAACCTCGAGTTCAAACATGTGAGTATCTGATAAATAAATAATATATACAATACAATTTCATACATATCAATTTCAATTGGTTAATTTATTTAAAAAACTTAAAGTACCAAGTACGTAATACACTAGATATACTTTTTTGACAAATGTGACACGTCATTGGTTTCAGAAGGTCTGTAGCTACTAAAAAACTAAATAAAAAGTGTAGGTCCATATTTGAAAAATTGAAGTTGATGATGGTATCTAAAAAACGAGACGTCGGAGCTGAAAACTAAAGCTGTTTTACCAAATTATCTAGCAATAAAATGCGCAACTTTGCCTCCATTTAACCAAAGCTCTATCAAGTATAGTTTCTGAGATGCTAATGCATCGAATTTGTAACACCCTAGACTAATAGAATTCAATCTACCTACATTACACGGAGTCAAAGTGCTGGCCCCACTTTTTTCTACACTGTGACAAGGATGTTATAATAATTTTCCTTATGTATATTTTTGCAGAACTTGATAAGGGGATACAAAGTTCACGTAATAAAGGCTAAGTTAAGCTGCGCAATTGTATGTTGAATTTTGTCCTGTCTAAATGCCCTCCTATCTCTCAACCATAAATTTTATTTAATTTCATTTTTAATCAAATCGAATAGCATTATTATGATTCATTCCCCTTGTCTGCTGGAAAATACAAAGGCTGAGTCACAAATCTCTTATTAGTGTTGGTGAGAGTATTTACAACAATTGGAGGTTTTATTGGTTTACGGAATAATTGATATGGTGGAGTCTTGTTAACAAAATAAGTAAAGCAAACGGTTTTCTTGATGATTCAATTTGAGAAATCTTACAAATACACTTGACTGAAAAACTGAGTTTTGCAGCTTTTCAATACTAGTAAAATCACAGCTTAACCCTAAAAGACACTTTCAGAAATTTAATAATATTATAACATTCTAGGGTTGGCTAGTATGGCGTTCTTATCGAAAATAGCTTGCTCAATCCCCTCCCACTGGACCCTAATTTACGACTCTGACGAACAGGGACTGGGCGCCAACCGGTTCTTGCACCACGTGCTGGGCTATCGCGGCCCCACGCTCGTAATTTTCCGCGTGGAAAACGACCAAAAATTCTGCATTGCCGCGCCTTGTGAATGGAAGGAGGGCAATCACTATTTTGGCGGGGAGGGAAGCGCAGTATTTCAATTATTGCCCAAGTAGGTTTCGTTCTTAGGGATAAAAGATTCAGTGCTGTGATTAATACAGTTTATAAATTATAGTCCTGATAAGTGTAGCATCAGCACATTTCTATGAACATTTTCATTTATAACTGATTCGCAACTTAATAGATTTCAGCTGTTGGAAAAAGGGTCAAAACTGCTCTATCTCAATACAGTAGTAAGGGGTTATCCTCAAGGCTTAAGAGCAGGCTCAAATCCCCGAGAACCGATTATTATAGTGGATGGCGGTTTCGAAAAAATAGAGTACAAAAAAATTCCCTTCTATATTGAGACAATAGAAGTGTGGGGTTGCGGAGATCACGTGCAACGCGAGCAGCAGCTTGAAGTGAAAAAGTGGGAGATCAAAGAAGCGGAAAAACAGCGAACTGTCAAATTGAGCGCCGCTGACTGGTTGGATCACCCTGACAGGTGAGTGTTTTGTATCGGTAAACTGACTTTTTTATGGTTAATTCTTGTATTCAGATATTTATTGGAGCTTGCTGGTAGACCACAATACCACCAGAACCAAACCTAGTGCCATTTTGACCACCATTTAAGTTTAAAACATGCTTGTTTTACGGGGTGATATGAAAATTTTAAGAGCTGTCTAAACATTGAGATGTAGTATACCACAATGTTTTTTAAGATTTTGGTAATCAGTATTAATTATTTCAAAATAATCATCTTAAGAGGCTATATTTTCTCTAAAATGTAGTAAAGCTTTTTAAAGATACTAGAAAACTGGCTCTTAAAATCTCCTTAAATTAAATATTTATCACCATGTATGCACAGTAAACTTTTACTAATAGTTCCACAGTACTTAGGATAGTACTTATACACTTGTTATTGTTGAATTTACTCAAGAACACATTTGTAAATATTTCTGATCAATTTTGATACTTAATTATGGTTGCAGTGTAGGAGGGACTGGCTAATGGTCCAGTATTATTTTTAAAGACAGCCAGCAACTGCTTATATGTTTTTTAAATCTAATTCCAACATATAACCCACTATTTACTTAATCTATACTGATTTTTCAATTTGATTTTGTATTTATAGTTAATTTAATGCTTGGCAACATCTTTTAAAAGTTATTATTACACACCCACTCATGGAAAGATTTGTTGCCAATTTAAGTGCCTCATGGTTAATGGTGTCAACACAAATTAACCACAATTGGTTGATGATAAACTGTACTTATGTATTTAAGTATCTACTTATTTTTGATGTATTGCATATACTAAGGATTATTTTCATTGATGTATTTGACAGGCAGTTTTTCAATAAACAACAATAATGTCTACTTAACATATCTTGTCACTCTCCTTGAGTCTTGTTTTATTATTACGAAATAACCATAAAATATCACAATATAAATATGTCATGTCAAATCTATATAACATAATAAATTAATAGATAATTTTTACTACTGCATTCGCTAGATAATATAAAATAAAACTCATTTTGCTTACATATTTTCTAAGATCTGGTTCTATGACTTAACTGTCACCTCATCCTCAGTCTGGACCAACTTACTATAGGAATTGTACTTGCTTTTTAATTGCTTGAAATAGAGAAATGCAGCAATTATTATTATAATGACTATGAGAAGGACCACAGCCCTAAAATGACCTCACTGTATTCCTATGTGTGTTTCAAAGTGAAACAAAAAACTTACCAGTAATACCATACATCAGCGGTCTTTTTGCAACACCGGTTCTCTCCACAGCAGTACTCCGTGTTCTCATTACAAGTACCAAACTCACAGTAATCTGCTGAAACCTACAAATTCTAATTTGTATTTAACAGTCATAATCAATGGTATTGTTGAACTTGACCTTTGTAATGAATATGACGTGTAGGCAGGTTAAAAGGGTAAACGTTGTTGCGGAATACATTTACCGTCTAATGTGTCCTGGTTTGTTATCAATTTTTTAATTTGTTAAAAAATAATCAAAAACTTGTTTAGGTCAAAAGGACATTGACATTGAATAATCAAAAGTTGTGTATTGTGTATGGTATTCATCATAACCACAAAAAACAAACTCTTCTGTTTGCTGTCAATGGCTTTAGGTATGGTAGGACTGCATTAAGCTTGCGTCAGATCAGAATACAAGGGATCAAGGGAAGAAGTTTTGATTGATGCTGATGATAGAGGACAGAGGGAGTAGGGATTTCATAAATGGTAAATTAAATAAAACTTGCAATACCTATCACATAACAAAAAACTTTATTAAAATTTAAACACTATAAACACACATGTTTACTAATCTTTGTTAGGACATAATAGTCAAGCTGTTGTCTATGGAATCACCACAGTAAGCTGAAATGCACAGGATTGTGTGAATAAAGGTGTAATTACTGAGAAAATCATAATACTTACTTGGTTATAGCTAATTCAGGCATTCCAGGGTCAGCCCCCTTTTTGAAACCTGAAACAACACAAACTTGTGAACCTTGTACTGTACTTTAAAGTTCTACACATTGTACAGTTTAAAAACAATTTAAAGAAATAAGCTTGAGTAAAGTAAAGACTGAAGTTACCTAGATAAAGAACAGTAGGAATGAATCCATAGTGAAACACAGTTTTTCCCAGTTCGATTACAATCGACAAGCGTTGTTTCACTCCATCAGTTAGAACCATTTTTAATCAAATTGGGTTTGGTGAACACAAGAATTTTGAACTTTTTGATACCAAAAAATGCTCTTTTGAGTTTTGATTCAAACTAAATGCTTTGATTTTGATTTTGACATTGAAGGTTAAAAATTGAGTTAAGGCCGTTAAGATAACAAATTTCTTCTTTTCTTCTTTATTTTGAGGCTAACTTTACGATATATAAACACAAAATCGTCAGAGTCCGCGCCGGCCGACAAAACCCGACAAGTAATCAATGAAGGTGTGTTTCCTGAATTTGATTACAAATTTAGAAATATTTGTCACAGATAAACAAACAACTACGGTGGGTGTTTACTGATCGTGGAAACCGATAATTGCCCATCAAAAATTCGCTCGGTATAATGGTAAATCGGTGCAGTAGTGTCGTTGAGTTTTTGATGATCGCCTAGTTATCAAATTAATAAAGTCATCATGATGAGCTCCAGTGGACAATCCAAGTTGAAAAAGAAACATTTTCGAGTCAAACACCAGAAAGTCAAGCTTTTTAGGGCTAATGAACCGTTCCTGAGCGTGTTTATGTGGGGCATCAACCACACGGTAAGTGCCTTGTAACCCCCTTGCCTTGTCAGACTTGGTCAAATATACAGCTAGCCACAAGCACCTTGAAAAATTATGCATAACGTTTTCTGTTTTAATTGGCGTCTCATTGAGTTTAATTTTATTCTATTCTGAATTTAAACCAGCTTAATAGTTTACAAGAATTTATGATTGTGGTTTGACCAGTCTAGCCAAACATTTTAATCTTAAAAGTGGTTGGAATTTCAGATCAATGAGCTGATGCATGTCACCATCCCAGTAATGCTACTTCCAGATGATTTTCGAGCATTTTCAAAAATTAAAATTGACAATCATTTGTTCAATAAGTAAGTATTTTTAACCTAATTTATAGTGTTGTTACAAACAAGTTGTCCTTAGGGAAAACATGCCCTCACATTTTAAAGTAAAGGAGTACTGCCCCATGGTATTCCGCAATATTAGAGAAAGGTTTGGTATTGATGACCTGGACTATAAAGAGTCTCTGACCAGGTCTCAACCCCTGCCAGATGACTCAGCTGGGAAGAGTGGAGCTAAGTTCTATCAAAGCTATGACAAGCTATTTATAATCAAGACTCTTACTTCTGAAGAAGTGGAGAGGATGCATTCCTTTTTAAAACACTATCATCCTGTAAGTTTTACACTTGTAGCATCTTTTGTGTATTAAAATTAGGTAATTTTTGCAGTTTATTGTGGAGAGACATGGAAAGACTTTACTGCCCCAGTATCTTGGAATGTACAGGTTGACAGTGGATAATGCTGAGCACTATATTGTGGTGATGAGAAATGTGTTTTCTAATCATTTGAGCACACATAGGAAGTTTGATTTGAAAGGTAAGTGTATTTTTTTTATTATTTGCATTTGCATAGATTCTAATTCAGAGACTTGTTAAAGCAATTTGCTTGTGATGACTGGCTACCAATCCAATAGGATCATACAGATCAAAGGGGCAGCATTTCTGTCCATATTTTTATCTAATCACAAATTATCATTTGTCTCCAAGGCAGTAATTAATCTAAAACCATTTGTTTTCACGTTTTCAGTTGTTATTTAAATATGAAGCTGCTTGTACCTGAATCATAATCCATTAAGCTAATTATTATGCTGATAAAATGATATTTTTTGATTTATAAGGAATTGACTGACTAATCAATCATTTTATCATTGTATGACTATCAAAATACCTGTTACAACATGATTCAGAAGCATTTCAGTGAAGTCAACAGTCAATAGGTAATTTAGAATTTCCTTCTGACTAAAGACAGTTATATTTAAACAATGTTATTATTGTTTTGTTGATAAGGAGTATGCTACTGGGAACCTTATTAAAAATGCCAGAGGGTTCTACAAGTGTTTTAAACATTTCTAAAATTGTTTTAAATTGCCACAGGCTTCTAGTGCCATTTTGAATGTACCAGATCTTCTAAATTTTACTGAAAACCTTCTAAAAAGTGCCAGAGGCCTCTAGGATCATTTGCACATTCCTTAAACCTCTAAATTCTAATGAAAACCTTTTTAAGAAAAAGGTTGATAGGGAGTGTGCTACTGGGAACCTTCTTAAAAGTGCAAGAAGCTTCTACAAGTGTTTCAAACTTTCCAAGAATTGTTTTAAATTACCAGAGGTCTCTAGGACCATTTTGAATGTGTCAGAAGCTCTAAATTTCACTGAGAACCTTCTAAAAAGAGCCAGAATCTGCGACAGTTGGTTAAACCTTCCTATAACTGTTTTAAATTGTCAAAGGTCTCTAGGAAGGACGATTTTGAAAGTGCCAGAACCTCTAAATTTGACTGAGAACTTTTTAAAGAGTGCCAGAGGCTTCTACAAGTGTTTCAAACTTTCCAAGAATTGTTTTAAATTACCAGAGGTCTCTAGGATTATTTTGAATGTTGCCAGACCCTCCAAATTTCACTGGAAACCTAAAAAGAGCCAGAGCATTTTACAAGTTAGTTAAACACTGTAAATTTCACTGAGAACCTTCTAAAAAGAGCCACAGCCCTCTACAAGTTGGTTAAACCTTTCCATAACTGTTTTAAATTGCCAAAGACCTCTAGGACCGTTTTGAACGTGCCAGACGCTCTAAATTTCAATAAGAACCTTCTAAAAAGAGCTAGAACCTTCTACAAGTTGGTTAAACACTGTAAATTTCACTGAGAACCTTCTAAAAAGAGCCAGAGCCCTCTACAAGTTGGTTAAACCCTTCCATAACTGTTTTAAATTGCCAAAGGTCTCTAGGACCATTTTGAAAGTGCCAGAACGTCTAAACTTGACTGAGAACTTTTTAAAAAGTGCACCAGGCTTCTACAAGTGTTTCAAACTTTCCAAGAATTGTTTTAATTTACCAGAGGTCTCTAGGATTATTTTGAATGTTGCCAGATCATGCAAATTTCACTGAGAAGCTTCTAAAAAGAGCCAGAGCCTTCTACAAGTTGGTTAAACCTTTCCATAACTGTTTTAAATTGCCAAAGACCTCTAGGACCGTTTTGAACGTGCCAGACGCTCTAAATTTCAATAAGAACCTTCTAAAAAGAGCTAGAACCTTCTACAAGTTGGTTAAACACTGTAAATTTCACTGAGAACCTTCTAAAAAGAGCCAGAGCCCTCTACAAGTTGGTTAAACCCTTCCATAACTGTTTTAAATTGCCAAAGGTCTCTAGGACCATTTTGAAAGTGCCAGAACCTCTAAATTTGACTGAGAACTTTTTAAAGAGTGCAACAGGCTTCTACAAGTGTTTCAAACTTTCCAAGAATTGTTTTAATTTACCAGAGGTCTCTAGGATTATTTTGAATGTTGCCAGATCATGCAAATTTCACTGAGAAGCTTCTAAAAAGAGCCAGAGCCTTCTACAAGTTGGTTAAACCTTTCCATAACTGTTTTAAATTTCCAAAGACCTCTAGGACCGTTTTGAATGTGCCAGACGCTCTAAATTTCAATAAGAACCTTCTAAAAAGAGCCAGAACCTTCTACAAGTTGGTTAAACACTGTAAATTTCACTGAGAACCTTCTAAAAAGAGCCAGAGCCCTCTACAAGTTGGTTAAACCTTTCCATAAGTGTTTTAAATTGCCAAAGGTCTCTAGGACCATTTTGAAAGTGCCAGAACCTCTAAATTTGACTGAGAACTTTTTAAAGAGTGCCAGAGGCTTCTACAAGTGTTTCAAACTTTCAACAAGTTGGTTAAACACTGTAAATTTCATTGAAAACCTTCTAAAAAGAGCCAGAGCCCTCTACAAGTGTCTAAACCTTCCCATAACTATTTTAAACTTCTAGAGGCCTCTAGGACCATTTTGGAAAGTTTCATAAACCTCTAAATGCTATTGAAAACCTTTTAAAAAGTGCCAGAAACCTCTACAATTGTTCTAAACCTCCTATAAATTGTTGATATGTTGGACCAAATGTGGACCATTGGTTGGTCATATACTATATAATTTATTGTAGCCCCCAGCATTAAGTTATAACTTAAGAGATATTATTTGCGTTCTTTAAAAATGTTTTTAAAATCTTCTGACAACTTAATATTATTGAACTTAAAGTTGCACAACTTTGACTCATCTCCCTATCTTTTTTTCTTCAACTAATATGGACTTTTTTGGTGTTATTTTTTCATTATGACTATTCTGTTTTCAGGGTCTACAGTCGATCGGGAAGCTTCAGAAAAAGAGAGAGAAAAGGAACTGCCTACTTTAAAAGACAATGACTTTGTAAACGAACAAATGAAGGTATGTAACCCTTTTACAAAATCTAAATTAATTTATCAGCCTAGTTTAACTGTGTGGTATTAAATAGATTTACATCGGCGAGGAAGCCAAAGCAAAACTAATGGAAACACTAACCGCCGACGTGGACTTCTTGACTAAACTCCACCTGATGGATTACAGTTTGCTCTTGGGTAATTAATTCATAAAGTTCCAGCTTATTTATGAAGAGACACATAATCCAGTGTAACAAGAAACAAATACACTTTCAAGCCTCTCTCTTCTAAAATATAACACATTTTACTGACATTTATTAGGAATTCACGAAGTGGAACGTGGTGAACAAGAATTGCAACGGCAGCGAGAGCTGGAGGCGGAAAACCCCCCTGATTCAGATGAAAGCGAATCCGGTTCCGGCTTGGAAAATCGTGTAGGACAGGGTCAAATGGCGTTCAATACGCCGCCCGACTCCCCAAATGCAGTTTCTCAGTATTTGCGTGAGCAAAGCCTCCAATATGAAGGTAAATTCAGCAAAATTTACCAGTACATTAGCACTGTTTCAGGTGAGAATAAGTGAGGTTTTTGTTTCTTCTATTGCTTTGCTGGTTTTCGAGTGTGCTTTGAGTGAGTGTCGGGGTTTATTACTGGTGCGATCATTTCTGCTTTGCTAACTCTCTACTTTTGAGATTAATCACATGTTTTAGTTGCTTGTGGTCACTTTAATAAAATGAGGTTAAGCTGATTTTATAAAGTTGCAAACACAAATTTATTGTTGTGTTAAGCTACTAATAACTTGGAATATATCGGCATCAACCCAACAAAATTTAAACTCTTTTGCATTGTAACATTGTTTTTATTTTGATTGCAGGTGGTATTATCCCGGAACTGGACATTTATGCAATACCTTCGTGTGAATCGGCGCCGGTTAAAGAAATCTTTTTCGTGGCCATCATCGATGTTTTGACGCATTACGGCGTGAAAAAACAGGCAGCTAAAGCGGCCAAAACTGTCAAATATGGCTCGAACGTGGATGGTATCAGCACCTGCGATCCGGAGCAGTACGCGCGACGTTTTATCGACTTCATCGGCAAAGCCATAGAGTAAGTCAGTTGTGATTAAGAAACGGTGATTTTTTTACGTAATATGAATGAGTGGTGGTGTGTCGTCATTTCTGGTTTGTGAAGATAAAGAAATTATTATTAAATTTTAGTGCTCCTTACAGTTTATAAGCACTGTTTGCCATTTCACGCCCAGACTTTGTGCGCAATAATAAATACAGGAGCATTTTTAATTTCTGCAGCCTAAGTTTAAGGTTCGAGCCTAAATAAATTAGATCGCAGGATTAGTCGTACTGCTTTACTTCTAGGAATGTTTGTTTTAACTTTAGCTATACAGTATAGTACTGTTAAGGAACTTTAGATAGCTACTTATTGTGATATTATGTTTGGTTTTGATGTGGATTTTTGGGGTATTTGTCTTAGCACAAAAAAAGAACGTTTTAAGGTCAATTTCGATATACGTAGAACGTTTTCGTTGCCAATCGTTGTTGTATTCTACACGTCAAACATTTGAAGAAAGAGAAGAAAAGGGTTTTGATCCTTATTAAATAAATTACCACACATAATTAATCTACTACTCTAACCTAAGTGTCAGATTAGTAGACGTTGCGTGTTTAATCTGTTTTGATAAACTTTAATCGTTATCAAAGCTTGAGAAATGACGCAATTATGTACACCAATATCACTTGGATTTTAAAAACATAAGTTGGATTTCAGTATCGTAAATTTGGTTTTAGAAAACGTAAGTTGTATTTCAGATTGATCACTTGTATTTCAGAAAAGGTCTGTTGGATTTTAGAATAGTTATTTTAATTTCAGATTTGTTTGTGTTTCTATGTGGTTATTAGTTTGTTGTTTTTTTTTAATATCACTTTCTTTAAGCAAAAAAACCCGCCCATCAGGAGTATTAATTTATATAAAATATATAAAAAAAATGTTTCTATAATAACATTTATTTAAGAAAGCATCAACAAGAATAACTGAGTAAGTAATGTATTAATGAATATAAAATTTCCCCATCGCAACTGGCATATCTTCATTTCCTAAAACAGTAGCGTTCAAAGAAATGGCATGTTGAGTAGATCGCGCACAATCTCCACCGACAATGGTATTTTTGGCTTCATCTACAATCCTTTCAAGATAAATAAGTCGCTGCTCTTGAAGGACACATCCGACTACTTCAGGAATTCGTAAATTTTCCTTGACAAAACATTTTATTTTACTCCATATTGTTTCTATAGGATTCAGCATTGGTGAATATGGATCTAATCTTAAAAGTATAACAGGAGTATTGTTGGTTACTTCTTCTAACCGAGCGTGGCAAGGTGCATTGTCAAAAATTGTGCATTTGCTTAAACTATTTACTTTTTTTACTTATTTACTTTTTTTGCTCAACTTTAATTTTCCAAATTACAAATGACCATGTCTAAAATCCAACTGCTCTTTTCTATAATACAAGTGACTAATCTGAAATACAAATTGCAATTTCGAAAATCAAAGTTATTATTCTAAAATTGAAAGTACCTTTTCTGAAATACAAGTGATATTTTTTAAATCCATCTTATTTTAATTCAACTGACGCTTTCTAAACTACATATGTAAATAGTGTAGAAACACCTTGTATACATGGCCATTTCTGTGCATTAAGTGTATCTTATTATAAATTGCAAGTATTCCATCTACGACAGGGTGTTTATTAAGTACTTGTACAAAATTAAGGAGTGAACTGTTTTGTTTAAAATTAGTCAAAGGTTCATACAAAAAACATACACTCTGTGCTATGACAAATTAATCGACTTTTGTGACTTTTTTAAATTTTTCATCCTGTTTCTTCTTGTGATTGACGTGTTATACTACACTATACATATAATAAGATTCTAGTCGCCCTAATGAACGTATTCCTACACCCTAAAGTATCTGATTGGGCAACGTTATTAGGCAAATAGCAATTTTTTTTAACCTGTTTTTCCGTGTCTAAACTATAAACCAGTCTACTCATATAATATAAATTCCAATATCAGGCATTAACCTTCTCCCACAAAATAACAATAATTTTAAGCTCATTCCACATACACAATGTTGTATAGAACAACCATTCAATGTGTACATAGGATATTATTATTCATACCTTTTGTGATGTCGGTTTATATTAATATTATTATTTCTGTTAACTTCTACTTATTAGTTTGTATGCATTTTTGTTATCGTATGTACGTATTATTATCGAGTCTCTAAAATATATGGTTTTGATTTTAATCTTTTACAATTTGTTCATTGTAGTTACAAAAGTCCAACCTATAAAAATAAGAAATTAACCTTATGCACTTATTGAATAAAGTTAAACGGATTTAAGGGCTTTTACTACATTTTGTGAGCAACAATGATGATAAGTAGTCCAAAAAACATTTATTCAGTTTATAGCAAAATATAAAATACAACGTTGTGATTTTGTAAATTGTTCCTTTCATTTCCAAAAGATCAAAACTAACTGAGACATACTCATTAACAAAATTATTCAATTTTGTGAGTGATTCTACTTTAAAGCTATTAAATAATAATAGTAACGCACTGCCTGTTGTATTCCCTAATCATTAATAATTACAAATAATCGAACATGTAAACTACTGTACAAAAAATTGGCTTAACTTTACTACTTGGAACAACATCAATGTGAAGGCTTAGTAAGTAGTCTTTTTCAAATAAAACTTTAAACTTCTAGATTTATACAATATTTACATTGTTAAAGTGTCAAATGAGCAAAAATGTATGCAGTTATGTTTGACATTGTCTTTTGTTTTAAATGAGTAACAATGTCTACAAAAGTGGTTTTTAAAAGGTTTGTTGTCCTTAAAAACAAGATTATCATCAATCTTACAGTATCCATATAAAATTAAACGTAAAAACTCTATAACCAATTTTGTTAAAAAAATATAACTAAGCTAGTAACTTCCAAATTTGTCAATCTCTTCGGTTGGTTGGCTAATATCGTCTAGCAAGTTACTACTAGATACTTCACAACTATTATCCGTTAATCCAAAGTCACTTCCTGACCCTGTTTCATCCATGTTAAATAATACGTTAGTCAATGTTGTTATTTCCGATAAAAAATCTACATCATTCTCTGAAAAGGTTGACGTTTCCAGTGGTTGAATAATTTCAAGGGAATCTAAATCAGGATTTTCTCCATTGATTTGCTCATTAGGTGTTTTAACCAGCTCAGCTTGTAGTGAAAGCTCTTGGCTGCTAAATTCAGCTGATTTTTGTGATGAAGTAACATTTAGTGATTCTGCAATAGTTTGAGCTGCTTCAACCTGTTGTAATATATCATCATTGCTAAAGGTTTGTTCTTCTAGTTGTTTTTGAGGATCTGCAGTATGTTTTGATAATTCCTTTGAATCTGGATGAGATTCTAGTGAAGAAGAACCTTTTTTTATCTCTGCCGAACTTTCAAGTGCGTGTGAGGTTTCTTCCAGATTTAGTTGACTTTCTTTGTCACTGATTGATTGATCAGGACCGTGCAATCGAAGAAGTGTTTGCGATGAAGTCACCTCCCTTAAATCTACAGCACTCAATTGCATTTCTTCAGAATTCTCTGACTGTTGATCATTTTTATCGGTGCTAGACTCTTCGGCATTAAGTGACTTTGAAGTTTTTTCTAAATTTAGTTGTTTTTCTGTATTGTCACTCATTAATTGTTCATGATTTTGCACTTGGGGATGTGCTTGTGAGGAAGTTACTTCTTTTAACTCTGCACCATTTTCAGGTTGCATTTCTTCAGTCTCTTGTGTTTGATTATCGACTTGCTGGTTGCCAGCAACTTTTTCTGGTGAAACTAAGGTATCTTCCATATTTTGTTGATTTTCTGTGTTGATACTTGATGAACTGTGTGGATCTTGCAATTGAAGATGTTCTTGTGAGGAAGTCACTTCCTTTAACTCTTCACTATTTTCAGATTGCATTTTGTCAGTTTGGTTATCATCTTCTTTGTTGCTAGAAGCTTCTTCAGATGAATCTAAGGAATTTTCCATATTTTGTTGATCTTCTACGTTGATACTTGGTGAACCATCTGGTTCTTGCAATTGATGAGGGTTTTGTGAGGAAGTCACCACCCTTGACTCTACAGCATTTTCTGCTTCCATTTCTTCCAACTTCTGTGACTGATTATCATTTTTATTGCTGGTGGAATCTTCTTCAATTGGCTCTAAGGTTTCTTTCATATTTTGTTGATTTTCCTTATTGGCATTCATTTGTTGTTCAAAGTTTTGGGGTTCTTGTGAAGAGGTCACTTCTAGTGACTCTGTAGTACTTTCCTTTTGCATTTCTTTAGATTGTTTGTCATCCTCATTCTTGCTGGAGACTTGTTCAATTTCCTGTAAAGTATCCATTTCATTTGCTTCAGCGTTACTAGCAGTTTTTTCAATATTTTGTTGAGTGTTTAAGCTTGTTGTTTCTTCCAAAACTTGAAGAGATTCTTGTGAAGGAGTCGCGTTTGGTAATTCAGCAGAAGATTCATTATTTTGAGCTTGCTTCTTAAGTCTTGAGTCTTCTTCAACTATTTTCTCTACAGTGACCTTTAATGATTCTTCCACAGTACTTACGTCGTCATCATCATCTTCAATTGTTATTACATCAGATTTTTCTGTATTGTCTTGTAAAATCCAATTATGAAAACTGAAATCATCGTCTACTACTATAGGTTCATCGTTACTTTCCACAATCATGCAATCCTGATCATTATTTTCGTCGACCATCACGCAATCATCTTCCCGTTCAGGAGCAACACGTAAAGAACTGGAGCATAACATTTCTGCTAAGCTCGGATGTTTCCAACCGTAGATACCGCTACCAGCGCGATCATCACAGATAACATCATCAGGTTGGGTGGAGGTTTGTCCCAGCATTACGACGCCATCTTTGTTTGTGGTTAAATTAAGATGGTCGCCAGTAAAATCGTATACCATACCTGAAAATTAATAATAATAACAGTCTTTATTTCGAATTGTGATTAGGATAGAGTACAATGTACATTATCAACTAATACAAAGGAAATAGCGTCATGGTAAACTATGTAGTACTTAAAGATACTTATATACATTTTCAGCGATTTTTCCCTAAATACAGATTTCAGAGAATAAGCAATCTTTATTTAACAAAATAATCCTCTATAGTGTAGGGTTCTAATTCAATTAGTAAAAGTTCTTTTTTGAAACTTTTGTCCGTCAATGTTTTCAGCCTGTCTGGTAGGTTGTTAAATAGGCGAATACACATTTATTTTGCATTCTTCTCAGTGAGTGTTAATCTATGTTTTGGACAGTTTACATCTTTTTGTCTTGTGTTGTATGTATGATTGACTTTGATGTTAAATAGGTTTTGGTTCTTTTTAAGAAACATGAGACACTCATATATATAAATTGCATAAACTGTCATTATTTTATTTTTTTTAAAGATGGATCTACATGTATTTCATTTTGAACATTAATCTAATTGCCCTTTTTTGAATTACGAATACATTCTGTATTGAAGTATTTCTACCCCAAAACATAATTGCATACTTCATAATCGATTCAAAGTTGGCAAAGTACAATATTTTAAGGGCCGCCAGGTTCAGATACCCGGAGACAATTCGAATTCCATAGCAAATTGAGTTTAACCTGCCTAGCAGAACATTTATGTGATCAGACCAATCTAGAAATTCATCAATCTGCACTCCCAAAAATTTTGTGTTCTTGGCTAGTAATTGGCTCCTGTCAGTGAGAAGGTGTATTTCATTAGGTTTCTCAAATGTACCTTGTTTTATTGAAAAAATAATCACACTTGTTTTTTCCATATTTAAAGCTAATTTATTTTTTTTAAACCACTCAGAGGTCCTAATAAACAGATCTTTTCCAGACTGAATTAAAGTGCTGATTTCCTCTTGACCTACAAGTAAATTTGTGTCATCTGCAAAGTTGACGATTTTTTCATTTTCTTTCGCTATAGAATTCAGATTGTCCATGTAAATTACAAAGAGGGCCCCAGAATACTGCCCTGGGCTATTCCATGTTGATTTTCTTTTATATTTGATGTGTATGGCTTGCTGTCCCTAAATAGTTTAACCTGTTGTTTCCTATGAGATAAGTAAGAATCAAACAATCTCAGGGCCTTACTTCTAACTCCATAGAGTTCTAATTTTTTTAACAATAGTTCTTTATCTACACAATCATAAGCCTTAGATAAGTCTAAAAATATACCTATTCCTAGTTTATGGTTTTCTATGTGTTCAAGGATATGACTTGTAAACTGAAAAATTGCTGTTTGTACTGATCTTCCGGCAATGTAGCCATGTTGATAACCACTGAAGAGGTCGCACAAAAAAATCTGTTAGCTGTGTGTATAAAACCAATTCAAAATTCTTTGAAAAGGCTGGAAGGATGCTTATTGGTCTGTAATTTCCTATTTAATTTTTATCACCTTTCTTATAAATCGGTTTAACTTGAGCAATTTTCAACTAATCTGGAAAGCATCCCTGCTTGAGACTTTTATTTATTAAGTATGTTAGTGGCTTATGTGGTAGTACCAATTTAACTATACTTGCAGGAATCTCATCTATACCACTTGTTATTTTGTTTTTTAATTTTGCTGAAAAATCACACAGTTCCTCTTCAGTGCAAATTACAAGAAATCAATGATAAAATAATTGATAGGCTAACAAATACTTACCACTTTGTTGTTCGCTTATTGGCACCGAATGTTTCTTTTCCATGTGATTATTGAGTAGGAAACTTGTACGGAAACGTAATCCACAAAACGTGCAAGCCTCCGAAAATAATGAATGAGTCTGTACATGCTGCTTAGCATCAGAAAGTCTACCACTAATATGGTTGCACAAAGGACATTCACGTTTTCTAGCAGTGTCGTGTGTGATCTCAATGTGCTGAATAATACGGTAATGCTCGGGGAATTCAATGTCACAACCAGCAATTGGACATTTATAAACTAGAAATTTACATTAATTTAAATGATCACTGAAGGACGTCAAAGTAAAATCTTATTACCAAGATGGTTAAATTTAATATGTCTTCTGTATCGATGATCGCGTAAGTCATCCGCAGAGCATGCGACATATTTACAAATATAACAGGAAAAATTCTGCTCATTATTGTACGACTCCAAAATTGATTTTACTTCATCTCTATGTTCCTGGTTTAAGTGCTTGTCTAGTACAGGTTTCCTAAAAAATATTAATACTAAACAATTTCGTCTCTTTGGTACAGTTACAATAGACTTACGTGCCACATTTGTAGTTACATAATTTGCAGGTTTTATGAAAGCGATTGTGGTGTAAGTTCAAAACTTCAATTTTTAAACAAGAATATTTACAGAACGTGCATTTATAGCATGGTGATTTGTCCAACAGGACACTCAGTGACTTGTTTTTATGTAAGTAGGGTAAGTTTGGATTAATTTTAACTACCAGTTTACGGCGTTTGTTTAGAATTTCTTCTATCGTCTCTTCTGGAGTTAATTTTCGTTTCATAGGCTTACGGTTTTCAAGGTTTATTATATCTGAAAGTAACAGCATGTTAAAAAGGGGAAAAATTCTAACATAAAATATATCTCTGTTCAGTGACTGACTGTTGTGTCACCATCATCAGCAAAAAACGTATGTTGCTGATTAAATGTGATTGATTGTCAAAATGATTAATGATTATAGTTTTAAGTTATAAAGCAAGGGATACAATAAATTATATAGTATATGACCAATCAAAATTTAAGTCACGTTTTTACTGTGAAGTTAGTAACTCCTAAACTAATGTCAAAGTCAAAACGCCTGTTAAGTTAATCAATGATTGGTATCCGAAAATCGTTTTTTTTTTCAGTTTTCAGTGTACTTTAGGAGCCTCTGGCAATTTTAAACAGTTCTTAGGAGGTTTATGGCCGGTTGTACCTAAAGAGTTGTATTTAAAGACATTCTAGGTCCCACTTAAACTAAATTACACTTTGACTGTGACAGTCATGTGCAAAATGTCACCTGCCTTGTGTCTTTAAATTGGTCAAAGCAAATACTGAAAACGGCCTTTAGAACAGTATAGGCCCCAGGCAAATTTCAATGTGACTCTACAAGCCTCCGGTAATTTTTAGATGGTTTTTAGTTTTAAAAAGTTGTCAGTAGCATTTAGAGGCCACTGGCACTTTCTTATTGGATCTAGCTGCTTTTGACTATTTAAAACAATTCTTGGAATCTTTAAGACACTTGGAGAAGCCTGTGACTATTTCTAGATGATTTGCAGTATTATTTAGAGACCTCTGGCACTCCCAAAATGGTTCTAGAGGTATCTGACAATTTAACACACTTCTTGGAAAGTTTAAGATACTTGTACAGGCCTCTGGCACTTTTTAGAAGGTTGTCAGTGGCACTTAAAGGTGTCTGGCAGATTCAAAATGGTCCTAGAACCCTCTGGCAAATTTAAAAAAGTTCTGGGAAAGTTTAAGACAGTTATACAGGGCTCTGGAACTTGTCAGAAAGTTCTCAGTAGCATTTAGAAGTTTTTGGCACATTCAAAACGGTTCTAGAGACCTCTGACAATTTAAATCTGACTACAAGCCTCTAGCAATTTTTAGAGGGTTTTTAGTTGTACTTAAAGGGCCTCTGGCAATAATAAAAAAAATCTTCTACAAGGTTTAGAACACTTATAGAAGCCTCTGGCACTTTTTTATTGGATCTAGAAGCTTTGGACAATTTAAAACAATTCTTGGAATCTTTAAGACACTTGGAGAAGTCTCTGACTATTTCTAGATGATTTGCAGTATTATTTAGAGACCTCTGGCACTCTCAAAATGGTTCTAGAGGTATCTAACAATTGAATACACTTTCTAGAAGGTTTAAGAAAGAATACTTGTAGAGGCCTCTGCGAGGTCCTCTGGCACTTTTTAGAAGGTTGTCAGAGCACTTAAAGGTGTCTGGCAGATTCAAAATGGTCCTAGAACCCTCTGGCAAATTTAAAAAAGTTCTGTGAAAGTTTAAGACAGTTATACAGGGCTCTGGAACTTGTCAGAAAGTTCTCAGTAGCATTTAGAAGTTTTTGGCACATTCAAAACGGTTCTAGAGACCTCTGACAATTTAAATGTGACTACAAGCCTCTGGCAATTTTTAGAGGGTTTTTAGTTGTACTTAAAGGGCCTCTGGCAATTTAAAAAAATTCTTCTACAAGGTTTAGAACACTTGTAGAAGCCTCTGGTACTTTTTTATTGGATCTAGAAGCTTTGGACAATTTAAAACAATTCATGGAATCTTTAAGACACTTGGAGAAGTCTCTGACTATTTCTAGATGATTTGCAGTATTATTTAGAGACCTCTGGCACTCTCAAAATGGTTCTAGAGGTATCTAACAATTGAATACACTTTCTAGAAGGTTTAAGAAAGAATACTTGTAGAGGCCTCTGCGAGGTCCTCTGGCACTTTTTAGAAGGTTGTCAGAGCACTTAAAGGTGTCTGGCAGATTCAAAATGGTCCTAGAACCCTCTGGCAAATTTAAAAAAGTTCTGGGAAAGTTTATGACAGTTATACAGGGCTCTGGAACTTGTCAAAACGTTCTCAGTAGCATTTAGAAGTTTTTGGCACATTCAAAATGGTCATAGAGGCCTCTGACAATTAAAAACAACTCTTGGAAGGTTTAAGACACTTGTAGAACCTTCTGGTACTTTTTAGAAGGTTCTCAATAGCATTTAGAGGTCTATAGAACTTTCAAAACCGTCCTACAGCCATCTGGCAATGAATAATGTAAATTGAATGGATTTTTGTGAATAAAATAAAATAAATAAATTTAAAAAAAAAACTTACCACCCATATAAGCTTCTTTTAAGTGACTGTTTGTATTCCCAAGCAAATTTTCACCTTCAACAAAATTCATTACCAATACTTCTTCAGGATCATCACTGCTTGAATTGATTTCCTCCACACTCCTACAACTTACATTGGGCATTCTAATTTGCCTCAATTTGGATCCAACTGACTTTACAAAATTCCTAGTTCTCTGTCTAGAATTATATTGTTCCTGTGCTGATTGTACTAAACTCACTTCCTCCCTTAATGTGTTGCAATTAATTAAATTCAAAGTGCTGAGATAATTTTCCTGTGTGACACTAGGAGGACTATAGGAAATCCTTGGAGCTTCATCATCTGAATCAGTAATATCAATGCAAACATCTGGTATGTTTGAAGATATTGGGGGTGTGTTATTATTGTTGCTGTTATTTAAATCATTGAGTCTGGGAGGATGTGTTTTTGCTAAGCAGGCATCCACTTTAGAGATGTATTCCTTGATCAAATCCATAGGCCAATTTTTCTGTTTTAGTGCCTCCGATATTTGCAGTCGTACCACATTGTTGAGGTTAACACAACTACCCTCCATAACATTGTTGGTCTGTATGTAGTTTTGGATTACACTCTCCACTTTCATACATCTGATTTTAAAGTTATAGGAGTTGATGAGCAGAGTGAGGCATGCCTCGCATATCGATGGTTTTACTGATATGTAGGTGTTCTGAAACACGTTGGATGTGAAATACCTAAGAAATAGGATGAGAAAACGTGCATTACCAGTTCAGGAAAGCAAAATCCGATCATTTCCCTGATATTTTGGACGTTTCGGACCAAACCACTTTCATCTTCAATGCTGTAGCCTGTTTTGTTTTCGGAGATGATTCCCAGGCAAGTCCTGCACACTAAGCTACTTAAGGTCATTTTTTTTAGTGTTGTTTGAACTAAATGCAATATAGAAAATGGAAAAACTAAAAAAATAAAAGGAATTTGAAAACTTTCCCCATTTTCATGTTGCTGTGGTCAATGTCAATGGTGTTTGTTTTTCTGTCAACTGTCATCTGTGTTTTCTAATGACTTGACAGTGCATAAGTGCAATCAGTTAGTTGCACCACCTATGTTCATTGAGGAACTTGAGCAGTTGTCATGCTTATTAACTGATTTGATTCACAATTATTCGTAATGTTCCTAAATTTTATTTTGCGCGTTTCCTTGGTACGTGTATTTGCAGTTATATATCTTGCTCTTCAAAATGTCAATGAAACAGTACAAGAGCACTACACTAGTTTTGCGACTTTTGCACTAGATTTAAAAAAAATAAAACTACTAAGTATTATTAAACATATATGATTTTTATTTAAAAGATATTAATTATCTTCCAACAAATCACGCCGATAACATTAAAATCTAACAAAAAACGTCTTCAATTATCGCACATACTGATTAAACTCACTATTTTAAGTATATTATCTCACTTGCATTATTATATGAGAGAGGTGACTAAAAACCACTCGCCTAATATGCTTGTTAAGGTTGTTTTAAGATAAGTACAAAATCTACTCGCTACGCTGGTCATGAAAATATTTCTTTAGTCTCACTATCGTAACCGCACTAAGCTCATTTTTTTCTTAAACAAAAAAATATGACAATTTGATTAATTTTCGGATAGAAAATACTGCTACGGTACATGCAGGATAACTATAATATATCTTGTATGTGCGATATATAAACAGAAACAATTTTTGACCCTAAACGCTATAGTAGTAACCAACTAAATAATCATTTCTTGGAAAAAATAGAGTTATATTATTATAGTTAACTATTAATAAATATTACTTTTAAACGTTTTGTCTACCGGTATCACTGTAAATATGCTTACAGGCACGACATGTATTAATATTATTACAGTACAAATACACACCAATATAATTTGTTTTATAAAATAATCATATACACATATGCGATAATACTTTTTGAAACAAAACTCAAGAGATCATGTTACACTTAATGATTATTAAAGTAGGGACGTAGTTACATAAATTGATTTGGCAAATTAAGTAAGTTAATAGTTATTTATGTAACCAGTTACGAAAAGATCGATTTTGTGTAACGAATGAATGTTTGTAGGGCGAGGGCAGCGAGGTCCTACAATTTGAATGTTACACATAAAGACATTTTCGAAACGTGTTGCATACATAATTTTTTCTAATTTTGACCAAAAAGCGATAAAAACCATCTTTTAAAGTGATTTAACACAAATATTCACTTTCATAGCACCTTGTATAAACTGTGACAACGACATGTTATGATGGATGTCGCCCATATGTTTCTACGGAAATGCATAAAAACAGGGAGTGATGAAATGAACTTTTCATAACTAGTTACATAAAGTGTTACTTTTCGTATTTTGTTTGAAAATAGTTACGAAAAGTAAAACGTTTTGTCACTCTAATCAGTTTTGAAAAGTGTCACTTTATATGCCAAAATTAGAAAACATTTTTTTTGTAATTAAGCATAAATTTTTTTAAATCACTGAAAATAATTTAAGTTGTCTATACGTATTTTATACACTCTAAAAAAGCTAGAGTATTCCTTAACACACACTCTTAATTTTTGTTCTAAATGCTAAATATATCGAGGTGATTGGTGTAAGTTACCGTTTATGCAGTCATTTAAATGATTGTTTTCATTTATATTTTTTTAATCTAATTAAATACATGCTACAGGTCCGCACCTGTCTTATTCTTTCGCTTACCCGATTTGAATCAGTTATATAAAAAAATGGAAGATCATTGGTATATTTCTGATGCAAGACAGCTCCGTATAGGTGTGGCTCTTCAGTAGCCACACCCATGTGGGCTATAGTACAGTATGTTACACTCCATTTTTACAGTACCTACTATTATAAACATCAAGCGACTGAAACATATTTGATTTTGCCCCCTAAATTTGGCACGCTACTTTGGAACTTTTGCTTTTTATTATTGGCGTCTTGAAAGACTTTAGCGGTTAACGTGCTGAACAAAGGCTTCATCGACCTTTTAACGAAATCAAAGGCCGATGAGTGTATACAGAGTGAGATGTCCTAGAACAACAAAAAGGAGACCCGAGTGCGTCTCGAGTCTCCCTTGTTGCGCCGGGACATCCCCAACTGTCATAAACTCTGATCCGAGCCGGTTGCCGTGCCGCCTTTCGAGTCACCGCTGGCCCCGCCCCCACTGGACGAGCCACCCTCACCGCCCATGCCCCGCCCCGTACCACTGCCGCCACCTCTGAACTCCAGTTTGTACTAGAAAATTACAAGTAAATATGTTTAATTTCGGTAAAACAATGATAGCAGCTACTAAACAAATAAATAAGTAACTATCATTGGCACCGGTTTATTTTAAAGTTTGGTTTTTAATCTGACAAAACGAGTGTAAAAAGTTACAGTCTGAACTACACTTAAGCTGGATTCATGGTTCTAGTTCCGCAAGAAGTAATCAGTAAGCTGCAGTAAAAATGCGCAAGCCGCATAAACCGCAAGCAGTAAGCAGCAAGAAATGAATCATTTTCATTTCTTACCTTGCTACTTACTGCTTCCGGCATAGACGACCGATCTTTACCCCCATTCATGGATTTTTGGAATATCATTTGACCAAGCCTAAAAATGGCAACCGACATGATAATAAATACAATTTTGATGATTTATAAGACTTTGGAGCTATGTTATTTCCTTCTTACTAAAGTCGAACTATGAATTGACATGGCTAGTTTTTACTCTTACTGCATGTCGCTTTCTTCTTGCAGAATTAGAACTATGAATCTAGCTTAAATCTAAGCTTGGATTAAACTTCGACGGTGCAAATGACAGTAAGTACCATAAATTGTCAAGCACAGCTTTAAGTCTACTTTGTTATTTACAGTGAGCGTTTTTTTGCAACAAACTATTTTTTTTTTCATAACATATTCTTCTGTAGTGACTCACAGATTAGACATAGTGTAGAAGCTATTTGTAATTTTTGAAAATATGCAGGGCGAAAAATTAATAAAACTATGAACCTATACAGAGATAGGATGCTTGATTACCTTTGTTTGTTGTTCGATGATCTGTTGAACATTTCTGGTTTAATATTCAGAATATTTTGAGTAAAGTCTTGGGTTTATTAAAATTGTAAGTATATGTGCAGGTTAATTTTGTAATCACTTTGGTAACCATTCCAGTATAACAGTAAAAAATGCAATATTAGGTCTGTTTGTAGAGAGAAATTCCAACTAGTAATCAGAGAAATCTGTCTTCCACCCAAAGACAGGCATGCCTTTTAATCACGGGGGCGGGGCGTTCAAGACAACGCCCACGTCCGCGTTAGAGTGCCTCCTTAACTTACCCCCCCCCCTTCAGCTCCTGCTGAAGAGAGAGGCAAGGATGGTCTCCTACCGGCTCTTTCATATTACCCGTGTCCTGGCCACATACATGGAGCCTCGAGGGCCACTTGCGGAAATTCTAAATCGCGAATCCCTTGCGATGTTCTGCCGGGCACGGCTGCCACCGATTTCTGCTACAGGACCTTCGCACCATCGAGAGTGGACTGGGCCGAACGGACTGATGACCTACTCCGAGCAGATATCTGCTGGTTTACGGACGGCTCAAAGTCCTCAAAAGGGACTGGAGCCGGGGCTTTCTGTGCCAAGGCGGGGGTCTGTCTGACTGAGGGACTGGGACAAACACCGACGGTCCTGCAGGCTCAACTCTACGTTATCGAGATCTGCTCCAGGGAGATGATAAATAAAAACCCCCCTAGGCGGAAATCGATACAAATCTTCACAGTGCTGTTCGTGCCCTCTCCTCAGGTCTCTTTGTGTCAAAGGCGGTCATGAAGTCCTTAACACTCTTGGAAAATCTAACAGCGTTACCCTGATGTGGATTCCGGGTCACTCCGACTTCACCGGGAATGCCAAAGCCGACGAATTGGCTAAGCTGGGTTCGGAGGCGGCCTACATCGGCCCAGAACCGGCACTCGGTATGGAACAGGGTAGAGCAAAGAAAATCATCACGGAGTGGTGTTATCAGGAACACTCCGACCTATGGCTAAGAACTACAGGGTTGGCTCACTCCAAGGAGTTTATTAGGGGGCCCTCTAAGAACAGGACCAACAATCTCCTGCAACTCAGCAGACCACACTGAGGGCACTGCCGCTGTTCGGCTCTGGCCAACTCCAGGTCTTCCATATTTGAACGGGCGGATGTACGCCCAGGAGACCTGGAGAACCTCTCATCCAGAGCAGTTATTCGGTTCCCCAGGAAGTCGAGTATTCTGGATGAGCTTTAACTTATGTGTGAGCCACAATAAACCTGCGGTCGCGGTAGAGGGCAGAATATGCCCACTCACGGTACATAACTATCAACTATCAGAGAAATAGATACATCGATTGGCCACAAGTCAGAAAACGTCATAGTCACGTGAGCATTCAACCAATAAAACTTGACATTTACTGTTTTTGAGTTGGAAACCAGTGGATTGCCTCTGCGAACAGACCTATTATTAAACTATTGTCTGTTGAAGTGACTAATAAGTCAGGATGTGATAACAGTTTTAGAAAATTTCACAGTTTTCAGTAGATGTTTACACATTAGAGGAACTTTTGTGGTAATGTTGCGATGACAAACAAATCTAGCATCTATACAGTGTTAAGTGGCACGTATACGAGTACTTGTACCACTTATAAATCAAACACACTCTACGTACGTACTTGTATGTACATGTATAAACTTGGCACACACATTTCAGCGTGCTTAAGACTCAAAACGCAGTGATATTCTGACGTTCACGTACTTTCAAGCAGACAGCTGACTTGGAAATTGTGCCTTTATAATTACAAATTCCCAGCCAGCGACCGCATATGCAGAACATCATCACTATTTGAGCCTCGATTGGGACAATGAACACGTAAAACATTCTAAACACGAACACAAAACACAGGCAAGCACCATCAAAATCATTAACCTGATAATCTTCATGGTTGTTGAGGAAAGCCGGGTTGCCGGGCAAATTAAGCTATTATGTAAATAAAAAAATCATTTTTTGTGGGTAATTTTATCGAAAATTTATTAATCTATAGGCACTTGTGTTTTTGGGTTAGTGTACGATACGCTTGCGTATATTGTTTATAATTGACGTTAATTTAATTTTTGAGTGTCATTCAACCTAACTAAAAACTACAAAATAGCTGTACTACAGTAATATAGCCTGCTACTATATCCATGCCTTCAAAAACTCCAAATCATCCAAATTTGATATATCAAACTCGAGAAAAAGTGATTTATCAACTTTTGTTTTTAAATAGTTTGTAACTTTAGGCAAAAATTGCGGAATAAGAAAATAACATGTTAGTTGCAAAAGATAAAATAAAAAAAGGAACATTAAACAGACATTAGTTATACATGCCCACAAATGTTAATATTTTATTATTAAAAGACAAAACGAGCAGGTTAATTTTGTTTTATATTATTTGAGAATATGTTGTCTACTAAGTAGTTTCGTTTTGGTAACAGTAATAATTTTGAGTTGTTCTCATTCTTAGCCTTTAAAATCTACTGACAAACGGTAAGGTTAGACTGTTAAACTTGTCAATTTTTACATTCAAAAGTATTTAACAACACTAACTTATGGTTAATTTTATGATTACCACCTGATTTGGTCATAAATAATACAAAACCCAGCTAATAAGTCAACTGTATCGCAACGTGACCGTTACATCTTCAGGAAAATTGTTGTTTTGACTTTAACGATGATTTTCTTGTTCAATTTGAGACAATCACCTTTCTATGACAAACTCCTAAATGTATGTCTATTTACCATTATTTTAAATTGTTCACTATAATATCTTGAAACCAAACGAAACCACTATAGACATATCAATACTCTCTCAAACAAATAAATACCATAAACTATCTAGGCAACGTGACATTGCCCCTATACATTTTCTGCTCGTTTATTAACCGGTGGAGAGCTTGAGGACTGAGTTGCCCCGGCAAAAGGTCTCCATTGTGCTCATCACAAGGCACGGTAACTCTTTGTGGTAATGTAATTTTAAACTAGACAAAAAAAAACAGAAACATGTAAAAAAGAGAGAGAGAGAAGAGTGAAAGAGCGGTGTGTATGTGTTGGTATTCCTTATCTGGAAAGCCTCCAAGCCTGCCAGATAGTGAATTGTGACGTGTACGTGGTTTATAGCGAAAAAGAAGTAGAAACAATCAAAGCGGTGTTGGAGCAAGTGACTTACCTTGGTGGCACATTCAAAACATACTGTAACAACTTTAGAAATTACGTTCATCAGGTTTTTCGTTTCCTGTATAACGTTATCGACTTTGGTAAAAGTGGCGGCTTTTCCTACTGTGTGGTCTTTAACTGTAAATTGCAGTCTTTGCACAAACGTAGGGACTTTATCCAAGTTTTCAAGAAGTTCCTTTTTTTGGGCACCACCAGGCACCTGGACAACCACAGTAGAAACTCCTAACTTCACATCTACTAAAACCTACCTGATAGCTGAACTGTCTGATGACTTTATACAACCGGTTGGCTTCTTCAGCGAAATATTCAGCTTGTGTGAAAAGGTCTTGAGTGGTTTTCAGCGGCCCTTCGCCTTTCGTAAACTGGTACATGGAAAACGCCATAGAGGACATGTTTTTTGCTCTTTTTACTATATCATTGTTTTCCTGCAAGTTTGTGTTAGAGCGAATACAAAATTGATAAAAGAGAAAAACTCACGTCCATTTGGGCACTGTTGTTTTCCTGCCATTTTTCAGTCTCGGCCTCCATTTCGCTGGTAGCCAGTTTCATTTCCAATCCGGACTTGGCGATTTTCTCTTGCTCTTCCGTGTCAAGTCTCACAGCCTTAAGGGGTTTTGAGGTTGTTCCATGTTTCTGTAACACGATACAGTTTTAAGTAGTTTAGGACCGATTACACCAACATATTTTTAAGCTAAGAAGTAAAGTTTGAAGGTGACAGTTCAAGTACAAAACAACTAGTTTGTGAACATGACACAGATAACCATTTTTAATGTTTTCCAGGAATGGTCACAAAAATAAGGCTTTGTAGAAAACAAAGAACTATTTTCTAGTATCCAATTCTTCTTGATGATAATTTACATATTTAATTAAATTACATTCCAGATATAGAGTCAGAACGATCCAGGTTAAGCATCCCACCATAAATAACTATAAATATTCTGGTACATTAAACACAAGATAAAGTCTAGACATTCGGTAATCAGTGAAGGAGAAAATCGAAACCCTGTTATCTGCAGGAATTAGGGTAAATGGCTCCTTCGGGAGCAAAAAAATTGACTCCCTTTAATTGCATCTAACTAGACGTAAGAAACTAATAGACCGAACAATTCCCAACTTACTCCAGGCCTAGGCAGCGACATGTAGACTTGCTTCTCTGGCTTTGCCTGGCTCGCTTCCAGAACGTCTTTGACTATAGTTGTGACATCGGAAACGAGCCATTGGTACATTTCGGCGAAAACTTCCAAGTTTTCTTGAGAAATCTTGCTACCTGGATGTAACGAGACCGTTTTTGCCGCGGTTACCACCTGGGGCCCGTACACCCTTAAGTTGATCTCCGTGAATTTGGCAGACACTTGAAGCGTTTCGGATACTGCAACGTGTCTCAGTAGTTTACACACCTTTAAAAAGTCATATTGTTGACTGGTTTTAGAGTAGTGAAGAAGTAGAACCACAAACCTCCAGGATGTGATCTATGGAATCGAGAAACTGGTCGGAAGTGTGATGCAGCCTGTCAATATCACCAGAAAGTGCTTGTTCTCTAATGGAAGCGACCATTTCCAGACCGTGTTTGGTGGCAGCGTTCAAATCTTGTGCTTGACTGATGGCGGCGTTTGCCAGATGTCTGGATAAGTCGCGTGCGGAATTGATGCAAGCCTGTACCGATTCTTCGATTTCTGGAGAGTTTACGGCACCCTCAAAACCAATTTGTATCTGTTTTGAGTGAGTGACATAAGTGTTTCATTTCAGTCAGTTTACAGTTGTGAGAAAGAATCAATGTTTTTAATTAAGTATGTCTTGTAACGGATTTACCTGATGTCTTCAGTAGTTATTACAAGAATCAAATATATGTATCGATCATCGATATTGATTGTAGCAATAACTCGAAACGAAAGACAAATGAAAAGCCAGAGAAAATAATGATAAAAGTTCATTATTCACAATGTCCAAGTTTTGAGAGAGAAAGAGACCATGTTCAGATTGGCTTTCTGCATACAGTGGACTAGGTTTACAGCCACTTAAAGTAGGGCCATACACAACTGACAGAGTTGTTTGAACACCCTGTACATTTTCAATCGTATTGCGGTTAACATGAGTTGAAAGGGCAGTTCAAGACGAACATTTTGAGCTTTTTACAGTCGCTTAAACCTCAAAAATAACGAAGATACAAAATTTTCAAATTGTTCTTTTGAAAACCCTGTATATGTTCAATGCAGTTCCACACGAACATTTTGAGATTTTTTCCTAAAACCCAAAAAATAACCAGAATTTTCCAGACAAGGATTTCACAATTCAATTTTGCCTTTTCTTAGAAAAGTACTTTCGTTGAAATTTTCGTTTTTCCTTATCTTTTCAAATTAATTTTAGTAGTATGTTTTTAGCACCCAATGATTTCAAACATATGGAAGGATGATTGATTGTAGTCTTAAAAATGGGCTTACTACTTTAATTTTAAAAGATTTTCAGTTCTTCTACTGAACATCCGGTATAAATAAACTTAATTTAAAACTGAATTAAAACATTGTTTCTTACTCAAAGAAACGAAACGTACCACATTAGCGTATAAACCTAAAAGATGATCTAATTCAGCCTTAAGTCTTTCGCTCGCCTCTAAAATTGCTTCCCTGTGTTCATGGCTAGTATAGGCACTGTCAGTAAAGTCCTGAGTTCTTTCTAGTACGGCTTCTAAAGCTGCTGGCAATGTATCCTGACAAGAAGCATCTATAAAAAAATTAACTTTGAAAATGATGTAAATTTTTCCAGATTAACTGACATTGATAAAGCTTAATTAAGCTTATCTCATCAAATAAGCTCTCACTCAATTTGCCTTCCGGTGAAATCAAAGTCGTTATTAAAGTCCCCTTTCAAGCGCGAGTTTTATAAGCTGAGTGCACATGCAAACGGCCACATACAAAGCAGCTACAAAACCCGCACTTTGCACTTTCATATTGAAAAACCCACAAAAACGAACTCAAACGCGCTGAATGCCTATTGTTAGACGACTGAGAATAGTGAGAATTTCCGCATGCAACCGAGAACTTTATCGTTTTAGGGCATCAATTCCAATGTAAATTTATAACAAGAAAGCTCGGTTACTTTAGTGGCTGTTGTCAGAAAGAGCGTTAATCGTTATCTCTTCACGTTGACTTTGTTTGCCGTTTTAATTATAATTTTGCGTCAGTAACTTCAAAGAGTAAGAGCAAATATTTGAGGAAAAGCTTTTAGCATTTCAGGGTGCATGTGGAAAAATGCAGAGCCCTGAAATATTCAGGACCAAAGCCGGAGCTTTTAATCTTTCTGGGGCATCGAGTGACGACGTAACATGCTGTAAACACAAGGGAGGATTTATCACACTGTAAACGACTGGAAAACATACGATAAGCTGTCATTGAATATGGCAATAAACTCACCCATGGAAACTTTGCAGTGCTCCAATAATTTTTGCAAATGTCTCATGCAAGCATAGGCGGTTCCTCTATCGTTTTCAAGCTCTTCACGTTGAGTATGCAGGCTAGTTTCATTTCCATTCAAAACGCCATCCTTAACAACGTAGTGGATCAGATCCATGGCTCTTCTCATTTGACAAAAGACAGTGTCTCGGTTTTCTCTTGCTGAGGCACTGTCAGGATGTCGTAAGCTCGTCTAATATAAAGATTCTTTAAAACAGGTTAAACAGTTTTGTAAGAAGTGTACCTTGCTAGAGGTTAGCAGCATCATGGTTGATCTTTCCAACACTTGTCGAGCTGCCGCCATTTGTGCTCTTCTTCTCTCGTCCTTAAGGTCATTTTGCCTGTCACCTGTTAAGTGAGCTAGTTCGACCATTTCACCACCAAATTGGCTGAAAGCCTTGACGAACTCAGTAAAGTTGCCAACGGATTCTAAACGATCTAAGCTATGTGAAACCTGTAATAATACAATAAATATTGACTCTCATTTAGTGTGACAAACAATTGATTAACGAATAGGACTTGAATATATCAATTTTCAACTAATATTACCCCTCACCCTTTCAGTTTAACATCTAAGTAATATTCTAACCCTCTTCACCCATTATAAATCATCCGAGTATTGTGTCACTAATTTGGGTTTGGACAGCCTAATATGTCCAACACACGGATCCAGGCACTAAACCTGACAATACAACCGAGCAGGAATAATCCGGAATTTATTCTTAGAGGCTCGTAAACATATTAATCCCGCCTTAATAGCTCCTTCTGGGTGTGTAATAAAATTAGACGACGATCATTCAAGCGCTAGCGTTTTGGGAAATTATTTCCGGAATAATTAACGCGCTGAACAATAATTCCTTTTGGGTGTTCAGTAAATTCGAGAGTAGAGACCGGGCCATTAAATTGCTTGGAATTACCTTATCTTTAGCTAGGAGGAGTTGCTTAACCACTACGATATCGGCCAAAAGTAATACTCTGGTAATGGCAGCTAAAAGGCATTTGGCGGCTCTAACTAGAAGAGTGCGGTCCAGTGTTACCTCCTCGTTGGTTTCTTCGCAAATTTGTTCGATGGCGCTCCCTAAAAAAATTAATGATAGTTGTTAATTGAAAACTATTGAGCAACATAATTTAACTAGATATGACACACACTTTAATAGCCGGAATTGTTTTAACGCTTCCAACATTTAAAAAGAAGTAGGCAAACTTTCAATATTCTTATTTATTTTAAACCTACAATATCGAATTTAACTTCATCGTAACTCAGTAGAATACGATATACATTTAAACTTCTTAATCGAGTTTTTCACTTCTGAACTAAGTTAAACTTCTATATACAGCCAATTTGGCAGAAATTCGCTCCCAGTCATTAGTTTCATTTTGTATGGAAAACATCGCAAACGTTGGTTGGTCGTGTTTAACATTGGCACTTTTGGATTTTAGCCCAGTTTTAGTTGTATCAAACTTTTAAGAAATCTCGTTTAACATTTAAAAACCTAAAGTTTCCTGCCAAAACCCATTCCGGTGCCGCAGCGTTCGATTTTCACCGTACAAATTCCGGAGACAAATTATTTGTTTTCTTGGCAAACTTCGCAATTTTCTTTAAAGTGAACATGGAGTTTCTGCAGATTTCGGGAAGCCACCGAAATTGTGTGCCACCATTATTCTTTTGCTGGAATAAGTTTTACGGCTCGTTGAAGCCATCTCCATTATTCAAATCAGTTTTAAAAGGCATGCAAAAATTTGAAAAAGTGTATTAAGTAACTTTAAAAGTACGAACCCACAACTAGTATATGATAAAAATGTAAACGCAGAAAAGACACTTTTGCATCATGAGACTTAAATCTCTGTCTCAAATCAAAAACATGTTTGGTGAAAACACTCATGAGAGTAAAATTGCAAGATATTTTAGTCTCCTTGTGGATACCTTGCTTTTAGGGTGCACATAAAACGGTTAAATCGACTAAACTATCCCGATGTTTGGGTGCTTTGTTCTCGATTTACTCCGGAGGCAATAAAGTTCAAAGATAAAGCGAACGATTATTTGAACCCGTCCTGTTTCAATAAAAATAGGGAATCGTCCAAGATAACTTTTTTATAACTTTGATTTTTACTAAGTAGACAGTAACGACAATGGATGGTATATTCTGGAAAAAAAAAACTGGGAAAAATAACTTTTTTCTGATATTTCAGGAAAGTTTATGGAGCGCGGAAAAGACATAATATATTGTCGCCTTCCTTATCAGATATCAATTTCAGCATCGCCGCCTTAAAATGGCTCCGTCGTATTGGATAATATTTCAATATGCCGCGTGGAAATCACCTTCAAGCTACTTTCCGACAGGCCTGGATCGTTTTTTAATGCCGCAGTTTAGCGCCGGCAAAATTGGAAAATTCTTTACCAGACACAGAGATAAATCCTCTAAACTGTGCTGAGATGATTAATAAAAATAGAAAATAACAACTGATGAAGTCAAGTCCTGGCGATAATTTGGCGTTTAAGTTAGAAAGACACTTATGCAGATTTTAAGATCGTAAAGAAACGGAGATTCTCTCTAAATGCAAATACTCCACGTTCCGGAGCTCTATCCTTATTTGCTTAACCCCGCTTGAAGTGGGGCTAAATTGAGGCCTTATCGCCATTTTTGCGGCTAAAACGTTAAATCGCCCAAGAATATATGATCTGGCGATTTTGGGCTGTATTAACCCAAAGCCGTAAAAATTGACAAAAACGAAAAAAATGCTTTTACTTTTATCTGAATAACTAACTAATAATGTAGAAAGTTGTAGAGAAAATCAATTTCAATGACACTATTAGATGCAGCAACTCTTATTTTTGGACGTGGTTGCTATAAAACACGGAAACACCCTGTATCTTTTTTAAGCCAGTAACAAGTGCAAAACTAGAGTATTGTACTATATTACAGACATTTAATAGGGAGAGATATAAATACACTAGCTTTACCCTAAACTTGCTCAACACAAACGTCATTCGATTGGGTATAGGTTTTTGACAGATTTCAGATCAGTATTGACACAAAATTTGTTCGCATCTTGACACTTGAAAATGTCAAACTGTTAATGTCCATTTTGTCATTTAGAAAACTCTAATTTGATCGGTTTCTTTTTACTAAAAAATAAAGGCTTAAAGAAGGATTAACACAGTGGGGTAGTTTTCTCGGAGGTAATATCCCTAGTGCATTTAATTTTTCCGGAAAAATTCGGAAAAACGAGTTTTTAAGTAATTTACTTACTTAGAAACGAGTATTCCAATTTTTCCACAGGAAAAATTAGATGCACGAGGGATATTTGGTAAGATTATTTCCTGAGTTAAATAAACATTTTATTTTAATTAAAACAATAAAAACAATAATTAATAATAACAATAACTTTCAAGCTAGAAAGGGTAACATTATTCTTTATGTTGCTGTGAGAAGTGTGCAATTTTTTCGAATTTTTTTCCGGAAAAACTGCTGACAGCTAAGTTGACAGTTGTTCAGTAATTTTTCCACACTAAAATTTACATTTGTTATACTAATTCTTGATAGCGATTGGTCAAAATTGATAGGAAGGAAATAATCAGACAAATGTATTTGAAAAAAATTAATACAGGGTGTCCCACAAGGTAACCGTATTTATCAGGGTCACGTGACTGTTTGTTTTAATTTCCCTGTATACAGTCTGTCCCAAATTCGATGCTCACCATTGGGATCTCAGTTATTATCGAAGGTACAAAAATGTTTAAATTAGAAAAGTTTTAAAGAATTACATGGCTAATTCAAATCTCTTTTGAAAAATAACCCAGCATTTTTTTGTTTTTGAGATATTTGAACAAAACTGAAAAATTATGATTTTTTCTTTGGCCATTATTGTGCAAATCGTTTAGTGGACAACTGTTAAAGTATAAAAAAGTATTTTTATACCATGCGATACATCAATAAAATGGTGATTGTTTGGCCTCTTAGATGATAATAAAATTAGATATGGCCTACATAAGTAAAAGAACAGTTAGTGTCCTAACTTTAAAAATAAATACAGAAAGAACTTTTTTGGGACAACCAAATTATTCTTTAGATCAAAGTGTCCTAACAATGTCGAAGTTTACCGGCTGTCCAATAAACAGTTTGCAAAATAATCACCAAGTAAGAAATCATCACTGTTCAGTTTTTTCGAAATATCTTGAAAATAAAAAATAATAGAATGTTTTTCAAAAAAGATTTGAATTAGCCATATAATTCTTTTAAACTTTTCTAATTTAAATATTTTTGTTACTTCAATAATAACTGAGATCCCAATGGTGAGCATCGAATTTGGGACAGACTGTATAGTTTGCTTAAAATGCCAATATACCAAATCTTAGAAACATTTTTTTGTGAAAAAGTTCTAATTTTAGAGGATCATTCAAATAATTCACCCAAAGTAGCATTTTAAAGAGTTATCTTTTAATTTTGCTAAACTATAGCAAACATGCAATTTTCTTTACTGTGACATCATCACAATTAACTTTGATTTTTCGTATAACTTCGAGTTCAAAATTGACGAAATCATATTCAAGTGACACATGCACGTAAAAAGAAGTAGTATTGTTAAGTGTATTCAAAAAACATTAAATTAATATGCCATTGATATTTCTGAAGAAAAAGTGAGATAGAGATGGATGGACGAAATTTTTTAAAAATCAATTTTGATGTTAATTTTGACATAAAAAAATAATTTACAAAATCTCACACCAGTTATTCATAATAAATTGTCCACACTACTGCACACCAACTGCACTACTAAAATATTTATTACATAACCTATTATTTGAAAAACATAAAACTGAAGCTACAATAATACAAATAAGGAATATTAAAAAATAAATCAAAACGTTGAATTTTGCTTAAAGTACTAAGTTGAAATAAAATAAGACAAAAAAAACAAGATACAACTAAATTACCTATAAATTATAAGGTACTTTCCAGTGAATACAAGAAACGAAGCTATAAAACTATTATCTAAAACCAGATCTCTTTGACTGCACTCAATAGAAGGCATGACGAAAACCAATTAACAATTTTCACAACCACCTTATCTATTTTTTGCCTTCCGTATAAAAACGTGTGGGTAAATTACTTACGGCACGAAGGGGATAAATCCACCCTTCATTTTATTTTGTCAGATTAAAGGGGCGCTAAGAGCAAAATAAATCCCTTTCGCCACCCTATAGAATTAAAATGCAAAGCTCCTTTTGTTTATCCGCTAATGGGCTAATAAATTTTGCTGGTACTGGGCTGCGGCGGTTGGTTAATTCCGAACAACCGAAACAAAACACAATTCCAGTTTTCTAGTGCAATCCAAGTTTTAGGCAATTTGTAAAAAAATAAAAGTTTCTAAAATCCCACGCAGCAGATAAATAAAGTTTTTCCATTAAAAAAGTTCAGATACAATTTGTTAAACTTCAAGATGAACTGATTTCGAACAGGTTGCAGCAATCATAAATAAGAAAGGTTGTTGTAGGGCTATATAAATGTAAAAACTTTGCTAAGAACACATTTAGACAGTTTTCAAACTGTTTTCAGAGCTGGTCAAGGTTTGATAAGGCTGAAACACTGTATCGCCATTGGAACAACCTTCGAACTACTTTAAAATAAACTTTTCCAACTACTTTCTTAGAATATGATGTTTCCAGACTCTTTTCATCTGAAAGATACTTAAAAATATACAAGGTGACTCAAATCCTGACTGAAACTGATAGGTACAGAGAGATTTATCTAAAATCCATATCAAATTACCTTGCTATAACTTTTCCCTTCCACAATGTCGTGAAATCAAATTCAAATTTCAAAGTTATGAAAACCATCATCCCAGATGAGAAGTTTGACAGTTATGAAACTAAAATTTGACAGGATTACGACCATTTTAAAGATTCTAAATCAATAATTTTACCTTAACGGTTTGAAATTTGACGTTTTGAACTGAAAACAGATTTACGTCGATTTTAAAGATTTTGGAAAGAAAAAAAGAAGTTTCTAATTTTAAATATTTTAAAATATACAATTTCAGCAAACGTTTTCCGTATTTTGACATTTTGAAAATTGATTTCTCCCAAAATCAATAATTTGTAAATTTATTTGAATTTGACATCCTGATCATTGATTTTACCTCCATAATAAAAAAAAATGTATTGGACAGTTTTAGGTTAGGAAAGACAATTTTTTGGATTTTAATTAATTTAAATTCAAAAACTTTACTTCAATTATGAGATCTGAATTTCATTTTTACAATTAAAATTTGACGACTAAGTAGTCCAAATCGACTTTATGGAATTTGACACTTTGAAACTTTGATTGGATATTTTTTTAACATTCCCAAAACTTCAGCCAGATTATTGGAATTTGATATTTTGGTCATTTATTCTAACTAATCATATTAAAAATGTTTGACAGACTTTTAAACAGTTTCAGGTCTCCACCGCCCTCTATACTAGAAAGCCTAAAATGTCACTTTTAATGGCGGCGTTAGCGGTTTTCGTTTTATACACAAACGTATGCAGATGCAATAAAAAATATGTTTTTTTAAATTGTTTCGTGTAGTTGATTGCAAGTTGTGAGTGAAAAATCAAAAAAAGGTTCATTCCTGATCCAGATATGTATAGATAGAGCTTTTTTATACAATCAAGTCCAGCCTAAACAAATTGGTTAGAATATTTGTCCTGGAAAGTATACAGCAAATTAGTTTAAACACTGTTCAATGTAAGAAAATCTGTAAATCCTTAAAACTAGGTAAGCAAAACTGGTAAATGGTTCTTATGTTATTACCAAGAACATTCATTCAAAATTATTTTTGTTGCTCTCACAATGAAGGATGCTTTAAAATAAGACTCACATACCTGTGCATGTAACAAGTACCTAATAAGTTTATTGTACTAGAAAGCACTTGTACCTACCATTGAGTGTAGTGTTGGAGTAAAATTATCCCACTTCAAAGTGTTCAACCCCTGTTGAGTTAGATCCGGTTTCTTGTAAAGTAAAAAACTGACACGGTTGGGCTTTATCCTGAATTGCTGTTACAATGTGGATTAAAAACTTTATGAACGGCAGCAAACAAAAATAACTTACGCAAATAACCTCAAGTTTTGATTTTAAACCGTAAAAATTCATCTAATCCTCAAAACACTGAATTTCCACAATACAAACAAACGCAAACTGTCACCACTATTTCCGCCATATTGGAATTTTTGACAAGCACCTTCTAGGCTTTCTAGTGTAGTAGGCGGTGCTCAGCATTATAAATCTAGATTTGCATGTCAATGGAACTGTTTGAAGTCACGTTTTGACAGATCGGACATAGCTATTATGATAATTTCTCCGCGAGAGGGCGTTTTGCATGGAACACTTGCTAAGCCGGTTATATTTGGTTTACAACAAAAACTCTAGAATAGTTTACTCGCTTATTTGACAAGTTACGTCAAAATATCATAGAAAACAAAAGATAGAGCAGAATTCAAGCTTTTAACTTTACTTTTAATACCTTTTAGCACTTTAGTAAACGATATTCAAATTTTAAATTCAAAATAGATGTCATAGTGACCACAACAATGACAACTAGGAAATTAATAATTAATAGTCGTTCTCTTTCGGATCTGAGCGCGATATGATCCAAAGGTCACGTGGCCTGCGTATAATTTTCTAATCATGGGGTCATTTTGATCAAATGTCAAATTTTGTATCTTCATGGCCTCCTATTTAAGATGGAGATCTAGTTTTATAATATTTTCTATGGCCAAAGCCTACTATACTAGAAAGGCAAAAGGTGCTTGTCAAAAATTCCAATATGGGGGAAATAGTGCTGACAGTTTGCGTTTGTTTGTATTGTGGAAATAGAGTTTTTTGAGGATTAGATGAATTTTTACGGTTTAAAACTTGGAGGTTATTTGCGTAAGTTATTTTTGTTTGCTGTTTTGTTTGCTTTGAAGTGGGATGATTTTACTGCAACACTAGGTACACTCAATGGTAGGTACAAGTGCTTTCTAGTACAGTAAACTTATTAGGTACTTGTTACATGCACAGGTATGTGAGTTACATTTTATCCTTCATTGTGAGAGCAACAAAAATAATTTTGATTGAATGTTCTTGGTAATAACATAAGAACCATTTACCAGTTTTGCTTACCTAGTTTCAAGGATTTACAGATTTTCTTACATTGAACAGTGTTTAAACTAGTTTGCTGTATACTTCCCATTAGAAATATTCTAACCAATTTGTTTAGGCTGGACTTGATTGTGTATAAAAAAGCTCTATCTATACATATCTGGATCAGGAATGAACCTTTTTTTGATTGTTCACTCATAACTTGCAATCAACTACACGAAATAATTTTTAAAAAACATTTTTACACATTTCTTCGAGCATTTCTTACTGCAACTGCATACGTTGGTGTATAAAACGAAAACCGCTAACGCCGCCATTAAAAGTGACATTTTAGGCTTTCTAGTATAGAGGGCGGTGCTATGGCCCATTTTTTTGGATTTGAACAAACTTCACAACTTTTGTTTTTTGAGAAAGAAAAATGTCCAACTGTTTGTGTTGTGTGAAAACTCTGATTTAACCAATTCCATAACGATTTTTTTATAGGTATTTTCAATGATGAAATAAGTAATTTGCAGCCATATACATTTTTAGGTTAGGTTAAGTATCAAAATCCACATGTGTGGCATTGGCGTAAATCTCAGCACAGTGGGTAGTTTGTGTTTGGTCAAAAAAAAGCAGCTTTTAACTTGCTGCTTTTTCTTGACCAATCACAAACTACAAACAGTGATTAAACTTCTTAATAACTTACCAGCCTGCCTCGCTTCTTTACAAGCTTCATACATGCCCTGTCGTATTTCCTGATAATCATCGGCAATCGTTTCCCCAACAGTGACGAATCGTTCAATGGCAAAATTGACCCCCTGACCGACGCGCGCCACTGCATTGGACCGAAACGATCCGACATTGCCATGCTCAACCAACGAGGAAATCTGCAACACAAAAAAAAAGATTATTAGGAAAAACAACGTTAAAATCTGTGCGTAATTTAATTTGACTGTGAATGCGGTTATCTTTTACACGAGGGTGAATCCACACCAAAAAAATGGGGGAGAGATTAAAAGGCCAGTGAAAATAATTTTTCGGTGGCGGGACAGGCACCGTGTACACGAAAACCAAAACAAATAGACGTGACGTAAATTTAGAACATTTAAAAGGGCTGTTGTTGTTTCCGGGGGATGTTTTTGAAAATCATGAAAGGGCCAAATCCGAGCACGTGTTCAATTGATTACCGCGTACGTCATAGATTAAACCAGTCAGCCGTAGCTTTAAAATGAGCTGTAAAGCCAATTTAACCGCGTAAAAATGATAAATGGCTTTCTTTGAAAAATTACCCGCGTGTGTTTCCATATTTTTTTTTCCTGGATCATCCCTATGTGTATCACCTGGCTGTATATCCAGGAGCGGAGAAAATAGGTCAGAGGAGAGAATGAAAACGGGACAATTAATAATTTCGTCAATTTATCTTCCTTTCAGCTTCAAGTGCTGTTTAATTAATGTTCAGCGTAATTTAAAATAAAAAAACTGAAGCAGAAGGTTTATTTTATTTTCAATTATGCCTAAATTTAAATTTGACGTTTATTAAAGAGCTATTTATGGACATTTTAGACTAAATACAGCATTTGCTTGATATGTCTCTCAAAGTTTACAGTAAATTAAATTTTTGTAAGCAAAATATTTGAAGCTCATTTGAACTATACAAGGGTTCTAAATTTATCCAGGATTTTTTTAAAATTGCCACAAGCCTCTAGAATTATGTTGGAAATGTTAGAGGCCTCTGAAATTCTCCGAAAAATTTCCAAAGGCATTTAGAATCATTTTTAAAATGCTAGTCCTCTAATTACTACTGAAATTTTCTCAAAAGTGCCAGAAACAGTTACGAGTATAACTAAACTTTACATTCTTTTTTAAATTGCCAGAGGCCTCTAGAATCATTTTAACAAAGCTAGAGGCCACTCAATACTATTAAAAACTTCTAAATGTCCTAAACCTTCCAAGATTTTCTTTAAATTGTAATAAGCAATGTAAAAACTTCTACACCATTTACACATGTAGTATAGAAAGCGTCAGCTGAATTTTAGAAACCATAAGATGGATTTAAAAAATATCACTTGTATTTCAGAAAAGGTACTTTCAATTTTAGAATAATAACTTTGATTTTCGAAATTGCAATTTGTATTTCAGATTAGTCACTTGTATTATTGAAAAGAGCAGTTGGACTTTAGACGTGGTCATTTGTAATTTGGAAAATTAAAGTTGAGCAAAAAAAGTAAAAAAAGTAAATAGTTTAACGAATATTTTTAATAACATTGTGGTTTAAGCAGTTCAATGAAAAATCGATTTATCTCGAAAACCGTTCATTTTATCGAAATAAAGGAAGAGTACAATTTTTCGATAAAAATGTCAAGAGTATCCATTAATGGCGTTTGCAGCTGAAAATAATGACAGCTGTCAAAGTTTAAGCAAATTGTGTCTTAGGTCCAGTTAGTTCCTGCCTTTCGAAGACGAGATACCTGGTTTTCTTGTCAAATAGAAGGTCTCTTTCGATAAAACATTAAACCCAATAATCATTACAATATACAAAGTGTTTCAAAAGTTACGGTCAAAAACGTTAATTGGAAGTTCTTTGGGGCTCAATATTTCCCTTAAGAGTGACTTAAAAAAAAATTATATGAACAAATCGTATTATTTTGACCTCCCCTGCATGCCCCCGAGAGATTGTCATATAGTTATGGGACACCCTGTATATTTTATATAAATTAATCCTCTCTGATATTAAAAAAAAAAAACAATAAACTAATAACCACATAGAAACACAAAAAAAATCTGAAATTGAAATAACGCGTTCTAAAATACAAGTGACTTTTTCTGAAATACAAGTGACGAATCTGAAATACAACTTACGTTTTCTAATAATGAAATACAAGTTATAGATTCTGAAATCCAACTTATATTTTTAAAATCCAAGTGATATTTTCTAAACTACATGTGTAAATGGTGTATAGTACTTCCTGAAAAACTCTCAAAAATTCTACACGTCTTAAACTGTCCAATTTTTGTTTAAATTGCCGGAGATCTCTAAAATTATTCTGAAATTGCCAGAACTACTACTAAAAACATCCCAAAAACTACCAGAGGCTTCTAGAGTCATTTAGAAAATGCCAGAAGTTTCCAAAATTGATCTAATCCTTTCACAACATTTTAAAATTAGCTAAAGGCTTCTACAATTATTTTGGAAATGCCAGATTGCTCTAATTATTACTGAAAACCTCCCAAATATGGCCAAAAGCTTCTACAATTGTTCCAAACCTTACAAGAAATTTGTTTAATTGCTAGGCGCTTTTAGAATCATTTTAAAGGCCTCTAAAAATTAAATTTGTCAGTAATACAGAAGGGCCATCAATAAAATATCAACGTTTTAAATGTTACCCTGTTTCTTAAAAAAACATTAATTTAGGAATATGGTTAGTTTGGTAACGTTACTGAAATGTGAATATTGATGTAAATAATGATTAACTTTAGAAAAGGTCAATTTAGCAACATTGCAAAAATGTGTAACTAAATTAGTAATTAAATTCACATTAAAGTGAAAGAGACTTATTAAAACAAAATTTTAATCAGCTTGAAAGATATCGCATGACTGAGTATTTCACGTAACCCAACATAAATCCAAGAAGAAAACAGTCAAAAAAGAAAAGGAAAATTGAATGCAACCTTGAAGAAGTGAATTCATTGCTCGACTAACACGGTGGCCTCTCCACGACAGGATTTATTTGTCGGCCCCTCACATCGTTAATTTTCTCCTTCATCCATTATAGATAGCAGGTTGATTCGGAAAATTTAAAAGATTTTTCTTCCAGCCCCATACTGGAAAATCCCGGGGGTCGTATTGCGCCTCGGTAAAGATAAAAAAAAACTGTTGTTTATTAGCGTAGTCTCGCCTATAGAGTTGTATTCCCCTGAAAGTTTGCCTGAATATGGAGAATAAAAACGTAAATGAAAAACTGTTTTAGCTCATTTTGTTTGGAGAGTTTTAATTTTATGTGGACTAATATTGGATCCACACCTCACCAGTCAATCGAACCTTTAGCTAATTGGCTGTAAAAGACACTCCTTGCCCTGCCCTTAGATTAGTTAAAAATATCCTTTCAGGGTCTGTTTTTAGATGCATTTCTGTCCTAAATAAGCATGTAAATTAATCCAAAGTTATAAATTAAGAAAATTAAGCACATATACAAGCAAAAACAAAGTCAAACTAATTGTCTGTGCACTCAATTACCAAGCTAATCTCACGGACTTAACCAAATTCGGTTTCGTTGTTTCCACTCCAATTTTCCTTCCGTATAGGAATTTCGTGTTGCGATAACCCAAAACCATCGTTGAGTCACACATCGTACAATAGGGAACCAATTACGTTTTACTGGTTTCCACATTTTCATAAAACTTCTTAACTTTACGATTTGGTTTAAGGAAATTCCTCGAAAAAGTTTTTAGAGTGATTTTTCCGGTCTGATGCCAACGAGTCGTGACGAGTGCACAAAAGTGCTGGTTCACCTGCTTTCAATGCATTTTTATGTTACGATATTTTTCAAATAAAACTCTGTATATTGTACAAAGTGTACCGTTTTTGACTCTTTTGCAGAGTGTTTTCCATGCTCTTAAAAAGGAACAAATATGAAAATAAAGAGGATTTTTTTGGTTTTTAAGAAACTGGGTAAAACTGAAATCTTTGATGTTTTGCTGCCACCAGATGTCACTGCTGTTTTACTGTCTAGTTCTGAAAAGATTCTGCCATTTTCGAAATGACTAACAATCTTGGAAAACAAGTAGAAGCTTAATCTAGCAATATTTGATAGATTTTCAGTAGTTATTAAAGAAATGACATTTCCAAAATAATTATAAGGACCTCTGTCAAATTAGGACAATTTTAGAGGTCTCTGGCATTTTCTAAATGACTCTAGATGTTTCTGGCAGTTCTTGGAATGTTTTTTATTTAGTTTTTTGTTTAGTAGAGGTTAGACTCTTCTGACATTTCCAAAATAATTCTAAAGACCCCTGGCAACCTTAAAAAAATCTGAGAAAAATTAAGACCCAGAAATTAGTCGCAAATTTCTGGGGAACAATTAGCTTTTACATTCTAGAGGACAATTTACCCAACGCGTGGAAAGACACTTGTGGAGGCTTCTAGCAAATTTTTGAAAGGTTTTCTGTAGTAATTACAGACCTCTGGCTCTTCCAAATTTTAGAGGACTCTAGCAATTTTAATAAAATGTGAGTGTTTAGAGTGAGAGGTTTAGAGCTATTTTTTGGAAAGTTTTCGTAGTATTGAGTAGCCTCTAGCATTGTAAAAATGATTCTAAAAACCTCTGGCAATTTTTCAGACAATTTCAGAAGTATTGCTCTAACTAAAATACAAGCTGTTTTGCTCTATCTCATTGTAGTTAGGAGCTTTGTCACCCCAAAATCGGAAAATATAATTTTTTTAAAAACGTCAATATCTCCAAAACCGTTGTAGATATATACAGGTTATGATATATGGAAAATATTTTAATATACAGGGTGGTCCAGTTTTAAATGTCAATAATTCACCATTCGATAGCCCATCAAAAAATAAGTTAACATGCATTATGTCATTCACAACCCAACCCAACTTAAAAATTGTCTTGGACACGAAAAATTGACTTAAGAAGCTTAAAAAATTTGATTGTAGCCAGTTTTCATAGTTTTCAAATAAACTGAAATACTTTAATTATGAAAATTGACTTAGAAAAGCTTAAAAATTGTTTGTAACCAGTTTTAATACAAATCGAGAGACTTTAGTAATAAAAATTGATTTTTCTAGAATTTTTGATTGCAAATTCATATATTTAATTATTAAAAATTGACTTGAACACCAAAAAGTGACTCTGAACTAATGAAAACTGACGTCAGAAGCTTAAAATTTGCATTTGAACTAAGTTTTCATAATTTAAACACAAATTTCAATAATTTAGTCTTGAAAATAGTCTTAAATACTGGACATTGACATTAGATTCATAAAAATTGTCTTGAAAACTAACTTTTCGTACTTTTTACTTTGCTTTTCATTTTCTTAGAATTCTGGACTATTTTTAGTGTTTCAAAACTGCTTTCAGCTTAGAAAATCGAAGTTATTGACATAGCAAACTTAAAAAAACAATTTTTACATTCTCCATAGACTTAAAATATCATTCTAAGCTTTTTTACTATTAAATCGACTTCTAGACACCTCAGTGCTAAAAATTCAAGTATTTCTTAAAAATCTAGACTGTTTTTAGTGCTTTAAGATGCTTCAAGACTATCTTTTGACTTATCAGGCCTAAAAGCCAGTTGGTACACTATCCGTAGTCTTGAAAATGTCATTTCAAGCTTAGCTTCTTTACTATTAAATTTCTACACTCACACAAATAAATTGTAGTATCTCTAAGAAATTCAGACTGTTTTTAGTGCTTTTTAAGACTGAAAAATCGAGTTTAAGTCTATTTCCAAAAGTCAAGTTTCATGTACAATACAATCTTTGTCTTGGTGAATGGTGAATTATTGACACTTAAAACTGGACCACCCTGTATAGAAAAAATATAATAATATACAAAGTGTTCCATTTAAAACAAGCAAGATGGTACATACTTCCCGTATAACCGAAGGTGTTAAACAGTGAAAATATTTTTTGGAGATATCGATCGGTTTTTCCTCGTGTAACACCCTGTATATTTACATTCCTGCAACTGACTATTTTCCTAAATTAGTACTAATTTTTGCAAAATTGACCGTTTTCCTAAAATTGCTCGTAAATAATAAATATATTGTCACATTTTAGCAATGTTGCCATCCTAACATTTTTCCTATAGAGAGGAGTTTTCTATAATTTTGTGGTTCAGGTTTGTCACGTTTTTTAGGATAAGAAAGTATGTTTGGCTACCAATCAAAAGCCCGAAAAATTCTCTATAAATTTGCAATTTTGAGTGTGTGAATAATAAATAAGTAACATTACAGTGTAAACCGTACTAAAAGTCAACAATCAACATTAACGTGCCATTTCAAAGTATATTAAGCATCCAACTAATGACTTCCACAATACAAAAAGGACTTAAACTAAACTGGCTCTACCTTTAAGAGGGGCTTCCCTTAAAATGTTAATTACCTTCTACAATAATTGATGAGGCAAAATGCAAACTAATTTGAATAAAATATTCCCTTAGAAACATTAGAGCGAACCAACTAGCATTTAGGGTGGTTTTACAAACGGCAGATTGTTCCGAAACTGTAATGGCTTCCGAAAGTTACCAGTAGGAATGATGGATGATCTGTCAAGGGCACACCTTATTATTTGTATAAAGTTGTCCAAGATTAATTTAGAACGGCCTTGAAGTCGGAAATATACCACCCTCAAGCCGAAAAAAATCTGACAGTTAAATAGCATAATTAAAACTCGGCCTTAATTATGTTAGGGGGTTAATGCGAACGGTTTTTTCGCTAATGAAAAGTTTTTCTTTCATACCGGGCAAGTTTCAGTGAATTGGCAGTTTTCATCAAGGTTTTAATATATTTTTAGATACGACTTTTTTTTGGTTTTGTTGCTAGCCAGCTCAAACTACTCTATCAGGTTTTAGAAACATTCACTGAGTTTCTTTTTGGTATGATCAATTTATAAAGGTCGCCACGTTCTAATCCTGTTATCCTCTGTCGCAGTTCGCTTGTAAATTTAAAATATCTCGTAAATTACCGACGTTATTAGATTAGAGAAACCCTACACCATTGACAATATCTTGCTTGCCCTATGATATTGCATAAGACTAAAGGGGAAATTCATGACGGGACACGCAGCGTTATTTATAGCTACTGCTTATCCCTAAAGGGTTTTGGATTGTGATGAATAATGGGAAATGTTCGATTTACTCGTAGTTATTTTTGTATTGGACCATTGATTTTTTATTGTGACGATTATTTGAGTAGAAAAGCACTAAATTTATGATTTGTTTCATTTTGTATGCTGACGAAATTTCCCATGCATAACCTAATATTAACATTTAATTTGACTCAATCGAACACTTAAAACAAAACATTACTGACTTTCTTACTAAAACAAAACAAGAACAGACTTACTTGGTTTAAGTAGTAATTAAAACCTATTTAAAGTGTCTTTTTATTTTTAATTAAGTGTAAGAGTTATTTTCACTTCTATAGGATAAATGTAAACGTTTAACAAAACTGTGTTTGAATAATAATAATTATTATAACGGTTAGTATTAAAGAAAATAAAAAAATAATGATTTTACCACCATCTTTTCGGTCAGTAATGTAGAGTTTGAATTCCAAAAGTAAAATTTTTAAAATTACAATCTCTTTTTTCAGTCCTATCTGCTTTAGAATTGGTTCACCAAAGTCATGTGACTGATTTACACAATATACAACGTTTTTCTAAAATTGAATGATAACATTCTCGCACTATTTTTATTCTCGAAATATAGACTTTTCCGCATTAGTACGTAAAGAACTCATTTTCCCGCACTAGGGTGGGAAAATTAAATTATGTGAATTTATGTATCATATTCAAAATTATTATTCCATATAACAATTGTTTATTTATTATTAATATTAACAAGTAGATTAGAGGTAATTCATCACATCAATAACCCATTCATGGTAATCAAGCTTTTAGCCTTTATTTTTGTACTTAATATTTTTAATGTGCTGTTATATTTAATTGTTAAATTCCCTATTATTAAAAATTTATTTTGAATTATTGTTTTTTTCGATCTTCAAAAATGATGTTCCTATCACGTGCGGAAAGTGCTTTCCCCGCACTCGACCTCGCTACGCTCGTTTGGGCAACTTCAGTCAGCGTGCGGGAAAGTATCACTTTCCGCACTTGTTAGGAAAATAACTATTTACCTTGAGTTTGGTTTCCAAAAAAATTTTTGCTTTTCAGCAAAAGAAATCACAGAGTCACGTGACAAATTTCCATGGTTTGGTACACTGTCAATTTTCCCACAGTTTGAAAAATCACGTGACCGTTTTCCTATATTTCTGTTTGCCTGGTTTAAAATAATATTCTCTAGAGCAAATACTCATTATAAGCAGTAAGGTTCTTGCAATAGGACAGCATTTAAAAAAAAAATAGAGCTGCAACTAATATCTGGAAAACTAGAAAAGATTTGAGAAAGTGAACATTCTGTGTATTATACAAATTGATACGAGATACGTCTTCCTATACTAAGTAACTTAGTAATATTACTTTAGCTTGCTGCTAGATTAAGATTAAGTTATTATTTTGTTTTGTTATTGAGTTATAAAAAGAAAGATGTTGCTTGTAACGTAAATCGAGTTATATTCATCTCCTAATGAAGCTAATGCAGAGAAACTAACGAACTTCAGTGTGTAAACGTTGTTTGTCGCCTTTTCACACAAAATTCATAATTAAGTAACATAAGCTTAATTTACCTAACTAGCTCCTTAAATATTAAAAAAATACAAACAGTTATTGTTAGGTTAGGTTAACATACTTAAGATTCTCCCAATTATGCAAATCAAACACCAGAATTAATACTATTATTTAATTTGATAAGTTTGAATTGTAGAGTAAAAGTAGTGATAAAAAACTTCAACAAACCATAAAAGTAAAACATAACTTGGTAGAAACTAAAAAGTTACAAATACTGCCTCACTTTTCAAACTGAATTAAACTAGCACGAAGTGATATAAGAATTGTAAATTTAGCAGAACAATTTGTATAATCACTCCAGTTTGTTTTAAATTTTTACTTACCAACACAATCACTTAAGATTAAATTAAATGAGAAGTTAAAAAATTAAATAATTATAGCACGTGATTAGCTAGAGCGATTAGGGAGGTGAAATTTATAATATTGTCCAAAATAGTTTCTGAAACAAACAAGTTATTTTAAATTAAATTACTATGTCTTTCTTCTGGAATAAATACATAAACGTCTAATAAATGATAAATGGTTTCCAAAATATATTACCATCCTAAGATACGATATTATAATGAAAGCTATGGATCCGGTGATAAATTCCAAAACACTTAGTTCGGACATCCTCATACGGTGCAGTGACATTATCCAGACGTGTCTGTTGATGATTTATGAGGTCATCGATTACTTTTTTTTTATCATTTAGGAACACATAATATCCGTAACGTACTTTAGAAAATCTAAATTAAATCCGCTAGTGATCAATTCGTTATCCGCACTAATAAAACTAAATCCTTCACAAACAAAATTCATAAACGGATCTATTAATCAAAATGTAACGTTTTAATTTTAAGACTTAAGTGCGGCCAATCTAAATGCGTCAATTATAATTGGTGGCTTAATTAATTTTCGTCTTGGAGCTGTCGTTTCAAGGTAAAAAATTCCATTTTACCAGCCGTAAAGTAGCACAATTGATGGATTTTTTCCATTGTTTCAAGCGGACCAGGCGTATAAACATGTAACTTGGGGTTTTTTCAGACAATGCGGTAGTTTTTTTTTGTCATGGCCTGTGATAAATTAGTTCTTGACTCTACGGTTTCCTCTTTTTTTTCATTTTACTGCGTTGTAATGTGTTCATTTTTCAGGTTTCAGCGTAAATTGCTTAGCAAGGTTGTTTGCATGTTCCTATAGTAGTAGTGCATAGAAGTGTACAGAATTTTGTTGTGTTTTGTCATGTCAATAATTCACCATTCTATAGCCCATTAAAACATAAGTTGACATGCATTATGCCATTTTCCTGAAAAATGCTTCCTAAGGAAAATACAGTCCTTCAAATTTTGAACAAGCACTTTGCACACAAGTTTGTCAAAATTCTGCACTAGCGTAGATACAGGAAGATGGTTTTCATGTTTTTACCTTATTTTCTACGTCTCTAAAATTTTTTCAAAAATTACAGTTTGGAAACGAAAAATTGAGTTAAGAAGCTTAAAAAATTTTATTGTAGCCAGTTTTCATGGTTTCCAGACAAAATAAATACTTGTTTTGAAAATCGACTTAGAAAAGATAAAAATTGTTTTCAGAAACTTAAAAATTGTGTTTGTAACCAGTTTTCATACAAATCGAACGACTTTAATATTGAAAATTGACTTGTAGACATAAAAAACTACTTTTTCTAGAATTTTTGATTACAGATTCATACATTTAAACCTTAAAAATTGACTAGAACACCAAAAAGTGACTCTGAACTAATGAAAAGTGACATCAGAAGCTTAAAATTTTAAAAAAGTTTTCATAATTTGAAGACAAATTTCAATATTCTAGTCTTGAAAATAATCTTAGATACAGGACATTGACATTAGATTCATGTAAATTGTCTTGAAAACTAACTGTTTTTTACTTTGCTTTTCATTTTCTTAGAATTCTGGACTATTTTTAGTGCTTCAAAACTGCTTTCAGCTTGGAAAATCGAGTTTCAAGACTATCTTCACCAAGTTATTGACAAACTTAAAAAAAAAACAATTTTTACATTCTTCATAGACTTAAAATGTCATTCCAAGCATGATTACTATTAAATCGACTTCTAGACACCTCAGTGCTAAAAATTCGAGTATTTCTTAAAAATATAGACTGTTTTTAGTGCTTTAATGCTGTTTTCAGTGCCTCAAATAGAGTTTCAAGACTATCTTAACAAAGTTTTTGACTTATCAGGCCTAAAACCCAGTTTTAACACTGTCCATAGTGTTGAAAATTTCATTTCAAGCATCTTCAATATTAAATTGACTTCCACACTCATAGGTGCAATAAATTGTATCTCTAAGAAACTCAGTCTGTTTTTAGTGCTGTTTAAGACTGAAAAATCCAGTTTCCAAGAGTTTTTCCAAAAGTCAAGCTTCTTCAGTATTAAAAGTAAAACATTTTGGTACCAAATGCTACAATATTAGTCTTGAGAACTAATTTTTAGAAATGAGTTGCATACAATCTTTGTCTTGATTTCCGGACTGTTTTTAGTTTTTGAAATCCAGTTTCAGACACTTGACCAGGATGGCAGTCTGAGAAAACGAATTATAAGACTATTCCTAGTAGTTAGTAGCAAGTTTTTAGACTATTCAGTACAAATTTGAACTCTCACAAGTCTTGAATGTTCAGTTTTTTACTATAAAACAAATTGAAATTTGGAGAACTGTATCTTCCTTAGGAAACGTTTTTCAGAAAAATGACACAATGCAAGTCAACTTATTTTTTCGATTGGCTATCGAATGGTGAATTATTGACACTTAAAACTGGACCACTCTGTATATGTACATATTAAAAAAATAGATACAGTAAATCAAAAATTACAAAATTATGAATATCCTTCAGTCCAGCTTTAGTTGCTGATGGAGCCTTTTCTGATCAAATAAATAATATACGTTATTTTATTTTGTTATTATTCTTATTTTGAATACATTGTTTACTGCTATTAGACATGCATATACATGATGTTTCTCTGAATACAAAATAGTTAAATTAATAATCTTCGAGATGTTAAAATTGTTTTCTCAATATTTCTTTTTATTATTACTGAAAGTTTTTGAGATATTTAAGTACTTCTTTATCTACTTTTTAGAATCTTCCTAATTTCAGATGCTTTTATTAAATAGTATAAACTATCTTGCAACAAAGAACTTAGACATAGACATAGACTGCATATTGATTGTCAACTATAATACTTATAACTTAATATATAATACATGATGATTAATAAGCCGGAAATGATAAAAGTGACGTGTGAAAAGTATACAGGACGTCCAGTTTAAAATGATGTAGCATACTGTTGTATAAATGGAAAATAAATTGAGTATTTATCGGTAAAAAAAATACGCCATATTAGGTATTTTGCATTTTTTAAATCGTCTTAAAAGTTGTCACTTGTATATCATAATAAAATATCTATAAAGAACGTTAAAAATTTATTTAATACGGATATCTGATTTTGGTAAAATGAAAAACCAGATGTAAATAACATAAAATTAATGATAAAATAACACATCCACTAACAAGTTTAGATACTTTTTTTATTTTAAATTTATAATCTTATATCAACTTTCAATTATTAGAATATAAATTAGATCCTTTTTAATTGCTTAAGTTTAAGAGATCATTGATAGGAAACTCCACCATTAACTGATACTAAATATAGTAATTTTAAATGTCAAGTAAATGCTTGAGCTTCCAAGCACAAAACCAAATTTTCATCCAATTTTACACGGCTGAGAAAAACCCTAAAATAACTATTTTGTTGAATGTTTCCAGAAAGTATTAATCAATTTATTTTGAATCGTGTTTATGGTTATTCAAATTCGTCGATTTTAATATTAAAAAATTAGCTCAATTTCTCATTTTGACTTTTCTTGTTTATCACTCAAAAATCACCATACAAAATACAAAACAAAACAGTAACATTTCATAATTTAGGTACGGAGAATCTTTACTAAAAGCAGTTGTTTCATATTAAAATAAAGCCTGCTTTTTAGACAATATCGTATTTGGTTTTAGTCCTGAGGAAGTTTTGAGTGTGGAGTAAAACGTCGGAAGAGTGAAAAATTATCTTAATATTTTGCTTTAAAACCTAGATAACCAAAAGAAAGTAATAAGTGTATTTTAAAGATTAAAATGATATAAATTACAGTTTATTACACTTTTGAGATATTTTGTGCTTGGTTTGACTGAAGTTTGAGCTTCAAAATCAAAGACAAAGATACAGACGACAAACCTCAATCTTGGCCATTTATGAAAAAAGTAGACATTATTCCAGTTGAAGCTATTTTGCTCAAAGATGCAGACTCAAAATACTAAAATGCATAATCAAACAATAATTATTATTATTATAAGCTACACTTTTTGAAATGTATCAAAATTGTCCGAAAATTGCTTTCTCCAGGAATTAAAGAAAATCAGTTTGATGGCACTAAACAAGAAAATTCTCATTATTTGTTCAAATAGTTTTTAATTAAATTTTTCAGGTCGTTCAGTTTAGCTGTTCAAACAACTCTTTGATTTAACAAAGTTAAACTGAAATTTCACTTTCAAAATGCCAAAACAGATTCTTCTACAAAGTTTAATTAAAATTCTATGCTAACACTGGAATACTGGAAAGGAATATAAATTGGCGTAGACACAAAAAAAACATCTTAATGGAAATGTCATGAATCAGAGTTACAGAAAACTTTCAATTCAAAATACTTAACTAAAACTAAAAGTGATCCATACCTTTCCATTCATAGCTCGACTGGACAAACAGGATCTCGGTAAACTCATGTTCTTACTGAATTAAAATAGGAGCTTGCACAATCAGCTCGAGTCCGAATCTCAAAAACACCATACCGAAATTTCTAATTAACGATCCGAAAAAAAGCTACATTTCTATTACTAAATTGTTCCTAAATCGTAATTATTGTACAGTTTTATTGTTGACTGGTTGAGGTTTAACAGGTGCCTGCGAAAAACGAGGTTATGCCTGGTTCTGGCACGGAACGGCACCGCACCACGACTTTGGCAGGCAATTTCAACCCGAGTTTAAGTCTTGAGAAAAACTATCGCAATTCGAAAACTTTATTTATATTGTGACTGAATGGAAGAACAAATTTAAACCGCCAGACAGCGCGGATCCGGGAAGACTATATCTGTGCTGCAGTGCACTCGAGTCCGGGACTCCGAAGGGCTATCGATCACCAGGATTTCGCGCCAAGAACGCGTTCCTGCGCCCTTTACCATTACTAAGACCTCCCCTATAAACATATCCGTCTCTCTTCCATACATGTGAAGACATATGAGCAGCAGGAACGTACGTGTATTTTGATACGTGTATGGTCCATTCTGTTTAACATCAACGGTCCACAGCATCAGCTTCTTGGAGATCCAAGTTCAAATTTTGTCGCAGTAATATAAAACTGATGATCCTAAATGGGAATTTAGAAAAGTTCCATTACCGGCCCCGGATCTTTCCGGTCGTTTCTCATTTTTCGCGCACCTACATTTTTATCAAGGCCGTAGCATTCTAAGCACCCCCGTCATAAATCAGTCCCAAAGGGAGAAAATCCCGAATAAAGCTAAAAAGTCAATTCGAACTGAGTCGGAATTCCGGCAGAAACGACAGCAGAAAGGAAACGATCCCGCTTCTGGATTCCTGGCCCTCTGCAAAAAGCGGAACTGTTTAAAGAACGATTCTTGGGTGATTAGTGTCGAAGACGTCTTTATTCGTTTCGCTGCCAATTACGATCAGTGAAAGGGTTTAATTTCACGTCAGAATTACATGGTTCTTGATCAGAAATGTATTTGCATAAATTGTTAATATGCAGGCGTTGTAAGCGATGCGGCTTATCGAAAATTGAATATCGAGCCAGACACGAAGACGCTAGATCAGCAATTTCCGAACTTTAATTCAATATTGCAGAGAGGACTTTCAATTTCCAGCTGTTGATTTGTTAGCCTAACCATATCTGGTATATCTCAATATTCTCAATATAAAGGGTTTAGTACATGTTGCGGAAGATATGATTTATGTTCTGTGACTGTTCAGTAACTATTATGTCACCTCTCGCATTATTGAACTATAAGCACTATAACCAAAAAATAGGCGGTAAATTCAAGTCAAAATAAGTCTATTCAGAGAATTTTAAAAATACATGCAAATACCTTATTGAATCGAATAACAAAACAGTCAATAATTTGAATTTTGAGCTACGGAGATTAGTCCAATGCCTCTTTTCATCCACAAGAGGATTGCAAGATATAAAATCTGCGATTAAAGTTACAAATTATCTAAATTTAGTTCGATAAAATGCTTCTGTTCAAAGAAAACCCTATAGTTTGTCATATAATATGTCATGAAAGTGATTGTAACTTTTTTATTTGAACTCTCATAGCTTTCAATAAAACGCCCTTAGAAAGATGATAAAAAAAATATCAAACTACTACTAAATTGGCCTCTCTAGCTCTTCATGTTACCGAGATATTGAATTTCAAAAAGTAGTAAAAAAAAACCTCTAATACTCTCACATTCTTTCAATTTTTTTGAAAAATTAAAAATTTTAAAGGGCTTTTTTTGTACTTATTTTACCTAATTTAAGGTCCTTTGGTATAAATGTGTCTTTTGTTGTGCATTGGAACCCTCCTGGAGCAAAATAAAAATTTGCTAAAATTGCACTTTTTGCAACAATATAATTTTTTTCAATTTTTGAATGATTGTAACTTTTTTATTTGAACTCTTATAGATTTCACTAAAACGCCATTAGAAAGAGGATATAAAATACTACAAAATGAGCCAAAACTGGCTTGTCTAGCTCTTCATGTTACCGAGATATTGAATTTCAAAAAGTAGCAAAAAAAGAACCCTAATACAATTTCAATTTTTTTGAAAAATGAAAAATTTGAAAGTGCCTTTTTTGTACTTATTTTACCTAATTTAAGGTCCTTTGGTATAAATATGTCCTTTGCTGTTGGAACCTTTGCTAAAATTGCACTTTTTGCAAAAATAGCATTTTTTTCAATTTTTGAATGATTGTAACTTTTTTATTTGAACTCTTATAGATTTCACTAAAACGCCATTAGAAAGAGGTTAAAAATACTACAAAATGAGCCAAAACTGAAAAGAACTGTAAAAAAAGATTCCTAATACCCTCCTATTCTTTCAATGAAAAATGAAAAATTTTAAAGTGCTTTTTTTGTACTTATTTTATACCTAATTTAAGAACCTTTGGTATAAATATGACATGAAATTATAGTTATTGATTATTTCAATAGGTCTATATCTCAGTTAGTCAATACTTCTTTTCTTTAAAAAAACCCTCTTATAATTGGTGGTTAGCTTAGGTTGATTATAAAAAAAATTCATTTCATTCATGTTTACGTAGGACAATCTGTCATTATAACACATTCTGTGTGTGTGCCACTCACTCTTCTGTATTAAGTGTTCTAATTGCCTTTAAAGCTCAAAATCTTCTAATTTAATAAAATAGTAATCAAAAGTACCAAAATCGTGACCTAATAGTATTAAACAATAATACGATTAATTTTAGTAATTCAACGTTAAAATGAAAGAGGAAAAGCAATAAAACATTGCGTGTCTGGCTGTTTAGTAATGTCTGTAATATCGTGCACAATTAAGGTCGAGATTTGGAACTTTCTGGCACGGGTGCGTGTTTTGTTAATTATTCCACAAAATTCCATTTTGAACTGGTTAACATATTTCTGTCCGAAATTTCTAGATAGAAATTCAGTCAAAACCGCCTATAGAATTTCAAGCACGTATCAACTTAAATTTCCATGGTCTGACCCCTTTTTTATTCCCAAATCTAGGCCCAAAGGTTTTTAAAGTTGCCTACACTGGACGTGTTAATAAAAATCGTACGCGAATATATTCGAAAATGGATTTTAGCGCTGGAAATGGTCGAAAACCTGGATCAAGCGACGACCCACCAGTCGTAAAGTTCTGGATACATTTTTGACATGCGACAGTAAATAAAATTTTACGGCCCGACTCTAACAGAATGGCTCTTTGCAACATTAATAAACCGTGGAATTAGTAAAGCTGGACTTTTGCCCGTACGTACGTAATTGCTACAAATGTGCCCTATATCGGTTTAAAACGTTTGTTAGTGAAGATATAGGAAGCAGACCCTTATTTTGGTGATAAGAAATACCAAACCAAATACTGACAAAATTAATTTGATTCCTTTATATTAATTGGAGTTAGGCACTTTGAAATTAAGTTAGAACTACCATTTGTATGTTCCCCCTTAACAGTGTTTTTGGGGTTTTTTGATAAAAAAAATATGTGTAATTTAGGTTAGGTTAGGTCAAATTTTGAACAGAGAATACAAACATCAATCAATCAAATTCCAGGTTATTAACATCAGAACAGTGACAACTCCAAATAATTATCTGTAGCTTTGCAGTAATGCAAGCAGCTATTTGTATAACGCTTCTGTTAAGTCTCATAGGCAGAATTCAAGGAATTGATAACCTCCTTACAAAGAAAAGTTCACTGGAATGGTTAAGAAACGAAACGACCCAAACAAACCAAACCAATCCTTATTGCTCTATATGTTGCATCGATGTAAAGCAAACTTATCGAGGAAGAAAATGCGGAATTCACACATTGTGCGCTTATGAAAAACGACCTATAGGACCGGCTTGTAAGGGTGTTATTTTGATGGAGTTTTCCAGGAATGAAGTGGATGTCATTGTGGATGCTCACAACACTCTAAGAAATCGCGTGGCTTTAGGGTTGGAGAGTGAAGGAGATCCAGGTAAGATTTTTTTTCCTTTCTTCTCTGTTGTAACGAACCACTCAGGTCCTCAGCCACCGGCCGCTAACATGAGGCTAATGCAGTGGGATGAAGAGTTGGCTAGAGTGGCTTTGCGATGGGCCACCCAGTGTGTTTACGCCCATGATAGATGCAGAGATTTATGGCGGTTTCCGGTTGGGCAGAATATAGGAAAAAGCACTTACGCATCGAAAAGTGACTTGGAGCAAATTGAGAACTGGTACAGATGGGTAAAGTTTGCTAACAGACTAGTTATATCCAGTTTTGATGGGTAAGTCTATCAATCTGGAGTATAAGAATAACTAATTGATGGAACAGCTCTCAAGCGGATTTGCTGCACTACACTCAACTAGTATGGGGCGATTCGTACTTGGTGGGTTGTGCTAGAGTGAGTTTCCAAGAGGCCAAAGGAGGACAGATAGTTTACGTGGAACATTTTGTATGCAACTACGGACCTGCAGGAAATATTCCTCAACAATCTGTCTACAAAATTGGGAAACCCTGCAGCGACTGTTTGGAAGGTACATACTGCACTAATCCTGAATATCCCGGACTTTGTGGAAGTGAAATTTTAAACGAAACCGACTTTCTCAAAAGGAAAGCCCATAAAACAGTGGAGGTTATTAACGCTGAAGGACGAATGAAGGTTTCGCTGATGCTACTTTTCCTAATGTACTCTTTAGATTTATTACGGGTTAATTAAATGCTAAATTAAAATGTTCTCTTCACTTTTAACCGGAGTGGAAATTGGAGACATTTTCAGGTCGTTTGTGACCTTAATATTCATGAAATATTTAATTAAATTTCCAGGTTCTCCAACTCGAGTTAATTGGAAGAATTAACTAATGTAGAAGTGGTTTTCACTTGAAGAGTACAATTAGCAGAAATTGCAACTCTCTCAATTAGGTACACCTCTAAATCTCTCCTCGTGAATAATGGAAATTATACTAAAATTATTAATCAGGACTAGGACAGACATATATCAATGGATACAATGAACATTAAGTTGTTCAACTATGTGGCTTTAGAAGGTAATCCCCTGGCAGTGTTTCCAGTTGATTGGCCATTCCCCTAACAGATTAATTAAACCGCGTACTGCGCGGTTTTCAATGGATGATAAACGGCTTTTCCTAGAAACCGACAGTCGACACTCTAAAATGCCAGTTTTATTAAATTATACTCCATTTATGGGGGACATTCCTTTCACTAAAGTTGTGTCCAACCCCATTGATTTACAATTACAACATTGTAGAAATGAGTAAAATTATACAGGGTGTTCCAGTTTTAAATGTCAATAATTCACCAATCGATAGCCAATCAAAAAATAAGTTGACATGCATTTTCCTGAAGAACGCTTCCTAAGGAAGACACAGACCTTCAAAATTGTCTTTATTTTCTACACTCACTGGATATTATTCAAAATTGACAAAAATGTCTACTTGGGTTATTGTATTTTTTATTTTAAAATGGTTCAAAAGGATTCAAATTTGGTCATCTGTGAGGTTTACAAGTTAACTTTTGACACTAAAAATAGTCAATAAACAGGATTTTTGGACTTTTTTTTGTTCAATTAAACACTGGTAACAGTCCGAATTTTTGGACTAATTTAATTCTAAAAATTAGTGTTTAAGATCAATATCGTAGCATTTAATGCCAAAATTGTTTACTTTCATCAATGAAGAGTCTGAAACTTAACTTTTATTAGAAAAAATTGTTTAAAATTCGATTTTTCAGTCTTAAAGCAAAGTGAAGCGTCTAGAAGTCAATTTAATACTGACAAAGCGTGAAATGGCATGTTTAAACCTATGGAAAATGTAAAAATAGTTTTTTAAGTCTCCTATGTCAAAAACTTGGTGAAGATAACCCTAAAACTCGATTTTCCTAGCTGAAAGCAGTTTTAAAGCCCTAAAAATAGTCGAGAGTTCTAAGAAAATCAAAAGCAAAGTAAACAAACCTGAAAAGTTAGTCTTCAAGTCAATTTTTATGAATGTAATGTCAATATCCTGTATTTAAGACTATTTTCAAGACTAAAATATTGAAATGTATTTTAAAATTATGAAATCTTACTTCAAATAGAAATTTTAAGCTTTTGATGTCACTTTTCATTGGTTTAGAGTTACTTTTTAGTGTCCAAGTCCATTTTCAAGGTTGAAATGTGTGAATTTGTAGTAAAAAATTGTAGATAAAGTAGTTTTTCATGACTACAACCTAATTTTTACTACTAAAGTTTCTCAGCTTATCTGAAAACTATAACGACTGACTACAAAGACAGTTTTTAAGCCTTTCACGACAATTTTCACAGTTTCCAAGTCAATTGTCAAGACTAAAATCTTTCAATTTGTAAAAACTGGTCAAAAGACAATTTTTAAGCCTCTCAAGTCAATTTTCAAAGTAAATTTACTGGGTTTCTGTCAATTTTCAAAACTAAAGTTTTTCAATTTGTCTGGAAACTATGAAAATTGACTACAAAACCATTTTTTAAGCTTTTTAAGTAAATTTTCACTGTTTTCAAGACAATTTTTAAATTAAGTTGGGTTGATTTAAGGTCTTTGAACGTAATAACTCAATTATCTCGTAAACGAAGCTTCAAATCAGAATTTTATAGGAAGTACTTATAAAAATATCCAGTGACGTAAAGAATCAGGCAGAAAAATTAAAACCATCTTCCTGTATCTACGCTACTGGAGAATTTTGGCAAACGTCATTCATAATAAGTATTAATTTCATAAGTGCTTGTTCCAAATTTATTTATTTATGACAAAAAACCGATTTTTTAAATTGAAATTTAAAGGACTGTATTTTTCTTAGGAAGCATTTTTCAGGAAAATGACATAATGCATGTCAACTTATTTTTTAATGGGCCATGCAATGGTGAATTATTGACATTTAAAACTGGACCACCCTGTATAACATTACAATTACTAGCATTGTCAAAAAATTCAAATTTGCTGTTGCCACATTTAGCTGAATTTCTCTTAGTTCTTATTTCCAAAGTGATTTCGACGATATCAAATGATTCTAAGATGGTTTGCAAAGTTATAGAAGCTTCTGACAACTTTTACGTAATTCTAGAAGCCCATAGCATGGTTTATTGAGAGGTTAAGATGTTTTTTTTTGTTATTATTTCACTTAATTTAAGGTATTTTGGTATAAATATGACCTTTGCTGGGCATTGGAACCATTAGGGGGTAAAATAAAAATTTGCCAAAATTACACTTTTGACCAAAAATGTGATTGTTCTAATTTTTGAAAAGTCGTATATTAAATGAGCCAAAACTCGCCTCTCTAACTCTTCATGTTACCGAGATACTAAGTAGACTTCTAATACCTTAATACAATTTTTTTTCTCCAAAATCTGCAAGCTCTACAAATAATTTACTTCAATTTGTTTGAAATGTATGAAAAAACAACTGAAAAACCTAAGTTATTAATAAAATAGTCATATCTCAAAATAAAATAAAAAAAAATTTCGCCCGAGCAGGGACTTGAACCCTGGACCCTTGGATTAAAAGTCCAATGCTCTACCGACTGAGCTACCCGGGCAGATGTATAAACATATCGGCTGACCATTGATAACCTAAAAGCGAGTTTATTAGTCCAGGTGTAAACACTTTTATTAAAATCACCTTAAAAACTACCTTTACTTTTACTTTGTAGTATACCTGGCAAATTTCCGCGACAAAAGTTTATTAGCATTCACGTTAGTGTGTAAAAACTCTCTTACCTCAAATCTCTTATAAGAATAAATTACAATTTGTGTATTAAACAAATAAGAAAATAGTTATTGCCAAGCAATAAAAAAACAGTAAAACTAACCTTAAATCAGAGACGCCGTCAATATAAAACATACACACACAGAGCACACCCAAGTTTACAGGGAAAACATACAACATGCACCCTAACCTAAAGGAAATATCCGACTCTACTAAACCAAAAGCAAACACTAACTACGCCATTACCTGTTTAACGAGGGGTAGCAAAGTTTGTTCTATACTACGTGTTTTAATTTCTAAACAATCAAAATTTGTTGTACCTACTGCTGCCATTTTCTACACTACTGCCGTCCTTGTCGCGCGCGTCACACCCTCGTATAAGTCCCTCTCGTTTCACCTACATAACCTCCCTGTTCATTCACAATCTACTAGGCAATCAGATGGCTAATCAGCTGATTATGGATGGGGATCCTTTGGTGCGGAAGCTTACTATACAGTCTGGATGGACAACCGACCTGACCGTGTCGTGTTATCCTTGTCTAGCACATAGCGTAAAACCGGTGCAGTGTGTCGTTGATTAGTACATTTGCTCTCAGACTATATTGTGGAAAATTGATCTAGGAGTAGGAATGAGTCTGGATGCAACTGTGGTCAGCTAGTGCCATCTTACGGATTATTGTGTAATTTTAATATAGTCTGTTTCGAAATAATAGTTATCCATAGTCAATTAAAAAGAACGTTTTGTACAGGGTGTTTCAATAAAATTCATCAGCCGAGATAGCACCTAAAAGTGACCGTTTTTAAAATAAGAGTTGAAAATTTACTTGATTATATTTTGTAACTTTTTAGGAGTATTAATTAATTTCGAATCGGATTAATCGAAAGTTCCTCTTGTAAAACAAAAGACACAATAACTTTTTAATATTAAATTAGAGATGGAGACAGTTTATAAATATTTTAATATAAATAATCATAGAAAAACAAATTTCTCTGCACTAATTTGAGCTGTTTTTAATGACCAGAACAGATGTCCTTTAAAGGTTTTAAAGCTTCTCTGTAACATAAGGCACCATAAAGTTTTGTATTGCTACATTTTGAGACTAGTCTGAACTTTTCTCTCGTTTTATAACCAGTCGTAAATAAAACTATGAACAATACAACTGTTTCTTCTTATAACGCCTTGAAGCTTGGAAATCCCAATCTCCCAGATGTTCATTCAAGTTTCATTACTAAAATTCTTGCAAATTTTTATCTTATACAGCTTTTCTAAACAATTACAACAGAAATTACATATACGTAAAAATTATATTCTTATAATTAACTCCACAATAAGTAACAAAACTATAATAGGGCTTAGAGGCTATTCCTAATCAAAACATCTAAAAGAATAATGACCTATTGTGCACAGTACTCTGTCTGCATCTCTCACTCCCACTTACAAGTGGTTCCTGAAGATTGGGAAGCAGGTAGCCGAAGAATCGAGATGAGAGAGGTGGACCGAAAGATTTGAATTCAAACGGTTTTTAAAGCACCCACAAACTGGTACGTCGGATAGTAAACACACACAAAAGTTTGAGAAAATTTACTGTTTTGGTTCTTGTTTGTTTACTGAAGAATTGTAGTGAAGGTTTCGTGTGATTAACAGTTTATTTCTAGTACAATTATTGTGATGTGATCTCAACCCAACTTGGAATTTATTATCTTTAAATTGGCTAATGGTAAGTTTTTATTAATGATATTCTTACATAATAATTTGTTAACGTTATTTAAATTTAAGGTTTTACATAGATTTTTTAAAATTCTCCTTATTGTAGTATAAAATTACACTTTTTGTCCTCAACTTGCGTAGTGTTGCACATTTATTACTTTTGTATATTTAATTTCAGATGGAGAGTCTTATGGAAGATTACGACTTTCCCAATGAAAATCCGGAATTATCCACTTTCATGATAGCCAAACACCGTTCCACTGGTAAACTTTACTATTTTCAAAGTGTTCCCTTACTGAATCTAACCAGCAACGATCGCAAAGCAGTGCTCAAGAGGATAACAGCCAGAACTCAAATAAAACATCCAAACATCTTGAATTTTTACGAACCTTTGCAAAACGATGACTTGTTGCATTTAAGAATCGAATACTGCAAGTACCACACTTTGACCTACCTTATCCAAAATGATTGCACCAAAACAGGCAAACAGTTGCATGAACAACTTTTGTGTCGGATCCTTTATCAAACGGCGTTCGCCCTGAAAACTGTAGAATGTTTCATGGGAAGTTTAAACTCTGATACTGTCTTACTGGATGAACATTACAACGTCAAGTTGTATAATTTCTTTAATGTGAGTATACAAGGCAAAGCCCAGAAGCAGAAAGAAGTTAAAATGTCCGAATTGGGAATTTTAATCTATGAGGCCTGCTCCTTAAAAAACTTTGACAAATCCAAGTACGAAAATGAACTTCAGGCTCTAAACTACACAGAATCTTTCAAAAGCATAGTGTTGATGATGGTTAAGGACCAAAGTGAAATCAAAAAACATCTAAATAAAATTCTGTGTAACCCTACAGTTTTACTACAATCCAGTGAATGGAAAATCGACAATTGCTTCCTGGAACTGAAACAAGAAACCTTGAAAAAAGACGACTACGAAGCCAGACTTGAAAAGTTGCGACGCAGAGAAGCCGCGCTACAGATCAAAGAACAACTGATAAATGAACAAGAGCGCAAACTTGCCAACAAAGAAAAGAGACTACAAATAATGGAGAGGAACATTAAAGAAAAACTACAGCAAGCTGAATTGTACCTAAAACGTTGCAGAGAAGGCGGGAAATCAATTAGCAGCGGCAGCTCACATTCCAGCTCAATCAAACACTTATACAATGAAGAAATTGAAGCCAGTTATGTTACACATGAAGAAATTGAAGTGCAAGCCACCAGTACCAAATTACAAGTAGACAAAATCGTTAAGCCTTCAAATTTCTCAAGGACTCTATCAGAAAGGAGAATAAGATTTAAAACTAGCCCCTTAAAAGACCGTAATTTTGCACGCAAAAAAAGCGTGCGTCAACCCAAAATTTTAGAAGAAGATTCAAAAGTTGATATAGTTGGCAAAAGAAAAAGCTTAATGTTTTTACCTCCAGAATATGAAAATGATGTGATGACTGCTCCCTGTAGTGTTAGAACTATGTGGAGTGATGAAACTAAAAAATACGCGTTTGAAATGCTTCGTATATTAAACAGTGATGAAAAAGAAAACATTGAGGTGAAACACACTATTTTATAAGCTTTGTTATCACTAGGACTTTTTTGTAAAACTATACTGTAAAAGTGCAATTGAATTTCTAATAGAATATGTCTCAAAGCAGATTTGCCTCATTGTGAATTAACATTTTATTAACAAACTCCTAACAAGAAATCACATTTTAACTACCAAATTCTCCCTTTGAATAATTAAGGCCATGTAGGAGCTTCACCTTCTTTGAGTTCGCGGCCGTACAGAGCAGATTTGTCTCTGAACAAAGTAAGCCTTTCAGTCTCAGTTCTGCAAAAAGAATCACTGTCAATAATTGGTCAGAATGTATTTTACTACCTTACCTATTCAAGTAGGCTCCAAACAGAACTCCAGCTAAAGGTATAGGAAATAAGTACCATTTTTTAGGAAGAAGGTAAAATTCAAAAGCCATCTTCTTGAAGTTCTTTAGCTGCCTTCCGGTCTCTAGCTTTGCACTGTTGGGTGTAGGACCAATCGGCGTATATGGTACTAACTGTAAAGGCGGGAAAGCAGGTTACTAAACAGTACCGTTGAATTAAGCGGCCAATTTGTATGGCCATCTGAAAAAAATTAATAAGGAATCATAAACAAGGGGGCCAGGATGTTGTTGGTTGTTACATCACAAGTTTGGTTAGGATGTTCAGTGGGGAAATAGGGGCTTACCAAGTGAATTAACGTTTAGTTCTCTGTTTTGTCTGACTCTCCTAAAATGAATTGATTGTTAAATACAGTAGAAATTTGTAGAATTAGTATAAATACCAATAAATTGAGATGAACTCCCAATTCCCAATTTCTCAAAAGTTCTAACTCAAATAAATGTTACTAGAGTGGACACACAACACACCAAATAAAATTAATTTCATATATATCTGTCCTCTTTGCACTTATTCACTAAACAAAGCGAGTGAAACGAATACAATTAATAATTATAGCAGTCCATTGGTTGTATATATTTCAATCAACGTCAAATATGTCAAGGTTCAGTCAAAGAAGAAGTAGAATATCAGTGTCAGTGACTATAACCTCTAAATATTTCTATTTTTTTTATTTTTATTTTTAATAATAAATAGAAATTTGAATTTGCATTTTGCATTTGACCATCTGCTATTTGAATGTATAACGGAATCTTGCATTAAAAATTTACTTCGTTCAGTGTTATTGCAGGTATTTTTTTTTGTCAGTTCAGTCTAATGTGTTTTTGAGTACTTAAATTTACATAGTGCCTTTTAATTAATCTTGGAACATGTTTTAGGTAGGTAAAGTACCGATTATTTAAATGGAAACACGGATAATTGGGTGTATATTTATTGTATTAATGTTGTATGACTTGTCTTTGAATTAATACAAAATCATAGAGTGGTTTAATTAAATTAGTATTGTATATGATGCTATTAAGTATAGGGGGAAGTTCAATGGTAAAAGAAAATGTGTTAAGACCTAAATTTGCACCATACTGTGCATTTACTTACACTTTTGGGTTTCCCAAATATCTATCTATTAGCAGAGTTTTTGATCCTACAAGATTTAAAAATAACTCAAAATGATTGGTGTTAACAGAAAAAACATTTTTTTCCAAGTTTAATGAAGTAAAATATTTGAGTGTTTATTACTTTATTAGTACTCTAGAAGTGAATTTCAGGAGTTTCTAAATTTACACTCTTAACTGTACTACTCATACTGTATTACACGTTAATCATAATAACTCTTAACAAAATGATCTCTTTTCTGACATTATTAGTCTTGCAAAAAGGGGAAAATAAAAATTTGTCTAAAGGAAATTACAATTTTTCTAGCAGTCAATTTTTCATACTGTCACTTGTTTTAAGTGGGAGGATGTGTGTCCTTAAAATTAATTATTGGAAAAATAAAGAATTATTCTCAAGGTACTTACTGTACTCCTCTGTATTTTAAATATTCAAAACAAATAACCCTGACATCTAGTGAGCAAAGTTTAACTTTTTATAAGTATTGATAAAATTGGTATAAACCACATATAAATACTAATTTTTATTTAGACTAAATTATGTTCATCATGTTGCCATGTCTTCCATTTACTACTTGGAGGAGGGACCTTTATTTTCATTTTGTTAAACATACTCACTTTTTTTTCCACTCAATCTTTCCTACCTGGGTCCTGGGTATAAAACATTAAGTAAGCTTAAGCCTTAAATATTGAAAACATCATTAGAAAAAAGTTGAATAAGCAGAAACCTTTTTTACATGCTCCAGTTGTTTTGTTTTACAACTCCAGGACTAACTAAGTACAGAAGCACTTAAATTAAACATGTGTGTGTGTTTAATAGAAATATGTATAATTATTTAGATTCAGTTATACAGGATGTCTACAAGTTGTTTATCAAACATGATAAGGTTAAAAGAACACATCATAATGATAGTACAGTATTTTATGAAACATGTCTGTATAGCATAAAATGCTGTTAAATAACCTACCTTCTAAAACTGTATCATTCTAATGTCATATTTTGACCCATTTTTAATTTGGAAAACTGTTTAACACCCTGTATACCCCCTATCAGAGGTCAAATTTATGCTTCTTGTGTATATGCTTGAAACTATACAAAAATAAACCTCTAACCTCTAACACATTAAAAAAATGTGATAACAATATTTTTTTAAATATCTATTCAAATGAACTTTTTATAGAAAAAGGTCACCCTATTTTGAAACAAACATCTGTACATTGTTTTGCATTAAAAGCATTTCTATAAATTCATTATTAATCATAAAGTCCTTATCTTGTTCAATTTCAATTATTGACATCAACTGTTTTTGTGTAGTGTCCAATTCAGCTTAAAAATGTTAACATCGTCTTTATTAAAGCAAAACATCAGTAATGCGCAATTAAAACCGGCCATGTGAAATTTTATATTATTACAAGCATACAGGGGAACAAACAAGTCCTTGGCTTCTATTGCTGCACAATCTAGTAAAAGTGGTGATGACCAATAATTATGTTCATTAAGTAATACTAGCAAACAAAAATGTTGACTTGTAGTTCCTTATAACCTTTGTTAAATAGTTAGTGTAGTTCACGGTGAAGTAAATGTATTCTAAGTTTGTTAAATGGTGGGTTTTGCAGCGTTAAATGGTGAGTAGTAAGTTTGCTTAGACTGTTACATTTTTTACACAGTCAAAGTATGTAAATGGCAAAATTGGAAATTTCAAAACTGCTTTTTATCTACACAAAATATTCAAGGTTGACTTCCGATAACATCGTTTTAGCCTACTTTCTTTGAATTTGGTGTATAATTACCTAGATAATTTCAAAGGTATGATAATGAGTATTTCTGTGTATAGAATGTCCGATATTACGTCTGAAGTGGGACCGTCCAATCTCGACGAAGATATTGATAATCTTTCTCACGAGGATTTGTTAGAAATCACTCAGAGCAGCGTTAAACGACTTATTGCATCTGATCCGTTACTTTCAGACCTTCCAGTAGATGTCACTCCTGAAGAGGTAGTTCTATTAGACCAAGCTGATCAAACTAGTACTTTTTTTGTTATCAATATAGGTCCAAGCTCAAATTGCTGTAATACAAGGCCAAAGCATTACTGTCTCAGTTCTGAGGTATTCTGAATCACCTCTTAGTGTTGTAGTAAGTATTTTTGTAACAGTGAGTTCGATCTATATTGTAATTTAAAGCAACCTAGATAACGTTGAGATTATTTGCGAGTGTCCTTCATTGATTCCTAAAAACCAATTCATTTTGTTAATCTTTCCAACTGTCGCGTTGTGCATTAAGTAGCTGTTTTCCTGTATTTTTAGATACCGCAGCAGAACACCACGGTGTTGGATCTGAAAAAAGCGATCCGCAGACATTTTCAGTTAAAGTTACAGCGCCAAAAAAGCAAAACAAAAGTCAGTTGGAAGTACATTTGGAGGACTTTCTGGTTGCAAAATACCGTTAATGGGAAAATACTCAAAAACGACAAGGAATTGGTTAGCAATTATGGCGTTGTTAATAGGTTAGTATTGTTTTCTTTAGCACAGTTTGACTCATCTTTATTTATAAAATATATTGTATTTGTTATCTTGCTCTATTTATTAATAGTTATTGTGACTACAAAAATGTAGTGCTACGTCAACCTTATTAAGTGCACTTGTGATTTTATAAATTTGTATAGAATGTAAATTTCAAATTATCAGTTCATCAAAATATACCTGGTTATCAAAATATTGTGGGTGTTCCATTTTAGGTCTAAATTGAGGTTTGTAAAGCGACTGAAAGACAGAGGTCCTCCAGATTACTCCGAGAAATGTTAAGTTACGGATATGTGGGATGTGGTGTCAAGAAAAAAGTATTTGGTGTTCGTAGCCCTATTTCTGGGCTTTTTCATGCCTTCTCCAGGTAGTTAACATAAACTTTTTACGGCCATTACCAACATAAGAAAACTTGTAGCCTTTAGTACAGATAGTTACCCTTGGTTGGAGCAAATAATCCGGCAGGAGGACTTAATGTTAGGTTGCGAAAATTTAGGTTTAAGTTTCGGTAAAATTCGAAACGCGTCGCAGTTGAATCACATCTTGGTCGACCACACCCACAAGTTACTTTATTGCTATGTGCCGAAGGTGGCTTGCACCAATTGGAAGAGAGTAATGATGGTTCTGACCGGCCAATCAAACGTTTCCAATTTGATGGATATACCCGCCAATGTTGCTCACGCTAATAGTTCAACTATAAGGTGAGTTATTAATTATCTGAAATTTTAAAATATGATGAGTGGTTTGTAGGTTAGCCGATCTTCCAACTGCTGAAATTAAACGGGTCCTGACTGAATACACCCTGTTTCTTATAGCCAGACATCCGTTTGAACGGTTACTGTCCGCCTATAGGAACAAATTTGCAGACAATATTACTAGCTCCAAGTACTTTCAGGTGAGTTTATTCAAGATGAAGTTGTAGCCAATTTTGAGTTATATTTTTAAAACTGCAGTACTAGTTTATGTGTTAAGTGTTTGGTCCAAAGAAGTATAAAAAATATAAATTATTGTGATTCGTCATCAAGATTCTGAGATTCTCATCCTTTCAAAGTTTGAGCACTCTGTTACTGGTAAATATCTTGAAAATAAACAACAATAAGTTATTGCCTAAAAGTCTGGCATATATCAAAGTATTTATACAGGGTGATTCCAAAGTTGGGGCTTTCCTTTCACCTACGAATAGGGCTTCAAAAAATAAGTTTTTTTTTCCTTTGACGTTTTATCGAAATATGAACAATAACGAAGATACAGGGTGACAAAATTTTACTGAAAAAAAACAAAATAAAAAATAACTTAAATTTTATTTTTTTTAACTACAGGTTATTCTTTATCAACAGACATATACATAAACAAAAGATTTCAGCCGCCTTTGAACTAAGTTTTAATAATTTGACATTTTAAATTAAAACAGCATTTAATTTTAGGCACGCATTAAGACGGTTTTTATTTTTTTATTGGGAAACGGTGCATCGTAGCAAAAATAATAAAAGGGGTTTTATTTTTAGAATCGAACAAGGAATTCAATAATAAATTTTATTTTTTAAAAAAAATAGGGTAATTTTTTTTTCGAAAATGTTTTAAAAAAATTATACGCGCGCCACTGGTAAACGCAAAAAATTGTTGTTTCTTGGAAAATTTTCTTTCCACGTAGCTACTGACACCTACAAAATTTTGTTTAATTACTTCAAGTGGTTTGGCCAAAATCATTAAATTTTTATTTTTTCAGTAAAACTTTGACACCCTGTATCTTCGTTATTGTTCATATTACGAAAAAGCGTCAAAGGAAAAAAAACTTTATTTTTTGAAGCCCTATTCGCAAGTGAAAGGAAAGCACCAACTTTGGAATCACCCTGTATAGCTGCTTAATTTCTATGTGAAATCAGTTTTGCACCAGCATTACCAGAAAGCTGTTCTCAAATTTTCTATTCTTCTTCTCTGAATAATTCTGGTCCAACAAAATCTGCATCTGTTTATTTGATAAAAAGTTTAAATAACGACAATTTAGGCAATTAGGGAGATTGTTTTTGGTATCTTTTCATTTTGTCCCTTTCTTGTGGTCTTTCTAAATTCATCACTGTTATATTAAGAAATATTAAACAATCCACTCTTGTACTAAAATTATGTACAAAACAATTTTAAGGCTCGATATGGAAAACATATAATTAAAAAATACCGACCTACTGCGTCCGTTGACGAAATGGATTCCGGAGCTAACGTGTCCTTTCCTGAATTTGTGACTTACTTACTAACGGAAGGAGTGGACACTAATGAACATTGGACTCCAATTTACGATCTTTGCTTGCCTTGCTCTCTTAACTATCATTTTATCGGTAAGTTGTTTGATGCGGGTTTTGCAGTGCCTTTTACTGGTTAATGCTTAGGACATTACGAAACACTTTCACAAGACGCCAAGACAATTCTAGAGATGATAGGCGCGCCACCTATAGTTTTTCCAGTAACACGAGCGGGTCATACAAAAGACAGGTTGCGGGAATACTTTCAGCAATTATCTATTTTTACTATAGAACACTTGTACAAGAAATACCTCGCTGATTTTAAATTGTTTGGTTATGGCTTGGAGGAGTTGTTAGGGTACGATTTAGCGTAAAGGTTTTGTATTATATTTTTGTACAATTATATTAAATTTTTTTTATTTATGATTTGTAGAGAGGAATTCGTAATATGAGTTATTGTGATTTACAGGCAACAAGGTAAGTACACTTAGACAGTAAAAAAATATTTCATATTTTAAAAATAAAAAATAATCATGCATTACTTTCACTGGATTTGACGCTGATATTTTGATTGGAAAGGCTAGCTAGGCCGTACAGTACAGCATCATGGACGGTAGGAAAAATGGTAAATTTGCTATCCTTTTTTTCCCACCTATCACAGTTCACTATCACTTCATAAGATTGGCCTACAAACAAATAAATTACAACTTCCAGTTAAGTTTATTGTGGGAATAAATACCTGAACAACCGGCTATATACAAAGCTACACCGAGTTTTTCCAAATCAGTTTGTAGCTGTCTTAGAAAAACTACTCCGGACGGATCTAAGGAGGTTAAAGAGGAGAAGTCGATAATTACTCCTTTCACTAATAAACCTTCCTCATCCTCATATTGAATTCCCTACAAAAAAAAATTAGATTATACTGCACTGACAGCTGTATGTTTATATGAGTTGGTTACCTTTTCGCGAAGTTTAGTGCGTTTTCTTAAAACCGCAGCGGGATCCATTCCAATTTTTTGAACAAATAAATCTTTGAAAGAATCCCTAGAGGCAAAATTCAAACCCCCAACAAAATGGATTATTTTTAATCCGGGCACTTCTGTAGTCTGAAAGAGATTTATAAAAAGTTGGTCAATATTGATTAATTTACTGAAACAAAACACTTACTGCTTTGTGACGTTTCATATCAAGATACAAGTCAGTGCCTGGTAATCTACCTAAAATGGAGGCTCGAGGCCTTAATCCTTGTGCTGCTACGCTCAGTAAGGAAGCGGCAACTCCAGCAGCCAATCCCACACTGATTTGTACAAATAACGTGGTGAGAAAAGTCACTCCCCACACGAAACCATCCCAACGACTCAGGTGCCAATGACGTGGGAAATCTTTAATTTGCAATAACATACCCTGAAAAACAATTGGAATACCACAACATACTCTGCAATGTAACAAGCCTTACCTTCAAAGCTATAACAATTATACTAGCTAAAACACAGCGGGGTAAAGTCTGAAATACCGGCCCGACCCATAACAAAACAGTCAGCAAAAGAACACTACTGACCACGCTGGCTAGTTGAGTGACCCCACCCACAGCTTGCTGGATCATCGATCTGGACAAGGAGGCAGTTACTGGAAGACAGGAAAATACTGACCCCACCACGTTACTTAAACCCTGAACAGAACAAAAAAAAAACACAATTTCTGAAATAAAGTTTACGTTGGTATAGGTAGACGAACCAAAGCTAAAAGTTCTTGGTTTGAATCCACTTCATACATTAGTTTCCTGGCAAAAATAAGTGCCATGGACATGGTGATTGTGTAGGATACCATAGTGATTACGATAACATCCACCCAGATGTAGGGTAGGAGACTAAAGACAGGCAGTTTAGGTTCTGGAAGGCTGAAAAATGTTGTCGTTTATTGGTTGTTCGATGACTATCTAAGCCAGCTTTAGTTGTCAAAAGTGAATTTCAAAAATATGTTTGTACTAAAATCCAAACTATCGTACTCCGAAAATTATCCTCTTTGGATTAGGTAAGTTGCGGTGTAACTTTTTCCTACTTTTTGGAGACCCTGATGTTGATTTAACCAACGATTTGCGATTACCTCTGTAACTTAACTGGGCGTTATGATTTTGTTAAAGTGTTAAAAAAATATTATAATGAGATGGGAGAGGGGGTCAATTTAAGTATATTTAGCTTATCAATTTAGTGTATCTGAAAGAACTGACATTTCGATCATATACTTGGTGCTCTTCAGGGTTAAATAACACGGACAACAAAATCACAAGAAGGAGCCTTGTGGACTCTCTATATATAAATAATGAAATTATTTTGCTCACCCAGTAGGTATAAATCCTAAGACGGTTACCTTTTGGGTCTTATGGATACCGGTAAAGTAGGCCACTGCCGTACCAAGAAAAACTGCCATCAATTCAATAGGGAAGGGCATCCGACACTTTTTGGATAGCCATGGCTGTAATAATGATCACTTGACTTTAAATTAATTGAGAAAAAAAGTACTGTACCTTAAAAAATTCATTATTTAAGACCAGCACTGTACAAGTTGCCAGGGACAGTATTAAGGCAGTGGTGTTCGGTTCACTTATGTGTACCGCTACATCGTATAAAGTCTGAAAATAAGTTTAATTATTAATCTAAATAGAAAAAATAAAAATAAGGTGAGAACTGTTTTGATTTGAACCATAGCAAACCGTTGCAAATCTTGTATTAGAAAGAAAATATTTTAAAAAACCGGGGTCTGCTATCCAGGTAAAAAGCAAAACAATAGACATAAGTTGAAATGAACCTACAAAAACAAAAGAAAAATTCCCTCGTCTTTTGTCGATTTCCAATCCTAGAAGATCTTTCAACTGCGACGAGACGACATGGAAGGCGGACGCGCACGTGAATCCACTTACCAAATTATCTGATAGTAAATTCGACACTGCACCTAATCTCAATGTGAACATCACTAGCTGCAATAAAAAAACCAAACCAAAAATGAGGAATCACTAAACTAGGAAAACAAACGAACTTGCAGTAGAGCAACTCCAAAAGTGACTGTGGTGGCCACCTGCACACTAGTGAGGGTCATGTTTCCTGGTAGTAAGGATTCAGTTTCTACAAACCTTTTAGTACCATTCGCCATTATTTCTAAGTTGGCGTGTTCACTAACAACCTTACCGGTCATTAAACATACAATGGCGAAGGTTCCTGAAAATTGTAAATTGTCATTTGTGACCCATCCCTTTAAGTTGGTGTTTTGTGCTAACCCATGGAAACATGCCTTGAAGTCCCAAAGACAAAATAAACCAGTACCGGAAAGAAAGCCATGTAAATACCACTAATTGGAGGCACATTACCCAGCAACCCGTATGCCATACCCTGTAATATGTTACTGTGTGTGATAAGTGTACTTTTTAAATTTTTTCAGTACCTGAGGAATGTGCATCACAGCTACTGTTATCCCGCTTATGATATCGGATATCAAACTTTTTTTCCAACTATATTCAGGCAACCATCGTAGTAAAGGAATTCGATTTAAAAAACAGTCTAGAGGTCTGATTGATTTGCAGTAGTTTGCTGCTTTGCTTTTGACTGCAATTACAATCAAACATTCAAAGAGTTTGTACTCACTGCAATTAACTCACTCACCAGTGGTGTAGGGCTTTTCATAATGAGCATCCTTGTGCAGATCCTCAATTTGATATATCGGCCTGGCGATATGCAAATCGGGGCTGTTTTGATTGGCAAAATTGTCATCCTGCAGGTAGCTGAAATTATTATGAATTTAAATACTATAAAACATATAATAACACAAAAAATGGGATGATTTTTACTTTACAATTGTTTGGACATAACAAGACGTTTCGGCATGTATGCTGCTGGTGACAGTTTTTTTTATAATAACCTGATAAATTGAAAAAACAAAAAAATACTTACTGACTGTATTGAGGATGGAAATAGTAAGTTTTAGTTTGCAATAGGGGAGCCTTTTCGTCATCCATTTCCGCACTTATAAACGTATTTAATACATATTTACAGACAAATAAAACCGAAATGCGGTTACAATAAATATGTCAGTAAACAACTAGAGTACATATTGTGAAAATTTAGAACTTGATAAAGTTCGATGCCCATGTTTTTGTTCGGTCTGGCGGTTCAAATTTGATAGTGGAATTATTTTTTACTAAATACATATAAATAATTTGCCCCACATATGATTATTTTCTTTCAGTTGGTCTGCAATTAGTAATTTGTGTTGTGATAGGATTTACGTATTTTTAAGTGTAAATGAGTGTGTTAATTTTATTAGAATTTAGAAACTTTTTGTTTCTTTAATGTTTTTTTCGTTTCTGTGACCGTTTTCAAATTATTTGCAGAAGAAATTTTGATAGATATTTTTACAGTAACGTAAAAACGCAATTCACCAAAGAATCACTATAGTTTTTTGCGCAACAGTAAGGGAGGAAAGTACAACGTTTGCTCCCCAGGTAGTAAAAGTGGTAGAAAATAACTATTTAAAACATTAACACTCTATCATGTCCAATTGTCCAATAAATTTAGTTTTTAAGAGGTGTCCCAAGTTTTAATTGAGGAAAATGTACCATCAGCTACTAAAATATAGAAAAAAAATTCTAGATTTCTAAATGACAACAGAGAAAAGATACTGAAAAGGTCTAAATTTGAAGAAAATGTATTTGTCAAGAAAATATTACTAATAAGCACATTTACACTATAGTACCTACTAAAAAATGGAGTGTTATTGTTACATGCTACCAAATTTAATTACTATACTTCTACATGTTGCTATTGGAATATGTTGAAACTGACCTGTATTTAGGGTCCAAGAGTGTCTTCTCGTTTTTCTGGTCCATGCTGACTATCCTGAACGCTACTAGCACTACAAAATTCTACATAACTTCCAAAAGATCGTCAAGGGCAATTTGATTCACCCGGATCTGGGGATCTCAAGCACTGATCTAATCTTTATCGTCGATATACACCTCTCTAATCGTCCGTCTGAAAAATTGTACAGTTTTATGTAACCTCATCAGCTTCCAAATGAAATCAATATAGATAACAATTTGATTTAATAATAATAGTTAATCGAGTAATTTTATCATTAATGAATTTCTCTGGTTTACTAGAGTGGATCTATCAGGATTAAACTGTAAATCCGTGTCCAAATAGTACATGATACTTAGTTATAACTAGTTAAGTAAATATTGAACAACAATAGACCAGACCTGCCCAGCGCAATGCGATGATCTTTGGTAACCAGCACTGTTTTCATAATCACAAAGGAACTTTAACCTGAATACCTCAGCTTCTCATTGAGTTGGCAAGCTGATATTACTTATTTACGAAAAATGCATTTGAATGTCCAGGACACTATGCAATTGCTTTATCCAAGGTCAATATAATCTAAAATTACTTAAAACAAGCGTTTTTGCATTACCTTGAATTTAATACTGAATATGTAAACGGTTTGGTAAATCCCCATCAGGTACTTAAAGAAACTACTAATACATCATCACAACTGAATTTTCACAATGATAAAAAACAGGATATGAAAGGAAGTTGCTAACAACGCTAAGATAAACAGAGAAATGTTAAATGATTTAATACTTATACGTTAATTGTTACAATAACATTGTCAGGAGCATTTTTAAACGTGTTTTAATTAAAACGTTTTGCACTCACCCTATGTAATGACAGCAAAAATAGCAAACCAACATAAATACATTTTCAAATAGAATATATACTTGCCAAGAAGTAATTATGGGTTTATAATAGACTTTTAAAAGCACATTAACTTATGGAATAGTATTATCTCTATTTTGTACGATAAAAGGCATGCAATTGAGCGGTGATTTAATCCGATCTAATTTACTTTCAGGGTTTATCACAGAAATGTTCTGTTTAATCGTTCTTTATATCGTCAATAAAATTATGAATTGAGGCTTATTTAGTCTTTAAATTCCAAAATCTCACAATTATAGTGATTTTTGCATTTACATATACAACAGTCTGATGAGTTTTTAGGTAAATAGTCATTTATTTTATTAAATTTGAAAGACTAAATATTGCCCATTATTGATGTGTAGATAGTGAAAGCGCTTTATAAAAGAATTATGTAGATAAGACATGTTCTGAATGCTGATTTAACTTAAAAAATATATAATAGCCACATAAAATTTTCATATAAAAACGTAAATCCATCATCAGGTACTCAGTTTTTGTATTCATACTGAATGTGAATTTTTAAGAAATAATAACATTTAAATAGGAAAATAATTATTGCAGTTTAAGTAAATTTGCCTAACAACGGCAACACTGCAATAATACAATCAGCTGATCGCAAATCAATGAAAGTTTGCAGTGGCGTAGTTGTACTAATTACAGGACGTAACTACATTGGTTATTTTCATGGGTAGATTTTTCAAATGTTTTTTCTGGACAAGAAATAGAATAACTAATACAATTGTCAAACCTTTTATCAAACAAGAATTTTAAATAACCCTTTCATGCCTGTGCAAAAACAAAAATTACGTTCGAAGGACCAAAAAATTATATAGTACAATTATCACTTTTGTTACATTACATTTAACAACTATTAAGTTATACTATACATATAACCTTTTATTTTTTTTTTAGTTTTAATTGACAATAGATAAAAAATGTATTGTACTTTTTTTTTATTCAGAATACGTACACGTGACTGTCAAAATTGTATTTCAATTTCTTTGGACATAATGTAACAATATGGTTACAATTATTAGTTATGTAATGGTTGCAATGATATAAACTTACAGTTCTCACAGTGTTGCATTCCTGTGTCAAGCAACGTTAATTGTGTTTCTCCCACACTGAACTAAATAAATCATAGATAAATGTTCTTCTTTGGCACTGCAAACTGTTCACCTCTTTAATTGTATTGTTGAAGCTTGGCAACACGGCAACAAGGCCAGTTAGTAATGAGTGGGGAAGTGGGTAGATAGGAAAGGATACCAACCACCAATAGTCCATGGACCAATATTTTCTAAGGAGAGGAACTAAATAAATCACTTTTAATTTAAAAAAAATTAATAAATATTCCTTTAATACACTTGTGTAGTTTTATAACATATTGCAACTTAGTACCTTAAGCTTAAGCATAAATTAGTGAGATAAAATAACATACAACTTTAAAGCTGTGCTGAATAATATGAAAAACTACTTGCCACCTGGCATAATTTTACCCAAATTTAAAAACACCCTAACTCTATGGTTACTTTTTTGGGGTTGCTTATTCTCAACAGTAACTGTAACTGTATTAGTAAAAATATGTTCAATATTGAAACCACAAACCACTTCATCGCCCACTTTTAAATCTGAATCTGGTGTGACTTGTAGCTTTACAATTGCCTTGTTGGATTTCCGCCAAACTACCAAGTTTTTATCATCTTCCACATTGGGATGGTCACTTGATTCATCATATTCAGCAGCATCATCTCTTGGTGGTAGTATAAAAGTGCTTGTTGGAAGTACCAAAGAGCTGTTAACAGATTGTGTGATTTTTCTTGGTTTTACTATTATTGAAGGTTGTCTTGGTGCTAAAGACAGCAAACTAGAAGGCTGACTGCCACCAGACAGTGAAAGGGTTGTTAAGGATGATGGTTGCTTGCTGGTTTGCAATGATAGGGCTTGATCTAAAGTGTCAGTTAATTCAATCATTTTCTGTTCTTGCACATAAGCTTCTTGGGCTGCAAGATCCAAATCCAAGAAAGTGATGGTGGTTTCATGTTGAGTGGGATTGATAAATTTAATAAGTAGCTCTGCTGGTTCACCTGCTTTCAAAGATGGCATTTTTACAATGCGAATTTCTGGGATATAATAATAAGCAAAAAGCTGGATTTTAAATTTGACTGAGTTAGGATTGTACTCAGGCTTGCTGACATTGCGTTCACACTGGCGGCATCTTAAAGATTTTTTAATAGACAATTGCTTTTGAACTGGAAACAGTTTATCCACAGTCATTGGTTGCAATTCAGGTTGCAGGAGCCTTTGCTCTATTGATGTCACTTCCATTAAGTTTACTGAAGAAGTAAAAATATCATCTGGTAAACCATCCACTTCAGATTTGGCCACTGCTGGATCAGGAAGTTTAGGTCTTTTCAGCATTGCATGTGGAATATCAGGCAGTCCAATTCTCTTCCTCAAAGCTGATGCTGTTACACCAGTTCTATCAGTGTAACTTACAAACTTGCCTCTTTGTTTTTTCTTGTCACTCTCCTTTTGTTGCTTCTGAGACAACATCACTTGCTTGTAAGCATCCACAATCTCTTGCAAACGATTAGCATGGACATTTTCACGTTGAGGCCATCCTCCAGTAGCAGAAGCTTGATCAGGGATACCTACATCTCTAGAATTCCAACGACAAAAGTAGCAACTTAAGTAGTAAGTTTTCTTGATGGGTGATTTGGCATCCTCAGGGTTAGTGGGTCCCTTTGAGGCTATTCTAGTTGAAAGTTCCTGCTGGCAGCTGGGACAAATAAAACAGTTGGCGCAACGATTTTTCTTCACTCTGGCTTCCGCGGAGGGGATGTTTTCGGAACACTTTCCGCAGAAAATTGAATCTACTTCCGGACAGACACAAAAACCGCAACGAAGTTGAGAACAATGTCTGCAGAAGTATAAATAGGGCAGTGACTTTAGAAGGCCACAACTACAAGCGTAACGAACCACTTCCGGACCCGTTATATACGACATTTTATTAGATTTTTAATTTGAAATGGTATAAGCTAAGAATTTTTTTTACCAAAAGAAAATTTCTTTTTTTTTCTTGATGATGGATAATTAGGGATGTTTTGACAGTTGAATATGATTAATGAATTCTGTCAAATTCCAAACCACCGTCAGTAAAATCATAACATACTTATGCAGTTCTTATATCTCATTTTAATACTACGAGCTAGACAAAGATAAACCCATACTCGTTCATGGCTTGTTGGGTAAGCTACTCAACACAAATGATGACAATTGACAATTGACATGCATCATTGTGTCAGTCAAACTGTGGTCACGCTCACGCACTTCACGCAGTGTCAGTGGTCCCGAAAATTTAAGGAGATTTTCCAATTTGTTTCCTTTCCACTTTGCAAAAAGTTCTGCAACTTTACAGCGTTTTTTACTGTCGCTAAACGAGTAAAATCCGCTTATAGTAGTGGAACATTAAATAAAATGTTAATAGATCAGATTGACGCGTTTAAGACCTGGCTGGCAGCTGTTCTCAAGCCCTTGTAAGTTGACCCCTATACTACCAGAAATTTACATTATTTTACAGGATATTGGTACCATCCTGTTCGAGTATCAATTTAGCAAACACGTTTGCACTAAAACTTCCTACAGTTACCTTTGTGAACAAGCTGTTAACCAACATATCCTATTTCCTAACACATAACCCTACTTTCAGACCCATTAGAGGGAGTACAACAAACTACAGGAACCCAACTTACTATTTTAGGTGTGATGCTGATCCAGCTGCCCTGGCCAAATATGTCCTAGCATTGGTCAAAAAGGATAAGTCCGAATTTGAGCTTAGGAAAAGTATGAAAGCCCAACTGCAAGTTTTCTTGGAAGGGGGTAAGCAGACTAAAAATATTGCAAGTTATTTTTAAATATTTAGCCTCCCACTTGTTTTGGAAACCAGAAAGGTGGTAAAAAATACATAATTTACAGCTTGTTTTTATTACATTTTGTTTTGTGGTACTATCTTTATGTTGGGAAAGTAATTCTAGATAAGTAGGTGATTTTTGGGGTTTTATGATAGTTTTTCCCTGAACTTTTGACACATTTAATTTTATTCTTAAAATTTTAATATGTTGTAGTGTAATAAATTTGGCTGAATCTAATAATGTTTTACTCAAAATATTCATTTATTCATAGTCACTTGATTAATTTCTATCAATCTATAATGTGGTAAACATTTTAGTGTAACACCATTGATTAACTATAATTTAAATATGAATTATGAAAAAGCAGTAAATTGTGTTAGTTGTTACTCTATTTACTCTTTAAACCTTAGAATTCCCTGTGTACTATATCTTGATTGGAAAAATTGTTTAAAAAAAAAAACCAAAATATTAAGAAAAGCTTTCTTTTAACATTCCGTTAAAACTGGTTGGTTAGTTCAGTTTTAGTGTATTAGACTTCTACTTATTTAATCAAAACTCACTTTGTTTTAGAAACGGAAAATTTTGTCAATTTGGTGTTTCAAGCTTTGAGCAACAAGGAATACATCAATACCCCAGTGATTCCTAATGCAAATCCGCCCAACCCAAATATCACTACCCCAAAACCAAAAGAGGTAAGTGAGATTTTTAGTAAAAAATTGTAATACCTAGTTTTAATAAGTAAAAAATGGATTTACTATTACATTTGCAGTTTATGCATGATGTAAACAGCTTTAGAAACTGGACAAGTGCATCTGGTTGTTTTGTGAGTGACTAAACATTTCAATTAAAAATAATGTTGTGCCCACCATTTTTTTGGCACATTAGGTGTTTTTATCTGGTCAAGAATTAATCATGTTTGAGAGTAAAATGTACACTGTTTTTATGTGGTCATTGTAGATCCCACACTGTCCCAATTATTCAATTTGACTGAACTTTCCTCTTGTTTATCTGTTTTAAAATATGCACTTGCACCCATGTCAATAAGTTATAAAAAATATGTAAATTATAGGTTTTGTGATACTGTTTATTCATTTTGTACCATATCCACTTAAAGCACAAAACATGCATTTTAACAGGGTAGAGAAACCAAAGTCATAGTACAACCTAGTGAACTGCCCAACCTGAATGATGAGGTGAACGGCGGTACAGCCGAAAAACCTCCAGCAATTCCGGAAAAAAAGGAAGTGGTGAAAAAGGACATGAAAACGCGCAGAAATTCGGAAAACACTGTAAGAAAAATTTGCGGGTTTTAAAATTACTTTGGTTAGTAAGAATTTCAATCAGACTCAAGAAAAAGACGAAAAACCACCAAGGAGGCGGTCCAGACACCGATCGCTGTCGCGCAATCGCTCAAAGTCACGATCGAGGTCATGGGATAGGAATAAGAGGTCGAGGTCCAGGGAAAAGTCTAGGGATAGAACAGACCGGACAGATAGAGAATCGCACAGGTTGGAGCGAGAGAAACGGGACAGAGAACGCAGTGAGAGAGATAGAGTAAGACCATGGAGGAATAAGTCACCTGGCAGAAGGTAAGTTAGGTTTTATAACTTTAATTTTAATATTAAACACCTTGATGAATATATTTGGTTATTTGTTGTGTGTATAATTATATTTAAGAAAGTTGGGCACAAGAGGTGGTATTTAATTTTAGACATGATAGGAGACGTTCAAGGACGCGCAGCCCCAGCCCACCCAGAATTCGCTCAAGGTCTCGAAGTCCTAGATACTCTCATAGATCACAGAGGTACAGAAGTAGGTCTAGGTCATTGGAGAAAAGGGATAGGAAGGATTCCAAAGATGTGAAAATTCAATCCAGGTATGTTTTTGACATATAGGCATACAAAAATGTGTTACACCTGTATAAGATAATAATTAATAATTTAACTTACAAAATGGAGGTCAAAGGCATAGGCTTTTGTTGCATTATTTGCTCGTGTTTGTCTTAGTTTGAAATCAATGTGTCTTTCACTAATAATATAAAATTAATATTAATTTTAGTGATTAAATATAGTTATATTTGCTAACAACTTTTTATAGACCAGGAACTCCAACTCAAGATCCTAGTCATCCTGATGCAGAACCTGGAGCACAAACAATTCTACAACCTAACAACTCGAAACGGCGGTGCAGGTTAGTATCTTAATTTGATATTTTCTTAGTAAACAATGTAATAGTTTGATAGCCTAACAAATGCAGTTTGCAAAGTTATTCGATTTAAATTATTGTTATAGGGATTTTGACGAAAAAGGTTACTGTATGAAGGGAGAGATGTGTCCGTTTGACCATGGCGTCGACCCAGTTGTTCTGGAAGATTCTACTTTAACCAGAGTGTTGTCATACAATAGTAACGGTGACGTTGCTGTACCTGGAGTTCCTTTGCCGGGACCTTTACCACCTGGTGCCATGCCGCCTAATCTCCCAGTGGATAATCCCTACAATCCTCAGGCACCCCAAATGTGGGGTGGCAACCGATTTAGAGGGCCAAGGCCTATGGGAGGAGTAAGGGTATGTTAATTTTGCAGTTCACTGATTTTTTTTTAAATTATAACCTAATTTATAGCTACCGGGAATAAACAACTTCCAACAGCAGCCACCGCCCAATTTCCAACGCGAATTGATCCCTGTACCAGTCGTAATGGATAACACTAAGCCTCCAGGAGTCTTGCCCCCAGGAGGTTACGCCCCCGTGCCCCCATACGGCCACCCAGGAGCAGCTCCTCCCCATAGTTACGGTCCTGGGGGAATGCCAGTGTCGCATCAGGGCTTGGAGGGAGCCACCATGCACACTGGGGGCATGTACAGGAAAAAGGTGAGCAAAGCACAAAACTATGTTTTGTTGACATTTTTAAAATGCTTTGATTCATTTGCAGTTTGATTACAACCGTTTGGGTCCACGCAAAAATCCCGCCAACTGCAGTCTGGAACTGAAAAAAGTGCCTATTGCTCAGAACACCATTACCAACTTGAATAATCACTTCTCAAAGTTTGGAAAAATTATCAATATTCAGGTAAGTGAGATAAACAAGTGAATCTTGAAATATTATAGATTTAGATTTGTTTATTTAACCACAACATACATGAAATGTATGCGCAGCAAGTCATCTTAACTCAAGTAAATAATTCCTACAATCTACAATATAACAAAACACTAACAGATAAAACTTATACATGTATATAAAAATCGCTCACTTTTAAAAAACATAATAAAATCTCGGTATAAAAAGAAGCGTCAATAAAAACCTGCTTGACCGCCCTCTCAAAAGCACAACCCTCCAGTGTCCTGATGCAATCAGGAAGCTTATTATAAAACCGTAAATTAAAACAATTTTTAGCAGAGACCTGAAGTCGCCTGCGAGGTAAACGCAATAAATTAGCGTTTCTGGTGTTAAACGAATGCACTTGAGAGTGCATGGTGTAAAGCGATTTACTCTTATGAATTTCATTTATGCAGCCCAACATATATGCTGATGGAAATGTTAAGATTTTCAAATCCTTAAAATGCTGTCTACAAGAATCTCTAGGTCATCAACATGGTTCGGATCGCTCGCTTTTAGTTCTAATGTGTCTCTCAGATGTCGCAACATAAATATGACAGTGGCAAGTTTATTGGAAAGGCAGTCAATATGCACTCCCAACAAAGTGACGGTATTACCCTTAGACACGTTATCCGAAGTAGAGAGAATCAACTCTTGAATTTTAATGTGATTCAAGACTAATTTATTATTAGAAAACCAAGACTCGACTCTCGTTTGCACCTCCCCAGAACGAAACAACAGCTCCGAGAGTGTAGCCCCGCTAGACATAACGGTTGTGTCGTCAGCGAACAGATAACAATTGGCTGGCTTTACGTACTCTGAAAAAACATTAATGTAGATTATAAAAAAAAGAGGACCTAAAACTGATCCCTACGGAACACCTCGCTTTAGTGGCAAGACAGAGGACAGCTTTCCATTTGCCTCGACACACTAAGAGTGGTCTAGCAGATAAGATATATGTTTCTTTCTTTTTTAGGTAAACTATGAAGGTGACGCTGAGGCCGCTTTGATCACGTTTTCCAATCACCATGAAGCATATTCTGCATACAGGAGTACGGAGGCGGTGCTGAACAATCGTTTTATCAAAGTGTTTTGGCACGATGCTGATGGAAATAAGCAAGAAAATGTTCCTCCTGTTCAACAGTCTGCTGTTAAGGACCGTTTGGGAGCACCATCCGGAAATAAGGTATGTCTTTGTTTTTTTAACGGTCTAGAAACTTTTAGTTATTTATCAATCTATGTTTTTACAGGTGTTGAATCTGTTACAACCAAAAGCGGGCGAATCAGACACTGAGAATAAAGACGCAAAACCGGAATTGACTAAGGAAGAGAGTAAAGCGCAGGCCACTGCTGACATAAAGAAGAACCAAGACTTCCTTGCGGCTCAAGTTAAAATGAACAAAAACAAAGACGAGCAACGCAAAGAAGTGCTGAAAATACAGAACGACTTGAGAAAACGTAAACAGGAGCTGCTCGACAAGCAGCTGTCGCAGCAGAAAATCCTCATTGAAAAAATGTCAAAGTGTAAGTATTTTAGTTTTGTAAGCCGAACGAGTTTAATGGTTATGGTTTGTAGTGCCTCCTGGCCCTCAACGTGACGTCATTAAGGATACTATCAAGAAAACTCAAGAGTCAATTGAAGGCATCAAAAAAGACTTGGAGGCTGCTACTTTGGCCGCCAAAAGCGCTACAGTGGGAATGAAAAAGTCTAAAGAAGAGACCCAGAAGGTAAACAAATTTTTGTCTGTATTTAAAGACGGCGTATTTAGTGCGGCATTTTGCAGGAACTACTGGACATGGAATTGGACTTAATCGCTAAACAGCAGGAAGGTGCCGACACAAAGGAGTTGCAATTTAAACTGGCCGAGTTGAAAGCTAAAGCGGCTTCACTTAGCCGAATGCCTGTTAGGGGAGGCCGGGGTAGGGGGAGATTTACTCCCGTGGCCAGCTGGCATTTATTGAGCAAAAACAACCTGATTGATAACAATTTCAGTAAGTGATTTTAGTCATACTTTTTCACCGTTTTTTACATGGTTCTTAAAAATAAACAGCAGGCAAAATCAAGACTGTTAACAAAATTGTAAACAATGTGACAACGTCGCCTCCGACTCTTGCAACTCCATCTCTTCCTACTGCACCGTTTCAGAAACATACCTTGGACCATCGACCGACACGCCTTCTGGTATCTGGTTATGAAACTGAGGAACAAGAGGCAGTATTGGCCCACTTTCAGGTATTTTTTTAAAACCAAGTTTTAAGTATTTTTGTTAGTTAATTATTATTGACTTAAAATGACATGCATTATTTTTTCGCCGATTGTCAGTAAACCTGTCATTTTAGTGCCTAACGACAGGCTGTAAACAACCACTTTTACTGCCTAGGCAGTAAAATTTTTTTACTGCCGCTTACCTGGCGCAGGGACAATATATGACATCGTTTACACAACATAAAATTTAACTTTTATTAAGAAAAACACCAAACACTATAACATTTTTGGAGTCAAACAATTAAAAGTATATATAATTATTTATAAACATTAACAGTAAAATCAGAACATACTTCTATTATTATTGATTTGTCGTTCACTTCGTTAGAACTATTTTTCAAATACACCGATGAACTAGAAGTTTCATCTTTTCTCTTCCTACTGTCACTGCAGGTGGGAATATTCGCTAGAATTTTTTCACTAATCACACTTTTGCTTTCGACTGAATTCTCTATGTAGCCTTCAGCAACACTTGTGGACTTCCATCCTCCATGTCTTTTTAGCATTGTGATGTCAGCTCCAGAATTAACAAGCCAAGTAGCAGACGTCCTTCTAAAGCAATGTCCAGTGTACTTCTGAGCATTTGGTAGTTTTAAATAAGTTGCTATCTCTTGTGGCATAGCACCAAATTTATGAATTCCAATAACTTGTTTTAATGCTTTACCCCTCCAATATCTAAAGAAAAATCTTCGGCTTTCAAATCCAGAAGGACGATAAGAAGCATATTTTCTATACATGTCCAGGTGTTCTGATACCACAAAAGATCTCGGTCTCTTCGTTTTGGTATCAGGAAGGGAAACTAATAGCTTATTGCCCATATCTTCAATATCATCTAATTGCATTCGCACAAGTTCGTCACTTCTACATGTTCCGGCAATCGCAAGAACCGCCGCAACCTAGACAAAAATACTTGGTTATTCACTTAAAATTCGATCCAAAGTTCTGAAACTTACTTTGGTTGATAAATAGTTGGCATCTGGAGCTTCCGATAAAAATTTAATAACTTCTTCCTTCTCAAACACCTTAGATTTTTTGGGTTGGTATCCATCTTCCTGCCTTTTTAAAAAAGCCCTTAGTTTCAAATACTTTGCCAAATCTACATTATGATGAGTGCTTAAGGTGGATTTGAGCTTAGAATATACACTCCACAATGTAGAAGACTTTAGTTTTTGAGACAGCTCAGCAAAATATGCGATTAACACGTTTTCTGAAAACGAACCTATGTTCTTGTTCTTCCGGTAATCCATAAATCGGCAGTCTTCATATATTTTTTGCGATTTTTTCGGTAGGAGATTAATTTGTACATTTCTGGCTGCTTTTCGCACCTCCGGAGGCGTTAGTGGTACATCGTCGTCACTCTCCATAGTCTCCATCATGAAGAAACAACTTATAAATTTGACGAAACTTTTAGATGTCAATTTTGGCTTATTTAAGATGTCTATTTAAGATCGTAATCATAGCAACCAAACAGGTATAATTATTGTTGTAGGTACATCATAGGTGGACAGTTTTCATTATTAGAAATAGGAGAGGTTTATTACTACTTAAATATAAAAAGTTATTCTGATTGACAATAATCGGCGAAAATGCACATTTACTGCCTCATCTCTCTTCATGGCCGGCCTCGTTTTCGACTCGGCAATGAATAGCGCTGCGGCGGTAAATGTGCTACTTTTTCGCCTTGTAAAACAAATAACTATTTTTGTTCAGCAATTCGGTGAAGTCTCTGACTATTCGGTCGACAGTTCCCTGCCAAGCATAACTTTAAACTACAAAACTAGAAAGGAAGCCGAAGCGGCATTATTGAAAGGAAAACACTTTCAGGTGATGTTTCGCTTATCGCTTTAGAGTAACTTCTTTAACAAAGAACGTTTTATAGGATCGTACTTTGTCGATAACCTGGCAAACTGGAGCCCCTCATCGTCTACAGACCCAGAAAAGTGGCGGTTCGGGTACTATGTTGCTGTCGGAATCAGAAGAAGATCATTTGATTGACCAAAGTTTGTTGGAAGGCGACGAAGAGGTAAGTTGCAGTTAACTCAAAAATTGTGATTCATTCATCATCATTCATTTTAATCTCTATAGTTTAGTGAATAATTTTCTTTGATTATGGCATAACTGTGTTATACATATTTGTAGGTGGCTCCTGAAACTGAAGAAGCACTTCTCCAAGACGACGAAGACGAAGATGAGGAAGATAGGTCGTGGCGTCGATAGTTTAGTTTTACATATTTTGTTGGGATGTGGACGTTTTTTCCTGACCTCGTAATTAAGAGAAGATAATTTAAAAGCACATCCTTTCCTATTTAAATGCCATATTGTCATTTTATCCTACAACTTTCCAGTCCAATCCCTTCATAATGTCGTGATTATAGAGTTTTGTTTTTTTTTGTCAATTTTGAGTAGTTATTCTAGGGCATGTTTATTGTTTTATTGCTTCTTAGGTTCAGTGAATTCTGAATTATATGTATAATAGACCCGTATATTCAATTTAATCTCAGCATAATGTTAGTCAAAAATCTACATTACGGGAGTGTAGTATCTGTTCAGTTAAAACTAATGTGGATTTTTGGTGTTTGAAATGTAAATATTTCAATCAGCGTTGTATAATACTTTTGGTATACTTAACTGATAAAAAAAATTAAGCCCCTTAAAAAACTAGAAAGTACGGTTAATTCAGTATCAATTCAAGAAAAGAACATAGGTAGAAAAAAATAGACAAAAGATGTATATTTTAATAAAGATTGACTAGGGGCGTAGAATATAAAAAAAAACACAAAAGAAAATATAAAAAGAAATTCGAAGAACAAGGTGACTGATACGCCAAGAAGTATTTTGAGTAAGTCTTGTGTTCAAGGTGAGTGGACAATTGCTGCCCTCCAATGCGACTGTCAATTTATTGTGACTCCTTTTTGGGTAAGTACTTTATTGTTTAATTGGCAACATTGTATTATTACATACATCATACAATTTTGCCAAATGTCTGAGTGTAAACATTTTGTATAATGTGAGCAACGTTTATTGATTGTGATTCATTGAGCATCACTTTTAAATCAACTTCATTGGTTAGGAACAAATTATAACAACTTTTTTTTTTTTTTTTTTAATAATTCACATTTGTGTAGGTACATATCTACCATTCCAACTCCCCTGGTATGTACTTGTCAATCAAACTTTCATAATAGGGCCATAAAGACTCAATATCAGGCACTTCAGTGCTTTTTGTGTAGAGATCGTACTGGCTGAAATGGATTATCATTGTAACTAAACTAATACAAAATAACTGCACTTACTTAAAGAGCAGAACCCATTTTTTGACTTCAGTTTGGTCTTTTTCAGTGACCAGATGTTCATAATCCCCACCAGAATGCCACGGATAGAAACTGTGAAACCTGAAAAAACGTAGTCTAAAATTTTGGTCTAAACTTTCTGCGTTTAGAAAACCTGATCATTTTGAGAGCATGTTCCGGAAGTTTAGTTTTATTGTGCTTGAGCATCCGGTAAAGGTACTCGTCATGACCCCAGGACAGAAGCAAATTGTCCAGTCCGCAATGTGGCTCGTACATTCCATATTTGGTACTGAAAGAGTGAATTGTGATTAGCGACTGCATATACCTACACTCGACCGAGTTTCCCCGAGGAATTACGGGCTTATTAAAGTTTCAGTCTATCATGAAAAGTTAAAAAGTTTCGCTCGCGTTGTAAAAAGTGGCAAACAAGTCCTCTAAGGGCTCTTTTAGCTGTGTCGGTCCGTTTAATTTTCCTTGGTAAATTAGTAGAGATTTTACACCTTGACGCTTGGTTCAATCTAATCAGTGGTTTTTCGTATAAAAGAGGGTTTTATGAGAACGCGACAATATGTATGTTTTAATATTTAGGTTTTATTAAAAAGAGTTAATAGTAGTTTGTCTTGTACATACAGCTTTAAGGTTTTTCTACAGCAAACAAGTATTTTTTGAGTTCTATTAGTGTCACTGTAATTAAATGACAAACTGTTTACATTAAAGCTATTTTATGTCTGTACGCTTATAATTTCGCAGAAACTTCAATCCATGGCAAATGAGTTAAAGAAGAAGGACTACGGCTGAAGGTTAGTGGTATTTAGGAACTTGAACTATCATATTGACAGATAATTTTTGTTTCAGTAACAACATAATGGAGCCTCCATAGGGATGGTGGGTGGAGAATAAATGTGTTGATACGCCCCATATTTTTCAAGGCTTACCCCAGCGGAGCAACTCGACATTAACGAAGAGGTAACTATAAAGCTTTGGCCTTAATTACCCGAGATCTAATTCACAAGAGTGAATTCTAAACGCGACAAATCCGTCCCGTGACATAAGCCCTCGCGAGAACTAATTTAGTTATAAACCTGTGAAGTTGCAAGAGTCAAGAAACTTTGCCATTTTGTCGTTAAACATGGGAGTTGCGGATAGGTTGAGGCACGCAGATAAGACGTCCCCGCCCGCTCATCATAATTAATCTCTTCTGGATGTGTCAAACAAATTTTCTTTGGGCCTTTTATGCCGCGTACGCTTGCAAGCGCGCCAGGGAATGTGAAATGTGACCCGAAATCTCTTATTCATCATTTGCTATTCATGAGATTCTGTCTTTTAACATTTCTGCTTAGCGAAGTCGAGGGATTTAATAATTTGTCGATGTGCCGCCTGTCGAATCCTCCCTCAACATTTCAACCTTATGTTGTTTACTTATTTAGTTGTGGGAGTATATTGATCATCGTGGTGTCATGACTTACTTGTAATTGGAATTTTTACCGTCCGGATTGTAACGGAAGGAAGTGTCTCTATAAACTATGTTAGGACCCCAATCTGCACCCACTACGAATGTATCACCTACAACACACCATTGGGGTTCTCCGTAGAATGCCATGACCTACAATACTAAAGTTGTTGATAATTTGTTACAGAAAGTGAAGGATATATTTTAACCTTTCCAGCATCATGGATCAACCCAGTAAGATGGAACCAATCATCATTAGGATAATCTTTTCTAATCCTTTCAGCAGTCTGGAAAGCGTGGACAATATTGGGAATATCCAAATCTGGATCGCTTTCATCCACCAGCTCGTTCAACCTAATTAGGGCGTTTTTCATTGTAGACTTGAAAGTGTCAAATTTGCACCAAGTCTCATGCTTTCCTATTGTTTTTCTCTGGTTTTAATAACAATAAGTTTAGAACTCTTATTTACAATATACCTTTAACGAAATCTACGGTTTGGTTAGTGTGCATATCCAGATAAGTTTGTCGCACTCGTTCTTGTATAGGATCGTCAGGATCGACGGTGTAATCCCTGTAAGCACCGACATCTTTGCTAGCAAATTTAGCTTCAGGCCTTAATAATTCCGAAGGGTCAATCAGATGCAATTGGGGTTGGTTAGTCTGGAAAAACTCTTTGTAACGCCCCTTAAAGATATTTATTTATAGTTTACTCACTAAAATCCTCATGTTTGCTTCTTAACCGCTGAATTTTGTTCAGCGAACTGTTTTATCCATGCTTGGATATCAAAAAACTGTTTATATTTCTGTTACAATTTGTTTTCTGCAATCTGACAGAAATAGTGTATATAAAAACAAAAAGGTCACTAATTTCGAAATCTTTAATTGCCAGTTTACAAGATTTGTTTACGTTATTACGTATTTAAAGGGGTTGTGGGGTTATCAATTGATGAATTATTATATGCATTGTCAGAGTTTATTTTCATTCAAGTGTGATGTGCTAACCAACTAGTTGTACAATGTGGCTCAGATAAATTTTACCAAAGTGAGTAAGAAGATCCCTCTGTATTTATCAAATAAACTAATTTAGAACTGGACCTGATATTTCTTGGGGAGTCGTGATCCATTATGGACCGAAAGAAAATTAATCTCTCATGAATGAAGAGCAGGGTTTAATAAGTAAATTTTAATCGTCATTCGTGCAATATAATATATAAAAGTGAAAAGACCCTTCTGGACGATTAATCCGACTCTAAGGTCCTTCGTTCGTGTCGGGTATCAATTGGTGAATGGACCTTAGTAATTATTGTATTCTGTCTGAGCCTTATTGCTCAACGACACGACATATTTAATATTATATCGCCTTGTGTCGCCATTAAACGGCCATTTTGGCAAAAAATTAAGGACACGAATATCTTTCTCATGATTTCTTTCTCGTGTTATTAGCCGCCACTCTATGTGGCTATGGTTCTTTTATATGGCCCCTTCATTTCCTTTAGCTATGAAACGTTTTGTATTATGATAATGTGGATTTTTATGACCATTGAGAGTCAAGAAAAAGGGGGGGTGTTATTTATTTCCGCAATGATCTGCACGCCATGCCTTATTTGAATTTGAAAATACAGTTAATTCAATATCTAACAACTCTTTACTAGACAACAGAATAATCAAAAAAACAAGTAAATAGGATGAGACACACCTGTTTCGGATTAGACAAGGAAAACCCAGCGTTGGTATTACACAACAACGTAAACAAAAGAGAGAGAAACACACCGTTATTGAATAATGTTGACATTTTTATTTTTGCAACAAGGTCTTACAACAAAAGTGGGCTGTGGTTATAGTCCTGGTGTAGGTGACATTAACGATGAATTAGATTAGAAACCTGATTAGAATATGTTTTTAAGCTTCAAGTTTAGTTCATTCGAGTTACCCTAATTTTTCAAATGATACTTCAACAATTTTTACTACAAACCATAGAATAAATCAGGTGAACTAGATAAACCATCAAAAATTCACTTGGTCTAGTACTAAAGCAACTTTCACTAGTTTGCAACCTAACTAAGTTGGCCAGCACCAACACTGCACCATCTCGCGACCAGTGGAGGTGTGAAGACTGAAGCTGGGCGATTGCAAAAAAAATGGCAAATTCCTTCATTAATGAAAATGTACAAGATCTTGGTGATGTTGGTTTTTTCTTCATTTTAGTTAATCACCGTTGCCGTACTTGTTCACGCGCGTCAATATGGATCTGAAGATTTTGTTTTGTGTTGTTTTTTTGTTTGTTTTGGCTAAAGGGTCTCCGACCATGTACAAAGTGAACGAAAACAAGATATTTGAAAAAGGTGTGTTTATGTGAAATTGTTTTTTGCATCATGTTGATTTTTTTAGTCAGTTTAGATGACTCAAGTAATGTTTGATGTTTAATGTAGGCGCTCCGCCTACTATCAGGGAACCAAATACTGTGATGACTTCATGGTTGGCTAAATCTGGTTCTTCAAATTTTTTTCTAAACCAGATTGTTTTTTGTTTTCTTATGCTTTAGTGAAAAGATGTTTTAACATCATGTAACATATATGATTTTATGTGGATATAGTTAAACTAACTGTAACTTGGTAACTGTTATTTTACTGTTAAAAAGTGCGGAAAAATGATAATACAAATTCTTAAGCAGTCCGAAAGTGGGTGACCAAGTATATACCCATCAGAAGGGTGTTATAAGTTGATTTTAGCAGCAAATTTTGAGATATTTGGTTTTTAAAAATCTACTTTGTGTATGCCTAAGTCTAAATTCTATTAACTTATAATTAACTAATTGAAATAATTTGCCACTGAGGGTCAATTGGATACGTTATAGTTAAACGTCACTCTATCTAAAGTATAATATTGTAAGATTTAAATGCTAAATTTAGAGTTTAAGCTGCTGATTAGAATTAAACTGAAACTGTATACCTAACTGACCTTAAAAATTGACTGCTATTTTTGAAATTGATTCTGTAAACACAGTAATTCGAGAATTACGGTTGTTAAACCATTTTTTAAAACTATTTTAGATTTTTTGAAGAGCGTTATTATATGAAGACCGTGATGAAGATTTTTTGAAGACCGTATGTCAGTACAAAAAGTCAATTTTGAAAATCCGAAGAAAAACGGTTGCTCAAAACAACTCATAACCCTCGTTTAGCTATTTTTAAATATAATTTTTTTTTAAGTATGTGAAGGTTTTTAAACTTTATGATATCCTAAAAAAAAGTTTTTTCACCTTTATGTAAATTAGAGTTTTACATTGTGAGCCACCACTTTTACGTTCAAAATTATCAAACAGTACACCTACTTATAATATAAAATCAGCAATTAAAGATTTTATGTTTTAATTTTTACAGAATTTTCTTTGTTAAACCTTAAAAAATACAGTACGTTAGGCAATCACAAGTTGGAAACTGGAGTATTGTAAAATGCAATTTAAAAATTGTTCTCAAAAGCCTTTAATTTCTGGTACAGTTGACTTTCTAAGCTTTTTAGAGAACTTTCTAAGAATTTTTCTTTTCAAAGTTGATGAAATAGAAGGGAGTATGATTATACAGGGTGATTCCAAAGTTGGTGCTTTCCTTTCACTTGCGAATAGGGCTTCAAAAAATAAGGTTTTTTTTCCTTTGACGCTTTTTCGAAATATGAACAATAACGAAGATACAGGGTGTCAAAGTTTTACTGAAAAAATAATAATTTAATGATTTTGGCCAAACCACTTGAAGTAATTAAACAAAATTTTCTAGGTGTCAGTAGCTACGTGGAAAGGAAATTTTCCAAGAAACAACAATTTTCTTGCGTTTACCATGGCGCGCGTATAATTTTTTTAAAACATTTTCGAAAAAAAATATTACCCTACTGGTTTTTTTTTCAACATAAAATTTATTATTGAATTTCTTGTTCAATTCTAAAAATAAAACCCCTTTTATTATTTTTTGCTACGACGCACCGCTTTCGAGTAAAAAAATAAAAACCGTCTTAATGCGTGCCTAAAATTAAATGCTGTTTTAATTTAAAATGTCAAATTATTAAAACTTAGTTCAAAGGCGGCTGAAATCTTTTGTTTTTGTTTATGTCTGTTGATAAGGAATAACCTGTAGTTAGTTAAAATTAAATTTATTTTTTATTTTGTTTTTTTTCAGTAAAACTTTGACACCCTGTATCTTCGTTATTGTTCATATTTCATTATATTCATTCATTATTGTCATTATTTAAGGAAAAAAAAAATTTTTTTTGAAGCCCTATTCGCAGGTGAAAGGAAAGCACTAACTTTGGAATCACCCTGTATAATACGAACCTACGCCACTGAGCAAATTTGGTTAGGTTAGGTTTAGAGACAATTTGAATAATATGTGTTTATGTTTCTGCACTACTACCCTACTACTACTACTATACCACACATTTTATGACTTTTTAAAAAATTTCAGATTTAGTTCCCGTATCTTCTACTGTCATCCCTCTACCAGTTTACAGAGTGAGTTCGGCAGGTTACAATGTAAAACCGACTAAGGAAGATGAGTTGAATCAGCAACCTAAAGGGCCAGTTTCACTAATTACAGGTTTGTTGTTTTATTCATTAGTATTTCCACTTTAATGTAATTTTTCTTGTTTATAGTGAACAGCAAGAAACGTATCATCCCTCAAGAGAAAAAAAGAGTTGTTAAAAAAGAGTGAAACAACAAAACTAAGAATAACCTAAAAACCAAAGTTACCGCAACTAATACCTGAGAAAAATGGAGTATGTACTTATAATTTTTGGGTTGGCCATTTTATACTACATTTTTTACTAAAATACATTTTTGACCCAGATTTGGCAGCGTTTCGATTGTGTTTTCCCCCGTCGAAAAAATTTTAAAAATGCAAACAATAAAGAACACACCCCGGCAGTAATCAACGTGCCAATTCGAGCGTTAAACGCTTTCCAGAGCTATTTGCATTATTACTGGCAACCGCTCCATGAAGATTCCGCCATACTGTTAATTCAAATCGTTTCCGACTAATCCGACTCGCAACAATCAAATCGATGGAGAAAGCTGTAAACAACGTATGCCCCCGGGATTATAATTTAAACACGGCCTCCAGCCAGCCTAAACTGTAGCTAATTCCGACCTAGCTACCTAGACTAGCGAAATTAATTATATTTAAAGCCGCGTATTGATCGACGGGAATTAAAACCAGAAACACACGTCATTGTGGGAATATTTAGTTTCAATTAGATGAGATCTGACTGATTTATTCCTGAAATAGATCTAATTGCAACTGACTAATGCACCAGTCGAGGAAATTGGCGGAGTACCTGGAAAGGCCATGCAATGTTAATATGTCCCATTGCCTTTCTATCTACTCTATTACAATTCAATGATTTTTTCGTGCAGCGCCACCGTGACATACGTTACGTACTAAACGTACTCACAGACCACCTCTGAGCTTTACAGAGTACCTAGAAAGACTATGCAATATTAATATCAGGGATGTAAAATTTCCGAAAAATTAAATTTATGGAAATTTTTCCAGAAAATGATCGGTAATTTTCCGGAAAAATTGGAAAATCTGAAAATTCTGAAATAATTCCTTTTTTTACATTTTTGTACTATTGAAGGTATTTAGACAGTTGAAGTTAATTTTAAAAATAAAAACTTTACTTGAAATTTCTTGACAATTATAGTTTTTAATTTTTTAAAGTCAAACGGTGCGTGGTACCAAAACAATTGAATATCGATACAAACATTTTACATCAAGTAGGCCTAGAATTTGACGTAAATTCCAAAAATCGAATAAAAAATTATAAGTTTGGTTTGTTGCTCAAATTTGGGACACTGTATACTTATGGATTATCTAGGAAAAAAGTATATGCAAATATCTACAGGATTTATATTTGGTATTTTTTTATAAAATGAAAATTAAACAAGTTACAACGATGTTAAAAATTAATTGAATCACCCTGTAAACTACTCCATTGTATTGTCAATAACTCGGTTATTTTGACAATTATAGGGTAGTTCAATATACCAATTTGTAGCCCTTGAAATTCTCTTTTGACCACCCTGTATAGCGTTTTTACCTAAAACGTCGAATAAGTGAGTTATTTACTGTTAAAACTGAGTTGTTTGATTTTGTCAGTTTTTACTGTGACAGCCCATAACTCTGTTATCTTGACAGTTACAGGGTGGTTCGATATACCAATTTGTTAGTCCTTGATATTATCTTTTGACCACCCTGTATAGCGTTTTTACCTAAAAGGTCGAATAAGTGAGTTATTTACTATTAAAACTGAGTTGTTTGATTTTGACAGTTTTTACTGTGACAGCCATTACTCTGTTATTTTGACAGTTACAGGGTGGTTCAATATACCAATTTGTAGCCATTGAAATTGTCTTTTGATCACCCTGTATATCATATATAATAGAAATGTCACGCTACCGAAAGATTAAAGCTTTTATACCGGGAAAGTGTTGTCCAGAAAGGATAAATTTATAAATCATATTTTTTTCAAAATTCATATTATTTTGAGGTTAGGCATACAAAATTTTTCAGAAAGTTTCCGGTAATTTTCCGGAAAAA